>NC_057833.1:4847500-6097500 GCF_910594005.1 Cervus elaphus | reverse complement strand
CATAAACAGACTTTTGTGCAGACATGTTTTCACCTCCCTTGGGTAAATACCAGGGAGTTTGAGTGATGAGTCATCTGGTAAGAGTATGCTTAGTTTTATAAGTTGTAGCAGTTTTAAAATAATAGAATTTTAAGATAAACACTAGGATAACATTGGTATAATCAGATTTTAAAAATACAAAGAAAACTATACTGTCAAATTGTTTTCCTTGAGTATAATTAAACAAGAAAATAAAAATTTAAAAAGTAAAAATGTTTTTCTACCACTTAAAAAATTAGATGCACAAATACAGTCAACTGATTATTCCAAAAACATGAAAAAAATCACCATTAAAACAAACATGTAGAAAGTTCCATTTCCAATTATATGGCTACTTAGTTCATTCGGTAGATTCAGTGAAGACAACTAGAGTACCAGATAAATTAAAATATACATTTTAAATACGGAGAGGTACTCACAGGAAAGTGAGAAATACTCAAGTCAAAGTCCATCTGAAGGCAGGACTCTTCAGGTGACTTTTGAAGAAGTGGAAGCACTGAACTTGGCTTCCCATGGCCTCTTATGGCATCAGGGACTGGAATGGGTCTCTGGGCTTCTTTATCAGGTGAGGAGTCTAAAAGGGGACACATCCAACAAGCCTCTTTCCCTCAATTTCAAGACAAATGTATTATCTTGAATCTCAGCACTGAAAAAAGAAAACAGAAAAAGCAAAAGAAAAAACATATGTCTGCCTCTAAAATATCATAACCACAAGCCTATCTTACACCAATTTGGAGTTAGAATTCATATTAGTATGATCTGAACAAACTCAGGTCAACATTTTAATTTTCTGTTACCTCAAATACGTAATGCACTTAACTTCTAAAAACTAAGAGAAATTCTCTGAATGTCTACTTTTAACCTAGTTCTCAAAGAATTTCTAATCGGATTCCAGAGAACTGAAAATCTTGACAAGTCACAGTAGAGAGGCAGTAGCAACAATAATAGGAAAATACTTTATATATAGGAATTGTCAGGCATGGCAAATGAAATAAAACGTGATAATTGTAAGATAATTGTGAAACAAATTTTTTAAGGAGTATGAAATTATAAAGAATAAGATGGCATGAATAAGCACATTTCACCTTTCCTACTGAGTGCATCTATGAAACCAGGACAGAATGCATGGATCAACTGTTCAGTTCAGTCCCTCAGTCGTGTCCGACTCTTTGTGACCCCATGAATCACAGCACGCCAGGCCTCCCTGTCCATCACCAACTCCTGGAGTTTACTCAAACCCATCTCCATCGAGTCAGTGATGCCATCCAGCCATCTCATCCTCTGTCATCCCCTTCTCCTCCTGCCCCCAATCCTTCCCAGCATCAGGGTCTTTTCAAATGAGTCAGCTCTTGGCATCAGGTGGCCAAAGTATTGGAGTTTCAACTTCAACATCAGTCCTTCCAATGAACATCCAGCACTGATCTGCTTTAGGATGGACTGGTTGGATCTCCTTGCAGTCCAAGGGACTCTCAA
This sequence comes from Cervus elaphus, assembly GCF_910594005.1. Taxonomy (NCBI): domain Eukaryota; kingdom Metazoa; phylum Chordata; class Mammalia; order Artiodactyla; family Cervidae; genus Cervus; species Cervus elaphus. The sequence goes on along the minus strand of NC_057833.1, from coordinate 6,095,988 downwards.
GAGTCTTCCCCAACACCACAGTTCAAAAGCATCAATTCTCTGCCACTCAGCTTTCTTCACAGTCCAACTCTGACATCAATACATGACCACTGGAAAAACCATAGCCTTGACTAGATGGACCTTTGTTGGCAAAGCAATTTCTCTGCTTTTAAATATGCTATCCAGGTTGGTCATAACTTTCCTTCCAAGGAGTAAGTGTCTTTTAATTGTGGCAAGCCTAAAATTTTTTTGCAGTATGCAGGATGGAGACAAACACTACAATTTCAAAGTAACACTGAATAGACAGTGAGTTTACAATATCTTTTCCTCCAGTACTCTTGCCTGAATGCAGTGCAGCTGTAAACTCATGAGTGTGACCTGTGGCAGACTGAGAGCTTTTGGATAAGCTCTCTAGTTCTCATCTTGAAGACCAGAAACAGGAACTCCTATTGCTGAGAGGAAATACAGAAATTCATCATTATTTTTTTCCCTCGCTGCTTGGTCCTATTTTCTTGCCCCAGTCTTCAGGGAACTCTTTTGCAGGAAAGACAGAGATATACAGAAAGCTGAAAAGGCTAAAGCTCTGAGGGAAGGACACTTTTTTCTCCTTTGGTTGTAGTCGTAGCTTCAAAAGGATAGGACTGGCTCATTGCTTTATATGTCTCTCTGTCCTCATTCCAGTAAAACCAGAGTGTGGGTCCCATCATGGAAGTACATCACAGAGGATGATAAGTGGTTTCACTAGAGATCCCCACCAAAAACTGAAGCCCCTGGAAATCAAAGTACAGGGGGAGATCATGGAGAGGGAGGAGCTTATAAAAGTGATCCAAAAATATAATTTAGGAAAATCAGGGCTTCTCCTTAATCTGTATATGCATAAATCTCATCCCAATGGTTTTAAAAACTAAACTAATAAGCTAGAGTAGGTCTGGGACTGACCACTATGTGGCACACATCCAAGAGAGAATTAAGTGCATAAAAATGGTTTTAAAAACTTAACACTAAAACCATAGCTCACAAGGTGTAGATTAGGACATGTGGTCTGAACTTACTAAAACAAAAACACCAATATTCTGCATAGAGTTCAAATAAGAATTAAAGTCTCTTAAAATAATTCACAATATGTCTCAAATGACTTGGCATAGAAAGAACCACAAATACTTCAATTCACCTGGGAAAAGACAATCAATAGACACCAATGTTATGAGGATACAAATGTTGGAAATATCTGACAGAGACTTCAATGTAGCTATTATACAAATGCTTCAAGAAGCAATCATGAACACTTGTGCAGTAAGTGTTAAACTAAAAAGTTTCTGCGAAGGAATTAAGAATCAAATTGAAATTTTAACATTGCAAAATATAACAGCCACCTCCCCCTTCCCCAGTCCCATTGAGTGGGCTCAGTAGCTGGATGAACATGACAGAGGAAAGAGTCATTCAGTAAACTTGAAGACTGAACAATATAAATAATTTAATCTGAACAATAGAGAGAAAAACACTGAGAAAAATAGTCTCAGGAATTACTGGGAAGCATAACAATATACCAATAGAGTTCCAGAAAAATAGGAGAAATAGGATAGTGATGAAAAAAAGATTAAATAATGGCTGAAATCTTCCCATGTTTGGGGGAAAAACATCAAACAAAATGAAACATACCAACAACCATAAATCCAGAGGTTCAAGAAGCTAAGATTGAAAAAAAAGGCGAAAGTGTTAGTCGCTCAGTCATGTCTGACTCTTTGAGACCCCGTGGACTGTAGCCCACTAGGCTCCTCTGTCCATGGAATTCTCCAGGCAAGAATAATGGAGTGGGTAGCCATTCCCTTCTCCAGGGGATCTCCTCAACCCAGAGATCAAACCCAGGTCTCCTTTACCATCTGATCCAGGTAAACCCAAAGAAATCTATGCCAGATACAGCATAATCAAACTGCTAAAATCCCAAGATAAAGAAAAAATATTGAAAGCATTCAAAGAAAAATGACACATCAACTAAAGAGGGAAAGCACATTCGCACAACTGAGATTTCTTATCAGAAAACCACAAAAAGCAAAAAAGAACTGGTATAAAATTCTTAAAATGTTGAAAGAAAAAACTGTCATCCTAGAATTTTTATCTAAATAAAGTATTCTTCAGTAGTGACTGTAAATTAAAAATATTCTCAGATGAAGAAAAACTGAGAGATTTATATCTATCTGCTTTGAAAGCATTTTCTAAAAGGAAGCTTTTCAGAAAGAAGGAAAATGATTCAAGAAAAGTACTTGTGACTTGAGGAATGAAGGATGAGCGACAGAAAGAGTAAGTATATAGTCTTGAATTAGTCTTAAATTTTTTAACCCAAAGGAGACTGGAAATGGGAAGCAGAATAATGCAAAGTAAAGGGAACAAACAGAAAAAACAGAAAACAAACAAACAAAAAATGATAGTTTTAAATCTAAACATATCTATAGTTATATTAAATATAAGTGATCTGAAGATACCTATTAAAAAGCAAAGATGGTCAGAACAAATTTAGAAAATTAAATTAACAAAATTTTTAATTACTTTCTAAAAATAGTCACTTAAAATATAATGCTATAGGTAGGTTGAAATAATGATGAGAAATGATATACTATGCAAGAACTAGTCAGAAGAAAACTGAACTGACTATGCCAATATAACAAAGCAGACTTCAGAGCAAAAAACATTGCCAGGAATAAAGGACATTACATGATGAAAAAAAAAAAGCTTCGATTTACCAAAACGTCATAATAATTCCCAATGTATATTAACCTAACAACAGATGTTCAAAATATACAAAGCAAAAACCTACAGAGCTAAGAGAAAAGATAGAGACATTCAAAATTACAGTTGAGGACTTCAACAGTCCTTTCTCGGCAATAAATAAAAGTACTTAAAAGAAAGTCAGCAAGGATATAGAACAAAATAATGCTACCAGCTAGCTTGATTTACTTCGTATTTATAGAACTCCATCCAAGAACAGCAAAATACACTTTCTTTCTGGGAGCACATGGAATATTCACCAAGATGGATGAGATTCTGGATTATAACACACACATTGACCAATATATAATAATGGAAAACATACAAAGCATGTTCTTTGACTATACTGGAATTATACTAAAAACAAATGACAAAAAGAAAACAAGAAAATCCCTGAACACTTGAAAGTTTAAGTTCATGATTCAAAATAATCTATGCCTCAAATAGCCTGTCTCAAAGAAAATTAGAAAATATTTTAACTGAATGAAAATGAAAATAGAACATAGTAAACTCTATGGAATTCAGTTAAAGCAGTCTTCAAAGGGGAATTTGTAAATGTTTATAACATAAAAAAACAAAATTTAAAACTTCTGCCCTGTGAAAAATAATGGCAACAGAATGAAAAGATAAGCCATAGGCTTGAATAAAATATTTGCAAAAGACATTTGATAAAGGTTATATAAAAATATACAAAAAACTCTTAAAACTGAACAATAAGAAATTAGCTGGATTTAAAAAAATGGGCAAAAGACCTTACAATATCCCACCAAAGGAAGTATACAGATGCAAATAAGCATATGAAAAGATGTTTCACATCATAAAACATCAGAAAAATGCAAATTAAAACAAGATACCACCACACACCTAATACAATGGCCATTATCTGGAACATCTACAGCGAATGCTGATGAGGAGGTGAACAGTAGGTTCTTATACATTGCTGGTGGGAATGTGAAATGGTGCAGCCATTTTGGAAGACAGTTTGACAGTTTCTTAGAAAACTAAACATACTCTTACCATATGAATCAGCAAATGCATTCTTTGGTATTTACCCAAAGAAGCAGAAAACTTACAACCACACAAAAACCTGCACACAGATGTCTATAGAAGCTCTATTCATAATTGCTAAAACCTGGAAACAACCAAGACGTCCTTCCACAGGTGAGTGACTAAATAACCTGAAGTACATGCAGACAATGGAACGTTATTCAGTGCTAAAGAGAGATGCACTATCAAAACATTAAAAGGTACAGAGGAACCTTACATGCATATTACAAAGTGAAAGAAATCAGTCTGAAAAGATCATACTCTGTATAATTCCAACTACGTGACATCCTGGAAAAGGTAAAGCTGTAGAAACGATAAAAAGATTACTGTTTAGCAGGGCTTGAGTGGGGAGAGAGATGAATAGAGTGCAGAGAATTTTTAGGGCAGTGAAACTACTCTGTAATGATACTATAATGATGGATACATGTCATCATACATTTGTTCTAACTCACAGAATTACAGTACTAAGAGTAAACCATAATAAGCTTTGGGTAACTATGATGTGTCAATGTAGATTCATCGACTGTAACAAACATACCATTCTAGTAAGTAGTGTTGATAACGGAGATCACAGATGTGTGGGGATAAGGAGGGAAATGAGAAATCTCTGTATATCCACTCAGTTTTGTTGTGAAATTAAAACTGTTCTGAAGTTCTTACTAAAAACAAAGCAAATAACAACAACAAATTTATGATGACATCAAAATAGGAAGTAACTAGGAATGACTTTAACAAAAGATGTGCCAGACCTTTGTGTGTGATATTATTAAATCTCAGTGAAACAACTTAAAGGAGATCTAAATAAATATGTACTAGAATTAGAAGATAACATATGGCAAAACTGTTAACATTCCTCAAATTAATCAATAAATTCAAGCAACGCCAATCATATTGTCAAATGTTTCTCTATTGTATTTGATTTGCAGGTTAGAAAATTTTATTTGGTAGTTTAAGGGCCAGGAATAACTAAGAAAATCTTAGAGAAAAAGACATAATTGAGATTTCCCTAGTAGATAGTAAAATGTATGTAATTTACTGACAGTGCAGTATGTGCATAGGATAAAACATTGCAACCAGTTAAAAAGTCCAGAAACACACCATCGTTATATAAATTCTTGATATATTACAAGGATAACATGTAGTTATGTATAGAAAGAAGTGACATTCCAATAATGGTACTGGAATGACTATCAGAGAAAGAAAAAAACGTCAATTTTTCTAGCTCACTTTATACATTAAAAATCATCTTCAAGTGTACTAAATATCTAAACATGAAATATCTTAAAGATTTTGAGTTTAAAAGTTATTTTAAATAAGGTTTGAAAGATTTTTTGACTATAATATGCAATGTACAAGTCTCATAGGAGAAAGTGATATATCCATTGACATTAAGGTTTAAAACGTATCTTCATCTAGACACATGAAGAAAGTAAAAAGCAAATAAAAACAAATAAAGAAGAAAGTTTTTACTATCTATAACAACCAAAAACCTGGAATTCAGATTATATAAATTTATCATATAAATCACTAAGAAAGTTACAACCAATAGAAAATCAAGTAGCCTCAAATAGCATATACCAAAAAGGAAATGAAAACTAGTCAATAGCATGAAAAGATGTTCAATGTCATTAGTAATAAAAAGCAAATGCAAGTTAAAACCATGGAGTCACCATTTCTCACCCAAATTTTCAGGCAAAAAGTTAAAAATTTGACACTATTAAATATAAGCACACACATAGAACAATAGGAACTTTGGTACAATTGTAGTGTGATGTACAAATTGACTCAAACACTTTCAAAAACAGATTGGCATTCCACAGGAAAGGTGAATGTACACATAATGTGTGCTCCCCAGATTTCATTCGTGGAGTAAATATGTAAGAATGTTAATAACAAGTTACAGGAAAGCCAAAATGTCCATCAAAAACAGAATGGAAAATAATCTTAAAATGGAATACTACTTAGGGGGGTAACTGAACGAAAGACATCTACATACACAAATGAATCTCCCCTAAATCTCATACCAATTGAATAAAATAAATTTGACAAAGATGCTATAGAATAGTTTATATTCATTAAGCCCATAGAGGGAAGAGATATATTGATAAGCAGTAAAATTATTTATAATGAAAAGAAAATTCAGTTGCATTCAATTCAGTCGCTTAGTCATGTAAGACTCTTTGTGACCCCATGGACTGCAGCATGCCAGGCCTCCTTGTCCATCACCAACTTCCGGAGTTTACTAAAACACATGTCCATTGAATCAGTGATGCCATCCAACCATCTCATCCTCTGTCGTCCCTTTCTCCTCCTGTCTTCAAACTGTCCCAGCATCAGGGTCTTTTCAAATGAGTCAGTTCTTCACATCAGGTGGCCAAAGTATTTGAGTTTCAGCTTCAGCATCAGTCCTTCCAATGAATATTCAGGACTGATCTCCTTTAGGATGGACTGGTTGTATCTCCTTGCAGTCCAAGGGACTCTCAAGAGTCTTCTCCAACACCACAGTTCAAAAGCATCAATTCTTCAGCACTCAACTTTCTTTATAGTCCAACTCTCACATGCATACTTGACTACTGGAAAAACTTTAGCTTTGACTAGATGGACCTTTGTTGGCAAAGTAATATCTCTGTTTTTTAATATGCTGTCTAGGTTGGTCATAACTTTTCTTCCAAGGAGCAAGTGTCTTTTAATTTCATGGCTGCAGTCACCATCTGCAGTGATTTTGGAGCCCCCCAAAATAAAGTCTGTCACTGTTTCCACTGTTTCCTCATCTATTTGACAGGAAGTGATGGGACCAGACACCATGATCTTAGTTTTCTGAATGTTGAGCTTTAAGCCAACTTTTTCACTCTCCTTTCACTATCATCAAGAGGCTCTTTAGTTCTTCTTCACTTTCTGCCATAAGGGTGGTGTCATCTGCATATCTGAGGTTATTGATATTTCTCCTGGCAATCTTGATTCCAGCTGGTGCTTCATCCAGTCCAGGGTTTCTCATGATGCACTCTGCATACAAGTTAAATAAGCATGGTGACAATATACAGCCTTTATGTACTCCTTTCCCGATTTGGAACCAGTCCATTATTCCATGTCCAGTTCTAACTGTTGCTTCTTGATCTGCATACAGATTTCTCAAGAGGCAGGTCAGGTGGTCTGGTATTCCCATCTCTTTCAGAATTTTCCAGAGTTTGTTGTGATCCACAGAGTCAAAGGCTTTGGCATAGTCAGTAAAGCAGAAATAGGTGCTTTTCTGGAACTCTCTTGCTTTTTCAATGATCCAACAGATGTTGGCAATTAGATCTCTGCTTCCTCTGCCTTTTCTAAATCCAACTTGAACATCTGGAAGTTCACAGTTCACATACTGTTGAAACCTGGCTTGGAGAATTTTGAGCATTACTTTTCTAGTGTGTGAGATGAGTGCAATTACGCGGTAGTTTGAGCATTTTTTGGCATTGTCTTTCTTTGGGATTGAAATGAAAACTGACATTTTCTAGTCCTGTGGCCACTACTGCATTTCCCAAATTCTCTGGCATATTCAGTACAACACTTTCACAGCATCATCTTTTAGGTTTTGAAATAGCTCAACTGAAATTCCATCACCTCCACTAGCTTTGTTCATAGTGATGCTTCCTAAGGCCCACTTGACTTGGCATTCCAGGATGTCTGGCTCTAGGTGAATGATCATGCCATCATGATTATCTTGGTCATGAAGATCTTCTTTGTATAGTTTTTCTGTGTAGTCTTGCAACCTCTTCTTAACATCTTCTGCTTCTGTTAGGTCCATACCATTTCGGTCCTTTATTGAGCCCATCTTTGCATGAAATGTTCCCATGAAATCTCTCCCTTGAAGAGATCTCTAGACTTTCCCATTCTATTGTTTTCCTCTATTTCTTTGCACTGATCACTGAGGAAGGCTTTCTTCTCTCTCCTTGCTATTCTTTGGAACTCTGCATTCAAATGGGTATATCTTTCCTTTTCTCCTTTGCCTTTCACTTCTCTTCTTTTCTCAGCTATATGTAATGCCTTGTCAGACAATCATTTTGCCTTTTTGTGTTTCTTTTTCTTGGGGATGGTTTGATCATTGCCTCATGTACAGTGTCACGAACCTCTGTCCGTAGTTCTTCAGATACTCTATCAGGTCTAATCCCTTGAGTCTATTTGTCACTTCCACTCTAAGGGATTTGATTTAGGTCATACCTGAATGGTCTAGTGATTTTCCCTACTTTCTTCAATTTAAGTCTGAATTTGGCAGTAAGGAGTTCATGATCTGAGCCACAATCAGCTCCCAGTCTTGTTTTTGCTGACTATATAGAGCTTCTCCATCTTTGGCTGCAAAGAGTATAGTCAATCTGATTTCAGTATTGACCATCTGGTGATGTCCATGTGTAGAGTCTTCTCTTGTGTTGTTGGAAAAGCATGTTTGCTCTGACCAATGGGTTCCCTTGGCAAATTTCTATTCACTTTTGCCCTGCTTCATTCTATATTCCAAGGCCAAATTTGCTTGTTACTCCAGGTATTTCTTGTCTTTCTACTTTTGCATTCCAGTCCCCTACAATGAAAAAGGCATCTTTTTAAGGTGTTAGTTCTAGAGGTCTTATAGGTCTTCATAGAACCATTCAACTTCAGCCTCTTCAGCGTTACTAGTCAGGGCATAAACTTGGATTACTATGATATTGAATGGTTTGCCTTGGGAACAAACAGAGATCATTCTGTTGTTTTGGAGATTGAATCCAGGTCCTGCATTTCAGACTGTTTTGTTGACTATGACAGCTACTCCATTTCTTCTAAGAGAATCTTGTCCACAGTAGTAGATACAATGGTCATCTGAGTTAAATTCACCCATTCCAGTCCATTTCAGTTCGCTGATTCCTAAAATGCTGATGTTCACTCTTGCCATCTCCTGTTTGACCACTTCCAATTTACCTTGATTCATGGACCTAACATTCTAGGTTCCTATGAAATATTGTTCTTTACAGCATCAGTAATATCACCAGTCATATCCACAATAGGCTTTGCTTTGGCTTTGGCTTTGGCTCCATCTCTTCATTCTTTCTGGAGTCATTTCTCCACTGATCTCCAGTAGCATATTGGATAGCATAGTGTCCAGGAGTCTCCAGCAGAGGCGTGGGTCAGCAGTGGCCTGCTGCAGGTCTGGGGGCACTGAGAGTAGCAGTGCATGCCTGGGACCTTTTGGAGGAGGTCCCATTATCTTCATTATCTCCACCATAGTTTGGTCTCAGGTCAAATAACAGGGAGGGAACATAACCTTGCCCATCAACAGAAAATTGGATTAAAGATTTACTGAGCATGGCCCTGCCCATCAGAACAAGACTTTGTTTCCCTTCAGTCAGTCTCTCCCATCAGGAAGCTTCCATAAGCCTCTTATCCTTCTCCATCAGAGGGCAGACAGACTGAAAACCACAATCACAGAAAACTAACCAATTTGATCGCATGGACCACAGCCTTATCTAACTCAATGAAACTATGAGCCATGCCACATAGGGCCACCCAAGACGGATGGGTCATGGTAGAGAGTTCTGACAAAATGTGGTCAGCTGGAGAAGGGACAGGCAAACCACTTCATCACTCTTGCCTTGAGAACCCCATGAACAGTATGAACAGTATAAAAGAAAACTGGATGATTACTATAAAAGGCAAAATGATAACAACCTCTGGGTGGAGGGTGAGAAGGTGATGCAACTGGGGAGAGGAAAACAGGGGAATTTTGAAAGAACTGACAACAAACACAAAGGTGCATGATTTATTAAAACTTCTTAAGCCAAAATACATATTCATACACTCTTCTCTATGATATACTTTTTTCCCTCTTTTTAAAATTTAAATATATTAAAAAAATTTTTTTACAATGTTGTATTGGTTTCTGCCATATAACAATGCAAATCTGCCATAATTATACATACATCCCCTCCCTCCCTAGCCTCCTTCCCCTCCCCCCATGCCATCCTTCCAGGTGATCAGAGCGCACCATACTGGGCTCCCTGTGCTACACAGAATCTTCTCTCCAGCTATCCATCTTATACCTGATAGTGAATATATGTTGATGCTACTTTCTCCATCCATCTCTTTCCCTTCCTCCCCCACAGTATTCACAAGTCCATTCTATGATATACTTTTAATAAAACAAATGGAAAACTGCATAGTAAATAAATTTTTTGAGATCCCCAAACTGAGTTACTGCACTTGTTCACAATGTTGCAACCTGACATATTAATAGAATCTTTGTTCATAATTTTTTTCCATCTAACACATTCTAGATTTCAATTCTTGACTCTCCTGATGCCAAAATATAATTATACTATGGTATGTTGTTTAACCATGTGTAACTAAAATGACACCATTGAATTGTGGTAGTGTGTGATGTTTTCCAACTGTTAAGAGGTTGAGGATATAATTTCATGTTGCATATATGTTCCTGAAGACTATTTCATAGATTTACATGATACTAGAAAGATCTCCTTCATGTTACTAAAATTATAGATTAGAAATGAGCTATTGTTTGGTACAGAAGTCAGGAGACTGCTTCAAGAGTACTACTAATACATTTTGGGAAACACTACTCAGGCCTAAAAGGGCCAGTTTGTGAAGCCAGAATTGCCATTACTGCTGTTTTTGTGCAGTTTGGCATAGCAAAATCTGCTCAGCCGTGTCCGACTCTTTGTGACCCCATGGACTATATAGTCCATGGAATTCTCCAGGCCAGAATACTGGAGTGGGTATCCTTTCCCTTCTCCAGGGGATCGTCCCAACCCAGGGATCAAACCCAGGTTTCCCACACTGCAGGCAAATTCTTTACCAGCTGAGCCACAAGGCTAGCCCAAGAATACTGGAATGGGTAGGCTATCCCTTCTCCAGCAGATGTCCCAACCTAGGAATCAAACCAGGGTCTTTTGCATTGCAGGCGGATTCTTTACCAACTGAGCTGGGGGAAGCCCAGTTTGGCATCAGTCAAGGACATATTTGGGGCTATGCTGAGAAAGGAAACCTTGCCCAGTGGACTAGAATTGGAGCTTAAGTGGGTAAGGGGAGAAAGTTCATAGCAACCAATTATAGTCCGACTTGTTTATTTCCTACCAGTGTCTTTTATAGAAGACTCTTTCACCCACTGTTTTCACATCTCAGTATGTCCTTTCTCATGATCCTTAAGGTTATTCTATCCTTTAAAATGTAAGATTATTCTATATTTTAAAGCTAGAAAGTTTTTCTTTTAAAAATAAATAGATAAAATTCATATAAGTTTCTCTGCAGATTACAGATCAGTCTTTAGAATATCTGCTTCTCTTGCTACATCCTGTAAAATATTTTTATTGCTAATTTATATCTACCTATAAAGAGACACACTTTATCTTAAGATCTAAATTAATCATTATTTTGCATAACAGGTAGAGAATGGAGTTTTACTATGACACTAGTAGGACTAGAGTTCTAGCCCCTTTCTGTGTAAGTCATGAATATATTTTAGGACTATTTTGCAGTGAGAATATAAGTAATAGTATTCTCACCAAGTAATACAATAGATACAGTGTTCTGAAAAGTCATGCTCTGTGCATTTAACTCAACTTGGCAGAAATCCCCATTCCTTCTATGGAGGATACTAATACTATGTATAGAAATTTACACAGAAAATATGCTTACAGACTTCTTGAGCTAGAGTTTAAAATATGCAACTTAAATTGGATCAATTTTATGTAAATATTCTGTGGGAATTAAAAGAACTTAGAATGGAACTTTGATAAACTCTTACACACGCATCCCATATGCATATGAATATATGAATGTGTGTGTTTGTTTACTTGTTTATTTTTCTTCTAAATCGTTCACCTTGGACAACCAGTTGAAATGAAATCAGCCTGATTCCGAAAGAAATGCAGCTTTCATTAAACAGAGGTACTACATGAAGGTAGGTCTCTGAAAAACCTAAGTATTAAAATCTCCAGAAATTATTGGCAAATTCTAAGCTATAATGTACTTCAAATTAAATGACTTTATCACAATTTTGTTTGTTTTGAGCAAACTGTACTGAACTAGTTGAAGATACATGCACACATACACACACATGCAGATCATTGGTGTATACCTAAATAAATTTTCCAAAACAAATACATCTTTGCAAACAGGACTTATATACACAGACAAAATATTATCATATCCCAGAAATTCCCCATATATTCCCTTTTAGTCACTAGTCTGTCCCCAAAGGAAGTCACTATTGAACTTCTAACACCACAGAAGTGAAAGTGGTAGTCACTCAGTCGTGTCCGACTCTTCGTGACCCCATGGACTGTAGCCCAGAGGTTCCTCTGTCTATGCGATTTTCCAGGCAAGAATACTGGAGTGGGTTGCCACCTCCTTCTCCAGAGGATCTTCCCATCCCAGGGATCGAACCTGTAACACCATAGATAAAGTTTATTCATCTTTGAACCTTATGTAAGTGGAATCATATGGCATGTACAAATTTGTGCCTTTTTTCCTTGACTCAAAACTCTGTAAAAGTTTTCCATGTTGATTTATGTATTTATATTTTACTCATTCACATTGCTGTTTAATATAAAATAATGATTTTAAGGCATCAACTATCCATGACTATATACATTGTGTTAATGATATCGTATTTAGGAAAATACTACTTTGAGTGTCAGTGGCTTAAGCTGGCAGTATAACAGGGTGTAAAATTTGGGATCACAGGAGCTGGAGGAAAGGCAGTAGCAGAGGCTCTTATTAACTCTTCCCCTCCGTAAAAAGAAGGCTGACTTTACTCCTCAGTTCCTATAGCAAACCCCTATTATCAGGCTATGGTAATTTACCTTATTCCTAATTTAGCAGACCCTGATGGTTGGCTTATCCAAGAGCCATTAAAACTATTGTCCTTTCTTCTCTTTTCTCAATAGGGGATGAAAGAGCCCGATATATATTTTCCCCCAATCTCTAATACTACTTAGGAATGACCATGTGATACAGTCCTGCCAATGAAGTAAATTTAAGAGGGAGTTTTGGGGGGTGATTTCTAGGAAAACTTTAATTTTTTTGTTAAAGAGCTAAATGTGGAGAGGTAACAACCCAGAATAGCCAATATCCAAGTCAATATCGAAAGAGAAGAACAAAGTTGGAAGACTGACAGTATCCAACTTTAAGATTTACTAAAGAACTTTTTAATGGCAGAGTAATATTCCATTGTGTATTTGTACCATAGCTAAAAAAACTATGGTTGGTGAACAAAATAGACAAATAGACTGATATAACACAACACAGAATACAGAAATAGATCTCTATAGTCAACTGATCTTTGACAAAGGAAGGGAAATACAATGGGGCAAATATAGTCTGTTCAATGAAAGGCAGTGGATTTCTACATGCAAAGAAATAACCCCAGACACAGACCTTATATATGTTATGAGTTAACTCAAAATGGATCACAGATCTAAATGTGAGACACAAAACCATAAAAATCCTAGAAGATGACATAGGAAAAAACCTAAGTGACCTTGGGTATGGTGATGCCTGTTTACAACACCAAATTCTATTGAAAGAACTAATTCACAACCTGGACTTCATAAAATTAAAAACTTCTTCTCTGCAAAAAAAAAAAAAAACAAACAAATGGTGGCATGAGGATGAGAAGACAAGTTATAGACTAAAAGAAAATATTTGTAAAAGACACTTCTAATGAAGAACTGAACTTATATTTTACAAATGACAATAGAGAAACAAATGATCTGATTAAAAAGTGGGACAAAGACCTTAAGAGACCTTACCCCAGAAGACACATGCATATCTCATATTATTGTGCTTCACTTTCTTGCAGTTTGCAGATGCTGTGTGTTTTTTGTTTTTTTTTTTTTACAAACTGAAAGGTTATAGCAAACCTATGTCAAGCAAGTCTACTGATGCTATTTTTCCAACAGCCTTTCCTCACTTCATTTCTCTAGGTCACATTTTGATAATTCTCAGAATATTTCAAACTTTATTATTATTATCATATCTGTTATGATGACTTGTGGTCAGTAATCTTTGATGTCACTACCATGACTTGCTAAAGACTCAGATAATGGTTAGCACTTTTTAGAAATAAAAAAAAGAAAACCTAGTTACTTAATCATGTCCGACTCTTTGCACACCATGAACTGTAGCCTGCCAGGTTCCTCTGTCCATGGGATTTTCCAGGTAAGAATACTGGATTGGGTTGCCATTCCCTTCTCAGGGGATTTTCCCGACCTAGAGATTAAACCCAGGTTTAATATGTGCTACGAGCAGATTCTTTACCATCTGAGTTACCAGGGAAGACCTTTTAGAAATAAAGCATTTTTTAATTGAAATATATGTTTTTTAAAGATATAATGTTATTGAGCACAATAGACTGCATCATAGTGTAAAAATAACTTTTCTGTGCACTGGAAAATCAAAAATTCATGTGACTTGCTTTGTTTCCATATTCACTTTACTGTGGTGGTCTGGTGGTCTGAACCTGCAATATCTCTGAGATGTGCCTTATACAGTGGCAAATAAGCAAATTAAAACTTCAATATTACTACACATCTATTAGAATAACCAAAATCTTGAACACTAAAAACCAATGCTGACAAGGATGTGAAGCAACAAGAACTCTTATCTATTGCTGGTGGGAATGCAAAATGGTATAGCCACTTTGGAAGATAGCTGGATAGTTTCTTAGGAAACTAAATGTAGAGCCATTCTTTGCTATCTGACTGAGAATTGACTCCAGGACTCCCCTCACCCAAATATACCAAAATCCATGGATCCTTATGTCCCTCATATAAATGCATAGCATTTATATATAACCTATGAGCATCCTCCCATATACCTTCAATCATATCTAGACTATTTATAATATTTAATACAATGTAAATACTATATAAATAGTTGTCAATACAGTGTAGCTTCTATGTGAATACTTGCCAGTGCAGGGCAAAGTCAAATTTTGCTTTCTGGAATTGCTTTTCTGGAATTTATTTTTTCAAATATTTTCGATCCATAGTTGGTTGAATCCACAGATGTGGAATCTGTGAATATGAAGGATTGGCTGTATTCACAGGTTTCACCTGTGTTTTACAGATCATATTACCACATGACACAACAAACTCAGCCCTTGTATTTACCCGAAGGAGCTGAAAATGTCTATCCAGACTAACACCTGCACACAGATGTCTATAACAGCTTTTTGCATGACTGCCAAAATTTAGAAGCAACCAAGATGTCCTTCAGAAGGTGAATGATTAAATAAACTGTGGTCCATCCAGACAATGAAATGCAGGCATATTTCAGAGATATGACAGATTTGATCTCAGACTATCACAATAATAAAGTAAGTACTGCGGCAGAGTCACAAACCATAACACACGAGTTATATTTATACTCTACTGTCTATTAAGTGTCCAATAGCATTATGTGAAAAGGCTACACACTGTGTGATTCCAGCTATTCTGGAAAAGGCAATGTGCTTGGTACTATGTACTATTGTACTATGGAGATAGTACAAAGATGGGTAGTAAGTAGGGCTGGAGTGGGGAAAAGGATGAATGGGTAGAGCAGAGAGGGTTTTTAGGGCCGTGAAAATACTTCGTATGAGACCCCAACAGCTAGTATATGTCATTACACATTTGTTAAAACCCATAGAACTCATAGATTGTAGAACACCAAGAGTGTTCTACACCAAGAGTATCACACCAAGAGTGAAGCCTAAGGTAAATTATAAACTTTGGGCAATTATGATATAACATGATTCATCAATTAGAACTGAAGTGATTTAGCACATGCATGTGTGGGGTAAGGTATGTATGGAAAATCTCTGTACCATCTACTTGATTTTGTTGTAAACTTAAAACTTCTCTAAAAAATAATTAAATGAAACAAGAAAAAAAGAGATAAGAGAGGGGATCATTGACTTCTTGAAAGACAACATCTTTATTAAAAATTTAAAACTCCATATTCATCCAAAAGATGAGCCATGCCTAGTTATGAAATAACTGAAATACTTTCAGATGTTTTGCTTTTTAAAAACAATCTATGAATTTCTTGCTATGGTTGCACAACTTGAGCAAACATTCAAATATTTTAGTTTACCGCTTCTTGGCTTTTTGGCTAAGATCAAGTGTAGTATCTGTTCTTATCAGTTTAATATCTGATAAACTCTGGGAATTGGTGATGGACAGGGAGGCCTGGCGTGCTGCAGTCCATGGGGTCACAAAGAGTCAGTCACGACTGAGTGAATGAACTGAATTGAGCTGAACTGAATGTCCTCTATTGAGAACAACATATTAAGTGGATTTTTGGAGCAGGAAGTTGGAATAGAGGCTTGCTCAGACAAATACTTTACTGTGTAGACTCTCCTTGGTCCACTGGAGAATTCTGGTGGTAGACTGCTAGCTAAAAGTGAAAGTGTTAGTTGCTCAATCATGCCCAACTCTTTATGACCCCGTGGACTGTAGCCCGCCAGGCTCCTCTGTCCATGGAATTCTCCAGGCAAGAATAGTGGAGTGGGTTGCCATGCCCTTCTTCAGGAAATCTTCCCAACCCAGGGATCGAACCCAGGGCTCCTGCATTGCAGGCAGATTCTTTACCGTCTGAGTCACGTGGGAAGAGCCTTAGCTAGTTAGTGAAGCGAAAGTTGCTCAGTTATTTCCAACTCTTTGTGACCCCATGGACTATATGGTCCATGGAATTCTCTAGGCCAGAATACTGGGGTTGGTAACCTTTCCCTTCTCCAGGGGATCTTCCCAACCCAGGGATTGAATCCAGGTCTACCACATTGCAGGCGGCTCTTTACCAGCTAAGCCACAAGGGAAGCTAGCTGAGCACCTAGCTAAAATCCCCAGAGGTCAATGGACTTCAAACATGATTATTATCCCATCAGTAACAGAAAATAGCTTTTTACATCTTCCTTTAAACAGGTAGACTACTATAATCATAGTTCTGAAATGCTTTATTGTCTCATTAAATTAACAGTTTCCCACAGACTTTTGGTCTCTGGTTTTGGGGTTGAGATGGTAGGGAAAGAGCATTTAAAAGTCCTTTGCTCCTCTTGTTGAAAACTGAAACTTTTATTTGTACCTATTTATTTTTATTTTTAGCAAGCAACCCTTTATTTCTCCCTTGTTGGCTTTCTATGGCAACATCTAAGTAAGAATAAATTGGAGTTAACCTGTTTTCTTTTCATCAAAAGTAAATCTGATATCTTAAAATATAGATGGATATACCCCAATGAGTATTTCATGAGTATTTGGAATCTTTCCTATCAAAAGACATCTTATTAACAGTCTATTTTTCTTATGTTTGTGATGAGACAGTATGCTGTATTGAGTTGACTTAAACAATGTAGTCAGAAAAGCTGTCCTCAAATCTTACTGTTAGTAATATTTTAATAGAGAACTTGAAGAATCATTTAAAAAAATGTATGTTAATAATCCTGCTTTGCTTCCTTGGAGAAACACTATTTTTTATAAAACTGAGAGCCCCATTAGTGAATTTTTTTCATTCCTATTACATTTTATAGCAGGAAAATCAGAGAGTTTGGGGTTTTAAATAACAACTGTGTGGTGTTTGTGAAGTTGAAAATTTTTCTGCATGCTCAGATATCCTGTCTGATAAGTCTAGACAATTTTAATGAAACTCGTTCACTTAAACTACAGATCACATTGTGACGTGAAAATGATGGCAAATATTTCCCAGAAAAGCCAAAAATGAGTATTTATGAATATTTGTTCTTCTTGTAAACCACTAATTGTCAGCAGAAGGAATGCATCAAGAGCTCTGATATAACCATTTTATGTAGATTTTGCATGGTATATTAAAACTTTAGAATTTGATAAATTTGGAAGATAGGAAAATAAAATCCCAGATGAAAACAAACACATGCAAAAATGCACATTTTCTAAATGATGAATAATAATATAGCTAAGACTCATGTACATCGAGGGTTATTTATCAGACTGTACTCAAGCATGGTGCAAGAAGAAAGTACTTATGCAGCACGTAAGCCAGCCTCTGACCAGCTCTGGCACCTAAACAGGAGGATTTTTGGAGCCACGAATGTCTTCTGCACAGATAGGGTTTTATTTAGTGCCAGGGGCATGTCTTTTTCTACTTACATTTCCTGGAAAATAAGTACATATTTTGTAACCAGCCTATGAATAATGAAATACCTTCTCATGAATGGCCGACTTCAGAGAGCTCAGGATTCCAACCCGGGTAAACAAGGATATATTTGTATGCCGGTCTAAGGTTTATATGTGTCTACGCTGCGTTCCACAAACCACCTCACAAAAAGGTTTCTGAAGCCTCTTCTGACTCCCTCTTCCCACATTTCATGAAGGAATGTGTGTATGGAAGAGGGATGGCTCTTTACAGAAGGATTCTAGTCAAGTGTTTCTGTTGTGTCAACCACAGGCTACTTTAGAAAGTAGAGCAATTTGGAACATTCTTTTGGAAAATTGGTAGCATTCTACTGAAAGATGGAAGAGAATAAGTGCTCTTAGTTCTTTGGAGAGATTTTAGAGGCTTCTTACTAATGGACAGGGTCAAAGACTTCGATGATTCTGAACTAGGATGCGAAAGAAGATTACTATGTTCTGAAAAGGAAGGAAGTAGAGGTAGAAATGAGTTGTGTTTATGATGTGTGGTCTGACCTCCCGATGTCTATGCTCCTTGTTTTATTGAGCATCTAATTTTTTGATTCCTTCAGACATGTGCTTAGTGAAATGTTCAAACCACCCCCATACCAATTTTCCCTCCCATACTACACCTCTCCCCACACACATACATAACTCAGATGGATAAAAGTCCCTCAGGGTTCCTTTCTTGAAGACAGAAGGTACAGTTGGTCTGCAGATCGTCAGTGAGATGACTCTGGCATCTCTCAATTATAGACTCAATGGATTCCTTTGACTTCTCAGAGATTGGATGAGATGGAAACTATAGAGATAACTGTAACTAAAGAATCAAACTTTTAAATTTCAGTTTTTGCTTAAAGAATTATACAAAAATAATCATGATTCATGTGTTGCTTAACATCTAGAAATTTAGATAGATATTGGCAACATTTACTACCCACTTGATTTTTTATTTTTCAAGCAGATTTGGGCTTTATTTTTCTCTCAGGTAATTCACTTACAATTTGATATGTCAGCAGGTGGCTATGGTGCCTGATCAAGGCATTCTTATCTGAAACGAGTGTAAATCATGCAAATAAAAACCCTAACTCAAAGATAAGAGGATATTCCCTATTCAAATATACAACTGTTCAAAGAGCAAAGAGATTTTTCTCTCTAAGAAAGTATAATGTGGTGTCTTTGATGTGTAACTTGACTAGTATTAATGTTCATTACTATAAAATCATTTTTATTTATTCATTAATTTTGAAATGATACTAATCTCTATACTCTCCAAAATATTTTGAAAATAGTAGTGAATTGTAACTTGTGTTTGTACTAATAGTGGCACCACTATAGGTGTTAAACAGAAATAACAGCTGTGCTTTTTTCTGAAATGAGTCTTAAATTTTGCAAGTCTTTGTTATGCAAGAGTCTCAGAGATACATCCATTGCATAAAATATGACCACGCTGTAATTAAGTGATCATTGTGAAATATTCCATCAAAACATACAAAGAAGAAAGTAAAAATCATCCATAAGCCTAACACTAAGAAATACACTTATGATCTTTAAAAGAAATTCTTAATACATATAATTGCTGAAGTGTTTAAGCAGAATATTAACTTATATTTTTCTTATGATACAAAATTAAAGTCAGGTTAGAAGAAACACAACATCAGTTAAGTACCTCAGTTACTTAAATACTACTGCTCCGTAGCTATTGCTTACTTGGATCTATTTCTACCCCCATTACTACCGTCAGATTTGAAGAAAACACAACTCCTGCTGCCTTCTGTTATGTGATGGTGCTCCTAGATCCCTTCACTCTTCTAAATATCAAAGTCCTTGACTCTACTTCCAAAATACACCTCAAATGCTCTCGCATTCCTTCATTTTCCCTGCCACCGCCCTTGTGGAACCCTCCATCATCTTGTACTTAGTTTAATGTTAAAGTCTCCCCACTAGTCTCCTTGCTTCAACTTCTGCCCCTTTGGGACTTCCCAGGTGGGCCAGTGTTTAAGACTCCCTGCTTCCACTGCAGGGGTTGGCTGATTGATCTCTGGCTGGGGAACTAAGATCCTGTGTGCTGGTGGTATGACCAAAAAAATAAATAAAATAATATTGCCTCTCCATTCAACAGTCAAAAATGGCTGATAATAAATGACTGGGTTTGTTTGTTTAATCATTCATGAATTTGCACCTACTTTAAGGTTAGTAGTTTCCTAGGCACTGGGGGTAAATCAGTGAACAAAATGAAGTTCCTTTTTTCATGCCACAACTGATAGGTTCTTGAATTCCCATGCTTTCTTAGGCTCCATGTTCTTGCTCAGGGCACTCAGTCTGCCTGGAAGGACTTTTTCTGAGTCACATCCTTGCTTTGGTTACTTGCACCAGTGTTTCTTCAAGATTAACGAAAATGGTAACCTCTTTGAGGAATACTTCTGTGTCTCGCACCTTACCAGGCTATGTTAATGCAAATATTTGTGCTTTTTAACATTTTCTATGCATTCCTGTCTCTCAGCACTTGCACTGTATCATCATAGTTAATTACCTCTCTGTCTTCCTGCATTAGACTGTGAAATCTTCCTAAGAGGGGGACTCTGTGTTTCCACTCTTGTTTATTAGATCACAACATGACCCATGACCTAACTGCATTATTGAAAGGCTGTTGAGACAAAACATTTAGACAGTTTAATTTCAACATCACACAGATATGAGGCAGCAAAAAAAAAAAAAAATCTAATGAAGAGTCTCAGGTTCAGAGGTCCATTCTGGGCTTTTTCTTTGATATTTTCTGGACAAGCTTTAGAATCTGGCTGATTGTGAATGCCTCTAATTAAGGTAGGGATCACATAAGCAGAAAACAAAGACAGTCGATGTGTATGCTCAATTGCTCAGTCATGTCTGACTCTGCAATCCTATGGACTGTAGCCCACACCAGGCTCTTCTGTCAATGGGATTTCCCAGGTGAGGATACTGCAGCAGGTTGCCATATCCTTCTGCAGGGTACCTTCCTGACCCAGTGATTGAACTTGTGTCTCGTGTCTCCTGCATTGGCAGGCAGGTTCTTTACCACTAGCAGAAGACAGCCAATATCAAACCCATTTTTACCCTTCCTGCTGGGTGATTCTCTGTAAATTGTGTAAGTGTGAGATACACTTTTCTCATTTACATCTCAATAATTAATATGGAGGTCATGAAATATCTAGTTGGTTTTCTTCCAGGCAAATGAAAGTGTTCATGCTAATGGTGAGATATCCATGCAATGTGAGCTTTTATTTCAGTCACTGGTAATTTTCTGACTGTTCTTGAAGTCTGGATCTATCTTTTAGGTCTATTCATCTCCATCCTCTTATTTTTCCAGGCACAGGAATGTGGTAGGGTGTGTTAGACAGTGGTTTACAGTCAAACGTAATTGGTCAGATCTGTCAGAGAATATGTTTTTCTGAGATTCTGTCTGCGGAAAGAACATTGAATCCACATGTGTTGTTTTCTCTTGTTGCCACTGACATCCAGAAGTCAATAGCTGGTCTGTTTTTAGCTTTTTAAAAACTTTTCTTTCTTTTTGTTTTAATGTGGCTTTCCTATTTTTCTAAACTTACCCCAGATGCCAAGATTGCTTCAATTCTAGCCTTTTCTCCAGGGCTTTACTTTGTATGGACAATGGGGTCAGTGCATGATTGTTATCACTTTCCTCTGTAAAGTGAAGCTGATAATCCTTATGTTTTCTTAGGCTTATCTAAAGACGAATTGGCTGTTTAAAACTGTTTTAAAGTTGAATTTTATGCTTTTCTAATTGAAGGAGTATTTTTAAAAATAATTGAAAAAAATTGACTTTAAACACCAGAAAACATATTCTTCTTCTTGGCTCAGGATTCATTGGCTTGATTTTGCAAAGGCCAAAGACTCATTTTGTTAGTGTTGAATTTATTCACCTTCTTAATCTTGGCTCAGAATATGTAATCTTTGTGTGGGGACTGGAGATTGGAGTCTTAAGGATACACCTTCGTGTTTTAACAGGAAGGAAAAAAGACTCATATTAAAACTTGCCTTAGATTTAATAGTGATCACTCTCCAGAAGAACATAGCTCTATGTTTAGAGGGAAAAAAATGACTAGAGGCTCTCACCAGCCCAAGTTTCAATTCTAAAAGAACAAAAATACTCAATTTAACCTGAACCCATGTGAATTTCTTGAATCTCAGCCGAGCTTCTTTTACAACTGGAAAGTACTGGGACCACCCCGAAAAAACAGACGATGATTTTGCCTTAAAAAATCATTAAATAAATATTGATTTCTCAGGAGAAAAGCTCAAGCCACAGACATCCACACCCAATAATTAGCTAATCGACTCTAAATGTCAAAGATGAATAGAAAAAAATATTTAAAAAGAAACTACAACCTTTATTTGTGGTTTAGCAGGTATATTAAATACTATAACCAAATTTCTGTTGTCTAGAGTTGGATTGCCATATGCTTATTTGGTTTTAAATATTTAACAGATTTTTAAAGTTAAAACGTTTTAATACAAACTGCTGGTTAAATAATTTTCCTAATGTTCTTATTTCCTTTTTCCTGTGACTAACGATTGAGAAAGCATAGTTATTTTTGCTTGAAAATTATCTGAAACTACTTAACTTACTTCAAAAATGAGCATAAATATTGAGGACCGTTTGTACTTTTTACTTATTGCCTTCCATTCAGATCATTTACTATAAAGTATAAATGGGAATATAAGGTGGTCCTCAGAGTGTTTATACTTTAAGTCGATGTGTTATCTTTCCAAATGTTTTATTGTTAGTACATCTATTAATTATTCTCTGTACACACTTTCTAATTTGATACATATTCCAGGATTTTCTTCTAGGAAGCTGATCTGTATATGTAGTATTATGAAATTGATTATTGATATATAAATTCATTATCTTGGGCATATCATAAGAGTTGTGTATTGACTGATTGCTCCAATTCATAAATTTCACATTTGGGGAAGACAGAGTCATGGTAAAATATGGTCTGATAATTATGAGAGTTTTTCTCAGAAAATTAAAAGTAGAATGCTGTTCAAGATTGTTTAAAAACACACAATTTTCCTGAAGTCCTCTTTGCTCCCTAATTATGAAGGACCCTGAAGTGACTTCGAGGTTGGTTATCTACCTAAAAGATCAAGTGGCAAGGATTGTCACTACAGGTTCTTACATTATTTAACCCATAGGAAGTTTCCTTTTTAAGCAAACTCTACTCAGAATTTGGGCAGATACCAGACTACAGTTTTCCAAGCCATGTTCTTCCTTTAAAAATATAGCCATACAATTCTTATCCCTGTGCTTTCATGAAAGTGACAGGATTCCTATTGCAAACAATGAAAGATGTACAGAGTTATGATTTGAGGAAGATAAACAGACCCTCTTCGCTATTATGTCCTAACAAGGCTTCTGTTATACATTACTAATTACTCTGGAAGTAACTCCAGAATGTTTAATACTTTTTCAAGTGATTTTAAGAAATTTTCCTCACTTTCAGAGCTTATTGATTTTTTTCTTAAAGCTTTGAGTTTGGCATTAAAAATCAAAGCCTGTCGGTTGATGCTGAAGATAAATCATTGAAAATTACAGCATTTAAATTGGTGACACTGCTGGAGCAGAAAAAAACACAGTCCTGACCTACCCAGTGCTCTTGTATCCTCTTTGTTTTACCAGTACAGATTCTCACTAGCAAATCCGAATTAGCTACTCCAATTGCCTTTCCAGGATATGGTCTCCTACCTCTTAGCTGGTAAGAAATTTTTAAAATATTTCCTTTGTCTCAATCAGAGTATGAGTGATGAAATTTAAAAACAAACAAACAAACAAACAAAAAACACCTTAGATTTCTTTCTTGTCTGTCTGCACAAACCTCCTTTTCAACTTCATGATTGTTTCTGCTAACTGGATCTGGTTTACCAGGACAAAGGACTAAGCCACCCGCCCTCTTGATACACTTAGGTTTGAGTTAGAGGCTTGTCACAGCAGGAAGAGATCTTAAGACTGTTTAGTTCAACTCTCTCATTTATAAGATGATGAAACAGAACCAGAGATGTGAAGGGACCTGTTCAAGGTCATGCAGCCAGATAGTGGAAGGCTTGGTTTAGATTTTGGAGGTGGGGTGGGGCATTCTTCATTATACATTCATTGGGTTATGCACCTCCTCTTCTTTATAATTTTAATTGTTTATTATGTAGATGTTGTTGAAAAATGGTCATGTACCCCTTGCCTCTTCACTGAACGATATGAACGGAATTTGCTCTGGGTATCTGACAGGCTGATATCTTCGGTGGTGTTGGTTGCCTGTCATGTGTACCCCTTTCCTTCCTGAGTAAGGAAGGAACGGGGTAAGGGATTACCCATTACTCTTGATGTCCACAGAAGTCATAAGTGGCAGGTGCCTGCTATGACAGCTTTTGTAGCAGCCAGAATAAAGGATCGTAACCTTAATATTGCCAGACAGTCTCAACCAATAAACCTACACTAGGGCAAGTGATGTGAAGATACAGGGACGAAGATTTGTCCTGGTGTAGGCAGCAGCGATGACAGTCCCTGGGTGAGCACTGGCAATGAGGCCAGCGGCAGGCAATGTCCAGGACTTACAAGGGTAACGTCTGGCGTCCTTCAGGTATGGCCATCATGCCCAACCTGATGTTTTCCGAGGAGCAATTTTAGCTGTGTTCCTGGTACTCAGGCTTTCTTGGTCCCTACTCCTTTCCTGTGCTTAATATTCTAGTTTTCCTGGAAATTTTGTGAATATCTAGTAACCTTTTTGAGAAATTCTTTTTGGATTTAGCTCATCCAGAGTCAGTTCTGCTTACTTCCAAGAGGAACTCTGATAGTTACATGGCTTGAATAGAGAAGTTTTGTTTTCTGGATCTTGGAATACCCAATAAACATGCTTGCTCCAGTATAGATTTCATTAGCAGAGAGATGAATCCAAAGCCAACTGCCAGTAAGTAAAGTGATGGCTGCCATTCTAGCCTCTCCAAAATATTCCATATATAATTAGCAAAATATTTCAAGTTAGGTATGTTTCTCTCTCTTTATTTCAGGGATAAGGTCAGTTATTCCTTCTGTAATTATGCCAAAGACTTTACTTTAAAAGCTGTATGCATCATGCACAGATCTAAAAAATTTCACTACATTTATGTTTTATTCATAAAGGCCTTCCTCCCACTATTGTTCTTCCTAAGTGATAAGAGCACTGGACCAGAAGTCTGGAGAACATAGATCCTAGTTCTTATCCTTTTTCCAATTAATTTGTCACCTTTGTAAATGATGTCATCTTTCTGGGCATCAATTTCCCTGGTGTAAAATGTGGGAAAGGAAAACCTGAGGAAAGTGGGTTGTATCACTGCTTCTTATATTATTACTTCTTGCTTCACAGACTCTGATTTTATAAGAAAATGTTGGAACAGGGAAAAATCTGTCCTATTCCTTTCTCCCCATCTCCCCTAAGAAAGGATCGTTATCCATCCGTCAATAAAATACAAGGAACAATCTAAGCAGGAAAAAAAAAAAAAACTTGTTTTTTTTTTTTTAATATAGAAGCTCATGAAATACAGCAACTCAGTTCCAATTTTCTGGAGCTTTGCACAATAATTAATCTTAATTATTGCCTAGAGTAAGCAAACATGCACAAGTCCAAGTTTTAAAAAGAATTCCATTCATTAAGATAAAGGAAACAGGCACAGGTAGAGTGATATTTTTTATGAAGCACTTGACTTGAAATTTTCTAACATCTGTAGAGAGTTAAAAAACAATCACTACAGTCATCTTAGTTACTCTGAAGCCAGCAATACATGAGTAATCCTTAGGCACTTTATAGATCCTACAAAATCATCAAATAGATCTTCAAAAGTGTTTGCAGGAAGAACCACACCTCTTTTTTTCTAGGCATGGAAAAAACCACATAAAATAGACTCTCAGTGAAGCCAGCATTGCAAGTAACAGACAGAGTTTATTTTCAGAGACTGGGTTGCTATTAGGACATAGTTGGACACTTTTTAGTCTGATTTAAACATACAAGAAATACCTTTCTGATCATTTATAAAGTCTTGTCTCCACCGTACACAGAATATAAGATGTAAAGGTTCTAATAATAGGGACACAGTTAAATGCATTGACGGGTGCTTTCTCCTTTAACACAATTAATTTGGCCTAAGCAGTATCTAGTTAATGAGGCTTAAAGTGTCAGGAATGAATAGGTGTGCTCTCCCCTAACTTCAACATAAGGCACTGGCAGACACTGCTCTTTTCAGCTTATTTAAGCTTATTTGGATGCCTTTCCTATTTATTCAGTGTCCCTTTAGTGAGAATGGTCATGGATTTCGAGCTGTCTCCTCCCTAAAAGACTGGCTTCACTGTCAGGAGTTCCACCCCACCCCTCCACCCTTATTGGAAACTGACACTGTACTGCTAATGAAGAACTGCTGGCAAACAGCTGTTAATTAGGAAGTATAAACTTGGTAGTATTAGGTAAAAGCAGCTTAGTTCTGAATTACCCTTGAGCATTTTTAGGAGGCGTGAAGTACTTTTTGCTTCTAATTAAAACCAGAGGAAATACTGAATGAAGGCCAGCTTTAAATGTAAAGAAGGTGTGTATTTGGACAGGCTTTCTCTCTGCTGTTTACTTCATTGAAGACCCAACTTCTCAAATTTCTTTAATAGGGACAAGCCACTTCATTCAAGCTTTCAAACTAAGAAGGAAGATGGCCAAATCCTTAGGAGGGGCAATACAGTGTTTCAAATTCATATTAAAGGACACATGGCTGACATGAGACTATTTTCTGAAGACTGACTAAGAAGAAAAAGGATAGGAAGAAAAAACCTTAAGATGCTAAGAAATCTTAGAAACTAGGCAGGAAGCATAATTCATCCACCAAGAAACATGGGACAAGAAGGTATTTCAGAGGAAGTTGTAAACTAGTGTGATGCTTACCCATTGGGCTTATTGAGAGGCTGCTAGGCAACTTCTGTATTAATGGAGGCTCCTTGGTCAGGTGTGGTTTGATGTCCAAAAAGTATATCAAACAAATGTTGGCAATAGGAATCGCAGTAGGACTTTTTTTTTCTTGTCTCTCTTCATCTCTGGCATGTGAGCTCCTTGGGGTAAGGAGTATTACTGTTTTATTCACCACTAGATTGCCAATACCTGAATGATCTGGTATATATTAAGGACTTAATAAATATTTGATGTAAGAAGAAAGAAGGGAAGGAAGAGAGGGGGGAAAAAGGAGGAAGGAAGGAAGAGTGGAGGACCCCTGAGAGCAACTAGTGGCAGGAAATTTGGGGGCGTGTGGTTTTCAGTAGTCCAGTGAGTGTGTAGGTATCTTTAAGAAGCTTTGTCTGTGATGTGTGCAAACACCCAATACTCCCAGCTGAGTGTGGTTATAAGATAGCTGACACAACATCCTCTTAGCTGAATTTGTCCACTGTGTTCACTCACCCCAAGTTCCCTCTGGCTTCCAACTTGCCTCTTACTCCTTAGTTCCTCCCTCATGGAGCATCTAAACATGTGTGCATCACCCATCAAGCTGCCCTTGACTCAGATTTGATTGCTGGTCCTCAACTGAGGTCCTCCCTCTTTTTTTTTTTTTTTTTGAATTCACCACAACATCTGCAGAAAACCTGTGACTATCCAGGTGTTTTAGATTGAGCAGCAACTTTTATTCTCAACTGTGACCCCAGCCTGGCCATTGCCTGATCTTGTCAAGTCCTGTGTTCACAATGTGGTCTAAATCTTAGGGTGAGATGGAGTCTTCAGAGAAGGGAACTAAAGTGTCAGCCTCTGTGGAGCTAGCAACAGCAGAGGCTAAAGAAAGGGGAAGAGAGAAGAAAGGAGTTCTATGTGATGAGGGAGCTCAGAAAAAGGGGATGGGAGTGAAAGAGCTTTACATACCTTAAAATCTGCCTCTGGATTTGTCCTGTCTCAAACGCTGACTGTACCAGCTCATAAAACACTTAGAGAGATGCACAAC
The DNA here is from genome assembly GCF_910594005.1 of Cervus elaphus. NCBI lineage: Eukaryota > Metazoa > Chordata > Mammalia > Artiodactyla > Cervidae > Cervus > Cervus elaphus. The sequence goes on along the minus strand of NC_057833.1, from coordinate 6,068,074 downwards.
TGTGCAAACAGAGTGAATTGAAACCAGTTTTAGTAATTTCTCAATGAAGGGATTGCCCTGTAATTCTCTGTGAACCAATTTTGCAAGCCCAAAGGGAAAATGGTTTGTTCTAGACACGTGTATTAATGCTGGTCCCATCCTCAGCTGGTTGGAAGGGAGGATTCCATTGCCTTCAAGTCCCTGCCCAGTATGCACAACCATGTTCTCTGGCCTCATCCATAAAATACGGTCAAAATAGTGTCTGCCTCCCAAGTTGTTATTGGGATTAAATGAATCATGTCTAGAGCTTTTAGGAGGTTGTCTGGCACATAGTAAGTATCTATTAAGTGCTAGCAATGGTATTGACTGTGATGATATGAGATGACAGTGATGATGATTATAAGGATGTTAACACATCATTGGCTGTGATTAATTGGACAAGGCAATCAAGGCCCAAAGCTTAGCCCAAAGCAAACAATCCAGAAGTTGTACATTGCTTTATGATTTATGCAATTGGTTTTGAAAGAGGAGCTAGACCAATCCGAGACCTTCCTCAGACGACCAACCAATGGAGACTGACAAAGGTCAGGGGCTGGAGTAGCCACAGTGAGAAGATTACGATTGGGAGGAGAAACTAACTGAAATAGAGGTGGGGTGGGTGGGTGAAGAAGAGGCATTGTAAGAAATCCTCTCAGAAGCAGGGATACTTTGCATGAGATTGGATGCAGCCAGTACCCAGTCAGCTGTTCTCATTACTTACTATTTCTTGAATGTCTCTTAGTTTCCAACCCTCACTCCTGGCTTTTAGCTTTAAACTCATCTGGGTTTGAATGTCTGTGTTTATGAGTCCAAAGAATCATGACTGAACTTTAAAAATACTTTTTATAGTATAACTAATCATACTACAAAAAAAAAAAAAAAAAAAGAGTCAGATATTATCTGGCTATAGGACTTCCTTTCAATTGTGGCTTAACAGTTTTAGAGCATACCAATGATCACAAGGGGCTTCCCAGGTGGCACAATGGTAAAGAATCTGCCTGCCAATGCAGGAGACACAAGAGACACGGGTTCAATCTCCCGGTTGGGAAGATCCCCTGGAGGTGTAAATGGCAACCCACTCCAGTATTCTTGCCTGGAAAATACCATGGACAGAGGAACCTGGTGGGCTACAGTCTATGGGGTGGAAAGAGTTAGACATGATTGAGCATGTATGTGCACACACATACATACCCAGAATTACAAGCTGATAAAGATTCAGCTGTTTGTGAAAATTAAATTTCTATGGCTGGGCTCTTCTATGTAAGTCTACCCTCATCCCCAAGTATAAGATATTGCTAGATATTAGTGATCTCACCAGTGACTGAGGCGGTAGAAGAAAGCGTCAGCTATACAAACTCTAATGCCTACAGGGATATTAATTCATAGACTGGATGCCATACAATACAGAGTAGTAGGCATGCTGCCAATCAAAGAGGCACACCCACCTGTGCCTTCCCAAGGGGAAGGAGGGCCCACCTGGGCCCCTCCCCAAGAAGGGACTTCATCCTCATATCAGTCTTTTCTTAATTGGTGGAAGTATGGTCTGAATACAAAAGCTAAAAATCCAAAACTTAAAAATTGCAGCCTTCTGTTTGTTGAACACTAGAAACTATTTAAAAAAAAAAAAAAGACATGGGCCAAAGAAAATGTATCTGCAGACTAAACTTTATCTGAGGCTGTCAGTTTGCACCCTCTGATACAATATATAGGTTATGAAATACACTCTGGTAAAGAAACAGATGCATCAGAGTTTATCACATTTCCTAAGTCCCCAGCCAACTATGTGGTTATACTTTAGAAAGACAAGAGAGGGAAGACTTTGAGATATTTTATCAGAAGTAAATGAAAACTGTATATCAACACGTCAAAAATTAAAAAAAAAAAAAAAAAGAGCATAATTATGTCTGGGGAGTGTGTAATTTCCTCAGTTCTGTATCATCACAACAAAAATTTGAAACGACGGATCAGTGTTTCAGCCCTCGGAAGGACCAGTATTACAGCTCCGTGTTACAGCTCAATTTTATTTAGAAAGCAAAGGAAAATACATCCTGAGGCATGAGGGCATGCTGACCCAAAAGATGCTAACAAAAGAGAGAGATCCGCAGCCCTTTGGCTCCTCTTTCTATGTGTTTTTTCTCCTCCCCCTGGGCCTGCCATATGTAAATTGGGCTAGCCAGGAGTGCTATTTATTTTACCTGAGGTCCTCACTCCAGTCCTTGGACCTTCCTCTGTTCTATTTTCTCAGGCTTTCCCCTTCCTTGTCTTTAGCCACTGCCATTCTGGACTCCTTTTTCCTATTCTAACTACCTAACATTTCCCCCTCAAGAGATGGGAGGCCCAATTGGGAATAGGGGCAACGAGGTCTCTCTGGCTACTTCCTGCTGAACTGGGATGGCGAGGGGCATTGGGCCTCCCCCCTCTTGCTAGTCTCAGGCCTCAGAGTCCTTCTATCATTGTCCATCTAAGGGTGAGTGATATTTTCTGTGGTCGGCTGTAGTTTTATATATCCTTGTTGAACTGGCACTGCATGTTGTAGCTTGTTGACCTGGGCAGAGACAAAATGGGTTAGACAATTGATAATACACGGAGAAATCACAAGCAGCATCAATATGGTGATGACAGGGACTAGTCGGGGCATTAGCCAACTCCAAATTTCCATCACCAGGAGGATCCCCCAAAGAGAGATTGTGGCCACCCTGAGAACACTTCAGCTCATTCTTTGAGATCCTGTAGGGTCTGAATGTTTTTCTTGAGGACAGTGATACTTTCTTTAACTTAGCTGGAGGTATCTACCCGGAAACTACATGTCTCATTCAAGATGGCTCAAGTCCCTCCTTGTTCAGAAATCAGAAGATCTACTTCCTGTCTGTTTTGGAGTACAACCCCTGCCAAGCTGTGTTGACCCTTGAGAGCTGTCCTGAGAAACCTTATCCCCAGAAACTTTATTTTGGGGATGTTCATTAGAATGGCACTTATTTGTGGTGGTGAATAGGTATCTGAGATCTCCCAGGGGCTCACAGGTGTATTGAGTGTCCTCTTCTGTTTTCTTCCATGGCTTGACTCATGAGTAGTGAATCCAGGAGTCATGTCCTGGTACCTCGACTGCTGTGAGGGTAGAAAGTATTACAGGGAAGGGGCCCCTCCATGTGGGCTGGAGTGGAGCCTTTGGTGACCCATCTTTCCAGACTTTAATTAGGACTTGAGTCCCTGGAGCATATAGTGGTGACTCTTTAGAATCTTTTGGGTCCTATTTAATACCCCACAAGCATATATCCTATTGGAATTGCCCAATGGCCATGATATAAGACTGGAGGGTCTGAGCCTCTTGATCCAGGAAGAGGTCATTGACATTAACAAATGGTCTCCCATATAGCATCTCATAAGGACTAAGACCAACCTGTTCCTTAGGGGCAATATGGGTATGGAGGAGAGCTATTGGTAAAGCCACCTTTCATCCCAGGGAGGTCTCCTGGGTTATCTTTTTTATCACTGATTTTAAGAACTGGTTGGCCCTTTCTACTTTTCCTGAAGACTGGAGATAATCTGAACTCCCAGGTAAGTGACCTTTGTCTCGACCATCTGTGCCTTAGCACGGGAGACTTCATATCCCCTCTCTGCCAAAACTTGCATGTTGTTGAGCATTTTTCTCATCTCGAGAGCAGATTAGTAGTTTATCTATGTATTGTAATATTTCCCCATTAGGTCCCAGGTCCAGATCTAGGAGATCCCGGCTAAGAGCCAGTCCAAACAGGCGGGGGATATCTCTGAACCCCTGAGGTAATACTGTCCAAGTCATCTATTGGTGTTTTTCTCCTGGAGCCTCCCACTTGAAGGCAAAAAGATATTGGGATTCTTTAGCCAGTGGTATGAAAAAAAAAATGCATCTTTGAGATCCAAGACTATAAACCACTTGGCACTGTGTGGGATTTCTCCCACGATTACATAGGGATTGGGTACTGTGGTGTGGAGGGGGACTACAACTTCATTTATGATCTGGAGATCTTGAAGCATTCACCAGGTTCCGTCCTTTTATTTTACAGGGAGGATTGGGGGTGTTACACTGCGAATTGGTGGTGACCAATAGCCCACAGGCAAGAAATTTATTTATTAGAGGCTGTAGTCCTTCCCGAGCTTCTCCTCTGAGCGGATATTATCTCCCATTAGGAAATTGAGTGGGATCTTGAGAACAATGTTGACTGGTTCAGCTTGGTGGGCTCCTCCAGGAGTCCCCTGGTCCCACACCTGGGGGTTAATTTTGTCCTCCCATAGTTTTTGGTTCCTCTCTATTGGAGAGGGTGTAATGGGTTCTTCAGTAGTAACCAGAAACTGTAGGGCTCTAGGGGCTGAAAAGCTTCCCATCACAAGGGTGGTCCCCAGTTTAGTGAGTATATCTCTTCCCAATAAGGGAGTAGGACAGTCAGGGACCACCAGAAACTGGTGGGAAAATACTTGTCCATCCCAGCAACAAAGAAGTACTCGGTCAATCTTTTAGTAACTGTTTTCCTGTAGCATCCAAAATGGAACAGGTTTGGGAGGAGAAGGCTCCAGAGTAGGAGGTCAGGATAGAGTAGGTAGTCCCCGTGTCAACCAAGAAATTCTTGGACCTACCTGCCACATCCAGTTGCAACCTTGGCTCCAGCCCCGTGATGGTTATCTGTGACAGGCAGGCTGGCTGGAGTGGGCCACTTCAGTTCTGTTGAATCATCGTGAGGGAAGACTTGGTGCTTGACCTTGAGCCTCTTGGGTCCTGAGGGCAGAGTGCCGCCCAATGTTCCAATTGATGGCATTTGTAGCAAGCTGTTGTAGGAGACTTGTCACGGTTTGGATACTCTTTGGTCCAATGCCCTGCCTGTCTACAGATTAGGCATTTGCCTCGTGCCTTGTCCTTCAAGGACTCGGGGTGTGCCTCCTTCTCTGGAGGGCAGCCAGCATCTGGGCATGCCTTGTCTCTTTCCTTTTCTCCCTCTCCTGGGCCTTGGCCTCCCTCTCCTGTTCTCTGTTATAAAAGGTACTGGTGGCTGTCTGGACCATCTCATCTAAAGAGGCGGCAGGGTCCTGCTGCTGTAGCTGTTGTAACTTTATCCTGATGTCTGATGCACACTGGGGCAGGAATTTGTCCTTTAAAATTGCCTGTCCTTCGTAAGAGTCTAAGTCCAGATTGGTAAACTTTTGTAGAGCCTCTTTTAGGCTTTCCAGAAAGGCAATGGGGTTCTCATTGGGTTCCTGAGTTATTGCTGAGACCCGGGCATAGCTGATTACTTTTTGCTGGGCTGCTTTCAGCCCTGCCTTCACACAGATCAGAAAATGATGTGCTCAGGGTCATTATAATTCCAGTTAGGATCTGAGGAAGGGGCTACAGTTTCCCCTACTGGGTATTTATCACTTGACATGTGAAGCCTTATTGCATACCTTCAGGCTTCCTTTAATATCCTAGTATGCTCAGAGTCAGATAAAGTTTGATTAAATATGACCATGATGTCCTTCCACATCAAGTCAAAGGCCAAGGTAAAGTTTTGGAATGTATCTATATATTTGCCTGGGTCATCTGTATAGCTTCCCGGGTCTTGTTTGATCTATGTTAGTTCTAAGAGGGAGAAGGGCTTATGGACCCTGGTTGGTCCGAATTCTCCTCCAGTTTCAACTAAGGGACATACTCGAGTTGGCTTTTGTGGAGGGGGTGCTCCCAGATATGGGGGCACGTTTGGATACAAGGAAGGTGTACCAGGCAACTCAGGAGCTGTGGGAGGTGAGCCTTCACGGGGGAGGGGGGTTCCTTCTCTTGGTTGTCTGTGCCTAACACCATTTGCCTAGTAGGCTCACTTTTACAACAATCCCATACTTATGGCAGAGTTCCTTCATATCTCTTAGTCAGAAGAAAATTTGGACATAGGGGATCTCTGTCCATTTCTCTTGTCTTTTGCAGAATAATTCTAGCTGCAGGATGGTATTGTAATTTAAATGTCCATCCTCAGGCCAGTGTTTCTTGTCCCCCAGAGGATACCAGAGCCATGCAATGGCACAAAAGAATTTTAAGTGACTTCTCCATAAAATTAGAGGATCAAATAGCTTCCAGTTATCAAGGGTGCATCTCAAGGGTGTCTGCCAGGAAGTGGATTGGTTATTTCCCATCTGAAAGACAGTCATGACAGGGAGAAAAAGAAAAAAGAAAAAAACTAAGAGGCCTCCTTCAATTTCCATGGGTGGACTTCTTTTAGAAACTTATCCTACCCAGTACTGTTGCAACCTGAGAGCCAGGCATCCCCGGGTCAGGGTTAAGATCTCCAGGAAGGCTGAGGCATGACAGCCTCCTGGAGATCGAATCCCCAGGCAGGTCAAGGCATGTCGGCCTCCCGAGAATTGGGTCCTTGGGCAGATCGAGGCATGTCGACCTCCTGGGACCCTTGGACTGCCAGATCCTCGAGCAGGTTGAAGCATGACAACCTTTTGAGGACCAGATCCCTAGGCAGGTCAAGGCAGGTCAACCTCCTGGGACCCTTGGACTGCCAGGTCCCCAAGCAGGTTGAAGCATGACAATCTTTTAGGACCAGATCCCTAGGCAGGTCAAGGCAGGTCGACCTCCTGGGACCCCTGGACTGGAGTTGGGCATCCCCAAGGTCTCCAGTGTGACCAGTACTGGGTAGGATTAAGGGGCTGTAATTTTAACTCATTGCCAGTTTGTCCACCACAGGTGGGAATAGATATCATGATGTAAAGCAATCCAAGCCTGTGCCCTGAGACTGGGAAGCTGATGAAGCAGCCGTAATAAGCCTTATCTTCTTACTGCTCTAAGGAAATATAAGTCACTGATTTCCTCCCCTAGTCCTCTGTAAGAGTGGGTTAGGGTGTCTCCAGTGGTAAACATTTCACTGTCATAGACCCATTTTAGGTGATAGCAGAAGTAATGACAAAGGTGTGGGTTATCTGGTCCTGTCAGGGACATTAAGAGTATTTTAATAATAAGCAGGGTGGAGCTATGTTGCCTACAAAGGGGCAGGGTCCTTGTTGTAGGAGTTAGTAAGTGGCTTAAGAACAAATTGATAAGAGGCAACAGACGAGATGTTCTATAAAAGTGGAGTGGAGATTTGATCCAGGGGTATGTTTGTAACTTTAGGAGAAAGGTGGCAAGGGTTTGGGCCCAAATGGCCTGCAGGGCTAACTCCCAAATTGGCAAACACTATCCTCAGAAGCCCAATTGCCCCTGAAGGGATGCCAACAGATGGACTTCTAGCAGGCATTGTGTGCCTGTCAACAGCCCTAGCGGGTCCACTGAGAGATGCTGTTTTTGCACAGTTGTAGGAAACATGGAAGATGAGGGCCTGAACATCTAGGACTGGATGTTACGTAGTACTTCCCTCTCAGGGGCCAGCTATCTTTGGCTGTCCCTCCAGTAGATTGTAGAGGCAAACTTGTGGGCCCGGGTGGGGCTCAGGAAGAGCATGAAATGGGAGGGAAGGGAGCAGGGCACAACTTTTGAAAGAATGACGTACAGCACGGACATAACATAAACCAATTAAAATCAGATGGGTCTAAGATGACAAGTCCAATTCAACTAAACCTTAATCCCCAATCTGCAAGCCAATTGACATGCCCAAGGGGCAGGACAGCTCCAAGGCACTGTCAAAAGAAGGAGGTAGGAATGGGTGGTTCTCCAGTGGTCGGGATGACCCTCCCACTCATTAGCATATGAATTCACCTAGCTGTAAAAACCTAGCCACACCACATTCCACTGCCAAAGCACTTGCCCTCTGCAATGGCCCACACCCTGCGGAATGTGCTTCTCTCTGAATCCTAACAAATCCATCTCTCTTACCTATTGCTGTGTCTCTAACTGAATTTTTTTGCAATGAGACATCAGAGCCTGAGCTTCATTAGGTCTTGAAACCAGGCATCATGGGTTTTGTCCAGGCTCAAGTCCTGGGAGAGAGGAACTGAAGGGCAGAAGGAAAAAGCAGTGGGAAAAACATGCTGAGGAATCCCCTTCATAACCTGCCGGAAAATCTGCTAAATACCTGACCTGTGCTCACAGTTTTCATTGGCCCGATCCTTGGCACAAAGAAGATTAAGGACAGAAGAACCCCTACCAGCTTGGGTAACAGCTATTGGAGCCCAGCAGATAGTGGAGCCTTTAGGACACGCTGAGGAGTAACCTCTCCAGAGTCCCTCAATTGCCCCCGCTGACACTCGCCTGTTTGCGGGGGATTCGAGGAAACAAGAAATGAGAGATTGTAAAAGAATTAAGATTTTATTAGGCATATGTCCTTCCAGCCATAGGAGCGAGGGCCTCCCACCTTCAGTCTTCTGGAATCTGAGACTGAGCTGCCTGAGCCTTCTGCTGAGTTCATTTGCCGCAGTCCTCATTTCCAGCACGCTGGCCTTCTTGTCACTTCCCCTGCGCTGGGTTTTCTTCGCGTTCAGCTTCCAGTGCAGGAGCTGTCGCCAGTGGGGCTCCTGCTGTGCTTGGCCTCCGCTTTGCAAGGGCCACACTGGGGTGGTTTCAGCCGAGTTAGATCCGAGAAATGGCACCATAGATGTCAGGGGAGTGTGTAATTTCCTCGGTTCTGTCTCATCACAACAAAAATTTGAGGTGACAGACTAGTGTTTCAGCTCTCGGAAGGACCAGTGTTACGGCTCCATGTTACAGCTCCATTTTATTTAGAAAGCAAAGGAAAATACATCCTTGAGGCGTTGAGGGCATGCTGACCCAAAAGGCGTGAAGAGAAGAGAGAGACCCCCGGCCCTTTGGCTCCTCTTTTTATATGTCTTTTCTCCCCGCTCTGGGCCTGCCCTATGTAAATTGCACTATCCAGGAGTGCTGTTTGTTTTACCTGAGGTCCTCATTCCGGTTCGGAACTTCCTTTGTTCTATTTTCTTGAACTTTTCCTTTCCTTGCCTTTAGCCACCACCATTCTGGACTCCTTATTCCTATTCTAACGACCTAACAATGAAAGTAAAAGAGGAGAGTGAAAAAGTTGGCTTAAAGCTTAACATTCAGAAAACTAAGATCATGGCATCTGGTCCCATCACCTCATGGGAAATAGATGGGGAGACAGTGGAAACAGTGTCAGACTTTATTTTTCTGGGCTCAAAAATCACTGTAGATGGTGATTGCAGCCATGAAATTAAAAGACGCTTACTCCTTGGAAGGAAAGTTATGGCCAACCTAGACAGCATATTAAAAAGCAGAGACATTGCCAACAAAGGTCCGTCTGGTCAAGGCTATGGTTTTTCCAGTGGTCATGTATGGATGTGACAGTTGGACTGTGAAGAAAGCTGAGTGCCGAAAAATTGATGCTTTTGAACTGTGGTGCTGGAGAAGACTCTTTCGAGTCCCTTGGACTGCAAGGAGATCCAACCAGTCCATCCTAAAGGAGATCAGTCCTGGGTGTTCATTGGAAGGACTGATGCTGAAGCTGAAACTCCAATACTTTGGCCACCTCATGCGAAGAGTTGACTCTTTGGAAAAGACCCTGATGTGGGGAGGGATTGGGGGCAGGAGGAGAAAGGGATGACAGAGGATGAGATGGCTGGATGGCATCACCAACTCGATGGACATGAATTTGAGCAAACTCTGGGAGTTTGTGATGGACAGAGAGGCCTGGCGTGCTGCGATTCATGGGGTCGCAGAGTCAAACACGACTGAGCGACTGAACTGAACTGAACAATTATCATCAAATGATGAATCCTGGTGATTAATAATGCATGCACAATAATGCAATAATGCCTTTCATACTTCAGTGAAATCATATTAAGTCCCCAGCACACCTGCACGCCCACATGTAAGTTTGCAATTGTTTTCTTCATTATGTACAGCAATAGTACAGTACAGGCATAATTTTCAAATCTTTTCCCCTATTTCTAAGGTCACCACTAAACCCTTAGCTTTTAGATTGTATTTAAACATGCTCTTTGACTATGACTAGAAAGTAATTTAAATGATATACACACATTTTTAAAAATTTCCCTGAAATAATGTGCTCTAGGATTTTAAGTTTTCCAGATTAACCCAATTAATTGAAATAGAATATACATTTTCATTGAAATGAAAAGCATGTAATAGATGATACAACACATAACTTTCACATTATGATTCAGTGATAAGTCTTCTTGTCTTCTTTAACTGTCCTCTTATTTTCAAAAGACTAGGTGAAAGACTACTTTTGATTTCTGTGAAATGTAAATCTTTTATAGCCTACTTTTTGCTCTAAATTCCTCAGATTTAAAGCAAAGTCTTTATAATGGAGAGATCATCTTCCTTTCACATCCTCTCTCTTAAACTTATGTGTCTAATGCTGAAGACAAAAACTATGAGAATCAGCTACTGCTATGTGAGAACGATGGATCCAGTATGAAAAATTACTACTTTTAGTGTTGGTCGAGATTACATAAAGAACTTAGAAGTCGTTGCTCTTGTCCTTAGAATAAGAGAAAACTGGGGAAAAAAAAAAATAGCTCAATGATTTTAGCCCAGTGAGACCCACACAAATTTCATGTGTTGCTTTAAGACATCACACTTGTGGCACCTTGATACAGAAGCAATAGGAAAATAAAACATGGATGAATCCAGAGAGTCATACCTGGAGCAGAAACCAGTAGGGCTATCAGCTGGTACGTATGTTGGCTGCTCAGTCGTGTCCAAATCTTCACGACCTCATGAACTGTAGCCCACCAGGCTCCTCTGTCCATGGAATTCTCCAGGCAAGAATACTGGAGAGGGTTGCCATTCCATTCTTCAGGGGATCTCCCTGACCCAGGGATTGAATTTAGGTCTCCTGCATTGCAGGCAAATTCTTTACCGTCTGTACCACCAGGAAGCCCCATCAGCTGGTTGGAACATCAAAACGCTAATTTTTACAAATTGCTGGAAGCTGGGTGTGGACTAGTGAGAAAGTCCTGAGAGCCATGGACCTCTCAGAGAGGTCTTAACATTGTTATGGCTTTCACCACTTGGCTCTCATGATGTAGATCTAAGAAAGATCTCCCGTGGCTCTGGCCAGAGTGGGTGGGAAGACCAACCAACAAAATAGACCAAGAGCTTTCTCTACAATAAAGGCTTACAGCTGAGGTTGACCCCTGTGTAAAATATACATTTTATTGGTTTTTCCCTGTACCTTAAGGTGAACAATTGAGAAAATACTGGTTTAAGCCAGTAGTTCACAAAGGTGGGTTCTGGAATAAGCAGCATTATCATCTTCTGGGAACCTGTTAGAAATGCAAGTCTTTGGAATCCACTTCAGGACTACTGATCAGACACTCTAGCGTGGGGCCAGACATTAGTGTTTTAACAAATCTTCCAGGAAATTCTGATGGAGCTAACAGTTGAGGCACAAGAAGTCTGAGGAAAAAACAGAGCCCAAGACAGATCCTTTGCATTAACAGGGGCTTTTCTGTGATGTAAGGGCATCTAGATGTTTCCTGTGCTTCTTTGGTATAGGGAAGGGGGTGAGGAAGAAGGCTACTGAAAGCCAGAATTTAGAAAGATGGTAACAATAACCCCGTATGCGAGACAGCAAGAGAGACAGAGATGTATTGAACAGTCTTTTGGACTCTGTGGGAGAGGGCGAGGGTGGGATGATATGGGAGAATGGCCTTGAAACATGTACATTACCATATGTGAAATGAATCGGCAGTCCAGGTTCGATGCATGATACAGGATGCTCGGGGCTGGTGCACTGGGATGACCCAGAGGGGTGGGATGGGGAGGGAGTTGAGAAAGGGGAAAAAGAAAAAATAAAAATGCTTGTAAAAAAAAAAGAAAACCAGAAGACTTAGAATGTCCTTTCAGAGTCTGGAATAGATGCGCAGGGAGTAGAAGCCACAAGCAACTCCCCTAAACCAGGGTTTTCAAGGGGTTGGCAGCATCTGAAAGAATCAAGGGGAAGCCAAGGCAGCAACAAGGTGGACTGACCAGCCAGTTTTGCACATACCGGCACCCAGGGAGGGTACCAGTGAGCTTCTGGTGAGGTGTTGATAGAAGGGGAAGGAAGCATAAGCTCTCGGAATGTTTGCATAGAGTAAGACTGTTTTCATGTTTAACATGGAAACATGTGGGTATAAAGTTATACCCACACCCCTTCCCTACCTAAACCCTAACCAGTTAACTTGGAGCTCATGAAGCAGTCACACACAAATTTAAAAAGATGACAAAACCAACAATTTTGAAATTGTTTTAGAGAGTGCACATATTTTAACACAACTACATAAAGCTGCTTAATAACATTTGGTTATCAAATATTTGAGAATTAAAGTTTTTTTTTTTTTTTTCAGATTTCTTCTCTCAAATAGTCTCTGTGATGTGAATTTGATGGAAATATTGACTACTGAGGGCTTCCCTGGTAGCTGAAATAGAGAACGTGCAGTGATAAACCAAAACCACTTGAGGGCAGTGAAAGCACATTTCTTGTTTGTTGCAGTTGATTTAATTATAACTTTAACTCAAACACCACCAAAATGCCCTTTTAGTATTTCTTCCTTGGTCTAGAGTCACACCTCACCTCCACAGTTCAGATTCCTAGACAACTTCTCCATGTAGGAAAAACAACAACAATTATTTTCGATGCACACATTTTTGTTTGTTTATCAGCTCTATTTTTGCTGTGGCTTGTAATGATATAATTCTGAAACATTGCTCAACTAAGTCATAAGTTCAATGTCTTCTCCTCAAATAACCTATTAGGTTCATGGATGTATATCCCCAAATTCATCTATGTATGTGGACACCCATGGTTGTGTGCATGTGTGCTTATCCAGAAAAGTTTGAGTGAGTAAATAAAATACTGTATGTAACCATACAGTGAGCCAGCAGAATTCTTTGGAGGCACATTCATAAAGTATCTTTATTCTTTCCTATCACTGTCCTGTAAACTCACTGTCAAAACTGACCTCTTTTTCATGACCATCTTGGATAAATCTTGGACAAGTCCCATAATTTCTCAGAAGTTAAAAAAAAATTGTCAAGTTATTTTGTTTCCTTCTCAACTTATCTCATTTCAGTGAGTAAAATGTCCATCTTATAAAATATTAAAAATTCCAAACTTCGTGTATTGTCTCCATTTTGTCTGCTCTTGCAGTGGGGAGAGGTGGTGGGGTGGGGACACACGTTCAGGTTGATTTCTCTGCCTAGTTTCTGCTCATCTGGCTGCTTGCTAGGCTGCCTCTGACTCCTGGAGGATTGAAAGAAAGAGAGGGAAGAGAGGTACAGAGATGTCTTTCACTGAAATCTGTGATCCGCACTGATTTTCTCTGGCTGTGGAAGAAGTTTATGCCTAATTTCTCTTGAGTGAACTTTTGGGAACCTTGAGAGCTGTGTGATTTTACCACTAGGTCGAAGGCCAGCTTAACTGGTGTGAGGCCTGTGCAGATTCTCAGGACCACAAACTTAGGGGGGCCTCAAGCTTGGTTTAATGCCTTGTCATCACCATCTTGAAATTTTTAAATTTTGAACAAGAGCACCCTGCATTTTCCTTTTTCACTGCATGCTTGTGTGCTAAGTTGCTTCAGTCATGTCCAACTCTTTGTGACCCTATGGACTGTAGCCCTCCAGGCTCCTCTGTTCATGGGATTCTCCAGGCAAAATGCTGGAGTGGATTGCCATGCCCTCCTCCAGGGGATATTCCTGACCCAGGGATTGAACCCCCATCGCTTGCATCTCCTGCATGGGCAGGTAGGTTCTTTACCACTAGCGCCAGGACCCGGTAAATTACAAAGCAAGTCCTAACTGAGCCACTCCAGCTTCAGCTCCATTGCTGGGCAGTGCCTCTCCAGCTGAAAATCTACAATCTCCCCCTCAGCCTCTTTCTGGTCAGATTACCCCTACAGCAGAAACCAATTTGGGCGGGGTTCCATGAACTGAGACCACAAGCCAATATCCCTGCTTAGGTTCTTTTGTTGTAGAAAAGCAATCACTTTGGGAAGTGCAGCGATTGGAAACCTCTAAACTAGTGCTACAAGTGCTCTGTGGAGCCAAACCCTCCCCAGAAACTCTTATCCTCAAGCATGAGTCAGATGATTCTGTTGTTTTAAATGGCAATGGTCTCACTGAAGCTCTCCTTGAAACTCCCCCTCCTCCAGATAATTGTCAAATCAACCCTTCGTCTAACTCCCTGACTTCTTCACCTCAATTCTTTTATATCCTCGAGAGGAATGAGGAGTTGAGGATCTAAACCTCAGGTTTTGGCTCTCCTATGCAGGGTCTCCAAAGGGGTTTAACCTCTGAAAACTGCTGGTTCTTGCTCTCTGCTCTTCTGTTCTCAGCCTTTTAAGAAACTCGGCAGAAGCAGAGTCCCGGGACAGTGCTCAACCACATCATTTATAACAACAAATTCTTATTTAAAGGGAGAGATTTTGAAACTAAAATACTTGAGAAACATTTTAAGTAGCACCAATTCTATAAAGATGTTAATAACCTCATCGATAGAAAGTGAAAGTGAGAGTGAAGTCGCTCAGTCGTGTCCGACTCTTTGCGACCCCATGGACTGTAGCCCACCAGGCTCCTCAGTCCATGGGATTTTCCAGGCAAGAATACTGGAGTGGGTTGCCATTTCCTTCTCCAGGGGATCTTCCCAACCCAGGGATCGAACCTGGGTCTCCCGCATTGTAAGCAGGCGCTTTACCATCTGAGCTACCAGGGAAGCTCATCGATAGAAAAATTCCATTCAAATATTCTGAGCATCTCTTTTGTCTAGGAACCATCATTAAGTTCTATTGATATGCAAATTAATGACACAGACGATTTTGTGAAGATGGGTGATAATAAAGTTTTGTCATGGGTTTTGTGCAAGTTTCCTGAGCTTCTGGGTGATAGTGGGGTTGTGGAGCTTCTTCCCTGAAGGTTCCTGGTTGATAGATCGCTTTTAAGAACCTCTTTCATAGAAACACCCCTCATAGCTGAGTCTCTGGCTCCATGATATCCACAGTGGAGTTGGTACAGGATGAAGTCCAAACTTACACACTTTTTGACAAGGGGTTCCATTTCACCCATAAACTATTTGATGCCTATTCAAAACTAAATTCCATAACAAAGCTTTGCTTAGGGCGTCTTGCATTTTTTCTATCTCGTTGCTATGAGGAATCAGTATTACAGCCAACAGACAAAAACCTTTTTTAGCTTCTCCTTCAGTGAGTGACAAACAGCCCACAAAGAGAAGTGGGTGGATGTCAGACTCCATTTGTTCCATTAATGGATAGAAAAGGGAAGCCAATAACCGCATTCTCAGCGACACTTCATGTCTTAATGTGGAATTTTGTCCCCTCCTTTTTATTTCCCCCCTTGGAGAGTTCCTAGGATGATTAATAAAATCTTATTAAATCTCTCAGGTTATGAACCCCTTTCAGAATGAAGGGGACACTTAGATCTCTATCAAGGAAAAAAAGTTCCTAAGTTCACTGAGTTAAAAAAAAAAAAAAATCCCATTTAGTTGGAAAGGAAATAGGGGATAGGGTGGATTTCAATTTGGAATTTCCTGGACATAGCAATTATAAAGTGATTCACAACTTGGAAACATCTGTCCAGATTTTGTCTTTTTGCTACTAAAGAAAGAAAATCAATGCATACTGATCACAGAATTTGAGAACTGGATCATTTTCTAAATAGGCTGACTTAACTGGGTGTTATTTGTGTGTGTGTGTGTGTGTGTGTGTGTGTGTGTATAACTCAGCCATGCAGTTTTTCCTGGGGGAGGGAGTCACATTTTGCATAAATATCCTCTGCCCTAATGGAGCCAAAACACACCTTCTGATCAGCCCTGATGTGTTTCTTCCCTGAAGCACTGAAATAATCTTGTACCACTTTCAAATCATCATGAGTCACTCTCAGTACAAAGGAGCAGTATTTCTGAAGCAATATCAATTGCTTCCATAGCCCGTGCATTGGGCATTAGTACATCATCATTTACTTTTCATTAATGATAACTTCTCCCATTCTAACAATAGGGTTCTCACACATTGAGGAAAGATGTCAGGAAGGCTCATTTCTCATCTGTACCTGCAAATCTTCCCAAAGGCTATCTGTTTTTGTGTTCTGCCTTTCTATCTAGATATATACTAGAAGTAAAGCTGTAAAACCCTCACCTGCTGTTGGTAAAACCTCTGGAGGAAGGCCCAGACTTTCAGTCAGGTCTCTGTCCACCGCAAATGTCAGAGGTCCAATCAATTTATACCCCAGTGGAGGGTGTCAGTGGTCTGAGGGTCAAAACTGTCTTGCAGAGCATGTGCCTTTTCTGGCTGAACTCTGGACAACACAAATGATTAAGTCATCCTCTTATGGCTAGAGTATTTGAATGCAGAGTTCCAAGAATAGCAAGGAGAGATAAGAAAGCCTTCCTCAGCAATCAATGCAAAGAAATAGAGGAAAACAATAGAATAGGAAAGACTAGAGATCTCTTCAAGAAAATTAGAGATACCAAGGGAACATTTCAAGCAAAGATGGGCTCAATAAAGGACAGAAACAGTATGGACCTAACAGAAGCAGAAGATATTAAGAAGAGGTGGCAAGAATACACAGAAGAACTATACAAAAAAGATCTTCATGACCCAGAAAATCACGATGGTGTGGTCACTCACCTAGTGCCAGACATCCTGGAATGTGAAGTCAAGTGGAAATATCACTACGAACAAAGCTAGTGGAGGTAATGGAATTCCAGTTGAGCTATTTCAAATCCTGAAAGATGATGCTGTGAAGGTGCTGCACTCAATATGTCAGCAAATTTGGAAAACTCAGCAGTGGCCACAGGACTGGAAAAGGTCAGTTTTGATTCCAATGCCAAAGAAAGGCAATGCCAAAGAATGCTCAAACTACCACACAATTGCACTCATCTCATACACTAGTAAAGTAATGCTCAAAATTCTTCAAGCCAGGCTTCAGCAATACGTGAACGTGAACTTCCAGATGTTCAAGCTGGTTTTAGACAAGGCACAGGAACCAAAGGTCAAATTGCCAACATTCACTGGATCATCAAAAAAGCAAGACAGTTCCAGAAAAACATCTATTTCTGCCTTATTGACTATGCCAAAGCCTTTGACTGTGTGGATCACAATAAACTGTGGAAAATTCTGAAAGAGATGGGAATACCAGACCACCTGACCTGTCTCTTGAGAAACCTATATGCAGGTCAGGAAGCAACAGTTAGAACTGGACATGGAACAACAGACTGGTTCCAAATAGGAAAAGGAATACGTCAAGGCTGTATATTGTCACCCTGCTTTTTTAACTTACATGCAGAGTACATCATGAGAAACACTGGGCTGGAAGAAGCACAGGCTGGAATCAAGATTGCCGGGAGAAATATCAATAACCTCAGATATGCAGGTGACACCATCCTTATGGCAGAAAGTGTAGAAGAACCTAAAGAGCCTCTTGATGAAAGTGAAAGAGAGTGAAAAAGTTGGCTTAAAGCTCAACATTCAGAAAACTAAGATCATGGCATCTGGTCCCATCACTTCATGGCAAATAGATGGGGAAACAGTGGAAACAGTGTCAGACTTTATTTTTCTGGACTCTAAAACTGCTACAGTTGGTGACTGCAGCCATGAAATTAAAAGACGCTTACTCCTTGGGAGGAAAGTTGTGACTAACCTAGACAGTATATTTAAAAGCAGAGACATTACTTTGCCAACAAAGGTCCATCTAGTCAAAGCTATGTTTTTTCTGGTGGTCATGTATGGATGTGAAAGTTGGACTATAAAGAAAGCTGAGCACCAAAAAATTGATGCTCCTTGAACTGTGGTGTTGGAGAAGACTCCTGAGAGTCCCTTGGACTGCAAGGAGATCCAACCAGTCCATCCTAAAGGAGATCAGTCCTGGGTGTTCAGTGGAAGGACTGACATTGAAGCTGAAACTCCAATACTTTGGCCACCTCATGAGAAGAGTTGACTCACTGGAAAAGACCCTGATGCTGGGAGGGATTGAGGGCAGGAGGAGAAGGGGATGACAGAGGATGAGATGGCTGCATGGCATCACTGACTCGATGGGCATGAGTTTTAGTAAACTCCGGAAGTTGGTGATGGACAGGGAGGCCTGGTGTGCCACGGTTCATGGGGTCACAAAGAGTCGGACATGACTGAGTGACTGAACTGAACTGAACTTGTGGCTAGGTAATACTATAAATACTAAATCTATAGTATTATCCCATCCAGTTTAGGACAAGTAAGGAATGTTACCAGTCTACTCTTCGAAAGACTCTCCAAATGTATACGTTGAAGTTAACCATGTACCCCACTTCAGGTCCAAAAAGTCTAGCTTATGAATGAGAGATTGAGCTTTTAGCCACGACTAGCAAATGGCAGTGTTTTCTTTGTCCACATATTTAATTTTTAAAAATATAATACTCCTGGTAAGGCTCATGAGCCAGTAGCCACATATGATGTGTAATGCTTATTGAAAGTAGTAGAATTCAAATGGTGATGTCTTGGTAAAGAGAGTTTCCTGGGTGTGACACCAGCATCACGGTACTGTGAGACATTCTGTCTCTCCCCTTCACATAAGGAGTAAAACATCCATTACTCAACGAAAGTTCCTCGTACCAGGACATTGGTGAGTTCCGCACATCTGTATATCAAGCGGTGGGTGGACTGAACACATGGAAGAGGCAGAACCCGGGGAAATGTAGAAGTGGGGCCCGAAACCTTGGATTCCCTGCCATATCAGGCAAACCTGCAGTCCCAGAGAACCCAGGGGCAACAGGGAAGCCGTGCAGGCGACGCCAGCTTCCCGCTTGCAGCGGCGCTCACGACCACAGGGGCCGGGCGGCAGCAGCAGTGGGACTTGGGACCCCCATCCCTGCAACTGCAGTGGCGCCTGCAGAGGTGGCATCTGTGAACACAACGACCCGTGACCCCGGCTCCCTGCACACCTTTCTCCCTCCCCTACGCCTGGTTCCCTCCGCCCAGGCAATCCTGGTCGCAGCGGAGGTGCCTGCCATCCTGGGGTCCCCGGCAGCAACGCCAGTGCCAGCAGCGACACTGGCACATCAGGAAGCCAGCAATCCTGGGCCAGAGGCAGTGACGACGAGGGCATCTCACAGTGACGCCTCTGACGGAAGTGCTGGAGGGCGGAAAGTTCTGGTTCTCAAAGAGCAGGCGGAGGAAGCCCAGGTAAGAGAATCAACAATTTGTGCTATAGTGCCATCTGCTGAAAGAGAAAAGAAAGGCCGCTAATTACCCATCTGTTGGATTGTTATAAATAGAAACAAGTAAAAAAAAAAAGCAAAAAACACTTTACTTAGAGAGGAAATGTTTTCACTACTTAAAAGGGACCATCAGCAGAACAGCAGCTTATCAAACACCATGAAGAACCACGGTAACACCGTGCCATAAAAAAGAAAATGACAATTCTTCAGAAGCCAAACTTAAAAAGCATGGAACATTGCAGTCTAACTGAGAGAAAATTCAACATAGTTGTGAGGCTCAACAAGTTACAGGAAAATTCAGAAAGGCAATTCAATCAGCTCATGAATAATATTAATGAACAGAAGGAATGCTTTGCCAAAGAGACTGAAACTCTGATAAAAACCTGAACAGATATTATGAAATGAAAGAACTAAAAATATGAGATAAAGAAAGCATTAGAAAACATAGAAAATAGAGCAGACCATAGGGAAAAAGAACTATCAAGCTGAAAAGTAAAAATCTAGAAATAATTCAGGTAGAAGAGGAGATATAACTGAGATCTAAAGAAAAACGAAGAAATTCTACAGGTACTACCTGACGTCATTGAGAAAGGTAACCTAAGGATAACAGTTATCCCAAGAGAAGAGAGGAAGGACGGGACAGGAAGTTTATTAAAGAAATAACAGTTCAGATCTTCCCAGATCTGAAGAAGAAACTGGATATACAAGCTCATGATGCTAAGAACAACTATTTAGTCAATGTGAAAAGACCTTCTTAAGACACATTATTTGAAAACTATCAAATGTCAATGACAAAAAATGTAAGGCAACCAGGGGAAAAAAAGACAGTAACCCACAAAGGAATTCCTATTAATCTATCAATAAATTTCTTAGCAGAAACTCTACAGGCCAGGAGAGAGTGGAATGACATAGAGAAAATTAAAAAAGGTAAAAGCTATCAGCCAAGAATACTCTACCCAGCATTTATTTTTCAGATATTATGGAGAAATGTTTTAACAGATATATGAAAGCTGAGGGAGTTCATCATCACTAGACCTGCCTTACAAAAAATGTGGGAAGGAACTCTTCCACCAGAAACAAAAGGGTAAAAGAACAGAAAATTTGAGTAGATGATAAAAAGACAATTAAAAAAAGAAAACAACAACACCAAAAAACCCCACAGCTCTGTATCAGAATGGGCTTCCCCGGTGACTGAGCAATGAAGCTGCCAGAGCAGGAATGTGGGTGTGAAAGGAAATGACAGCCCACTCTACTCTTCTTGCCTGGGAAACCCCATGGACAGAGGAACTGGGAGGCGGCTACAGTCCACGGGGTTGCAAAGAGTAGGATGTGACTTAGTGACCAAACAATATCAGAATGCTTGTTAAACATTTAATTATAGCATAAAGGTTAAGGAGGAAAAAAGCAGTGAAATTAACTACCAGTTCAGTTCAACCATTCAGTTGTGTCTGACTCTCTTCCATACCACGGACTGCAGAACGCCAGGCTTCCCTGTCCATCACAAACTCCTGGAACTTACTCAGACTCATGTCCATCAAGTCGGTGATGCCATCCAACGATCTCATCCTCTGTCATCCCCTTCTCCTCCTGCCTTCAATCATTCCTGGCATCAAGGTCTTTTCCAATGAGTCAGTTCTTCTCATCAGCTGGCCAAAGTATTGGAGCTTCAGTTTCAGCATCAGTCCTTCCAATGAACATTCAGGAATGATATCCTTTTGGATTGACTGGTTGGATCTCTTTGCAGTCCAAGGAATTCTCAAGAGTCTTCTCCAACACCACAGTTCAAAAGCATCAATTCTTCGCCACTCAATTTTCTTTATAGTTCAACTCTCACATCTGTACATGGCTACTGGAAAAACCATAGCTTTGACTAGATGGACCTTTGTTGTTAAAGTAATGTCTCTGCTTTTTAATACACTGTCTAGGTTGGTCATAGCTTTTCTTCCAAGGAGCAAGTGTCTTTTAATTTCATGGCTGCAGTCACCATCTGCAGTGATTTTGGAGCCCCCCAAAATAAAGTAACTCTCACTGTTTCCATTGTTCCCCCATCTATTTGCCATGAAGTGATCCGGCCAAATGCCATGATCTTAGTTTTCTGAATGTTGAGTTTTAAGCCAAACTTTTCACTCCCTTTCACTTTCATCAAGAGGCACTTTAGTTGCTCTTCACTTTCTGCCATAAGGGTGGTGTCATCTGCATATCTGAGGTTACTGATATGTCTCCCAGCAATCTTGATTCCAGCTTGTGCTTCATCCAGCCCAGCATTTCACATGATGTACTCTGCATATAAGTTAAGTAAGCAAGGTGACAGTATACAGCCTTGACGTCCTCCTTAGCCTTTGTTTTCCTTTAATCTGCATTGTTTCCTTTTCCTGGTTGTTTGTGTCTGCCACTTTGGTCTGGCAGTTTTCTATGATATTTTGCTTCCGTTTTTCTGTTTTTATAGCTACTTCATTTGGTAACAAACTCAGCCTTAGAAGGAGGTTATTTGAGACAAGAAAGCATAAAAGGCAAATAGGAAAAGGATGGAAGCCATGCAGGCAACTGAAGAAAAGATGCTATCACCAGAAAAGGGACTATCTTACCCATGAGACATTTTATGTGAATCTCATGGTAATCAAAAAACATAAATCTAGAGCAGAGACACAAAACATAAAATGGAAGCTGACAAAATATTATAGAAAACTGCCAGGCCAAAATAGAAATAAACACAGGGGAAAAGAAACAATGCAGATTAGAGGAAAATGAAAGCTAAAATGACAGTACTAAGTCTTCATTTATCAGTATCTCCCTTAACATAAATGGGTTAAATTCACCAGTAAAAACAAGTAGAGTGGCTGTGAGAAAGGCAATGCTAAAGAATGTTCAAACTATTGCACAATTGCACTCATCTCACATGCTGGCAAAGTAATGCTCAAAATTCTCCAATGAGGCTTCAACAGTACGTAAACAAAACTTCCAGATGTTCAAGCTGGATTTAGAAAAGGCAGAGGAACCAGAGATCAAATTGCCAACATCCTCTGGATCATAGAAAAAGCAAGAGAGTTCCAGAAAAACCTCTCCTTCTGCTTTATTGACTATGCTAAAGCCATTGACTGTGTGGATCACAACAAACTGTGGAAAATTCTTAAAGAGAAGGGAATACCAGATCGCTTGACCTGCCTCCTGAGAAATCTGTATGCAGGTCAAGAAGCAACAGTTAGAAACGGGCATGGAAAAACAGACTGGTTCCGAATCAGGAAAGGAGTATGTCAAGGCTGTATATTGTCACCCTGCTTATTTAACTTCTATGCGGTCACCATCTGCAGTGATTTTGGAGCCCAGAAAAATAAAGTCTCTCACTGTTTCCATTGTTTCCCCATCTACTTGCCATGAAGTAATAGGACCGGATGCTATGGTTTTAGTTTTCTGAATGTTGAGTTTTATGCTAACATTTTCACTCTCCTGTTTCACTTTCATCAAGAGACTCTTTAGTTCTTCACTTTCTGCCATAAGGGTGGTGTCATCCGCGTATCCGAGGTTATTGATCTTTCTCCCAGAAACCTTGATTCCAGCTTGTGCTTCATCCAGGCCAGCGTCTCCTCATTTTAAAGATAAACTCTAGATTTGCTCATGCTAAATTCAGTGAAAGCTGCAAAAACCAGCCCTCTTCCAGTGTGTGTAGATAAAACACTAGGTAGTTTTCTCATTGAGCCTGAATGCTCTTCCTCTGGGTCCATGAAATAACTCTGTGCTATGCTGAGTTGCTCAATCATATCTGACTCCTTGCGACCCCGTGGACTAGAGTCAGTCAGGCTCTTCTGTCCATAGGATTCTCCAGGCAAGAATACTGGAGTGGGTTGCCATTTCCTTTTCCAGGGAATCTTCCTGACCCAGGGATCAAATCCACATCTCCTGCTTGGCAAGTGGATTCTTTACCACTGAGCCCACCTGGGAAGCCCCTACACCTTCTTAATAATTTTCTCAATTTTGCCTGAAGTACTTTATGAGAATCTCTTGTTACTTGCATCCAAACGACCCCAGACCTGAAGTACTGCAGTCTTAAGTAGCTCATTAGATACCCACACCACTTTCCTTTTCTAGTCAATATCTAATAAAAGTAAGTAGGAACACCTAGGGTAACGGGACCAACCTCAGGAAGGTTATGGAAGGACTTAAGGTCAAAATGTGGGCAGACTTAAGGTCAAAATGTGTGCAGACATAAGGTTCAGGTGATAACTCAGTCATCCTGACAGCAAATAAAAATTGTCAACCCAGCAACGTGGGAGAGCAGGCATACCCTAAAGACATGGGTAATGAGGGGGTACATCTCAAATTTGTCACCAGCAGGCCCCACTAACAATTCCCAGGAAATAAAAATAGAATCTAGGTAATAAAGTCTAGCCTTCTTTATTTTTTCCTTTGTGCTTCATCTTGTTTCATTTGCTCATAGAGGCCTTTCTTGGTGAACTTCAGGCCAGAGTTCCTAGTGTGAAAGAGCTTTGCCAGACACTTCAGCTC
This sequence comes from Cervus elaphus, assembly GCF_910594005.1. Classification (NCBI taxonomy): domain Eukaryota; kingdom Metazoa; phylum Chordata; class Mammalia; order Artiodactyla; family Cervidae; genus Cervus; species Cervus elaphus. Next base: position 6,044,435 of record NC_057833.1, on the reverse strand, counting down.
ATCAGGCAAGGGCAGAAGAGCTGCCCAAGACACACTCAATTTATGATGGCGGCAGCAGGCCTGATGTGTGCAGAGACGCTGTGCTTAACACTAGGAGATCTGGAACATGAGCTTTGCAGCTACACCCGCCCCACAGAAACCGCCACCCCCCCTCCCCCAAACTGCTGAAAGGACCCTGGTGAAGCAGCCCCACCCACAGCCTGTCTGGGGAGATCCTGGGCTCTACAGCTCCAGCTGGTGCCCCCTCATTCTCTGACATAAAAATAAAGATTTCCTTTGTTTTGGAGGCAACTTACCCTTGTCCTGTTGGCTTGAACAACATTGGGCAGGAGGACTCTTGTTGGAGACCAACTTAGGTGGGGCAGAACAAGCCCTGTCAGGTATTATTGCTGATATATATCTTACAGTCCATATACCATTTTACATGTATTATCTTCCTTATAAGACTATGACCCTCAAAGGACATAATTCCTAATTCATATTTTCCAATCAATCAATGAGGAATCTTGCTATTTAGCATTTAGATGGCACTAGTGGTAAGAATGGGAAAGACTAGAGATCTCTTCAAGAAAATTAGAGATACCAAGGGAACATTTCATGCAAAGATGGGCTCAATAAAGGACAGAAATGGTATGGACTAACAGAAGCAGAAGATATTAAGAAGAGGTGGCAAGAATACACAGAAGAAGTGAACAAAAAAGATCTTCACGAGCCAGATAACGACAATGGTGTGATCACACACCTAGAGCCAGACATCCTGAAATGTGAAGTCAAGTGGGCCTTAGAAAGCGTCACTATAAACGAAGCTAGTGGAGATGATGGAATCCCAGTTGAGCTATTTCAAATCCTGAAAGATGACGCTGTGAAGGTGCTGCACTCAATATGCCAGTAAATTTGGAAAACTCAGCAGTGTCCACAGGACTGGAAAAGGTCAGTTTTCATTCTAATCCCAAAGAAAGACAATGCCAAAGAATGCTCAAACTACCACACAATTATACTCATCTCACATGCCAGTAAAGTAATGCTTAAAATTCTCCAAGCCAGGCTTCAGCAATACATGTACCATGAATTTCCAGATGCTCAAGCTGGTTTTGGAAAAGGCAGAGGAACCAGAGATCAAATTGCCAACATCTACTGGATCATAGAAAAAGCAAGAGAGTTCCAGAAAAACATCTCCTTCTGCTTTATTGACTATGCCAAAGCCTTTGACTTTGTGGATCACAATAAACTGTGGAAAATTCTGAAAGAGGTGGGAATACCAGACCACCTGACCTGCCTCTTGAGAAACCTATATGCAGGTCAGGAAGCAACAGTTAGAACTGGACATGGAACAACAGACTGGTTCCAAATAGGAAAAGGAGTATGTCAAGGCTGTATATTGTCACCCTGCTTGTTTAACTTATATGCAGAGTACATCATGAGAAATGCTGGGCTGGAAGAAGCACAAGCTGGAATCAAGATTGCTGGGAGAAATATCAATAACCTCAGATATGCAGATGACACCACCCTTATGGCAGAAAGTGAAGAAAAACTAAAGAGCCTCTTGATGAAAGTGAAAAAGTTGGCTTAAAGCTCAACATTCAGAAAACTAACTTAATGGCATCTGGTCCCATCACTTCTTGGGAAATAGATGGGGAAACAGTGTCAGACTTTATTTTTTTGGGCTCCAAAATCACTGCATATGGTGATTGCAGCCATGAAATTAAAAGACGCTTACTCCTTGGAAGGAAAGTTATAACCAACCTAGATAGCATAATAAAAAGCAGAGGCATTACTTTGTCAACAAAGGTCCATCTAGTCAAGGCTATGGTTTTTCCAGTGGTCATGTATGGATATGAGAGTTGGACTGTGAAGAAAGCTGAGCACCGAAAAATTGATGCTTTTGAACTGTGGTGTTGGAGAAGACTCTCGAGAGTCCCTTGGACTGCAAGGAGATCCAACCAGTCCATCCTAAAGCAGATCAGTCTTGGGTGTTCATTGGAAGGACTGATGCTGAGGCTGAAACTCCAATACTTTGGCCACCTGATGTGAAGAGCTGACTCATTGGGAAAGACCCTGATGCTGGGAGGGATTGGGGGCAGGAGGAGAAGGGGATGACAGAGGATGAGATGGCTGGATGACATCACCAACTTGATGGACATGAGTTTGAGTGAGCTCCGGGAGTTGGTGGTTGGACAGGGAGGCCTGGCATGCTGTGGTTCATGGGGTCACAAAGAGTCGGACATGACTAAGAGACTGAACTGAACTGAACTGAACTGAGTAGAAAAAAATTTTCCGTTTCCTGGGACAGTGTTCTATGGCAAGAAGTTGGGCAGTTGACTCATTATAAACACTAGCTATCTTAAGAGTAATGCAAATTATTTAGGAATTTGAGCAAAAGGTGGGGAGTAGATAAAACAAGTACTTTTTAGCTACCAAGTGCTTGATACTCTGCTTTTTACCTTTTGTTGTGGGATATAATTTTGGGGAAAAGATCATTGTTTTTTTCCTCCTATATGTTGTGGTTGCTGCCCCTATTTCCACCTCTCAAGTAAGTGACTTTCATCCTTTCGAAGAGGGACACGTGCAGCTGAGAAGGCAAAAATCAATCGAGGTCCTGAAGAGATATGTTAAAACTCCTCTGAACCAGGCATTTTGAAAGCCAAGACTTTCATGAGCCAAGTTTTTGAGATCACAAAGTATTTTTAAGCCACGAAAGGCTAAGCCTCTGGAGACTGTTGAACATGGAGTCTTGAGGATAAAGTTAGAGGTGGAGAGGAGCTTGCTAAGAAAAATGTATTTTCCCACGCTAAAGGAGATGAAGTTTAATAAGTGACTGTTATCTGAGGGGAAGTGTTATCTGAGGTGAGTGTTATCTGAGGAGAAGGAGGTAGAGTATAGAAACTGAGGGTGACTGAAACAACACACAGTACCCCATTGTCAGCCCAACTAAGCTTTGGATGGGGCAAATGCAGACTGCAGGGAGGTTTGGATCAGAGAAGACAAATTTTCCTCGAAGCCCAAGAGAGTTTAAACCACAGAGATGTCCTCTCAGTGTAACTGTTCCCAACCAAAATCATCATCATCATCTAGCAATAGAAGGGTAGAATCAGAGACATTTCATCAGAAATGGTCACAGATACAGTATGCCAAGTCCCTCACTAATTCAGACTAACACAGACAAGTTTTCAAAAGGTTTCTGTGTTCTTGAGAAGAGACAGAAGAGAGTTGCCTGGGAATCTGGACTGTCCTTACAAGTGGGATACGTAGGATGTGAAGTGATCTTCGACATGGCAGAGCAAGATTCAAGGGGGAGGCGGATATTGCAGCAGTGGGTATAACTGGGCTAGGAGCGGATGAACAAGTAGCAGTAGACCCCAGCATAGGTCTAAAAGGATGTGAAGAGAAGTAAGTGCATCTGCTCTTCAACAAATACCAGTATATACGGAATCTCTTCCCCGAAATAATCTTCATCAATGCTGTGAAGAAAAAGAGCAGAAAGCAATGAAAACAACCTGGAATCGACTATTTACCCCAAAGAAATGAAGAAAAGTCTCATAAGCCTTCTATATAAATACGCAGTGACCTCCAGAGGAGGGAGGTGAGAAATCATTCAATGATCCACAAACTCTTGCCTAGTTATGAGGATGTTTTCAAGAAATAGATTCTGAACAAAAACAGTAGTTTTGACAATCTAAGTGTTAAAAATGGGCAGGTAAACAGAAAAGTAAATATTCTTTGAACAGGAGGTAGAGAGGTAAATGTGGTTGGATGCATTTTGGAGATGTCTGAAATTTCCCAACACCTCCCCAAATATTCTGATGCCCCGATCATGGAATACAGGCATCTATTGCCACAGAAGGGGGGTTAGATAGAGTTGGAGATAAATTGTCAATTAGTCCCTACACATGATTAAAAAATCTAATTGCACAAATAAGAATAATGGAAGCCAGAGTTTACTGGGACAGGAGTCAGAGTTATAAGAAGTAAAAGATATCAAAGGAGAAACCACAAGAAAAAAAAAAATGAAGATTTAAGGATAGTTTTCTCAATCAAAAGAGAAAGAAGTTCAACCTGTGGCTTGGGGGAGAGTCTTATAGGACACAGGGCTGGGCTTAAAGGTTTATGTTATCTGAGAATGGGAGCTTTCAGCTTTCCTCCCCACCTGCACTGATCCCAGATCTGTGTGCAATGAATAAAGCCAAACAGAATCAGTGCCACTAAAATGATATAAACATACTCTGAGTGGTCAGGCTCACAAAAACAACCACAGCTTATGTAGAGTCAGGTGTCACGTTGAACGAAAACACTGAAACATCTGTGAAGAAATTTTAATATATAACACTTTCAAATGTACAAAACACCCATAAACAGAAAAGACACCTGTATAGCTTCCTCCAAAATTACCAAAAATTTTTAAAAATTGTCTTATTTTCATTGAATTTTTCAGGAAATTAAATGAAACTAATTCAACTACACCCCTATCTCTCCCCCAGTCCATTCTTAAAAACACTGTTTGCCTGAGCATAATGAATCCCAAGTCAAAAGACAAAGAAAAGAGTCTAGAGTTCAGGAGCCAAGCTTGGAGCCTGTACCTGAGACTGGGCTTGAGTCTGGGTCTGGGGATACTGAGCCTGGGTCTAAGAGGTCTGGGTCTGGGTCTAGGACTGGGCCTGGGCCTGGGCCCAGGTCTTAGGGTGGACTTGGGCTGGGAGAGACTGCCACTGGGACCAGGACCTGTGATGGGGCTGGGACCAAGTCCAGTCCTAAGCCTGGGCTTGGGACTGTGCCTCATTCTGCAGTATATCTGGGCCTAGATTTAAGTTGGAGATGGGGCTGGATCTGGGGCTGGGCTGGGGCTGAAAAATGTTTGTCTGTAAGAGGAAGTTGGGGCTGCTGCAGAGCGGCAGAGACTTTGCTCTTGGTTAGTAGATATCAGGAGTGTATCTAGATTTGCTCTGATAAGGTCATCAGTGACTAAGAATTTCTCATGAACAAACTCACTACCCCTTTCAGACTCAGACTTTCCTTTAGTCCAGAAATCTTGCTATCTGAATTCAGACAAAAGTTCACCAAAAGAAGAACAAAAGTGAAAATACAGCTTTAGTTAATGGCAGAGTCTTAACAGTTTGCAGTTAGAAGACATTCAGGTTTCTTAGCTCTTTTTTAAATCTTAAAAAAGTTTCAGTTATTCATATTTATGTTTTAAACTAGTTTTTTATATTTTAATAAAACATGTTACCCTTGGTTGTTGTCAATATTGGTTTTGAAATTAAGCATTACTGTAATTTTCTACAATCTTGTGATCTATGATTTTATAAAAATGGGTTATGCATTATAGTCATTCATGTTAGAGATGGTATGGCTTGCCTTGGGAACAACTCTTTGAATTCCACTCTTCCTTAACTTTGAATGTCTCAGCTACTCTTAGAACCCCACTTTTGACATAACAGCATTGCCTCGTGGGGTTTTCAGTGGTCCATAAGCTAGTAAAAACAATGTACAGAATAGAGAATAGACAAGCCAAACTCGGTAAGTATCCATTCCCTTCCTAGGCACCACCTTCCACGAGGCTTCACTATTGGAATATTCTCCTGAGGAACACAAGCTACTTTGGACAACTCAGTGTTTTGAGTCATGCAAAAGTGGTTGTGAATAAGTTAGAGACTGTAAAATACCCCATACTAAGTTGCTAAAGTGTAAGTTACTATCCCATGTTGGACTCAATTGGCTTCTTCTGTTTTTTTATTGGTAAGAGAGAGTAACCGTTTCGGGTTTCCATGATGTCTGGCACTTAGAACTCATTTACTCAATTTTCATAATGAGCTGAAAAGGTGTGTTATTATCCCTACTCAATATACAGTATGTGAGAGTTGGACCGTAAAGAAGACTGAGCACTGAAGAACTGATGCTTTCCAATTGTGTTGCTAGAGAAGACTTTTGAGAGTCTCTTGGACTGCAAGGTGATCAAACCAGTTAATCCTAAAGGAAATCAATCCTAAATATTCATTGAAAGAGAGGATGAGATGGTTAGATAGCATCACTGACTCAATAGACATGATCTTGAGCCAACTCCAGGAGAGAGTGAAGGACAGGGGAGTCCGCCATGCTACAGTCCACGGGGTTGCAAAGAGCCGGACACGACTTAGTGACTGAACAACAACCATCTGAGGAATATGAGCCTGAGAAAGATTTAATCACTTGGCCCTAGCTGTGTAGGTATTCCTGACTGAGCCAGGATCTGAAGCAGATACCTTCTAAGCCTGGGTAGGAGCCCCCTGACCTATTCCAGCTTTCTGAGTGTGTGGGCACTTTCCAGAGGTGACGGTGCTCCCTGATTCACAGTCAAGTGCTGGCCTTCCGTTTCTGAACTTTACTAGGCTCCCCTGACCCTTGGCTTTCTTTCAATATTATGATTTAGCTTCTTTTGTCTTAAGTATGAGCCCCATGTCTGTGAGTCACTGTTAGATCTTCTCTCAGTTGGGTGCCTAGGGGAAGAGTTTTTCCTTTTTTGCAAGTTCCATGCCTGAAGCAGGGCACTCAAAGCTAGGGCTCTGGGGCAACCCAGAGGGATGGGGTGGGGAGGGAGGTGGGAGAGAGGTTCAGGATGGGGGTACACGTGTACACCTGTGGGAGATTCATGTCGATGCATGGCAAAAGCCATCACAATATTGCAATTTATCCTCCAATTAAAATTAATTAATCAATTTAAAAAATAGAGTTTTTAACATATGTAAAAAATTGATTTAATTTGGACTTGTGTAATGATGTAGAAATTAAGACATATTATATATAAACTAAGAAAAACTACACCAAGTTGTTGATTTTCATGAGAGTCTGTATGCGTGTGTTATTTAAGATAATCACAAACCCTGAGGCAATTTTTTTTTTATCCCCATCTAGTAAAATACACTGCCACCTATGCCAGTCTCTTTGTTTTTAAAGAATGCAAATTAATTTTAATATTGGAGTATGGCATTTTCAAGGAAGGAAAATCTGTTGTTAAAACATCATATAATTCAAATTTCATTCATGTTTCACTTTGAATAGTATTGCCTGTGGTATTCCTTCATCTAGGAGCACAGATGGTGAAAATATGCTTATATATTCTCATTTTTTGTATTCCTTATCAATTGCATTCATAATCTTTGGCACTGTCAACTAACACAGTTTTATTTACTGAGATTCTAAAATTTCTGTAGAAATGACCTGTTCAATTGGTCTGAGTAAACAAGTCCAGGAAATTCAGAGTCATGAGAAAATCATTAGTCTCAACCTTGACAAGTTAATGTAGCAAAGAAAATCAAGAAGAAAGATTCTGTTGACAACTGATTATTACTGAACATCAGTTTCTGGTGAAAGACGAAAATACTAAAAGGTGAAACAGGAAGCCTTATCAGCAGCACTCTTGATGAACATGCTCAGCATGGCTGGCGTGGGATTGGTTGTTGTCCTGGCCACCAGAGTCTGCAAGGACACGTCAGTACCTCACCCTCTAGAGCTACACTAGAAAAGAAGTGAGAACGCTGCTGTTTTGTTAGTGTTTTCTTGGTTTGTTTTTTACCTGTTTTTTTTCTTTCGTGAATTGCAACATCAGAACAGTAGACTTGACCAAGCGCTGGCTATTAAAAACCAATTGTTAAACAGTGATGAAAAGGAAAAATGAGGATTTCCCTGTCAGTCCGGGGTTAAGACTCTGTGCTTCCAATGCAAGGTTTGATCCCTGGCCTGGGAACTAAGATCCCATATGCCATGCAGCCAAGAAAAGGAAAAATGAGTGGAGAGATTTATCAATATCATCAAATCTTAAGGTAGCAGTAAAAAGGAATTTGGTAGTCAGAGCCAGATTATATATAATAAATTATCTAAATACTAACCAGTTATAAATTTTGTGGTCTTAGGAATATAAAATAAGAGATTGACTCATGCCTAAAATCTTACGCCACCTTTGTTTTCCCTTCAGGTTAGAGTTTTGAACTCTAATCAATTGACTATTTCTTCTTGAGAGGTAATGTCGCCCAGAAATTGGTACAAAGTTGCTTAAAAGAGAACCAGAACAAGATGCTGGGAGTGATCCCATGAGGCAGAGTTGCTGTTCAAGATCTTATGTATTGATTGACTTTGGGGTTGCCAGTTTGTTAAACCAGCATGGATGAACATTGGAAGTAGGTTTACCTAGGACAGAGGAAACAAAATAGAGTTGGACCACACCAGAAGAAGATAATGACATGAAATAGGTAGACCACAGCTGCCTTAAATGATATGAAGAGCACAGTATTTAAGGACAAGACTTTGGAAATTACACATGCTGGGTTCAAATCCTTCATCCATCAGCCATTCATTGAGACAAAATACATAGCTATGCTATGATACAGATTCCTTAGCTATATCTGCCAGGATTGTGGATAAGGTTAGAGAAGATAAGCATCATGAACATAGTACAGGGCTTAGCTCTACAAACAGAAAATAACTGGTTTTTGGTAGCTAATATTAATTCTATTATTATCATCATCACCTCCATTGCATGGCCGGAGTACAGGTTCTGGAGCCAGACAGACAATTAGGTTCAAACCCTTTCATCATCATTTACTGACTCAGTAACTCTTGGTAGAATATGTACCCTTCATGTACCTTGATGTCTTACGTTGTAAAAAGAAGATAATAATATCTATCTTGTGAATTTGTTAGGAGGATTCAGTGATTTAATACATGTGGACTATTAGAATCACTAGATCCTATAAATAGTAAGCACTCTGTTAGCTGATATACCATCTATATAATTTTAAATGGCATAGAGAAACTCTGAGAGATCAGTGACAACTTGAACATAAGAGAAGGTGCTTTTTAGCATGAGGAAAATGATTTTTTTCTTTTTTGTGTGACTCTCCAAACTAAGTTCAGGTGCCTGAAGGTCAGGATTAATTTTTTTTCTAGGCCTCTGTTATGCTAAGAGGAGCACCTTTGATCATCAAATCTCCAAGTAGGAGGAAACCTAGTGGTTATCCTAGCCCATCTAAGACATGCACACTCTTTACAATATTAGTACTTCCAACAACACACGGCATAGCCAATGAAGGTGAACACATTACTTTTCAAGGCAACCAATTTTCAATCATAGGAAAGAAAGTTTGCTCTTCTCTGGAACTGAATCTCAATTCCCTTCTAACCACCAGACAAGTCCAGCCCTAGAAATCATCACAGACTAAATATAGTTTCTCTTCCTTATGACAATTATTCAAATACTTGTAAATAGAATCCATATCAACTCCTCTTCTCCTCGCATTAGGCTGTTTCCCTTTTCTTGAAGAAAGTACCTTCCACTGTTCCTTGTATAATAGCAGCATGGAACCCTTTGGAATCAGACTGAGTGGACCTCAAATTTCCATGTGCTTAACTTGGGTGGTTTAGTAGATCATTCTTGAATGCTTCATAGAAATGGAAGTGGTAATACATAACTTTAAAAATTGCATTAAGAATTAAATGTATGAGTATGTGCATAACACTAGACACAACATTAGTGTTCCAGAATAACAACACTTGTGTTGATAATTATTGGTGTAAACAGAATATTTCTCCTGCTATTCTTGGCCTTCTTTGAGGACAGTGTTCAATGTGTCGACATGTGGAAGAGAGAAAAACAATTACTTTCCTGTTTTGTACTGTTCCTAAATTTGGTTTAATCTGAATTTTTGAGCTTAAAATGTCACAGAGACATTTGAAATCACTCCTAAGGAATGCATGTGCTAAAAGTTGCAGAGTGCTTATTTTGTATCATTCACTGTGTTAAGTGCATTGGGTGCATCATGCACTGTCTCCCATACAATAATTCTATGTGGCAAAAGGTCACTACTATCCTCATTTTATATCAATAGAAAAGCAAATGGAGATTTAGTGTTATGATTAGGATTGACTGGGCTTCCCTGATAGCTCAGTTGGTTAAGAATCCACCTACAATGCAGGAGATCCTAGTATGATTCCTGGGTTGGGAAGATCTACTGGAGAAGGGATAGGCTACCCACTCCAGGATGCTTGGGCTTCCATTGTGGCTCAGCTGGTAAAAAAATCTGCCTGCAGTGCAGGAGGCCTGAGTTCAATCCCTGGGTTGGGAAGATTCCCTGAAGAAGGGAAAGGCTACCCACTCCAGTATTCTGGCCTGGAGAATTCCATGGGCTAGTCCATGGGGTCCCAAAGAGTTGGATACGACTGAGTGACTTTCACTTTCACTTTGGGATTGACTATATATATGAATATGTATAAAGTATATAACTAATGAGAACCTGATGTATAGCCCAGGGAACTCTACTTGGTGCTCCATGGAGACCCAAATGGGAAGGAAACCCCCAAAAAGAGGGGTGTGTGTATATGTATGGCTGATTCACTTTGCTCTAGAAATTGACACAGCAGTGTAAAGAAGCTATGTGCATGTGCGCTCAGCTGTGTCTGACTCTTTGCAACTCCATAGACTGTAGTCCGCCAGGCTCCACTGTCCATGCAATTTTCCAGGCAAGAATACAGGAGTGGGTTGATACTTCCTTCTACAGAGGATCTTCCCAAACCAAGGATCCAACTCACATCTCCTGCATTGGCAGGTGGGTTCTTCACCGCTGCACCACCTGGGAAGCCCAGAAAGCAACTCTGTGTGTGTTTTCAGTCACTAACTCATGTCCCACTCTGTGCAACCCCAGGGACTGCAGCAAGCCATGCTTCCCTGTCCTTCACTATCTCCCGGAGTTTGCTCAAATCCATGTCCATTGAGTCAGTGATGCTATCTAACTGTCTTATCCCCTGCCACCCACTTTTCCTCCTGTCTTCAATCTTTCCCAGCATCAGGATCTTTTTCAATGAGTCGGCTCTTCATATCAGCTGGCCAAAGTATCAGAGCTTCAGCTTCAGCATCAGTCCTTCCAATGAATATTCAGGGTTTCTTTCCCTTAGGATTGACTGGTTTGATCTCCTTGCAACTATAATCCAATTTAAAAAATGAGGTTGTGCAAATTCACATACCTGGTAAGTAGCAAAACTAAGATTATTACCCAAGTTTCTCTGTTATAGCATATTGCACAAGGGGTCCACAGTCAGATGTGGGTTTGCTGGAACAATTCATGGTCTTATGAATTTTTTTGAAATCAATCAACTGAAGCCGTCTTCTAGGATAAAGTCCTACCCTGATGGGGAACTTAGAATTCAAAATGAGAAAGACAGTGTCAATGGGAATAGAGGAAAGAGAAGACTGCCAATAAGAGGAAGGGGTGGGAGGGAGGGCAAAACCAGGAGATCTCAGGAAGTATGTAACAAATTTTAAATTTAGAAAGAACAGAGAAGAATGGGCTCCAGACTTGGAGTGCTGGAAGACCTGGAGGGTCCAAAATGGCTTCATTCATGTGGTTTGTTGCCATTTGCAGGAGCATTAACTGAGACTTTCATCAGAGATCTCAATCTTCTCCAGATGGGTTTATTGACAAGGCTTCTTGGACTCTCTCAAACCTCATGGCTGAGTTCCAAGGAGAAAGTGGAAAGCAGAAGCTAACAATTCTCTTAAGTCAGTGGCACAGAAATTCCAGGAAATCCCTTTCACTGGTCAAAGCAGTCACAACATCAACCAGATGCAAAGTGTGGGGAAGTAATCCAGCTGTCAATGGGAGGGTACCACATTCATTATGTGAGAAGAGAACTGATGGAAGCCATCACTGGAAACTATTTACCATACATGCTTATATTAAAAATGCAAAGAATGAAGCTAAAAGTGTATCTACTTGTTCATATAACTATGCTGAGAGCAGGCTTCCCAGGTGGCTCAGTGGGTAAAGAATCCACCTGCAATGCAGGAGATGTAGGCTCTCCTGTCCATGGTGGGTTGCTATGCCCTCCTTCAGGGGATCTTCCTGACCCAGGGACTGAACCTGTGTCTCCTATGTCTCCTGCATTGGTAGATAGGTTCTTATCCATTAGTGCCACCTTGGAACCCCATATACATTATACAATTATTATATATATACACACATACTTATCGTATGTATAGATATATATGTGTATATGCCTTATATACTTTATGGTATATATCACATTTTTGGCAGAATTGAAAATTTTAAAACTGGATATTTGCTATTCAGCTATACTAATTAAACAGTTAAGCAATAATTGCATCTAAATCTCAAATCTCAACACATATTTCTTTCTCTTTCCCCCAAATCAATGCACTGTCTTGGCAGTTCTGCCTCAGGCTGTGACTTGTGTTTAAATGTGGTCCATGAATTCCTCGGTCTCCATAGATTGCATATTCTTCTAATGACAGATAACAGGAGCACAGAGGTCAGACTTAATCTCTATATAGTCTTTGCTGGTGTTATGAGCACTAATATTTCAAGCTATTTTCATGGTCAAGTTCATTTCTCTACAAGTGAGGACAGAAACTCTGTCCACAGGGTTGAAACTGTAAAGTCCCATGGTGAAGGTCATAAGTGGGTAAGTCTATAATAAAGTAAAAGTGAAGATATGGGCACAGTAATCCATTCTACCATTTACTTATAACTATTTTAAAGACAAGTTTTTATCTCTTAGAGATAAATATTACCATTTATGTAGTAAATGGTATGTTATGATATCTGGCATTTATTTCAATATGATAAAGGTGACAAAGGGGAGAGTCCTTATGAAACAAAGTCTTCCATAAATTGATGACCATTGTAGTTATGTGATGGGAACACTGGGAGTTCATTTTACTATTGTTTTTGCCAAAATATAAAGCTAAAAATTTCGGAGTAATTGAAAAGCAAATACTCCATGCCTTTCATCATTATTATTTGTAGATCACAGAATCATGAATAAATATTTGCTAAACATCCTTAGAAATACAAATAGTTTTAGATACCATCTTAGGGAAGGAGGATTTCTTAAAAAAAGAAGTAATTTTGAATTGTGAAAGCCCAGATGACAAACTAAGTATGTTTGTTCTTTCTGAAAAACTTTTGAGTCATTTCAGTTCTATAAATATATGTAGCTACAATCATCTCTTTAGTCATTATTCAGTGATTCAATAAAGAATGATCATTTGTCTTCTCAACATATGACCATTACTGGATGCAATAAAAAATAAAGTTCTAATCCCCTTTTCCATACTTCATGCTATAGAAGCTATTTAGCTCATTTTATTTATTTAAATTTCAAAATATGTTATTTATAACTTATAAGGTACTTTAAGCTTATAAAAGCCCATTAGGTAACACTTTCTGAGATTCATCTTCATTACCCTACAAAAGCCCACTAAACCTTCCAACATGTGTGAAAACAGAGATGGACAAAAAATTTTAGTTTTATAAACAGTGCTTTTCCTAATTACTAGGCAAACATTTAGAGCTGATATTTCTTCCCAACTCATTAAGTCGGTATCATAGTTCCTTCAGTTTAGTTCAGCTCAGCACCTCCCTCATGTCCAACTCTTTGTGACCCCATGGACTGCAGCTCACCAGGTCTCCCTGCCCAACACCAAATCCTGAAGTTTATCCAAACTCATGTCCATTGAGTCAGTAATGCATCCAACCATCTCATCCTCTGTAGTCCCCTTCTCCTCCTGCCCCCAATCCCTCCCAGCATCAGGGTCATTTCCAATGATCAGTTGTTCACATCAGGTGGCCAAAATATTGGAGTTTCAGCCTCAGCATCAGTCCTTCCAATGAACACTCAGGATTGATCTCCTTTAGGATGGACTGGTTGGATCTCCTTGCAGTCCAAGGGACTCTCAGGAGTCTTCTCCAACACCACAGTTCAAAAGCATCAATTTTTTGGCACTCAGCTTTCTTCACAGTCCGACTCTCACATCTGTACATGACTACTGGAAAAACCATAACCTTGACCAGATGGACCTTTGTTGGCAAAGTAATGTCTCTGCTTTTTAATATGTTGTCTAGGTTGGTTGTAACTTGCCTTCCAAGGAGTAAGTGTCTTTTAAATTCATGGCTGCAGTCACCATCTGCAGTGATTTTGAAGCCCCCCAAATAAAGTCTGCCACTGTTTCCACTGTTTCCCCATCTATTTGCCATGAAGTGATAGGACTGGATACTATGGTCTTAGTTTTCTGAATGTTGAGCTTTAAGCCAACTTTTTCACTCTCCTCTTTCACTTTCATCAAGAGGCTCTTTAGTTCTTCTTCACTTTCTGCCATAAGGGTGGTGTCATCTGCATATCTGAGGTTATTGATATTTCTCCTGGCAATCTTGATTCCAGCTTGTGCTTCATCCAGCCCAGCATTTCTCATGACGTACTCTGCATATAAGTTAAACAAGCAGGGTGACAATATACAGCCTTGACGTACTCCTTTTCCTATTTGGAACCAGTCTGTTGTTCCATGTCCAAATCTAAATGTTGTTTCCTGAACTGCATACAGGTTTGTCAAGAGGCAGGTCAGGTGATCTGATAGTCCCATTTCTTCCAGAATTTTCCACAGTTTATTGTGATCCACACAGTCAAAGGCTTTGGCATAGTCAATAAAGCAGAAGTAAATGTTTTTCTGGAACTCTCTTGCTTTTTCGTCGATTCAATGGATGTTGGCAATTTGATCTCTGGTTCCTCTGCCTTTTCTAAATCCAGCTTGAACATTTGGAAGTTCTCGGTTCATGTACTGTTGAAGCCTGGCTTGGAGAATTTTGACCATTACTTGACTAGCCTGTGAGATGAGTGCAATTGTGCAATAGTTTGAGCATTCTTGATGCTCAAGCTCGTTTTAGAAAAGGCAGAGGAACCAGAGATCAAATTGCCAATATCTGCTGGATCATTGAAAAAGCAAGAGAGTTCCAGAAAAACTTCTATTTCTGCTTTAGTGACTATGCCAAAGCCTTCGACTATGTGGATCACAATAAACTGTGGAAAATTCTGAAAGAGATGGGAATACCAGATCACCTGACCTGCCTCTTGAGAAGCCTGTATGCAGGTCAGGAAGCAACAGTTAGAACTGGGCATGGAACAACAGACTGGTCCAAATAGAAGAAGGAGTACATCAAGGCTGTATATTGTCACCCTGCTTGTTTAACTTATATGCAGAGTACATCATGAGAAATGCTGGGCTGGATGAAGCACAAGCTGGAATCAAGATTGCTGGGAGAAATATCAATAACCTCAGATATGCAGATGACACCACCCTTATGGCAGAAAGTGAAGAGGAACTAGAAAGCCTCTTGTTGAAAGTGAAAGAGGAGCTTGAAAAAGTTGGCTTAAAGCTCAACATTCAGAAAACTAAGATCATGGCATCTGGTCCCATCACTTCATGGCAGATAGATGGGGAAACAGTGGAAACAGTGCCAGACTTTATTATTTTGGGCTGCAAAGTCACTGCAGATGGTGACTGCAGCCATGAAATTAAAAGATGCTTACTCCTTGGAAGGAAAGTTATGATCAACCTAGACAGCATATTAAAAAGCAGAGACATTACTTTGCCAACAAAAGTCCGTCTGGTTAAGGGTGTGGATTTTCCAGTGGTCATGTATGGATGTGATTGTGAAGAAAGCTGAGCCTAAAAAATTGATGCTTTTGAACTATGGTGTTGGAGAAGACTCTTGAGAGTCCCTTGGACTACAAGGAGATCCAACCAGTCCATCCTAAAGGAGATCAGTCCTGGGTGTTCATTGAAAGAACTGATGCTGAAGCTGAAACTCCAATACTTTGGCCACCTGATGTGAAGAGTGGACTCATTGGAAAAGACCCTGATGCTGGGAGGGATTGGGGGCAGGAGGAGAAGGGGATGACAGAGGATGAGATGGCTGGATGGCATCACCGACTCAATGGGCATGAGTTTGTGATGGACAAGGAGGACTGGCGTGCTGCGATTCATGGGGTCGCAAAGAGTCGGACACGACTGAGCGACTGAACTGAACTGAAATGAACTGGCATTACCTTTCTTAGGGATTGGAATGAAAACTGACCTTTTCCAGTCCTGTGGCCACTGCTGAATTTTCCTAATTTGCTGGCATACTGAGTGCAGCACTTTCACAGCATCATCTTTTAGGATTTGAAATAGCTCAGCTGGAATTCCATCACCTCCACTAGCTTTGTTCATAGTGATGAACAAAGGCCCACTTTACTTCACATTCCAGGATGTCTGGCTCTAGGTGACTGATTACACCATCGTGATAATCTGGGTCATGGAGATCTTTTCTGTATAATTCTTCTGTATATTCCTGCCACCTCTTCTTAATATCTTCTGCTTCTGTTAGGTCCCTACCATTTCTGTCCTTTATTGAGCCCATCTTTGCATGAAATGTTCTTTTGGTATCTCTAATTTTCTTGAAGAGATCTCTAGTCTTTCCCATTCTATTTTTTTCCTCTATTTCTTTGCACTGATCAATGAAGAGGGCTTTCTTATGTCTCCTTACTATTCTTTGGAACTCTACATTCAAATGGTTATATCTTTCATTTTCCCCTTTGCTTTTTGCATCCCTTCTTTTCATAACTATTTGTAAGGCCTCCTCAGACAGCCATTTTGCTTTTTTAATTCATTAAATGGCAATAAAAGCAACCATACAACAGGGCAATATTCTAATAAATTAAAGTATTTCATCGGAAGTATTTTGTGCAATAGAAATTTATTATATAATGCTGATTTGAAAATAGGTGAGATTTTTGACTCTTATTTGAGTCAATGTGTGGTTTGAGTATGAAAAATCTATAAAAGTGATAAAATAGGTTCGGTGATATTTACAAACTATAGCTCACTAAACACGAATACTGGAACTGAATTTGAAAAATGCAGTCAGGATACTCCATTATTCCTTTTCAAATCATCTGTTAGGGATTGGTAAGAAAAGATTTCAAACAGCTGCCTGGGTTCATTCTCTCCTGTTCTGCTAAGCAGAAAAACTTATAGGAGAAAAAAAAAGGCTAGTGATGACTTAGTCTAATTTTATAAACTTGATGATTGACCCTCCTGGAAAATAGATTAGTGCTATTCATTAGAGAGTGCTTTTCTATGGAATATTTTTTTAGCAGAATTCCCATGGTTTAGGTCGGACATTGAAGGCTTTGTGAAACAAAGCTCCCTGTGAAGTGTGACACAAGCTCTAAATATTTAGGTGACAGACGTCAGCCTGTGGCAATGCAAATGCCAAGCGCATGGTGAAGTCTCTTAGACGCCTCATCTATTCCTTTGGGTCCTCAGGGCTTTTCGTTCAGGAGGAGAAAGGACCTGGGGAGGAGCTCTCAACGCTCCAAAGCATTCCCTGCTTTGCTTATGCCCTATCTTCCCTGGTGTCTCAGCTGGTAAAGCCCCTTCCTGCAACGCAGGAGACCCGGGTTCAATCCCTGGGTTTTGTGAGCCCCTGGAGAAGGGAATGGCAACCCACTCCAGTATTCTTGCCTGAGAAATCCATGGACAGAGGAGACTCATGGGCTATATAATCTGTGGGGTCGCAATGACTCAGACACAATTGAGTGACCAATACTTGGCTGCCCACAACCTTGAAAATATGAGCAAACCTTGGTACTCTGTACGGCCTTTTATTTATTTATTTTTTAATTTAATTGATGTATTTCAGTAAGATTGATTTAACACTACTTTAAAACATTTAAACACTTTTCTAAATTAAATCATGGGGTTTCCCAATAACTGATTTGAATTATGTGGTTCAGAAACAGAGTAATGGGTGTTAATGCTTGACGAGTTGGTTAAAACAACAAAACAAAACTGTTCCTCTCCATAAGCAATTAGAAGCAATAATTAGTAAGAAGATCAGAATCTACTTCTAAGAAATATGTATTTTACTGATAATGGATCGTAGGCTGATGAATCAAAAAATTGTGTGGGTTGCATACTGAATATATTTTATCTGTGATCTCTACAAAGGAAACCATAGTTACAAAATGAGGTTGCTTGCTATAATTGATAGCAGGGTAGATGTTTCTATATTTTTGCATTAACATTTGGAGGCTGCAAACTGGTGGTCTTTTTCATTCAGAGTGATTCCATCACCTCAGAAAGGGAATAACATTTTTCACAAATTTGAAAATAATATTTTGAGATTTGCAGGTAAAGTTGATCCCAAGCCTCTTTTTGTGTATCTTAAGAAACATTGCTATAAATAGTGATGCTCTATCTCTTTGATTATTTGATGTCATAAATAATATGATACCAATATTTCTAAAATATATCTCTTCCAGTTCAGTCACTCAGTCATATCTGACTCTTGTGACCCCATGAACCACCGCACATCAGGCCTTCTTGTCCAGCACCAACTCCTGGAGTTTACCCAAACTCATGTCCTTTGAGTTGGTGATGCCATCCAACCATCTCATCCTCTGTCGTCGCCTTCTCCTCCTGCCTTCAATCTTTCCCAGCATCAGGGTCTTTTCAAATGAGTCAGCTCTTCACATTAGGTGGCTAAAGTATCAGAGTTACATCTTCAACATCAGTCCTTCCAATGAACATCCAGGACTGATTTCTTTTAGGATGGACTGGTTGGATCTTCTTGCTGTCCAAGGGATTCTCAAGAGTCTTCTCCAACACCACAGTTCAAAAGCATCAATACTTCTGGGCTCATCTTTCTTCATAGTCCAACTCTCACATCCATACATGAATACTGGAAAAACCATAGCCTTGACTAGATGGATCTTTGCAGACAAAGTAATGTCTCTGCTTTTTAATATGTTATCTAGGTTGGTCATAACTTTCCTTCCAAGAAGTAAACGTCTTTTAAATTCATGGCTGCAATCACCATCTGCAGTGATTTTGGAGCCCCCCTCAAATAAAGTCAGCCACTGTTTCTACTGTTTCCCCATCTATTTGCCATGTAGTGATGGGACCAGATGCCATGAAGTTAGTTTTCTGAATGTTGAGCTTTAAGCCATCTTTTTCACGCTCCTCTTTCACTTTCAGCAAGAGGCTCTTTAGGTTCTTCTTCACTTTCTGCCATAAGGGTGGTGTCATCTGCATATCTGAGGTTATTGATATTTCTCCCAGCAATCTTGATTCCAGCTTGTGCTTCATCCAGCCCAGCATTTCTCATGACGTACTCTGCATATAAGTTAAATAAGCAGGGTGACAATATACAGCCTTGATGTACTCCTTTTCCTATTTGGAACCAGTCTGTTGTTCCATGTCCAGTTCTAACTGTTGCTTCCTGACCTGCATACAGGTTTGTCAAGAGGCAGGTCAGGTGATCTGATAGTCCCATTTCTTCCAGAATTTTCCACAGTTTATTGTGATCCACACAGTCAAAGGCTTTGGCATAGTCAATAAAGCAGAAATAGATGTTTTTCTGGAACTCTCTTGCTTTTTTGTCAATCCAGTGGATGTTGGCAATTTGATCTCTGGTTCCTCTTCCTTTTCTAAAACCAGCTTGAACATCTGGAAGTTCTTGGTTGACGTATTGCTGAAGCCTGGCTTGGAGAATTTTGAGCATTACTTTACTAGCATGTGAGATGATTGCATTTGTGTGGTAGTTTGAGCATTCTTTGGCATTGAAATGAAAACTGACCTTTTGCAGTCCTGTGGCCACTGCTGAGTTTTCCAAATTTGCTGACATATTGAGTACAGCACTTTCACAGCATCATCTTTATTGACATTTAAAAAGTTGAAATAAGATTTAAAGATAAAATCATGTTTCCCTGTAGGAGTGGTGTTGGCGTCAATTTAAGCTCACAGATAAGACAGAAACCAATGAAGTTTTCTGGGGGGAAGAAGAGAAAGCTGAAAAGACCAATATTTAAGAAAGAAGAGGCTGGGATAAGAATGACAGAGATGGCAGAGCAGTGAAATAAAGAAAGCAAGACAGAGTATGTAAAATTAATGATCCAACTGTTCATTAAATTTTTTTTTGTTGTTGTTCATTAAATTTTATTTTGTCTAAGCCTCCATAAAATAACCCTGTTGGGGAAAGTTCTAGTTGGACAACTCTTCGATGGGTCTGTATATACTGAATTGCAAGCTGAACACCTTTGCATACATGTATGGTTTCTCCTGGGGCTTCACTGATGGCTTAGTGGCATAGAATCTGTCTGCAAAGCAGGAGACGAGGGTTCAGTCCCTGGGTCAGGAAGATTCCATAAAGAAGAAAATGGCTATCCTATCAGTGTTCTTCCCTGGGAAATCCCATGGACAGAGGAGCCTGGTGAGCTATAGTCCATGGGGTCACAAAGAGTCAGTCATGACTGACTGACTGAAGAACAAATGGTTTCTCTACACCCAGAAAGACACTACTGACCATCTCATCTCAAAATACACATTTAGACAGAAATGGATCCTCATGGGGTCTGCCTGCAGTCGTCTACCTTCCAGGGCTTCCCAGCTGGCACTAGTGGTAAAGAATCTACCTGCCAATGCAGAAGACATAAGAGATGTAGGTTCAGTCCCTGGGAATACCATGGATAGAGGAGCCTGGCAGGCTGCAGTTCGTAGGGTCACGCAGAGTCAGACACAACAGAAGTGACTTAGCACACGCGTCTACCTTCCAGGCATATGCCTTTATGCTTCAGCTCCCCCTTCTGCTGCCCTTCTCCCCACATGGCAGCCCTCAGCAGGATTAGCATTTCCTCCAAATCATACCTAACCTACTATGACAGAATCAATGTCTGTACTTTTAGCAATTTAGGCACCTCTGTTTTTGTCCTGAACTTATGCCTGTCTGTTTACATGTCTGCTTTCCCTAGAAGACTGTCAGCTAATTGAAGGCAAGAAATATTTGCTATTCATAGTTTATCCAATGGCAAAATTTCTGGCAAACACTGGAAATATTTGTTGAATAAGTATATTTTTTTATACAAGTGGAAAACTGCCACATACTTCTGCCTGCATAGATAATACATAATATGATTTTTATTTTAAATGTATTCAAGGCACATCTCAGTTTAAGTCTTAGCAGTCTCCTGGCATAGACAAAGCTTGATGAGAAAACATCACATAGAAACTGAGTGTTTGCATGGCTGATGTTGTGAGCTTTACTTTCTTGTTAACGTGTATTAAATATGTGTGTATTTATCTCTCTATATAGCAAATTTATATATGGATACCAAGACTTTCTCCAGGTTCACCAATTTGGGAGCACAAATAATAATGCTTTTACTTGGCTATGCTTCCTCTACTCATCATGTGTAAAATCCTGTCCAGGTATATATTTTTGTAAAGCCACTGGGATGTGTCTCATTTAGGCTCATAAATACGCTCATGTTTCCTTCTCTTCTGATGCAGATTCTTTTTCATGGCATCCTGCTTGGATTGCTGAAGACCAGAGATCTGACTTTGCTCCTGATACTTCCACTTGGTACTTGATACTTCTACTTAGACCTGGCATCTAAGAACCACCTATCACCAATAAATACTGAATCACTTAAGCTTCAAAACAGCATGATATTCCTAGGTGAAGTGTGTGAAGATCTTTCCTTTTAAAGAGCTTATAGTCTGGATGCTAGTCCTTGTCAGGCGATGCTGGTTTGCTGAAATCCAGAAAGAAACCTGTTTGTCTATTTGGCATGAGAAAGAAAAGACAAGTTCAGGATGAAATCAGCAGCTGGAAAGTAAATGGGTGAAGATCCTACGGAAGAGAGAGCTTACATATGTTGTACATAAACTGTTCAAATATCTAGCCAACCTCTGAATTTTGGGTATGCTGGGTAGATTCTAAACAACTGAGTTTCTAAGCTGGCTAAAATAAATGAACTGAGATTTCAGAGATTTGAATTTGAATTTCAGCCATGAAATAAAATATCAGTATTTTTTAGGAACATAACAGAATCCAGAGTCTCCATAACATATTCATAATGCTGAGATAGCAATCTAAATTTATTAGATGGGAATAAATTGGAAATTGTCACTCATGCTTAAAGAACTTAAAGAGAAAAAGCTATTGGTGGTGACCAACTTCAAAATAACCCAGATTTGGAACTAACAGGCACAAATATTAAGCATCCATTAAAACAATACGAAAAAGTATAGAGGAAAATATAAGGGTCAAGGCAATGGCAGCTGGCACATGTAATTGTGTATAAACACTCTTTCCTTCCTATAAAGTAATGATCATTATAAAAGGCGTGAGGACAGAAAATACCTTGACATACACACTCAAAAGGAGCATTGAATTCAAATTTGTCCTATAAGACATTCATTCATAATGAAGAATCATTTAAAATGTACCTTGTTTGGTGCTGTGAAGACAATAAAAGATTTAAAAAATTAGATACAGTTTTTCCATTAATAGACCTAAGAATTGACTTTAATCTGAACAACTATAAGGCCAAAAATAATGCATTTTATGAAAACAGTAGTCAAAAGTAGTCTGAAACCCCAGAGGTAGGCAGATTTATTTTCAGATTTGGGGAGAAGTCCTAATAGTAAAGCTTTAAGATGGAGAGACAGATGATATAGACCTTAAAAGAGGCTTAGATTTTTTAATATGTGGGCTTGATAAAACAAGGGTGAGCATCCAGGTGTCCGCAGTAGAGAAAGTTCTAAATATAATGAAATGAAGTAGCTATCTTGGCTGAAAGGTATAATTCGTGACAACAGTGGTGAGAGAGAATGCACAGGGAACAGGTGGGTCCAGACTGCAAAATGCTGGACCAAACACTTTAGTCATGGCTCGGGAAGATAACCAGACAGCCAATAAAAGACAAGTTATAAAAGCCCAACCTTTTCTCCCTTGCAAAACACAAATGCAGAAATGATATCCATTATTATTGATTGAGATTCCATTTATTACTTATTGTTTGTGATTCCATTCATTACTTATTGCTTGCGATTGTAATCACCTGGTACAAAATGCAAATGGAATAGTTCTTGTAACTTCCATGCAGATCACTTTAATCAGTTAAGGATTAAGTTATCAGATGACAAATTTGAACAAAAGAAATATGTTATAAAATTAACATTTTGCTTATAAAACATGTGTAAGAGTTCATAGTTTCACAAAACATTTCACTATACTATTAGAAAAGCTTACCCCTGCCACTTCTTGGGATAGGTGTGGCACAAATTTAATTTCATGTTTACAAATGAAAATCAATGCATCAAATGCAAATTACAGTTAAATTATATGTTTGCAGATAAGCAAATATTTCTTTCCTAAGACCCTTTCTTGTGGCTTTTTCTAATGAAAAAAAATTCAGAAGATCAACTTTTATCAGGCCGTTATAAAATGACATTGACACTTTAAAATTATTGACAAACATGAAAAAAAATTTTAAAGCCAAGGTTAGGTAGGAAAATGAGTACTGTTTTTTTACAATATATCAATGGAAACATTTTGGGTTTTTGGAATGTCAGAATATAATGTTACCAGGGAACCTTAAAACAGGGAAGTCATGGAATTTTATGTCTTTGCTCCTATAATGCTTATTTTTATCCTCATTACAGCTAATGACCTTAAGAAAAAGAGCATAGGCATGTGGCCATGTGCACATTTTACTGCATGTAATATGTAAATTATTATACGATACTTTTTAACTCTAAATAGCTAATGCAGCATTCATTCTCCCTCTTCAAATTTGATTTGTGGCATAGGATAGCATTTACATAACCCTCCTGGAATAATCTATATTGATAGGTAGATAAATGTTCTGCACATTTTGCAAATTCATATAGTGAGTTTGGTTTAAAACATTTCCTCCAATGGTCTTAGGTAATAATCTACGAAAATAAGTCTCATTGCAGATATGAGTCACTCAAGATAAAATTGTCCTTTTAAATTATCCCATTGCTTAAAAAAAAAAAAAATAAGTGTGTGTGTATTTGGGGCAATGCGGAGGGGGGGGAAGAAAAACTGATTTTTCCCTCCAAAAAAGGAAAATAATTAACTCAATAAGTTTTGGCATTACCATTTCCCTTCCTCTTATATGCTGGTTTTATGATACTAATATATTTCAAAGTTTACTATTTAATCAAGAGCAGGAAGGCTAATGAACTTAATATACTTCCATGCACTGAAAATCACATTGTGATCATAAAATACCAGATGGTACACTGATTATAAAAACTGACTTTGTTTTGTTTTGTCTTCCTTTGAGTTTCCTGGTAGGTGCTTTGTGTTCTATGACTTTGGAATTTTTACAGTTATCCTTGGAATCTGACTCTATTATTTTTATAAAGCCACTTACACCTAAGTCCCCTGAGAGCTGAGCTCAAACATGTCTCTCTTTAAGAAATCATCTCTTTGGGTTCTATTTAATATGATTTTTTGCACTAAAAACCATATAACAACAAAAAAGGATTTATAATTACAACTGGACTCCATTTCTTAATCAATATAAAGAAATATAGGCATATTTGAACCAGTTATATTTTCTCTGCTCTTTGTTGCTACTATTATCTCTAAATTTGCTCAAGAGCACAACTTCTAGCAACAATACTTAACAACACATGACTAATCTTCTCTTATTTGGTCCTCACAAAAGATTATGGGATTGTATGAGTAACCTTGTATGGGCTTCCCTGGTAGCTCAGTAGTAAAGAATCTGCCTGCAATGTGGGAGACCTGGGTTCGATCCCTGGGTTGGGAAGATCCCCTGGAGAAGGGAATGGCAACCCCCTCCAGCATTCTTGGCTGGAGAACTCAATGGACAGAGAAGCCTGGCGGGCTCTAGTCCATGGGGTCACAAAGAGTTGGACACGGCTGAGCAACTAACACACACACACATGAATAACATACAGAATATTGTCAACACAATTTTTTTTTTTTTTTATAATCTAAGTAGTGATTAAACACAAACAACTTGTGACTTTATCTTCTGTTCCTTTTACACTGGTTGAGAGGGTCTTATATCACCTAGAATTTTGGACTTATGTGCTCAAACATTAGATAGTGCTAGTCCAACTCCTTTCAATGCTTAGGTCAAGAAACCAATAAATACCTTCCATCATCTTCTTTTCACACACCCTGGGTCCAGCATGCCTTTAAACCAGGGTCAAGTCTGTGGGCCTCTCTAATTTATGTCTGAGTTAAACTCTACCTGGCCTACAGCTGCTTCTGTAAAACAATGTTACACGGGCACCTCACTATTCCCGAGTGAAAATGTCCGTCCACGAGCTCATCTCCTGAAGGATGTAAGGGCCTTGAAGTGATGCCACAGTTTATTCATCAACATCTCCCTGAAGTGATCCCCCAGAAGGAAATAGAAGACAGGGTTGATGACACTGTTCAGAAAGGCCAATGGCCTTGTCAAGATGTACAAGGAGTTGATGATGGCTTCAGTGCATGGGGACTTCTTCCAGGTCTCCAGGCGTGAAGCAATCCGGACGTTTCGCATGATGTGGTAGGGAGTAAAAAGCACAGAGAAAATCACAACTGCCATGATGACTAAGTGGAGAGGCTTCTCAAGGGGCAAAGCTGTAGTGAGCTGCCTGTTCCTCTGCTTTAGAAAGAGAGCAATCTTGAAATAAAAGAAGCACATCACAAAAAGGGGAATGAGAAAGCCCAGAAAGGTCAAACACATGCTATAAATGAGGCTGTGATTGGGGTCCCCAGAACTTGCATAATCAGTACAGTTGGTGCCATTGTCATCAGAATGTATAAAAATAAGTATGGGCAGGAGCTCTAAGGTTACTAAGCCCCAAATGGCCAAAGATATTAAAATAGCAAATGCTTTCTTTTGCAGGAGGTGTTCCCGGAAAGGATAGTTCATGAGCAGATATCGATCGATGCTGATAAAAGTGAGGAAAAGAATACTGGTATAGAGGTTGGCGTGAAGTATGTATCGGTTGCTTATACACAGCACGTACCCGTATGGCCATTGTCTCTGGGCATACTTTCTCATCAGCATGGGAAGGGTACACAAAAATGCCAAGTCACAGATAGAGAGGTTGAAGAGGTAGATGTTACTGCTGCTCCAGTTCTTCAGGCAGAAGAGGTAGCCGAAAACGACGGCCGTATTCGCAAGGATTCCCACGATAAACTCAATGCCATAAAAAACGGGAAGGTAGCAGCTTTCCAGGGCAGTCTGCGTGGCCTCCCAGTATTCACAAGATGCATTCCATTCCTAAAGAAAGGAGAGAAAACATAAGGATGAATCACTAAAGTGAGACTGCAAGCAAAACTGCACAAAATATCGTTGCCTTCATTATTAGCATCATGATCAACATCACCATCATCATCAAATAACACTTAAAATCTGAACTGCAGAGCATTGGTTACATTAGTAAGAAGTGCATATGTGTAATACATAACTATATGCCTACATATAATTAATATATTATTTTTACCTACACTTATTGAGATCCTTTGAACTCTATGCTAGACACGGATGACAGTTGTGACTAAAATAACATTCCCCATCTCAAATAACTTTTCCTCTTTTGGGAAAAATCAAGAAAGAAGTAAGTGCATGTCAAGTCATGATAAAGATTGTCAGACATAAGGAAAAGCACATTCAAAAGTCCAGAGGTGGAAACATGTGTAGAGGACTTGACAAAGAGCAAAGAGACCAAGAGAAACTGCAGTGAAATAAGTGAGAAGTCAAATTAATTATGTCTTCAGGATTGACTGTGGTCCATAGCAAATTGCAGTAGTTCAACAAATTCTCTGAGCTACGTTTAACTGAACCATAGACTAGAAGAGGAAAAGGATTCTT
This sequence comes from Cervus elaphus, assembly GCF_910594005.1. NCBI lineage: Eukaryota > Metazoa > Chordata > Mammalia > Artiodactyla > Cervidae > Cervus > Cervus elaphus. The sequence continues at coordinate 6,017,921 of NC_057833.1, read as the reverse complement.
TCAACTTCAGTCTTGCAATATTAGTGGCTTTGATTTTGTTTCCATATTGACAAAGAATTATGCTTATTGTATTATGTTTATAAAATACAACTCCACTCTTAATTTTTGCAACAAGAGAACATATTTATTGACATATAACATCACAAATATTATCTCTCATTTTCAGAAAAATCCATGTAACTCAATTCCGCTTCCATCCCACTAGACATGAGAAAAACCTGGGTTGAAGAATTAAATTACTAATCACAGGTCACCAAATGTCAGGGCCAGAATTTGCCCATGGCAGCCCATAGCACCGCACACAGTGGATCCTTCACTGTAAAATTGAGCAGGCTAATTTGAAGAAGCAAGCAGATTGGTTTCACTCTGTATTTGAAGTTATGTGAGTTTACTGTTCTCTCACATTACCAGCAATTTACTATATTTCTCATTGTCATACCTTTCCAATTTTTTCAAACCTCTGTCCTACTCATCATTAGCAGATGGTTTTGCCTGCGAATCCCTGAGAAGAACCTGGTCATTGGGCGTCCACTCTCTGGTTCCCGCCTCTCTTACTATCCTCTCCTCCTTCCTTCCTGTAACAGTAGAAAATATCTATTTCTCTTGGCTTACTTCAGATTGAACTCATCCCTGAGTTCTTAAGATTCCTACATGTTGCTCATCATCTTTTCAGCCTCTCCATCTCACCTGCATCCTTCCCAATGGCTCTTATGTACTCATCCTGTCTTAAAGACAAGGCATATATAAGATGTAAACCACTCTCCCTGGTTTCACATGTTTCTCTCCTTGTCGTACATGGATCAACATTGGAGCTGTCTTCACTAATTATTTTGACAGCCTGACACCCTATTCCTTTTTCAGCCTACTTTAGTCTGGCTTCTGATCCATCACTCCACTAAAGTGGCTTCCACATTACTCCATCTAACACTCATTTTTTCAGTCATCTTATTTGACATCTCTTCATACAGCTATGTTTTTTCATTTTTCATAGAAGTAATCGCTTCCTTTGCCTTCTGTGACATGAAAATCTCCCAATTTTCCTTTTTTTCCCTCCCTGGTTGTGTTTTGAAGACTCTCTTGTGGTCTAAGCCTTCAAGGTCTAAGCATTAAATGTTGACTTCCTCAAGGATCAGTACTGGATCCCTTCTTTATCTAAACTCCTTTCTTTATCATATCCCTTCTTTTCATGTCCGTGGTGTCGATGGCATTGTCAATACCATAGACGTGAGTTTGAGCAAACTCTGGGAGATAGTGAAGACACAAAAGCCTGGTGTGCTGCAGTCCATGGGGCCACAAAGAGTTGTTTGCATCTGAACAACAACAATCTAGATGCCTGGATGATCCAATCCACTTTCTATCTTTAATGACCATCCATATATCCACCTCTCAGTGTGCAGCCCAGCCCAGCCCTGTCTTATAAGCGCTAGTGGTTTATAGTTATTACCATAGACTGATCTCTCAGAGATGCCTGTCTCTAAAAATCCTGTATAAGTTCTCCAACTTCTTTCTCAATCCTGCTGTACCTCCACCTAACTCAGTAAATGGCCACACCGTTTACTGGAATGTTCACCTTAGACATCTGAGCAATGTCCTTGAAGTCATCTGTAGCTCACCTCCAATAATGAATAAACAACCATGTGTTGTTGACTTCAATGTCGGGATATTTCTCTAATTCATCACTATGACTTCATCTCTTTCATCACCATTCTAATTCAGGCCACCAGCATCTTGGACTATATGATATTCTCCTATTGTCTTCTCACATCTTCCCTGGCCCCCTTTTAGTCTACTTTCAACATGATGGCTAAACAATATTTAAAACCTGCAATCAAAATTCTGATCATATGTCTCTCTGCAACCAAAAAGCTTGAATGATTTTAACAGTCTAAGGAATAAGTCCATAATTTTTAGTGAGACTTCAATGCCTGCATGGTCTGGCTCCTGAACTCCATTTCAACCTCATCTAGAATTATTCTCCTCCTTTCTCATCTTTCTTCCTGTTGTTTGCACGCACAGAGAATTTTCCTAATGTTCAGTTTGCTGAATTCTTCACTGACCTTTTATATGATCTTTACTCCATCACATCCTCTGTCTTATATCTCCGCTTCTTTCAGATTTCAGTTTAAGTGCAGTTCTCCAGGATAGGTTCTGACTCCCCAGTCTCATTAGCTCCCTGCCCACTGTATACTTAGCTTTTTCTTAGCGTTTCTCACAACTTTATCTTTCATACAGTTTATCTTCTATACCTGCTACTGGTTTATAAATACTTGCTTAGTGGAAAGAGGAACATAAGCACTTGACTTTTTACAAAGCATTTTTATAAATATTTCCTCTGAGGTCTAGTAAGTGGTAATTCCACAAAATTAAGCTCCTTGTTCTATTTCCCCATAAAAGCTGATGCTATATATAGTATGAAAGTGAAAACATTAGTCACCAAGTCGTGTCTGACTCTTCTGAACCCCATGGACTGTAGCCTTCCAGGTCCTTCTGTCCATGGGATTCTCCAGGCAAGAATACTGGAGTGGGTTGCCATGCCCTTCTCCGGGGGATCTTCCTGACCCAGGGACCAAACCCAGGTTTCCCACACTGCAGGCACAGTCTTTCCCATCTGAGCCACCAGGGAAGCCCCATATATACCCCATATATAGTATACTATATACCCCATATATAGTATGACTAATACTCAAAATTGGCAGTTGTAGTAGTGATATCTATGATTTAGACATATAGTTGCAGAAGGTAAAATTTAATATATATCTTCTAGGATCAATTTAAAAAATTTAGCTAAAAAAATTGAAATTTACATATGAAGTTATTAAACCTCAGAAAGTTCAGGACAGATACTAAAATATTCCTACTGATGAGATTCCAGATAATTTTTATTCTGTCTTTTCTGCTTTTGGTTTATTTGGACTGTCTATGTTTACCTCCAAATCAGCATGTGTGATATTAAAAATATCTAGAAATACAGTAGAAGTTCAATGGTATTTACAAAATAGAGGCTTTATTTTTCAACTCACTGGTAATTTTTCAACATTACTTTTTACTCTATTCTCAGTGACTTCCCATTCCATGATTATGGAAGTCTCTCTTCCTTGCCTTCTGTGACATGGCAATCTCCTTGTTGTCCTTTTTCCTCTCTTTGTAGACCCTTTTACAGTCTAATCTTTCTTTGCCCATGTTGTAAATATTGAGTTTTTCAAGGTTCATTTCTAAGCAACTTTGTAATTTGGGGAATACTCAAAATGCAGGTGCATGCACCCAAATGAATATTAAACCAATAGGAAGTTTCATTACGATAAGAAGCTTACTTGTTTCATTTTCGAATTTCCTCTTTTTCTAATTATAATGCTTTCTGCCTAGTCAGTGCTTAAATATACTGACTTATGTCAGCAGCTTATGTGTAGCATAAAGGTTTGGCTGCCATGGAAGTAAGGGTAAGGTTGTCTAACATTCTCAGACCCCTGTAACCTCACCTGGATCCACTATTTCTAGATTTCAATTTGGTTGAGTATGTCTTTACTGTGGTCATCACAGTTCTACAAATTGAAGTAACCTCGTCCTTTAAGCAAAATTCTTGTTGAAGATGAACTTCCCTCATGAAAAATTAATATTCTCTTTGCCTTTTAGTGGTTAAATTCTTAAATTTTGGAAATAGAAATCATGATAAATATGTTATAGCTGATTTGGATGAAATACTTTTAACAGGTTTTTTTTTTCTTAGATGTTGGCAATTAAAGTTAAACCTTTAATTATATTTATAAAAATATATCTAGACTTCTTAGAGGTATTAAACTATAAATAACATTCAATTTACATAAATAGACCACTAGTTCTCATTTTTAATTTGGGAACAAAATATTACTTTAATTGTTTTCAGCTTTTTAAAAATGTACATTTTTGACACAAATTTAAAACTGTTTGATAGTCTATTAGCTTTTAAAGTGTTTTTCTTATAATCATCACAGTAAGATAAAGAACATTTATGAAATTTAAATTCTTAACTACTTCAAGACTATACAGCAATATAAGTATTCATAAACAAGTTGCTTTTTCACTGATAATTTGAATGAAAATATTTACACTGCAAAGATATAATCATTCAATAAGAATGATTATATCTTTTATATATTTTTGAGTATTCCAGAAATATACCAGAAATCAAAGGATTAAAGGCTGATAGAATGGTTTCAAATTGTGTGTTTAAGAAGCTCTTTAAAAATACTTCAGCAAATATTGAAAGTTCTGGAAGTTATAATAGCAACAGTTTCTGCAATTTTCTCCTTTTCCTTGGTGTACTGTAAATATCCTTAAAGAATATAATTTTTACAAACAAATGCTAAATCTCATTTTTAGAATGCCTTAAAATTTCTTCTAACACGTTATTTTCTGAGCATGCAATTATTATACATTATAGATTGTTTCATCTGATTTAGAGACTTTAGTTATTTTCTGTATGTATATTTCTCTAAATAAGTCCAATTATTCTTTTTGTTGAAATCTCCAAGAATTAGCAACTTTTAATAAATTAGATTTATATTTGGCAATTAGAACAAGACATATAATTTGGCAATGTATGTAGAGGAAACAGCTATGACTTTCTTTTGGCTTCTTTTGCTGTTCTTCATGTACTTACAAATGACAATTCAGACAGCTCATTTAAACATTGCTTACAATCTTAATTGCTCACAGACCACTTTTAAAAGAAACCCCTAACTAATAGGAGGTCTAGAGTTACTTTATATACCTGGACAACACAAATTGCATTAGAGCTTACCATTTTGCCAGAAGGCCTGATCCCTTGGCAGAAATTTTTTGCCGGCAACCTGATGCAGCTTCTGATCCAGGGCTGTGCTGATGAGCAGAGTTAGTGCAGCCTCATTTGTATATCACGTGGCCAAGATTAATAATTCAAAAGCTCAGGAAAAATGTATTCCGTCAAACCTCCAAGTCAGCAGTTCATGTAAGGAACTTCCTGAGAAGTTGAGACATAAACTAATCATTCATTTCATGGAAAACACATTTCACAAATAGATTTTTTAAAGATTACTGTTGAAATTATTCCTTTTGCTAGCAAAACAACAGAGAGACACTCATTATTTCCATGTTTATTTGCTTATTTAAATAGTAAGAAAATGTAAGCACTGTATGTTCGGTTTACAACTGCTTCTGCTTTTTCTCCAGTATTCAAATTCACAAGTTTGGTGAATTCTGTATCAGGCATATAATAACTAAACAACTGTTATCAACAAGTTTGAGGGAAATATAAAGCTGAAATTTGAAGGCAAATCTGGATATTGCTGTCAGAGTGCTATCAAAAGGGATACTAGAGCTTTAGGCATTTTCATTTTATTTTCAGTGGTTAAAAACAAGAGACACTTAAAAAAGAATGCATCAGGTGGCCAGGGATTAGGGAGAAAGGCAGCAGCTAAGTAAGATAGCCTCAATAGAAGGCAATTTACACATCCCAAGCAATGCTCTGCATAGCACCTGGAAACAAATACCCACCATTTCAAACAGGAAACACACCTGGCTTTCTCTGAGGATTATGTTAGACTTATACTCAAACACTCAAGTCTGCTTTATTTGAAGCCTAGTGATGATGCTGAGAAAGATCCTAAATTGTGCAGGCTGTAGTCATTTAATTTGAATGCCTTAAAAGTTTAATGTTGAATTGGTAGTGACAGGCAAAAGCCCCCAAAGAAACTATTGCATCCAGCCCTCCTATCCAAGTATTTCACCTTTTCTGATATATAAGAACCCCAAACTCAGAAACCTAAAAAATAAAATGTATAAATAAATACATACACATAAGTATGGCTTCCCTGGTGGCTTGGACAGTAAAGAATCTGCCTGCAATGCAGGAGACCCAAATTTGATCCTTGGGTCAGGAAGATCTCCTGAAGAAGGGAATGGCTATCCACTCCAGTATTCTTGCCCAGAAAATTCCATGGACATAGGAGCCTGGTGGACTACAGTCCATGGGGTTGCAAAGAGTTGAGGACAACTGAGTGTCTAACACAAACACACGTTATATATTTAACAGTATATGCATACATTGAAATACAAATGTACTCATATATGAAATGTATGTATATTTATATGAAATCCTGTCTCTATAATTTGTTGAATTCTTGTGATGTGCCAGGCATTGCACTAAGCACCTTTTTGTATTGAATATTTATAAAGATCCTCTGAGGTTTTTTACTATTTCTAAAATATTTTCACTCTACAGATGAAAAAAACACTGAGGCTTAAAGAGGTTAGTTAACTTTTTCAAGGTCACAGAGTCAGTAAGGAGTGGGATCTGAGTTTAAACATATATATTTTAATTCTAAACACACCTACTCTGATTCTTAATTGCCTCCAAGAAGGAGTGATGATACTTTTGATGGACACCACAGATTGAATCAAAGACCGAAAATTAATGCAACTATTTTTCAGAAGTTCAACTCTTTTTTACTTTTAGAAGAAAGACTAAAAACATAATTTTCTGTCTACAATTTTAAAGGGGCAAAAAGCAAAGCATTTGAATGACCCATACCAAGCCTACTAATTTTAAGCAAATTAGCATGGACCCCCTCTACGGTACATGGACACATTTCACAGGTTTCTGCCATCATTCTGAGGGGATGCAGGGCAATTCCTTCTTTATGGGGTGGTGGGAGTTCCCCAGAGCTTCCTCTTTCTTCTCCCCACATCCTGACCATCGTTGCACTCTGGACTGTTAAGATGAAAAGTGGTCTTCACTTCTCCTTTCTCATAGCACCAGTAATCATTACTGGTAGCCTTGCTTCCCTCCCAAGTTTTACTTCACCAAAGGTCGCATTGCCTCAGGATGTTCTCACTGGAGAAACCAGGGGGCTTCTGAGACAGACTCAATAAGAGATCTCTACCACTTCCGTTCTATTATGAGGCTTTATTGGAGGGCTTCCCAGGTGGTCCTAGTGGTAAGGAACCCACCTGCCAATGCAGCAGATGCAGGAGACCCAGGTTGGATCCCTGGGTGGGGAAGATCCCTTGGAGAAGGAATGGCTACTCTCTCCAGTATTCTTGCCTGGGAAATCCTGGGGACAGAGGAGCCTGGTGGGCTACAGTCCATGGGGTCACAAAAGCAACAGCAACATGGGGTAGATGTTAATAGCAAAATAAATGCTGGCTATTATAGAAGTTTATAATAAATGAGAAGATTTCTTCAGAATAATCCTATCAATCTAATGCCATTAGTGTTAGAATATTTGCTGCCCAGGAATATCCATTTGAAAATGACCTTACAAAAGGCAGCTTGGTGAAAAAAGATTAGTGAATCCTCACAAGGCTTTGCCTTTTAGTTCCTGTATGCACCTTGAAAACATAATGAAATTTTGTTTCCTTGTTTGGAAAAGGGGGATAATCATTCCTATCCCCTAAATCTCAAAGTGTTCATAGTATCAAATGAGATAATATGTGAAAATTCAATGAATGCGACAGCAGTTCATACATACCAGGGGCACCACTCAGGAAATTCAACAGGACAAAGAATAGAGTGGGAAAGACAATCAAAGTATTAATTAAATCCAGCGTGAATAATAGCTTTAATATTTTTGAGCACCCAGTCCATAACAACGTGGTGTTTATTTTCTGTTTTATTTGTTTATTCTCTTGGCCGCACCACACCACGTGCGGGGATCCCCGAGCAGGAACCGAACCTGCTCCCCACCACAGTGGGAGGGTGGATCTTAACCACTGGCCCAGCAGGGAAGTCCCAACCCCGTGTACATTAATTCCTTTAATATATAGAAGAACTGAATGCAGTGCATATTATTACTGATCTTGGGTGGCCTTGGCCTGCAGCTACTTGAAGCAGGTTTTTGTTCCAGGCTGGAGATTGAAGTCAGGCTGCGGCAGAGAGAGCTCTGAATCCAAGCCGCTAGACCGCCAGAGGCAGTGGCCAGTGGCAAGGCCCCGGCCTGTCAGCTGTGTAGTGATGAAGTTCCTGGTAAAGATGGAAAGGAGTGAAACAGGCAAAGTACTTATTATCAGGAAGAAGGGCACATGTGGATAGATACACAGGGAGACTCAGAGAGCTGTGCCTTTGTGGTGGTTTGAATCACTTTTATGGGGCATTTCTTCCTGTTTTCCTTTGGCCAGTCATCCTGCTTGGCCTGGTTCCGATCCCATATTTGGTTTACTTCAGGATCCTCCCATGCATGTCTTAGCCAAGATGGATTCTAGCGAAGAGGCCTAAGGGTAGACTGACATCACTTACTAGGGTGATGCCCCCTCACTGTTAACCTCCTTGGAGCCTTTCTGCGCAAGTGTCTCCTTGACTTCAATATTGAGGAATATGTGTCTTTTATCTTTTATCACTGACTCAATGGACATAAATAGGAACACACTCTGGAAGACAGTGGAGGACAGAGGAGTCCGGTGTGCTGCAGTCCACGGGGCTGCAATGAGTCAGACACGACTTAGCAACTGACCAACAGCCTCTCTTACCTGGGCAGGCTCTGGCCCCCTCCCACTCCTGCTAATTTGGAGGATCTGTCCATAGGGGATGAACTCCAGCTGCTTAGCCTTGGGTCTATTTATCTGTGGTCCCATTATTATGTCTGATTTTCAAATAAAGAAACCGAGGCCAAAAAAGATTAAATAACTTTCCACAATCACACAGCTAGTAAGTGACTGGGCTGTAATTTGAAGGTTTGTGTGTTTGACTACCGAACCCAAGCCTTTATTAATTTGTTGCCCTCATGGTAAAGAGGAAAATATTAGGTCAAAATATAAAATGACTGACACTGGACAATGTTGACTTTACATATGGCAATTTACTGTGTTTTAACCTAATAAAAATAAGTTAAAACTAATATTCAGTTTAATTGCTAGTTATCAGTTTTATTGGTTATCAAATTTAAGTATTGAAGTCTGACAACTAAAGATAACAGAACAATTTAGATAAGAAACCAGACAATTAGACACATTTAAAATAAATAAGTGTTTTTGGAAAGGTTCTACTAGCAACAGCCGTAGGCATGTTTACCAGACACATTTTCTTTCAGCAGCAGGAACAAGTCTGAGTGGAAAACAAGCTTGTCTAAGGGTCATACTGACCATCAAGGAATCACAAGCAGGGACAGAGGAGAACAACTGATTTAATCCAAAGAATTTCTCCTAAGCCCTTCTGGGTGGTAGTAGTAACAGTATGACTCCAAACAAGTTGAAAGGAAACAAAAAGATTATTTTGGTGTTGCTGTGCTAGGAGGATTTACCCAAGGAAATCTAGGTATATCTCAAGTCAAAGAACGGATTTAGCTAGGAAAAGAAAAATTAAGAGAACAGCAGAACAGAAATTATAGAAAGTATATGTAGACTGTCTCTAAAAAGTGAAAGTGAAAGTGTTAGTCACTCAGCTGTGTCTGACTCCTGGCGACCACATAGACCATAGCCCTCCAGGCTCCTCTGTCCATGGAATTCTCCTGGCAAGAATACTGGAGTGGGTTGCCATTCCCTTCTCCAGGGGATCTTCCCAACTCAGGGATTGAACCTGGATCTCCTGCACTGCAGGCAGATTCTTTACCATCTGAGCCACCAGGAAAGCCCAGATTGGCTCTAAACTCTTCCATATTCTAAAATTCAAACAAACCTCTATTGGCCAGATTTACTTTACCATGGAGAGTAGTCCATCCAAGATAGGCATTCCAGCTGAGGCAAAGCAATCTATTTCTTCTATATATAAAAATCCTTGGGACTTCACTGGTTGTCCAGTGGCTAAAACCCCATGCTCCCAACGTGGGAGGTCAGATTCGATCCCTGGTCGGGGAACAAGGTTGCACATGCCGCAACTGAGTTTGTATGCCACAACTAAAGATCCTGCATGTTGCAGCTAAGACCTGGTACAGTCAAATAAATATTAAGAAAAGATCCTCATCACGTAAGAGTCACATTAGTAATGAGAATTTGTACCACATTGATGCTTCTTTCTTTCTTATCCCAGTGAATAAAATATCGTGTTTATTATTTCTCAGCAAAATTCAGAAGAATTATTTCTGCTAAATAAAAATGTTACTTGTTAAAAATATCTGGCTATAGCTGAAAAACGTTCTAAGTTTTTTGAGCTAGTAATAGTCCAACATACAGCAAACTCACCTTTTAATTTCCAGTTTATACTCCAAAATTCCAACAGCTAAATGACTTTCTAGTGATATATGATAAGCGATAACCATCAGTGTCTCTCTACAGAAAATAATGTTGTCTTGTTTGCCTGACATGAAAATCAAATATTTATGTGAAATTATGGCTACAATTTTTATTCTTAATTATCAATGACCAAGGCACAGACTTTTTGTTTAAAAAAGAGAGTTTGCCTGAAATATTGAAATAATTTATTCATTTAATTGGCTCTCCTACTCCTCAGTGTTTTTCAGTCCGATTTATCTTATTTTGTACAAATCTGCTTGATTCTTGTAATGTTTTGAATTACCTACAAAAACAAAACAAAAGGCAGCTAGTTCCCTGTTTTCATGGACATATAAGCACTTTTCAATTGGACACTAATTAACCACTCCTTATCTTGCACTTCTTGCTCATTCAAATATTTACCTTTGGAATATATAATAAGAAATCAGTATGATTGAATCTCACTGAGCATTTTATAATTGAATCGAGAGATTTTCAAAATTCCCCTGAGTATGAAAAATATGTTCACTAAGAGAGTTAAACTCTCTGTGGTTTCCTTAGCTATTAAATTTTAAAAATTACCTGTTTCCACCTATATATTCCTGGAATACAGTGTCAAGTAGGCCTTAGGAAGAATCACTATGAACAAAACTAGTAGAGGTGATGGAATTCCAGTTGAGCTATTTCAAATCCTGAAAGATGATGCTGTGAAAGTGCTGCACTCAATATGCCAGCAAATTTGGAAAACTTAGCAGTGACCACAGGACTGGAAAAGGTCAGTTTTTATTCCAACCCCAAAGAAAGGCAATGCCAAAGAATGCTCAAACTACTGCACAATTGTAATCATCTTACACACAGTAAAGTAATGCTCAAAATTCTCCAAGCCAGCCTTCAATAGTACATGAACCATGAACTTCCAGATGTTCAAGCTGCATTTAGAAAAGGCAGAGGAAGCAGAGATCTAATTGCCAACATCCGCTGGATCATCGAAAAAGCAAGAGAGTTCCAGAAAAACATCTATTTCTGCTTTATTGACTATGCCAAAGCCTTTGACTCTGTGGATCACAATAAACTGTGGAAAATTCTTCAAGAGATGGAATATCAGACCACCTGACCTGCTTCCTGAGCGATCTGTATGCAGGTCAGGAAGCAACAGTTAGAACCAGACAGGGAACAACAGACTGGTTCCAAATAGGAAAAGGAGCACATCAAGGCTGTATATTGTCACCCTGCTTGTTTAACTTATATGCAGAGGACATCATGAGAAATGCTGGGCTGGAAGAAGCACAAGCTGGAATCAAGATTGTCAGGAGAAATATCAATGACCTCAGATATGCAGGTGATACCACTCTTATGGCAGAAATGGAAGAAGAATTAAAGAACCTCTTGATGAAAGTGAAAGAGGAGAGTGAAAAAGTTGGCTTAAAGTTCAACATTCAGAAAACTAAGATCGTGACATCTGGTCCCATCACTTAATGGCAAACAGATGGGGAAACAGTGGAAACAGTGAGAGTCTTTAATTTTCTTGAGCTCAAGAATCACTGCAGATGGTGATTGCAGCCATGAAATTAAAAGATGCTTGCTCCTTGGAAGAAAAGCTACGACCAGCCTAGACAGCATATTAAAAAGCAGAGGCATTACTTTGCCAACAAAGGTCTGTCTAGTCAACTGTGGTTTTTTTCCAGTAGTCATGTATGGATGTGAGAGGTGGACTATAAAGAAAACTGAGTGCCAAAGAATTGATGCTTTGGAACTGTGGTGTTGGGGAAGACTCTTGAGAGTCCCTTGGACTGCAAGGAGATTCAACCAGTCAATCCTAAAGGAAATCAGTCCCGAATATTTATTGGAAGGACTGTTGCTGAAGCTGAAACTCCAATACTTTGGCCACCTGATGCAAATAACTAACTCATTTGAAAAGACCCTGATGCTGGGAAAGATTGAGGGCTGGAGGAGAAGGGGATGACAGAGGATGAGATGTTTTGATGGCATCACCGATTCTATGGACATGAGTTTGAGTAAGCTCCGGGAGTTGGTGATAAACAGGGAAGCCTGGCATGTTGCAGTCCATGGGGTTGCAAAGAGTCAGACATGACTGAGAAACTGAACTGAACCTGTAAAACACTTAGTGATGTGATTCACTTGTAGTTTTGTCTCTACAACATACTCATTGATGCAATTATTAATTTTAAAGTATGTTTTACTGAAGACTTCCCTGGTGGCTCAGTGACAAAGAATCTGTCTGCAATGCAGGAGACCCAGGTTCAATCCCTGGGTTGGGATGATCTCCCAGAGGAGGTTGTGGCAACCCACTCTAGTACTCTTCCCTAGGTAATCGTGGACAGAAGAGCTTGGCAGGCTGCAGGCCATAGGGTTGCTGGGAGTTGAACACAACTGAAGTGACTAAGCAGCAGAAGCGTGTTTTACTGCTGGCTTATTATACTGCAAAACTAGTAAAATTTGACTTCACTATTAGGTCAATATTGTAATATAGTAAATGAAGAACTTTCAGGCTATAGAAATTTTGATAGTTATATTTAAACAATCTAAAAGGTTACAAAAATATTTCAAGTATTACCTTTTAAAATATCCTCTCACCCTGTATGTATTATTTATGTGTCTGTAAGCAGTATTTTTTTTTCATGTTTGCCTAACTTTTTTTTTTTTTAGCCACACTGTGTGGCTTGTGGATTCTTAGTTCCCCAACCCGGGATTGAACCCAAAGAGCCTTCAGCTATGAAAGTGCAGAATCCTAACCAATGGACTGCCAGGAAATTACCCTAACTTTGTGTATTTTAAGTAACAGAAAAGAAGGAAAGAAAAATAACAGCAAGCGTGAGAAAGGATCCAGCCATTTGACATTCATGATGGCTCCATGGTCAAGGGGAGGGATGTGACAAACTTGAGCTGATCAGGAACTTCTCACTGCCCAAAAACCACAAAACAGGAAAGCTTAGCCAAAAGACAATTCACTCTACACAGAATTTTTTTGTGTTGGTATGCTGTGACCATAGTGAAATGCCCCAGCTGCATCTGTTTTACCTCTGATTGGGACTTAACCCTGAAATACCAAGCAAACTTTTTGAATAAAAATGGACCATTTTCTCTATTCTGCCATTCTTTCACTTTTATTCAACATCTTTTAAAGGCCTCCATGTATATCTACAGGGAACTGGAAATGGTGAAATGCTTATCTGTAGCAGAGATTAGCATACACAGAAAATAAAATACATTTTCCCAATGACACTAGACTCTTGAATGTTAAATACCAAGCATCAGGGGTAGCCCGAGGAGAGGTAGCCCTTATTATTTACCATTCGTAACTCAGCCCACCAATCTGCTTATTTTTGAGAAAATTAAGGCTCAGATAGTGTAAATTTTGCAAGGTCACATGCTGCCCAGGTAGCTCAAATGTTAAAGAATCCACCTTCAATGATGGAGACCTAGGTTCAATCCCTGGGTCAGGAAGATCCCCTGGAGAAAGGCATGGCAGCCCACTCCGGTATTCTTGTCCGGAGAATTCCATGGACAGAGGAGACTGGAGGGCTGCAATCTATGGGGTCACAAAGAGCCAAACATGCCTGACTCACACTTCCACTTTCACTCCTCCTGCTAGAGTCCATGGTGGACATCAGTCACGCTGTTGCCTCTGCTTGCCCTAAGTTAATCTAACAGTATTTCTTGGCAGTGTGCTTCAGGAAGCCCCTACCAGCTAAAGATATCTTGGTGTATCTTATCTTGAATATGGTAGCTCTTGTTTAAATTGTCTAGTCTACCACATGATAATGTCCTGTTGAAAAGGTAATGCTGTGTCGCTCAGTCGTGTCCAGCTCTTTCTGACCTCATGGACTATAGCATGCCAGGCCGCTCTGTCCATGGGGATTCTCCAGGCAAGAACACTGGAGTGGGCTGTCATGCCCTCATCCAAGGGATCTTCCCGACCCGGGATTGAACGCAGGTCTCCCGCATTGCAGGCAGATTCTTTACCATCTGAGCCAGCAGGGAAGTACCGACTGAGAACTGTGAAAAATTTCTTTCTGCAATTACATATTTCCATATAGTCCCAGGCTCCTAGAAAATTCCTGGTTGTGAGTTTGATTACAGTTTCTATATTAGCTAGATTTATCTGATTTTATTGCTTTTGTTATATCTGGAAATTATTATAGACTGTATCAAATCCTTTCCATAAAATGTCAGCTTCTAAATAATAAGCAAATTATTACTTCAGTGACTAGTAAGGTCTTTACAATCTTATTCAAGTCTCACAGGGTATCAATTTCAACTTAAAGTAGTTCAGAGATTCTGAAAAGCTGATTCAGAATCCAACATGTAATGCTTGAAATTTTGTTTTTGTAACATATAGATTCATGACTAATGCAAGGACCTTGTCCATCTTTGGTTATTACTCAAGCCTCCTTTTAAATAGCATAAAGACTTGTGTATATAGGACAAAGGCCAAGAATAAGTTTCCAAATATTATTCCCTAGAGTAATGAAAACCCAGCCTCTAAGAAAATCTGGGAAGGGAAGGAATGCAAAAAAAAATCCATTACGTAGTACCATGCTTTGTGAACTCAGGAAGAGAATCGAGAAGAAAATAAATAATAGAAATGGAGAGAAAATCCTCTGAGAATTCAAGACATCAAAAAGTGGTGCTGACTTGGGGAATGTTTGTAAGCCCATACAAGCCTGTCAAGGTCAAAGAACAAATATTAATGGGAAAAATAAGTACTCCAATAATAGCAAGCAATAAATTCACTACTGATGGTAAGAGTGAACAAAATTCAAGAAATCCGGCTTACTTTTCTCTTAACTAGATTTGTTGCATATTTATTTTAATTAAGAAAATCTATTGCCTCTATTAAACTTATAATTGTTTAATTTATACAGATAGGAAGATTTTGCCAGGACTAATATGTTTTGTTAATTTTAGTTTGTATGCTATACTTTTATGAAATTGGAAATAATGGTAGATAGTAATTTTTAAAGTTTATTTATAGATATTCTACCAGGCAAAGTTCTAAATTTACATACAAAATTTTATTATTTTTAATTTTAGGGAAATTAAAAATAATAACATTATATTTTCTAAGCAGACAGTCAGTGATGTAACATCTATTATTAAACTGAAAAATAAAGGGAAAAGAACAAAGATTTGACTGTGTGGCATAAAAGAGATGGCAGGAAAATATTGTATGCACAGAGAAAAGGTTAATGTGAACCAGTGAAAGAGTCTCCAGCTCAGTCAGGGCACTGGAGCAAGTACTAAGAATACTGCCCACTGGGGCTCCTCTGACCCCACTCCAGCGGGGAGTAGGGCTTGGGGACGGGCCTTGCTGCTGCCCAGAGGGGATGCAAGTCCTGCCTCCATAAAGAGCGTTTGAGGTGTCTTTACAGCCTGCAAGGGTGGGGTCTAGGATGCTCCTCAACCTCTGCTGGTGTGGTGGGAGTGGGCCGATTTTTCTCTTCTGGTGTTTGATTCAACTAGAGTGGTTTTAAAAGGTTTGTATCCTGCCAGACTGTCCCTTTCCTATCACCTGGGCTAGAGAGAACAGGCTTTTATAGTGCTTTTTTTTTTTTTTTTTTTTCTGTTTATGCCTATTGGCATGAGTTTGAGTAAACTCTGGGAGTTGGTGATGGATAGGGAGGCCTGGTGTGCTGCAGTCCATGGGGTCACAAAGAGTCGGACTTGGTTGAGCGACTGAACTGAACTGATTGCCATTTGTAGGTCGTGCTTCTTTTGCTCCGTATCTGATCTACATGAGGCAAATAACAAATAAACGAAACAACCATTATCTTTGATATTATCTTTGTCTTCATATTATGTTTTAAATCTGTCTAAAAATTACTTTTAAAAGTTTCAATGACATACCAAGTATAACCAGAGAATTATTCTGGACATAAAATTCAAATACATTAAACTCGTTCTTTTTTTTTAACCTTTAATTGTTGTGACCAAATGTATGTCAGTTAAAACGTTTAAAAAAAATTATGCATATTGTCTGAAAATTAAGTGTTTCTAACTTCAGAAGAACACTGATAAATGGCTAATTTTGATTAAATTATAATTTGATTTATTATATTATGACATAGGTCACAGAAAGACACTGGCTATTTAGAATAATGAGTAACGTGAAACAAAAGAAGTAATTTCCTCTGATATTCAGAAAACATTTTCATGTAAACATATATTAATCCTTTACATTCTATATACTAGCATATGTTAGCAGATACATACATATATAACATTTCAGCTCAAAAGAATCTATTGTTAAATTTTCAGGAATTTTTGAAGCTAGTAGAAGTCAAGGTAACAGTTTGAACCTGGCCATGGATGTAAGAGTTGGACTATAAAGAAAGCTGAGTGCCAAAGAACTGATGCTTTTGAACTGTGGTGTTGGAGAAGACTTGAGAGTCCCTCGGACTGCAAGGAGATCCAGCCAGTCCATCCTGAAGGAGATCAGTCCTGGGTGTTCATTGGAAGGACTGATGCTGAAGCTGAAACTTCAGTACTTTGGCCACCTGGTGTGAAGAGCTGACTCATTAGAAAAGACCCTGATGCTGGAAAAGATTGAGGGCAGGAGGAGAAGGGGATGACAGAGGGTGAGATGATTGGATGGCATCACCGACTCAATGGACATGAGTTTGAGTAAACTCTGGGAGTTGGTGATGGACAGGGAGGCCTGGCGTGCTGTGGTTCATGGGGTCGTAAAGAGTTGAACACAACTGAGTGACTGAATTGAACTGAACTGGACACTATAAATTCTTGTATTTATCATCATTACTAACTGGCACATATATATTGAATAAGTGCATGTAAATTAAATATACATATATTTAATAAATGCATATAGCAAATATGTATATGGCGTTTTCATTCCAATCCCAAAGAAAGGCAATACCAAAGAATGCTCAAACTACCTCACAATTGCACCCATCTCACATGCTAATAAAGTAATGCTCAAACTTCTCCAAGCCAGGCTTCAATAATACATGAACCATGAACTTCCAGATGTTCAATCTGCATTTAGAAAAGACAGAGGAACCAGAGATCAAATTGCCAACATTTGCTTGATCGATAGAAAAAGCAATAGAGTATCAGAAAAACACCTACTTCTGCTTTATTGACTATGCCAAAGCCTTTGACTGTGTGGATCACGACAAACTCTGGAAAATTCTGAAAGAGATGGGAATACCAGACCATCTGACCTACCTCTTGAGAAACCTATATGCAGGTCAGGAAGCAACAGTTAGAACTGGACATGGAACAACAGACTGATTCCAAAAGGGAAAGGAATATGTCAATGCTGTGTATTGTCATCCTGCTTATTTAACTTCTATGCAGAGTTCAGTTCAGTTCAGTCACTCAGTCGTGTCCGACTCTTTGCGACCCCATGAATCTCAGCACGCCAGGCCTCCCTGTCCATCACCAACTCCCGGAACTTACTCAAACTCATGTCCATCGAGTTGGTGATGCCATCCAGCCATCTCATCCTCTGTCATTCCCTTCTCCTCCTGCCCCCAATCCCTCCCAGCATCAGGGTTTTTTCCAATGAGTCAACTCTTCACATGAGGTGGCCAAAGTATTGAAGTTATGCAGAGTACATCATGAAAAATGTTGGGCTGGATGAAGCACAAACTGGATTTAAGATTGCCAGGAGAAATATCAATAGCCTCAGATATGCAGGTGACACCACCCTTATGGCAGAAAGTGAAGAACTAAAGAGTCTCTTGATGAAAGTGAAAGAGGAGAGTGAAAATGTTAGCTTAAACTCAACATTCAGAAAACTAAGATCATGGCATCCAGTCCCATCACTTCATGGCAAATAGATGGGGAAACAGTGGAAACAGTAACAGACTTAAATTTTGGGGGCTCCAGAATCAGAGCAGATGGTGACTGAAGCCGTGAAATTAAAAGATGCTTGCTCCTTGGAAGAAAAGCTATGACCAACCTAGACAGCATTTTAAAAAGCAGAGGCATTACTTTGCCAACAAAGGTCCATCTAGTCAAAGCTATGATTTTTCCAGTAATCATATATGGATATGAAAGTTGGACTATAAAGAAAGCTGAGTGCCAAAGAATTGATGCTTTTGAAGTGTGGTGTTGGAGAAGACTCTTGAGAGTCCCTTGGACTACAAGAAGATTCAACCAGTCCATCCTAAAAGAAATCAGTCCTGAATGTTCATTGAAAGGACTGGTGCTAAAGCTGAAACTCCAATACTCTGGCCACCTGATCAAAGAACTGACTCATTTGAAAAGACCCTGATGCAGGGAAAGATTGAAGGCAGGAAAAGAAGGGGACGACAGAGGATGAGATATTTGGATGGCATCACCGACTCAATGGACATGAGTTTGAGTAACCTCCAGGAGTTGGTGATGGACAGGGAGGCCTGGCGTGCTGCAGTCCATGGGGTCACAAAGAGTTGGGCAGGACTGAGTGACTGAAATGAACTTGCTATAAAGATAACTTTTAATTGTATCAGTATATATACTTTATACACACACATCTACAGTCCATGATTTGGCAGAACCCATGCTAGGTGTGTTAGGGAATGCAAAAGTGACTTAAAGGAGTCCTCTGCCCTATCTTCAAGAAAGTACTTAATTTTAAACAAAAACAAAAGCAACATTGTGATACATTTTCCTCTCACTTTTGTCTCCTTTTCTCCCTGGAGTCCTGAAATATATATTTCTTGGAAAGGCTGATACTTAAACAGATATATAAAGAAATGATTGCTTGAACATACTCCAGGTCTTTTGGTGAGCACAAGCAGGTTCTCTACCTGCAGGAAGTTGCAAACATATAATAGTGATATATGGGCTTCCCAGGTTGCTCAGCAGGTAAAGAATTCGCCTGCAATGTAAAAGACTCAGGAGATGCAGGTTTGATCCCTGGGTCAAGAAAATCCCCTAGAGGAGGTCATGGCAACCCATTCAAGTATTCTTGCTTGGAGAATCCCATGGACAGAGGAGCCTGGTGGGCTACTGTCCATAGGGTTGTCGGATATGACTGAATCAATTGAGCATGAACGCACGCAAAGCACTGCATGGTTATGTTCCAAATAAGTCTAGGAATCCTCCCTTTCTTGTAGGTATCCACCCTCAAGCAGTGGATAACTAATCTTTCCTGTTTGGATGCAGTAGATGGGCAGGTGGTTATGTGTGATCATGGCTGTGGACGTCAAAAGGAGCCAAGGATTCAAGAATCTGAACTCTGCCTGTTTCTCTTCCCTACAGCATCCCAGCTCAGCACTCCCAATCATTCTTCATGCCTTCACATCTGAGACAGAAGGAAATCAACTCATTCATCTCATTAAATAAGAAGCCAGCCTTCCTCTCACTCCTAACTACAGTCAGTTCATTTTTAAATTTCTTAATGTGGAAAGACTTAAACTGCTTTTCTAAATCTGAAGGGAGAGAAAGCTATAAGAAATAAATGTTGGGTGTTGATTTATTTTATTCCTGGTTTCCTTCAGGCACTTATCAGTTAAATGTAGGATAATAAAATATCTGTTTCATGAGGAAACATGATTCATGATTAGGATCATTAAGTTTGAACTGATAATGATTCTGTTTCAAATGTTTTTTTGTTGTCTTTAAGGAGCTAAGTGATAAATGACTTGAAAATGTGTAGCTTGTTTGAATCATGAAATCTAAGCCTGGTATTCTTGTCATCACATAAATAATTGCTTCATGATCCACAGAGGGAAAATTATGTACATCTAGATTTGCACCTGTCTTAGTTTAGTTTAAAGTTTCATATTGCTGTTAGATGCAATCAAAATAGCAAATAAAATGTCTCTTCAGTGTTTATTGTACTATCATTATATGGTTGTGTTCTTAAATTTCTGCCAGTTTAATGTATCTTGTTTCAAACTCTGCAAGTATCAGAAAGAGAAATAAATAAAATATAAAATGAGTTGCCTTAACTTTGCCAATAAATTCTTACTTCCATGTTGTTGTTGTTTAGTTGCTAAGTCATGTCCCACTCTTTTGTGACCCCGTGGATGGTAGCCCACCAGGCTCTCTGTCCACAGGATTTCCCAGGCAAGAATACTGTAGTGGGTTGCCATTTCTTTCTCCAGAAGATCTTTCTGACCCAGGGATCAACCCCGAGTCTCTTGGCAGGCGAATTCTTTACCACTGAACCACCAGGGAATTTCCAACTTCCTTGTAAGACTGACTAAAATAAACTAGAAAAAGAAAGTTACATTGTTGTTCTTATTAAAGTGGCCATCTAGGAGAGAAGGAAATGTTTAAAAATCCTTTCCGCCCCTATATATCCAGGGATCTAACCTGGCCCAATCTCAGGGAGTCAGAATGATGCAGGCCTTATCAGGGCCAAGAGATATGAGTGTTCTGTGTTGAGGAATTGACACTCTTTGTCTTGAAGGAAGAAATTAAGTCCATGCTTAATTCCAAAAATATTCCTGGACTAGAGCAATTCTACCTTTCTGTCTTCTTTTGCAGACATCCTTTGATAAGCGAAGGAGATGTGCTGTGCTGTGCTTAGTCACTCAGTCGTGTCTGACTCTTTGCGACCCTGTGGGCTGTAGCCCGCCAGGCTCCTGTGTTCATGGAGATTCCCCAGGCAAGAATACTAGAGCGGGTTGCCATGCCCTCCTCCAGGGGATCTTCCCAACCCCGGGATCGAACCCAGGTCTCTCGCATTGCAGGCAGATTCTTTACTGTCTGAGCCAGCAGGGAAGCCCAAGTAAAGGAGATAAATGCTTGGAATTTTCTAATCCCAATGAATGACTCTTTGCCCAAGTAAAGGAGATAAATGCTTGGAATTTTCTAATCCCGATGAATGACTCTTCGCCCAAATAAAGGAGATAAATGCTTGGAATTTTCTAATCCCGATGAATGACTCTTCCTACCCCCAAGATGGGTCAGGCTGGTCCCATGGTGACAGACAATAAGAATATGAATCACAGGGAAAGGAGGAGGCGGGTGGGATGAATTCCTAGATTGGGATTGACATATACATATATATTATTGATGTGCGTGTGCTCAGTCATGTCTGACTCTTGGCAGCCCGCCAGGCTCCTCTGTCCATGGGATTCTCCAGGCAAGGACTGGAGTGGGTTGCCATTTCCTTCTCGTATATTAGAGATACTGTGTATAAAACAGATAACGAACGAGAACATAGGGAACTCTCCTCAGTGCTCTGTGGTAAGCTAAATGTTAAGGAAATCCAAAAGAGAGGAAATATATGCATATGTGGAAATGATTCACTTTACTGTGCAACACTGTTAAGCAACTATGCTCCAATAAAAATTAATTGAAAAAAAAAAACCCAACACGAATCACGTTCCCCCTCCAAATCTCAATGGCCTTTTTCCTTACAAAAATGACATTAGGTCATATTTAGTTGTATAACCAACAGAGGAACTTGCATGCCAATAATAAATCAACAAGATATTTCAAAATAGCTAATATTTCTCTAAAACAGTGTCTGCAAGTCCATTCACAGAAGCTGTTGCATATTTCCCATGTACCAGAGGTCAAACCTTGAGAGATAAGCCCCACAGGCCTAGAACTTTTCAAATTCTGGATTAGAGGTAATTATACTATATGGATTTAATTATAGTGTTTCTTTTTTGGATTTATATTTTCCTCTGAGATTTAAAAATCTTAGATATAATGTTTAGTGGTTAAAACTTGCAACTCTGGATAACGCATAATAAAGACCCATTAAGGACTATAATTTTGAATAGTCAACATTTTATTATTACTGGCAGAACATCTATTTTCTTAAAAATAGCACTGAATCAGTGAACCGATGATGTACAATATATTATAGGTTATTTGTTAATTGAGTTGCAAATGTGATTTTAAAAAAGCAAATTAACTTTTTTATAATAGATTATAGCATAGTATCCATAGCCTTATCTACATAGAAAGTGCCACCTTCCATATATTTTGGTAATAAATAAATTAATGATGTTAAGTTATCCCTATCATAGCTAAGTACTATGCCAGTTGTCCTGCGGTAGAGATAGATAATAAGATAAAGTGCCTGCCTTAAGAAATTACTTAATAATGTATTTGAAACTATCAGTCACCACCAAGAACCACACAGGTATGGGACTGAGGATGTAACTAAACTCTGTTTTTTTTTCTTTTTTGATGGCCTGTGGCATGTGAGATCTTAGTTCCCTGACCAGGGATCGAACCCATGTCCCCTGCATTGGACGTGCTGAGTCCTAACCAGTAGATGGTCAGGAAATCCCTAAGACTCTTAATAGGAAGCTGCATGTCTTATACCTTTCCTGAAAGAATAATTGGCATGTGGAATTCTAAGTATGGAGCTTTGAAAAATATACAATTATTATGTTGATTTCTTAATATATTGTGTTTTATATCCCTTGATATCTTTTCTTTATGAAACTTTATATGACATGTTAGAAGGGCTTGTAGCAGAGAAGCAAAAATGGCTGTTTAGTGATGCATTTTCTTGGTTTCTGGGAGGAGGATTAGATTAAGTGACATATAATTTCATAATCCATGAAATAATCATGGTCTTTCATTTCAGACCAACTCTGAAATGAGGAGCATATATCATGGAGTTCTAAGTACATGATCGTGATATGAACTATTCCACAATATCTTCACTCTGAGCTTCTAAAAATAGATTGTGATTTTTTTTTTTTAATCTTACTCTGTGTAGTTTACTGACAGTTTTAAAGGTCTTTGGGGATTACAGAAAACACTAACTAGGTAGATGATTTCACCCACAGTATTCTAGTCAGTACATATTTGGTTGTAAGGAAGACTTATTTTAAAGAGTACTCATAAATAAGGATACAAATATAAGTGAGGTTAGGCCTCACTGAGAATCTGGAAGTTTAGAAGTCAGCAATTAATGAATGGAAGCTGGTCTGTTAGGGCTTCCCTGCTGGCTCAGTGGGCCAACCTGCCAATGCAGGAGAGGCGGGTTTGATCCCTTGGTGAAGATCCCCTGGATAAGGAAGTAGAAACTCAGTCCCATATTCTTGCCTGGGAAATCCCACGGACAGAGGAGCCTAGTGGGCTCAGAGTCAGATGTGACTTAGCAGCTAAACAACAGTCTGTCTGTCTGCCTTTCTCTGTATTTACCTATATCTATCTGTCCATATGTCTGCCTATCTATGTGTCTATCTACCTATCTATCATCACTATCATCTATTCTCTCTCATTATTTACTCCATCATCTTCTCTTTCTGTTTGGCTTCAGATGGTCATTTTAGCAACTAAAAAACTACATATTCTTTCATCACAGCTTCCTTAGCCTAATGACTTCATTCCTAATTTTTGAAAGAGAGGTCTAACTTTCTCAGTTCACTTTTTCAGCTGGGTCTATGAGTCTGCAGTAAGGAATAGACAAGGCATCAGGTCAAGTGGTCTATGTTGAATGCAGTTTTCCTTAGGAAGGAATAAGGATGGAACGAGCAGTAAGGCATCTCTCATAAACAAGCATTTTAATCACAACATGCCTAAAATTAGAATAGTCTTTCTCTTCTCCACATCCTTCCTAATACATATCCACAGGATACTCATCTTCTCTGTATTCTTAACTTTATGAAAGGTTCATCTATTGATAGTTATCCAATCACGTTATCTAGTCCAAAAAAATAGAAGATTGATTTATCTTCCTTATCTCCACATATCCAATCAGCTCTCAAAGTCTGAAGATTCATTGGTTTTGTGACTATAATACCATTCACTTGATGGAAATTTATGTAATCTATTTCACTTCAATTTTTTTTAAAGGATAAATTTAATACAATACTCATATTTTATAGGTTAGGAAACAAAAAACAAAGATTTAGAGCAGTTAATTAACTTACTCAAAGTGACCTGCACAGCAAAAGACAACTGAGTTTTATCCTAGCATTCTGACTCTAGAACTATCCCTGCAGCAAGGAGTCCCTTGTCTAACTTTATGGGAGATTGGAGTACTTGTAAGCAGGTGAAACTTGAGCTTGATGCAGATATTTTACTTTTAATGTTAACCTTATATTGGGCAAGTTAATGATTAATTCCTATCTTAATCAACTGCAAGGAAGCTGGTTGGATGGTGATAAAACAATGACTACTCTGTGCATATGTCTGTGCTATTTCCTGCCTCTATTTATTTTTCCAGCCACAATTCCTTACTATTCTGTATTCAGAATGCCTGGCTCAGTTCAGTGCTTGGATCTCCACTTTGTAAATTGTTGAAAGGACAAGTTTAAATAAATCTAATCTTACTTAAGCAAACTCATGAGTATTTCTACCTAAAAGTAAGATACAAAGAGAAAGGCACAATTTATTTATCTTTCCCAGAGTTAAAGGAAGTTTCAGATGAGGGGAAGGGAATTCAATATATTATTTTATTATTTCTATAATTTTATTTTTATTATTTCCATTATTTTTCTTTATCCTATCCTACATG
The DNA here is from genome assembly GCF_910594005.1 of Cervus elaphus. Lineage (NCBI taxonomy): Eukaryota > Metazoa > Chordata > Mammalia > Artiodactyla > Cervidae > Cervus > Cervus elaphus. The sequence goes on along the minus strand of NC_057833.1, from coordinate 5,993,350 downwards.
GGCCCTATTTCAGATTTGATTAAACATTGCAATCTTTTCCTCAATATTTAGAATAGGACTCTCTTAATTCTTTGCAAATATTTGTTCATGATAATTGTTTGCCCCAAGTCTTCATGCATATGTTTGTGTAACTGACTGTGTGGATGGCAAAGAGTGTAAACCATGTAACTAGAGTAGGGTTTCTGTGAACGTCACTTGAATAATAAACCTCTGATTGTTGCATATTTGTTCTTATGACATTGATAGCCAAAGCAATGATTTATTTTGTGTTAATTCTTGGTCAGATTTGTGTAGAAATCAATAAACCATTTTATAATGTCCTACTTTCTGACTCATTTTATAGCAATATATTTACAGAGAAAGTTGGGATTGTATATACAAAATGTTTTCCATTCAAGATTACAGGATCTTGATTTATGATCTGTTACTTATTTTTTAGAGAAAATGTACTTTGCCTTATTGGCCACTATTTTGTACTGTGTTTTTAACCTTCTTTCCCTTCAGTCCCTTGTAGCTCAGCCAGTAAAGAATTTGCCTGCAATGCAGGAGGCCCAGGTTCATTTCCTGGGTCAGGAAGATCCCCTGGAGAAGGAAATGGCAACCCACTCCAGTATTCTTGCCTGGGGAATCCCATGGACAGAGGAGCCTGGCAGGCTTCAAGCCACGGGGCTGCAAGAGTCAGACATGACTCAGCAGCTAAACCACCACACTTTAGTCAGTTCAAAACTCAGTTTCCCCTTAGAATTTTTAAATAAATTTGTTAGGGCACATAATACATTTTGCTGTATAAAGTTACTTTGTTATTTTCATTGTTGAAACTCTAGATACTTCTCAAAGAGAGAGCATGCAATTACAGATCAATAAATATTTCATTCCTATCCCAAAGAAAGGAAATCCCAAAGAATTCTCAAACTACCCATAACTGCACTCATCTCACACGCTAGCAAAGTAATGGTCAAAATTCTTCAAGCCAGGCTTCAGCAATACGTGAACCATGAACTTCCAGATGTTCAAGCTGGTTTTAGAAAAGGCAGAGGAACCAGAGATCAAATTGCCAACATTCACTGGATCATCGAAAAAGCAAGAGAGTTCCAGAAAAACGTATATTTCTGCTTTATTGACTATGCCAATGCCTTTGACTGTTTGGATCACAATAAACTAGAAAATTCTTCAAGAGATGGGCATACCAGACTATCTTACCTGCCTCTTGAGAAACCTATATACAGGTCAGGAAGCAACAGTTAGAACTGGACATGGACAAACAGACTAGTTCCAAATAGGAAAAGGAGTACGTCAAGGCTGTATATTGTCACCCTGCTTATTTAACTTATCTGCAGAGTACATCATGAGAAACGCTGGGCTGGATGAAGCACAAGCTGGAATCAAGATTGCTGGGAGAAATATCAATAACCTCAGATATCCAGATGACTCCACCCTTATGGCAGAAAGTGAAGAGGAACTAAAAAGCCTCTTGATGAAAGTAAAAGAGGAGAGTGAAAAAGTTGGCTTAAAGCTCAACATTCAGAAAACTAAGATCACAGCATCTGGTCCCTTCACTTCATGGGAAATACATGGGGAAATAGTGGGAACAGGGTCAGACTTTATTTTGGGGGGGCTACAAAATCACTGCAGATGGTGACTGCAGCCATGAAATTAAAAGACACTTACTCCTTGGAAGGAAAGTTATAACCAACCTAGACAGCATATTAAAAAGCAGAGACATTACTTTGCCAACAAAGGTCTGTCTAGTCAAGGCTATGGTTTTTCCAGTGGTCATGTGTGGATGTGAGAGTTGGACTGTGAAGAAAGCTGAGCACCGAAGAATTGATGCTTTTGAACTGTGGTGTTGGAGAAGACTCTTGAGAGTCCCTTGGACTGCAAGGAGATCCAACCAGTCTATCCTAAAGCAGATCAGTCCTGGGTGTTCTTTGGAAGGACTGATGCTGAAGCTGAAACCCCAATACTTAGGCCACATGATGCAAAGAGCTGACTCATTGGAAAAGACCCTGATGCTGGGAGGGATTGGGGGCAGGAGGAGAAGGGGACAACAGAGGATGAGATGGCTGGATGGCATCACAGACTCAATGGACGTGTGTTTGAGTAAATTCCGGGAGTTGGTGATGGACAGGGAGGCCTGGTGTGCTGCGATTCATGGGGTCACAAAGAGTTGGACACAACTGAGCGACTGAACTGAACTGAACTGAAATATCACCTGAAATAAAAGAACGCTCTGCTGAATTGATTGAATCATGTTTATTTTTCTGTTTCATGTTTATTAAAGCATTCTCCTTTTTTCTATAAGTTTTAGAATTAAACTCTTGGCTATATTCATTAGGAGTTCCAAGGACATATTCTGATAAGAAAGGTATAGTAGAATTAGAATTAACTACTACATTTAGCAGTGTGGAGTCATTGGTGACAGTCCCAAGAGTATTTTGGAGGATTTATGAGGTAAAACACAGATTTCACTGGATATATGAGAATATAAATGGAGAAGAATTGGAACCTAGGGTTAACACTTTTGAGAATTTCTCTATGTTTTAATCCCCCATTTAACCACCAACTTTCAGAATACCTTGTATCTCAAACTCCAAGCTTACCTGGCTTTCTATGGCCAGAATCAGCTTGCTTTTCATAAAGAATTGCTACTGACGCTGGGCAGGACCCTGTGGGGCTCCTGGCCATGGAAGATTTTCTGTGTGCCCCATTTGTTATTTAAGCTTCATCCTCCATGACCTTACCTGAGCTGCTAAGGATAGGTTCAAACAGATTTTAATCCAGGAAAGGAGGGGCTACAGAGAAAAGGGGGAAGCAGTGAAGAAAGAACAGTAGAGCCTTAGGGCAGGGTTCTGGTTCTACTTCAAAGGATACACATAACACTATCTTTGAATTCTTCTGTAGAACCAAGGCTCCCAACAAAAGGAAAATGCTAATTACTTGATGAAGCATTCTTCATCCCAGATACAGTCACACAGCTTGGTAACTTTGAGAACCACAGAAACTCATCAGGAGACCACTTGAGATGAAATTAAAGGAATACAGGCCCTCAGTTGAGTCAATTCAGTTCAGTTGCTCAGTCGTGTCCAACTCTTTGCGACCCCATGAATCGCAGCAAACCAGGCCTCCCCGTCCATCACCAACTCCCGGAGTTTACTCAAACTCATGTCCATTGAGTCGGTGATGCCATCCAGCCATCTCATCCTCTGTTGTCCCCTTCTCCTCCTGCCCCCAATCCCTCCCAGCATCAGGGTCTTTTCCAATGAGTCAGCTCTTTGCATCATGTGGCCTAAGTATTGGGGTTTCAGCTTCAGCATCAGTCCTTCCAAAGAACACCCAGGACTGATCTGCTTTAGGATGGACTGGTTGGATCTCCTTGCAGTCCAAGGGACTCTCAAGAGTCTTCTCCAACACCACAGTTCAAAAGCATCAATTCTTCAGCGCTCAGCTTTCTTCACAGTCCAACTCTCACATCCACACATGACCACTGGAAAAACCATAGCCTTGACTAGACGGACCTTTGTTGGCAAAGTAATGTCTCTGTTTTTTAATATGCTGTCTAACTACCCTTCCAAGGAGTAAGTGTCTTTTAATTTCATGGCTGCAGTCACCATCTGCAATGATTTTGGACCCAAAAAAATAAAGTCTGTCACTGTTTCCACTATTTCCCCATATATTTCCCATGAAGTGAAGGGACCAGATGCTGTGATCTTAGTTTTCTGAATATTGAGCTTTAAGCCAACTTTTTCAGTCTCCTCTGTCACTTTCATCAAGAGGCTCTTTAGATCTTCTTTACTTTCTGCCATGAGGGTGGTGTCATCTGGATATCTGAGGTTATTGATATTTCTCCCAGAAATCTTGATTCTGGCTTGTGCTTCCTCCAGCACAGCATTTCTCATGACATACTCTGCATAGAATTTAAATAAGCATGATGACAATATACAGCCTTGACGTACTCCTTTCTCTGTTTGGAACCAGTCTGTTGTTCCTTGTCCAGTTCTAACTCTTGCTTCCTGACCTGCATACAGATTTCTCAGGAGGCAGGTCAGGTGGTCTGGTATTCCCATCTCTTTCAGAATTTTCCACAGTTTATTATGATCCACACAGCCGAAGGCTTTGGCATAGTCAATAAAGCAGAAATAGATGCTTTTCTGGAACTCTCTTGCTTTTTCAATGATCCAGCGGACGTTGGTATTTTGATCTCTGGTTCCTCTGCCTTTTCTAAAGCTAGCTTGAACATCTGGAAGTTCACGGTTCATGCATTGCTGAAGTCTGGCTTGGAGAATTTTGAAATTACTTTACTAGCATGTGAGATGAGTGCAATTGTGAGGTAGTTTGAGCATTCTTTGGCATTGCCTTTCTTAGAAACTGGAATGAAAACTGACCTTTTCCAGTCCTGTGGCCACTGCTGAGTTTTCCAAATTTGCTGGCATATTGAGTGCAGGCCCTCGACACTTTCAAATCCTTATCAGCAATCTCACCCTTGAAACACTAGAACTTCTCACCAAACCCCTCTGGATTGGGACACACAGTTTTGATGCCATTAGTTCACGGTGTCCCTGTTTCCTGGCAAAGCAAAAAAGCTCTTCTTTTCTACTTCCCCCAAAACTCTGTTTCCAAGATTTGAGTCAGCTCTGGTGCACAGAGGTCAAGTTTTTGGCATCACTACTTTAGCATTTTCAAAAATTTGTATCTTCCAAAAATTTGTAAAGCTCTCTTTTCTCCATTTCTGCTATTTTTTCCTTGAATATTTACATGATGTAATTCCCTCATTCTCATTTTAGTGATGTTTCTTGAGGAAGCAGAGAAATCCACATTTGCTCAATGCTCTGTTTAAGTAGAAACAATTTCAGATTCTTAGGAAAAGTTTATCATATCATTTATATCCTATATTGAATGAAAAGCAGAATATTAAATTTATTTTAGGGTAAATTTAACATTTATTTTTACCTAATTTTTATTTTTCTAGGCCTAAATAAATAAAAAATCCTAATTGAAATTATATTCTCATTCATTGCATTTAGAATTTCTCTTTAGCGCCATATTTGGTCTAAAATCTGAAGAAGAAATCATACAATTTTAGAAAAGTCAAATAAAGCATTATAAAGCCTATACAAAAACCAAACTTTCAGAAAAATAAAGAATGCACATTTATTATGAATTGATTAATCTTATAAAATAGTTGAATAAAGCTTAGTTAAAAATTCCTAAAAATACACACCAGAAAGCAAATGATACATGCGGGTTATTTGATGGATACACTTAAATGTATGTGGTTATATAATTATTGAGTATAGGAATTTAATTTATGAAAACTAAAAAGAAATAGATTGAATGACACAGTGGAATTTATGAGGTATGGGAGCAGAATTTCCCATGCTAAAATATATCTCTCTGGCATACTAATTAACTTTTCCTCCTTCTTCCTCTTCTCCTTCTTCTTTTCTGAGAAACAGCAGGTATAGGAAGGGCTCTGAAAACCAAGTAGGAGCTGTCATTTTGTAAGACTCATTTATGTTTGTGAGGGATATCGCCATTTGTAAGGGTGTTTCCTTCTCTATATCTGAAAGAAGATGACAAAAATCATGTTGAAACACATTTAGAAACATCAATAGAGAAGCAAGGACAAATTTGCCTCACAGTTCACCCTTGTTTACTGTGCTTTTCTTGGTAATCTCCCATAACTGAACCCCTCTGACCTCAACATCCTCTTTTGTCTTTAGCTGAAGATGGTGCTTAAGGAGAGGCCTTTGGCCACTTTGGCCAGTGACTCAGTTTTTCTGGGTAACTCCCATGAATATGTGCTATTAAACTTTTGCTTGGTTTTCTCCTGCTGATCTGTCTCATGTTAATTTAACTTAATGTCAGTTTCTTCCAACGAGAAGGAGAGAGGAAAATTTCTTTCTCTCTTTATAGTCAGGCCATTAAAAATGGTTGTTCTCTTGCTCTCAGTTCATCCCCCTCTGCTTGTCCAGTTGCTACCTCATCTACATCCAACCTACATGACTTATCTTCCCTTTTCATTGTAAAGCCTAATTAGTAAATGCTTATACAGTTGCTCCCAGCTCCAACTAGTGATTGTTCTAATCTTTAGATCAAAACATCTTCGCTATGGTAGCTTATCAAAGGGGTAGTGAGAATTGTGCTTCTTTGCTGGTTTCCCTGGCACAAACTTGATGTTAATTCTTCCTTTATAACTAATAATTTCCCCTCCCTTTGCCTCCATAGTGAAGATTGCTGCCATGCCCTGCCATCTGTCCATCTGTTACACAAGGTGGGGTGAAACTCCAGGACCTTGCTTCAGACGTATAAGACCCTGTACCCACTAAACCCTTGATGCTTCTGCCACTGACTCCAGGCTCTTTCTTCCATCTTCAGGCTGGGAAAGGACAGAGCTTGTAGACCTGTAGGGCTTCCCAGGTGGCCCAGCGATAAAGAATCTGCCTGCCAGTGCAGGAGATGTGAGTTTGATCCTTGGGTCAGGAAGATCCCCTGGAGAAGGAAACGGCAACCCACTCCATAGTCTTGCCTGGGAAATCCCATGGACAGAGGACCCTGGCGAACTACAGTCCATGGGGTTGCAAAAGACCAGATACAACTTAGTGACTAAGCAACAACAACCCCTCAACATTAAAATGGTGGAAATGGTAAATTATAACTTTACAGCTTGTTCCTGTGGTTTTGTTTTAAACACCATAGAAATCAAGTGTATGAGATAACTAAATTATAAAACAGAAAGATAGAAATGGTTTGTTTAGCACTTCATTTCCAGAATACTAAAGGTCATGTAAACAATCGATTAAAATATACTCTGATCAGTTAGTACGTTGAGTGGACGGACACAGGAAAACAGCTTGATGGTAATAAAGCACAATCATTTTCTTTTAATTCATAAGAATGATTAGTAAACATTATTCATATTCTAGCAAGAAATGCTTCCTTTAGTATACTCTTTATAGGCATAATCCTAAATGCTACAGGGTTTCTATTAAATTTGGAAAAAAATAAAAATTATTGATATTACATTGCAGTGTTCAGTAATATAACATTGTATGTTCATTGCTTTGTTATTATTAGTGGTAAACAGTTCAAGATGCTGTGTAAAATTATAGTGAGCAAAGAGCATTTTCCTAAATCATGCAAGTGCATCTGTGATGTGCTGCCTCATATGATGTGCCTCCCACTTTTATTGAGTAAAGCTTCATTTCTTACATATTCCAGAGGCAAAATAAGTAGTTTCATTCTGTTTAAAACAATTAAACATTATATCTGTTTCCAGACTTTATGGCCAATCTGTGCATTCTCATTCTATAGTACAATGGCATCAGAACAAGAACGCATTACAAAATAATGGGAAAAAGTATTGGCTCAGTTGTTTGTAAACCTAGGACTGAGTCTTAAGTTCACTGAACTGAGTTTTTCACCTCTAACAGCCTAAGATTCTTCATCTCTAAAATAAGGTTGTATGCATGCTAAGTTGCTTCAGTTGTGTGTGACTCTGCAACACTATGGACTGTAGCTCACCAGGCTCCTCTGTCGGTGGGACTCAACAAGGAAGAACACTGGAGTGGGTTACCATCTTCTTCGTCAGGGAATCTTCCTAACCCAGGGATTGAACCCACGTCTCCTGTAGCTCCTGCATTGTAGCTGGATTCTTTACTGCTGAGCCATTGGGGAAGCCCAAAATAAGGTTGCTAGAGGGTCAAGTCAGATGTCATAGGACATTTGAAATACTTTTAGACAATAAGATATTATAATATTATTCTTATTATTGAAATTTAACTTAGAATCTTCTCAAATAATGCTGTGATAAAAAGTAAGGCATGTTAAAAGTTTTCTTACAATCACAAATACAAGTCTATTGCTGAAAAAAAAAAGATAGCAAAGGCTATGTCTCTGGCCAAAGGGCTGGGATTCAGTGCAGAAGGAGCACAAGGAAACTTTTTAAAGGGCGATAGCAATGCTCTGTATCTTGTTAGGATAGGATTTGTATAGGTATATATATTTGTCAGGACTCAGTGTTTGATATATTTAAGACTTATGTATTTCCTTATACATATATTTATCTCAAAGAAGGCAAAAACAAAAATAACTACTGTACTCTGGTTAGTGAAATGTTTACTAAAATGTTTAGAGATGGAATTTACTGATGTCTGAGACTTTGACATATATTAAAAAACAAATTGGATTGATAGAGTTGATAGAGAATGAATAGATGAATAGAGAGCTAATGAAGCAGATGTAATGAGATATTTGTCATCAAATCTAGGGGATGGGCATATAAATATTCACTATATAATTCTTTCAACTTTTATGTATGTGTGCCAATTTTTACATTAAAAGTTGAAAAAGAAAGGACCAAAAAAAAAAAAAAAAACAAATAAAAACATACCCCTTCCCAAAAGATATGCCTTGTCTCTAGCTCTTCCTTAAGGGTTAATGAATTGACCTAAATGTCTATATTTGTAAAGCAAACAGAATATAACTACCACCTCAAAGTCTCCAGTTAAGAAACCCAAAAAAAGGAAATATATTGAGAGCAAAACTAGATGAAACCGAAAGGAAATAAAATCAAGTTTTTGAATTTTCGAATAGACAAAGCATAGCTTAACTAATGAAAGACCAGATATGAGTTGTCATTAAATAAAACGAAAACTAGAGAAAAGTTGGTTAAATATTCTCAGTGAATTTCCAACTGGAAATGGAAAAATTTTATACTTAAAAGTATAAAGTGGCAAAAGTGAGAATATCAAATAGAGACTATGACAGAAACAATAAAAGACAAATTCATGAGGAAAAAAGGAAATAATTTTAAAACTAAGCTAAATGGAAAATTTCAAAATTTCCTAGTGATGAACAATTTTTATGCTATAAATATTTCTCCAAGATATAAAAAGCATGGTTTATTATCTGGTTTCTTTCGAGAAGAATTTAAAAATATGTTTTTTTTTCTCCCACTTTTGACCAGAGCAAAACTGAAAGGAAAATATTAGCCCTAGTGTATTTTGGAGATACACAGAACTGAAATTAAATCTTAGGAAATAATTTGAATTTTTTAAAAATGAAGTATTGAAAAATATCTTAGGAAATAGAATTTAGTTTCCAACCTGTTGAGAATTTCACTTGGAAAATAGAATTTAGTTTCTAACCTGTTAAGAATTTTGCTTGGAAAGTGACTTAGGAAAAAAATATATGAAATCAACATATTTGAAAATAAACAGTGAGTAAAATTAAATTCTACCTCTGGACACACAAAGAAGGCTTTGAATAATGTGTTAGGTACCTCAGAAAAATCATAAACTTTTGGAGGGCAATGTATGAGAAAGCCCACTTGTACACTTAAGAAATTCTGCTCACCTCCAGGCCCTGCCGAGCAAGTAAGGCCTTATTCTGAAGTCTTGTTTAGGGGTGGCTGCGACTGGTTTGACCTTTGGTTTAAGTGGGCTGGTTTGGAAAAGTAAGTGCAATAATCAGAAAAAAGAGGCAGAATCAAGAGCAGAAGACAACACATATATCAAGGTTTTCTATGAAGTTAAGGTCGTTGCTGTGTCATTTATTCAATTTTAAAACAGAAGTCCAGAACAAGAAGAGAACGCCTCTCTGAGAGAGAAAAATAGAAGTGCCTGACACACAACAGCAGGTTAAATATTTGCTGAACAAATAAATAAATTATAAAATAGAACATCTGTAAATGAATATTCCAGTGAGGAAATAATTCACCACTTGAGACATGTTTTTAAAATGATAAAATTATGGAGAATGATTAACTTTTATTTATCAGTTCAGTCACTCGGTCATGTCCGACTCCTTGCAACCCCATGGACTGCAGCACGCCAGGCTTCCCTGTCCATCACCAACTCCTGGAACTTATTCAAAATCATGTCCATTGAGTCGGTGATGCCATCCAACCATCTCAGCCCCTGTCATCCTTTTCTCCTCCTGCCTTCAATCTTTCCCAGCATCAGGGTTTCTTTTCCAATGAGTCAGTTTTTCACATCAGGTGGCCAAAGCATTGGAGTTTCAGCTTCAGCATCAGTCCTTCCAATGAATATTCAGGACTGATTTCCTTCAGGATGGACTGGTTGGATCTCCTTGCTGTCCAAGGGACTCTCAAGAGTCTTCTCCAACACCACAGTTCAAAAGCATCATTTCTTTGGCACTCAGCTTTCTTTATAGTCCAACTGTCACATCCATACATGACTACTGGAAAAACCAAAGCTTTGACTAAATGGACCTTGTTGGCAAAGTAATGTCTTTCCTTTTTAATATGCTGTCTAGGTTAGTCATAACTTTCCTTCCAAGGAGCAAGCATCTTTTAATTTCATGGCTTCAGTCACCATCTGCAGTGATTTTGGAGCCCCCCAAAATAAAGTCTGTTACTGTTTCCACTGTTTCCCCATCTATTTGTCATGAAGTAATGGGACCAGATGCCACGATCTTAGTTTTCTGAATGTTTAGTTTTAAGTCAACTTTTTCACTCTCTTCTTTCACTTTCATCAAGAGGCTCTTTAGTTCTTCCCTTTCTGCAATAATTGTGGTGTCATCTGCATATCTGAGGTTATTGATATTTCTCCCGGCAATCTTGAACTTTTATTTTATCTTAGCAATAAATTGTAACTAGGCAAAAAAAAAATAAATAAACATTTAAAAAATAGTTTAGTTTGTTAATTCTGTTTTTATGAAACAACTCTAAAAGCTTTAGACTCTACATCTGAACATAAGTTGCTATTATATGACAGCTGTGGAAGTTTCAATTTATAAAAAATAAAATATTTGGTGAAATAACTTATCTGAGTGCTGATATATATTCTATTAAATGAAATAAGGATGAAACTATGACTTTTTCCATTCTTCTTAGCTGCTGGCGGGGGGAGCTTTGTATATGTTATCTACATAAAAATTCTACATATTAGATTTTAAATTACAAAGTTAACCTTATAGATATATTTTAAAAGCTCATCTTTATTACATATTCAATGTTTTGTTATAAAAAATAGATATGGTCGTCATAAAAATCAACATATTATTTGTGAACACTATAATATAGACCTGTTTGAATATAATTACTTTCTATTTTTTTCATTTCATGAACTTATTCAGGAAGTGTCAATATTTATTTAGCTTTTAAGTACAAAACACCGTGATGGCACTGGAGAGGAATACAGAAGTGAAAACTGAGTGAACTGCTACTAAGAGAAAAGAGGATGAAACTGTCACTGCTGACAAGTAAGTAAAGTTCTTATTGGAGAATTAAAAAGGATACAGTTTTGAATTGAGCCTTGGCGAATGAGATGGGTTATGTTCCATCAAGTGATGTTAACTGACCAAAGTCCTGCTGTGTTTCAGGCATAACTTTTCTGTCAAGTTTTATAATTTGATTCTGGAAGTAGAATATAGATTGATTCGTGGTAGACTTTAGAGGTAAACAAACAAACAAAAAAAGATCTTAAACATTCAATGATTGATAAAACTGAGGAGAAAACAAGTAAACAAATAAGTATAGCTCTGATTTCAGGCTATTATTGTTAGACGTAAGTAACCTTAGAAACAGCAGCACATTCCAAACTGCACATTTTTGCAAAACCTAACTGTGTTTAACTTACATCCCTAAGTTGCTCTGAGCCTAATAGCTACCTTAACATCCAATTGATTTGGAGCAAACATAATGAGACAACAACGTCTCAGGAAAAAGAAATGATAAGGACAGCTGGAAAGCTCAGAGTCTTTAGAGGATGAAGTCTGTTGTCCCTCATGCAAAAGTACTGAATATATTCTAGTTTTGGGATATCTGATGATCTGAGTCATCTCAGAACTTGATATGAAATTCACAGTCTTTCTGTATGAAGGATCTGAACCATCATCATTCTTGGCCTTGTTATACTTGGCTCTCACCCTTTGTTTTCAAAGTATGGTTCTCTTACTGATGGCAAGACACCACATGATCATAGGGGATGCCATGACATCTGCTCACATACTCACAAAGATTCAGTCAGTTACAGTTAACTTTCAACCTTTGGGAATACATCAAGTAGACAGTCTGGTTTTAATATTTTAAAGAATATTAAGTTTTCAACATTCTTTAGCACTTACTATTGCCCTTATAGGGGCTTTCCTGATAGCTGAGTGGAAAAGAATCTGCCTGCCAATGCAGGAGATGCAGGGGACACAGGTTCAATCCCTGGGTCAGGAAGATCCTCTGGAGGAGGGCATGGCAACCCAATTAAGTATTCTTGCCTGGGAAATCCCATGGACAGAGGAGCCTGGTGGGCTATGGTCCATGGGGTCGCAAAGATTTGGACACCGCTGAGAAACTGGGCACACACACATGCATTGCCCTTTTTAGAAGAGGGCTATTAAGTCTCAGGCGAGTGGTCAGATAGAGCTCTATGTTCATTACATTCATGAAAGGTGATGTTGGTTTACTACTTATTACATGAAGTTTACTTTCTAAGAATCAATGTATTTGATTTATAAGTAGTTAACACCAAGAAACATTAAATAAATCATATGGTTTTCACGTAGGTATGGCAAAATTGCAAGGCTTTTACACAAATTAGTGAAGCATTGAGCCATTGCTCTGAGCTGAGGGAGAAGCTGTGAGAGGGTGGGCTGTCAGCTAGAAGTCCCCGAGAGAACTTAGAAGTCTCTTCTTCATGTGCCTTTGACATGAGACTGATCCACAGGAGAAAATCAAACAAGTTCAATAGCAACTATATATATAGGAGAGACCCAAAAGCACTGAGTAACTCATCAAAACGGCTAAACCCTCACCTGAAATATCATCTTCAGCTAAAGACAAGAGGATCTGGGCATCATGGTTTGGGACTTCAAAGGAGAGGATGGCAATTCACAAGGAGATAGTAAGGACTTCCCTGGGGTCAGTGGCTCAGTGGCTAGGATTCTGTTCTCCCAATGCAGGGGCCTGGATTTGATTCCAAGTCAGGGAATTAGATCCACGTGCCACCACTGAAGAGCTCCCATGCTACAACTAATGATCTCACATTCTGCAACTAAGATCTGGCACAGCCAAATAAATCAATAAATGAATATTAAAGCAGATGCTTGGTAAGTATATGTTTGCTGGGCCTTGCAGGGACAGTAGGACCCAGAGTGGATTCTAATCACTACCTCCCTCTGAGCTTCTCCCACCACAGTTAACCTATATTCTTTGCAGATCTCACTGGTGATAGCTCTGTTCTAGAAATAGGCCCTCTACCTAAAATCTTTTAAGGAAGTTAGGGGGGAAGTAACTATGTTTCTTCACGTTTTTGGGCCTTGATAGTTTTCAGCCGGAAATAGTCAGCCTGCCAGACACATTTGGGGTGTCAAGTTTGCTGGTTTTGTTGCCTACACCTTCCATTCAGTTTATGAGACAGCATTCTCTCTAAGTTGAAGTTGGCAGCTGTGTTGACGACAGATGGCTTCAGTAAGACAAAGCCAGCTGTTGCTTTTATTCTTGTGTACTGTGAAAGCAGGGACAGAGATGTTTGCTTTCTCTTCTATTTGTGTTATCGCCATAATAAAATATGACCTTTTCTGCTATTTGTCTTTGACCTTGAGGTCAGTTTCATCCTTTCTACAAAGTTACTCAAGCTGCTTGTTTTTCCATTGTTGGTAAGAGAAGAAGGGGCAGATCCAACTTAGATGTACAGTTTCTGTCTGAATTTTTGTTTTTATTTTAACTGTGTTTAATAAGGAATGAATATATAGGGCTATAAAAGATATTTTTTTAGGATTAAAAAATTTGTCTTTTTAAAAATATGCATCATTTTAAAAATTATTATCATACTTCCATTATTAATTAGAAGAATATCCCCTCTAATCCATGCACAGTAATGAAACATATGTGTGACTAAAAAAGAAATTAATTGTATAATTGATATATTTCATAATAAAATGCTTATTCAGTTATGAATTTTAAACTACTTATAATTTTTATTGAAAAATTTAACCATTAAATATTTTGATAACAGACTCCTGATTGTGTTATACTCAAATTATCAGACCAAATTAAATAAAACTCAAACAGATCAGGACAGTATCATCAATATAGTGATTAAATAATTTGGTAGCTAATTATATTGAATTATAGAAATAAGAAATTCTGTATGTGACAAGTTTTGCATACTGCTTTTTTTAAAAATGGTCTTAATAAATTTGTGGATATTGAACTAATTGTTAGAGGAGACAAAGTTTGAACCTATCATTTTTGTTTGTAGAATAAATAAACAAACATATTTATTATTAGTTTTAAACAAACCTATGCTAGAAGCCCGCTAGATATCATTCTTTTTATTTATAATCTATTTCCTTCTGTCTGGAGTTATTTCTATTGATTAGTCCAAATACTCTGAACAATCTTTTCCTTTGGAGTATGTTCATTCCGAACCTCATCAGCAACAAATCTGTCCTATTATTAATTGCTCTTATTACTGTTTAGTCCATTCATTTATAACCTCACTTTTGCATAAACTCTTAATTCCCTGACCAGGGATGAACCAGTGCCCCTGCAATGGAAGGGTCCCTTTTACAGTGACCTAACCACTGGGTCACCTGAAAAGTCTTAGGCTCAATTATTTTAAAGGCTTCCTGGAATGACTTGGGTGCTTGTGGAGTGTATGTCCTTAACTTTTCACATTCTTTTCTTTAGCATCATTGGTGTTACAAATATTTTCAGTTCTTGGCCTTTGTTTTCCCTCAGAATTTATGACATCCTTTCCTTCCACCTCATTAAAGAGCCATCATGGCATCAGTTTGCCATCATGATATTTCAGCCAGCACTTCCTAGAGGCTGTCAATTTTCTCTCACACAACATTATTGAAGCTTTGCTTTAGACATCACGTATGTGTGTGTGTTTGTGCGTGTGTTAAGTCACTTCAGTCATGTTAGGCTCTTTGAGACCCTATGGACTGTAGCCCACCAGGCTCTTCTGTTCATGAGATCCTCCTGGCAAGAAGACTGGAGTAGGTTGCCACACCCTCCTCCAGGGGACCTTCCCAACCCGGGGATTGAACCCACACGTCTTATGTCTCCTGCGTAGGCAGGTGGGTTCTTCACCACTAGTGCCACCTGGGAAGCCCCATCACATGTCTGCTAAATTGATTTGCTTATTTTGACATGTGTATAGGAGATAAACACCCAAAAATAATGGAGAAAAATCAATTTGTCTTTCTTTTGTGGTGTGTGCCCTTCCTCTGGTAGTTCCATTTAAAGCTGATCAATATCAGATTTTAAAATAAATGTGAAAGGCTGAAGGGAAGTTAAGAAACATTTCTCTGATTTTAACAGTGATGTAAATCCATCAAGAGTACTTTTGAAAACTACAAAGATTCTTAGACTATATATTGAGAAACTCCTTCTTACAAATTCAAAGTCTCTGATTTAGGTTTTAGCTTTATGGTGTTGCCTGGTTATCTAACTTAGCAATCATCTAAATTACCCACAATTTGCATGTGCAATTTGCATTATTAAAATTATGAAATCAAAATACATATAAAATTCTCCTGGAAGACTGTGAATACCTGCAAATAGATATGAAGATATTAGTTTGAAAAATACTGACCAGCTCCCACACTATGATTTCACAAATGAAAAAGCTAAGTTTAGAGAAGTATGGGGGACTTGTTCAGAATCACTAAAGAGTTACAAGTATAAGGCTTGGTAAGAAAACTGTGTGTGAGTGTGTGTGCATGTGTGATTGTGCATACATTTAACATAGTTTGTGCCCACCTAATTTTACTTTGTTTTAAATCTTGAAACAATATAATTCCCTTTACTTAAAAGGTTATAGTCATACTGAAACCTGAGGCATCCTTTGGGAAGATGGCATTGCAGTTAATTATAATGTTTGGGTTTATTTTTTCCTTTATTCACTTAATTTAAGAATCAACTTGCTTATTAAAACATGGAAAACTAAAAACCAGTTGCATTACCAAAAAAGAAAACAAAACAGAAAAACAAATCCCTTCACAGAAAAATTGTGCATAATCTATTAAAAGTTAAAATGAAAGATAAAGAATAAGTAATTTAAAAATTAAATCAAGTTTAATATTAGTAATATTATAGTTTAGAGATTATCTGTTTAAACATTCAAATTTAAGAACTAATACATCATTCATGTAGACCCATTAGTTACCAAGATATGCCAGCAGATAGTTATCACTGGATACCTTTTAAAATCTACAAAACATTGGTATTTAAAGTTTATGCAAACCAAAGAAATGTGACAGAATCAGCATCAAAGTGCTTATCTGGATTGCAACATCTTTATTAGAGCAATTTCTAAGGGCAACCAGCTACAATAATATTGAATGTGCCTTTTCCTCTCTCACACAATAAAATCTCAACTTATTTTGTAAGACTGTGGATAAATACTTTCAAAATTTATTCATAGGATGTTGAATGAATGCAAAAAAGGCCTCAGACAAATTGCTTCATATAGCAATTTGTGACAATTACTCCCAATATCCAATTTCTACAAAGTTTTTGAAAATAAAAATCTTAAAATTTTTGAAGTATGTGTGTAATTTGTATAGCATTTTCATTCTAAAAATAATTTTAGGAACTAAAAGAAATGTCATCAATTTATCCAAAGATGTTGATTTTGAGGCATGAGTAGGTCAAGGCTGTATATTGTCACCTTGCTTACTTAACTTATATGCAGAGTACATCATGAGAAATGCTGGGCTGGAGGAAGCACAAGTTGGAATCAAGATTGCCGGGAGAAATATCAACAACCTCAGATATGCAGATGACACCACCCTTGTGGCAGAAAGTGAAGAAGAACTAAAGAGCCTCTTGATGAAAGTGAAAGAGGAGAGTGAAAAAGTTGGCTTAAAGCTCAACATTCAGAGAACTAAGATCATGGCATCTGGTCCCATCACTTCATGGGAAATAGATGGGGAAACAGTGGAAGCAGTGTCAGACTTTATTTTTGGGGGCTCCAAAATCACTGCAGATGGTGATTGCAGCCATGAAATTAAAAGACGCTTGCTCCTTGGAAGGAAAGTTATGACCAACCTAGACAGCATGTTAAAGAGCAGAGACATTACTTTGTCAACAAAGGTCCGTCTAGTCAAGGCTATGGTTTTTCCAGTGGTCATGTATGGATGTGAGAGTTGGACTATAAAGAAAGTTGAGTGCTGAAGAATTGATGCTTTTGAACTGTGGTGTTGGAGAAGACTCTTGAGAGTCCCTTGGACTGCAAGGAGATCCAACCAGCCCATCCTAAAGGAGATCAGTCCTGGGTGTTCATTGGAGGGACTGATGTTGAAGCTGAAACTCCAATACTTTGGCCACCTGATTCAGAGAGCTGACTCATTTGAAAAGACCCTGATGCTGGAAGGGACTGGGGGCAGGAGGAGAAGGTTGGATAAAGACTGGAGAAGGATGAGATGCTTGGATGGCATCACCGACACAATGGACATGGGTTTGGGTGGATTCCAGGAGTTGGTGATGGACAGGGAGGCCTGGTGTGTGGCAGTTAATGGGGTTGCAAAGAGTTGGACACGACTGAGCAACTGAACTCACCTGAACTGATTTATAATTTCAAATATTTTTGTATGACAAACTAAAGCAGGCTGAAACATTTTTCTAAACCACTTCAAGAGATATTAAAACTTGATATTATTGGATATATATAGCAAGACTATCATATTTATATGTGTAAGCAAGAGTGTTTTCTAACTGTGCTGTTTTATGTTGGATAACAGCTTTCTGGAGACCACAAGGGGGCAGACCAAGAACAAATGAAAGAAAATAATCCTCAATATGTAGCCTCTTAATTCTGTCAAAAAGTTACTTTCAAATTGAATGGATCTGGTTTAATTTCTTTTTAATGAATTTTATATTGTTTTCTTGTGACTGTGAAAACAATTTCACAATCTCTTGCAAATAGTGAAAAACTGATTGAGCACTAATATCTAAATTCATTTGATTATAATCAGTTTCTTATTTTTTTCTAAGACATAGAAGAACTGTGTGAAAGTGACAAATTATGCTGGAGGAACGCATTTTCATTCCATTATTTTCCACTGATTAATTTTATTTTGATATTTTACTTTAAATTATGGGAAATATTAATCCTAACTAATGTCTTATTTGTTTTCATACCAATCATATAGATTAATACTTTAAGAAGAAGTAGCTTGGAAAGTCTTGTAATTCTCTTATTCTTATGGCAACTTCATAGTTTGATTGAAATCATTTTATTTATTAATTTTTGGCCAGGCTGAGTGGCTTAGCCTAGTTCCCCAACCAAGGATTGAACCCTTGGCAACCTCAATGAAAGCACCATCTCTTAAACACTGAACTGCAAGGGAAGTCCCTTGACTAAAACTTTTAAACAGCCCTCTGTATTTACTGAAGGTAATTTGATTAGCTGGGAAAAATATTTTCCAACAGAAGCTGTTTTTTTTTCCAGCAAACTATATTTGTGTGTGCTCATCTATCTAAAAAAGGTAACTATTGTGTAACAATTATATGACTAACACATTGAAAACCATCCTTTGGGACAGATGAAAAAGCTTATGCTTGCATAATCCTTAATAATTAACTGAATGTCTGAATGTTTTGTTCATGAAGAGTTAATGCCTGTTTAGAATGAAGAAAAGATCTTCATTGAAGTCAACACTTTGATCAATTATAAATAAATGAGATTTAGCTAACATGTTAATCTACATTATTTCTAGATTCAACTAGATTTAAAAGTGGAAGTTATCTAACAGCCTACATACTTAAATATATCCAAGTAAGGTATTTCATTTAAATTATTACAGATAAAAGGCTTCTCAGGCAGCACTACTGGCAAAGAATCCATCAGCCTGCCAATTCAGGAGACGCAGGAGATATGGGTTCAGTCTTTGGGTTGAGAAGATCCCTTGGAGGAGGACATGGAAACCCATTCCAGTATTCTTACCTGGAGAATCCCATGGACAGAGGAGTCTGGCAGGCTATGGCCCATGGGGTCGAAGAAAGCCATGACTAGGCACCTGAGCACTCACACAAGCATCACAGATAAAACATGAAGTTTCCTGTTCACTTAGCCCCTGTCTCTAATTCCAAATTACTGCTGAGATCTAGCCCAGATATACTGCTTCCTACACTCCAATACCTACAATTTAATTCACTGCTATTCTTTTTTGAGATTTTAAAAATACATACATTTAAATTTGATATTTAATTTGCAGATTAAAATTTTTTAAAGTTATAAAATTGTGGTTAGATCTCTAAACAGACACCATACATCTCAACTTAAGGATAAAGAGAATGAAAAAGCAACTGAAATTAGAACTATTCACAGCTGAAAAGCCACTCCACATGTCATCCTGCTGAACTGACCCCCACCCCTTAGCAAGAAAGCTTTGAATAAGAGGAAGTGCATATTCTAAACTTCAGCTGTTTTACAGACATAGAGTTTTAAAGCCCACAACTAAATTTGATAATGATCTT
Organism: Cervus elaphus; assembly: GCF_910594005.1. Lineage (NCBI taxonomy): Eukaryota > Metazoa > Chordata > Mammalia > Artiodactyla > Cervidae > Cervus > Cervus elaphus. The sequence continues at coordinate 5,973,903 of NC_057833.1, read as the reverse complement.
TGCTTAGAATCAGCCACTTTTTAGGGAAGAAGAGATTTAATTTCCAGGCAGTATAACTTTGGGGACTGTTAGGGTCAGGATATAAGCTTTAGCTTTAATCACACTATGTTTTTGGTTGACGTGATCTGGACTGGAGGACCTAGTTCATCTTGTCAGTAGTTAGAACCTGTCTTTCTGACTGCAGGCTTTCTGGTTCTACCGCAGGCATGATGGGAATCCCTGCAGGGTGAGTTACCACCTGAAAACTTACGGGAGTCAAGGCCTCCGCTTGGAAAAGGAGAGTGACATCATTATGCTAAGAGCCACGTGGAGGATATGCGCATCACACAGTCAACCGCTGAGGGATTTTCTTGTGAGAGAGAGATCGCACTCAGATATGCCCTCTGAATGGTGTCAACAGACATTCTTTGAGGGAAAACAGCTCCAGAATGAAACATGTACTCCTATGCCGGCACCTCATCTCCTCAGAGTCTTAAATGTACCACACACACACACACACACACACACACAGAAGTCTCCTGTTTTCTAGAAACCAAAGAATGAGACACTTCCCTAACCCACCCTTGGCCCCCTTTCAGAATTCTACAAACTTTTATAAGAGATTTAAGTTTTAAGTGATCTTAGGCTTTCCAAAGAGGGTTGTGATGTTATTTTATAATGATGACCCTTGCCTAGAGCCTAGGGGAATGGAAGAGCTGAGAATCTTAGAAATACAATTAGAAACAATTCCAATTCTAATCAAGAGAGAGAAGTGAATACTAGTCCTGGGAGAACATTCCTATGTAGAATACTGCCTACCAAGATTAGACTCCAGTTAAAAAAAAATTGATATGAAAAAAAATTTGAAAAAGACAAGTCAAAATTTGTAAAATTTTAAAAACTAGAAAGGTAGTTATCAATTATATGGCACAGTCAATAATATTAGGTGATCTTCTCACATTCGAACACAAAGATTTCCCGTGTTTGAGCTAAAATGTTCTAAATTCACCAGCCACAAGTGTGTGACTTTCCCCCACTGCTTCCTGTTTTGAAAGGTTGCTGGGCAGATTCTCCTCAGATCCATGTTAAAATGCTCAGAGCACAAAGAAAATCTAAATCCTTTCTTCTGGCTTCTGGCTCCTCTCTCTCCTGCCCCCTCTGGAATCTGATGAGTTTCTTAATACTTGGGCACTTTTGTGCAGCTCAGACACTCCCCTGCCCTTCTCCCAACACATCCACTTGGGGAAAGAAACAGCCTGAGCCAGATCTACTAGGAAGAATACACGCTATTATTTGCAGTGATTGTTATGCAGAGAGTTAAATGATGCTTGTACTATAGATGTACCTCAGAAATATGTTCTAAATTGGTGTATATGATTGGTGTGTGTGATAAACAACTGGTTTAGTCCCTAAGTCATGTCCGACTCTTGCTACCCCATGGACTGTAGCTGGCCAGACTCCTCTATCCACAGGATTTCCCAGGCAAGAATACTGGAGTGTGTTGCCATTTCCTTCTCCAGGGGATCTTCCTGGCCCAGGGATTGAATGTGGGTCTCCTGCATTGCAGGCAGATTCTTTACTGACTGAGTTATGAAGGAAGCATTCTTTGTGGTTTATGTGATACACTATCCCCAGTGGAGTTGTGGAACTTTGGGGCAGACACAGGAAACTCAAGATTTGCCCGAGGGGACCTAGGTAGTTAACAGTTTTATAGTTATCCCTCTTCTCCCAATCCCCTCCCTAAGGAAGAAGAGTAGCCTCCAATATCACTAAATCATTTATAGGACAGGCTTTGAAACTGAGCTGTCTGGTGTTGATTTCCAAACTTACCGCTTACTAGCCATGTGTCCATGGGAACCTACCTAATCTCTACTTATATATCTCTCTCTATATAAATATATATATATATTTATACTTAGATGTTCATTTAGTTGTATGATAAGTATTATGATGGTCTAAGATTTATGTCTTTAGGAGACAGATCTCTTTAGGAGTAAGGTCTGACACATTTTAAGTGATACCGATCATCATTGAGAAATAAACCATCACTTACTTTTAGATCTTCTTTTTGCCTGAAAAACACACACACATACACATTTTTTTTTCTTGACTCTGATCAGCACAGTCCTAGCCTTCACTTTCCATTACTTACTCAATCTTATCTAAGAAGCACTATTATTGTTATCTTTTGGTGTAATCATGCATCAGCCAATAAAACTGAGAATCTTGGTATGTAACTCATCCGGTCTGAAAACAAACCAACACAACTCTTGGTTGGTTGATATGACAATAGCATATCTGTCCATCTTGACAATCGGTCATGATTTTGTGAAGTTGAAATAAAAGGAATAAAAGCAGGATATTAGTAAGAATGAACACATGAAAAGAACTGCATTTCCTTCACAAGAATTCTTCTGTACTTACTTTATATTCTGGCAGCTCTCCATCTGTTTCACATTGAAATACTAAGGAGACAAATTTAATGCTGGGTTTTATAAGAAAGCACTCTTTCAAGTACAGTAGAACTGGAGTTTCTCAGTGAACCCCCTAAGTTCTTTGTCTCTTTTATCTTCTGTCCTGCATATTTGGTCATTGGCTATTTTAAACCAGCTTCATTCTCTGAAAGACTAATTCCAACTCCCTTATAGGAAGAGATGTCAATTTGCCTCTGTGTTAGGTGATGAATATTTAAACATAAAAAGACAAGTCATTGACTTGACCAATGTGCTATTAGATATGTGAGCCAAGGACATATAAACAGAATTGTGGTAATATAGAAGGACCACTTAAATCTTCAAGGACAATAGCAAAATTTCTAAAAATAAGCAAGATAGAACTACATTCCGTTAAAACGCAAAGCTGGAATGCCTTCATTAATTGCTTTTGTCTGCTTTATTATCCTAAAAATGTATCTGGCTAAAACTTGTCTTTGCCTCTTTTTGTTTTGTCTAGGAGGAAGTACCAATGTTCTTTGTATGCTTCTCCAATCCTTCTACACTGGTTGCTCAGTTGGTAAAGAATCTGCCTGCAATGTAGGAGACCCAAGTTCAATCCCTGGGTGGGGAAGATCCTCTGGAGAAGAAAATGCAACCCATTCCAGTATTTTTGCCTGGAAAATCCCATGGACAGAGGAGCCTGGTGGGCTACAGTCTGTGGGATCTCAAAGAGTCAGACACAACTTTGCAGCTAAATCACCAATCCTTCTATCCACATCTGATTCTTTGCCAGTGTTCTGAATCTTCTTCCCTCTTATTTTCTCTGGGATATTCATCCATTGGTCAATATTTCCAGCTCATCTATTTCTCTAACATATTGCTATTAATTAACCTTACTTTTTTCAGTTTATGAACTCTGACAGGTCTCTCCCACATAAAAAAATTAAAATGAAATGTTTCTTTATTCTTCCTTCAACCTATCATCCTCTTGCTTATTACTTTCACAACTAAGTCCCTTTAAGGCCAATGTTTAAAAAGTAACTAGCTGCAGGACTCATAGAAATAATAATCAAGGAACTCACAAGTTGTAGAGCAAAAAGCAACTATGAGAAAAAAAAAATGTTCTACCACTTGAAACTCTTCAATAGCTCTACAATGCCCAAAGAATGAAAGCAAAATTGGCTGCCATTGCCCACAGACCACTGCGGGGTTTTTGTTTCTGGTATTTATTTACTTATTTAGCTACACCGGCCCTTAGTTGTAGTATGTGGGATCTCCTATCTTCACTGAGGCATGTGGAATCTAGTTCTCTGACCAGGGATCAACCCTGCATTGGGAGTGCCAGGGAAGTCCTGCCTACAGACCACTGTTAATCTAACATCTTTGAATTAAATTACAGCTTCCCCATCAATCCCAAATGTCTCATAGGATTTCTTGAATTTGTTGGTATTTTGCGGCAAGGACTTTTTCTCTTTTTCACTAGCTCTGCCGGGCAACTTCAACATTCAGGATGGCTGTTTCCTTTTTCAATATTCCAGTCTCTAAGCAGATGTTTCCTCTTCAGAGAGGAGCTCTGTGACCACACAGCCCAACCCCTCCCATCTGCCCAAATCACTCCTGTTTATCTCCTTCAGAGCACTTCTCCTGATCTTAAATTGCTCATTTATTCATTAATTTGATGTTAATTTGTTAATTTTCTCCACCACTATAATGAATGCTCTGTGGGGACAGACTCCTTGTTTGACTGGTAGCATCTAATAAAGAATTCATTGTTGAATAAAGGAGAAAGAATATACCATCTTTAGAAAGAGAGTTTTTTCAGTGGAGGGAATAAAATGATCAAAGAAATAATAGGAAAACATACCCAAGAGGTTATACAGAGCCAAACATTTTTTTGCAGGTCAGCATCAGAGTTACTCTGGCAGGCAGTTATTTGCTATGACATCCTGAAGTCTTCCCCTCCTTCCATTTCTGCATATCATGTCTCTCGTTGTTAACCCTGAGTACAGGTCAATCAGCTTGCTTATAGAGCATTTCCTTGAAGACTTCCTCACATGCCTTTAGTTTACACTCTGGATCCCCAGATGATGGCCTAATAGTATACAACTAACACAGGGTCAGATGATCTCTGATATGTTGGTGAAGTTAAATACTAAACAACATCTCAAATGAGAATTTCAAAGAGCTGCCACTCTTTTGACATTAATGCTACCTAAACAAAGCATTTTTATGTAAAAGCTGCTCAAATGACTCCTTGTTTATTTTTGTTGATTTTTAAAACCATGACTTCTGTTATTAATATATAAACTAGAAAGCAAACAAACAGGGAAGCAACATTTATAAACAATAAATAAACAAAAGATGGTGGTGGTTTAGTCGCTAAGTCGTGTCTGATTCTTGCTGACCCCATGGACTGTAGCTCACCAGGCTCCTCTGCCCACGGGATTCTCCAGGCAAGAATACTAGAATGGGTTGCCATTTCCTTCTCCAGAGGATCTTCTTGACTCAGGGATTGAATGTGGGTCTCCTGCATCGCAGGCAACTTCTTTATCAACTGAGCTAGGAGGAAAGCTCTAGTGATTTACATATAGACCAGTCCAAATGTTAGATTTATGAGACCAGAATTATTGTTTTCTCATCAATGAATAAAATGAGTTTTTAGAAGGTTAAGTAACTGGGCCAAGATCGTATGTCTTAAGTACAACAGCCAGAAGAACTGAGGTGGCTAAGGATGGCTTCCCTGACTGCTCAGGCCGTAAAGAATCTGCCTGCAATGTAGGAGACCTGGTGAGATCCCTGGGTCGGGAAGATCCCCGGGAGGAGGAAATGGCAACCACACCAGTATTGTTGCCTGAAGAATTCTATGGACCGAGAAGCCTGGCAAGTGACAGTCCATGAGATTACAAAGGGTTGCACAGGATTGAGGGACCAACACTTTCACTTTCAAAGCTGGAAACAGAAGAATTTTTTAACTTTTAATTTTTATCCCCAGATGGGCTTCCTTTGTGGCTCAGTTGGTAAAGAATCCACCTACAATGTGGGAGACCTGGATTCGATCCCTGGATTGGGAAGACCCCCTGGAGAAGGGAAAGGTTAACCACTCCAGTATTCTGGCCTGGAGAATTCCATGGACTGTACAGTCCAAGGGGTCACAAAGAGTTGGACACAACTGAGTGACTTTCACTAATATATATATACACTCTAGAATGTTTGGAAATACAAAAGGGAAATAATAATAAAAAATCACATCTCTACATTGCTGAGATCAGTACATTGACAGTACATTGACACCTTAGTATATTTTCTGCCATAATTTTTTTCTGTACACATACATCTTTTCTGTCTGAAACTTGAGATAACCATTTTTTCAAGGAGTCCTGGATTCCTTTAGTGAGGAATGAAAGCAAAGAAAAAAAAATTGGCACATACTCATTGACAGTAATCTATTTTAATGTACAGAGCTAAAAAAATACATATTTTAAAAATACATACATGAGTTTACAATCATATAAATTTAACACTACAGGATTGTTTATTAATTTTTTATTTTTATAATTGCATATACTTTTTAAGTAAGCATTTTATTTTATATTACTAAAATTTTGTTTCTTATGATTGTAAAATTAGAAAACATTGATATGCCAAAAGGAAAATATAAACCTTTAAAGTATTCCATGGAATATTGCTTTTAAAGCAAAAGAGTAGGAGAATAATTAAACTCAATAGATATTTTTTATATTCTTTGTGTATTCATTTTGGGTTTAGAAGTAGTATAATACAGTAATAAAGCAGATTTTAAAAATTAAAGCAACAAATCCATGCTTACTCAGCTACCTGACCTGATGACATTTCTACTTGTGCACATTCAGGGTCATGTTGCTTATACACCCAGTAATTTAGGGCTCACTTTGCTCTTTTGTGGTGATATTTAACTTCCTGTGATGATGTTTACTACCCTGAAATGAGGTGAATCTGTGTCACATTTTATTGAACCTCCATAGGAATTATGTTTTTACCATTTGAGACAGTCACCTGTGGTCTTTTCTATAAGGAACTTTCCAGAAGTCTTGGCTTCTTCAGGTAGTAATAATAATAATTATATCTAACATTATTGACACACGTGGTTTTCTCATTTAATTCTCTTCACATTGATGAAGTGTTACTGTCTATGTATTAAAAATGAGGAAACTGTTGCACAGAGAGGTTAATTAACTCACCAATGTCATACAGCGAATTATCTTTTGCTATCACAGTAGTTTCTTATTACAAATGAATAATTTACTCCAGTGTGGAATTGTATCTTTTTTCACTCTTGCTTTTTATTCTCTTTAAAGTAAGACAGTCTGGGCTTGCATTTGGTTTATCACCCATTAGTTGTATATGTTTATTATCCCGAACACTTTGTTGCTGATAATTATTTCATATTTGCTTTACACAGGAAATGTCTCAAAGTATTAACAATATTTGCCCAGGTGGCTCAGTGGTAAAGAATCTGCCTACAATGAAGGAGACATGGATGATGTGGATTCCATCCCTGGGTCAGGAGGAACCCCTGGAGGAGGAAATGGCAACTCCCTGCAGTGTTATTGCCTGAGAAATCCCATGGACAGAAGAGCCTGGCTTTGCTACAGTTCATGAGGGTCACAAAGAGCCAGACACGACTGAGCAACTGAGCACACACATGCATATTAGTAACGATTTACTGTAATTAATAAAATCACCTGGAGATTATTTACATTTCTTTGCTGTACTTTCTACCTTGAATTCATCCATTTGCCTCAATTACACAATAAAGTCACTAGAAATTCATTCTTTTGTAACGTTACCAATATAAAATATGGCTAGGTTCATTTGTTTCCATTTGTATTCAACTAGTGGCAATATTCTATATCTAAATTATTTTTATAAAGCTCAACATTCAAGAAATGAAGATTGTGGCATTCAGTCCTATCACTTCATGGCAAATAGATGGGGGAAAAGTGGAAACAGTGGCATATTTTATATTCTTGGGCTTCAAAATCACTGTGGACAGTGACTGCAGCCACAAAATTAAAAGACGCTTACTCCTTGAAAGAAAAGCTATGACAAACCTAGACAGGGTGTTAAAAAGCAGAGACATTACTTCGCTGACAAAGATCCATATAGTCAAAGCTATGGATTTTTCAGTAGTCATGTACGGATGTGAGAGTTGGACCACAAAGCAGGCTGAGGGCCAAAAAATTGATGCTTTTGAATTATGGTGATGCAGAAGACTCTTGAAAGTCCCATGAACTGCAAGGGGATCAAACCAGTCAATCTTAAAGGAAATCAACCTTAAATATTCTTTGGAAGGACTGATTTTGAAGCTGAAACTGCAATACTTTGGCCACCTGATGTGAAGAGCTGACTCATTGGAAAAGACCCTGATGCTGGGAAAGATTAAGAGCAGGAGGAGAAGGGGATGACAGAGGATGAGATGGTTGGATGTTGTCCTCTACTCAACGGACATGAGTTTGAGCAAACTCCATGAGACAGTGAAGGACAGGGAAGCCTGGCATGCTGCAGTCCATGGGTTGCAAAGAGTCGGACATGATTTAGCAATCCAACACAACAACAACAAAAATATTTAGCAATATACTACTGTATCTCTGATTATAGCCCACCTTTCTGTATTCTCTGTAAGGCTAGGGATGGACTCCTATAAACTGTTTTCAAACTCTTGTCCTCTGGATACTGATTACTTTCTGCCAGTAGAAAACACTCATACGAGATTGAACAATGGGAAAGAAGAAAAATTATCTTCTTCCTACTTCTGGTTTCTTTTGACAGCCTTCTAATAGCCAAAGACATACCAGCTCCAGCATTTCTGAACGACCAACAAGAGCCCAACCACTGCCTGCTGAAGGTTTAAGCACCTGCAGTATCAACATCAGTCACATGGCCTCTCTGAGAGGTCTGAACACCGGGTGTGCAACTGCCCTTCTTCTGCACACCTGGGTTATGACCACTATCCCGTCCCTTTTATTCATGGGTTCCTGGGTTGTTGAGGGAAGCCTGCCTTCAGATCCCTTACCATGGAGCCTCTCCACAGGGCCACTCACATGGCAGCTGGCTTCATTAGAGTAACACAGGGAGAGTGTGAGTGCCTGAAAAGGAGAAGTCACAGCCTTTTACAACCCAATATTGGAAATTCCGTGTCCTCATTATTGCCCTATTCTATGCCTAAGAGGGAAAACATGAAGTCCAGCTCATAGAAAGGGGAAAGCCAACATGCATGGTTGTGTGTGAAGAGCAAGAGATGGGGAGTCATTTTAGAAACTGTCTACTACTAAGGAGATAGTTTTTTTTTTTTTTTAATGCAAAGTACTAACACTGATATTTAAAAAAATAAGGTGCTTCAGTCCTATATACCTATTGCAGAAGTAAATTCATAATTAAAAATCTCACAAAGAAAACTGTAGTACTAGGTGTTTTTGAGTTCTTTCAAATATTTGAGGAAGACATACTATGAATGCTACACAAAGTGGTATTTCTACTCATTTTAGGAGATCAGCACTATGATACTAAAGCAGACAGGGCATTACAAAGAAAAGAGAAATGCATATCAATGTTCTTCAAGGACATAGATAAAAATCTTGAGCAAAGTATTAACAAATTACTCTTACAGAAAAAGTAATATTTTAAAATGTCTTATATACAGATAATATTTTTTGTATTTGGTATAGATTTGTATCAAACTCTTCATTATGGATTTATTTTCCTGATGACATGGAAGCTATTTCAAATAAATATCCAAAGCTATCAAAATAAATAAATAAATAAAATAAAATGTCTTGTCTTCAGCAGAGGGAATAAAGTCAAATGTGATGTTATGGTGTGATGGTGACCAGGGTCTTTTGAATCATCCCAACCTAGCCAATTCAGGATATTTAGAGAAAATACTGCAGGAAAATGTGCTTTTCTTGGAAAACCATTCTGAGTAGAATGTTCACCAAAAAATTACCAAATCTTCAAAAAGGTGACCTCATGAAAATACTAATTGGGTTTTCTCTTTTTTGACCACATATACTTTCTAATTGTTTTTTCTAAAAACATACATTTTCTAACTTGTATTCTTAAAAAACTTTTTAAGACAATTTTTAAAGGTTATGCTCCATTTACAGCTACAGCAAAATATTGGCTATATTCCCCATGTTGCACAGTACAGCCTTCTAGCCTATCTTACACCCAACAGTTTGTACCTCCTGCTTCCCACTCTTATATCGCTCCCACCCCTGTAATCACCAGTATGTCCTCTATACCTGTGTCTGCTTCTTTTGGTTGTATTCATTAGTTTGTTGTAGATTTTAGATTCCACATATAAGTGATATCATACAGCATTTGCCTTTCTTTCCATTTTAAAATATGTAAATTTACTTAAAATAAGCAGCCAAATGAAAGTCTTGTCAAGAGGAGGTGGGGTAGAGAATATTTGTGTTCATTTTGTTTCTTTTTAGAGGAGCTACTACTGATGCTGTCTCTCCAGATAAATTAGAAGCTCAGATTGCACCAAGCAGTTGCAAAATGTAGAGATGAAGGAGGATATGCACAACAGAGGTTGCAATAAACAACTATGATTAAATTATCAATGATGAATAAGTCAAAAGAAAAGGCAAAAGGCAAAGTAGGATGTCAGAGCTGAGCAAGAAATCATCAACTTCAAAAGCTGGTAAGAAGGCAAGTGCATGAACACAGGAGACCTCACAGGCTGTGGGACAGTGCGGGGGTCTCTCAAAGACCTTTGACAAAATAAGCAGGCTTGGCATAGACTGAATGGAATGACACAGTGCCAGTCTTGTGGGGAATTACACACGAGAGCACTTTGTGCTGTGTTTTTTGTTGTGCATTTTTATCCCACCTGACAGAAATTTCTGTTGACGATTTCCCCTTTTCTTCAGCAGAGAGCGAAGGCATCATGATGGGCAGTTGATAAAAATGTGGGGCTGAATTTATAGTCATTCACTGACTGTCTAGTACCCTAATGCTGATGGAGCACAATTAAGAGTCTCTAGTTGGAATAAAAATGTGTTCTTTAAAAAAAGAAAAGAAGAAAATTATTATATAAAGTATTGTATGCCATTATGGAATTCATCTATTGAATACAAAAACTGATCAACTTTGTAGATTAATCAATGAGATAAACTGAATTTTAAAAAAGCATATTTTATCTTACTTTATGTAGCAACCATATTAGACAAAATCCAACAATTATTTTCTGGTCCCAAAGTCACCAAGGAAACTTGAGTCAGAAGAAAATACACACATTTGGTGAAAACGAGCTGTAAAATACAGACCTAATATCAAACAGTTAAATGATTGACCTAATATCAAATAGTTAAAATCTGAACACTGGAAAAAACAATAGTCTCCATTCTCCTCAAATTTTCTGTCCCTAAAATTATACTGGAGATCCTAGACAGTGCAATAAGACAAGAAAGAGACATAAAAGACATACATATTTTTAAGGAATAATTAAAACTCTTATTCACAGATGACAGGATTACCTACAAAGTAAATCATAAATCAGTTAGTCTAAAGCTATTACAACTAATAAGTAAATTAAGCAAGGTCTTGGGATATAATAAGATCAATATATAAAAGCAAGTGTGCTTCTATATTCCTGATATCAACAATTAGAAAGTGAAAATTACAAAAAGAAAACACTGAAATTTGCAATGGCCTTAAATATGAAATAATCAGGTGTAAGCTTAAGAAAGTATAAATGATAATCATATAGGAATTACACATCTGTACCTCGTTCTTGTCAAATTCATCAGTCAGGTCAGTCGCTCAGTCAGTTCCGACTCTGTGACCCCATGGACTGCAACGCACCAGGCTTCCCTGTCCCTCACCAGCTCTATTCATGGGCATTCACTTATTTGGCAGTGATTTTGCTTGTTTTATGTTATAGCATCACATGTAATAATACACTGATTCAGTTAAGCACAAATGTTTAGTACACTGAGCTCTGAGTAACACTGGACCATCTTTATTAGATAAATTTTTCTGTTGCAGCACCCTTTGAGGCAGGCAGAGGATAATGGCAAACACCAGTAACGAAACTGAGAGGGCGGGTAACAGGCAGGATGGCCAGGGGTCTCCAAACGGAGGAAATAGGCTGCAAGTGCCAGACATTTTTCTCTCTCTTAAGCGGCAGGAGGAAACAAACTAGAGATATTTTTTTCCTTCTCTACAAATTTAAAAGGAGTTTTCTCTTAAAATGCTCTGTTGCCATGACACCTGGTTTCACCTGAAGCTAACTATTCTCAAACCTTGAGTTAACCAATACAGTTTTCTTATGGAAATGTTTGTCTTAAGCTATGTTAATGTACCCCAGACTCTGTCTTCAATCCAAATGGCTCAGAACCTACCTGACAAACCAGTATGTTATACTCAGGTATTGTTCTCCTAATCTACGTAAATGAAACTATTTGTATGGTAACCTGCCCTTCTACAAGATTCAAGTCAATCATTTTATGGCCTGGGATGAATCATCTGGTGCCAGGATTATCACAAAATGCAATTTATGGATGAGGGGCCTGGTACCATTCTGAATTTTAAAACATTCCTTTCTTTTCATTAACAGACAAGTAGTGACCATGTAACATCCAGCTGAAGACTAGCAGGGGGTACTCTTTCTGCCCCCTTCTGATGCCTATGTCAGAAGCTTCTTCTATCTCCTTTACACTTTAATAAAACTTTATTACACAAAAGCTCTGAGTGATCCAGCCTCGTCTCTGGCCCTGGACTGAATTCATCTCCTCCGGAGGCCAAGAATCCTGGCATCTTGTCATTCAGCAACAACCTTTCAAAAGTATTCCACAAAGACTTCTGAAATGCGTTTTTCAAATTATTGAATTCATAATGTTTCAGGAAGTCTCCATTAGGGGCACACACACAATTTTTAAAAATCAATTTATTTCAAGTAAAACATCTTCAAACTTACCTATTTCATTCCTCAATAATTAATTTTCCCAGAATTATTTTAGAATACATATTACTATATTGAGGTTTGGTATGTGGATATGGATATATGTATGGTGTGTGTGTTTACACATATATACATATACAAGCATATGTCACACATATATGTGTATATTTATATACATATGTACATACATATATATTTTGTTTACTTGTGTTTCTCCTGTTACTGATCAGCCATGCATATTTGGAATTATTTACTTATACTGACTCCTTGCCAATCTCAAGGACCCAGATTAACCAAATGTATATGTTGCTTTTGTCTGGTTAAAGTAAGTTCTCCTTACCCTCTCATCAAAATTCAAGAGATCCAGATATCTTTATTATATAATGACTTATATTTCATTTTCCTGGACTAAGGAGATGAGTTGTGCACTAAGAAATGTATTTTGCAATGGTGAACAGTTGATATTGAACTGGGACAAAAAATACTTAGAGAAACAACTTAATTCATGCTAGAGATAAATAATATCTATCTATTCTGAGGAACAAAAGTGAGTGAATTACTCTGAGACTAACCTATAAAAATCATTCCTTGACAACAACAACAGTTATGTACATGTGGATTTAGGAAGACTGTGGTAGATAAAACATGTGTTCCTAACAGGAATCCTTTGGGTTATTGTCCTTTTTTCCTGAAATTCTGGGGCTTACCTTTTACTATATTGATCAGATTTTTACTACAGGTTTTCATGTAGCCAATTAATATACTGATCAGCTGCTCTATAACCAACTTTAGTAAAAAGAAAAGAAAGTGTTCCATGGAATGCACCCTCTATGTGGTTATGGATCACTCGAACTCCAGAATTCTGAAGTCGAGTAACATACATGAGTCCATCATCTCTTAAGACATCATATTGACAAGTGATGACATAGGTCAGGGGTAAACCACACAACTTGCTGTCATCAGCTAGCAATGGTGAAGCTTTCACATCTAGAATCCCTGGATAGTTTTTAGCCAGCTCTGAACTACCATGAGTTGGAGTCTTATAAACGTGGCCTTTCTTAAACTTCTCAGGGAGCAAAGAACTCCAATTAACAAATTTGAACAGATGGCTTGATTCCAGAGGAATGTGTTGGTTGGAAAGCATCGCTTTCTTAAGTGATCTATCTGTAGTAAAATATTCACTCCAGAATCTGACCATGAGTGATTTCGACAGAACTGGATAATGTGCATTTTCTTGATATGACGGTAAATCGAAATCAAAATTCTGAAGGGCAGGATATATTAAAGATTGGACCTTGAGCTTGATCTTGACATCTGGATCTTCTAAGAGCTGAAAAAAATTATAATATATTGTTTTAATAAGTCTTTTTAATGAAAAAATTAACCACAATGTTAAAATAATGCATTATTAAGGTTCTTAAAAATACAATTCAATAACGCATTTTGATAAAAAATAAAAATGTTAATATCAAGTAAATTTTAGTATTCAGTTCAGCTCAGTCACTCAGTCACGTCTGACTCTTTGCAACCCCATGAGCCCCAGCACGCCAGGCCTCTCTGTATATTAGATGTTCATAAATTTAACATGTTTTAATTTTCAAAGAAAAATTAATTCGTATCCTCCTCATAGACTGTACAAGAGAATCATTATTTTTTTAAAGAGGATCTTTTACTAAACGTAATTTCATACTTATGGAACCTGGATTTATAATCTGAGGTTCTATTAGTTTATAATCACATACTTGATCTTCTCTTTTCTATTACTGAGCTTCCCTTGTGGCTCAGATGGTAAGGAATCCACCTGCAATCCCGGAGACCTGGATTCAAACCCTGGAAAAGGAAAATCCCCTGGAGAAGGGAATGGCTATCACTTCAGTATTCTTGCCTGGAAAATTCCATGGACAGAGGAGCCTGGCAGGCTACAGTCCATGGGGTCACAAAGAGTCAGACACGACTGAGTGATTAACATATTTTTCTATTATTAGAGTTACTTTAAATATCTAAATATGTTAGAAAGCATTGAGACGGGAAGGAGATAGCTTGAGGTTTAAAGAGATGCTTGATTCTGGATAAGTTTAAATTATACAGAACTATTAAGTTTTTAATATTTGAACTTATTTGATATTTTAACTTACTACTCAAATTTAATATTTAAACTTAATAGTTCAAATAATATTTGAATTTTTATGCTTTTCTAAATATAGTCCCCATCTTCTTCTGGAAACAGTAGAATTCTATAGTTTTCTTCAAAGCTAATTTTCCTGCAATGTGCTTCTGTTACTGAAACAAACTGATCATTTTATCAGTCATAAAATATGTATGTAGTTTACTGCATAGTTACATTTGGTAAGTTAAAATTTTCAGAACCAACTTTATCTTGTATATGCTTGACGCACCGACATACTCAGGAAGAATCAAACTGATTAGCACACCAAAAAAATAGTATCGCTTGCTTATCATTCAGAGCACTGGCCATGATTTCAGGTACAGTTGGGTACAGGTAGTGTGTATCCAATTTTCAAGAGAAAACTTTTAAGAATTACCTATTAAGTATGATGTTTCTTCTAAGTGATTTTGTATACATACTTTTTCAAATTAAGGAAATTCTTTTCTATTCACTGTTTACTAATTTTTTCATATTTATAGATGCTGGATATTATCTTTAAACAATTTACTTTTATTAAGATAATCATTATTTTCTTCTTTAAATTATTAATTTGGAGAATTCTATTAAAGGTATTTTATTGTTAAACCTATCACAATCTAGAATGAACTCAAAATAGTTCAGGATTTTGCATCTGTGTTCATAAATGTAGATGTTTATCATTTTCCTTCTCAAATTGACCTTGTCAGGTTACAAATCAAGATACGTCAGCTTCCCAAAATGCAACTTTTGCAAACTTTCGGAATTTGCTTTTAGAAGTAGATATTTCTATTAAAAATACTTGTTAGAGTTTGTGTTTAAAACTATTTGATCCTGGAGTGTGTGCGTGCAAAAATATTAAAATGACCATTCAGTTTATTTTGTGATAATAATATAATCCTTGTTTCATATTTCCCCTAGAGTCAGTTCTTTTTATGGTGAATATTTCTATTTCATGTAAATTTGAATGCATTGCAGTAAAGGTGTTCAAAGTATACTACTGTATTTTTAATATCTGTAAGATATATAGCTATAGTCTCCTTTTCTTCCTTATATCAGGTTATTAAGATTCTCATCATTTTTTCTTGGTCTATCTCACCCAGACTAATCAACTGTATTGCTTTTTCAAGAAACCATTTCTGTTGACTTTGCTGATCTTACTGTGTTTATTTTTAATTTCATTTTATGCTCTCATCTATCTCTTATCCCTTTTTATTTTGTCTTTGTTTCTATTTTTAAGCTTTCTTTTCTCGTTTTAATTTCATGAAATGGATACTGACCTGTCAATTTTGGCAATTTTTTTATATTTACTTAAGGCTGTATATTTTCCTCTGGATGATGATATATATGTATTTCACACAGGATAATGTATATCTATCATAATGCAGGTCAAATATTTTCACATTTTCATTATGATTTCTTCTTTCACACTTGGATTAATCAGGAACGAGCATCTTACTTTCAAAACATAACAGTTTTCTCTTGATATTTTATTAGTAGTTCAAAGCATTGTGCTAACTGTGGACAGAGATATAATCAAAATAATTTGATTTCTCAAATTTTATTGTGCATACTTGGAATCACTTGGAATTCTTGTTACCTATGCATAGTGTTATTCAGGACGTCTGTGGTAAGACCAATGATTCTCTATCTCCAATAAGTGCCCAGATGCTGCTGATAATGCCAGTCCACATACTATGCTATGAATGCTAAGTCACTTCAGTCGTGTCCGACTCTGTGCGACCCCATAGACGGCAGCCCACCAGGCTCCCCCGTCCCTGGGATTCTCCAGGCAAGAACACTGTAGTGGGTTGCCATTTCCTTCTCCAATGTGCGAAGGTGAAAAGTGAAAGTGAAGTTGCTCAGTCGTGTCTGACTCTTAGCGACCCCATGGACCGCAGCCTACCAGACTCCTCCGTCCATGGGATTTTCCAGGCAAGAGTACTGGAGTGGGGTGCCATTGCATTCTCCGATGCTATGAATAGCAGGGGTCTATTTGATTTCAGTTCTTAGAATTGTTTGAGACTTGGTTTATAACCCTGCATATGTGCCTGATTAAGAAAAATATTTTGTGTGTTT
Organism: Cervus elaphus; assembly: GCF_910594005.1. Taxonomy (NCBI): domain Eukaryota; kingdom Metazoa; phylum Chordata; class Mammalia; order Artiodactyla; family Cervidae; genus Cervus; species Cervus elaphus. Next base: position 5,957,318 of record NC_057833.1, on the reverse strand, counting down.
CAAAGAAATGTACATTCTGCTGTTTATTATTTTATGTTCACTGTTTAAATTTATCAACCATGCTGTTCTATTACTGAAAGAGATTAGTAAAATTCTTCCAAGTTTGCTATTAACTTGTTTATTTTCCTTTATTTCCTATCAGATTTGCTCTGTGTTTTCAGACTGTTATTAATGCATGTAAATGGATGTGTGTTTTTTTTTTTTTCATCTTCCAATAAAGGGAATTATAGTTAGGAATGTTGCATGTTAATTCTAGGAATAGTTCTTTTCCTCTAAGATTATTTAATATGATTCTAAAATAAGTATACTGATTAGTATTTGCTTGACGTATCTTTTACTGTCTTTTTTTCTTTCATCTATCTATATCTATGTTTTAAAGCATCCTATTCATGCAACTTCTGTTGGAATTTATAATTTTATTGTTTCTATTTTTTGTATTCTACCAGAATTTTTAGTACATCTACATCAGAACATTTATTAATATTTTTGGTTTAAATTTATAATTTATGTATTATTGTGCATTCTATTTATCTCATCTATTCTATTATTTTTTTTCCTTTTGTATTCTTTGAAATATTTTTTATTATTCAATTTTCCTGTGATATCATTTTATTGGTACATTTTTATAAAAGTTTTTTATATGTATGCTAAGGATAAACATAAAATTCATTACTTTATCAATGTCTAATACTAATTATATCTTTATTACCTTCTTACAGAATAGAAAGTTATTGGAATATTTTGATATTCTAATTAGCCCTTCTATGCCTGGGTTATTGTTATTTTGCATAATAATTTATTTCTATTTTTACATCACAGGACACAATTATTATTGTTTTATAGAGTCATGTTCATTTTCATTTTAGTTTGTGAATATATTTACTTTTTTTCCTTCTTTTTATTTTTTCCTACCTTCTTGATCCTCCCTCTGTGGTTAATTTTCTTCTGCCTGAAACAATCCTCTTTAAAATCCAGAGGGAGAGTATGTTGGGTTGTGAATTTTCTGGAATTTTAATTCTAAAAAACGTCATCATTTTGTCCTCAGATTAGAAGGATATATTCATATTAGTCTTTTTGCCATATATTTAATGACTTTTCATTATTTTGTATTTTCTATCTTTTAATCTCTCTGTTCAATATTACAAACAATTTTCTAATCTCTCTTCCAATTTTCTATGTTGTTGTATTGCAGTCAATATACTAACACTTCTACATAGTTAAACCTAGAATGAACCCTAATATAAACTATGGACTTTGGAGGATTATAATGTGTAAATGCAAGTTCATTAACTGTAACAAGTGTACCACTCTGGGTGGGGTTGTTGATAATGAAGGAGTCTATGAATGTGTGGCAGAGGGTAGACTGTAAATTTCTCATCTTCTTCTCAATTTTTATATGAATCAAAATTGCTCAAAAAATATAAAATCTTAAAACAACTACATTGAAAGCCTAATTTTTATGGGTAATGTTTTTATTTATTGAAATTTTATTCATTTTTCAAATATATTAGTTTTTATAGCTTCTTTCATGAGCATATTTCCAAATTTTAAAATATACTTTCATTTATTTTAAGCAGATTCTACTAAAACATTTTTCTAACAATAACAATATCTGAATCTGGGTGATATATTTTTCCTGTTAACTTGTTTTTATTTTCCTCTTTGTATATGTGCTTACCTTCAACTCTGTTGATTACTGAAAAAAAAAATCAGTTTAAGAATAAATTGGAACCTAGGATCATGTTGACTTCTTTCAGTGATGACCTATTTCTTTCTGGCAAGCATATATACACATATTAAAGTATATTATAATATACAATATTCTGAACATATGTCATGAATACACTTGGATTACATACAATATTCTGATTTCTTAATTATGCTAATTGTTACCCTTTATTGATTTTCTCTCATTAAAAATGCCAATGGACTATATAGGAAATTGTTTCAGCATTTTATATATAAAGAAGTATCAAAGTATGAAATCATTCTTCTCAACGTTTCCTAAATAAGTAAAATAAAATTAGTGACAGATTATATTTATAACCTTGATGTATGAGTCAAAAGTTAGTAAATGAAACGTAAAGAAAACACAGTAAGTGAAAATGCTGAGCCTCTTACCTGCTGTGCTACTGCTGCAGCTAAATTCCCTCCAGCGCTGTCTCCAGAGACACCGATTCTTCCAGGATCTACACCATAGCTCTCAAGAATTTGGGGGTCTAAAAACCATTTTAATGCAGTGTACACATCTTCAAATTGAACTGGAAAATGGTACTTCGGGGCTAGTCTATAGCTGTAGATAGGAAAACAATGCTCTCTTAATCATTGATTTTCTTATCATTTAAAAATTTTTATTTAATTTTTACTTTATATTGGCTTATATTTGATTAACATTGTTGTGTTAGTTTTAAGTGTACAGCAAAGTGATTCCATTACACATATACATACTATTTCCATTCTTTTTCAGATTCCCTTCCCATATAGTTTATAGCAGAATATTGAGCAGACTTCCCTGTGCTATAACCATTGATTTTCCTGGACTCTTGACCCAAAATCAAAAGTAAAATTTTGCTTCTACCAACATATTTTTTGGGAACATGCTTTTCCTAATCATAAAATTTGACTGGGAATCTCTAAATATTGCCATTTCTATAGTCAAAATGTAAAGTCCAATTGTTAAATTTGGTTCAGTCTTGGGGAAAAACTTACTAGGTGCTACCTTTCCTAGAAAAAAATATTTGCAGAGTGTTTATTTTTGGTAAATGTTTTAATTTTTAAAAAAAAATATATCATTATTATTACTTGTTTCTCTAGAATTACTGTTATTTTATCAAAATATATAAATTTAATATGATAATTATTCCATTAGTCAATTAACTGAATTTTCTTTAGTTTATGTTTAAGAAGGTTCTCACAGAGAGTGTGTTCTATAGAAAATTTAAACCCTTTTTGTACTCTTTCTAAAGTGTATATTAGAATGGACTTTGAGATAGGTTTTGTCTTACTTTCATGGTAAATATGGGTAATATCAATGGATTACTAACTTCTAGGCACCTTTCTAAGAACTGTTACATGTATTATAACATGTAGTCCCCATGTCAATGATGAGATACGCAAATCACTAATACTTAGAGTTCAGTATCCTTTAAAATATCACACAGACCAGATCTGCAGAGCTGACATTCAACCCCAATCCTCTGGCTCCAAAATTTCCTTAATTATAGGGAAAGATCCAGAGGTAGTAGTTAAATCCATGTGATACTGTTGGCTAACTTCACTTGAACAACATCTTGCCTTTCTGGGCTCTCTTCCTTCTTCAAATATGGTGTATGCCTTTTCTCTCCTCTACTGGACTGGACAGCTTCTGACATTAGGCTTGTCTGTCCATAGTCAATGTCATCAGAGGCACAGATTAATTTTTTCTGTAATAAGACACTCTATATAGTTGAGTGTATACTGATATGTCAGGCACATGGCCTAAAATAAAATAACACAGCTCTTACTTGGTTGATATGACAACTGCATCAAGTCTGTCTGCTGTCCATCTTGACAGAAGGTCATAGGTATAATAATCTGAAATAAAAGAAAAAATACTGGACCACTATAAGAATTGAAAAATGATACTGTCAAGAATAAAGTTCACTGTGATGACTTTATATTTCCTCCCTTTATCTTAAAATATTACCTAAAGAAAAAAGTCTAATACTTAGCTTCCTGTTGATCAGTTTACATATTCACATGTCAGTAGAATGTGAATCGTTAAGTCTGGTGATCCTTTCACCTGCCCCTGATCAGTTTTCCTTTTCATTTGCCAAAGTTTTCAGCAGGGCCCAGTGGCATGTCTTACCCTTGCCAACCATACTCTCAGCACACTGGACCTTGGACCTTGAACACCATCTTCCTACTTTCAATCCACAGTCCTGTCCATATGCTGACATACATGAAAAAAGGTACTAAATGTCTTCTTTCAACATAAAAACTAAACTGTTTTTCTGGAGTACAACTTGATCTGGGAAAGGATAGAAATGTTCTTCAAGGAAATAAAAGAAAATGCAATCCATTATTTAGTCCTATACTGTTAATCAGGAGATGATTTCAAGAAAGCTGACTATATCTTAACATTTAATTAAGTAATTGGAAAGTTTTTTCACATCTATATTGGGCCATTAGGAACTTGGAAAATAATCATTTGAGTCTTGAGGTATAAATAAGACATTTCCAGCAATATGTTAATGAGTTCAAAAGACAAAAAGGGTTTTTATTTGCTAAGGTGCTTAGTCTTCATTCTGCAAAATTTGTAGGTTCTGTCAGAGAGTGGTAGGATCAGAAACTGTCTTAATTTTTGTAACAAACATGTGTTAAATTCTTAAGGTTAATAAAATTTTATTCAGACAGATTTCAAAAACTTAATTCATGCTGCTTTCATGAAAAGAATTTCAGAAGCAGGAACATGATATTTAATTTGTACCTCCTAGTATGAGAATCATCATTTACATTATATGAAATGAATCTACCAGTGCATCACCCTTACCATTACTACCCAAACTCCAACCACCACCATGAATATAAAACAAGCCTCTTCTTAATGATTTTATTTTCCGTTGGGGCACGTATACACGGACAGGAATATCGTTGAATGTGGTATCTCTCACAGTTATGTTTTCGTCTGATGTTGGTGGAAAACCTTGAAAACTTGAAAAGAATGTCATCGATTTCATGAAATGGTTTAGCCCCAATATTTCAGCAAACTGGGCCTGAAATGAAATAAAAGTACACATATACTCTAACTGTAAAAAATGTTTTGAGTAAAGAGGTGTACATAAATATTCAATATGACCCCCAAAATCTTAGTTATATAGTCAGAAGAATTAATGATTATACCACCAGAAGATATACAAACCCAGGTGCTTTATTACTGTTTGAAGAATAACCTAAGTGACATTAATCCTCACTTATACATTCACCCAATAGATACTAATATGGAGTATATAATTCTCTAGTCAATGCCCAGTAGAATTAGGCAAACTATTCATCCTCAAAAAAAAAAAAAAAAGAAAAAAAATCACAGTCAAATGAAAGACTTAAGTTATAAAAGGACATTGTAATATAAATATGGGAAAAATTATTTGGAATAACTGTCAAGGTGAGGAAAAGGGTTTTTTTTTTTTCATTTATTTTTATTAGTTGGAGGCTAATTACTTTACAATATTGTAGTGGGTTTTGTCATACATTGACATGAATCAGCCATTGGTTTACAAGTATTCCCCATCCTGATCCCCCCCCCCCCAACCTCCCTCTCTACCCGATCCCTCTGGGTCTTCCCAGTGCACCAGGCCCGAGCACTTGTCTCATGCATCCAGCCTGGGCTGGTGATCTGTTTCGCTATAGTTAATATACATGTTTCGATGCTGTTCTTTCGAAACATCCCACCCTCGCCTTCTCCCACAGAGTCCAAAAGTCTGTTCTGTACATCTGTGTCTCTTTTTCTGTTTTGCATACAGGGTTATCATTACCATCTTTCTAAATTCCATATATATGCGTTAGTATACTGTAATGGTCTTTATCTTTCTGGCTTACTTCACTCTGTATAGTGGGCTCCAGTTTCATCCATCTCATTAGAACTGATTCAAATGAATTCTTTTTAATGGCTGAGTAATATTCCATGGTGTATATGTACCACAGCTTCCTTATCCATTCGTCTGCTGATGGGCATCTAGGTTGCTTCCACGTCCTGGCTATTATAAACAGTGCTGTGATGAACATTGGGGTGCACGTGTCTCTATCAGATCTGGTTTCCTTGGTGTGTAGGCCCAGAAGTGGAATTGCTGGGTCATATGGCAGTTCTATTTCCAGTTTTTTAAGAAATCTCCACACTGTTCTCCATAGGAAAAGGTTTTTAACTTCCACTTTAACTAAGACTTAAAAGGAAAATAGAGTTTGGATGATTAACTGAAGAGATAACCTTTCAGTCAGATTAAGTAAGCTTAGTCTAGAGAAAAACCAAATGTGGTGATAGAGAAATACAGGTTGTTAGCTAATCCTATACTTTCAGACTCCAAGAGGTTGAATGAAAGGAAAGAGTCCTTAAGAAGAATTTAATAAAGTATACAACACATACATATTAAAAACCAAACAAAACCCAAAGGCTATGAAAGACATATTGATAAATTAAGTTTTGTTATATTTAAACAGTAATATTTTAGAAATCTAGTAAAGTGGTTGAAAAGTCAAAGCACAATGTAAATAATAAACTTGCAATTATGAAAATGATAGTCTTTAGAATATATAACAAACTGATTACAGTAAGAAATAGACTAACAAGTCAATAGACAAAAGACTCCAAAATTTTTTTCATGAAAGGTCTACAATGACTGCAGCTCTAAGGAACAAAAGTACTCAATTTTCAAATATATAATTCAAAAGGAATGGCAAATACAACAAAATGGTGGAATAAGCACTGTTTTAACCTTCTTTCATTTCTCCTAATTTTATTAAAATGATGGTAAAATAAAAATCTTAATACAGTTATGCTAAGAAAGCAAAATACAATTGGCCCTCCATATCCTAGGGTTGTGATCTCTGGTGGGTTGAATCTAGGCTTCTCAGGTGGCACTTTGGTAAGGAACCCACCTGCTAATGCAGGAGACGAAGGAGAGGCCAGTTTGATCCCTGGGTTGGGAAGATCCCCTGGAGGAGGGCATGGCAACCCACTCCAGTATTTTTGCCTGGAGAATCCCATGGACGGAGGATCCGGGCAGTCTACAGTCCGTAGTGTTGCACAGAGTCGGACATAACAAGCGACTTAGCAGGCACACATGGGTTGAATCCACAGATACAAAATCCACTGATAGGAGACCGGCTGTATTAATTGGTCTGTGCCATTTAATACAAGGGACTGCAGCATTGATATTGGTTTCTGAGGGGGTTTTTGCAACCAATTGCCTGCCACCTTGATAACAAGACTGTATTATAATATATACTTCTGAAAAAAGGCACAGTATTAGGAATCATAATAACAAAAAGCCTAGTTCTCCAAGACAGAGCAATACTAAAATGTGTATGCAATAACAGAGCTTAATAATGCAGGAATTGAGAACTGAAAAATTGAAAGGAGAAACAAAAAAAAATCCAAATTGTTAGTTGGAAATTGACATTCTTATCTCATTTGTTGATAGAAAAAGTAAATAGGGAAATAGTAAGCATATAGAAAATTTGGAAAAACCATCAACTCAACAGAATTAATGTATTGAGGACATTCTACCCAATGAAAACAGAATACACATTCTTTTCAACTGCATAAAGAAATTTCACAAAGATGTACCACATCACAAATTTGGGGGAAAAAAATATCTCAACAAGCCAAAAAAATTAAGATCATACAAAGTAGTTGTCAACCCACAGCATAAGTAAAATAAAAACTGGAAACATAATAGTGTATGAGAAATCCCTACACATTCAGAAATTAAACAACATATTCCTAAATAACTCATTGGCCAAGAAAAGATACCTCTAGACAAATTGAAAAAATATTTTTAAGCAATTGAAATGAAATTATAGCATATCAAAATTTGTAGAGTGCAGAAAAAACATTGACTGAAGGAAAATTCTTAGCTTTAAATGCATTATTAGAGGAGAAGAAAGGTCTAAAGGAACTGATCTAAGCTTCCTCCACTACAAATTTAGAGTTAGACTAGCATATTAAACTCAAAGTATGAAGGAAAGAATAAAAGGGAAAAAACCTAGAAATCAATAAAATCAAAATAGACAAAGAAAATTAAAGATTTATTCCTTGAAAAAAAATCCCATAAAATTGATCAGCCTCCAGTCAGAATAATCAGAAAAAAAAAGAGAAGTTGCAGTTTACCAATATCAGAAATAAATGAAAGGACACAATTTTAAATGGTCAGACCCATAGACACAGTAGGCAGCAGTCAGCGTGTGCTCAGATCGACTGGACTGGCCACCCAGGGGGGTGCAGTGTAGGGAAAAATGGGACCAGGACTTGGATAACTGTTAGACATGTGGAAAGAAATTGAAGATGACACAAATAGACAGATATACGATGCTTATGAATTAGAAGAATTGATATTATTACTGTTAAAATGACCATACTCCCCAAGGCAATCTACAGAGTCAAAGCAATCTGTCAAAATACCAATGACATGTTTCATAGAACTAGAATAAAGAACTCTAAAATTGTATGGAAATACAAAAGACTCTGAATAACCCAAACAATTCTGATAAAAAAGAACAATGCTGGAGGCATCATGCTCTCTGATTTCAAACTATACTACCAAGCTATATTGATCAAATAAGGACTATACTGGAAAAAAAACAAACTCAGACATCAGAGGATTAGAATTGTGATACTGGAAAAAAACAGATCCAGACATCAATGGATTAGAATATCAAGACCAGAAATAAACTCACACTTATAAGGACAATTAATCTATGACAAAGGGCAAGAATATACAATGGAGGAAAAGACAGCCTCTTCAATAAATGGTGTTGGGAAAACTGGACAGCTACATGCTAAGAATCAAACAGGACTACTTTCTCACATCATTTAAAAAATACACTCAAAATATATTAAAGACATAAACGTAAGACCTGAATCAATAAAACTCTTTAAAAAATAGGCAGTATGCCCCCTGAGATCAGTCTCTGAAATATTTTTTTTGGAAATGTCTCTTCAGACAAGGGAAACAAAAACAAAAATAAACAAATGGGACCACATCAAGTTAAAAAGCTTTTGCACAGTGAAGGAAACTATCAACAAAATGAAAAGTCTGTCTACTGAATGGGAAATGATGTTCTATAAATGATATAACTGATAAGGGTTTAGTATCTAAGATATACAGATTATTAAAAACTAATGTGATCTTATGTTTGTCATAAGCAATCGGTCTCACTTTCAATTATATGTATCGAAAGTGAAGTTGCTAAAAGTATAGATCTTGTTGACCTGATGAGTAACTTTATAGAAAGATGAGAAAAGACTTAATAAATCAAAAGCATTACATTAATGTTATTATTCTTCATTGTAACACATAAAGACATACATATTTTTGTAATTTGTGTATGTTATTCATGTATCCACTATTACCTGTATTATTTGTTGCTGCGGTTTACTTGCTAAGTCGTGCTTGACTTTTTGTGACCCCGTGGACTGTAGTCTGCCAGGCTCCTCTGTCCACGGGATTTCCCAGGCAAGAATAGTGGAGTAGGTTGATATTTCCTCCTCCAGGGGATCTTCCCAACCCAGGGACAAAACCTGCATCTCCAGCACTGGCAGGCAGATTCTTTACCGCTGAGCAACCAGAGAAGCCCAAACATACCTAGCTCAACACTGTGTGTGTGTGATCGGTCGTGTCTGACTTTTGCAACCCCTGAACTGTAGCTCACTAGGCTCCTCTGTCCATGGGATTTTCCAGGCAAGAATACTGAAGTGGTTTTCATTTCCTACTTCAGGGGATCTTCCCAACCCATGGATCGAACCCCTGTCTTTTGCATCTCCTCCATCGGCAGGTAGATTCTTTACCATTGTGCCACCTGGGAAGCTCACATATACTACATATCATGAGTAATAAATGTTTTTAAAGGAGAAGTTTTATGATTAAATATTTTTGTGCATTTTTCTCCCTACCTTTTGAACAAGGGTTCTTGAGTTTTCATTTTGCACCAGGCTCAAAAAATTATATAGCCAGCTCTACTTGATAAACACAAACTGGGGCTAGACTACTATTTTGCTTCCCTAATGGGGTACACGTGCCAGCCATTATCGTGAATACTAGTGCAGATATAGACCCTGAAACAAAGCTGGTAGTTGCAAAGAGGAAGACATTTGTTATTTCCTTAACCTTTTTGGAGCTCTCCCAGACTTGTCTCACGATACTAGCAGTAGGAATCAGCTTAAAGGACTATCTGTGGGAAACACAGTTTCTGCTTCCTGAGCTTCTTAGGCAGAATCTAAGAGAGACCCAAAATAAAATGGTACTAGCATACAATTTATCATTTATTTGATTAAAAAAATCAAGAAAAATTGCAATATATTTTTGTTAAGAACTGAGAGAATATGGATATTCTCATGCCTTGCTGGTTGGAGTGGAAAATATTACAGAATGACTTTGCAATAATTAGCAAAATTCCAATTGGCTCAGCAATCCCATTTCATGGATTTATCATAGACAAAATGCAACCTCTGAAAGTTTTTCATGTATTACTATTTTATTGCTTGTAATACCAAAATACTGAAAATAACAAAACCTCAATAAGGCTGAATAAGTGAACTATATTTTATACACTTACTGAATCCTTTGTATTATGTAAAAGAATGAGAGGACTTTTTACATGAAGATGTGGAAAGATCTATAAGATATATGATTAAATGAGAAATGCAAAAAACCCAACAGAATACTTGTTATGCTGTTTCTTATGGAAGAATGGAAAAGAGACAAAAATATGTTTTTATTGTTGTATTCATTATTATTAGCATCATGTGCAAAAAGCAACCCCAGGATGAATCACTATAGCTAATAAAACTGATGTTCTCCAAAGGCCTGGGAGAAAAGAATGGAAAGAGACAAGAATGAGAGCAGGAATTCTCAGTGTCCACTTTTTTCATATTGTTTTGATTTTTGAAATATATGGGTACATTACTATTCAAAAATAAAATTTATTTAAAATTGTTTTTAAAAAATTGGAGTGGACTACATAAAACAGTAGTGAGCTTTCCATTCCTGGAAATATGCTTATTGAGATTAAAGGTTTCTACTGGTCAGAACTCTAGCAGTTTCCAATCTGTCACCAAACAATCTTTGCTGATTCCTTTTATATATATATAGAGGGACAGAGAGAGAAAGACAGAGAGACAGACAGAGGGAGGAGGCTAACTTTGCAGTGAGGAGGTTAGAGGAGTAAACTGGGTCAGTTTCCAAATAAGTAGTCATAACAAATCCAGTGGTGATAACTGATTGCCTCTAACTAAACCTCTCATTCTTGACTATAAGGAACTTGGACACTTGGGAAACTTAGGGATATTGTGAGGGACAGAAAAGCCTGGCGTGCTGTAGTTCATGGGGTCACAAAGAGTCAGACAGGACTGGGCAACTGACCACCAACAACAGACCTCTCATGTTTTTCATTAGGCATTTACAGTCAGCTTTTCTATACCATGAGAACCTACTTGCATGTCTAAAGCACATATTGTGTTCCAAAACCATTACTAGTGTTTAAATGTCATAGGTAACTACAGAGTAGTTCAAGCTTATGACTTCTGAATTTTGTATGAAATTCTGAAAGCTATACAGAGTGAAGTAAGCCAGAAAGAAAAACACCAACACAGTATACTAATGCATATATATGGAATTTAGAAAGATGGTAACGATAACCCTGTATGCGAGACAGCAAGAGAGACACAGATGTATAGAACAGTCTTTTGGACTCTGTGGGAGAGGGTGAGGGTGGGATGATTTGGGAGAATGACATTGAAACATGTATATTATCATATGTGAAATGAATCACCAGGCCAGGTTTGATGCATGATACAGGATGCTTGGGGCTGGTGCACTGGGATGACCCAGAGGGATGGGATGGGGAGAGAGGTGGGAAGGAGGTTCAGAATGGGGAACACATGTACACCCATGGTGGATTCATGTCAATGTATGGCAAAACCAATACAATATTGTAAAGAAAATAAATAAATAAAACTAAAAAAAAGGGGGGGGGAATTCTGAAAGCATGCAAGAGTAGAAAAAACCAAGATTGTCACACACACATATGCACACACACACATTTTTACTGCTAGCAGAATACATCACTTTAGAAACACAACCTGAATGCCTCCTTGGTCATCTTGCTACAGCCTGCTTTGAGACCACTCAGCAGCATAGCAGTCAGGAGAATTTGACAACAGGAAGCCAAGGTTATGAAGAACTTGCCAAAACGAAATGAAACAAAACTAAAATCTTAGAAAACTTGACTTTCTTGATTAAAATATATTTTCACTTACCAAATATGATGAAGTTTTTATAAAGGTATTTAGCAGCATTATTTTCCATGGTTCTTCAACATTATCTGGAAGAGGTTCATAAATATAACCTGCTAAGAGGACTCCCAATATCAGAAAGCCAAAAGATTTTTTCCCCATGCTGTGACTGTTCTGTTTCTTAAGCAAGACAGTATTAGGCCTCTTTCAATACCTGAAGCTAAAGAGAGGCAAACACCACCTAGTTATTATGTAACTTCTGGGCCATGGAGTTCCCTCATTGGCACAATAGGTTGTTACATGGCAGGTACAAAGGACTAGAGATGAGGAAAAGAGCTGAGTTCCAGCTCGTGTGCAGTTTGTAAGGGATAACACTCACATTTTGACAGGTCATATCAAATCTGCCTGCATTAGCATATGAGAAAAATAACTGTGGAACACCAATTTAGAGAATATTCTCAAAGATTCTGGAAAATAGAACAGACACACGCTTCTTCTGTGTATGTGTCTTAGTTACTCAGTTGTGTCTGACTCTTTTGACCCCACGGGCTGTAGCCCACCAGGCTCCTCTGCCCATAGAATTCTCCAGGACAGAATACTGGAGTGGGTATTCCAAGGGATATTTTACAGGGGATCTTTTGATCCAAGGATTGAACCGGGTTCTCTGCATTGCTGACAGTTTCTTTACCATTTGAGCCACCAGGAAAGAGAGGAAAACAAAGGGATCCATGAAAAAGTTTGATATATCTTTAATGATATCTTTATTATAGCTTTATTAAAAGCCAATCATATACAAATTGATCATCTTAATGCTATGTAGTGACTGGAGTAGTTTTGGGGTGAATAATGGAAAACTTTGCAGCATCCAAGCCCAAGCCAAGTCTTAGGTCTGCTGTTGGGTTAACCAGGGAAAGATAATGGACTTTGTGAAATAAAAGGCACTGATGTAGACTTTGTAAGTCCAATTTTAAAAGTGCATTTCTCAGCTTAATATATAACTTGCTATTTCAAATTCTATTTGGTTAATATAAAACCTCAATTGTTACATAACTCCACTAAATAATATTGGCAGTAAAGATGTCATACACGTGTACCCAGGCTAATTCTGCTGACTTATGTAAAATATGTGATTCTGTCACTGTTCCACTTTCTAGAAAGGAAGAAAAAGAACTTGGATAACTACCTTATTAGGTGTTGTTAAGGGAATTTCTGTATAGAAGGTAGATAGTATAAAAGGAAAATTTTTAAATTACAGAACTAATTGCCCAGGAGAGAATCAAAACTTAATGCTAAAACACTTCTGAGGCTAATTTTCTTAAAGAACCATGAATTTAAGTAACCCTGACCTGAATTTAACTGGAAATTCTTTCCTGACAATTGATCGAGGGGCCTCGTATACAGACCTATGGACTCATCAGTCCTACATAAACTGATGCATTTTGGTTCTTAATGACCACAATCATTGTGGAGTATACCCTTTCACTCCTTAGTTCTTAAAAACGTCTGCTTTTCCTCCTCTGAAAATGACTCACTGAATTTCTTACCTGGTATGTGTTCTCTGCCTGGCAATTAATTCAGTGTTAAAACAAAAACATACAAATTTTCATATAGTTGTTGTTTTAGGAGAAGGCATTGGACAGGATGAAAGAGCAGGTTAAGACTCAGGGTGAAATGTTTAAAGATCAACTATTCATACTTCTCTGCCTCTGTCTCTTTCTTCTTGCTTTGTTCAGCAGTTTCCGTCTTAAAATACATACTTTAATTTTAAAAACATTCAGGTGAAGTTTAGCAATAAGTCACAGTAATAGTATAAGTAATAGAATTTGTGAGCAATATCTTGCCTATCAAAAAGCAAACCTTTATCAGATTAAAACAGATACATGAAAACTAAACCTCTGTATTAACATGCTATTAATTAAAAACAAATTCTTGAGGAAAATGCATAACATTTTTCATGGTGGAAGAACCAGTTTACATTCCTTCCAACATGGGATCGGGTTTCCCTTTTCTCAACATCTCATTTCTCTCATGGCTTTTTAAGAAGTCACCATCCGAACTGGTGTGTGGTGATATCTTACTATTTGAATTGTATTTCCCTGATGATTAGTCATATTGAGTACCTTTTCATGTACCTGTTGATCATTTTGATGGAAGAAATTTTCAGATACTGTGATATGCAGAAGTCATCATGGATTATACATGATTTGGCTTGAACTTTCTGCCAAGTAGAGCAGTCTGTCTTATGGCCTGTCAAATGTCCATCTGTTTTAACCAACTAAAAAAAAGAATGCAGTCACCAGATTGTTTAGGATGCCCAAATTTGAAGGTAGGGATAAATGCTCCCCTTCCTACGTCCCTAATGCTAGTACTACTGGAGATGAGGTTTTCTTCCCAAACACCAATGTTGTTCTCTCTTACTATGTGCATGCCATTCTGTCTCTTTGGAAACCTTGAAGGAATGTACCAGTCACGTTTGATGTTTGTTCTTTGTTTTGACAAGATATAAAACTGCGGTTCAGGCATCCAAAATGGGGCCAGGTGGCCATTGTACATGTGGTTGTGGACATGTTCCTGCATCATTGAAAAGTTGAACTTTATGAACTATATAAAAATCAAGGACAACAGTGGTCATCCTCAGAACATCATCTGTTAGTGTTACTGAACATAGATTGGGGTCTGCTTACCCAACACATAGCAAAGTCAATCAACTGACCCTGGATTGTGGTAAAGGAAAGTACAGCATTTATTGCATGGTGCCAAGCAAGGAGACCTCTAGTCTTTCCCATTCTATTGTTTTCCTCTATTTCTTTGTACTGATCACTGAGGAAGACTTTCTTATCTCTCCTTGCTATTCTTTGGAACTCTGCATTCAGATGGGTATATCTTTCCTTTTCTCCTTTGCTTTTTACTTCTCTTCTTTTCAAAGCTATTTGTAAGACCTCCTCAGAGAGCCATTTTGCTTTTTTGCATTTCTTTTTCTTGGAGATGGTCTTGATCCCTGTCTCCTGTACAATGTCACAAACCTCTGTCCATAATTCTTCAGGCACTCTGTCTATCAGATCTAATCCCTTGAATCTATTTCTCACTTCCACTGTATAATTGTAAGGGATATAATTTAGGTCATACCTGAATGGTCTGTTGGTTTTCCCTACTTTCTTTAAGTCTGAATTTGGCAATAAGCAGTTCCTGATCTGAGCCACAATCAGCTCCCAGTCTTGTTTTTGCTGACTATATAGAGCTTCTCCATCTTTGACTGCAAAGAATATAATCAATCTGGTTTCAGTGTTGATCATGTGATGAAGTCCATGTGTAGAGTCTTCTCTCTTGCTGTTGGAAGAGGGTGTTTGCTATGACCAGTGAGTTCTCTTGGCAAAGCTCTATTAGCCTTTGCCCTGCTTCATTTTGTACTCCAAGGCCAAATTTGGTTGTTACTCCAGGTGTTTCTTGACTTCCTACTTTTGCATTCCAGTCTCCTGTTATGAAAAGGACATCTTTTTTTGGGTGTTAGTTCTAGAAGGTCTTATAGGTCTTTGTAGAACCATTCGATTTCAGCTTCTTCAGTATTACTGGCTGGGGCATAGACTTGGATGACTGTGATATTGAATGGTTTGCCTTAAAAGACTCTTGCTCCTTGGAAGAAAAGTTATGACCAACCTAGACAGCATATTAAAAAGCAGAGACATTACCAACAAAGGTCCATCTAGTCAAAGCTATGGTTTTTCCAGTAGTCTTGTATGGATGTGAGAGTTGGACTATAAAGAAAGCTGAGCACCGGAGAATTGATGCTTTTGAACTGCGGTGTTGGAGAAGACTCTTAAGAGTCCCTTGGACTGCAAGGAGATCAAACCAGTCCATCCTAAAGGAAATCAGCCCTGAAAGTTCTTTGGAAGGACTGATGTTGAAGCTGAAACTCCAATACTCTGGTTACCTGATGTGAAGAACTGACTCATTTGAGAAGACCCTTATGCTGGGAAAGACTGAAGGTGGGAGGAGAAGGGGATGACAGAGGATGAGATGGTTGTATGTCATCACTGACTCAATGGACATGAGTTTGAGTAAGTTCCAGGAGTTGGCGATGGACAGGGAGACCTGGTGTGCTGCAGTCCATGGGGTCACAAAGAGTGGGGCATGACTGAGTGACTGAACTGAACTGAAGCAAGGAGAATGAGCAGTCAGTGCTCAAAATACCTGAAATCCCCATTGACTTTCAGGGAAGGGTTTTTAAAGGCAACATTAGTGGTGTGGGTTGCAGGGTGCCTGATAAGACTTTGGATCTTTTTTTTTTTTTTGATTGGTTGCTGGCTGAGGGAGATACTTGGGTCAACATCATCAACCTTATGGTACCAACCAGTCTGAGGTTTATGTACTTGTGGTTAACAGTTTCCTAGTGTGGGAGTCTGGTGTCTGTAAAAACAATTTAGGAGGAACTTTCCTGGGGTCCCTTGTCTAAGACTCTGAGCTCCCAATGCTGGGCACCCAGGTTCAACTAGTCAGGGGACTAGAGCCCATGTGCTGCACCTTAACCCTGGTGCAATCAAATAAATACACACTTATTTTTTAAAAAGCAACTTAGAAATGTGTTTCAGACAGGGTTATCATGTTCTGGGAGGCATGTTATCATGTTCTGTATCCCTGCTATAAGGCTGATCTATTTTCTAAAGTGTTACTAGTTTCTGGCCCAATAGCTATTCTTTGTTGCTACATGTTCACGTTTTCCAAATCATTACGTTTTGAAAATTGGAGTATAATTGCTTTACAACTTTGTGTTAACTTCTGTTGTAAAACTAAGTGAATCATCTATATGTGTACATATATCCTCTCCCTCTTGAATTTCCCTGCCACCCACCCCCATCTGACCCCTCTAGGTCACTACAAAGCCCCAAGCGAAGTTCCCTGCGCTATACCGGAGGTTCCCACACGTGCATGGCTGTCCTATCCCCCAATTTGTCTCACCCTTCCCCCCGCCCCTGTGTACACATGTGCATTCTCTATGTCTGAATCTCTGTTCCTGCCCTGCAAACAAAGGTTCTCAAAGACCTTTATCAAAATAACAGGCTTGGTAATAGATTGAATGGAATGATACAGTGTTGGTCTTGTGGGGCGAGGGGAAATTCACACATGAAAGGACTCTGTGCTGTGTTCTTTGTTGTGTATTTCTACCCCACCTGACAACTTTACAGTGATGCTTTCTCCTTTTCTTCAGCAGAGAGCAGAGGAGTCAATGGCAGTTGATAAAAATGAGGGGTTTTATTTACAAAGTCATTTACTGACTGTCATGTGCTCTGATGATTATGGAGCACAATTGAGAGTCTCTAAGTGGAATAAAAATCTGTTCTTAAAAAAGAAAGAAAGAAAAAGTAATAAAGTATTATATGCCATTATGGAGTTCATCTCTGGAGTACAAAAATTAACCTTGCAGATTAAACAACCAGATAAACTGGATAAAGGGGAAAAAAGGCTTGCAATCATATCAATTTATGTAGCAACCATATTAGACAAAATTCAGCAATTATTTTCTTGTCCCAGTGAAACTTCAAATCTTAAAGGAGAAGAGAATATACACACTGGTAAAAAGCAACTCCAAAGTACAGACCTAATATCAAACACTTAAATAGTAGACTTGATATCAAATAATTAAAATCTGAACACTGGAAAAAACAAAAAAGTGTCCTTTCTTGCCACTCTTTCTTTCCCTAACATTATACTGGAGGTCAGAGGCAGTGCAATAAGACAAGAAATATGCATAAAAAGTAAGCAGATTTTTAAGGATAATTATTCACAGATCGCAGGATTATCTACATAGAAAGTCATAAATATTTCAATGAGAAGTTTTAGAACTACTACGCAAATTAAAGCAAGGTTTTGAAATATAAGATAGATATATAAAAGCAATTGTGCTTCTATATTCCTGATATCAATAATAAGAAAATGAAAATTACAAATAAAGTATTGCAATTTGTAACAGCCTTAAATATGAAATAAGAAGAAAAAAAGAAAGAAAGTGAAGTCGCTCAGTTGTGTCTGACTCTTTGTAACCCCACGGATGGTAGCCTGCCAGACTCCTCTGTCCATGTGATTTTCCAGGCAAGAATACTGGACTGGGTTGCCATTTCCTTCTCCAGGGGATCTTCCCAACACAGGGAGCGAATCTCTGTCTCCCGCATTGCAGGCAGACTCTTTACCATCTGACCACCAGGGAAGCAGGAAATACCAGTTCAGTTCAGTTCAGTTCAGTCGCTCAGTCGTGTCCGACTCTTTGCGACCCTATAGACTGCAGCATGTTAGGCCTTCCTTTCCATCACCAACTCCCAGAGTTTACTCAAACTCATGTCCATTGAGTCAGTGATGCCATCCACCATCTCATCCTCTGTGGTCCCCTTCTCTCCCACCTTCAATCTTTCCCAGCATCAGGGTCTTCTCAAATGAGTCAGTTCTTTGCATCAGGTGGCCAAAGTATTGGAATTTCAGCTTCAGCATCAGTCCTTCCAATGAATATTCAGGACTGATTTCCTTTAGAATGGACTGGTTTGATCTCCTTGCAGTCCAAGTAACCCTCAAGGGTTTTCTCCAACACCACAGTTCACAAGCATCAATTCTTTAGCGCTCAGCTTTCTTTATAGTCCAGCTCTCGCATCCATACATGACCACTGGAAAAGCCATAGCCTTAACTAGACAGACCTTTGTTGACAAACTAATGTCTCTGCTTTTTAATATGCTGTCTAGGTTGGTCATAACTTTTCTCCCAAGGAGCAAGGGTCTTTTAATTTCATGGCTGCAGTTACCATCTGCAGTGATTTTGGAGCCCACCCCCCACCCCCAGTAAAGTCTCTCTCTCTTTCCATTGTTTCCCCATCTATTTGCCATGAAGTGATGGGACCAGATGCCATGATCTTAGTTTTCTGAATGTTGAGCTTTAAGCCAACTTTTTCACTCTCCCTTATCACTTTCATCAAGAGGCTCTTTAGTTTTTCTTTGCTTTATGCCATAAGAGTGGTGTCATCTGCATATCTGAGGTTATTGATATTTCTCCCAGCAATCTTGATTCCAGCTTGTGCTTCACCCAGCCCAGCGTTTCTCATGATGTACTCTGCATATAAGTTAAACAAGCAGGGTGACAATATACAGCCTTGACTCACTCCTTTCCCTATTTGGAACCAGTCTCTTATTCCATGTCCAGTTCTAACTGTCGCTTCCTGAGCTGCATACAGATTTCTCAAGAGGCAGGTCAGGTGGTCTGGTATTCCCACCTGTTTAAGAATTTTCCACAATTTGTTGTGATCCACACAGTCAAAGGTTTTGGCATAGTCAATAAAGCAGAAATAGATGTTTTTCTGGAACTCTCTTGCTTTTTCAATGATCCAATGAATGCTGACAATTTGATCTCTGGTTCCTCTGCCTTTTCTAAAACCAGTTTTTGAACATCTAGAATTTCATGGTTTATGTACTGTTGAAGCCTGGCTTGGAGAATTTTGAGCATTACTTTACTAGTACGTGAGATGAGTGTAATTGTGCAATAGTTTGAGCATTCTTTGGCATTGCCTTTCTTTGGGACTGGAATGAAAACTGACCTTTCCCAGTCCTGTGGCCAGTAGGGAGTGTTCCAAATTTGCTGGCATATTGAGTGCAGCACTTTCACAGCATCATCTTTCAGGATTTGAAATAGATCAACCAGAATTCTATCACCTCCACTAGTTTTGTTCATAGAGATGCTTCCTAAGGCCCACATGTTTTCGCATTCCAGGATGTCTGGCCTAGGTGAGTGATAATATCATTGTGATTATCTGGGTCATGAAGATCTTTTTTGCATAGTTCTACTGTGTATTCTTGACACTTGTTCTTAATATCTTCTGCTTCTGTTAGAATGTTCAAACTGCCACACAATTACACTCATCTCACATGCTAACAAAGTAATGCTCAAAATCCTCCAAACCAGGCTTTGACAGTACATGAACTGGGAACTTCCAGATGTTCAAGTTGGATTTAGAAAAAGCAGAGGAACCAGAGATCAAATTGCAAACACTCATTGGATCATAGAGAAAGCAAGAGAGTTCCAGAAAAACATATACTTCTGCTTTATTGACTATACCAAAGCCTTTGACTGTGTGGACCACAGAAAACTGTGGAAAATTCTTCAAGAGATGAGAATACCAGACCACTGACCTGCCTCCTGAGAAATCTGTATGCAGGTCAAGAAGCAACACGGACATGGAAGAACAGACTGGTTTCAAATCAGGGAAGGAGTATGTCAAGGCTGTATATAGTCATCTTGCTTATCAAACTTATATGAGAGTACATCATGTGAAATGCCAGGCTGGATGAAGCACAAGGTGGAATCAAGATTGCCGGGAGAAATTTTCTAGTAGTCGTGTATGGATGTGAAATTTGGACTATAAAGAAAACTGAGTGCCAAAGAATTGATGCTTTTGAACTGTGGTGTTGGAGAAGACCCTTGAGAGTTCCTTGGATTACAAAGAGATACAGTAAGTGAAATGTAAAGGAAATCAGTCCTGAATATTCATTGGAAGGACCAATGCTGAAGCTCCAATAATTTGGCCACCTGATGCGAAGAACTGACTCATTGGAAAAGACCCTGATGCTTGGAAAGAGTGATGGCAGGAGAAGAAGGGAATGACAGAGGATGAGACAGTTGAATGGCATCACCAGCTCCATGGACATGAGTTTGAGTAAGCTCCGGGAGTTGGTGATGGACAGGGAAGCCTGGCACACTGCAGTCCATGGGGTCACAAAGAGTCGGACACGACTCAATGACTGAGGTGAGGCATAAATTTTAGAGAATGTACATAATAATGATATATAAGTTATGCTTCTGGGCTTCTGTTCTTGTCAAATTCATATTTATTCATTTATTTAGCAATGATTTTGCTTGTTTTATATAAACATCCTCAGCTAACTTTGCTGTTTTTGGCTCAATAGTTTTGGTGCACGAGCTTAGTTTCTTGGCAGCATGTGGAATCATCCAGGACCAGGGGCCGAACTCATGTTCCCTGCGTTGGCAGGCAGATTCCAAACCACTTGACCACCAGTGAAGGGAAGACCAATGACAGTGTTTGGGCTTCCCTGCTTGCTCAGGGTAAGGAATCTGCCTGACAATGCAGGAGATGGAGGTCCTAATCGTGGGTCAGGATGATCCCCCGAAGAAGGAAATGGCAACCCACTCCAGCATTTTTTGCCTAGGAAATCCCCTGGTCAGAGGAAGGTGGCAGGCTAGCATCCATGGGGGTCACAAGAGTCAGACACGACTTAGTGACTAAACCGCTACTGCAGCATCAGCTTCATTCCTGCCATCAATAAATGGATCTTCTCCAAGGACCTGAAATCATGCTGAGTGAATCCTTTGTAATAAACAAGCACATATTTCTTCTGGCTGAAATAACATTTATCAAGCAAGGAAAATGAAAGGAATGTAAGAAACCTAGACTTTTTAAGATGATAAAAATAACAGAAAAATAATATATTCTGAGAAACAAAAGGAGTGAATCCACTCTGAGACTAATGTATAAAAAACATTCTTTGACAATAACAACAATGACATGCCTGTGGATTTAGGAAGACTGATCTATAAAACACACATTCTTGATGTGAATTCTTTGCAGGCTTTTCCTACAACACTGGGGTTTACATTTTTCTACATTGATCAGATTTTTACTACAGGTTTTCATGTAGCCAACTAATATACTGATTGACTGCACTCTAACCAACTTTAGTAAAAAGAAAAGAAAGTGTTCCATGGAATGTACCCTCTATGTGTTTATGCACCACTCGAACTCCAGAATTCCAAAGTCGAGGAACATACATGTGGCCATAATCTCTTAAGACATCATATTGACAAGTGATGACATAGGTCAGGGGTAAACCATGCAACTTGTGGTCATCAGCTAGTGAGGGTCAAGTGTCACATCCTGAATCCCTGGATATTTTTTAGCCAGCTCTGAACTACCATGAGTTGGAGTCTTATAAATGTGGCCTTTCTAAAACGTCTCAGGGAGCAAAGAACTCCAATTAACAAATTTGAACAGATGGCTTGATTCCGGAGGAATGAGTTGTTTGGAAAGCATCTCCTTCTTAACTGACCTATCTGTAGTAAAATATTCACTCCAGAATCTGACCATGAGTGATTTAGACAGAACTGGTTACTGTGTATATTCTCAATATGATGGTAAATCGAAATCAAAATTCTGAAGAACAGGATATATTAAAGATTGGACCTTGAGTTTGATCTTGACATGTGGATCTTCTAAGAGCTGAGAAATATTAGGATATGTTGATTGTATAAGTCATTTTAATGGAAAAATAAAAACCACATTGCAAAAAAGACATACTTAAATTTAAAAATCCTTAAAAATATAATTTACACAGTTGGTAAAAGAATAAAAATATTAATATCAAGCAAAGTTTTGTGGTAGATGTCCATAAACTAAACATAAATTTTAATTTTCAAAACAAAAATAATCAGGACTCTCTGCATAAACCTTGTTAAAGGATCTTTTATTATAATATGAATTGCATACTTATGTAACCTGCAGGTATTTGATCCTCTTTTTCATTATTAAGACTATTTTAAATATCTAAGTATGTCAAGAAACATTATGATGGGAAGGAGATAGCTCTCATACTGAAGAGACGTTTGATCTTGAAAGAGTATAAACCATGTGAAACTATTAATTTTTAATTTTTTTCAGCACTGCTCTACCTTTTCTAGGTCTAGTCCTTGTCTTTCCAGGAACAGTAAAATTTTATCATTTTCTTCCAAGCTAATTTTCCTGCAATGTGCTTCTGAGCACAATGAGACAAAATGATTATTCTACCAGTCATAAGATATGTATCTAGTAACCCAAGTTTTTTCTTTTTTGTTGCACAGTAATGTTTGGATAAATTAAAATTTTCAGACTTTCAAAAGGTTGTTTTTCCAAACACTACCAACTTTGTCTTGGGTATACCTCAAGTACTGGCCTATTTAATAGAAGGCAAACTGATTATCACACTGAAAAATGGTATTGCTCACTCATCATTCAGAGAACTGGCCAGGACTTCAGGTACAATTTGGTAGTGGTAGTGTGCATCCAATTTTCAAGAGAAAACTTTTAATAACTACCCAATAAGAATGATGTTTCTTCTAAGTGTTTTTGTTTACATACTTTTTTCAAAGTTAGGAAATTCTCTTCTATTCACCATTTCCTATTTGTTTCATCTTTATAGATGCTGAGTATTATCTGTTTAAACAGTTCATGCTTATTAAGATAACCATATGATTTCCTTCTTTAAATTGACTTCTGGGTCAAGCTCACTCATCAGAACTTCCAGGGTTTGATCTGACTGATTGATTACCCAACTCTCTGGGAAATCCAAAGTATACAAAATACCAACAGTCAGAATTCCTGCGTCCCATACAATATGCAGTTTCATTTGGGAAAACTGCATTAACAAAGTCTATTTTTGCCTGTGGGGGGTACCCTTGGTGAGACAACTTCATGAAATTCTTATGAGAATAAAAGAAGCTTTAAATTAAGCCAAATTCACTGTAATCCCTAGCAAATTTCAACAAGGGAATCAGTGCTTTCAGCAAGAGGATGGTACCACATGTCTTCAAAATGAAAGGGTCTCTTAGAGACAAAGATACCACTCTCACTGAGTACAGAAGCTTCCTGCCTGTCAGTTTCTGTTACAGGATTGAACGCAGCACAGTCTTCAAAAACACAACCCAGTCTGATCTCGGTATGGTGAGAAGATCCCCAGATCCTTGGTTTGTGATGGGCTGCTGCGTGGAGAACCAAACTTCCAGCAGTTTCTCGGTTTTCCTCCAAAAAATGTGCAGCTTCCAGAACCATGAGACTAGTGACCCACCAACCACCACAGAAAATCGATTACATTAAATCTCTGTTCCCACAGAGGACGCCGCCACTGCAGGTGGTTCCACCTGTGTTAGGAAAGTTCAGGTTCAATTTTGCCATAGTTTATATTAACTTAGAAAAAAAGGATTAATAAACATTTCCTGGCTTTTGTTTGTTTTTTGGTGTGTGAGGGAGCCTGAACGCGAGTCTGTTGGGAACAGAGGCAGGCTCAGCTGTCTCTTGAGGCTCGCTGTTTCCCCGTGAGGGAGGATACAGCAAGGGTCGCTCACGTCGTGGACCGCACTGTGAGTCCTTCCCTGCCCTTTCGGTCCTCCGTCTGGGGTTGATGTTCTTCCGCCTGAAATCATCCTCTTTAAAATCCAAAGCGACAGTGGGCTGGGCAGTGAATTCTCTTTAATTTTATTTGTAAAAATATGTCCTCATTTTGTCCCCGGATTAGAAAGATGTATTCATATTAGTCTTTTCATATATTGGTCTAACATATTCATATTAGTCATTTCATATATTGGTCTAATATATTCATATTAGTCTTAAACGTCTTTTCTCATTTTGCATTTTCTTTTAATCTAGCTGTTCAGTATTACAATTTTTTTCTGATCTGTCTTCCAATTTCTATATTGTATTGCAGTCAACATGATAACAAATATCTACATTGTAAAACCAAGAGCGAACTATGAACTTTGGGTGATGATGATGTGTAAATACAAATTCGTTAACTGAAACAAATGACTCACTCTGGGTGGGGATGTGGATAATGAAGACGGCTATGTATGTGTGACAGAGGGGAGTCTGGAAATTTTTGTCTTCTTCTCAATTTTGCCATGAATCTAAAACTGCTCTACAAATAATATTAAAGTCTATATTAAATGCTTAACTTTGAAGGTTAATATTTTTATATATTGAAGTTTTATTTCTTTATTTTTTGAATAATCCATAATTTACAGCTTCTTCCATGAGCATATTTCTAAGTTTTAAAATATATTTTTATTTCTATTAAACAGATTCTACTAAAACATTTTTTCTAAGGATAATGTTTATGAATTGGGGTGATATTTTCTCCCTGTAACTAGTTCTTACTTTCCTCTTTGTCTATATACCTGCTTACTTTCAGCTTTCTATTGATTATTGAAATGAAAAGTTAATTTTTGGAATAAATTGAGACCTAGGATCCGGTTGCCTTCTCTCAGTAATGACCTATATTTGCTTCTAGTAAGATGCATGCACATATTATAGTATGTTATAATATACAACATTCTGAATATATATTATGAATATACTCAGATTAAATAAAATATTTTGATTTCCTAATTATAGTTATTGCTATCATTTATTGATTTTCTTTCTTAAAAAATACTTATATACTATACAGGAAATTGTACCAGTATTTACAAAAGTATTAAAGTGTAAAATTGTTCACCTCAGTGTTCCTCAAAATAAGTAAAAGAAAAAATACTTAAAGAGTGTATGTATAATTTAGAAGTAAGAATCAAAATTTTTTAGTAAAAGACAAAAGAAAACCCAATAAGTGAAAATGCTGGGCATCTTACCTGCTGGGTCATTCTTGCATCTAAATTCCCTCTAGTACTGTCTCCAGAGATACCAATTCTCCCAGGATCTACACATCTTTCAAGAATTTGGGGGTGTAAAAAACATTTTAATGCAGTGTACACATCTTCAAATTGAACTGGAAGATGGCACTTTGGGGCTAGTCTGTAGCTGTAGACAGAAAAACAATCACTGATTTATTTACCTTTTAAATTAGTTTTATTTTTTATTTACTTTTTATTTTCTGTTGGAGTGCCCCAGGTGGTGCTAGTAGTAAAGAACCTGTCTGCCAATGCAGGAGACATAAGACACGCAGGTTTGATCCCTGGGTCGGGAAGATCCCCCAGAGAAGGGCAAGGCAATCCACTCAAGTATTCTTGCCTGGAGAATCCCATGGACAGAGGAACCTGGCTACAGTCCTTGGAGTCACAAAGACTCAGACATGACTAAAGTGACTTAGCATGCACATAGCTGATTTATGTATTAGCTTCAAGTGTATAGTAAAGTCGTTCAGTTGTACATATGTCCATTCTTTTTCAGATTATTTTGCCATATAGGTTATTACAAAAGGGTATATAGAATATTGAGTAGAGTTTCCTGTGCTGTAACCATTGATTCTTAGTCATATACTAAAATAAGGCAGGTACTTCTGATTCACAATCAAAAGTAAAATTTTGTTTTTATCAACAGGATACTTGTTGAAAATGTATTTTTCCTAATCATGAAATGTGACTGGCAATCTCTGAATATCATTTTTATAATCAAAATTTAGAGTTTGAATGATCAATCTGGTTCAGTTTTGGGGGAAAACTTTCTAGCTGCTATCTTTTGCTAGCAACAAATATTTACAGAATGACTAGTTTTGGTAATTCCCATACTGTATTTTTAAAAAAATCAGTCATTATTACTACCTGTTTCTCCAGAGTTATTTTCCAACTTTATAAAATTATTCCCATTTGACATAGTCTTTATTGCATTAGTCCATTAATTCTTTATTTTCTAAGGTTTAAGTAGCTTCTCACAGAGAGTATATTCCATAGAAAATTTAAACCTTTTTCCTACTCTTTCTAAAGAGTGCTCTAAAAAGGACTTTAAGATAGGTTCTGTCTTACCTTTCATAGTTAACATGGCAATAGTTGCTTTATTCAATGGATTACTAGCTTCTAGGCACCATTCCAAGCACTGTTACAGGTATTATAACATTTAATCCCCATATAAATGATGAGTTTTGCAAATTGTTAATATTTAGAGTTTGCATCCTTTAAAATATCACACAGTCACCAATTTGCAGAATCTACATTCAATCCCAGTCCTCTGGCCCCAAAGTCCACCTCCTTAGTACCCTACTAATTATAGGGGAAAAATCCAGAGCCAGTAGTTAAGTCCCTCTGATTCTGCAGCCTTGAACAAGTTTTTAAGTTTTTGGTGTTTGTTTCTTTTTGAATTATGTGTGTGTCTCTTCTCTCCAATGCTGGACTGGACAGCCTCTGACATTAGATTTCTCTATTTATAGTCAGTCTCATCAGTGGCATGGATTAATTTTTGCCATAAAAGACACTCTATATAGCTGATTGTATGTTGATATGTGAGGCATGTGGCCTAAAATCAAATGAACACAGCTCTTACTTGGTTGATGTGACAACTGTATCAATCTGTCTGCTGTCCATCTTGACAGAAGGTCAGAGGTATAATAATCTGAAATAAAAGAAAAAATAATGGATTACTAATAACAGTTGAAAAACGGTACTGTTAAGAATAAACTTTACCGTGGCAATATGGTAAATTTCTTCTCTTTATTGTGAAATACTAACAAAAGGAAAAAAAAAAATGATCCTAGTTTCATGTTGATCAATGCACATAGTCACATCTCAATAGAATGTGAATCATTCTCTTTGGTGATCCTTTCATTTGCCCCTTTTCCATTTGAGAAATTTTTCAATTGCCTAGTCCAAATTAGCTTTGTTCACCTGCCTTTTATGCAACTGGTATGTAGTTAGAGGCTGGGAATGCAAATATGAAGAGATATATTCTCTGACTTTAAGGTGCTCACATCAATGAGGTATACAGGCACAGATACAGGTCAACAACAAAATTACAAAAGAAAATAAAATAGCTGCCTTAACAGAGGTGAGTGGGCAGCCCTGTTGAGATATAGGGGAGAAATCTCTCATTAATCCTCCCAAGGGTTCTGGGTAGAATTTAGAAAGGATTTGAGTAAACGAGAGACTGCAAGTTTGTATAAATATTTTTCATGAGAGTGTGTGTGTGTGTGTGTGTGTGTGTGAGTTGGGAATTAGCACTCATATAAGTACAAATCTAGCAAAATAGTTTAAGGAACAAAGCTTTCAGCATTTGGGCCCGTTTGAAAGACAAATCAGCCATGGTAAAAAAAGTTTTACTTTAGAAACCCAACTGTATCAACAGCAGTTAATAATACTGCCTATTCATTGTAATTTTTAAGCAGCACTCCCTTAATTACTTTTCATACAATCAACTCCACATATATACAACTAACTTGCAACCTCTCCACTGAAGTCTTCTTACCTCTCCTAGCGAGACGTGTTCCTCCTTTCGTGTGCTGGCAGAGCTTTTTGCCCTCAGATCTCTTTCACTATTCATCTACATCACATCATTCTGTAATTTCTGCTCTCATACAATCAATAGAATTGTCCATGAGGCATTCTTTAACTTTTCAGGATGCCTTTAGTGTTAGGTGTTGCCAGCGCCATCCTCTTTCCTGCTGTCCTCTTGTTTCTAGGCTTCTCGTGTCTCTGACCGTTCTTAGCCCCACAGTATGGCTATCATCTCTTCCTGCACCTTTCGAAAATATTACTAGTTTCCTGCCAACACTCCCTAAGTCACCCAGCCGAGAACACTGGCAATCAGACTCCCTTCCAACCTGGGGAACTGGGGCACTGCTCTGGGTTCCACACTTTAGAAGGACTGTTTGGACTTCTTTGGTTCCGGCCTCACCCCAGGGCATAGACCCAGCAGAGCACAGTGGCATGTCTTTCCATTGCAAACCACACTCTCAGCACCTTGGACCTTGGGCCTGGAATAGAATCTTGCTACTTTTAATCCACAGCCCTATCCATTGTGATATCCTACATGGAAAAAAAAATTTACTAAAAGTCTTTTTAACATAAAAACAAAACTATTTTTCTGAATACATTTTGATCTGGGAAAGGGATAGAAATGTTGCTGGGGGAAAAATAAGAAAGAAAACATAACTCATTATTTAGTTGTATGCTCTTAATCAGGAGATGATTTCAAGAAAGCAGATGATATTTTAACATTTAATTTAAAAAACTGAACATTTTTTGACCTCTATATGGTGCCGTTGGGAAAGCATACTTGAAGTATAATCATTTGAGTCTTGAAGGATAAATAAGATATTTGCAGCCATATTTTAGTAAGCTCAAAGACAAAGAAACACTTTTATTTTCTAAGGAGCTTCATCTTCATTCTGGAAAATTCATAAGTTCTATCAGTGAGTGGTAGGATCAGAAACTCTCATAATTTTTGTAACATAAATGTTTTAAAATCCAAATGTTAATAAACATTTATTTAGGCTGAGATTTCAAAAACTCCATTAATTCATGTTGCTTGAATGAAATGAGTCTCAGAAGCAGAAACATGATATTTAACTTATAGATCATAGTATGAGAGTAACCATTTATATTATATGAAGTGAATCTTCCAAAATATCACCCTTATCATTACTACCCAAACAGCAACCACCACCATGGATATAAAACAATCCCCTTCTTAATGATTTTGGCTTCCATTAGCGCACATATATATGGACACAATGTTGTTAAATGTTGTATCTTTCACAGTTACATTTTCATCTGGTATTGGTGAAATGCTTTGAAAACCTGAAAAGAATGCCATGACTCCATAAATTGGTTTAGCCCCAATATTTCAGCACACAGGGCCTAAAATAAAACAGACACACACATCTATTCTAAATGCAAAAGGTGTTTTTGATCCAAGGAGTGCACATTAATATTCAATATGACACCGAAAGTTTTAGTTACAATCTTTCAAAAAATCTGTCATGATACCACCAGAAGATATACAAACCCAGATGCTTTATTACTATATGATGTTTTCCCATAAGTGACAGTAATTCTTTATTTATACATTCATCCAATAGGAATATTAATAGGAAATATATAACTCTGTATTAAATACTGTCAATGAGTAGGAGAACCAAGCAAACTCTTTATTCTCAGAGCCAAAAGAAGGACTTAAGTTATAAAAGGACATCCTAATACAAATATGGGCAAAATTCATTGGAATAGTTGTAAAGATGCTGGTGAAGGAAAAGGTTTTTAATTTGCAGTTGAACTGAGACTTGAAGAGAAAGTAAAGTTTGGGATCAGCTGAGAAGAAGGCTTTTAGGCAGATTGAATGAGCTTAGCCTAGAGAAAAACAAAAATGTGGAGATAAAGAATTGCAGGTCATTTGCTGTTCTATACTTCCAGAGTCTATGAAGATGAGTGAGAGGAAAAAATCCTGAAGAACAATTTAATCCATTCCCTTCTCCAGGAGCTCTTCCTGATCCAGGGATAGAACCCCAGTCTCCTGCATTTGCAGTAGTTTCTCTATCCTCTGAGCCACCAGGGAAGCCTCCCCCCCCCCAAAAAAAATATATATATACATATTAAACACAAATCCCTAGAAACTATGATAGACATATTAATAAATTCAGCTTGGTTAAAATTAAGAATTTACATTTTAAGAATCTTATAAAGTGATTGAAAAACAAGCTACAATGTGAATAATGGTATTTGCAAGACTTTTATTATGAAAATGCTAGTTTTTAGAATATATAACAAGCTCATAAAAATGAGAGGTAGACCAACAGTTCAAGAGACAGAAGACTTCAATGGTTGTCTCTTCAAAGGTCTAGACTGATTGGGACTCTAAGGAAAAAAAAATTCATTTTTCAAATATATAATTCATAAAGAATAGTATATATAACAAGATGGGCTTCCCAGGTGATGCTAGCAGTAAAGAATCCACTGCCAAGGCAGGAGATGCAAGAGACAGGGTTCATCCCTGGGCCAGGAAGATCCTCTGGAGTAAGAAATGGCACCCCACTCTAGTGTTCTTGCCTGGAAAATTCTATGGGCAGAGGACCCCGCCAGGTTACAGCCCATGGGGCCACAGAGTCAGACACGACTGAGTGACTGAGCGTACACATGTATCAGGAATTATAAGAACAAAAGACCTAGTTCTCCAAGAAGACACAGCCATCTTAAAATGTTTAAGTGTATAGTAGCAAGTTTCATAGTGCAAGAATTGGGAACTGAAAAAAAACTGAAAGAAGAAACAGAAATATCTGAAATTATTAGTCACAAATTGATACTCCAATCTTATTAACTGGTAAAGCAAGTAAATAGGAAAACAATCAGCATATAGAAAATTTGAAAAATGCTATCAACCCAACAGAACTAATTGACCTATTGAGGGCATTCCATCCAATGACAACAGAATAACATTCTTTTCAACTGTATGCAGAACTTTCACAATGATGCACCACATGACAAATCTGGGAGACAATCTCAACAAGCTAAAAAAGGGTTAAAATTATACAAAGTATGTTCTCTGTCCGTAGTGCAATTAGTATAATTAAATATAATTAAATTACATTAAATATAGCTAGTATAATTAAGTTGCAGTAATAAAATTAAATAAAAAACCCAATGATTTTGGGGGAATATGTTTATATTTGGAAGCTAAACAGCATGCTCCTAAATAACTCATTGATTGAGGAAGTTATCTCTGGACAAACTGAAAAAAAAATCAACACATTTTGAAGACATTGAAAATCTTAGCATGTCAAACTTTGCAGAAAGCAGACTTCAGGAAATGTATAGCTTTAAATTCATATATTAGAAGAAAATAAAGATCTTAGGGATGTGATCTAAGCTTCCTTCACTAAGAATTTGGAATTAGACTAGCAAAGTAAACCCAAAGTGTGTAGGAAAGAATAAGGGAAAACAAAGACCAGAAATCAATAAAAATGGAAAATAAAGAAAACTAAAGATGTATTCCTTGAAAAGAAACCATAAAATTGATTAGCCTAGAGTCAGACTTCTGAGGAAAAAAGAGAAGATGCAGTTTACCAATATCAGAAATTCGTGAAGGACATCATTTTAGATGCCCAGGCTCATAGACATAGTAGGCAGCAGTCAGTATGTGTTCAAACCAATTGGTCTGGCCACCCAGTGAGCGTGCAGTGTAAGGCATAGTGGGACCATGACTTGGAAAACTATAAGACACTGAGGAAAGAAACTGAAGATGACACAAACATATGAAAATACACTGTCCTTACGAATTAGAACTGATATTGTTAAAATGACCATATTACTCAAGTCAATCCATAGAGTCAATGCAATCCTTATCATACTACCAAAGACATGTTTCAGAGAACTAGAACAAAGAATTCTAAAATTTGTATGGAAACACAAAAACACCCGAATAGCCAAAACAATACTGAGGAAAAAGAACAATGCTGGTGGTTATTATGCTCTCTGGTTTCAAACTATACTACAAATCTACAGTAATCAAAATAGTATGGTGCTGGCACAAAAATAGACCCATACATCAGTGGAATAGAATAGGGCTTCCCATAAATAAATCAACACTTATATGGGCAATTAAACTATGACAAATAAGGCAAGAATATACAATGGGGTAAAGACAACCTCTTTAACGAATGGTGTTGGGAAACCTGGAGAGCTACATGCTAAGAATTAAACTGGACTACTTTCTCACACCAAAAAAGAAAAAAAACAAACAAACAAACAAAAAAAAAACAAAAAAAGATAAACTCAATATATTAAAGACTTAAAGACCTAAAACCATAAAACTCCTACAAAAAAAGCATAGCAGTATACTCTTCAACACTGGTCTCAGCAATATTTTTTTATTTTGATACGTGTCTTCAGGCAAAGGAAACAAAAGGAATAATAAACAAATGGGACTACTTCAAGTTCAAAAGCTTTTGCACAATGAAGGAAACTATCAACAAAATGAAAAAGCTGTTTACTGAATGGGAGAAGATATTTGTAAATTAAATAACTACTAAGTGGCTAATATCCAAAATATACAAAGATTATTAAAAATTGTGATCTTATGTTTCTCAAATGCACCTATTTTCTCTTTTAATTATATGCATTAAAAATGAATAAAAGTATAGACTTTGTTGACTTGAGAAATGAATTTATAGAAAAGCAAGCCAAAAAAATCTTGTGATCAGTCAAAAAGATTACACACTAAATTGTTATTATTCATAGTAATACATAAACTAAATCAAACTTTATTTATTACACACACTTTGTGATTGATACATGTTGACAGATTAAGGTTAGACTATTTTGTTTCCATAATGAAGCATATATGTAAACCATTATTATGAACAGTACTGCACCTACAAACACTGCAACAAAGCTGGTAGTTACAAAAGGAGAGGCATTTGATACTTCTTTAGCTTTGTGCAAGCAGTTTCAGGTCAACAGGATGGGACTTGGCCATTGCATATACATGGATCCATTCTCCCTCAAACTTCCCTCTCATCCAGGCTGGCACATAACATTGAACAGAGTTCCATGTGCTATATAGTAGGCCCTTGTTGGTTATCCATTTCAAATATGTTTAAGCAATATGTTTGAGACGAACATGTGAGTCCAATTTTTAAAGTGTATTTATTTCTCATCTTAATGTATAACTTGCTTTTTCAAATTCTATCTTGGTTAATGTATAATTTCAATTGATAGGTTGCTAGATAGCTCCACTAAATAATATCAGAAATGAAGATGCTCTACATGAAGATGCCACACATTAAAGACATGTGTCCTTAATCTAACTCTGCTGGTTTTAATGTAAATAAGTGTTTCCTTTGTTACTGTTCTGCTTTATAGAAAGCAAGAAAAAGAACTTGGATAACCACCCTTTTCTGTGTTGTCAAAGGAATTCCTGAATAAAGGGTAAGTGGTATAAGAGAAATAATTCTAATTTATAGAACTACTTACCCAGGAGAGAATTAAAAATGCTGTGCTTCATGATACTTCTGAGGCCAATTTTCTTAAACAACCATGGACTTTAAGTAACACTGACATCAGTCTAACTGAATATTCTCTCCAGTTAGATCATCAAGGAGACTTGCATAGAGACCAATAGATCCATGAGTACTACATAGCCATCTAGTTTTCAGTTCTTAATGACCACAACCATTGTGGAGTATGCTGTTTCACTCTTTAGTTCTTAAAAACGTTTTCCTCCTCTGAAAATAATTCAGTGAATTTCTTGTCTGGCATGTGTTGTCTGTCTGGTAATTAACTCAGCATTAAACAAATTTTCTCACCCTACTTATTTAACTTATATGCAGAGTACATCATGAGAAACGCTGGACTGGAGGAACCACAAGCTGGAATCAGGATTGCCGGGAGAAATATCAATAACCTCAGATATGCAGATGACACCACCCTTATGGCAGAAAATGAAGAAGAACTAAAGAGCCTCTTGATGAAAGTGAAAGAGGAGAGTGAAAAAGTTGGCTTAAAGCTCAACATTCAGAAAACTAAGATCATGGCATCTGGCCCCATGACTTCATGGCAAATAGATGGGGAAACAGTGGCTGACTTTCTTTTTCTGGGCTCCAAAATCACTGCAGATGGTGATTGCAGTCATGAAATTAAAAGGCGCTTACTCCTTGGAAGGAAAGTTATGACCAAACTAGACAGCATATTGAAAAGCAGAGACATTACATTGCCAACAAAGGTCCATGTAGTCAAGGCTATTGTTTTTCCAGTGGTCATGTATGGATGTGAGAGTTGGACTATAAAGAAAGCTGAGTGCAGAAGAATTGATGTTTTTGAACTGTGGTTTTGGAGAAGACTCTTGAGAGTCCCTTGGACTGCAAGGAGATCCAACCGGTCCATCCTAAAGATCAGTCCTGGGTGTTCATTGGAAGGACTGATGTTGAAGCTGAAACTCCAATCCTTTGGCCACCTGATGCAATGAGCTGACTCGTTGGAAAAGACTCTGATGCTGGGAAAGATTGAGGGCAGGAGGAGAAGGGGACAACAGAGGATGAGATGGCTGGATGGCATCACCGACTCAATGGACATGGGTTTGGGTGGACTCCGGGCATTGGTGATGGACAGGGAGGCCTGGCATGCTGCGGTTCATGGGGTCGCAAAGAGTTGGGCACAACTGAGCGACTGAATTGAACTGAAGTGAACTGAAACAAGTTTTCATATAGTCTTTGTTTTATTATTTGTCAGAAGAGAAAAGTCACTGGACAGGATTAAATAGCAGGAAAATATTTAAAGATCACCTGCCACATTTCTCTATCTCTATGTCTCTCTTTTTGCTTTAACAGTTTCTTTCTTAAAATACATACTTCAATTTTAAAAGCATTATGATGAGAATTAATAAGTCACAGTATTAGATATAATAGAAATTGCAGACAATAATTCTCTTATCAAAAAGAAAATCTTTCTCAGATAAAAGTCGATATGTAGAAATTAAACTTCATCATTAAAATTCGTTCTTTTTAGAAAAATTTCTTGAGGAAACTGCATACTGTTTTACATAATGGCAGTACCAGTTTATGTTCCTTCCAACAGTATATTAGGCTTCTCCTTTCCCTGCATTCTTGCTAGCTTCTCTCTCGTCTTTTTAAAAAATCTCCATGCTAACTGGTATGAGGTGATATTTCACTATGGCTTTGATTTGTATTTCCCTGATCATTAGTGCTATTGAGTACCCTCCATGTAATTTTTTATACTTCCCTGATGATTAGTGATATCAGGTACTTTTCATGTAATTTTCATGTGATTTTTAATGGAAGAACTTTTCATATATTGTGATATGGGGAAGTCACCCTGTGTTATACATGATTTGGCTGAACTTTATGCCAAGTAGAACAGTCTGTCTTATGACCTGTCAAACATTCTTCGGCTTTAACCAATTTTTAAAACAAGAATGCAATTACCAAACTCTTTAGAATGTCCACCTTTGAAGATAGGAATACATGACCCCTTCTTCTGTCACTAATGCTAGTACTCCTTTTATGATGAGGTTTTCTTCTTAAACACCAGTGTCTTGCTGACTCACTATATAATGCTATACTGTCTCTTTTGAAAGCTTGAAGGAATCTGTTTTTGTTGTTTGCTTGTTCTGACAATATAAACCTCGGGTTCAGGCATCCAGAATGGAACCAGATGGCTCCATTTGTTTTTGCTTGTTCTTGCTTCTCATTGTGAATGGGATTTTGGACATGTTTCTGCATAACTGAAAACCTGAATTTTCCAAACTATGTAAACTTCAAGGACAGCACCAGCCATTCTCAAAACATCATCTGCTAGTGTTACCAAACATGGACTTGGGTATGCTCACTCAACACACAGCAAAGTCAGTCTACTGACACTGGATTGTGGTAAATGAAAGTACAGCATTTATTGCAAATGTCAAGCAAGGAGAATGGGCAGTATGTACTCAAAAGACCTGAACACCCCAATGGCTTTTTGGGGAAGGTTTTTTAAAGGCAACGTTACAAGAGTGGGTTGCAGGGTGTCCGAGAAGCTTTTGGATCTTTTTCTGATTGGTTGTTGGCTAAGGGTGCTATTTTGGGAGTCAACATCATCAACCCTGTGGGGCCAGTCAATCTGAGGCCTATGTGCTTATGGTTCATACTTTTCATCTGTGGGCATCTGGTGTCTTTAAAAAAAACTTAGGAATATCTTTCAGACATTGATATCTACTGGCAGCAGACTAACAGTCCTTCAAAAGATAAATGGATAAGGAGGATGTGGTGTATATATATATACAATGGAATATTTTATATATTATATATAATATATTTATATATTTAAATATATAAATATATAACATATATTTATGTTATAAATATATATAATAATATATTTATATATAAATGCATATATTAAATTTATTTATTTAAATATATATTAAACAATTAAATATATAAGATTAAACATATTAAATATATTATATAGATTTAGTAAATATATATTTATAAATATAATACATAAATATATTAATAATATTAATAATTAATCAACAACAATTAATAATATTATATTATTGTTGATATATTAATGTTATTATATATTATATAAAATTGTAGAATACATAAATATATTTAATATATTTTAATATGATTATTATTAATTATATTTATATGTATATTTATAGTAATTTATATTTATAGAGAGCATATTAAAAAGCAGAGACATTACTTTGCTAGCAAAGGTCTGTCTAGTCAGGCTATGGTTTTTCCAGTGGTCATGTATGGATGTGAGAATTGGACTATAAGGAAAGCTGAATGCCAAAGAATTGATGCCTTTGAACTGTGTTGTTGGAGAAGACCCTTGAGAGTCCCTTGGACTGCAAGAAGATCCAGCCAGTCCATCCTAAAGGAAATCAGTCCTGAATATTCATTGGAAGGACTGAGGCTGAAGCTGAAACTCCAAATCTTTGGCCAGCTGATGGTAAGAGCTGACTCATTTGAAAAGACCCTGATGCTGGGAAAGATTGAGGGCAGGAGGAGAAGGGGACAACAGAGGATGAGATGGTTGGATGGCATCACCAGCTCGATGGACATGGGTTTGGGTAGACTCCAGGAGCTGGTGATGGACAGGGAGGCCTGGCGTGCTGTGGTTCACGGGGTCGCAAAGAGTCGGACACGACTGAGCGACTGAACTGAACTGAACTGATTCTGAACAGTGTGAGATGGTACCTCTTTGTCATTTTGATTTGCCTTTGTCTGATAATGAGTGATGTTGAGCGTCTTTTCATGTGTTTGTTAGCCATCCATATGTCTTCTTTGGAGAAATGACTGTTTAGTTCTTTGGCCCATTTTTTAATTGGGTCATGTATTTTTCTGGTATTGAGCTGCATAAGCTGCTTGCATATTTTGGAGATTAATTCTTTGTCAGTTTCTTCTTTTGCTATTATTTTCTCCCATTCTGAAGGCTGTCTTTTCACCTTGTTTATAGATCCCTGGGTCGGGAAGATCCCCTGGAGAAGAAAATGGCAACCCACTCCATTCTTGCCTGGAAAATCCCATGGACTGAGGAGCCTGGTAGGCTACAGTCCATGGGGTCGCAAAGAGTTAGACACAACTGAGCAACTTACTTTCACTTTACTTTCATAGTTTCCTTCATTATGCAAAAGCCTTTATATTTAATTAGGTCCCATTTGTTTATTTTTGCTTTTATTTCCATTACTCTGGGAGGTGGGTCATAGAGGATCATGCTGTGATTTATGTCAGAGAGTGTTTTGCCTGTGTTTTCCTCTAGGAGTTTTATAGTATCTGCTCTTACATTTAGATATTTAATCCATTTTGAGTTTATTTTTGTGTATGGTGTTAAAAAGTGTTCTACTTTCATTTTTTTACAGGTGGTTGACCAGTTTTCCCAGCACCACTTGTTAAAGAGATTGTCTTTTCTTCATTGTATATTTTTGCCTCCTTTGTCAAACATAAGGTGTCCATAGGTGTGTGGATTTATCTCTGGCCTTTCTATTTTGTTCCATTGATCTATATTTCTGTCTTTGTGCCAGTACCATACTGTCTTGATGACTGTAGCTTTGTAGTAGAGTCTGAAGTCAGGCAGGTTGATTCCTCTAGTTCCATTCTTCTTTCTCAAGATTGCTTTGGCTGGTCGAGGTTTTTTGTATTTCTGTACAAATTGTGAAATTATTTGTTCTAGTTCTGTGAAAAATACCATTGATAGCTTGATAGGGATTGCATTTAATCTATAGATTGCTTTGGGTAGTATACTCATTTTCACTATATTGAATCTTCCAATCCATAAAAATGGTATATTTATCCATCTATTTGTGTGATCTTTGATTTCTTTTGTCAGTGTTTGATAGTTTTCTATATACGGGTCTTTTGTTTCTTTAGGTAGATTTATTCCTAAGTATTTATTCTTTTCATCATAATGGTGAATGGAATTGCTTCCTTAATTTCTCTTTCCTTTTTCTCATTGTTAATGTATAGAAACACAGCGATATCTGTGTATTAAGTTTATATCCTGAAACTTTACTATATTCACTGATTAGCTCTAGTAATTTTCTGGTGATGTCTTTAGGGTTTTCTATGTAGAGGATCATGTCATTTGCAAAGAGTGAGAGTATTACTTCTTCTTTTCCAATCTGGATTCCTTTTTCTTTTTCTTCTCTGATTGCTATGGGTAAAACTTCCAAAACGATGTTGAGTAGTAGTGGTGAGAGTGGGCACCCTTGTCTTGTTCCTGGCTTTAGGGGAAATGCTTTCAGTTTTTCAACATTGAGGATAACGCTTGCTGTGTTTTTATCTATATGGCTTTTATTACATTGAGATATGTTCCCTCTATGCCTGTTTTCTGGGGTTTTTTTTTTTTTTTCCTTTATTTATTTATTTATTTTTTCAGTGGGTTTTGTCATACATTGATATGAATCAGCCATAGATTTACACATATTCCCCATCCCAATTATTATAAATGGATACTGAATTTTGTCAAAAGCTTTCTCTGCATCTATTGAGATAATCATCTGGCTTTTATCTTTTAGTTTGTTAATGTGGTGTATCACATTGATTGATTTGCAAATATTAGAGAATCCTTGCATCCCTGGGATAAAACTCACTTGGTCATGAAGTATGATCTTTTAAAATATGTTGTTGGATTCTGTTTGCTAGAATTTTGTTGAGGATTTTTGTATCTATGTTCATCAGTGATATTGGTCTGTAGTTTTTTTGTGTGTGGCATCTTTGTCTGGTTTTGGTATTAGGGATTTTTGAATGCTGAGTTTTAAACCAACTTTTTCACTCTGCTCTTTCACTTTCATCAAGAGGCTCTTCAGTTTGTCTTTGCTTTCTGCCATAAGATGATGTATTCTGCATATCTGAGGTTGTTGATATTTGTCCCAGCAATCTTGATTCTAGCTTGTACTTCATCCAGTCTGGCATTTTGCATGATGTACTCTGCATATAAGTTAAATAAGCAGGGTGACAATACAAACCCTTTACATACTCCTTTCCCAATTTGGACCAGTCTGTTGTTCCATGTCTGGTTCTAACTGTTGCTTCTTGACCTGCATACAGATTTCTCAGGAGGCAAGTAAGCTGGTGGTATACCCATCTCTTGAAGAATTTTCCACAGTTGTGGTCCACACAGTCAAAGGTTTTGGCATAGTCAATAAAGCAGAAGTAGATGTTTTTCTGGAACTCTCTTGCTTTTCTATGATCCAGCGGATAGTGGCAATTTGATCTCTGGTTCCTCTTCCTTTTCTAAATCCAGCTTGAACATCTGGAAGATCTCGGTTCACATACTGTTGAAGCCATACTTGGAAAATTTTGAGCATTACTTTGCCAGTGTGTGAGATGACTGAAATGGAGGGGTAGTTTTTACATTCTTTGGCATTGCCTTTCTTAGGAATTGGAATGAAAACATATTTTTCAGTCCTGTGGCCACTGCGGAGTTTTCCAAATTTGCTGGCAATTTGGTTGCAACACTTTCACAGCATCATCTTTTAGGATTTGAAATAGCTCAGCTGGAATTCCCCCATCTCCACTAGATTTGTTCATAGTTATGCTTCCTAAGGCCCACTTGACTTCACATTCCAGGGTGTCTGGCTCTAGGTGAATAATCACACCATCCTGGTTATCTGGGTCATGAAGATCTTTTTTGTATAGTTTTCTGTGTATTCTTGCCACCTCTTCTTGATATCTTCTGCTTCTGTTAGGTCCATATTATTTCTGTCCTTTATTGTGCCCATCTTTGCATGAAATGTTCCTTTGATATCCCTACTATTCTTGAAGAGATCTCTAGTATTTCCCAGTTTAATGTTTTCCTCTATTTCTTTGCATTTATCACCTAGAAAGGCTTTCTTATCTCTCCTTGCTATTCTTTGTAACCCTGCTTCCAGATGGGTATATCTTTCCTTTTCTCCTTTGCCTTTAGCTTCCTTTCTTTTCTCAGCTATTTGTAAGGTCTCCTCAGACAATTGTTTTGCCTTTTTGCACTTCTTTTTATTGGGGATGATTTTGATTACTGCCTTCTGCACCATGTCATGAACCTCTGGCCATAGTTCTGGAACTTTGTCTATTTGTCTATCAAATCTAATCCCCTGAATCTATTTGTTACTTCCACTGTATAGTTCTAGGGGATTTGCTTTAGGTCATACCTGAATGGTCTAGTGGTATTCCCTACTTTCTTCAATTTAAGTTGAATTTTGCAATAAGGAGTTCATGATCTGAATTCTAGAAAACTAACCAAACTGATCACATAGACCATATCCTTGTCTAACTCAATGAAGCTATGAACCCTGTGTGTAGGGCCAACCATGATGTGTGGGTCATAGTGGAGAGTTTTGACAAAATGTTGTCTACTGGAGAAGATAATGGCAAACCACTTCAGTATTCTCGCTTTGAGAAGAATGAACAGAATGAAAAGGTAAAAAGATACAACACTGAAAGATGAACTCCCCAGGTCAGTAGGTACCCAATACACTACTGGACAAGAGTGGAGAAGTAACTCCAGAAAGAATGAAGAGATGGAGCCGAAATGAAAACAATGCCCAGTTGTGGAGGTGACTGATGACAGAAGTAAAGTCCAGTGCTATAAAGAGCAATATTGCATAGGAACCTGGAATGTTAGGTCCACAAATCAAGGTAAATTGCAAATGGTCAAACAGGAGATGGCAAGAGTGAACATAGACATTTTAGCAATCAGTGAACTAAAATGGGCTGGAATGGGTTAATTTAATTCAGATGACCACTATATATACTACTGTGGGCAAGAATCCCTTAGAAGAAGTGGAGTACCCCTCGTATTCAACAAAAGAGTCTGAAATTGCACTTGGGTGCAATCTCAAAAATTACAGAACAATCTCTGTTCGTTTCCAAGGCAAACCATTCAGTATCACAGTAATCCAAGTCTATGCCCCAACCACTAATCCTGAAGAAGCTGAAGTTGAACAGTTCTGTGAAGACCTACAAGAACTTCTAGAACTAACACCCAAAAGAGATGTCTTTTTCATCATAGTGGACTGAAATGCAAAAGTAGGAAGTCAAAAGGTACCTGGAGTAACAGGCAAATTTGGCTTCGGAGTACAAAATTAAGCAGCACAAAGGCTAACAGAGTTTTCTCAAGAGAACACACTGGTCATAGACAACACCCTCTTCCAACAACACAAGAGAGGACTCTACACAACCTAAATGTCAACAAATGAATGGATCAAGAAAGGTGAAAAAAAAATACACATATTTAGCCTTTACAAAAGGAGATCCTATCATTCGCAAAACATGGATGAATCCGGAATGCATCATGCTGAGTAAAATAAACCAAAAGAAAAAGACAGATACTGCATAGTACCACTTATATGTAGAATTTGTTTCTTTATTTCTTTTAAGCCAAACTGACAACAGTAAAGTGGTTGCCAGGGACTGACATGGGTGGAGGAAATAGGGTGAAGTTGGTGAAATGGTAGAGACTTTCACAATAGGATGAATATAAAATGAATAAGATCTGAATATATAATGTGCTAATAAGATGACTATCGTTGACACTTATACAATTGAAATTAGCTGAGAGAACTTAAATGTTATCATCCAAAAAAAAAAAAGGTAAATAAATGTGTGGGTGATGCATGTTTTAATTAAGGGAGGGAATCCTTTCACAATTTATATGCTAGAGATCAAGAAGTTGAAGTTCTGAGTAGGGATCAAAATAGAGAAAGCTAGTTACATCATAACCTATGTAATAAAGGTATTTATTTTTAAAATATAATAAGCATATCATGTTTATAATCATAAAGATAAGATCATTGAAGCCTACACGGTTGCTACTTGTATGGTCAAAGGTAAGGTTATTCTTGATGCAATAATTTCATTTATAATAAAGGCCTGTCAGTTATATACTAGGGCTGTTATTTGAATTAAATTACTGA
Source organism: Cervus elaphus (assembly GCF_910594005.1). NCBI lineage: Eukaryota > Metazoa > Chordata > Mammalia > Artiodactyla > Cervidae > Cervus > Cervus elaphus. The sequence continues at coordinate 5,914,943 of NC_057833.1, read as the reverse complement.
TAAATATAGAGACCTAAGCATAAATTTTGGCATCTTGGAGGTCTTCATTAAACTGCAATGTTATCATTACTATTATTATCAATATACATATTATTATTAAAATTACAGTAAGAAAGGAATACAATCAAAATTCATGCCCAGGGAATTTCCTGTCTGTCCAGTGGTTAGGACGCTGTGCTTTCACTGCAGGGCATCTGGGTTCGACTCCTGGTCAGGAAATAGAATCCCACAAGCCATGAGGTATGGCGCCCCCCCCCAAAAAAAAATTCATGCCCAGATATATATCACTTCACTCATGCCCTATTTAAAACAATTTACTCTTTGGTGCTGCCTAAATTGCTGGATTGAAATATGAAGCACAGCAATTTAATGCATGAACCCTAAAAAACCACTGCTCTAGCAAAGTAGGTGGCAATATAGAAAAGGCCAAGAATAACCAGAGCAGAAAGTATAGTAGAATAAAGGCATAATCAACTATGAGAGTCAAAATCTTCTCGACTGTTGGAGGATTATTAATCCACTAAAAAGTAGAGAAAGAATTCTAATCAGAATTCTATGAATTAAAGGAGTATAGCTTTTACACGAATATGTTGATTTTTCTCCCTACTCTTCCACCTGAATCACTCTCTCTCTTCTAGATAACACACTCTGTAAGAAGCAAGCAAGTCAGGTTTTAAAGAGCGAGCTGATGGGGAAAATCTTCCTCCTCATCTGGGCGAAAACACTGAGGATAGACAAGCCCTGTTCATGGGGTGAGTATGCTACGAAGCAATGTTAAGCGCTAGGAAAAAGGACATGTTTCCCTTACATGGATCTATCTGTACACTAGGGAACAGAAAAAGGGGATTAAAATAATGGCACGGCAGAGCATCATACACAACACTGTAAAAATACAGAAGAGATTGTCAGTGAACTAAATTCTTGACTTTTTTTCTGACATTCACTTATATTCAGCAAGGCAGGAGATGCGTATGATTTGCAAATTTTTAGCCATGAGGAAGTTTCCAAAATGTTTGTGGAAAAGCTTTTGGAATTTAAACTAACTAAATCTAGGCTCTTATTTTTCTGTGACCTAATTAAGTGCTAAAATTTAAATAGGTTTCCAATAGCAAATTAAGGAGTTTTTTTCACATGCTTAGAGAATGGTTGTGATTTGAAGAAACTATGTGATTCTCACCAAATTCATCTCAGGTTTATTTTTGTCTTTATTTTATTTTTATTTTTTTCCCCTTTTTTCCCCCCTTTATTTTTATTAGTTGGAGGCTAATTACTTTACAATATTGTAGTGGTTTTTGCCATACATTGACATGAATCAGCCATAGATTTACATGTGTTCCCCATCCTGAATCCCCCTCCCACCTCCCCTTCCCCCCATCCCATCCCTCTGGATCATCCCAGTGCACCAGCCCCAAGCACTTGTCTCATGCATCCAACCTGGACTGGTGATCTGTTTCGCACTTGATAATATTCATGTTTCGATGCTGTTCTCTCAGATCATCCCACCCTCACCTTCTCCCATAGAGTCCAGAAGTCTGTTCTATACATCTGTGTCTTTTCATTAATACCAATCTTTCTTTACAAGGATTCAGTAATCTGCTCTGAAACATTGTGGATATTGTAAAAGATCTCATGGAGAGAGAACACCATGAACAAAGTGGTTGCATTTACTCCCCTTGATCTTCTCACTCCATCTAGTAATAAGCAATCTGTTTATCAAATAGGCTCTCATTAGTTGTTGATGGGCCAAAGGGATTTAGCTAAAGCAATATTTACTGCTTCAGAAAGACACAAGCGAACATGACATAAATTATGACATATACACATAAGTCACTTGAAATAAGGCAATATTGCAAAGTAGTGTCTCAACTTGGCAGGGCCATGGGTTGTATGATGGGAGGCAGGAGAGAATTGTGAGTTAGGAAGTGGAAAAATCAATTACTTCCTCCATGGACTGGCCCACATGGCTGTAGGTCAAGGAGCATAAAAAATCTTGGGAAACATCTTTCCCACAGTCAGGATTTTCATTTATGTCAGGCTGCAACCTCTGAGTGTCAAGACCTGGAACAATTGCATGAAGAAGAAATAGTGAATGCTATCACTGTTCTTTGCAAGTCTCTCAGTTTTGCAGCTTAGGAAATGTGATGAGTGCAGTGGGTTTACAATAGGAGGTAGTATCTATGCTTCTCTGAAAAGAGCATCAAAACAGGCTGAACTCTGATCTGCGCATCCGTACCTTTACAAATTCAACTCTATCAAAGTACTTGGCATGCTTTAATTATTTTTCAAATTTATTTTTAATTGCAGGATAATTGCTTTACAATGTTGTGTTGGTTTCTGCTGTATAACAACATGAATCAGCCATAAGTATACATATATCCCTGCCTCTTGAACGTTCCTCCCACACCCCCGTCTCACCCATCTAGGCCATCACAGAACACTGGAGCTCAGAGCACAGAGTACAGAGCTCCCTGTCTTATATAGCAGCTTCCCACAAGCTATCTATTTCACACATGGTGATGTATACATGTCAGTGCTACTATCTCAACTCATGCCATCCTCTCCTTCCCCCACTGTGTCCACAAGTCCGTTCTCTACACATCTCCAGTCTTTCTCTGGAAATAGGTTCCTTTCCTTGTGCTATGCTCAATTGTGTCTGACTCTTTGCAACCCAATGGACTGGAGCCCCTCATGCTCCTCTGTCCATGGGATTTTCCAGGCAAGAATACTGGAGCAGGTTGCCATTTCCTACCCCAGGGGATCTTCCTGACTCAGGGATCAAACCTACATCTTTTACATCTCCTGAACTGGCAGGAAGATTCTTTACCACTGTGCTACCAAATAGGTTCATCAGTGCCATTTTTCTAGATTCCATATATATGCATTAATACACAATATTTGGTTTTCTTTCTGACTTACTTCACTCTGTATAATGGGCTCTAGGTTCATCCACCTCACTACAACTGACTCAAATTCATATCTTTTTATGGCTGAGTAGTATTCCTTTGTATATATGTACTATAACTTCATCCATTTATCTGTTAATAGACATTTAGATTGCTTCCATGTCCTAGCTATTGTAAATAGTGCTGCAAAGAACATTGGGGTGCATGTTTCTTTTTGAATTATGGTTTTTTCAGGATGTATGCCCAATAGTGGAATTGTTGGATCACATGGTAGTTTTATCCGTAGCTTTTTAAGGAATCTCCATACTGTTCTCCATAATGGCTATATCAATTTATATCCCCACCAGCTGTGCAATATGGTTCCCTTTTCTCCACATCTTCCCCAGCATTTTATTGTTTATAAATTTTTTGATGATGGCCACTCTGACTGGTGTGAGTTAACACCTCATTTGATTTGCATTCTCTAACAATGAGTGATGTTGAAAATCTTTTCATGTGATTATTGGCCATTTGTATGTCTTCTTTGGAGAAATGTTTGTCTAGGTCTTCTGCCCATGTGCATGTATATTTTGGAGATTAATTCTTTGTCAGTTGCTTCATTTGCAAGTAATTTCCCCCATTCTGACGGTTATCTTTTCATCTTGTTTATAGTTTCCTTTCCTGTGCAAAAGCTTTTAAGTTAAATTAGGTCCCATTAGTTTATTTTTGCTTTTATTTCCATTACTCTAGGATGTGGGTCAAAGAGGATCTTGCTTCAATTTATGTCAACATGTTCTGCCTATGTTTTCCTCTAAGAGTTTTATATTTTCTGGTCTTACATTTAGATCTTTAATTCATTTTGAGTTTACTTTCATGTAAAGTGTTAGGAAGTTTTATTTTATTCTTTTACACACAGATGTCCACTTTCCCCAGGACCATTTATTGAAGAGGCTATTTTTTCTCCATTGTATATTTCTTGCCTTCTTCATCAAAGATAAGGTGCCCACAGGTGCATGTATTGATCTCTGGGATTTCTAGCATGTTCCATTGAATTATATATGTTTTTGTGCCAGAAAAATACTGTCTTGATGACTGTAGCTTTGTAGTGATAGACTTTATAACTTAGCCCCCAAGATGATAGCTTACACCTTGTCTCAGAATCCTGGACGAGTCCCCAAGATGATGGATGAAAGCGTATGGTGTTCCACTGGATTTGTGGTCTCTGAAGGAGAAGCTTTAACTCCAGGACCAACGACAGTCTAAATTACCCAGAGCTTTGTGTTGTAGAAATTTTATTAAAGTAATAGTGACAGAAAAATCTTCTGACATAGACATCAGAAGGGGGTAGAAAGATTATTTGTCTTGCTAGTTTTAAGCAGGGAATTATATACTTTTCTGTTAGCTGTTGAGAATAGAAAAAAGAAACGCCTCAAGACCAAGAGAGTTGCACCAGGCTTCTCTCCCACAACATACATATCTGCACAAGGGGAGTCATCTCTGGACAAAACATCTCTGGGTGAGACATATTGTATAAGTCTTGAAAAAAAAGCAGAACTCCGAACAAGATACACAGTTTCATTAACATAGCTTTAAAAAAAAGTTTTCATGAATAAGATGTATTTTTTTTGCAGGGGAGGGGGTAGTTAGTAGCTCAAGGTTGGAAAAAAGTCACTTTCAGGTGGAACCCATTGTCATCATAGCAACACAGGATTAAAGGAGCCTCCTAAATCCTGACTAAAGTGGGATCAAAGGAATGTAGGAAAAAACAAAAAAAGGTCTGCCACTTGCAGCTTTCTCCCTCCTGTGGCTTGGGGACCTCTGGCCTCCCTAGGAGACCTGCCTAGCAGTTAACCTTTCCAGTAGTATAGTCTGAAGTCAGGCGGGTTGATTCCTCCAGCTCTGTTTTTCTTTCTCAAGATTGTGGGGGTTTTTTTTGTTTGTTTGTTTGTTTGTTTTGCTATTCGGAGTCTTCAGTGCTTCCAAACAAATTGTAAAAATTTTTTGTTCTAGTTCTGTGAAAAATATCATTGATGATTTGATAGGGATTGTGTTGAATCTGCAGATTGCTTTGGGTAGTATATTCATTTTGACAGTATTGATTCTTCCAATCCAAGAACATAATATATCTCTCCTTCTGTTTGTATCATCTTTGATGTCTTTCATCAATGTCTTACAGTTTTCTGTATACAGGCCTTTTGTCTCCTTAGGTAGGTTTATTCCTAGATATTTTATTCTCTTTGTTTCAGTAGTCAATGGGATTGTTGTCTCAATTTCTCCTTCTGACAAGATAGTATACCTAGAAAACCCTAAATTACTAGAGCTAATCAATGAATTTAGTAAAGTCACAGGATATAAAATTAATACACAGAAATCACTTGTATTTCTATAAACTAACAACAAAAAATCTTTTGTTTCTTTTCTAAGAAAGAAAAATTAATTATTCTCTTTCTTCTCTCAACAGAGACTTAACACTGAGAGCTTGTTTTATGGCCACATGCCCAATCTGAAACCCAGAAGCTGGTGCAGAGTAGCCGTACAGTACATGCTTGTTCAATAAATAAAACTTTCTTTAACTGCAAGGGAATTACAATGTCTCTTTCACAAAGAATTTAAAACTCTTTTCAATGTTTGCTTTCTTTTTAGTATCTTCTCTAATAATATGTTGTAATTACACATATAATGAAATATTCAACTATAAACAGGATAGTAAAATGTATATGGAATATATCTAAATATGTAAGCAAACATTTAAAATATACTCCCAAATGTTTCTTCTAGCCCAAGATAACTTACTTGAAATACCCACACTCTGCACTTAAATGTACATACATTGTTTATAACTCAATTTAAAGAGAAAATGTGTAAAAATAAACTTTCTAATAAACTGTATCCATAATAAAAATGAGTTAAGAAGAATCTATATCCTTTTTATTAGAACTATAAGAACCACAAATGCCATTTATGTAATTAAACTTTTTCTAGTATAAACATTAAAAAAGTAAAAACAACTTAAATTAATTTTATTAATATGCAATTATCAATATAAAAATACTAAGGTATTTTTCTACCAAGACTTCATAAAATTATGATTGCAACTATAGAATCATACATGCAAATTTCTTAAGAATACTTAACAGTTTTAAAATATCAAATTTTGTAGAATGCACTCAAATTTTGTCAAAATATAAAATGACCATATCAAAAAAATAAATAAATAAATAAAATGACCATATCAAAAGAAAATGACATCTCAGCAATGGCAGATTAATTTCTTTGCTATATGTAACATTGTTACAAATTGATAATAAAAACAGCAGTGACAATAGATATAGAGAGAAATATTATGAACTGCTATGGGAAAATAAATTAAATATGCCATAAATATCTCACACATTATGGCAAAAAATGCAAATTAGTCCCAAGTATTTATTTTCTTTAGTCTTCATGCATTTAATTCTCTCTCAAATCTTCCATATCTTTCTCTCTCTCTTTGATGTACTCTACTTCTTTATACCTATCTGTTGTTCTAATATCCACTTCAGTTGAGTTTGATATGTTGTTAAAGCCATCTTTTAGGTTTTAATTTTCAACTGTTAATCTTCCAAGTAGTCAAGAATAATGGTGACCATGTAAATTTCAAACATAAAGAAATATCCTCCCAAAAAACCATACAATTCATTGAGTATAACAAATAATACTACACAATCTCAAACTCCAAATTACCTGTAAATAGAAAAGTAAGCTCTACATTACATCAGAATTATTTCTAAAGCTCTTGTCAAAACTTTACAGAGAATGGGAAATTGGAGAGTATGTATGAAAAAACTACACAAAAGAGAATAAAATGAAGAGCCTGAGACTGAGATACAATTACCCACTTCTTCAAAAGAGAAAGAATATCCCAAAGTTGAAACTTCTGTGAGTCATAGTAGATGTTTATTGTTGATGTTCAGTCACTAAATTGTGTCTGGTTCTTTGCAACCCCATGGACTGAAGCACATCAGGTTTCCCTGTCCTATACTACTGCTCAGCAGTTGCCCAATTTCATGTCCATTGAGTTAGTGATGCTATCTAACCATCTTATCATCTGCTGCCCTCTTCTCCTTTCACCTTCTGTCTTTCCCAGCATGAGGGTCTTTCCCAATGAGCTGGCTCTTTGCATCAGATGGAAAAAGTATTGGAGCTTCAGCTGCAGCATCAGTCCTGCTAATTAATATTCAGGGTTGATTTCCTTTAGGATTGACTGGTTTGATCTCCTTGTAGTCCAAGGGACTCTGAAGAGTCTTCTCCAGCCCCATGATTCCAAAGAATCAATTATTTGGCACTCAGCCTTCTTTATGGTCCAACTCTTAACATCGGTAATGACTACTAGAGAAACCATAGCTTCGACTATATGGACCTTTGTCAGCAAAGTGATGTCTCTGCTTTCTAATACACTGTTTAGGTTTGTCATAGCTAGCAAGCATCTTTTAATTTCATGGCTGCAGAGACAATCCTCAGTGATTTTGAAGCCCAAGAAAATAAATCTGTCACTGCTTACACTTTTTTTTAGTAGATCATAGAACTTACTAAAATGAAGAGACTTAATAAAATACGTACACTGCTCATTTTGGTTGAGAACTGGGGAGGAAGAAGAAATGAAACAGAGGGGGTTTATAGGTCAGGGAGTAATGTGAAAAAGAAAGGATAACGTTGGTAAATATTTTCTAACTTTTCTTCTTGTTTATATGAAGTATAAAATTTTTCATAATTTCATATACTTTTCTAAATTTTAATTTTCTAAGCACCTTTTTGCATATCTATTTTAATATTTTTTTATTTAGTTATCTTAAATTACCCAAGTCATATGAAACAATAATAACTTAAGTCCTTTCCAGTTGTTTTATCTTTAAATTTTATTTTCTTATCTAATTGAGATGGATAGGATCTACCCAGAAAATGAAATATAGTAAAGGTAATGATATTCATAAGTTCTATTTAATTCTGATATTATCATGAAGTTAATTTTGGATTATAATAATTTATTTAGCCATATAAATCTCCTATTACTATTACATGAATATTGTTTAAAGGTTAAAAAGTGAATGTGAACTTTTATTTCTCTTTGAGATATTTAGAGATAAGCATATGATTTTTCTCATTACTATTAACAAAGATACTGAATAATTCCTTTATTCCTAATATTAATATAAGCACTTCTTAGTCATGATATATTGTTCTTATACTCTGTTAATGTATTCTCTTTGCTTATATGTTTTTAGAATTTTTCATAACTATGCATAAGTAAAATCAATCTGTAGGTTCTCCTTTTCTACTATCCTTCTAGTTTTGATGTAACTATCTCATAAAATGAATACAGAAATGTTTCCTTTTTGTGTCTTAGAATTGCGCTTTTAAAGGTTTGATACATTTTCTCCTTTAGATCATCCCAGGAACACTGCTTTTTTCTGATCAGTCAGAATTCTTTTTAAATTTCTGGTATGGTAATGTATATTGAAAATATATTTTAGATTCAGTTTATTTTGCTGTTGGATTTTCCCCAGTGGCTTAGTGGTAAAGAATCCACCTGCAATGCAGGAGACATAAGAGACATTATCTTAAATCCTGGGTCAAAAATATTCCCCTGGAGGAGGACACAGCAACCCACTCCAGTATTATTGCCTGGAGAATCCTGGCGGGCTACAGTCCACGCAGTCGCAAAGAGTAGGATACGACTGAGCGACTAAGCACAGAACATTCATTAATTTTTATCTGGTGTATTTTTCTTCTCAATTAGGATATATAGAGGCCCAGCAATCCCACTGCTGGGCATATACACCGCGGAAGCCAGAATTGAAAAAGTCACATGTACCCCAAAGTTTATTACGGCACTATTTACAATAACTGAGACATGGAAGCAACCTAGATGTCCATCGGCAGATGAATGGATAGGAAAGTTGTGGTTACATACACACAATGCAGCATTACTCAGCTATAAAAAGGAACACATTCGAGTCAGTTCTAATGAGGTGGATAAACCAGGAGCCTATTATCAGAGTGAAGTAAGTCATAAAGAGAAAGATAAACATTGTATATTAATGACTATATATGGGAATTAGAAAGATGGTACCAATGATCCTACAGGCAGGGCAGCAAAGGAGACAAGACGTGAAGAGCAGACTTCTGGACTCAGTGGGAGAAGATGAGGGTGGGATGATTTGAGAGAATAACACTGAAACAGGTACATTACCATCTGTAAACTAGATGACCAATGCCAGTTCGATGCATGAAGCAGGGCACCCAAAGCCAGTGCTTGGGACAACCCAGAAGGATAGGATGGGGAAGGAGATGGGAGTGGGGTTCAGGATGGGTGGGACACATGTACACCTGTGGCTGATTCATTCTGATGTATGGGAAAAACCATCACAATATTGTAAAGTAATTATCCTCCAACTAAAAAAAAAAAAAAAAAACACTCAACTCTTGAACTAGCTAAGTAAGCAAACAAATCAAAAAGAGGTGGGGTGGGGGGAAATCTTTGCAGCCATTGAAAGGATGAATTTGGAAGTGTCCATTACCTGGTCAATTGCAGATTGAGTCTGTGGTAGAACTGAAGTGTTGCTATCCAGTGGCATCCTTTGGGACTTGCAGTAAGCATGTTTTTGTTTCCTTTTCTCTATATTTTGGTGTTTCAACATCTGAGGTCTTTCTGACCACGGAGGGACTACCCTTCTCAGGCTCAGCTAATGGATAGAGATAAGCCACCAACTTGCCTGTGAGCACATTTTTCATATGCAAACCAACCCGTTCAGAACCCATTCCCTTAAAGTCTCTTTATCTTAATCACCCCAGGGCTTAATCATCTAATCACCTAATCACCACAGGGCCAAGTACCAGCCAGAGACAGCCCCTATACCCAACAGTGCCCTGAAATTATTCAAATTAGCCGATCCTAAGCTTGCTTACCCTGCCTTGCCTATATTCTTTCCCGTGGAAACTGCAGTAAAGCTCTGGTCCACATTTCCCCCTGCTCTCTCTGCATCCTGATCGACTCTGGTGCTTGCACGTGTGGCACCCCCATGGAGTGGCCTGACTCTCGCGACACCTGTGAGAAGCTCTTTTAATCGGCAGTCATCCCCTGATCTCTTTGCCATAGGAGAATAATAAAATTTATGTTTTAAAGTCAGATTATAGATTCAAATATCCGGTACCTGGACTATGGGACAAATAGCTCCTGCCACAGAAGGTGGCCTGATAACCTAAGACATGTGCTTACTGTCTCACTTGCAATGTCAGAGAAATCTCAAGTAGGAATCTCAGGATTTGTGCTTTATGAACACTTTTGTCCCCGAACTTTCCTCTACTTTCCCCCTCAACCCATTCATAATTTAGAAAGAGTCATCGCATATTTCATTTAGCAGTTTGAGGTGTATGTACCTAAAAGTTTTCTTCAGACATCTTGGCTACTGCCCTAGTGAAGACAAAACTTCTTGGGGGACCGTGAGAAGAGGAGTAACATGTCTTTCATTTTAAAAAAGGTCATTCTGTTTGACATCTTGCAAATTGATTCTAAGGATTCAAAATGGAAAAGGAGAGAGAAATTATAATTCCATTGGACTATTTCCAGCAAAAATTGATAGTCATTTAGATCAGGGTGTTAGCAATGGAAGTAAGAATAAAAAAAGGTTGGATACAGGATATATTTTGGCTAAGAGGATTTAATAATGATATCTGTGACAGAAAAAATAAGGAGACAAATAATAGTGAGTTTTTGTCTATTTGTTTTGGTTTTACTTTACTTTTGTTTGTTTTTGCCTTGAATAACTGGAAATAAGGAGTTGCTATCTGCAGACATGAGAAAGATGAAGATCAACAGTTATTTGACAAAAGATCAGAAATTTAAGTTTGAGGTATTTATTTAAATCCAACTGGGATTGTAAAGTATGTATATAGATGTATATGTATACCTAATCTGGAGTTAAGAAGGTTCAGACCAGAGATGTGGATTGGGGCTTCAATTTACAGATTATTGAAAGCCATGAGACTAGCTAATATCACCAGAGAAGAGAGTACGGGTTTAAAAACAAACAGCAACAACAAAACCCATATGCAGAAGCACTCCACTAAGAGATCAAGAAAAAAGACAGATGCAGAAAATGTAATGGAGAGCAAGAGATAGAATCTGGGATGTATACAAGAAAGTGATCATAATGAGTGACTGAAGAACTAAATCTGAATAAGGAAGGAAAAATACATGCAGAATGAGGAAATTTAAAATGCTGATATAATTCAAGTGCATGGTAATTAGGAGTATTAGTGACAGTGACCTAGAATGACAGCAGGTTACAGTCAGATAATAGCCTCTTTGATACTGAGATTATAGGGTGCAGTTTCGGTTAGTAACAAAGTCTAAGGCATGATCATAAAAGCAAATGGTTTATGCAGAGTAAAAGCCAACATTATCAGGGGGAAGGAAAGCCAAACAATTTACAGTCCACACTGTTAGTTGTATCATCTATATAGATTTTGAAATCCCCAATTGTAATAGTGGAGATAGCGATGGAGACTTTAAAGGTGAAATCTTTGAGACATTAGAGTCAGTGATGCAGAGGTTGGCAAGTGACTACATAATGGAAAGGTAACTGATGATAGAGTCTACTATCATGATATGGGAGGCTGTAGGGAGAAAGAATAGTCTGGTAGCATTAATGAACAAGGAAGATACTTATGGTTTGATCAATGTGGGAGGGAAAATAGAAGCCTTGTCCTCAATCAAGTACTACATCTCAGATGACAGTTAATGGAAGGCACAGATAAAATCTTACGGATATCTGTTCATGATGATTCAGGAGTTCCAGAGAGCTCAGTGGAAGATTATAGGAATTGAGAAGGGGTTGTGGAAAGGGGAGAATCAGGGACAGGGAATACATTACAGAGATTAGGGGGTGAGAAATGAAAGTGATTGAGAGTGAGGACTGATGTAGAGAGGGGTAAAAATCAGTTAACGACAGCCAGTTATCCCTTCTCCAGTGATCTTCCCAACGCAGGAATTGAACCAGGGTCTCCTGCATTGCAGGCAGGTTCTTTACCAACTGAGCTATCAGTAAAGCCCAAGAAGTCATCAGGACACCAATAATTTTTCATCCTATTGTACTTGGTAAAAACCAAATGTGGGGATTTGGATGGACTTTTGTAATAGGAAACTTAAGCTGAGAATAGAGAATTCTTTTGTTGTTGTTGCTTTGTTAGTTATTGATCCCTCCCTCTGCTATAACTTTAGGCTGGAAATCTAAGGAGACACATGCAACTGACATCAATTTGTTGCATCATTATTATTTATATAGCTTTAAAAAAGTACTTTGTGTCATATGTTATGTCCATATTTAAACATATCTTTCTATTCCAAATTAAGACTATGTTCCCACCTGGTAATTAACATACATTGTTTTGATTTACGGGTAGGTGGTTTGAAGGAGGTAAAAGAGTGGGACATACAGATACAAGTAAAAAAGTCCTCTTCAACTGAGTACACAAATATTACACAAGTATCCCAATGGTGCTCCATTTGGAACCATAAGTATGATTCATTTATACTTCTGTCTCATGTAATACATGACCACAAATATTCCTATGTATTTTCCACAAGTAATTTAAACCATTTATGCCTACAGAATTTGTGACCTAACTACTAGTTGTTTACTTCTCTCTCATGGTTTTACTTGAAAAAAATAAAAAAATCTTGTTCAGGACGGTGTGCCCATGTTAAAAAAAATATTACTCCTTAAGCAAACTTGGCAGCTATGTGTGTCCACATGAAATACAGTTCTGTAAAATGAAACATAAAATGAGACGTGTACCAGGTAGGACTTGCAGAAATGCTATTGTTTTTCTTGATAAAAACAGAAATGAAAGTTTCTGATTCTCCCATTCCCCTAACCTGCCCCTCTTACTGCCTGATAATAGCTGAGGAGGAATGGAAAGAAGCCTTGATTTCTGATGGTTGGGAGGAGATGCCATACTAGCCCTGAGCTGCTTCCCTCAGTATTTCTCCAAAGTTATCAAACATTACATAATATATGGTCATTACTGTTTATTCACCAGTCTATGCTATAGACTGAATGTGTCCCCCAAGTTTCCTCTGTGGAAACCCCACCTTCTCTGTGATGGTATTAGGAAGTGAAGTGAAGACTGTGAGAAGCAATTAGGATTAGGTGAGTTCATGACCGTGGAGCCCTAGTGACTGAAATGAGTGCCCTTATTAGAGTCATAGAAAAGCCTGCCCCCTCTGTGTTCTTCATCACGGAAGTCACAGTTGGCAATGCAGAAGACGGCTCTCACCAGAATCTGACCATGTTGACACTCTGAACCTCCAAAACTGCAAGCAATAAATTTCTATTGTTTTATAAGCCATGAACACTATAGTTATTGTTGCAGCAGCCCAAATTGACTAAGACAGTCCAATAACATAGCTGTTTTATTTGTCAGCCTACTAACCCCATATAGACAACAGGACTTTCAGAGATCAAAATTTTCAAATGGGTTTTGTGATTTCCTCTATGTCCTGGGCTTCACTCATTGCTGCTACATGTAGAGTTACTGCCTCCCACTTAAATGCCCCTCATTTGTCACAAGAAGAGAGCTGCTTTTTCCTAAAATGCCTATGAGATCATTGGCACTGATTCTGGTATCTGAGCACAGGAAGAAGTTTGCATTAAGAAGTGAACTTTGCAGTGATAAGCAAATGATGTTGCATTGAGGCAAACACTTTGAAAAAAGAATTGGCAAGAAAATATGAGTGCCTATAAGGCAGCATTTCAAGACTCCAAATCCATGCCAACTGAAGCTCTAGCATTTCACAAACCAGATGTATTCCTTTAAACTTTCTTCTCAATAGTAATACTATTAGACAAAAAACTAGGGCTATAAATTAGAGTTATGAGAAATGAGTAATAGCAGCAAGAAAAAATATAGAATATAAATATTAAAGTACACAGATGAGTAAACAACATTTAGAATAAGGGATAGAGAAGAATCTGCTGAGTTAAAAAGACAAACAAAGAAAATACAATGGTTATGAGAACTTTAGAAAGGTCAGAGATAATCAAATATCAATGCAAACACAACCTTTTATCACTAATTTGTTTTCTACTCTGAGGTTTATATATTTTTATAAACCACTGTTCAGATATTTTACTATAAATTTTCACTTAACCAACTCAAATACTGATTTTCTATTCTATATCCAATTTTAAACCCACGATAAACAAGTGCTCCATGGAATCCATCCTCAATGTGGTTATGGGTCACCCTAACTCCAGCATTCTGGAGTCTGGTGACGTACATGATTCCATCATCTCTTAATACATCATATTGACAGGTGATGACATAGGTCAGGGGCAAATTACGCAATCTGTTGTCATCAGCCAACAAGGGAGCCGCCCTCACATCTAGAAACCCTGGATACTTTTTAGCCAGCTTAGAATTACCATAAGTTGGACTGTTGTAAAAATGCCCTTCCTTAAACTTCTCAGGGAGCAAAGAACTCCAATTAACAAATCTGAACAGATGACTTGATTCCACCGGTACATGTTGATTGAAGAACATGGCTTTTTCAAGTGATCTGTCCGTGGTAAAGTATCCACTCCACAATTTGACCACGAATGATTTGGTCAGACCAAGAAAATTTGAGTTTTCCCGATATGATGGTAAATCCAGATCAAGAGACTGAAGGGCAGGATAAATTAAAGACTGGGTCTTGAGCTTGATCTTGACATCTGGGTCATCTATGAGCTGAAAATAATTTACAGTTGATCAAATAGTAATTTCATTTAAAAATATATTTTTAATTTAAAAACAATAACTGGTATGAGTTAAAATCAGAATCTCAAAAAGATAATCAGAAACAAGAAATATATCTCAAAGAACATTCCAGTTTCAATTATATCTAAGACTAGGTGTATTACTTAAATACTATGAACATAAACAGTGATAGAACCCAGGTCTCCTGCATTGTAGGTGGTACCATCTAAGCCAACAGGGAAGCCCCCTACTTTTCTTATGGATGGGGGAAAAGACCATCTAATCTGTGATTAAAAAGCAAAATATCTACTCTTACAGCCAAGAATGGCAATCAGAGGAAATTGATATATTTTAAATAAAGATTTTATATACATGTTATTATATTAACAGAGAGTCCCTTGAACTGTAAGATGATCCAACCAGTCCATCCTACAGGAAATCAGTCCTGAATATTCATTGGAAGGACTGATGCTGAAGCTGAAACTCCAATACTTTGGCCACCTGATGTGAAGAACTGACTTATTGGAAAAGACCCTGATGCTGAGAGGAGAGGAAGGCGGGAGGAGAAGGGGATGACAGAGGATGAGATGGTTGGATGGCATCACCAACTGGATGTACATGAATTTGAGTAAGCTCTGGGAGTTGGGATGGATAGGGAAGTCTGGTGTGCTGCACTCCATGGGGTCACAATGAGTCGGACAAGACTGAGTGACTGAACTGAACTGATATCAACAGGCAGTAACATTTAAGGAGATCATGTCATTAGGAATTCTAATTCAATGCTGACATTAAACAAATAAATCCTGGGTAAAAGTCTAATTGATTTTAATGTTTAAGTGTTTCAAATATTCAGGTTAGTGCATTAAGACAACTGTATCTATAAATTAATATGCATATATTTGGGGTGTACTAAAATTTTTCCATCAATAGGATGCATAACCCCAAATATCTGGGAACCAGTAATACTGAGCATGGGGCTTCCCTGATGGCTTAGATGGTAAAGAACCTGCCTGCAAGGCAGGAGACCCAGGTTTGATCCCTGGGGCGGGAAGATCCCCTTCAGGAGGGCATGGCAGTCCACTCCAGCATTCTTGCCTGGAGAATCCCATTGACAGAGGAGCCCGGCAGGCTGTAGTCTATAAGGCTGCACAGAATCAGACACAACTGAAGCGATTCAGCAAGCACACACACAATATTAAGCATTACATTTTAGGCGATGTTCCTATGTACATTTATTTGGTTCCCACGTTGAAATGGCCCAGGATGTCTCAGAGATTAGCTTCTCTAAGTGTGGTCCCTAGATGACTAGTACTCAAATCACCCAGGGATTTGTTAGAAATGAAAATTCTTACAACCTAGCCCAGACTCACTAAATTAAGTTGGGAGGAACCAGCAATGTGTGTTTTGTCATCTTTCGGGTGATTCTGATGCAAGGAAAAATTTGAGCTCCACTGGTGTAGGTCATAAACAGTAATTATTGAAGCCATATGCACTCTGGTGATGCTCAGAGTAAAGTATAATGGCTAGATGAAGTTCCTGAAAGTTTCTGAAAACTTGATATAGAGTTGAAGATAGGACAGGACCGTGACATTCTTTCCTTTGATATAAATATGACATTTTACTCACACACGCGCGCGCACACACACACACACACACACACAGGCCTGCAAAAGCAAATGGCAACAATTTTTACTTTATTTCATTTAGATCACAGGAATTAGAACTAGTTAGTAGAATAAAATATTTAAAAGTTCATCACTAGATTATTTTATGTAAAAATAATTTCCAAATTTAAATAACCAGTTCAGTGTTTTATTTCAGGTAAAATTACCACATTCCATTTATCTTGGTACCTAGAATGAAGAATGCTGTTCAGATCAGTACAGGAGTGGTAATTATTAAATGGCTTCCCAGGTGGTACAGTGGTAAAGAATCTGTCTGTCAATGCAGTAGACACAAGAGAATGTGGGTTCCATCCCTGGGTCAGAAATAGCCTTTGGAGTAGGAAATGGCAACCTGCTCCAGTATTCTTGCCTGGAAAATCTCATGGAGAGAGCTTAGTGGGCTACAGTCCATGGGATCGCAGAGTTAGATGTGACTGAGCGACTGAACACACAATTATTAAATAGATAGCTCACAGGTGACTGACTTAGTGAGTTAAGAAGACATACAAAAATACATTATATTTGACCAATTAATTAAAACTTTACAGATAGCCAAAATCTTTGACCTGTAGATTTAAAAAATAAACAAATCTATATTTTATTTTAAAATTTTAATGGAGTATAGTTGATTTACAATATTGTTTTAGTTTCTCTGTACAGCAAAGTGGATCAGTTTATATATATATATATATATATATCTCCACTCTTTTTTAGACTCTTTTCCCATATATGCCATTGCAGAGTATTAAGTAGAGTTCCATGTGCTATATAGTAGGTCCTCATTAGTTATCTATCTCATATGTAGTATTCTATACCAATCCAAATCTCCCAATTTATTCCCTTTATTCCCCCTGGTAGCCATAAGTTTGTTTTCTACATCTGTGAATCCATTTCTGTTTTAAAAAATTATACTTTATGGTTTTATAGTTCAATATAGCACATATATGTAACAGCATAAGGCAGAAATGTGAAATGTAATAAATATGTTTAAGGGTCAGGGAATTCACCATACCCTTGCACACCCTTCTTCCTCTCCAGTAACCATCAACCTTCATTTTATTACATTCAATTTTGTGTATTTCTTTAAAATTACACTAGGCATAATATCAATGCAATTAAACTGGTTAGGGCTTCCCGGCAGAGGGATAAAGAATTCGCCTGCAATGCAAGAGATGCAAGGACATAGATTTGATCCCTGGGTCAGAAAGATCCTCTCAAATAGGAAATGGCAGCCTGCTCCAGTGTTCTTGCCTGTAGAATTCCATGGAATGAGTAGCCTTGTGGGCTACAGTCCATGAAGTTGCAGAGTCGGACTTGACTGAGTACACACACATCTATTCCTAGGTAAGCAATAATTGTTAGTGTGACTTTTAAAAACTTATTTTTGTACATGAGATATGATTTTACTTCCTTGATCTCTCAATGTATTGAAACTTATTTTTATAAAATATACTTTTCTTTGCATTATTAACAGCTTGGTCATGGTATGTATATAATATGTATTTTTCTAATATTTTATTCATAATAATATCTTAGTTTTCTGAGTGTAATTGACCCATTGTTTTCCTTCCTGAAATTGTTCTTGTCAGATTGATCATAAAGATCAAGATTCTTTGAAAATAACTGGAGTGTATACTCTTTTCCTATTCTTAGGCATATATTTTGTTTATCTGGAATAAAATGGCTATAAAATGGCTCAGATTTTTATTTCTTGTTCTGTCTGTTTTGCAAGTTATTTTTCTTGGAATTTGTCCATTTAAATGAAATATTACAACACTTTAATTTCAAAGTTCTTCAAAAAAAATTCTTTCAAGGATACAATATACATGTTTAACTCTTCAAAGAATAATTCTTTTCCATATCGAAGGGTCTGCTGTGTTGTCCTGCTCTCAATTTTGACGTTAACTAGTTGTAATTAACTTTTATTTTTCCTCACTATCTTCGAAGACATTTAAAAATTGTGTTAGTCCTCTAAACAGGACTTTTTTGCTTTTTGTTCACATCTTCCATAAGCTCATTTTGATTATCCTATTTTCTGTTCTTGTCATTATTACTATCTTCCTTCTATTTTTTAATTTGATTTTTTGGGTCAAACATTCATCCTTCTTTCTTTGCTAATATATGCTTTTGAGGAAATACATTGTCACCCTGCTTATTAAACTTATATGCAGAGTACATCATGAGAAATGCTGGGCTGGAGGAAGCATAGGCTGGAATCAAGATTGCAAGGAGAAATATCAATAACCTCAAATATGAAGACGACACCACCCTTATGGCAGAAAGTGAAGAAGAACTAAAGAGCCTTTTGATGAAGGTGAAAGAAGAGAGTGAGAAAGTTGGCTTAAAGCTCAACATTCAGAAAACTAAGATCATGGCATCCAGTCCCATCACTTCATGGCAAATAGATGGGGAAACAGTGGATACAATGGCTGACTTTATTTTTCTGGGCTCCAAAATCACTGCAGATGGTGACTGCAGCCATGAAATTAAAAGACACTTACTCCTTGGAAGAAAAGTTATGAACAACCTAGACAGCATATTAAAAAGTGGAGACATTACTTTACCAACAAAGGTTTGTCTAGTCAAAGCTATGCCATTTCCAGTAGTCATGTATGGATGTGAGAGTTGGACTATAAAGAAAGTTGAGAGCCGAAGAATTGATGCTTTTGAACTGTGGTGTTAGTAGAAGACTCTTGAGAGTCCCTTGAATTACAGGGAGATCAAACCAGTCCATCCTAAAGGAGATCAGTCCTGAATGTTCATTGGAAGGACTGATGCTGAAGCTGAAACTCCAATACTTTGGCCACCTCATGCGAAGAGTTGACTCATTGGAAAAGACCCTGATGCTCGGAAAGATTGAAGGCAGGAGGAGAAGGGGACAACAGAGGATGAGATGGTTGGATGGCATCACCAACTTGGTGGACATCAGTTTGACTAAGCTCTGGGAGCTGGTGAAGGACAGGGAAGACAGGCATACTGTAGTCCACTGGGTCACAAAGAGTTGGACACGACTAAGTGACTGAATTAAACTGATTAATATAATAATAACATAACTGCACTGATATTTCAATGTTTGAAATACATGTATTTAAGTGTAGGATATTTTAAAAAATCAAATAAATCTGAGCAATATACCTGTTGAGTCACGGCTGCAGCTAAATTCCCTCCAGCACTCTCTCCAGAGATACCAATTCTTTCAGGATCTACACTGTACTTGTCAAGAACATCTTGGCTTAAGAACCACTTCAGTGCATTATAGACATCTTCAAATTGGCTTGGAAAGTGATGTTCAGGTGCTAGTCGGTAGCTGTGGGCAGAATAACAATGTTCTTTAAGTCAGTTATTGTTAATCAAAAAATGTCATGGATGTGCATGCTCTAACCTATAAATCAAAAGTAATATTTTTCTTTAGCAACCTCATATTTTAGGTCATTATGAATTCAAAGACATCTTAATCTTTATGATTGTGCTTGACATGAAGGTTTTTACAAATGCCATTTTTATATAAGTAAAATCTTGAATGACAAGCTTGGACTAGATTAAAAAGAAAAAAAAAAATCCCTGGTGATAACTTCCTGAAACTAAACTTCTCCCAAAATGTTATTTTCTTTATAGTCATTACACCTTATTAGCAACCAATAAATAATGAACAAATCATAGGAATTATTCTATTCCAGTTTAATCTAATGATCAAGTTGGCATGCAGGGTTCACTATTTTTTTCATAGTTTCTCCATTTTTCTAGTCATTCCCACTGGGTTTCTTTTCTACTGTTGGTCATTAACCTAGAATGTTGTTTGAAACTAGATTTTGTCTGAATTCCCACATGTTACTTGGTGACTAACTTCTTTTAAGGGAGGATTAGCCCATGAAATGGAGAAGGCAATGGCACCCCACTCCAGTACTCTTGCCTGGAAAATCCCATGGACGGAGGAGCCTGGTGGGCTGCAGTCCATGAGGTCGCTAAGAGTCGGACACAACTGAGCAACTTCACTTTCACTTTTCACTTTCATGCACTGGAGAAGGAAATGGCAACCCACTCCAGTGTTCTTGCCTGGAGAGTCCCAGGGGCGGGGGAGCCTGGTGGGCTGCCGTCTATGGGGTCGCACAGAGTCGGACACGACTGAAGTGACTTAGCAGCAGCAGCAGCAGCCCATGAAATATATACTAATTTCTTTAAATATATCTTATTGGTTAATCCTCAAAAAAAAAAAACCACCATATAATATACAAAATACTATGACTCTCAGTTTACAGATGAGAAAACAGATCTAACATGATATTTAACTGGCAGCCATCCAGTTGACTCTAGCACCAGGTTTTGAACCTCATTTTCTGACTCTGAAGCCCTGCTAATTAAGAGTAGGCTAAAAGTCATTGGAGGTCCTTTGTCCATGAGATACAATAGTTAGACTTTATTATAAAATTTTCTTGACTTGCTCTTTTTGATCCCGACTTGGCCTAACTATAAAAGTCTTTTCTATCTGACTCTTTTATGGTCATGCTCAAACTTACTTTTTCTATTCCCATCTTCTCAACTTCATTTGAACACTCCTGACATAACCAAGGAATGACCAAGACTGCTGACCAGATACTCACAGACCAAGACTGTGAGTATCTGACTGGACAAGGCATCTGGCCAAAAACCACACGATCCCACCATGTTCTTACTTGGTTGAAATGACAACAGCATCTAGTATAACGGCTGTCCGTCTTGATAGAAAGTCAATATCAAAGAACGCTGAAACAAATGAAAATAAAATCAGAGACTGACAGATGAAGGGTGTTCCCTTCAGCAGAAAGCTTACTACTCTACCTTGTTCCTCAATGAAATGTTCTGGGAAAAATATTTCTAAAATTTCATCATAGCTACAGAACATAAATTCCTCTATTCAGTGGTCCTTTCACATATGCCTCATTTCCACACTAAATATATTAAACAAACTTCATTCTCTTCAAGATTAATCTCTGTTACCTTCATTTAGCAGCTGTTATGTGTTGAAAAAATTGACACAGAAATATTAACTCCCTGATACTTGGGAAGTCACTGTCTACTGAAGACAAGTATAGGGAGGGACAGCTGTATAGGCAGACAGGAATACTGCGAAATAGTAGTTGCTTAAATGGAAGAGCGTAATAAGTGCTCTCTGGAAATTGTATTAGATGCCATCAAAACTGCCAGAGGAAGATAAAGAGTAAAGGGGAAGTAGGGAGACCTGAGACCTGATTTATACATTCCTATTTTCTAAAAGACAGACAAAAATATGTGCTTTCTGGGGTTTGTTTGTTTGGGTTTTTTTTTTTTTTTTTTTGGTCACGTATACAGGATTGGGATGGACCACACGTGTTTGCTACTAGGCTTGGGTAAATCCTCCCTTTTGCATATAAGAAAAGTTTAAGAACATCAAATTGAATTTGTCAGAAATAGGAAGAGAAAGAAATCATAAAATGCTAAAGGGCAATATCAAGATACAAAGTTGCTGCAAATGTTCCATCAAGTGAAAGGAGGAGTACAAAGTTGGGTGTTGACTATTCTTAAAATTTCAAATATACACTAAGTTTTAAACTTTTATTTAACACTTGCTACAAAAAGTTGTTGTCAATACTTCTGTTTACTGAGTCCAATTCCCTCCTACTTCTTCTAGGTCAGACAAATCTCATCCCATCCTCCCCCTCTCCACACTTCCTCAACATCTTCATGTTCGACTTATAAGCACATTCACAGGCCTTCCATAGATAAATACGAAACATATATGATAAAAAATATATTTATACATACATAAAAGTTTTTATAAGTAAAATTATATATAATAAATTTGTGTATTATATATAAAAATGCATCAAATAAATTGAAATGTACATGTATCCTACATAAAATAAAAATAAAATACCTTTTTTCAACTCTGTGCTTCTTTTCGATCTAACACCTTCCTTCTCATTTCCTTCATAACAAAGATTACTGAAAAACTGGCATCACCATCTCCATTTCCTCATTTCTCAACTACTATTCAGCTCACTTCATTTTGGTTTTCACCACAATGTTCCATCATTTCTGCAATTAACAAGTTTAATGCTGTATTTCTAAGTTCATAAAATTCTTTTCCCTCTTACCTGTTTTCTGCTATAGCTTTTGATATTGATTATTCCTTTTCAGAAAGAGATTTAATATAATTCCTTTAAACTATTAATAGCATAGGTCCAAAGAATTAAACTTCAGACAGCTGAAGTGTTCTGTTATCTGTGATAATGTTTAACATATGTCAAAATCAGCATCTTAATAAAATGTATGCTAGGTGATAAACTAAAAGTCTCAACAAGAGGCTCATACCAGCACTTCCCATACACCAACCACCACCATGAACATAAAATAAGCCTCTTCTTAGTGTCTCTGACTTCCGTTTTGGTAAATATATACGGACAGGAACATTGTTGAAAGTTGTCTCCATCACAGTGACATTTTCATCAGATGTGGGTGGGACTTCTTGAATGCTCATGAAGAACCCTGTAATGTCCATGGAATTACTGATTCCCAACAGTTCAGCAAAGTGACCCTAAAATAAGAGTGAAGGGGAAAAACACATCAAGGTTACAGATATCAAATGCCAGTGCTGTTAATGACCCTAGAAGGATGCACATGTGTTCCTAAAGGTCCTGCGTCACACTGTCACAGGTGAATCTGAAGAGGTTCAGAATCTTTACCACAATAGTTGGCCTCAGATTTAAAAAAAAGATAAAGAATTATTAAAGTATTACAATTTGGCAGATTTTATACTTTCTACTTTGAGTACAAAGATAAACAAGGTAAGTTCTCTATATAAGTTCAAAAGTCAAGAGAAAGAAATGGATACATAGTCATAAAACAATATAACCAAAAAAGAAAAAAAAAGAAAAAAAAAAAAAACAATATAACCAATGTCTCATAGACATATAGAGAGAACTCTGGCAGAGTTCAATAAACTAGATGCCTGATCATAAGACCTGGGGAGGAGTTTTCAGATATTGGCGAACTCTGATATGAATATTGAAAAGGGAAGAAAAATGTGGCCAACCAAAAAGGAAATCTCACCAGAGGCCAAAGGAACAGACAAGGGACACTCTTATTACAGAGAAATGCAGGTGATTTACTAAACCATGAAGTAGTAAAGCTAGTAAAGCTATTCTAACAAAGTATGATTGACAAAGCATACAGTTTAGGGGGAGTTTTCAGAAAAAAAGAATGTTTAAGACATGTGCTGGAATTACCTACCAGGACCAGACTGGGCAAAGTGGAGGAAGGACCTTTCTTAAGAACAGCTGACTGCCTTGTCCTCTTATGTAGTTGTTCCTGTATGTGACTTTGGTTCAAGAGCCTCGATGTCTGCCTTGGGGAACCTGTTCATCTCAAAGTGCAGTTCCTGACTAATCGGGATGACACCATTGCCCCATCTTCCCCACCTGAGCTTGGGAATAGCGAATGGATGGCTGGGCAGCTCTTGTAGTCTCATGAAGACCACACAGCGCCCACTTCCCACTTGGGAAGGAAGCTCATGCAACTCTTTGCTGTTTGAAGCTATGAATCATGCACCCTGGCACTGGGGGCTTCTGTTTTTGAGAGTTATTTGAATGAAATCATGGCTTCTGACCTTCTGCTATCCTTCTGCAGAGAGGTCAGCCTGGCCCAGAGCCTGGGCACGTGGATGGTCTAGGCAAGAGGGCTCTTGAGGCTGCTGGGACCACCTCATTGGACCGGCTGCCTATCCTAAGGAACCATCCGTTGTAAGTTTGGATAACCATGGTATCCAGCTGTGAGGACTGGAGAGGAGGCGAAGTTGGTCCATCATGGCCTCCGCACCCTCCTCAGAGAGAAGTGCTGGTGAAACATTTCACAACTCTAGCGTGTCTGACGGAGAAGGCAATGGCACCCCACTCCAGTACTCTTGCCTGGAAAATCCCATGGACGGAGGAGCTTGGTGGGCTGCAGTCCATGGGGTCGCGAAGAGCCAGACCTGACTGAGCAACTTCACTTTCACTTTCATGCATTGGAGAAGGAAATTGCAACCCACTCCAGTGTTCTTGCCTGGAGAATCCCAGGGACGGGGGAGCCTGGTGGGCTGCCATCTCTGGGGTCGCACAGAGTCGGACACGACTGAAGCGACTTAGCAGCAGTAGCAGCAGCAGAATGTCTGATTGAGACCCCAGATTCTCCAGAAAAATGTTTCCACTTGCCTTTGGAAAATATTTTGTTCTTGCCCTAGTTTAGTAGCAACTGCCAGCATCTCAAACCAGCCTCTGAAACTCGTCTGTGGTGTCCGTCCTCCTCCTCCTACAACTGCCCTAGACCTCAGACCCGCGTAGTCTGAGCAGCTTGCCTCTCAAATCCCTGCTGTCTGCTGTCACATTCTCCAGGTCTTCTCTAGTAAGTAATTAAAGGGACACCTCCAGCTTTCCCTGCTGCCTCCTGGAGATGGGCCCATAAAGGGACAAGGGGAAGATTACCATCACAGGTAAAGGAGCCTTGCTGTCCCAGCCCATGCCCTGTGAACCCAGGCCCGCAAACTGCATAAAATGGAGTGTTGGTGGCTGTGTACAATAAATGCCAAAAATTCGGTTGTGGTTTCATTACAAAAAAAAAAGACGTGCTGAAATTAGATAAATGACCTCTTTAAAGATAATAATGCCCTTGTTACCAATGTTAAATGACATGTTAATGCATGAAATATAGTAGCAAAATAGTTATTTAATGTAACACTTGTAATAGTCCCCGTTAAGGGAGAGGTTTGTGAGGTGAGTAGTTAGGACTCTGCGCTTTCACTGCAGTTTGCACAGGTGTGATGCTGGGAAAGATTGAAGGCTGGAGGAGAAGGGGACAACAGAGGATGAGGTTGGATGGCATCACCGACTCGATGGACATTTGTTTGGGTAAACTCCAGGAGCTGGTGATGGACGGAGGCCTGGCGTGCTGCGGTCCATGGGGTCGCAAAGAGTTGGATGCAACTAAGAGACTGAACTGAACTGAACTGATACCGGGTTGGGGAACTATAAGGTTAGTGCAAAAGTAGTTGTAGTTTTACACTGTTGAAACTTGCCACTTGCCACTGGAATATATTCTTAAATAAATGCTGTTACATTATACACAATTTTAATGCACATTTCTCTCTTTATGTTTTTTTTTGCTAATGATTTATTATGTGTTCTTTATTTTATATTTATTTTAGACTATAGATATGGTGCTAGACAAAAGCAAATTCAAGCAGTTTTTTTTAATTTGAGTTCAAAATCAGTTATAAGCAGTGGAGACAACTCACATGAACAATGCATTTGGCTCTGTAAATGCTAACAAGCATATGGTGGAGTGGTGGTTCAAGAAATTTTGCAAAGGAGACGAGAGCCTTGAAAATGAGGTGCATAGTGGCTGGTTATTAGAAGGTGACAACAACAACTAAGAGCAATAATCAAAGCTGATCCTCTTGGAAATACACAGGCAATCGCTGAAGAACTCAACGTCAATCATTCTATGTTCATTTAGCATTGGAAGCAAATTGCAAAGGTGAAATCTTGATAAGTGGGTGTCTCATGAACTGACCGAAAATTTTAAAAATCATGGTTTTGAAGTATCGTCTTCTTTTATTCTACACAACAACAATGAACCATTTCTTGTCTGGATTGTGACGTGCAATGAAAAGTGGATTTTATGTGACAACCAGCAATGAACATCTCAGTAGTTGGACTAAGAAGTTCCAAAACACTTCCCCAAGCCCAGCTTGCACCAAAAGATGGTCATGGTCACTGTTTGGTGGCCTGCTGCCCATCTGGTCCTCTACAGCTTTCTAAATCCTGGTGAAACCATTACATCTGAGAAGTATGCTCAGCAAATTTATGAGATGCACCAAAAACTGCAACGCTGGCAGCCAGTACTGGTCAGCAGAAAGAGCCCATTTCCCTTCCACAACAATGCCTGACTGCACGTCACACAAGCAACACTTCAAAAATTGAACAAATCGGGCTATAGAGTTTTGCTTCAACTGGCATTTTCACCTGACCTCTCACCAACTGACTACCACTTCTTCAAGCATCTTGACAACCTTTTGCAGAGAAAACACTTCCACAACCAGCAGGATGCAGAAAAATGCTTTCCAAGTGTTCGTTGAATCATGAAACATAGATTCTGATGCTATATGGATAAAGAAACTTATTCCTTGTTGGCAAAATGTGTTGACTGTAATGGTTCTTTTTTTTTTTTTTTTTGTAATGGTTCTTATTTTGATTAATGAAGATGTGTTTGAGCCTAGTTATAATGATTCAAAATTCACACTACAAATTACAATTACTTTTGTACCAAAAGTATTCCATAAGCTGTGTGGCAGTGTCAAAAATAAAGGGGGGGAAAAAGGACAGTGCTAGAGGTATAATTAATGCAAGATGCTTGTGATATAATTTCCAATCTTTACAGACTATTGCTAAAAATAGACATTCACGTAAATAAACTCTAATAAAAGGCAGATCAAAAAAGGACCTTGAATGGCTGCTCAGGTAGAAAGAGAAGACAGATCAGTTCTGAAAAATAAGTTTCTGATGGGTGCGCTGTTTGATTTCAACCTGTTGAATGTGAAAAATTATAGTTGCTTAAAATTTTTAGATTTAGTCAGACAGGCAAAATAATTTGATCAAAGGCCTAAAGAAAAGAAATTTCAAAGGTGTTCATCAAAACCATTTTATCTGAATGCTAACTTGCTTGGTCTATGTGGTTGAAATTACAGTGGGAAGCTCTGTTGACACTACAGTATGGGGAGCTACTTTCAGAACACAGTGTCTATTTTTCTTTTGTAAACGTATCATCAAGCAGCTTAATGTGTTCTAACTAGCCAACAACAAAATAAATGATATCCATATATGATATATACATATTATCATTAAGTATAATGATCAAAGAAACACTAGATCTTCCTCAATTTCCAATGAGGTTGTGTCCTGGTAAATTCATTGTAAACTGAAAATGTTGTAAGTCAAAAATGCATTTAAATATATGTAACCTACCAAACAGGCTTCCCAGGTGGCTCAGTGGTAAAGAATCTGCCTGCAAATGCAGGAGACAGGGGTTCAATCCCTGGATCAGGAGTATCCCCTGGAGGAGGAAATGGCAATCCACTCCAGTATTCCTGCCTGGGAAATCCCACAGAAAGAAGAACCTGGCGGGTTACAGTCCATGAGGTCACAAAAAAGAGCCAGACAAGACTGAGCAACTACACACACACAACCTACCAAACATCTGCTTGGTCTACAGCGGGACATAATCATCTAACACAAAACTTATTTTACAAGAAAATACAGAAATGGTGTAATTTACTGAATACTGTACTGAAAGTGAAGAACACAATGGTTGTAGGAGTAGAGAGTGGTGTAAGTATGTAGGTTGTTTACACGTGTGATCAAGGGGTTAACTGGGAGCTGCGGCTCCCTACTGCTGTCCAGCCTCATGACAAGGAGTCACCCACATATCTCGTGCCTGGGAAAAGATCAAAATCAAAATGCGAAGTACAGTTTCTACTCTATGTGTATAACTTTTGCCCCGTCATAAAGTCAAAAAAATCGTAAGTCAAACCATCATTAATCAGGAACTGTCTGTACTTAAAACATTAATTTAATTTTAAACAGTGGGCATTGTGAAACATAACCTGCGAGTTAAGCTGACCATGCTCTATTATAATTTTCTAATTAATGTATTGAAAGGTCATTTCCAGTTATTATTCTATATTATCTAGTCTGATGTCTCTGATTAATCTGATCCAAAATAAATAGTATTATGATTTGTACATACGTTGTACTCAGGAGTTTTAACTAGATACTCCTGAAGTTAAGAGGTTAGTTATAGTCAAAAGAAATGGTAAAAGTTGGCATGTAATCAATAAATAGATTGATGATATATAGGTAGGTAGACAGATAAAAAGATACTAAAAGCTTTTAATATATATTCACTTATATATAATGTGCTGCTTCTGCTTTAGTCAGTTAGTCATGTCTGACTCTTTGCGACCCTGATGGACTATAGCCCACCAGGCTCCTCTATCCATGGAGATTTTCCAGGCAAGAATACTGGAGTGGGTTGCCATACCCTCCTCCAGGGGATCTTCCCAACCCAGGGATTGAAACTGGGTCTTCTGCAGTGCAGGCAGATTCTTTACCACTGAGCCACAAGGGAAGTCATATAATGTGCTACCCATATTTATACTGAGTTAGGCATTTATACCCATATCTAATCCATGTCCAAATATGTATTCAATTGTGTCTCAATATTCGTATCTCTATTTATGTCAATGAAAACTCAATTAACCATCAGTTAAGAAGAAAAAAGAGGCTTTTTATTTGAGTCAAATGAGGATGATAACCCAGGAGACAGAATCTCAGAAAGGTCTGAGAACTGTTCTGCTGACTAGAAGTCAAAGACACAGTCATATACATTTTTGAGCAAAGGATCATGCATCAAAATGACATATTGATATTTTACGTAAAGCTTACCAAGGATACATAGTCCAAGTAAGCATATATGGAGGGTGCAGTAAGTTATCATGACCCCTTACAGAATTAGGAGAAAATGTTATCCTTTTAAGAAGTTATGCTGGTGGCTCAGTGGTAAAGAATCCTCCTGCTAACGCAGGAGACAGGGGCTTCAGGGAAGATCCCACATGCCGTAGAGCAACTAAACCCATGGGCCATGACTACTGAGCCTGTGCTCTAGAGTCCAGGAGCCACAACTACTGAAGCCCAAGCTCCCCACAGCCTGGTTGCACAATAAGAGGCCATGGCAGTGGGAAGCCCACAAACCGCAGCTAGAGAGTAGCTCCCACTCGACGCAACTAGAGAGAAGCCCATGCAGCCATGAAGACCCAGCACAGCCAAAAATAAATAAAGTTATATCAAAAAAGAAGTTGCATTGCTAATATCAGAAGAAAGGAGATAGAGATAGATAACTATACTTACAGTTGTTTTTAATCTTTGCCAGGTATTACGCTTTCCATTTGTGTACCAATTCAATTCTTACGAAAACCTGGTCAACAGGAACATATTCCCAGATTTTTCAATTGAGTATGCTGAGGTGGGAGAGGTTAAGAGGCATATTTATGACTAGTCATACAAAAAGTGCTACTTGTGGGACTCAAGTCCAGGTCCGATCCCTGGAGCCAGGTGTCACGCCTGACCGGACAATACGCTGTCCCGTAGTGGCCATCATTATGGAATGCCCATTGAAGAGACAGCGTGGCCATGGGTACAGTGCTCAAGGATCCCTTAGGATTCACAGAACTTCCATGGGTGTGAGAGACTGGGCAGAGAGACTGGGCGGGAACCCAACTCTGACGGCACCTTGGGCCCTGCCCAGGGTCCACAAGAATGGTGGTGGTTCCCACGGCCTCCTGCATGCCCCAGCCCACTCACGCTACACTCGGTTCAAGTAGCACACAAACATCTCTCCTCACTGGTGCCCCGCCGCTGTCCTAAAGAGATGCCAGAAGATAGACTCACAAAAAGCACCGCCTTACTGCTACAACTGCAGGCAGAGGAGAAGCACGTCATGCAGGTCAAAGTGAAGTGCAGATGCTGAGTCAGTGCCTGATGAGCTTAGATCAACTGTTCTATAGCTTTCAGGATATTCCAGGTCTTCTCCACATTCTGGTCACCCCTTCCACACACACTGACCTTGCCCCCAACACCGTGGTATCCCATACCTGTTCCTCCGTGCTATACACAAGGGGTAGAGACTCTTACTTCCAGTGGACCATTTTCCATCCCCTTTACTTTTCAGTGTCAAATGTGGAAGCAATTTTTAATTACTTTAAATGTTAACATAGAAAGGTGATAGTCAGGTCACAAGCATTTATTTACTTAACTTTAACAAATTTAGAATTCCTATGACCTATGACATAAAGTGTCCACATTTTCTCCCCCCAAAAATTTATGTTAATTTAGCTGGCCCTCTGGCTTTCAATCAAAGTTAAGTACATAAAATACAAGGCCTCTTTCAAAACATAAATCACTAGACTCAAGTATCTTATCTGCAAAGAATAAGATTATTTAGTTTCAAGTAAATATTTTTAAATGATAGGAGAATGGTATATGTTATACAAGTTAAAGATGAGTATTTATATGAAAATAGGAAATCAACCTTGAATATTCATTAGAATGACTGATGCTGAAAGCTGAAGCTCCAATACTTTGGGCACTTGATTCGAAGAGCTGACTCACTGGAAAAGACCCCGATGCTGGGAAAGGCTGAAGGCAAAATGAGAAGGGGGCAGCAAAGGATGAGATGGTTACATAGCATCACCAACTTTAATGGACATGAATTTGAGCAAACTCTGGGAGACAGTGGAGGACAGGGGAGTTTGGCGTGCTACAGCCCAAGAGGTTGCAAAGAGTTGGACGTGACTTAAGAGACTGAACAACAAAGTAGTTGTCATTTGTGTGTAAGAAAGTACTAAGTATAAAAAATTATACGTGACTTTGTATTTTCACAACTTTTTAGAGTTTACTAGGAATTGTAATATTAATAAATACATAGCAAAAGACTAAGTCACCACTGTGCTACAAATATTGCCCAGTGTCCCTGGAGTCTGAATTGAATAACAAGGGTTTTAGTTTCTTTGACTCTATTTGGTGAAGTGTGAAGCAACTAGAGCAGTAGCTTATGGACATACCTTCTCAGATTATCTTTTTTTCTTTATACTGACTCTATACTCTGGGAGAAATTTTTTTTCACGTTGATTTTTCTTTTTTCTTTTTTTTTTTTCATTTATTTATATTAGTTGGCAGCTAATTACTTTACATTGGAGCAATTTTTTATGTAAATTTGAAATATCAAATGATAGAGAGGGAAAATTCTCACTAATGCAGGAATTTATATACCTCAGTGTAAGGACAAAATGTTTTACGCATCTTAATCAATCATACAAGGATCTATCACCTAAATATATATATATATATTTATATATATATATACAGTAGTATATTATTTATATATATATATATAAAACTGAATTTCTGTTGAGAAAACAGTGCCTATGCCATTGGCTGCACCTAGTCAAAATTCTGCCTATTATTTGTGGTTACTCAGCAGTTTGGAAACTCAAAGGAGTATTTATTGGGTTTCAAAATGTTCATCCTTTGGAGGTCAACCAGTGATATCTTTGAGAAGGCATAGCAGCTAAAAGAAGTAGAAAGGGTTGGAAGAGTCAGTGACAAATGGAGAAAAAAAAGAATAGAAGGCAATAAAACTAACAAATTTTTTAAATAGCCTTAAACCTAGGAAGTTTCAAAGTGTCCCAAAGCAAATAAGTAAAATCTTATAATCTGGTGTAAGGGTGGAAAATGCTTTCACAAATGTCTATAATCCCAAACCGGGTAGAGGTCTGAAAATGTTATTTGATTGCCATGTTATTTCTTATCAAGACTAAATGCAACCTCAGAGTCATTTTAGAGTCTCATATTACCTTTCAGAGTAATGCTGAGCAATCTATCAGAGTTGGCATTTTAGTAAAATATATTTGCGATTCCTATTTCAGGAGATAATGCTGCATCACCAACTAGTTGATAGTTGATTGTATTCAATGATTTTCATTTATCTTCATCATTGGCATGTCAATGTATGACAAAAACCACTACAGTATTGTAAAGTAATTAGCCTCCAACTAATAAAAATAAGTGAAAAATTAAAAAAATTTTTAAAAATTAGAATTACCATTCTTTAACTTATGCTTAAGTTGATTGGTAAAGAACAAAGTAGTGTCAGGTGGCATTAAAGTCAAGCAAAAGTTTTGTTTTTTTCTTCTTGGGATGAGGAAAATGATAAAAAAAAAAAACAACCTGGTTACTTCTTTAACATGAAGTGAAGTGAGTGATGGGCTTTTTAGAGATTTTCATAAGATACTATATTATATGGCAATCTGATGTACTTAGCAAATTAAATATTTTCCTTAAAAAAAAGAAAAGAGTGGGAGTTTTATGGTAAATCTACATTTTTTTTCCATCTGTATGAAACCACACAATTCAAGGGGAAAGAAAAAGATAAATAATTTAAAAGATAAGAGTTACTTCTGGGCAATTTTTTAGTATAGCAATTTGTCCCAGTAATCAAGCCTCATTATGTTTCAGTCATTGATCATGGTGAGTCTCTTTCATTATTGGACTAAATATCCATTGTCTTTTATTAGAAATTTATAAATTCATACATACATAGTGATAGGCGCTCTTAAGCAAAAATACTTTAAGAAAAAAGTCTTGTCCCTTCCACCATTCTCCAGTACATTCTTTTAAGTTTGTCAAAGTCATCTCATTCAAATAGAAATAATACAAAAGGTATATACATAACATTCATGATAAAACAAAAACTCATGCAAGGTACTATGTGCTATAAGAAAAATAATAGCCTCCAACATATGAAGAAAACAAGTTTAAAAATAATTGGTACAAGGTAGATGAAATAAATTACACAATGCTTCAGAACAAATAATATAAGAATAAAGATCACAAAGCAGAAGTACAAATCTTTAAGGAAGGTATAGGAAGATATTTGGAGATAATCTCTAATTGAAAAGAAGAAGTGATTGAAAAATGGTACTGGTAAAAATCAGAAAAGGAATAAGAAAAAAAGACAAAATAATTTCAGAAATAAACACTGAGTTATAAGAAACTAGTGTAAATCTATGGCTGATTCATATCAATGTATGACAAAACCCACTGAAATGTTGTGAAGTAATTAGCCTCCAACTAATAAAAAAATTAAAAAAAAAAAAAAAAAAGAAATGAGAAAAACAAACAAAAGAAAATTGCAAAAGATTAAGTGCTATAGAGAAAATGTTATTTTTCCGAAGACAAACAAGGACTACATGTGTACATAAATGTATACATACACAGACACACACACATAATTAATCCAAATAATAAAAGAAATCAAAACAATCAATCAAAATCAACCAAGAATAACTTTTAAAAAATGACTTGAAGCTATATTCCACCAAAACTGACCCGAACCCAATAACATGTACTATAAAATTACTAAAATTGGTCAAATCACTAATAAGAAAATAAAAATAAGACAAGCATTGCACTTATTCAGAGCCACATTAAGCTCCAGAAGAGTGTTGAAACAACTGAAAAAATATATGCAAGAGATGTTGCATATATACCCATATATACCCATTAATACCCAGACTGTCTATGAATTGTTTTTGTTTTGTTTTTGCGGCAGGGAGGCAATTCACTACAAAGTTAAAAGAGCGAACTATATGGCTTTATTTCCAAGTAATTAGCCTCATTAGAAAAGAACCACAAGTCTTTGAGGACGACCTATGAACGGGAGGTAGTGAGCCAGCCATGCAGGATCCTATCACTCAGCAACTAAACCCTTCAACTGGAAGCCATGTTCCTTGTTTCCCCTGGGAAACCAGCTGACTTGTTCACAGGCATTTCAGTAAGAAAGGATTTGCACATTTGAATACAAGGTTACTGTATCGAATTCTGTAACTAATCAGTGTTGCTCAATTCTACCATTTCCGAAGTTCAAAACGCTTCATTCTTGCACCACTCACGCCATGAAACTCACAATAAGACTTTTTGTCTTTCTTAGCCAGTCTATTTTGTCTTCTAGTATTTAAAATCGAAACTCCTTGACTACTCCCTCCATATTCATTCTGCTCAGGCTCTGCATTAAGCAATAGATACAATATTAAAAAGGTTTTAAAACCAGCAAGCAAACTTTGAGTAAAATTTCCAAAACAGCAGAAATTATTTAAAAAGTAATAAAGATAATTATTTTCTCCTGACTAAAATTCTAAACATTCAGAGTCAATAAAAGTTTATACTTACCAAATGTGTAATAGTTTTCAAACACGTTGTTACCCACATTAATTTCCATGGCTCCTCAATATTATCCGGGATAGGTGTGTAAACATAATATGCCCCAAGGGCCCCCATAATCAGAAGCAAAATCGTTTTTCTTCCCATGATGTTTTCCAACTGCACGTTCTACTTGGCAGCAAAGCAAATACACTTCTGAAATATTTGAATGCTGAAATTTCACAACAGCTTTTGGATTTATCAAAAAGTGTTATCTAACTTCTTAGACACAAATTCCATTGGTCTGATTGTCATTCTGCAAGCTGCTGGGAAATAATTAACTCAGGAAAAGTACAAAGAACTCTGTGAAACCTGTACTCATATTATCTGCAGGTTCTGTCAAGTACAACAGCCTTATAATGTTGCTAGGCAGTCAGTAAACAAACATTTTTTGCTCAGTTACTGGTTGCAGAGTACTTTAACAATTAGAGAAAAGGCCACAGGAAGTACAAGAAACCCAGTGTATGCTTCAAATAACAAATCTCAGCGTGGGGGAGAAAAAATATGTTTAAACTATTGACAGCTTTTACAAAGTATGATAGACATGGTCACTTGTATCCTATATTACTTTTACTTTCTTGCTACAAATAAAATTATTAGCAAAAAATGCTAAGCAGGTTAAAGTTATACAATTTTTTCCAATGCAACATAAAAACTTATATTCAAATAACTTCAGTATAGGGCACAATTCAGATTTTTTTAAAAAGGAAAGGAAACAGGAAAAATATTTCAGCACTTTAAATCTTCATACAAGTTTTGCAGTTTTGTGTTTACCTTTATCCATTCAGCATGGAATCCCCTGAATTTGAGATCTTTTAGCAAAATTAGGGGCTTTGCTGGTGGTTCAGACAGTAAAGAATCAGCCTGCAATGTGAGATACCTGGGTTCAATCCCTGGGTTGGGAAGATCCCGTGGAGAAGGGAGCAGCTACCCACTCCAGTATTCTAGCTTGGAAAATTCCATGGATAGAAGAGCCTGGCAGGCTACAGTCCGTGGGGTTGCAAAGAGTCGGACATGACTGAGCAAGCAAAGTTAGAACACAGAGAGGGTTCTTCTTATAAAGAACTGTGTTCTGGCTTTGTTGTTGTTGTTGTTGTTTCCTTGATTATAAAATCATGGAGATAGCTAACAGTTTTTGAGCATTTAATCTGTACCCCAGGCAATGTATTAAAACAAATCTTAATGTCATTGTTGCTGTCGTTCAGTCACTCAGTTGTGTCCATCTCTTTGTGACCCCATGGACTGCAGCAGGCCAGGCTTCTCTGTCCTTCACCATCTCCCAGCGCTTGCTCAAACTGACGTCCATTGAGTCGGTGATGCCATCCAACCATCTCATCCTCTGTGGTCCCTTTCTCCTCCTGCCTTCCATCTTTCCCAGCATCAGGGTCTTTTCTAATGAGTCAGCTCTTTGCATCAGGTGGCCAAAGGATTGGAGCTTCAGCTTCAGCATCAGTCCTTCCAATGAATACTCAGGGCTGATTTCCTTTATGATTGACTAGCTTGATCTCCTCGCAGTCCAAGGGACTCTCAAGAGTTTTCTCCAACACTACAGTTCAAAAGTATCAATTCTTCGATGCTCAGTTTTCCTTATAGTCCAACTTTTACATCCATACATGACTACTGGAAAAACCACAGCTTTGACTAGATGGACCTTTGTTGGCAAAGTAATATCTGTGCTCTTTAATATTCTGTCTAGGTTTGTCATAGCTTTTCTTCCAAGGAGCAAGCATCTTTTGATTTCATGGCTGCAATCACCATCTGCAGTGATTTTGGAGCCCAAGAAAATAAAGTCTCTCACTGTTTCCATTGCTTCCCCATCTATTTGCCATGAAGTGATAGGACCAGATGCAATGATCTTCGTTTTTTGAATGTTGAGTTTTAAGCCAGCTTTTCACTCTCCTCTTTCACCTTTGTATTGACGTGTACTCACAGAGGACTGCTCTGGCTTCACTTTTTCCAGGCTTGCCTCCAGGAGTACACATTAATACCTCACTTGTCCCAGTCTTTAATTAGTCTCAAGATTGCAGATAAGCAAATAAGTAGGTCATACAAAAACAAGTAGCAGGACTTCCTTGGGTGGTCTAGTGGTTACAAATCTGCTTGCAATGCAGGTGACAGAGGTTCCACCCCTGGCTAAGGAAGTAAGACCCCATAAGCCATGGGGCAACTAAACCCATGTGCTACAAGTAGTCTGTGAGCTGCAGTGAAAGATTTCGCATGATGCAATGAAGATTCCACTTGCTGCAGGTAGGACTGGATGCAGCCAAATGAGTAAATAAAATAACAAAAATTGTAAAAAGCAAGTAGCAATGTCAGAGATGTTTACTCTTCACTGGATATCCATGTGCCCCTGTGATTTTCACATCTTTTATCTTATAGTGAAGTGAAATTATGGAAGAAGTGCTGGTCAAATGGACTGAAAAGAAAGTCATGTGTGGCACTCCCAGAGAGATGTAATTAAGATCCATAAGACCTGGAAACTATCTTTTAAAATGGTAACATCACAAAATACACATAATTTGGACTGCTAAATGATCCAAGGGTTCACTTCCTCAAACTCCATTAAGAATTTTCTTGAGAAGCAAGTAAATTTCATGCTAAGCTTAAAGTACTATATGACTTAATATCATTTTAAATATATCACTGTGTGCTCATATCAACACTGGTATGTAAGAACTAATACTATGAAAGACTTTTTTTTCCCAGGGTCACATCATTTATCATTTCATTTTAACCTAGATCTGCAGGCTTTGAGGTCTTTATCCTTGACTCTCTGCAAACTAATGAGAAGTGGAAATACATAGGAGCTAGTTATGTCCATGCAGTATCACTGTTTAATTTTATTTGAACAATTTCCTGAACTTTCAGAACTTGCATCTCTCTTTAAGTTAAGTCAAGATTTTGCGATCCCGTGGACTGTAGCCCACCAGGCTCCTCCGTCCGTGGGATTCTCCAGGCAAGAATACTGGAGTGGGTTGCCATTTCCTTCTCTACCTACCCGTGTCTGTCTTTTCTAACTTGGCCCTCGGAAAGTGCTAACACTAGCTTCTCTTTCCATACTCAGTTTCATCTGGGACACAGATTTACTTTGGGAAAACTGAGAGGATATTGATATCGGGGGCATCAAGCCTAAAGTATAACTAACACTACAATTACTTGACAAGGTATCAAGTCTGTTTGCTGCCTATCTTGACAAAAGATCCTAGTTAAAAAGTGGTGCTGGCATGAAAAGATGCTCAACATCACTCATTATCAGAGAAATGCAAATCAAAACCACAACGAGGTACCATTACACGCCAGTCAGGATGGCTGCTATCCAAAAGTCTACAAGCAATAAATGCTGGAGAGGGTGTGGAGAAAAGGGAACCCTCTTACACTGTTGGTGGGAATGCAAACTAGTACAGTTCAGTATGGAAAACAGTGTGGAGATTCCTTAAAAAACTGGAAATAGAACTGCCATATGACCCAGCAATCCCACTGCTGGGCACACACACTGAGAAAACCAGATCTGAAAGAGACACATGCACCCCAATGTTCATCGCACACTGTTTATAATAGCCAGGACATGGAAGCAACCTAGATGCCCATCAGCAGACGAATGGGTAAGAAAGCTGTGGTACATATACACCATGGAATATTACTCAGCCATTAAAAAGAATACATTTAAAACAGTTCCAATGAGATGGATGAAACTGGAGCCCATTATACAGAGTGAAGTAAGCCAGAAAGAAAAACACCAATACAGTATACTAACGCATATATATGGAATTTAGAAAGATGATAACGATAACCCTATATGCAAGACAGAAAAAGAGACACAGATGTACAGAACAGACTTTTGGACTCTATGGGAGAAGGTGAGGGTGGGATGATCTGAGAGAACAGCATGGAAACATGTATATTATCTATAGTGAAACAGATCACCAGCCCAGGTTGGATGCATGAGACAAGTGCTCAGGGCTGGTGCACTGGGATGACCCAGAGGGATGGGATGGGGAGGGAGGTGGGAGGGGGATTCAGGATGGGGAACACATGTAAATCTATGGCTGATTCATGTCAATGTATGGCAAAAACCACTACAATATTGTAAAGTAATTAGCCTCCAACTAGAACACTTTCTAACACCATACACAAAAATAAACTCAAAATGGATTAAAGATCTAAATGTAAGACCAGAAACTATAAAACTTTTAAAGGAAAATATAGGCAGAAACTATCTGACATAAATCACAGCAAGACTACTATGACCCACCTCCCAGAGTAATGGAAACAAAAACAAAAATAAACAAATAGGACCTAATTAAAGTTAAAAGTTTTTGCACAACGAAGGAAACTATAAGCAAGGTGAAAAGACAGCCTTCAGAATGGGAGAAAATAATAGCAAATGAAGCAACAGACAAATAATTAATCTCAAAAATATACAAAGAGCTCATGCAGCTCAATACCAGAAAAATAGATGACCCAATCAGAAAACGGGCCAAAGAACTAAACAGACATTTCTCCAAAGAAGACATACAGATGGCTAATAAACACATGAAAAATTGCTCAACATCACTCATTATCAGAGAAATGCAAATCAAAACCACAATGAGGTACCATCTCACGCCAGTCAGAATGGCTGCTATCAAAAAGTCTACAAACAATAAATGCTGGAGAGGGTGTGGAGAAAAGGGAACCCTCTTACACTGTTGGTGGGAATGCAAACTAGTACAGCCACTGTGGAGACCAGTGTGGAGATTCCTTAAAAAACTGGAAATAGAACTGCCATATGACCCAGCAACCTCACTGCAGGGCATACACACTGTGG
Source organism: Cervus elaphus (assembly GCF_910594005.1). NCBI lineage: Eukaryota > Metazoa > Chordata > Mammalia > Artiodactyla > Cervidae > Cervus > Cervus elaphus. The sequence goes on along the minus strand of NC_057833.1, from coordinate 5,875,951 downwards.
AAACCAGAACTGAAAGATAGACATGTACCCCAATGTTCATCGCAGCACTGTTTCAATAGCCAGGACATGGAAGCAACCTAGATGTCCATCAGCAGATGAATGGATAAGAAAGCTGTGGTACATATACACAATGGAATATTACTCAGGTACAAAAAAGAACACATTTGAATCAGTTCTAATGAGGTGGATAAAACTGGAGCCTATTATACAGAGTGACATAGGTCAGAAAGAGAAACACCATACCATATACTAACGCATATATACGGAATTTAGAAAGACGGTAACAACAACCCAACATGCAAGACAGCAAAAGAGACACAGATATAAAGAACAGACTTTTGGACTCTGGGAAACGGTGAGGGTGGGATGATTTGAGAGAATAGCATTGAAATATGTATATTATCATATGTGCAATATATCACTAGTCCACGTTCAATGCATGAAATAGGGCACTCAAAGCCAGTGCACTGGGACAGCCCTGAGGGATAGGATGGGGAGGGAGGAGGAAGGGGGGCTCAGGATGGGGGACACATGTACACCCGTGGCTGATTCATGTCAATGTATGGCAAAAACCACTACAATATTGTCAAGTAATTAGCCTCCAATTAAAATAAATAAATTAATTTTTAAAAAAGAAAGTAAAGTTTGGCATTAAAAAAAGAGAGAGAAAAAGAAAGAAAAGAGTAGTCTCTTCAACAAATGGTGCTGGTAAAAATTCGATTTCTTCATGTTAAAGGGTGAAATTGGACATATGTATGGAAATAAGTATCTTATTTGATACACAAATATCAACCCAAAATTGATTAAAAACTTAACCATAAGACCTGGAACTGTAAAACTCCTAAAAGAAAACATAGGAGAAAAGCTTCATGACATTGTTTTTCTCAATGATTCTTTTGAGATTTGACATCAAGAGCCAGGCAGCAAAAACAAAAATACACAAGAGGGACCACATCAAAATAAAAATCTTCTACATGGCAAAAGAAATAAACAACAAAATAAAAGAACAGCTTATCAAATGGGAAAAAGAAATAGTTACAAACCACATATCTATAAGGGGGTTAATGTCCAAATTACATAAGGAATTCCTACGAATCAGTAACAACAATGAAATAAAGGATCCAATGAAAAAAGCAGCACACACTTTGACCGGATCTCTTGAACAGGAGCCCAATAATGACAGGAAATTTGCTATATCAGAATAACACGTGTGACAACCCTAGGAAAATACCAACAAATCAACCCATTTGTGAACCTGGATATTTTTGCAATATTTTAGCTCTCACTGGGTCAGAGTAATGCCTACATCTGCCACTCTTGCAACTGTGTATAAGGTTCCAGTATGTCCTTAAATGCCTTTGAAATTTAAATACTAGCTAGAATATAGAAGTTTATTGTCTATGAGTATACTAGTTGCTAACATTTAAATGATTCCACAAAAAAGAAACTCAAGGCTTTTCCTATGTGTTTGGAAAAAAATACAATATTTTCTGGTTTAGGAGCAAGTGATGCCATTAATCACTTACTTGTTTTTCTGATTCCCAACAGTCTAATTTTCAATGAGCTCTTACTAGATATTGGGGATCAAAGAGGCTACCAACAAAATTAATTATATTTCCCACAGAAAGACTCAGGATAAGCCTGATGTAAAACATACAGTTTATCACTGCAGACATTCAAGAACAAGACAACTATTAACATTTTATCCGTGTACATCTCACTGTAAAGCCCCAAAGGAAAGCAGAAGAGCATTACAGAATACAAAGGAGGGAATCTGGTTGGTGATTTTATGAACCACCCCTAAATAACAGCTTAAATAAACTAGACCTTGTTCTATACACCCAGTGCCCACAGACATATTTCTATTAAAGTTTTCATATTTTATTGTACTTCTTTGTCTCTCTTTCTCTCCTTGTGGATGTGTCTCTCTCGTCTAAAGTGTCTCAGGATTTACCACTAGAAGTCTTGCATCCTGAGAAACTTCTCAGCATCCAGAAAACCAGGGATGTCAGTCATCATAACAATGACTTATCTTAACAGTTTCTTTCATGGTTACTTGCCTAACCCCTGGCCCAGGAATTCAGTACTCTTTTTTTTAAATAAATAAATAAATAAAATTTTCTTTAAAGGTGAGAACATTTAGATTCTTTCCTTATTTAAAAACAGCTTAATTCTCTTCTGGTTGAATGCCTGATTATTCTCTAACACTTCTTCCAAAAAGTTTAAATTGCTTATAAAAAGTTTCTAAACATGTAAAGTTATATGTAATATGTTGAGCTTTACTAGCGTGTGAGATGAGTAAAACTGTGCAGTAGTTTGAGCATTCTTTGGCATTGCCTTTCTTTGGGATTGGAATGAAAACTGACCTTTTCCAGTCCTGTGTCTCCTGCTGAGTTCTCCAAAGTTGCTGTCATACTGAGTGCAGCACTTTCACAGCATCATCTTTTAAGATTCTAAATTGTTCAACTGGAATTCCATCACCTCTACTAGCTTTGTTCGTAGAGATGTTTCCTAAGGCCCACTTGACCTCACATTCCAGGATGTCTGGCTCTAGATGAGTGATCATACTATTGTGATTATCTGGGTCATGAAGATCATTTTTGTACAGTTTTTCTGTGTATTCTTGCCACCTCTTCTTATCTTCTGCTTTCGTTAGGTCCCTACCATTTCTGTCCTTTATTGAGCCCATCTTTGCATGAAATGTTCCCTTGGTATCTCTAATTTTCTTAAACAGATCTCTAGACTTTTCCATTCTATTGTTTTCCTCTATTTCTTTGCATTGGTCGCTGAGGAAGGCTTTCTTATCGTTCCTTGCTATTCTTTGGAACTCTGCATTCAAATGGGTATATATTTCCTTTTCTCCTTTCCCTTCCCCTTCTCTTCTTTTGATAGCTGTTTGTAAGGCATTCTCAGACAACCGTTTTGCCCTTTTGCATTTCTTTTTCTTGGAGATGATCTTGATCACTGCCTCCTGTACAATGTCATGAGCTTTCATCCATAGTTCTTGAGGCACTCTTATCAGATCTAATCCCTTGAATCTGTTTGTCACTTCCACTGTATAGTCATAAGGAATTTGATTTAGGTCACACCTGAATGGTCTAGTGGTTTTCCCTACTTTCTTCAATTTAACTCTGAATTTGGAAATAAGAAGTTCATGATCTAAGCCACAGTCAGCTCCTGGTCTTGTTTTTGCTGACTGTACAGAGCTTCTCCAGCTTTGGCTGCAAAGAATATAATCAATCTGGTTTCTGTACTGACCATCCGGTGATGTCCACCTGTAGAGTCTTCTCTTGTGTCGTTCTTCATATCTGAAGTCTTCATATCTGAATGAGATCCTTGCTGGGTATAGTAATCTGGGTTGTAGGTTTTTCTCTTTCATTACTTTAAGTATGTCCTGCCATTCCCTTCTGGCCTGAAGAGTTTCTGTTGAAAGATCAGCTGTTATCCTTATGGGAATCCCCTTGTGTGTTACTTGTTGCTTTTCCCTTGCTGCTTTTAATATTTGCTCTTTGTGTTTGATCTTCATTAGCTTGATTAATACATATCTTGGGGTGTTTAGCCTTGGGTTCATCCTGTTTGGGACCCTCTGGGTTTCTTGGACTTGGGTGGCCATTTCCTTCCCCATTTTAGGGAAGTTTTCGATTATTATCTCCTCAAGAATTTTCTCATGGCCTTTCTTTCTGTCGTCTTCTTCTGGAACTCCTATGATTCGAATGTAGGGGCATTTAACATTGCCCCAGAGGTCTCTGAGGTTGTCCTCATTTCTTTTCATTTTTTCTTTTTTCCTCTCTGCTTTGTTTATTTCCACCATTCTATCTTCCACCTCACTTATCCTATCTTCTGCCTCAATTATTCTACCGTTGGTTCCCTCCAGTGTGCTTTTGATCTCAGTTATTGCATTATTCATTATTGATTGACTCTTTTTTATTTCTTCTAAGTCCTTGTTAAACATTTCTTGCATCTTCTCAATCCTTGTCTCTAGTCTATTTATCTGTAACTCCATTTTGTTTTCAAGGTTTTGGATCATCTTTACTAACATTATTCTGAATTCTTTTCCAGGTAGACTCCCTATCTCCTCTTTTGTTTGGTTTGGTGGGCAATATCATGTTCCTTTACCTGCTGAATATTTCTCTGCCTTTCCATTTTGTTTAAATTGCTCTGTTTGGGGTGGTGTTTCTGTATGCTGGAATTTTGTGGTTCCTCTTTATTGTGGAGGTTGCTCCCTGTGGGTGGGGTTGGACGATTGGCTTGTCAAGGTTTCCTGGTTAGGGAAGCTTGCGTCAGTGTCCCGGTGAGTGGAGCTGGATGTCTTCTCTCTGGAGTGCAATGAACTGTCCAGTAGTGAGTTTTGAGGTGTCTATGGGCTTGGTGTGACTTTGGACAGCCTGTAGTTTAATGCTCAGGGCTATGTTCCTGTGTTGCTAGAGAATTAACATGGTATGTCTTGCTCCGGAACTTGTTGACTCTTGGGTGGAGCTTGGTTTCAGGGTAGGTATGGAGGCTTTTGGAAGAGCTCTTGTCAATTAATGTTCCCTGGAGTCAGGCGTTCTCTGGTGTTCTCAAGTTTTGGATTTAAACCTCCTGCCTCTGGTTTTCAGTCTTATTCTTACAATAGCCTCAAGCCTTCTCCATCCATAGAGCACTGATGATAAAACATCTAGGTTAATGGTGAAAAGATTCTCCACAGTGAGGGACACCCAGAGGTTCACAGAGTTACATGGAGAAGAGGGAGCAGGGAGATAGAGGTGACCAGAAGGAGAAGAGGAGTAAATCAAAAGAGGAGACCCAACCTAGCCAGTGATCAGTTTCCTGTGTGCTCTCCACAGCCCAGAACATACAGAGAGACTCACACAGTTAAGCAGAGAGGGGAAGGGGGAGGGAAGAGATAAGGTGACCTGGGGGAGGAAAGGGAGAGTCAAACGGGGAGAGAGCAATCAAGCCAGTAATCACACCCCTATGTAAAAACGGGTACTGAGGATTAGATTCTTAAAGGCACAAAATTGATAACAAATACCAAAAAGCAAAGATTAAAAATCTATAGTATAGGTTAGACTGTAAAAAATACAACATTAAAAATACAAATCAAAATCAATCACAAAAATTATAAGATATATATATGTGAAATTTGCCTTAAAAATGGTGTCCTTTTTTTCAAGATAATATTAGGTTATAAAAATGAAAATTTAAGGAGTAATAAATTACTTAAAAAATTAAAAAATGATAATAGTAAAAATGTATCTAGGAATTTTTCTGAAGCTGTTGAGGGCAGTGTGAGGTCAGTTCAGTTTCAGATAGTTCCTTGTCCCAGCTTATACTTCTTCTCAAGGTCTATAGGGGGTGACGGTGAAGTTGCTCAGTCATGCCCGACTCTTTGCAACCCCATGGACTGTAGCCCACTAGGCTCCTCCATCCATGGAATTTTCTACGCAAGAGTACTGGAGTGGGTTGCCATTTCCTTCTCCAGGCTTCCAAAGCTTAGTCAATGCTAACTACAGGGTTTTATTTTTATTTTCATTTTTTTTAACTACAGGGTTTTAATCTGTTGCACTTGTCACTTCCAGAGTGGTTCCCTCTTTGCTTATTTTGGCTTCCTCTGCTTGCAAGTCTTTTCAGTATCTAATTTCCGCCCTGACACAAGGGGGCAGAGGAACACTTCAAGCAAATGTCACTGGGGTGTGTGGGGAATGCTCACAGTGTATGGACCACACTGGGTTTGCCCCAGCTCACAGCATGTGTGCTTTCCTGGTCTACACTGCTCAGGCTCCAGGTTGCTCTGAAGGGGAACTGTCCAAAGTGGGCCCTGGGTTGCATGTCCTTTCCAGGTCTAAGATGCTCAGGTTCAGGGTCTTGGGTACTTCACAAAGGCACAGACTCGGTTGGGCCTGCGTTTTGTGCTCTTCCCAGGTCTAAGGAGCTCAGGCAACCAGGTGCTTGGTAAGCACACTGTCCTGGGTGGGCAGTGAGTCTTAATCACCTCCCCGGTCCCGGCCGCTCGGTTCCCTGAGTGCACTGCAGGAGCGCTGTCTCAGCTGTGTCTCCTCTGGGGAGCTGATCTCAGGCTGCAACCCTCCTGGCAGATGTCAACTGTCCAGGGTCCCAGGAAGACTTGGTTAGCAACTGGAGCCTGCTCACAGTTTGGTGGAGGATGCTGTCACTGGGGCCATTGCCCCTTGCCTTCCGGCTCTGGGTGTTGCCCTCCTGCCTCTCTGCCTCCGGTGGGGGGAGGGGCCGGTCTGCAGCCAGCTAGCTCTCCTTTTGTGTTTGCTCAATCCTTTGTTCTGTGAGTGGGCCAGGCTGTGCGTTAGGTTAGAGATTTTGGGGGGAAAGTTCTCTCTCTCAAACCACCCCCCCACCCCACCCCCGCAGCTATCCCACAGTTTGGGTTGCTATTTCACATTAGCTCCTCCGGATTGTCCTCAGGGCATTCAGGCCCAGTTCTTATCCTAAGCATATGCAACCTGTGCCTTCCCCGCTCGCTGGCAGTGGCCGCAAGTGTCTGGACTCTTTCTCCAGGGAGTTGCAGTTAAGGCGGGTATTCTGTGGGATTTCTTTCTTTTCTGTCTGCCCCCTCCCGGTTATGCTGCCCTCTGAGATTCCAAAACGCCCCATAAACCCGCTGGTGAGAGGATTTCCTGATGTTTGGAACTTCTCCTCCTTCACGACTCCCTCCCCGGGATGGGTGTCCATCACTAACTCTTTTGTCTCTCTTTTTGTCTTTTATATTTTGTCCTACCTCCTTTCAAAGAGAATGGGCTGCCTTTCTGGGTGCCTGGTGTCTTCTGCCAGCATTCAGAAGTTGTTTTGTGGAAGTTGCTCAGCATTCAAATGATTTTTTGATGAATTTTTGTGGGAGAAAGTGGTCTCCCCATCCTATTCCCCCACCATCTTAGGACTGCCTGTCTCTGCTTTTTAATATGCTGTCTAGTTTGGTCACAGATTTTCTTCCCAGGAGCAAGCATATTTTAATTTCATGGCTGCAATCACCATCTGCAGGGATTTTGGAGCCCCCCAAAATAAAGTCTGCCACTGTTTCCGCTGTTTCCCATCTACTTGCCATGAAGTGATGGGACCGGATGCCATGATCTTAGGCTACAGTCCATGGGGCTACAAAGAGTCGGACACCACTGAGTGACTGAGCACACACATCCTGGATCTGAGTACTGATTATTTATCAGACCAAGGACACATTCCAGAGCTTGGAACACAGGCTATAGCTTTAGACTAATGGAGTGAGGTGTTTATTTAAAACAAGATGGTGGTCTCAGAGTTGTACAATGACTGCCTAGCAATTTCTACCTCTAGTCCATAACACTGGGAACTACAAAACATTGTCAAAAGATATTAGAAAATATTTAAATCAATTGAGAGATATGCATTTATGGATTGGAAAATGTACTATTTTTAGCTAATTAATTCTCCTAAAATTAATGCACAGGCTCAATGAAATCTGATTTTAAAAATCTCAAAAAATTTGGGGGAGGGTTGGCAAATAGATTCTAATTTCTTTTTAAATACAAAGAACATAGAATAGCCAAGACAGTTTAAAGAAGGACAAAGTTAGAGTATTTATCAAATCAGATTTCAAACTTAGTATAAAGATAAGTGAACTTGACTAGCAATAGAAAGTATTCAAAATGAGGTACATGGTGGGGGCAGAGGAATGGACAAACGAAATCTCAGTGACCTCTGGGAAACTATAAAGCAACTTAATATGCGTAACTGGAGTTCTAGAAAGAGGTAGCAGATAAATTATTGAAGGGGGAAAGAATTTATTTGAAGTTAAAAAAGTCAAAAATTTTCCAAATCTGAATAAAGTTATAAACCCAAGGATCCAATAACCTCAATAAATCCCCCCTGATTAATAAAAATATAAGCCACAGCAAGTCATGTCACAAAGACATTACTGAAAATCTATGATTGAAAAGGAAGTTCTTCAAGTGAACCTGACATTAAAAGAAAAAAAAAATTACATACAAAAGGCCATAGATAAGAATGAACAGTTCCAGAAATATTCATTAGGGTCAACAGAAAAGATGTGTCTTCTTCATTTTAAAAATGCTTGAAAAGATAAACTATTTAAAACAAAAATATTAATACAATGTTGGGTTGATAACACATATAGAATGAAATATATGGTAACAGTAACCAAAAAATGGAATGAAAGAAAAGGCAGTATACTGTTGTAAAGTTTTGACATTTTCATGTAGTAAGTGTAATTTGGAAAACTCAGCAGTGGCCACAGGACTGGAAAAGGCCAATTTTCATTCCAATCCCCAAGAAAGGCAATCCCAAAGAATGCTCAAACTACCACACAATTGCACTCATCTCACATGCTAGGAAAGTAATGCTCAAAATTCTCCAAGCCAGGCTTCAGCAATATGTGAACCATGAACTTCCAGATGTTCAAGCTGATTTTAGAAAAGGCAGAGGAACCAGAGATCAAATTGCCAACATCCACTGGATCATCGAAAAAACAAGAGTCCAGAAAAACATCTATTTTTGCTTTATTGACTATTCCAAAGCCTTCAACTATGTGGATCACAATAAACTGTGGAAAATTCTGAAAGAGATGGGCATAACAGACCACCTGACCTGCCTCTTGAGAAACCTGTGTGCAGGTCAGGAACAACAGTTAGAACTGGACATGGAACAACAGACTGGTTCCAAATAGGAAAAGGAATACATCAAGGCTGTATATTGTCACCATGCTTATTTAACTTACATGCAGAGTACATCATGAGAAACGCTGGGCTGGAAGAAGCACAAGCTGGAATCAAGATTGCCGGGAGAAATATCAATAACCTCAGATATGCAGATGACACCACACTTATGGCAGAAAGTGAAGATGAACTAAAAAGTCTCTTGATGAAAGTGAAGGAGGAGAGTGAAAAAGTTGGCTAAAAGCTTAACATTCAGAAAACTAAGATCATGGCATCCGGTCTTATCACTTCATGGGAAATAGATGGGGAGACAATGGAAACAGTGTCAGACTTTATTTTTGGGGGCTCCAAAATCACTGCAGATGGTGATTGCAGCTATGAAATTAAAAGATGATTACTCCTTGGAAGGAAAGTTATGACCAACCTAGATAGCATATTAAAGAGCAGAGACATTACTTTGCCAACAAAGTTCCATCTAGTCAAGGCTATGGTTTTTCCAGTGGTCATGTATGGATGCGAGAGTTGGACTGTGAGGAAAGCTGAGCGGTGAAGAATTGATGCTTTTGAACTGTGGTGTTGGAGAAGACTTTTGAGAGTCCCTTGGACTGCAAGGAGATCCAACCAGTTCATCCTAAAGGAGATCAGTCCTGGGTGTTCATTGGAAGGACTGATGCTGAAGCTCAAACTCCAATACTTGGGCCACCTGATATGAAGAGTCGACTCATTGGAAAAGACCCTGATGCTGGGAGGGATTGGAGGCAGGAGGAGAAGGGGACGACAGAGGATGAGATGGCTGGATGGCATCACCGACTCGATGGGCATGAGTGTGAGTAAACTCCGGGAGTTGGTGATGGACAGGGAGGCCTGGCGTGCTGCGATTCATGGGGTCGCAAAGAGTTAGACACGACTGAGAGACTAAACTGACCAGAACTGAAGTACATTTGAACTTATACATGATAACATAAAGATGAACATTGCTACTATGAAATAATAAAACCAAGGCATGTATTTTAAAACCCAAAAATGAAGAACATGATTAAATTATAAAATACTGAATTAATCCAAAATGCAAGAAAAATGATGAAAAATGAGCAAATATGACAAAGAGGAAACAAGTCATGGGATGATTTAATACCATCCATATACTTCTCCAGACATATCCTAAATACATAATTTCCATATTATCCAAGAGCTCTGCTGTGATGTCCTGTATTTATTAGGATATGTCTCTGACATTACCTATGACACAAATGGTATCTTTGCTTCTACAATTATCTATTGGACTTCTGGGTAAAGAACCCACCTGTCACTGCAGGAGAGAGAAGAGAGGTGCGTTCGATCCCTGGGTGAGGAAGATTCCCTGGAGAAGGAAATGACACCCCGTTCCAGTATTCTTGCCTGGAGAATCCCATGGACTGAGGAGCCTGGTGGGCCACAGCCCATGGGGTTGCAAAGAGTCGGACACGACTGAGTGTGGCTTAGCACAGCACATAGCACATTGGACTTCTGTAATGGAAGCTGTTTGCTCCTGAGCTCAATAATAGACTAACAGGTGTCATTCAAAAACAGCAACACTTTGCTACTGCATCAAGTTGATTTTGAATCTTGAATTCCAAAGTCTTGAATTCCAAAGTCCTGTGGCAGTTTTGACTTCATCTGCAAGTGTCTGAATAGTGGATATCTCCAAAATCATCTGCACATACCTTTTTTTTTGTTCTGGATCCCAGCCAAATGCAGAACTATTTTAATGTATAGTAGCTAGCAGGGTTTCTGTATTGGTATCTACATCTACCATCACCCAGTCTGCAGTGAATGTGTTTCTTTCTTACTGTTCATCAAACAGAGGTGCTCTTTTGTACATACATTCACAGAATGTATCTCAATATTCTGGATCAAGTTATTCTTGGGAAATATAGGCTGCTTCCTGAATTTTAGATAGTTTGATTAACTATCCTCAGCCAATCAACTGCACTTTGGTTTTGTCCTCAGAGAGAAATTATCCTCATATTACTGAAACAATGAATTACATTCCTCTTAATACTCATATCAAAATTGCCCCTAACGTAGTGGTGGCAATATTTGAGAAGGCTCAGATATCATGGGGATAGACAATAAACATATACTGGAGTCCTGTTCAAACGAAGACACATTGTGTTTCCATTTTTTTCTGAAGTTGGGGTAAAAAGAAAGCTCTGACTAAATCTGTAAGAGCATACTGCGTGTGTGTGCGCTAAGCTGCTTCTGTAGTGTCTGACCCTGGGACCCTGTGAACTGCAGCCCACCAGGCTCCTCTGTCCCGGGGATCCTCCAGGCAAGAATTCTAGAATGGGTTCCTCTACACTTCTCCAGGGGATCTTCCTGACCCAGGGATCAAACTTGCATTTCCTGCATTGCAGGCAGATTCTTTACTGCTGAGCCACCAGGGAAGCCCATGAAAGCATATTAGACACCTTTATTTTGATGTTCTTCTCAAGGACCTTTTATCATGTTTGGCTGAGCAGAGGTTACTGGTAGGAATACTTTATTCTTCCAAAGCACGTACTTAATCTTCATTTTTCATACAGGCCATTTAATGAATTGATGGGATTGCTACCCCTACTTTTTTTTTCCTTTACCCTTACTTTTATCATCTCTTTTTATCTCCTGTTGTCCTCCTGGTATATGGAATTATTTAACGTTCACCACAGAGTGAGTGTTTGGACAATTCTAGGTTCTCCCAGTAATTCTCTTGGGTTCCAGATTGTTTTTGGGGTTATAAACCTGTTCTGTGCCTCACTGTGGAAAAATTTACAGGATGGTATGCACTTGTTGAAACACATTGGATTATACATCAAATCTAGTGAATTATACAGTATTATCAATGTAAAAATGTGAATGCTAAAAAGAGATAATGAACTAGATTAAAATGATATTTGAAAGCCAATAAATAATGAACACAGGGAAAGAACATCCAATAATAGGTATGATGATATAAAGAAAAACAAAAGCAGGAGAATGGAACAATAACTAAAAGCTATAATTCAAGATGCCCCTAAAATCAAATACACACACACACACACACACACACACACATATATATACATATATATGTAGATATTGATAAGGTAAATGACACACCTGGGAAATATCAAACCAGAATAATGAATATTCAGATATAGTTTAGCAAAAATTATAGACTTTAAAGAAAAAAATAAAAGTCTCTTGTACCTTGAGCAAAAAAGACCAAATAACTAACTTATAGGGGGAAGAAAAAGAAAAATTGTGTGTATATATATAAATGATTTTCTATACAGCAGAAATTAATATGAAATATTAATGGCTAACAAGAAACTACCATCAACATACAAGAATTCAAGAAATATCTCTATGAGTTCTTCCTCTGGAGTGTTACTGTGAAGGCATCAGACAACACTGAGAAAGGATCAAACAGCCAAATTACTGGAGTGACATAAAGATGAACACTGGTGGTGAGCATTAAGTATATATTATGTGCAACTATAAACAAATTAGAGGATGAGAAAGCACAGCCTACAATGTCTACCTACATGCTCTGAAAATGTAGCTAGAGTACAACTGTTTGTTTTTTAAAAGTACCAATTAACATACCCAGATGTTTGCTTCTAAATATATTATCTAATAAAAGAAACCAAGACTCCTTAAATAAATGGCTTACTTTTGGACTGGAGTAGGATAAATATAAGCTTGGAACTTCTTATAGTGCCAGAAATAAGGAAGTGCTCAAAAATCAGAAGTAGGGGATATATGAAGGGCATTCATTCATGAGTCAACCTGAAGGAGGAGCTGCCAATGACCAAAGCTGGAACAATTTGAGTGTCAAAAAAAAATAACATAGTACTAGCCTATAACCCCAAATACAAAACAAATACTTATGAGCCCCTACTGTCACAAGTAAATGATTAAATAAACAAATGTGAAAGAAGATATGAATTTTCCCCACAGAAGAATTCCAAATAAATGATGTAGATCTTACCCTGCAGGAGGCAAAGTTTAATTCTTCCTACTTCTTGAGCGTGGCTGAACTTAATGACTTGCTTACTAAGATTACAGTATGGAAAAATGGAGGCAAACATAACTTTACCATGGAGACATTTGACAAAAACTACTTTGGCCAAATGAATAAGATTAACATCATCAGTTATGAGTTATGTTGATAGTACTGTATCCCCTGGTATGATGACATGTGAAGGACATTTCACCTGTAGCATTTCTTCCCCAAGCCTTTCATGCAGACTGATTATGGGAAAACAAAAGGTAAATTCAAATTGAAGGACATTATATAAAATACTTAACTAGTACTCCTCAAAACTGTCAAGATCATGAAAAACAAAGATTAAAACTATCTGTTGGAGGAGGTTATCAAGAAGATGTAACAACTGATGTCACCTGCAAGCTGAGTCCTGACTATTGACCAGGAGGCTCCTCACCCTGTCACTGTCCTTGGAATATTCTTTCCAGTTGCCTTCTGTGTTCCCAGAAGCTTCCACAAGGATATAGTCTTAAAGCCTTTTAAGATTCTTGCTGACAGATGCAGAAATCTACTTGTCTTGATGCCCAAAACAAGGCTCAAAAGTTAAGTTTCCTTGCTTATTAAACCTGCTACCTACCAATCTGGAGTGGTCGGCCTATTTATTTGATCTCTCCCTGCCCTCCATTTAAGGGGCAGGTTTCAGATTACAAGACATTCCTGGGGTTTTGAACACTATGAAAGACCAGAGGAGACCAAGGAGCCATGGCAATTAAGCACAATATGGTATCCTGAATTAGATCTTGGAATGGAAGAAGGACATTATTGGAAAAAACAGTGAAATCTGAATAAAATCTGAAGTTTAGCTAATAGTAATATACTAATGTTGGTTTCTTAGTTTTAAAAAATGTATCATGGTTCTATAAAATCAACAACAAGAGAAAATGGGGAAGAGGTATATAGGATTTCTCTGTACTATCTTTGCAAATTTTCTGAAAATCTAAAATTATTTCAGAGTAAAAAATTTACTTTAAAAAATGGGGAACAAAAAAGGAGAATACATGCAAAAAGATTTAAATATTTTCAATAACCATACTTTGGTGGCAGTATATTATTCTGGAAATGATTTCTAAGGAATGTGGGATAAAGCAGATTAACAATTATACTATATTATAACTATGTCATTTCCAGTGTACACAAGAACTAGGAATCTCAGTGTGAAGAAAAGAAGATAGAGATGTAAAGGAAAACACTGATAAATGTCCCAAAGTCCAGGCTTTGAATTGAAAATTTCAGTATGAACTCAGGAGTTATTTTATCGAAGAATTAAACTTATTAGTGATAATAGGCATCACTTCCTGTTTACAATTTCAATTGAAAGTGTTACAGTGATTCATTAATTATGATAATCATTTCTGCTACAGTTGGTAATTAAGTCTTTATTTTATTAACAAATTTTCATTTATTTTCCCTAATTTATATAAATTAAGGACGAGTTATTAACTTTTACGATGCCTTCTTAAAATCTGATTTTCTTATTTGGTTCCTCTCTTAATTTTTTAATAGAATAAGTTGTGTTGATATATATGCTAGCATTGAGTCATTATGGCATGCCTGAAAGAAAATCTGCTTGGTCAAATGATATCATTCTTTTGATGTATCATTCTCTTGCTTCTTAAAAAGAACTAGGAGATTTTATTGTCTTTATATCATTTGGAATAATTTCAAAACTACTGAAATTAACTAACTAGATAAAATCCATGCTACTATGGATCCATCTAGTCATTGTATCTTCTCTAATTATGTATTATTAACTTCCTATATTTCTTCACCTTTACAAATTGAGGGAGGGTCCAGTTTCTTTTGTACCTATTTTGCCCACGCCTTCTATGTTTTAAATATTTTGCCCTCTTAGGCATATAGTAATCACTTATGATTAATATTTCCCATGTTCTTTTTCATTACTAAAATTGTTAGAAAGTTGTTATTTTTTTATCCTACGTATCAAGGTGGTAGTTATTTGTCGTGTGTGTGTCAGGGGGCATATGTGTTAGTCATTCAGTCTTTTCTGATTCTCTGTGACTTTATGGACTGTAGCCTGCCAGGCTCCTCTGCCCATGGAAATCTCTAGGCAAGCATACTGGAGTGCGTAGCCATTCCCTTCTCCAGGGGCTCTTCCCAACCCAGGGATCAAACCCAGGTCTCCTGAATTGTAGGTAGATTCTGTACCATCTGAGCTACCAGAGAACTCCCATTATTTGTCATACTGATCATCAAAAATTACTAGTTTTTTTTTTTTTTATAGTAGGGTATCTATTTTAAATGTTTCTGTTTGGTTGGTTATCTATTTTAAATGTTTTGATACAAATAAGTTCACTTGTATAATTTTTTTAAACATTCCTCATATAAGCAATATCATATGACATTTGTCTTTTTCAGATTTACTTCACTTAGTATGATAATCTCCAAATCCATCCCTGTTGCTTGAAGTGGCATTATTTCATCCTTTTTAAAGGCTAAGTAATATTTCATTGTAAACATGTACCACTTCTTTATCCATTCCTCTGTCAATGGCCATTTAGGTTACTTCCATGTCCTGGCTATTGTAAATAGCGCTGTAAGGATATTGGCGTGCATGTATCCTGTTGAACCATGGTTTTCTCCAGATATATGCCCAAGAGTGGGATTGTGAGATCACACAGTAGCTCTATTTTTAGCTTTTCAAGGAACCAAAATGTTATACACACACACATCCAAATATACATACATTCACAGAATTACTATGACACCAGCACTTTTGTTAAACATTCCGCTTAGCCTCTGTGGAAATATTTTGCACACATATTTTATGAAAGAAATAATGTCCAAGTATTCACATTAGTGCTTCCCAAGTGGCTCAGTGGTAGCTTGCCAGTGCAGGAGACCCCGATTCCATCCCTGGGTCAGGAAGATCCCCTGGAGAAGGAAATGGCAACCCACTCCAGTATTCTTTCCTGGAGAATTCTATGGACAGAGGATTCTGGAATATAGTCCAGAATTCCAGACTGGAATTCCAGTCTGGAATATAGTCTGAATACAGTCCATGGGGGTCACAAAGAGTCGGACATGACTGAGCACATACTCGTTCACATTAATGGAAAAGGGTGGAATTGATAAATAGCCCAAAGGTGGTGGAATATAAAATCATATACATTTGACCCTGCCCTGCACACCGTACCTTGTGATAACAGGAAGGACAACATATATCCACCAATACGTTTTTGAAGTGAGGCAACAGCTCAGGACTTGAGTCGGAAGACTGCTTTATGAACTACCAGCTGCAAGATTAGTGAACAGGATGATTCCCCAGGAGGCAAACAAAGCAAAAAGAACTGTCATACAATGGAAGGCGCATTTCCTCATATTTGTTGTTATTTAGTCTCCAAGTCGTGTCCGACTCTTTTGGGACCCCATGAACCGCGGCCCGTCAGGCTCCTCTGTCCACGGGATTTCCTCACTGAGCTCACATAAAAGCGGAAGACATATCACACTGACTGCAGCTGGTTTGACTGCTGCTCATTCATAAACGGGCTTCCCAGGTGGCCCTGGCGGTGAGCGCTGGGGTGCGGGGGTGGGTGGGTCAATCCCGGGGTCTGGGAGGAGTCCCTGGAGGAGGAAATGGCAACCCGCAACCCATTCCAGTATCCTTGCCTGGAGAAACCGCATAGATAGGGGAGGCTGGCAGGCTGCAGTCGGGGTCGCACAGATTCGGACACGTCTAAAGCGCCCTAGCACACACGCATGCATTCATAAATAGACTGGAAGGTAGCAAAATGCCCCGGCCTTATAATTACCACAGTAGGCTGAAAAAATGCTGCCTCACCAGGCTCCCCAGCAGCTGCACAGGCCAGGGGAGCCACGATGACCTCATCACGTGGGAGTCGCGGCACGCATGCCGGACGGTGCCACGCGGCTCAGAGACCCACGAAGGTCCCGCGCAGGCGGCGCGGCGCCGTGGAGGCGGGGCTAGGATCGGGCCCACCCACCCGGACCTCAGGCGTCCAGAGCCCACCGTGGGGGCATTGCCGAGTTAAAGTGAGTTTAGTAGGGTGGGCCCCCATCCGATATGATTTGTGTTCTCATGAAAAGGAGAAAATGTGAATAGACACGTGTATACAGGGAGACTAGCATGTGGTGATTGGATCTGTGCTGCCTCAAAGCAAGGAATTAGGAGAGGGGCTAGCAGAGAGGCCTGGGATGGATCCTTCCCTAGTGCCTGCAGAGGAAAGGAAGAAACGTGACCCTGCAGACACCTTGATTTCAGACTTCTGGCCTCCAAAACTGTGAGACAGTGAATTTGTTTTGTTTAAGCCACTTGATTTGTGGTATTTTGTTAGGCAGTTCTAGCAAATCAATACAATGCTGGAATATATATTTGAGGAGGAGAACACCTAGGAATTTCCTTTCGGATTGGGCACTGTTGATTTACTTTGGACATCGTTACTGGATTGCATGTTGGACATGCGATTAGGAAATCTATGTTTTCTTTTATTTTTATTGGAGTATAGTTGATTTGCAACGTGGTGTTAATTTCTGCTGGACAGCCAATTAATTCAGTTATATGTATATATTCACTCTTTTTCATATTTTTCTGCATTGTGGTTGTCACAGAATATTGAAAGTAGCTTCCTGTACTGCACAATAGGAACTTGTTATTTATCCATTCTATATATAATAGTTTGCATCTGCTAATCCAGAATCCCCATCTCTCCCTTAGTAACCACAAGTCTTGTTTTCTGTCTGTGAGCCTGTTTCTGTTTTGTAGATAACCTCATTTGTGTCATATGCTAGTGGAAATCTATACTTTAGATGTTTCTAGAAGCATAGGGAGGATTATCAGTAAAAGTGACAGAAGATTTGCAAAGTTTGAATATATGAAATCAAGAATTTCCTCCGTATACTTTCTCCAGGTACCATAGAAGTAGATTACAGAGATATATCAATACTGGATCTAAGATACAAATGACAATAGAAAACTTTCTCTTTCTCTTCATAGCTAGAGAAAAGAATAAAAAGCTTGGAAATTTTAGATGTTATGGTATGGGATCCAATCAAGTCTTCCTTTATACTGCCAATAAAGAAATTACAAAAGATTACTTTTGCTTAGATGTTTCCAAACTTAAGAGGAAGCCAGATGCTTACTGTTAGAGTTTGCAGTGGAAGTTTATCCAGGCTCTTTTCAACAGTCTCTTTCAGAAATGTCCTGAGACCAAATTCACAAAGTAAATAAACGAGGATTGACTGGGCTACCTTAGCATATATCTATCCACAGTCTTAAGTAGAGAAAAAAAAAAAAGAAGGAAAAGAATTTAAAAAATGATTTCCTGCTCAGAGGAGTATAAAGTTTTTCAGGAATCAAAACCTAAACTCCTTGAGCTTTTCTCTAGATGTGGGCCACTTTCCTGTCCAAGGATGTAAAGCTATATGCTAGTGGGACTCACACTAACACTCATAAGGTTGAAAGAATCTTTTGTCAAGAATTACTGTAAAAAACATCCAAACTGTGGAACAACCAACAAAGTATTTTTTCTGGCAAACTGCAGTTTTTATGGTTTGCTTACATATCAGTTATTGTTGCTGAATATGCTTTCATAATGAAGAGATTTACAAGAGTGTTTTTTTTCCAGATAAGAACTAGTAGCCAATATTCTACATGATGACAACTGAAAGGAGATTCATTATTATTAAAAAAGAAATACTTTTAAAACAACTTTTAAAATATATATTAAAAGAGTTTAAAGGAAATTAAATCAAAACTGTGAAAGTATAAGTTGTTATATTGTCAAATTTCTATGTAGAGTGTATAAACCACAATGCAGGAAAATAACTGATGACAATGACTTTTGTTTTCATTTGTGACAGTCATGGGGTTATTTTTCATCCTTTAGGTGCTAAAATTGAGCTGAAGAAAAGTGGCTCTTTGCTCATAGTTAATTTCTTTATGCATTTGAAAAATGTGTGTGGTTTGTGGGCTGTTGAAATTTTCATTTTTAATTTGCCATCTGAAATATGTAGGTTTGCCACAATGTCTGTTCTCAACTGAAGAAGTTAGATATCTCAGTTTCTCTTGGGTCAGCTGGGTTTAGATTTTCTTGCCACTCCCCAAAAACACACACATGATTTCTTACTACATTTCCAACTTCTTGATTCAACTGATTAAGCATAATACACAAGGTTCATAATTCATACCATTGTACTATAGATTTGTTTTTACAACAATAAGTATTCTGTTTTATGATTCCACTCAACAAAATTCTTGCAGATATAATTTATTACTTGATTATTTTCAGATGATGTATTTGATGGGGTTTGGGTTTTTTGTTTTGTTTTGTTTTGTTTTTTTTATTTTTTTAAATTTATTTATTTATTTTTTTCAGTGGGTTTTGTCATACATTGACATGAATCAGCAATAGATTTACACGTATTCCCCATCCCGATCCCCCCTCCCCCCTCCCTCTCCACCCGATTCCTCTGGGTCTTCCCAGTACACCAGGCCCGAGCACTTGTCTCACACATCCCACCTGGGCTCGTGACCTGTTTCACCATAGATAATATATATGCTGTTCTTTCGAAACATCCCACCCTCACCTTCTCCCACAGAGTTCAAAAGTCTGTTCTGTACTTCTGTGTCTCTTTTTCTGTTTTGCATATAGGGTTGTCGTTACCATCTTTCTAAATTCCATATATATGTGTTAGTATGCTGTAATGTTCTTTATCTTTCTGGCTTACTTCACTCTGTATAATGGGCTCCAGTTTCATCCATCTCATTAGAACTGGTTCAAATGAATTCTTTTTAACGGCTGAGTAATATTCCATGGTGTATATGTACCACAGCTTCTTTATCCATTCATTTGCTGTTGGGCATCTAGGTTGCTTCCATGTCCTGGCTATTATAAACAGTGCTGCGATGAACATTGGGGTGCACGTGTCTCTTTCAGATCTGGTTTCCTCAGTGTGTATGCCCAGAAGTGGTATTGCTGGGTCATATGGCAGTTCTATTTCCAGTTTTTTAAGAAATCTCCACACTGTTCTCCATAGCGGCTGTACTAGTTTGCATTCCCACCAACAGTGTAAGAGGGTTCCCTTTTCTCCACACCCTCTCCAGCATTTATTGCTTGTAGACTTTTGGATAGCAGCCATCCTGACTGGCGTGTAATGGTACCTCATTGTGGTTTTGATTTGCATTTCTCTGATAATGAGTGATGTTGAGCACCTTTTCATGTGTTTGTTAGCCATCTGTATGTCTTCTTTGGAGAAATGTCTGTTTAGTTCTTTGGCCCATTTTTTGATTGGGTCATTTATTTTTCTGGAATTGAGCTTCAAGAGTTGCTTGTATATTTTTGAGATTAATCCTTTGTCTGTTTCTTCATTTGCTATTATTTTCTCCCAATCTGAGGGCTGTCTTTTCACCTTACTTACACTTTCTAACACCATACACAAAAATAAACTCAAAATGGATTAAAGATCTAAATGTAAGACCAGAAACTATAAAACTCCTAGAGGAGAACATAGGCAAAACACTCTCCGACATAAATCACAGCAAGATCCTCTATGACCCACCTCCTAGAATATTGGAAATAAAAGCAAAACTAAACAAATGGGACCTAATGAAACTTAAAAGCTTTTGCACTACAATGGGTTTTTTTGTAAAACCTTTTTCACTTCACTTTCATATGGGCTACATTGGTGAGTGCATATTTAGATTTGATTGAGTTATAAATTATAATGTTGATCTGTTGCCTTTTAAAAAATACAAATTGACTGAAAATGTGGGGAAAAAAGGCTTCCTAAAAAATATGTAAATCTTAATCCCTATGAATGTTACCAGATATGGGGGGAAAAAAAACAGAATATTTGTAACTGTAATTAAGGATCTTGAGATAGGAAGATTACCCTGAGTTATTGGAATGGACCCTAAATGCAAAAACATGTGTTTTTCTGAGAGGAAGGCTGAGGAGAAGCCCATATAAAGATGAAGAGAGAAGTTTAAAGATGCTGACCTTCGAGATTAGAGTGACTTGTCTACAGCAAGGAACACTGGCAGCCATAGATGAAAGAGTCAAGGAGGCCTGACTAGAGCCTCAAAGGTAGCATGGCTCTTGTCAGAACCTGGATTTTGACCCAATGATACTAATTTTGGACTTTAGCTGTCTAGAACCTTGAGAGAGTAAATTTCTATTGTTGTAAGCCACCAAACCTACAATAATTTAGTACAACAGGCATTGGAAACTGATACAATTACCTTGCAATTTTTTTCCTCTTTCCACTTGCTACAGCAATTTTTGTGCCTGTCTGGAAACTCTCTTCTCTAACTTGCTAGTTACCATCTTATTTCTCAACTTTAATAAGCACTTGTCCCTTTAAAACCAACATACTTACAATAAACTATAAGTAAGGGCAAATTGGAGAAGTTAGTGGCAACCCACTCCAATATCCTTGCCTGCCGAATTACACGGACAGAGGAGCTTGGTGGGCTGTCCAGGGATGTAAAACAGTCCACTGGCTTGCAGAGTTGAACACTGCTGAGTGACTAACACACACACACACACACACACACACATGGAAAACAGATGTGATTACATACTTTTTTTATATACAAGTTCTGTGAGTCAGAAAAATTGATAACCTATTCAAGGACCTACAGTTAATGTTGTAACATTCAAATCCAGATTTAGACAACACAAATGATATTATTCTTTGCACTGCAATCACAAAATATCAAAAATTACAACCCATTAAGTCATGACCACACATATTTTCTATAAATGTATTTATAAATTCTTATCCAGCCAACTAACATACATTATCTCTTATTCTGAGACCTAGATTTAAATACAGTGATTTCATAAGTGATAAAGCTCCACGGATTGCATCCTCAATATGGTCATGAGCAACTTGAACTCCAACATTTGAAGTCTTGAAACATACATAAGTCCATCATCTCTCAGGACATCATATTCACAGGTAAGAATATAGGTTGATGGCAAATTCTGTAGCTGGGAATCATTGTCCAAAAGGGTGATAATATGATATACATAAGTGCTGGTGATGAATAACTAGATCTTCCAAGAATTGGTTTAGTATAAATATGGCCCTCTCTATACTTCTTGGGTAAGAGAGTACTCCAGTTAACAAACTTGAATGAACGTCTTTATTCCAGAGGCATATGTTGGTTTCTTCTCATTGCCTGGGGAAATATTTCATTCTTGGTTAAATGCACACTCACAAGTTTTATGGCTATGTCTCTTGTCAGAACTATACCATGTTCAATTTCTCAGTGAGATGGCGAATAAGAATCAATTACCTGTGAGAAAGGGGAAAGCAAAGCTTGTATCTTGATTTTATGTTTTATTTCAAGATCATTTTGCACCTGAAAAAAAAAGATAGTATCCTGTAATGCAAAGACTTCTGAAACACCAGGAGAAGGAAAATTAATTTTAATAATTTATGCAGTCTTGAGATAAACAAGTCTATGTAAATTGATGGATGTCACAATTATTTTCACAATACTTATATCTTTCAGTGATATGAAAAAAAAGTGTCAAACTTATTTCAATAGTAAAGATTTAAAAGTTTTCATGGTGTGGGTGAGACTGATAGAGATACAAACTTCCAGTTATAAAATAAATGTCTCATATGTAATATATAACATGGTGACTATAGCTAATAATACTATGTCATATATTTAAACATTGATAAGACAGTAAATCTTGAAAGGTCTCATCACAAGAAAAAAGTTCTAAATACATGTGGTGATGGATATTAACTAGATTTATTGTGGTGGTCTTTTTGTTTTATATATACATATGTATATAATTTTTATACCGTACACCTGTAGCTGATATACTGTTATATGTCAGTTACATCTCAATACACATTTTTCTAAAGTCATATGGCAGAAGGTGCACTATTGGTCTATACCCAAGAGAAGCTGGGGAAACTGGAGCCTCAGCCTCAGTGAGGTTCTCAATCTGAGATGTTGACAAAGTGTCAGTAACCTGGCTCCGTTACCACAGTAACAGCAAAAACTATTGCTTAGATTTGTGTTAGCAAATTGGTGTCTTATAATCAGTTGCGTCAGTACATAAAATGAGGTCAGCACAGTGGGCAAGGGGGAAAATAAAGAATGAGAGGGAGAGATAGAGAGGAGAAAGGAAGGTACCTACGTGTATGGTGTTTTTGTCAAAAATCACCAATAAAAATTACCTAAATAAGACATTCCTATGGAAAATTGACAGTATATATAAGTTTGTAAAAATTCTTGGCTGAAAGTAACCAAAGTGAATAGAAGAAATCAATGTAACTATTAAAATAATCTTATTTCATTTTAAAATTAAAGATAAATGTTTATGTATTTAAAATAAATATTAAAAATTAAAATATTCTAAAATATTCCTAACATTTAACATAATGTTATTTAGCTAATAAGAAAAGTTCCCAACATCATGCCATAAATTTTTAAGAAGTATTATCCAAATGTAGAAGTACCAAGACAAAAAATAAACAGAAGCCAATCAATAGGAACTTAGCTTGTGAAAAAATAGAGACGTGTTTGTGAAACAAAGGGATAAAATTACGAAAAACATCTAGATGACCTTCACACAGTTTTACGTGCAAGGGAAAGATGTGGAATAATGGACAAGGATTTTCCTTTCCAGAGGTAGTGGGTATCCTGAAGTCTCATCTGTGACCCTGCAGACTATCATAGAGAACCTCAGGATAATGCCCAAGGAACAAGTGTCTCAGCCGAAGTGTGGCATCTGAGACAGTGGCATCTGGACAAATGAAAAAACCTGCTACTGCTCCAGGTCAAAGCTCAGGACAGAAGGATGTATCTCTGGTCAACCTCTCACCACAGTGTCTAGCTGAACCTAATGGAGGGAATACATTGAAATTCAAGAGGCCCACCAGAAAGGGAAATGCACCTCCATAAGGCATGCTCAGGGTTCTAGACGTTTCACAAGTATATAATAAAACTGAGCCAAGATAAAGACCCCTGACAGAAACTCCCCTAGATCCAAAGCTCTCCCACGCACCCTCAGGTAGATGATCTAATGAGCAAAGGCCCACTGCAACTCACCCTCAGTGTCCCACACTTAAGAGACAGGGATCACATGCCCAAGGATGAGGCAAAAAGGAATCTACCAACTCTCTTATCTAGCTCTAACCTTCCTTTCTGTACTGTTGCATGAAATAAATCATTTTCCTATGCATGTGTCACTCTTTGCCACCCCTGCATTCCTATTGTGCCCCCTCTTGCTATTTAATACTTTTTCCTGTCTCTCTCCTGTCCTCCAAAGCTCCTTTCAAAGTCAACCATTTTCAAGATATTGGGAGAGCACCTTCTAGTTAGATCCTTCACATTTGGCAGTTCTTCCATAGTCTCAATATCTGTGTTCTCAGTCTCCTGTAAACTTCTCAGATATTTTCTCCACACTTTCTATATACTTAAACCATATATATGTGACAGATGGGGAGACAGTGGAAGCAGTGGCTGACTTTATTTTGGGGGCTCCGAAATCACTGCAGATGGTGACTGCAGCCATGAAATTAAAAGATGATTACTCCTTGGAAGAAAAGTTATGACCAATCTAGACAGCATATTAAAAAGCAGAGACATTACTTTGCTAACAAAGGTCCATCTAGTCAAGGCTATGGTTTTTCCAGTGGTCATGTATGGATGTTAGAGTTGGACTCTAAAGGAAGCTGAGCACCGAAGAATTGATGCTTTTGAACTGTGGTGTTGGAGAAGACTCTTGAGAGTCCCTTGGACTGCAAGGAGATACAATCAGTCCATCCTAAAGCAGATCAGTCTTGGGTGTTCATTGGAAGGACTGATGTTGAAGCTGAAACTCCAATACTTTGGCCTGATGTGAAACTCCAATACTTTTCCTGATGCAAAGAGCTGACTCATTTGAAAAGACCCTGATGCTGGGAAAGATTGAGGGCAGGAGGAGAATGGGATGACAGAGGATGAGCTGGTTGGATGGCATCACTGACTCAATAGACATGGGTTTGGGTAGACTCCAGCAGTTGGTGATAGACAAAGGAGGCCTGGTGTGCTGCAGTTCATGGGGTCTCAAAGAGTCAGACATGACTGAGCGACTGAACTGAACTGATGCATGTAAACATCTGATTGAAGTAGACTTCTCTTTCTCTCAACACCTCTAAATTCCAAAGACTTTTACCTCTTTCAAGCCAATGATCAAGTTTTCCCTCCTTATAAAAATGTACATAGTAATCTTTCTATTGGATTTCAAATTCCACAAACACTGGCTCAATACTTGTTATTATTTTATTTCCCATTGGGTCTAAGATAGTAAAATGCTCAATACAGTTTGAAAAAATAATAGAAAATGAATGAATAAATATTGCTGTTCATTTTATAATTTTGTTAAGAGGACACTATTCTTGGGACCAGGAATCACAGGATATAAAAAGCAGTAACAGGCATATAAGTAGATCCCCAAAATAACACTGAATTATTGAACTATCTATAGCTTAGTTCATCCCTTCTAAAGCCACCTGGATTCAAAGACAACCAGTTAATCAGAATGCAAAGGTACAAATAAACATTAATCTTGAACCATAAATATTAATGCTGAAAAAGCCCTGAATGGAACACACTATAAAATGGACATGAATATCACATAAATGGATATGTATTCCTCATTTTGTGGTCAACTTATATGTACCTGAATGCAAAAAATAAGTAAGACATTCATCTCAAGATGTCACTACTTTGGAGAAACAAGAATGAAAGTACAAAGTCAAGAAAGTTGAAAAACATACCCAGCTCATAGCAATATTCTTGAGGATTAGACATCAGTAACTGTATTTAAATTGTCCGTTTCACTTTTTATTACTTTTTCAGTAAAACAAAGACCTTTGGGTAACTCAGTAATTAAATGGTTATGGAAGATGTTCAACAAAGCCCATTCTTAATCTTTTTCAATAAGAGTACAAGGGGTTTGATATTAAACCTTATATATTTAAACAGCATTAATCCTAAATTTAGGCTACTCAAAGAAAAATTATCCTATATAAATCATTCACTCTGTCCCTTATTTATTAAATTACCTAATTTGAATCCCTAATTTTTCAAGTTATAGGCCTTGTCACTAATAGTATGTTATTGTGAGAGTAGTTTATTAACATCATGTTAATAATCAAGGAGATCATCCTTGAACTCGATATTTGAGAGCAAGATTTGGGACCAGTTCATGAAAGGCATCTATATTATGGTTTAAAGCTCGTTGTAACATGTACACTCCTACATCAATTTCTTTGTTCACAACCAATCCCCAGGAGTTGGGAGTCATGGCTGAGGATTGATTGGTCACAGAGTCAGAGAAGAGATGATGCTCCATGACTTTCTACCATGCCCAGAGAGGCCTGCATCGGTCCACCAATTCAGCTACTTTGAAGCCCACTCAAAGCAGTTGTCTGTGTCATGAACAACTATGCCTGGTATAAAGCCTGCTCCAGGCTGCTTGAAGCATTATCAAGTCCTCTTCTACCTGCCAAATGTCCTGAGACCAAATATCTAGAGCATGGTGCCTTCCTGGAGAGTGGTAGGTTCCTCCTTCCAATGGACTATACTGCAGTCCTTGCACTGAATCCCTCATTATCCACTGCCTCTCTCCACTCACTGGTTCACAAGGGTCCCTTCCAAACTTAGACTCCTGGTTTGGGGGTGTGTTATCCATCCAAAGCCCTACACACCCACAGCAGCTTACCCACTGCCTGTCATTCGTAGAAAAATCAGTTCAGTTCAGTTGCTCAGTGGTGTCAGGCTCTTTGCAACCCCATAGACCGCAGCATGCCAGGCTTCCCTGTCCATCACCAGCTCCCAGAGCTTGCGCAAACTCATGTCCTTGAGTTGGTGATGCCATTCAGCCGTCTCATCCTCATAGAGAATGGATGTGTGCAAGATGTTAACTTATTTATGGTGTTCCTACATTGCTAGCAATGTCTTTGTACTCACACAGCCCAGCAAATCTGTAATTTTTCAACCTTGAACCCTCAGCTTTTATCGCCCTCCTTTCCCCACCCCACCAACTAATTTCCTCTCCACTGACCTAACTCCACCCCCTACACCACACCCAATTTTACAAAAACACAGGTAGTCAGTGAGTATCTGGATGTACTATGGATGACCATGAAGGAATTCCAATATGAAAGGCCTTTTGGTCTCATTCTAGGACACGTGTTACAACCATACTGGAAGCTGGAGAAATCCCACACCAGGCCTGCTATAGTCTAAATGTTATCTAAATGTGTCTCCATTATTCATATATTAAAAATCTAATGACCAAGGTGATGGTCTTAGTAAGAAGGCATTTGAGAATTGATTTGGTCATGACATGAAACCCTGGTAAATGGGATTAATTCCCTTCTAAAAGAAGCCTCAAATGGCTAGCTCTCCCCTTCCATCATGTAAGGATGCAATGAAAAGCCTGTGAGCTGGGAGAGGGCCCCAGTTCAACTTCCAGAACTGTGAGAAATAAGTTTCTGTTATTTATAAGCAACCCAGACACTGGTATTATATACGGCAGCTCAAACAGACTAAGATGGGGCCCTTTGAAGAACCCAGCTTAACTCTCCTCTTTATGGATTCATCCCATCCTTTCCTGTTTCTTATTATCCCCTCAAGAATGCCACCTCCCATTATGTTCTAAAAGTAGGACAGTGCAACACAGCATATGACATAAAAGTGCCAGATTCACAGTGACCCATGCCCAGGTGCAATACCCAGTCAGTTGGGAAAGAGGAGCTTGAAATCAGTGCTACTTCTTGCTTAAGATTTTTGTATCTGCGTTTGAGTCCTGGGCAAGTTACTTAACCTGTAAACGCTCAGTTTCTTGATCTTTGAAACTGATGTAATAATAGTCAGTGTGGCATATGGTTTTTGCCAGGGTGAGATAAAGCATTCATAGTACAGCTTCTGGCATACAGAAGACACTCAGTAAATACTGACTATATTTCTTATTGCCATTGAAATAAATGTTGAAGGAACCCAACAGCTTATCTTTGGAACGCTTCAGAAAATATTTGTTGATCTTCCAGCAGGCAAACCATAGGAAATGATGGCTTAGCTCCATTTTTGCTTGAAGATACAGAGGTACTGTCTGAACTGGACAAACATCTTAATAACTCCTACAGAAACCATGGCTCAAACCACAAAAGGCTTCTGAAAAATATATGCTCCCCCAACCCTATGTAAGTATCACTATATGATGGAGCAGCGTTGTCATGCACTGCTTCTTTTTACCATTTCAATGACTTGCTCAATCTGGTCTGTTACCCAGTTCTCTCCTATTGTTATTTCCCTTATTTCTCTAAAATACACATTTTTGAGAAGCCCCACCTCCACTTTTAAATACAATCCTAGCTCCCAGAAGTTCACTTTGGATCCAAGCTATCTACTCTTTGAGAAGTCATGATTACTAATATTCAATGTATATTTATTCCAAGCAAGACATTCTGGTTACTGCTTTATATTGAATTGCCTCTCGTATATATCATAAAACTCTCAAATCTACTTCCTCTACTCATCTTTATTCATTATTCCCCAACCCAATACTATAGTTCCCCAGACCTGTCAATTCCACTTCTTTTTATTTCACTAATTCATCCACTTTTCTCCATTCTCACTGCCACTATCTTAATCCACGACACTCTATTTGTTGCTCAAAGTACTGAAATTCTTTCCCTATTCCCTCCTTTCCCACTTTCCAATTTACTCTCCATTTTTTTTAACAAAAGTTTTTTTTATTTTTATTATTTTTTGATATGGACCATTTTTAAAGTCTTTATTGAATTTATTACAATATTGCTTCTGTTTTATGTTTTGGGTTTTTGGAACCTGCCTTAGAAAGTGAAGTGTTAGCCACTGGACTGCCCGGGATGTCCCAACATCAGTCATTTTTACATAAGAATATGATTGAAACTTTTCAATAACTTCATTGTCCCCTTGGAGTCAAGGAATCATATCCCACAAGGTCCTTTCATGATTTGTCCCACCAGTGTTTCTAACCTCATCACTCACTATACTTTCCTCATTTCCTCTGTTATAACACGTATGGACTTCTTTCATTTGTTTGGATCAGAAGCCAAGGAAGGAAACAAACAATGACAACCCGCACAGGGAGAGACAAAGAGAATCTACCCACAGTCTTTTGGGCAAGTAAGAGACCGTGAGGTGAACTGAGAGATTAGCATTTAAACATATACATTACCATTTGTAAAACAGATAGCTTGTGGGAAGTTGCAGTATAACACCACAAGCTCAACCAGGCGCTCTGTGACAAGAGCTCTAATTTTTTTCTACAAAGACATTGAGGATTAACTGTAGGATTGTTTTCTATTACACAATGGGACAGCTTAAGTAAAGTAGCTAACCAGGTACAACAAGTTGAAGAGAGGAGGAGTTCAAACCCTGGGATATTCTGAAGAGTGGAGAGAGAAGACAGGTATGCTGCCAGACTTCAGAAATATAAAGATTTTTTAAAAAATTATTATCCCAGTTTTCAAAACACTTAGAATCTAATTGGGGATATACACATGCAACAAATCATAAGACAGTCCCTATACTGTAACTGTGGAGATGCAGGTTTGATCCCTGGGTCTGAAGATCTCCTGGAGAAGGAAATGACAATCCACTCCAGTATTCTTGCCTGGAGAATTTTATGGACAGAGGAGCCTGTCGAGCTACTCCCATGACGACCTGGGGAGTTCATCTTTCAGTGTTCTATCTTTGTGCCTTTTCATACTGTTCATGGGGTTCTCAAGGCCAGAATACTGAAGTGGTTTGCCATTCCCTTTTCCAGTTGACCACATTTTGTCAGAACTGTCCACCATGACCCATCCATCTTGGGTGGCCCTACATGGCGTGGCTTAGTTTCGCTGAGTTAGACAAGGCTTGGATGTGGAATATCTCTTCATGGCTGCTCCAGCAAAGTGCAACCGCTGCTCCTTACCTTGGACGTGTGGTAGGTCCTCATGGCCGCTGCTACTGACCTTGGACGTGGGGTGTCTCCTCTTGGCCACTCACTGCTCCAGTGCCACGCAACCATGTGTGTTCCTATTGTCACTTTATTAATTGTTTTGGGTTTGTTTTTTAGGTCTTTTTTATTCCCTTCCCCTTTTGTTCTCTTGTATTTTCTGCCTAGAGAAGTTCATTTAGCAATTGTTGTAGAGCTGACTTGGTGGTACTGGATTCTCTTAGCTCTTGCTTGTCTGTAAAGCATTTGATTTCTACATGGAATCTGAATGAGACACTTGCTGGGTAGAGTATTCTTGGTTGTAGGTTTTTCCTCTCATCACTTTAAATGTATTGTGCCTCTCTCTTCTGCCCTGAAGAGTCTCTGCTAAAAAATCAGCTGATAATATTATGGGAGAGTTGTGACAAAACATGATCTACTAGAAGAGGGAATGGCAAACCACCCCAGAATACTTGCCTTAAGAACCTCATGAACTGTATAAAAGGACAAAAAGATATGACACTGAAAGATGAGTCCCCCAGGGCTGAAGGTATCCAATATGCTGCTGGGGAAGAGTGGAGGAGAACTACTAATAATAGCCCCAGAAAAATAAAGCAACTGGGCCAAGGTGGAAACAACATTCAGTTGTGGATGTGTCTGGGGATGAAAGAAAAAACCAATGCTGAAAAAAAAAAAAAAAAAAACACAGTATTGCATAGGAACCTGGAATTTTAGGTCCATGAATCAAGGTAACTTTAGTGTGGTTCAAGCAGGAGATGGTAAGAATAAACATCAAAGTTTTAGAAATCAGTGAACTAAAATGGACAGGGATGGGCGAATTTAATTCAGATGACCATTATAACTACTATGGGCAAGAATCCCATAGAAGAAATATAGTAGCCTTCATAATTAACAAAAGAGTCCAAAAGGCAATACTTGGGTGCAACCTCGAAAATGACAAAATGATCCCAGTTTGTTTCCAAGGAAAGCCATTCAACATCACAGTAATTCAAGTCTATTCCCCTACCACCAATGCTGAAGAAGCTGAAGTTGATCAGTCCTATGAAGACTTAGAAGACCTAGAACTAACACCAAAAAAAGATGTTCTATTCATCACTGGGGATTGGAATGCAGAAATGAGAAGTCAAGAGATACCTGGAGTAACAAACAGGCAAGTTTGACCTTGGAGAACAAAATGAAGCAGGACAAAGGCTAACTGAATTCTGCCAAGAGAATGCACTGGTCATAGCAAATACCCTTTTTCAACAACATGAGATAACTTTACACATAGACATCACCAAATGGTCAATACCTAAATCAAATTGATTGCATTCTTTGTAGCCAAAGATGGAGAAGCTGTATACAGTCAGAAAAAATAAGACCTGGAGCTGACTGTGGCTCAGATAATCAGCTCCTTATAGGAAAATTCAGGCTTAAACTAAAGAAGTGGGGAAAACCACTAGGCCAGCCAAATACGACTTAAATCAAATCCCCCTATGAACATGTAGTGGAGGTAATGAATACATTCAAGGGATTAGATCTAGTTAACAGTGTGCCTGAATAACTATGGATGGAAGTCTGTAATATTGTACAGGAAGCGGCAAACAAAACCATCCCAAGGAAAAAGAAAAGCAAGAAGGCAAAGTGATTATCTGAGGAGGCTTTATGAACAGCTGAAGAAAGAAGAGAAGCAAAAAGCAAGGCAGAAAGGGGAAAGTACATCCAGCTAAACACAGAGTTCCAAAGAACAGCAGAGAGAGACAAGAAGGGCTTCTTCAATGAACAGCACATAAAACTAAAAGAAAAAAACAGAAGGGGAAAGACTAGAGATCTCTTTTGGAAAATTGGAGATATCAAGGGAGCATTTCACCCAAAGATGGGCACAATAAAGGACAGAAACAGTAGAGAGAACTAGTTGGCACTGAAGAGATTAAGAAGAGATGGAAAGAATACATGGAAGAACTGTACAAAAAAGATCTTAATGAACTGGATGGTGTGGTCAGTTGCCCAGAGCCAGACATTCTGGAGTGCAAAGTCAAGCGGGCCTTAGGGAGCACTGCTGTTAATAAAACTAGTGGATGCAATGGAATTCTAGTAGAACTATTCAAAGTCCTAAAGGATGATGCCATCAAGGTGTTGCGTTCAACTTGTCAGCAAATCTGGAAGACCACAGGACTGGAAAAGGTCAATCTCTATCCCAATTCCCAAGAAGGATAGTACCAAAGAATGTGCTAACCATCAGATAATTGGATTCATATCCAGTGCTAACAAGGTCATTCTTAAAATCTTGCATGCTGGGCTTCAGCATTATACAAACCAAAAAGTTCCAGAAGTCCAAGCTGGGTTTAGAAAAGGAAAAGGAACCAGAGATCAAATTGCCAACATTCTCTGGATCATAGAGAAAGCAAAGGAATTCCCGAAAAACATCTACCTCTGTTTCATTGACTATGCTAAAACCCTTGACTGTGTGGATCATAACAAACTGTGGAAAGTTCTTAAAGAACTGGGCATACCAAACCACCCTACCTGTCTCCTGAGAAATCTGTATGCAGGTCAAGAAGCAATAGTTTGAGCCCCGTATGGAACAATTCATTGGTTCAAAACTGAGAAAGGAGTATAACAGGGCTATCTGCTGTTACCCTGTTTGTTTAAAGTATGTGCTGAGCACATCATGAGAAATGCTGGGCTGGATGAGTTATGAGCTGGAATCAAGATAGGTGGGAGAAACATCAATAACATCAGATATGCAGATGACACCACTCTAATGGC
Organism: Cervus elaphus; assembly: GCF_910594005.1. Lineage (NCBI taxonomy): Eukaryota > Metazoa > Chordata > Mammalia > Artiodactyla > Cervidae > Cervus > Cervus elaphus. Next base: position 5,843,513 of record NC_057833.1, on the reverse strand, counting down.
AGAAAGTGAAGAGGAACTAAAGACCCTGTTGATGAGGGTGAAGGAGGAGAGGGGAAGAGCTGGCTTAAAGCTAAATATTAAAAAAAAAAAAAAAAAACTAAGATCATGGCATCTGGCCCCATTATTTTACGGTAAATAGAGGGGGAAAGTGTGGAAGTAGTGACAGATTTCCATTTCTTGAGTTCTAAGATCACTGTGGATGGTGACTGCAGCCATGAAACCAGAAGACAATTGCTTCTTGGCAGGAAACTACAACAAGCCTAGATAGTGTGTTGAAAAGCAGAGACATTACTATGCCAACAAAGGTCCATATGGTCAAGGCTATGGTCTTCCCAATGGTCATGTATGGTTGTGAGAGCTGGACTGTAAAGAAGCCAGAACTCTTGATGCCATCAAACTCTGGTGCTGGAGAAGACTCCTGGAAGCCCCTGGTACAGCAAAGAGATCAAACTAGTCAATCTTAAGGGAAATTAACCTTGAATAGTCATTGGAAGACCTGCCAACTCATTGGAAAAGCCTTAATGCTGGGAAAGATTGAGGGCAGAAGAAGGGGGCATCAGAGGATGAGATGGCTGGATGGCATCACCAAGGCAATGGACATGAACTTGGGCAAACTTCAGGAGATGGTTAGGGACAGGGAAGCCTGGCGTGCTGCAGTCCATGGGGTTGCAAACAGTCAGACACGACTGGGCAACTAAACAATAACAACCTTATGGGGGTTCCCTTGTATATTAATTGCTGCCTTTCTCTTGTAGCTTTTAGTATTTTTTTCCTTCTTATTTAATTTTTGATAGTTTGGTTAATATGTGTCAGTGTTTTCATCCTTGGGTTTATCCTGTATGAGACTCTGTGTACTTCCTGGATTTGAGTGACTATTTCCTTTCTTATGTTAGGGAAGTTTTTGATTATAGTCTCTTCAAATTTTTTCTCAGGCCCTTTCTCTCTTTCTTCTTCTTCTGAGGAAAAAAAAAATGTATTTAATGTTGTCCTAGAGATCTCCTGAGACTGTCCTCATTTCTTTTCATTCTTTTTATTTATTCTGTTCCTTGACAGAGATTTCCACCATTGTGTCTTCCAGGTCATTTATCCATTCTTCTATCTCAGTTATTCTGCTACTGATTCCTTCTAGAGTACTTTTCATTTCAATTATTGTATTGTTCATCTGTTTGTTCTTTAGTTCTTCTAAGTCTTTGCTAAACTTTTCTTGTATCTTCTTGACCTGTGCCTCCATTCTTTTCCTGAGATCTTGGATCATATTTACTATCATTATTTTGAATCTTTCTCAAGTAGATTGCCTATCTCCCCTTCATTTAGTTGTTATTGTCGGTTTTTATTTTCCTCCTTTGTCTGAGACATATTTCTTTGTCACCTCATTTTGTTAAACTTATTGAGTTTGTGGTCACCTTTCTGCAGGCTGCACTATTATAGTTCCTCTTGTTTCTGGTGTCTGATCCCTGGTGTGTGAGGTTGATCCAGATGTTTGTGCCACTATCCTCTTAATAGGGGGGTTGGTTAGTGCTATAGTGACCAGAGCCTGCCCTGGATATTGAGCATGGCCTCCCATTTGCTCTTTGCTTGTCACTGCCCTGCCAGGAGTGAGGTCTGCTCCCTAGTTGTTGTAGTAGAGGCCCCTGATCCCTTTCTTAGCTGTCATTTTGATCTGTGGCACAAGGAGTATTGTATTAGAGCACTCCCCCTGGGAGAGAAGCCACTGAATATTCCTCCTCTGGAGCCGTTCGTTTGTGAATGTCCTCTGCCGTGTTCCCTTTTGGTCTTGTGTAGGCTCACAAAGGACACTGCTGCTGGCGTTGCTCTGTCTCACCTTACCTGTGGGGATGCCTGAATTTGGCCCTGGTGAATCTCGGGTGTTGTTTTCACCAGGACACTGGCACAGATCCACTGAGATCAGGACCCAGGACTTCAGTGGTCATGCACTGGGACCAGCGATGGAAGCATCTCCGATTCTGGCCTGACCTAATCTCTATGTGTACATGCCCACAAAGCCCACAGCTGCTAAAGTCAGACCTATTCCAGCTCCGAAGGTATTTATTCTTTCAGATCTTTTGTAACCACTGAATTTAGGAAGCCATCAAAGGAGGTTCATGCAGCTACAAGGAGAGATTTCAACTCCTCTTCCTCAGTCACACAGCCACTGGGGCTCAGCTATGGTTTCAATGCCTCCTAGTTGGAGGAGCTATCCATGTCCTCCTGGGATAGCAGGGTGCATCCCAGGACCCACTGACAGAGTTCCTAATAGTGAGAGCCTTCCTCACAAATCTGGGAAAATGGGGCAGGTCCCAGCACTCACTGATGGACTTAGTAGGGGAAATCTCCCAGGACTGGAGGGCAAGTCCCAGCACCTACTGGTAGATGCCCTAGTCACAGATGTTTCCTTGCCATTTGAGGACAGTTCAGGCAAATCCTGGGACCCACTGGTGGAATTCCTAGAGGCCAGAGCTGTCAGCTCCTTGCTGGGCCAGCGTGGGCAGGTCCTATGGCCTGTTGGTGGAATTACTAGTTTGGGAAGCTCTCTGTGCCTGTTTGAGTCAGTGGAGGGGGTGGTCCTGGGGCCCACTGGCAAAATTTGAAATTTGTAGTGGTAGGAATTGCCCATACCCTTCTGGGTCCACAGATGCAGAGCCTGGCATCTGCCTGTGGTCTGGAAGAGGTGGCCAGTGCCCATCTTTGGAGCCCAGGACAGCAGTGGCGACTTGTGCCCATCCCCAGAGCTCCTCTGGGAGGTGCTTGGAGCCTGAGGGCTCTCACGGGGAAAGACACTTTCACAGCGGTCCCACCCCTCTCCTTGGGCATCTCCCAATAATGGTGCCTCACCGCTCTGGCAGGCCCAGGCTTCTTCCTAGTACACCCTCAGTTGCTACAGCCTGAACTTTTCAGCTGTTTCCATGTCCAACCCTGGTCCTCTCCCTGGGACTGAGCTCTTGAATCTGAGTGTCAGCATGCACCTCTCACCCCTACCAGCAGAGGACTGTCTAGGTTGTGGGGACCCTCTGGACAAGTTACTCTCTGTTATGCCTTCCACAGATGGATTGCTGCTCTCTCCGCTTAGGCTCTGAAATTTCCCATCTGTCCAGGCTGATCTCCTCGCTGATAAGAAGACTTCCAGAGTTGTGGGAACCTTTCCTTCTTCACGGCTGCCTCCCTTGGGCACAGGACTGATTCCTTCTTTTTCTTCTTCCTTTTGTTCTTTCCTGATTACATGGAAGTTTCCTTGTCTTTTCAGAGATCTGAGGTCTCCTGTCAATTCTCAGGAGCTTTTCTGTGTGAATCTTTCCACTTGTATTTTCAATGTTTCTGTGGGAGGAGGTGATTTGACTTCCTATGCCTCTGCCATCTTGATTCTCCCCCTCTCCTAAAGCTCTTTAATTGGCTCACTGATACAGCTCTACAACTACAGATATAATTCACCTAGCAAATTTTTCTGATGCTTTAAAGAGTTGAGAACTTCACTATCATCTTGTCCTTCTTTCCACTAAAGGAAAAAGAATGTACTTTAATACAAAACTGATCTTCTGTGTTGCCTAGAATAAAGAGATCTTCTTTCTTCTGTATCATCTGTGTGTTCCTCTAGGTTATCTGGGTCTAGTATACTATGGCCTTTGAAATATTTTACAACTATGCATTGTCTACATTAAGCACACCCTCTATTGCTCATTGTCTTTGACCTCTTTTTATTATATTGGTCCTCTGAATTATCTTTTGTATAACAGTGGCTTGGTTATCTTACTGAATGAATTGAATTAAAATATAGTCTTTAACATATCTGTATTTTTATATCTGCATGAGTCATAAATTTTTCATAGTTTAAAAATTGTCCTCAATGCCACAGACCTTCCTCTCCTCAATAATCGTGTGTTAGTCACTGTAGTATTTACATATCAACTTGCTGGTTTGTAATACTGACCTAACATATAAGCTTTAACATAAGCTTTAACATATAAGCTATAAGCTTTATGTTAAGTTTTATGATTAATGTAATTAATGATGTTTACAGAATGAATCTTGAACCACAAAGATTCACATGATTCCAATGATTAATTCAGGCAAGCAAATTTTTTTCATCTGATTTAAGACAATATCTTTGAATAGTGTCTCTCTTTTATAAAAAACACAACTAGATGATTGTTGAATAAGATGCTATTTCATACATGGGCTGAGACAACAAATACCAGTGAAAAACAGAATAGTCTATACTTGTGGGTCCTGATATAATAGTTCAGTGTTTGGATTTCAGGGAAGAGCTTAACATGGTAGAATATGTTAAGAGATTGGAGAACAGATTAGGTGCTGAGATGACCAAAAAGCAAATAATGAAGCTGCAGACTCAAGCAATGTGTTTGGGGATTAGATTATCAAACAAATGAGCAAATACAATTACACTTAGACAGCACCAAATTTACTCAGTTTAAAAAAAGACACAGAACAACAGCATGCAAAGAGTAGCGTCACAGGGACTTCAGAAAAGGAGACACTGTTTATGACGTGTCCTAATGGGAATGAATTTTATTCATGAGGTTCACCTAGACTAACATGAGTGTGGGCCCCATCATCACGGGAGAGTCCATAGGTTCAGATATCATCAGCTTAAATATCTTTCTAGTTATATAGCTCCCTGTAAAGATAAATGTATCAGTCCAGAAGTTCAAAATAATAGAATACCCAATACTTACTGCAATGTACAGTTGGTGAGGGGACATCTTGGATAATCAGCACGTAGAAATCAGTGGAGTAACTCATCTATCTTCTGGGTTGATGTTTCTAAACATTTGAGTATGGGCTAAAATTTTAGGCTTTTGAAAGGATTTACAGTTCAGATGTTGGCCTTTTCCCTGTATCAGCAAAGAAGGCTAGCGATACGTCTGAAAGCAGATTTTGTGTGAGTGAAAGAAAACTAATGATTTATACAGAGAGGATAAAACTAATGTATGGGCCACTAAATGATAAAAAGGCTTGAAAGGTATTGCTTCCCAATCTCATCTAAAAGCCATTGCAATTTTCCTTTCTTAAAATTACTTGTCACTCACCATTACCATTCATGTCACTACTAGGAAACTATCATGTGTATGTTGCCTATAATCATACTTATTTTTATACTTTACTATGAAATTTGTGAATATTTAATATGTATCACTCTGAATAAATTACATTTATTGGGATAAATATGGTACAGTCTCCTTTTTATCAAGATCTAATATTAGGGAAATTAAGTTTTTTCAAAGATACACAATAATTTTGCTTTGATTTAAACCTTGATTGATCAAAACTAACATCATACTGTCACTTAAATTCACAAATCTCAAAACATAGCCTTTGGACTATAACACTGATTAGCTAGTTAGTTATATGTACTACTTACAGATTTTCTTCTAGCCAATTAATATACTTATCTTTTATTCTAATGCCTAGTTGTAAGTACATTGGCGAGGTCATGAATGATAAAGCTCCATGGATTCCATCCTCCATATGGTCATGAGAAACTTTAACTCCAACATTTTGAAGTCGTGAGACATACATAAGTCCATCATCTCTTAGAACATCATGTTGACAGGTGAGGATATAAGTTAAGGGCAGATTTTGCAACTGGGAATCATTGACTGCCAAGGGTGATAACCTACTATCCAAAAGTATTGAATACGAAGGGTTAAGTCTTCCAAGAATTGGTTCAGTATATACATGGTTTTTCTTGTACTTCTCAGGAAGGAAGGTGCTCCAGTTAACCAACTTGAACAGATGCATTGATCCATGAGGCATGTGTTGATTTTTCATCATTGCCTGGGCGAGTGCTTTATCCTGGGTCAAATGTAGGCTTGCAAGTCTGATTGCCAGTTTCATTGACAGAAGTGGACCATGCTCAAATTCTTGGTGAGATGGCAAGGACAAATCAACTAGCTGTAAGCCAGGGTAGATTAAAGCTTGTGCTTTAAATTTATTTTTGAATTCTGGATCATTCTGTATCTGAAAAAAGATGCAGTAAAATGTGAGTGAGTCCAAGCCTTCCACGCTATAGGAGTAGGAGGCTTTCCTCCAGTCACATCAGCTTTTATGTAAATAATTACAAGAATGATATAGTACCTCATAGTTGCACATTGAGTGCTTTAAAAAGTGTCATCCCACTTTCATCAATAATGCTTCACACACAGGTTTACTCACATATGACAACCAAATAAAAAAAAAATAATTATGTAATTCCTGTGAACAAGCAGTCTATACTGAAAAATCTGACCTACAGTAACCTGAGAAGAAATAATGAATGTAATAATAGAATACCATTACTCAAACTCACATATTAACTAAATTCAAATGGAGTTCAATCAAGTTAAAAAAAATATTCCTAACATACCATTTGTCTTTTGGAGAAGACAGTATAGTGGCACTAGTGGTAAAGAATCTGCCTGCAGTGCAGGAGACACAAGAGACATGGGTTTGATCTCTAGGTCAGGAAGATCCCCTGGAGTAGGAAATGGCAACCCACCCCAGTATTCTTGCCTGGAAACTTCCATGGACAGTGGAACCTAGTGTGTTAGAGTCCATGGGGCCACAAAGAATCAGATATGCCTGAAGTGACTGAGCACACACACGCACAATAAACAACTTGTCTTTTGGAGAAAACCAAAAGACAAAAGTGTAGTGTGGTGGGAAATAAGCATAGTAATTAATGAAATTTTTAAGGGCAAAAAAAGACATGGAGCATTGTATTTGAAGTTTTTCTTCCTTACAGAAATAAGAAGCATCCTAATATCTCAACTATGGGGTGAGATGAGCCACCATATATTTTCCTTTCCTTTGATTTTACCTCTGCACTCTAAAGAAGAAAACTTAAAAGTAATCTGAGGAGCCTAACCCCAGACCAACAGCCTCAATGGTGACATCTATAGAAATGAATATACCAGTTGCCACTACACATGAAAGGCTCACTCTCTGGAGGGTGTTTCTTAATGCTAACCCCTCCCAGAAGTAGCTGACATACAAAATGAGAATTAATTGAAATTAATCCCAGTAGAACCTCACAAGGAGACGTGATATCCAACCAACTGCAAACTACACACTCAAGGTATAGTGGGAGCACAGTTTCAAAAAGACAATGAAGAAAAACAAATCTGTCTAACAATCTCTCTTATGCCCTTGATCCCTTCCCAGTGTCCTCCATACAGATTATTTTCTAAATCAACTGGCTCATGTCATAAGCAGAGTGGAGGAAACAACAGCAACCTCAAAAACAAAAATGAGGCAGAATGAGAGATCAAAAATGAGAGAAACTCAACCAATACTTTCCCAGGCTAGTAGCAAAGTCATACAAGAGGAGCTAGAAGAGCCTGCTGGTTTTACTGGTAGGTATCCTTCTTCTTATGTTAGTTTTGGTCCATAAAATTTAGTTTTGGGGGTAAAAATTATCTATTGTACTGAATTCATTTTTCAACTATATTAGTTATTGGGAACAACAATTATTTAACTGCACACAGCAATGGTTTTAACATAGACCATTTTCTTTTTTATTACACTAGTGATTCTTCCTTGCAAGCATGCCATGTGGCCCAAATGTTATCTGCTAACATTCCACTGAAATACATGAACTACAATAGCTAAGGAGAACAAAAAATCCCTTGTCATATTAAACAGTGATTCCTAGACATTGTTCTGTTTCCTTCAAAATTGTTAACTAATTAAAAGCCTTTCTTACTACTATATGTCACTTTTCCTCAATGCTGCTAAAGCCGCATTGTCTAATGGTAAAATTATGTAAAAGGACAGGAGGGTTTCTTCTGTTTTTTTTTTTTCCCCACTTAATAGCTTAAAATATAAAACCATTAAAAATATCCTAACAAAGAAAATGATTATTTTGTGTTAGAGTTATAGCATGTGTGTATGTGTTATAAATATATATATAACATATAACACACACAGCTTACCAGTTGAGTCACTCCTGCTGCAAGTGTGCCCCCAGAACTATCACCTGAAATACAAACTCGATTGGGGTCCACTCCATATTTTGCAAGGATTTTATCCTGTAGAAAGAATTTGACCACAGAGGCAACATCCTCCTGGGTAACAGGAAATGGATATTGAGGACCTAGTCTAGGGCTTCAGGAAAAAAAAAAGAAAGAAAGAAAGAGACAAAGCATTTAGGTTTAAACTTCAGTTGCGTATATCCACGTATCTCTCGATTTAACCAGCAGGTCCAGAGAACAAAATTGGCCCTACTTTCGATCTTTAGTGTCATCAGTCACACCTGGACTTCCTACTAACTTCTGTTTTTAAAATAAAATGTAGATTCTTGTATAATGTTTTTAAAATATTTGTTCTATGGAAGATGAAAGAGATCAGGATTCTATCTTTATCCTCATAAAATTGTATAGAATTTTTTCAGCAAATGTGCAATCAATAGGGGAGATGATCTTTCTGTAGCATTTATTAGATTCTCAAATGCAGTTGGTAGCAAATATTTTCACAACCATATTAAGAGTGTGCACTAGATTTTCAAAGCAGCAAATCTGAGAATGAATGATTTGTAGAGGTCTTATGTTAGAAATTTATTTAGGTAAAAATTCTACAAAATAGTGTGTTCTGTTATCAGAATTTGTATCATAAGCTGAGTACATGAGTATGAGCTTACATATGACATGAAAACACAATTCAAAATAAATATTTAAATATAGTAAGTGATCTTGCATGACAACTGTAAATGTCATTCTAAGACAAATTGTTAGAGCATCTGTTAATGTATCCACTATATATATATATATTTTTTAAATTTTTTCTTCCAATATTGAGGTGAACTCTATTGGGCTGTATTATTTCTACCTATAATAGTAACCTTACTTTGCAAAAGAATTGGTGAATTAATAATGTCAGTATCAACCATTAAATGCTGACCTGATGACCCTTGCAATCTTGTCATATTGTAACAATATCTAAAATATCTGAAATGTAGTATAAATTAAGGAAAATAGCATATCAAAAATGTATTGTTACTTTAAATGGTCTTCAGGGTACAAAGAAAGAACAAATATCAGAAGTAACTGATTGAATTCTTAAACTCAGTACAATACGCATCACGATTTTAAAAGCATCTTAAAATAAGAAAGTGGTATATTAGGTTCAATTACAGAGAGAAAGGGAGAGCATCCTAACTACTGTAAATAAGAAGTACCTCTGAAAACATCTGACTCTTCTGGTTGCCCTGAGGCAGCATTAGTGAGTAGGACAGCAGTGGTTGCACTTGTATGCTCTATTTAATACCCTTAAGTTCTCAATTAACAGAAACACTACTGTGTTCTCTGTTTGCTTAACTTAAATCTACTTAACTGATTGGAAAATGGGGAAAAAAACTTCATTATGAAAATGAAGTACAGAGAACCCCTGAATAGATTACATAGTACTGGACATATGCTAGTTTTTCTTGTATATTGTTGGAAAAATCATTAGCACTTAAGTTCTCTCATTTTGAGAATGATTTTAAATTTTCAGACGGTCCCAACATTTGCATCTGATGTTTCTCCAATTAAGAGTATCTATGTAACCAATATCTTCTAATAAACTATAATGAAAATGAATCTAAAAAAGAATATATATGAGTGTAATTATATCACTTTGCTGTATACTTGAAACTAACACAATATGGTAAAGAATGGCACTTCAGTGAAAAAAAAAAATCTATAAAATTAATCTTTTATCACCAACTGAAAAGAAAAAAAACCACAAAACTCAACATCCCAAGTGCATAATGGGTAGCTAAGCGCCTAGACATTTCTAGAAGTACCACAGCTGTGTTGCCAAAGACGTTCAGCCTGTGGTGCCTCTCAGAAGTCTGTGCAATGACAGAGGTTGAAGGGAAACTAAGTACCTTTGAGGAAGATAAGATAATGTAACATTAGCAAAAGCTACTAACATGAATGTAAGATCCCTAGGTCCCAAGCCCTCTGGGAGGCTTGGGTGCCTTCTTTGGAAACCAAAACTATGTCACAAGGGCAAGAATCTTAGTAAAAATCACGGTCTTACTCCACTGCAACAACAACTGCATCGACTTTGTTTGCCGTCCATCTATTCAGGAGGTCCAAGGGTGTGTGCTCTGAAATGAAGAAATTAATATGAACATCTGCCCTGTAAATAAATGGCAATTGAAAACCGACAACACTGTGAAAGCTGACAGAAATATGATTAATTGGTGTGATCCTCACACTTCCACGTTTCCTGCTGCCGCATGTTAGGATCCAGAGATGAAAGATTTGATGGCTGCCACCAAATGGGGAAGGTCACTGCAGAAGGAAATACACTCAAAGAATCATGAGAATACATACAGAGCTCAGGGAATTAACTGTTAAGTACAACTGAAACAAGTATTGAGACAGAAGTAGGATATAAAGTGAAACCACATTGGAAAATAGGAATACCGGTACCAGTACTTGGATGCTACACTAAAGATTTCTTTGTCAACAAGGCGATAGATCTTACCAAAGAATTTAGTTATAAAATTTATGACCAGATTAGCATATAACAGAAGCAAATTAGAAAAAGGGTGACATAAACAAGGAAATAGTGGTGAGCAAAAAAAAAAAAAAGGAGAAGCAACAGAAGGAAATAAAAATAATAATTTTTTTAAGTGTGGAGAGAGAGAAAAAGCTATTTAGGAAGACAGGTGGACAGAATTGGTTACTAAACGTAGATGCTAAGGTACAATAAGTAATCGATTGCAATTCTCACATTCATAGAACAGCTGAGGAGCAGTTCCTCTGCTTGTTTTCTTGAAGTTGTTTTTACTTTTGTTGTTTATTTGGGTTTATTTTTTTTCCTAGACTATTGGGGTGGGGAGTAGATATGATTCAGGTTGTTTAATCATGTTAACCTTAAATTATCTGTGGTTCCTCCAAATATGCTGGCAAGCTCTGAAGTTCTATACATATTGATCTTAAACTTAGGACCGTGGTTACAGCTGGAGGTATAGCTTTGGAATTCAACAGCATAGGTGTGAGGGGTAGTGCTGAAAAGTGGAAAGGTCTAAATACAAGAGCATGCAGAGTCAAAAACTAATGAAAGGGCTACTGGAGAACACGAACACTTATAAAAATCTAAAAACAGACTAATGCATATATATGGAATTTAGAAAGATGGTAACGATAACCCTATATGCAAAACAGAAAAAGAGACACAGATGTATAGAACAGACTTTTGGACTCTGTGGGAGAAGGCGAGGGTGGGATGTTTCGAGGGAACAGCATCGAAACATGTATATTATCTAGGGTGAAACAGATCACCAGCCCAGGCTGGATGCATGAGACAAGTGCTCGAGCCTGGTGCACTGGGAAGACCCAGGGGAATCGGGTGGAGAGGGAGGTGGGAGGGGGGATCGGGATGGGAAATACATGTGAATCCATGGCTGATTCATGTCAATGTATGGCAAAAACCACCACAATATTGTAAAGTAATTAGCCTCCAACTAATAAAAATAAATGGAAAAAAAAATCTAAAAACAGGCCCATTTTGTGCATTTGTTTATATTTGCTTTATTTTAAAGAAAGAGGAACATGTGAAGTTAAGGGGGAGAGGCAAAAATCAAAAGAAGTTTGTTTCATAGAAACCAAAGGAGCAGAGAATTTCAGTGAAGCAAAGAGGAGGGATCATTGTCAAATTACACAATTTAAGAATTATTAAAGGAGAAATTGGATTCCACAGTGTATAAAAATGAGCCTGAGAAAGATAAGAGAGTGATAAGTGACTATCTAGAGAGAGATATTTGGAACCAAGGAAGATCAAGGTAGAAGATGTTATAACATGTTTAGGTGCCAATAGAGAGGACACATTTATAGATAGAAGAAAAATATTGATTAAAATCCTAACAATAGTAGGAAATATGACCACAGACAAAAAAGAGATTAAATCTTGGCAAAGATAAAAATGCATTTTCTACAATGTAAGTAGAAAGAAGTAAAGTTAAGACTTAATACAGTCTATAATTTTTGAGGACATATATGGTTGGCAAGGAGTAAAGAGTGGATGGTTGCTGAATTTGCACAGACATTCTTGATAGATGAGGGAGGATAAGCTGAGAGACTTGAAAGAGCATGAGGTTTTGAAAATTGCATTGATATGAAGGATAGGAACTAAATACACACAAGAGACAACATCTTAAAACCACCTTGAGGGTTCATAGGATGAGACTGCTCACCAGTGGTGTGAGGGTTAAGTCTGTTGATTCTGCTGACAGGCCTTGGTTTGGTTTTTGGTCCCTCCACTTGCTAATAGGACTTGGAACAAGTTACTGAACCATTCTGTAGCTACCTTACCTCTAAAAGCATGATAATAATACATATCCTAATATTGTGAGTATCTATCAAATAAGAGTGGACCACTCACCAAACTACTGTAGCATTTGTGGTTATTTTGAAATGTTAACAGATCATAAAATCAAAATTCTAGATATAATCACTCAGGCTGTGTCTCTTTGATGAAAGGTGTCTTTTCATTTGTTCCTTACATTTTGGAGTTTCTTCAATACAATATCAATCATATTCTGTGCTGTATGGTAGATCAATAATATCAATAGTCTAAAAGCAACTGTGTATATATGTGTGTATGTGAGTGTGTGTGTATGTTTGAGCATGTTTGAGTTTGTGTCTGTTTGGGAATGTACATGAGTGTGTAACTGTCTTAGCTATTCCATCATACCTCTTGGAATCATCTCCAAACATTAGACAGAAATATACTTGAGGAGAGGTACTTGATTACTCAGGTGTATTTTATTTTTCAAGTTCAAAAATATGCATTGGATTCTAAGCCTCAATGTGATAAGTATTGATGCATCACTGTCTACAATATGAGTATACATTTGCTACTTGGAAGTTGCAGATATTATCACTTCTGAACAAACATTTAAATCATCTTATTCACTTCTGTTTTTCTGAACCTAAAATCATGTCATCAGGTAATTTCAAACTTAAACTTTAAGTTTACTACTTGAATCTCCCATTATACATTGTCAGTGTAACTTTATTTGATAATAACTTTTTTAAAGCAAAAATCTCACCTGATATTTTTATGATTTATTTACAAAAAAGTATATGAAGATATATATATGAACCTTGACTGATATAGTTTATCTCTCTGCTAAGTACACTTACTTACAAACATAAATTATATAAACAAAAGTTCTGCCAAATATAATATACAAAAATTATTTTAATATAAATACTTATAATGTGCAACACATACAAACACATATACTCACAAACATTTGCTTATATAAAAAGTACTTACTGTAACTTCCTAAGACAAAGGCACCACCATGAATAAAAATTACAGCTGGTCTCTGGCTTTCTCTCTTCCTCTTCGGCAAGTACAAACGTACTGGAATATCACTAAACGTTGTATCCATCACTGTAACATTTTCATCTGAAATTGGTTGTGTATAGTCCAGTTTTATTATTATGGAAAACAATTCATCAAATCTTTTAAGGCCTATTTTTTCCAATATAGTAGACTGTCAAAACAAACAAAAAAATTAGAACTTTAAATATTTCAGTTTTTAGTAATATCAATACATATAAATATATACTCAAAGAGGAAGAATAAAAGATGAATAATACCATAAAACTACTAGAACTCATCAATGAATTTGGTAAAGTTGCAGGTTGCAAAATTAATACACAGAAATCTGTTTCATTTCTATACACTAACAACAAAAGATCAGAAAGAGAAATTTAAGAAGCAATTTCATTTACTGTTGCATCAAAAAGGATAAAATACCTAAGTATAAGCCTACCTAAGAGACAAAAGACCTGTACTCTGAAAGGTATAAGATGCTGATGAAAGAAATCAAAGAAGACACAAACAGATGGAAAGATATACCATGTTTATGAACTGAAAGAATCAATATTGTCAAAATGACTATACTACCCAAGACAAACTACAGATTCAATGCAATCCCTATCAAATTAACATTGGCATTTTTCAGAGAACTAAAACAAAAAAAAATCTCAGAATTGTGTAAGGAGACACAAAAGAGCCTGAATAGCCAAAGCAATTATTAAAAAGAAAAACAGAGCTGGAGGAATCAGGCTCCCTAACTAATACTACAGAGCACCAATCATCAAACAGTGTGGTATTGGTACAAAAAAATAGAAATATAGGTCAATGGAACAGGATAGAAAACCCGGAAATAAACTCATGCACCTATAGTCAATTAATCTATGACAAAGGAGGCAAGACTACATAATGTAGGAAAGACAGTCTCTCAACAAATGGTGCTGGGAAAACTGGACAGCTACATGTAAAGAAATGAAATTAGATCATTCTTTAACTTCATACTGGAGAAGGGAATGGCAATCTACTCCAGTATTCTTGACTGGAGAATCCCATGAACAGAGGAGGAGCCTGGCGGGCCACAGTCCATGGTGTTGCAAAGAGTCGGACACGACTGAATGACTAACACACTAACTCTCTGCACAAAAAATAAGCTCAAAATGGATTAAAGGCCTAAACGTTAGACCAGACACTACAAAACTCTTAGAGGAAAACATAGGCAGAACACTCTCTGACATAAATCACAGCAAAATCTTTTTCAATCCATCTCCCAAAATAATAAAAATAAAAGCAAAAATAAACAAATGGTACCTACTCAAAAGCTTTTGCACAGCAAAGGAAACAATAAACAGAAAGACAACCCACAGATTGGGAGGAAATATTTGCAAGTGATGTGACTGATAAGGGGTTAGTCTCCAGAATTTACAAACAGCTTACGACACTTAATAGCATCAAAACAACCCAATCAAAAAATGGACAGAAGGTACCTCATTGTGGTTTTGATTTGCATTTCTCTAATAATGAGTGATGTTGAGCACCTTTTCATGTGTTTGTTAGCCATCTGTATGTCTTCTTTGGAGAAATGTCTGTTTAGTTCTCTGGCCCATTTTTTGATTGGGTCATTTATTTTTCTGGAATTGAGCTGCAGGAGTTGCTTGTATATTTTTGAGATTAATCCTTTGTCTGTTTCTTCATTTGCTATTATTTTCTCCCAATCTGACGGCTGTCTTTTCACCTTACTTATAGTTTCCTTTGTAGTGCAAAAGCTTTTAAGTTTCATTAGATCCCATTTGTTTAGTTTTGCTTTTATTTCCAATATTCTGGGAGGTGGGTCATAGAGGATCTTGCTGTGATTTACATCACTCATTATTAGAGAAATGCATATCAAAACCACAATGAGGTACCATTACACACCAGTCAGGATGGCTGCTTTCCAAAAGTCTACAAGCAATAAATGCTGGAGAGGGTGTGGAGAAAAGGGAACCCTCTTACACTGTTGGTGGGAATGCAAACTAGTACAGCCCCTATGGAAAACAGTGTGGAGATTCCTTAAAAAACTGGAAATAGAACTGCCATATGACCCAGCAATCCCACTTCTGGGCATACACACTGAGGAAACCAGATCTGAAAGAGACACGTGCACCCCAATGTTCATCGCAGCACTGTTTATAATAGCCAGGACATGGAAGCAACCTAGATGCCCATCAGCAGATGAATGGATAAGGAAGCTGTGGTACATATACACCATGGAATATTACTCAGCCATCAAAAAGAATTCATTTGAACCAGTCCTAATGAGATGGATGAAACTGGAGCCCCTTATACAGAGTGAAGTAAGCCAGAAAGATAAAGAACATTACAGCATACTAACACATATATATGGAATTTAGAAAGATGGTAATGATAACCCTATATGCAAAACGGAATAAGAGACACAGAAATACAGAACAGATTTTTGAACTCTGTGGGAGAAGGTGAGGGTGGGATGTTTCAAAAGAACAGCATGTATACTACCTATGGTGAAACAGATCACCAGCCCAGGTGGGATGCATGAGACAAGTGCTCGGGCCTGGTGCACTGGGAAGACCCAGAGGAATCGGGTGGAGAGGGAGGTGGGAGGGGGGATCGGGATGGGGAATACGTGTAAATCTATGGCTGATTCATATCAATGTATGACAAAACCCACTGAAATGTTGTGAAGTAATTAGCCTCCAACTAATAAAAAAATTTAAAAAAAAAAATGGACAGAAGACTTGAGCAGACATTTCTCTAAAGAGGACACACAGATAGCCAACAGGCACAGGAAAAGATGTTCAACAGCACTAGCTATTAGAGAAATGCAAATCAAAACTACAATGAAATATCACCTCACATCAGTCAAAATGACTCTCATCAAAAAATCCACAAACAACAAATGCTGGAGAGGATGTGAAGAGAAGGGTACCCTCCTGCACTGTTGGTGGGAATGTAATTGGTAGAGCCACTATTGGAACAATATGGAAATTCCTTAAAAAACTAAAAGTAGAGCTACCATGTGACCCTGCAATCCCACTCCTGGGCATATATACAGGAAAGAAAAGGGCCTGAAAAGATACATGCACCTGAGTATTAATTGCAGCACTGTGTACAATAACCAAGACATGAAAACAACCTAGATGTCCATTGACAGGGGAATGGATAAAGAGGTGGTACATGTATACAATTCACTATAGCTCAGTCATTAAAAAGAGTGAAATAAGGCCATTTGCAGCAACATGAATGGACCTAGAGAGTGTCATACTGAGTGAACTAAGTCATAGAGAGAAATAGAAATATTATATGACATCCCTTATATGTGGAATCTAAAAAGAAATGAACACATGAACTTACTTACTGAGCAGAAAGAGGTTCACAGACTTAGAAAACATACTCACATCTGCCCAAGGGAAGGGATAGTTAAGAATTTGGGGAAGGTCATGCAATACTGCTATATTTAAAATGGATAACCAACAAAAATCTACTTTATAGCACATGAAACTCAGCTCAACATTATGTGCCAGCCTGGATGGGAGGGGTGTTTGGGGGAGAATGGATACATGTATGTGTATGACTGAGTCCCTTCATTGTTCACCTGGAACTATCACAGCATTGTTCATTGCCTATACCCCAATACAAAATGTTTTTGATATTAAAAATTAAATAAATATAATAATACTGTAGAGGTCTCATTGTACATCCTAACACATATACTATAGGTTCAGTTCAGTTCAGTTCAGCTCAGTCACTCAGTCATGTCTGACTCTTTGCGACCCCATGAATAGCAGCATACCAGGCCTCCCTGTCCATAACCAGCTCCCGGAGTTTACTCAAACTCATGCCCATCGAGTCGGTGATGCCATCCAGCCATCTCATCCTCTGTCGGCCCCTTCTCCTCCTGACCCCAATCCCTCCCAGCATCAGGGTCTTTTCCAATGAGTCAATTCTTTGCATCAGGTGGCCAAAGTACTGGAGTTTCAGCTTCAGCATCAGTCCTTCCAAAGAACACCCAGGACGGATCTCCTTTAGGACGGACTGGTTGGATCTCCTTGCAGTCCAAGGGACTCTCAAAAGTCTTCTCCAACACCACAGTTCAAAAGCATCAATTCTTCTGTGCTCAGCTTTCTTCACAGTCCAACTTTCATATCCATACATGACCACTGGAAAAACCATAGCCTTGACCAGATAGACCTTTGTTGGAAAAGTAATGTCTCTGCTTTTTAATATGCTGTCTAGGTTGGTCATAAATTTCCTTCCAAGGAGTAAGCATCTTTTAATTTCATGGCTGCAATCACCATCTGCAGTGATTTTGGAGCCCCCCAAAATAAAGTCTGACACTGTTTCCACTGTCTCCCCATCTATTTCCCATGAAGTGATGGGACCAGATGCCATGATCTTAGTTTTCTGAATGTTAAGTTTTAAGCCAACTTTTTCACTCTCCTCTTTCACTTTCACCAAGAGGCTTTTTAGTTCCTCTTCACTTTCTGCCATAAGGGTGGTGTCATCTGCATATCTGAGGTTATTGATATTTCTTCCGGCAATCTTGATTCCAGTTTGTGCGTCTTCCAGCCCAGCGTTTCTCATGATGCACTCTGCATAGAAGTTAAATAAGCAGGGTGACAATATACAGCCTTGACATACTCCTTTTCCTATTTGGAACCAGTCTGTTGTTCCATGTCCAGTTCTAACTGTTGCTTCCTGACCTGCATACAGGTTTCTCAAGAGGCAGGTCAGGTGTGGTATTCCCATCTCTTTAAGAAATTTCCACAGTTTATTGTGATCCACACAGCCAAAGGCTTTGGCATAGTCAATAAAGCAGAAATAGATGTTATTCTGGAACTCTCTTGCTTTTTCGATGATCCAGTGGATATTGGCAATTTGATCTCTGGTTCCTCTGCCTTTTCTAAAATCAGCTTGAACATCTGGAAGTTCATGGTTCACATATTGCTGAAGCCTGGCTTGGAGAATTTTGAACATTACTTCACTAGCATGTGAGACAAGTGCAATTGTGTGGTAGTTTGAGCATTCTTTTGGATTGCCTTTCTTAGGGATTGAAATGAAAAAGGACCTTTTGCAGCCCTGTGGCCACTGCTGAGTTTTCCAAATTTGCTGACATATTGAGTGCAGCACTTTCACAGCATCATCTTTCAGGATTTGAAATAGCTCAATTGGAATTCCATCACATCCACTAGCTTTGTTCGTAGTGATGCTTTCTAAGGTCCACTTGACTTCACATTCCAGGATGTCTGGCTCTAGGTGAGTGATCACACCATTGTGATTATCTGGGTCGTGAAGATCTTTTTTGTACAATTCTTCTGTGTATTCTTGCCACTTCTTCTTTTAACATCTTCTGCTTCTGTTAGGTCCATACCATTTCTGTCCTTTATTGAGCCCATCTTTGCCTGAAATGTTCCCTTGATATCTCTAATTTTCTTGAAGAGATCTCTAGTCTTTCCCATTCTGTTGTTTTCCTCTATTTCTTTGCATTGATCGCTGAGGAAGGCTTTCTTATCTGTCCTGGCTATTCTTTGGAACTCTGCATTCAAATGGGACTATCTTTCCTTTTCTACTTTGCTTTTTGTTTCTCTTCTTTTCACAGCTATTTGTAAGGCCTCTTCAGACAACCATTTTGCCTTTTTGCATTTCTTTTCCATAGGGATGGTCTTGATCCCTGTCTTCTGTACAATGCCATGAAACTCTGTCCATAGTTCATCAGGCTCTCTGTCTATCAGATCTAATCCCTTAAATCTATTTCTCACTTCCACTGTATAGTCATAAGGGATTTGATTTAGGTCATACCTGAATGGCCTAGTGGTTATCCCTACTTTCTTCAGTTTAAGTCTGAATATGGCAATAAGGAGTTCATGATCTGAGCCATAGTCAGCTCCTGGTCTTGTTTTTGCTGACTGTATAGAGCTTCTCCATCTTTGGCTGCAAAGAATGTAATCAATCTGATTTCACTGTTGACCATCTGATGATGTCCATGTGTAGTGTCTTCTCTTGTGTTGTTGGAAGAGGGTGTTTGCTATGACCAGTGTGTTCTCTTGGCAAAACTCTATTAGCCTTTGCCCTGCTTCATTCTGTACTCCAAGGCCAAATTTGGTTGTTACTCCAGGTGTTTCTTGACTTCCTACTTTTGCATTCCAGTCCCCTATAATGGAAAGGACATCTTTTTGGGGGTGTTAGTTCTAAAAGGTCTTGTATGTCTTCATAGACCCATTCAACTTCACCTTCTTCAGCATTACTGGTTGGGGCATAGGCTTGGACTACCGTGATATTGAATGGTTTGCCTTGGAAATGAACAGAGATCATTCTGTCATTTTTGAGATTGCATCCAAGTACTGCATTTCGGACTCTTTTGTTGATCCTGATGGCTACTCCATTTCTTCTAAGGGATTCCTGCCCACAGTAGTAGATACAATGGTCATCTGAGTTAAATTCAACCATTCCAGTCCATTTTAGTTCACTGATTCCTAGAATTTGACATTCACTCTTGCCATCTCCTGTTTGACCACCTCCAATTTGCCTTGATTCATGGACCTAACATTCCAGGTTCCTATGCAATATTGCTCTTTACAGCATCAGACCTTGCTTCTATCACCAGTCACATCCACAACTGGATATTGTTTTTGCTTTGGCTCCATCCCTTCATTTTTTTTGGAGTTATTTCTCCACTGATCTCCAGTAGCATATTTGGCACCTACCAACCTTGGGAGTTCCTGTTTCAGTATCCTATCATTTTGCCTTTTTATACTGTTCATGAGGTTCTCAAGGCAAGAATATTGAAGTGCTTTGCCATTCCCTTCTCCAGTGGACCACATTCTGTCAGGTGCTTCTAAATAAATCCATATATATAGTGTTTTTTAAATGAGTAATGTGGTCAATTTACTTGCAGCTTATCTTATATTGGCCTATTTATTTCTTAATTATAAATTATAAATTTTATCTGAAAAATTATTTGAGAAAAGATTTTCAACTTCTTTGGGTATTCTAAATATTTTCATTTAACTCATTGTAATTTAATTTATATAAAATTTCATAAAGTGTATGCTTATGACTTTACTAATAAAACTATGCCCATTTTTTGAACTGCAAACACATTCCTGTTTTTAAGAAAGACTTGGAGAAAAAAAAACAACGCTATTTGTAAATTGCATGCCATTGGAATCAAGCTCTATTTACTGTTTTTGGTAGGCTTCTAATATCTTTGTAGTATCTTCCACTGAATAGTCACACACAAAAAAAAATAATTGTGAAATATTGTGGAGAAAAAGAACATTACACAGCATTTATTATTATAGCTATCAGAGGTTGCTTAAATTTTATGACTTATTTTAAAAAATCATATAAGCAGTGTGCTTTAATGATGAGGATACTGAGACCTAGAAAGTT
This sequence comes from Cervus elaphus, assembly GCF_910594005.1. Classification (NCBI taxonomy): domain Eukaryota; kingdom Metazoa; phylum Chordata; class Mammalia; order Artiodactyla; family Cervidae; genus Cervus; species Cervus elaphus. Next base: position 5,822,795 of record NC_057833.1, on the reverse strand, counting down.
CCAGTTTCTGACCCAAGCTAGATGCCTAGTAATTGACAAGATGTAAATACATTTTTCTAGGCCACTGCAATATATACTATTTGTACTACTCTACATATAATATATGGCTAAATTATGTTTTACAAAACAGCCTATGAGAAATGGAGCAGAGAAAAATATTAAGAGACTGAACAGAGAAGAAAAAGAGATAAAAGGAATCCAGATTGGAAAAGAAGAAGTAAAACTCTGTTTGCAGATGATGTGAACCTCTACATAGAAAACCCTGATGATACCACCAGAAAATTATTAGAGCTAATCAATGAATAAAGTAAAGTTACAGGATATAAAATTAATACACAGAAATCTTTTGCATTCCCATACACTAACAATGAGAAAACAGAAAGAGAAATTAAGGGGAAAATCCCATTCATCATTGCAATGAAAAGAATAAAATACTTAGAAATAAATTTACCTAAAGAAACAAAAGACCTATATATAGAAAACTATAAAACTCTGATGAAGGAATCAAAGATGATACATATAGATGGATAAATATACCATGCTTGTGGATTGGAAGAATCAATGTAGTGAAAATGAGTATACTAGCCACAGCAATCTATAGATTCAGTGCAATCCCTATCAAGCTACCAATGGTATTTTTCACAGAACTAGAACAAATAATTTCACAATTTGTATGGAAACAAAAAACCTAGAATAGCCAAAGCAATCTTGAAAAAGAAGAATGGACTGGAGGAATCAATTTGCCTGACTTCAGACTATACTACAAAGCTAGAGACATCAAGACAGTATGGTACTGGCACAAAGACAGAAATATAGATCAATGGAAAAAAACAAAAAGCCCAGAGATAAATCCATGCACCTATGGACACCTAATCTTTGAAAAAGGAGGCAAAAATATACAATGGAGAAAAGACAATCTCTTTAACAATTGGTGCTGGGAAAACCAGCCAACCACTTGTAAAAGAATGAAACTAGAACACTGTCTAACGCCACACACAAAAATAAACTCAAAATGGATTAAAGATCTAAATGTAAGACCAGAAACTATAAAACTCCTAGAGGAAAACATAGAAAGAACACTCTCTGACATAAATCATAGTGAGATCCTCTATGACCCACCTCCCAGAGTAATGGAAATAAAAGCAAAAATAAACAAATGGGACCTAATTAAACTTAAAAGCTTTTGCACATTGAAGAAACCAAGGCAAAAAGACAACCTTCAGAATGGGAGAAAATAATAGCAAATGAAGTTACTGACAAAGAATTAATCTCCAAAACATACAAGCAGCTTATGCAACTACATACCAGAAAAATAAACCACCCAATCAAAAAATAGGAAAAGGAGTATGTCAAGGCTGTATATTGTCACCTGCTTATTTAACTTATATGCAGAGTACATCATAAGACATGCTGGGCTGGAGGAAACACAAGCTGGAATCAAGATTGCCAGGAGAAATATCAATAACCTCAGATATGCAGATGACACCACCCTTATGGCAGAAAGTGAAGAAGCAAAGAGTCTCTTGATGAAAGTGAAAGAGGAGAGTGAAAAAGTTGGCTTAAAGCTCAACATTCAGAAAACTAAGATCATGGCATCTGGTCCCATCACTTCATGGCAAATAGATGGGGAAACAGTACCAGACTTTATTTTCTAGGGCTCCAAAATCACTGCAGATGGTGATTGCAGCCATGAAATTAAAAGATGCTTACTCCTTGGAAGGAAAGTTATGACCAACCTAGACAGCATACTAAAAAGCAGAGACATTACTTGGCCAACAAAGGTCCATCTAGTCAAGGCTGTGGTTTTTCCAGTGATCATGTATCGATGAGAGTGTTGGACCATAAAGGAAGCTGAGTGCAGAAGAATTGATGCTTTTGAATGTGGTGTTGGAGAAGACTTTTGAGAGTCCCTTGGACCTCAAGGAGATCCAACCAGTCCATCATAAAGGAGATCAGTCCTGGGTGTTCTTTGGAAGGACTGATGTTGAAGCTGAAACTCCAATACTTTGGTCACCTGATGTGAAGAGCTGACACATTTGAAAAGACCCTGATGCTGGGAAAGATTGAGGACAGGAGGAGAAGGGTATGACAGATGATGAGATGGTTGGATGGCATCATCAACTCAATGGCCATGGGTTTGGGTGGACTCCAGGAGTTGGTGATGGACAGGGAGGCCTGGTGTGCTGTAGTTCATGGGGTCACAAAGAGTCGGACACGACTGAGTGACTGAGCTCAAAAAATGAATCAAAAAATGGGCCAAAGAACTAAACAGGCATGTCTCCAAAGAAGATATACAGATGGCTAACAAATACATGAAAAGATACTCAACATCACTCATAATCAGATAAACGCAAATCAAAACCATAAATGAGGTACTATCTCATGCCAGTCAGAAAGACTGCCATCAGAAAGTCTCTAAATAACAAATGCTAGAGAGGGTGTGGAGAAAAGGGAACCCTCTTACACTGTTGGTGGGAATGCAAACTAGTACAGCCGCTATGGAGAAGAATGGAGATTCCTTAAAACCTGGATATAGAACTGCCACACGACCCAGCAATCCCACTGCTGGGCATACACACCAAAGAAACCAGAATTGAAGGAGACACACGTATCCCAATGTTCATTGCAGCACTGTTCACAATCGCTAGGACATGGAAGCAACCCAGATGTCCATGGGCAGACGAATGGATAAGAAAGCTGTAGTAAACATATACACAATGGAATATTCAGTTCATTTCACTTCAGTTCAGTTGCTCAGTCATGTCCGGCTCTTTGCGACCCCATGAATCGCAGCACGCCAGGCCTTCCTGTCTATCACCAACTCTGGGAGTCTCCTCAAACTCATGCCCATAGAGTCAGTGATGCCATCCAGCCATCTCATCCTCTGTCGGCCCCTTCTCCTCCTGACCCCAATCCCTCCCAGCATCAGGGTCTTTTCCAATGAGTCAACTCTTTGCATCAACTGGCCAATGTATTGGAGTTTCAGCTTCAGCATCAGTCCTTCCAATGAGCACCCAGGACTGATCTCCTTTAGGATGGACTGGTTGGATCTCCTTGCAGTCCAAGGAACTCTCAAGAGTCTTCTCCAACACCATAGTTTAAAAGCATCAATTTTTCAGCACTCAGCTTTCTTCACAGTCCAACTCTCACATCCATACATGACCACATGTCCCATTACTTCATGGCAAATGGATGGAGAAAAAGTAGAAGCAATGACAGATTTTTTTTTTTTTTTTTTGGCCTCCAAAATCATTGCAGAGTTGACTGCAGCCATAAAAATTGCTTGCTCCTTGGAAGGAAAGCTATGACAAACCTAGACAGCATATTAAAAAACAAAGATGTCTCTTTGCAAACAAAGTGACATAACTATAGTCAAAGTTATGGTTTCTCCATTTGTAATGTATAGACGTGAGAGTTGTACCATAGAGAAGGCTGAGCACCAAAGAAGTGATGCCTTCAAATTGTGGTGCTGGAGAAGACTCTTTAGAGTTCCATGGACTGCAAGGAGATCAAACCAGTCAATCCTAAAGGAAATCAACTCTGAATAATCATTGGAAGGACTGATGCTGAAGCTGAAGCACTAATACACTGGTCACCTGATGCAAAGAACCAACTCTCTAGAAAAGACCCTGGCTCTGGGAAAGACTAAAAGCAAAAGGAGAAGAGGGCCACAGAGCATGAAATGGTTAGATAGCATCACCGAGGCAATGGACGAGAACCTGAGCAAAGTCTGGGAGAGAGTGAAGAAAGCCTGGCATGCTGTAGTCAATGGGTTTGCAAAAAGTCTGACACAACTTAGCACTGAGCAACAACAAATGACTTGTATCCCCAACAGGAAGAACTCTCTATAGTTAAAAAGGGAAAACAAGGAACCAATCTTTCAAAATGGAGGAACAATTAGACATGCATGTCACCACAAAAACATGGAATAAGATATAGACACAAGAAACAATGCTCAATACTTGTAATCATAAAGGAAATGCAAATGTGTACTACAATCGAATATTTTGAAACAATAATTAAAATTGCTCTTAAAATAATTGAAAATATTAGGTGTAGAAAGGACACAGAACAACTAAAACTTTCACATTTTGCTGGTCTGATTGCCAAATTGTACTAGCTCTTTAAAAAGCAATTAGGCAGTTTGCTATATGTTAAATATACATTTATAACATGACTCAGAACATCTAATTCTAGGTATTTACCTGGTAGAAATTAAAATTTTTGCTTATTCAAAATCCTGTATATGAGTGCTTTTTCAGCTTTATTCATATCCACTCCAAAGTGGGAACAACCCAAATATCTTTCAACTGTTTATTTAGAATAAGCCGTGATACATCCAGCTTCCCTTGTGGCTCAACTGGTAAAGAATCTGCCTGCAGTGCAGGAGACCTGGGTTCAATCCCTGGGGTGGGAAGACCCTGGAGAAGGGAAAGGCTACCCACTCCAGTATTCTGGCCTGGAGAATCCTGTGGATTGCATAGTCTATGGGGTGGCAAAGAGTCGGACACAACTGAGTGCCTTTCACTTTCACTTTCATGATACAACCACATAATGGAATACTACACAGCTTTAGAAAGGGTTGAACTTGTGATACTCTCAATGCATGGATTACTCTAGAATATATCTTTCTTTTTTATTTATTTTATTTTTGGCTGTGCTGGGTCTTTGTTGCTGTGTATGCTTTCTTTAGTTGCAGCAAGTGTGGGCAACTATAATTGCATTGTAGGGGGTTTTCATTGTGGTGGCTTGTCTTGTAGAAGAGAATGGCCTATGCGGTGCATGTGGAATCTTCTCGGACCAGGGATCAAATCCAGGTCTCCTGCATTGGCAGGTGAATTTTTAACCACTGAACCACAGGGAAGTCTCTCAAATGTATTATGTTTAGTGAAATCCATTAAGCTGGATGCATGATTCACATGCAGATGAACCCATCTGGGCTTCCCAGGTGGCTCATGGTAAAGAACTCACCTGCAATGTGGGAGACACAGGAGACACAGGCAGGATCCCTGGGAGGAGAAGATCCCATGGAGAGGGGAATGGCAACCACTCCAGTGTTCTTGCCTAAAGAATCCCATGGACAGAAGCGACTAGCAGGCTACAGTCCATGGGGTCTCAAAGAGTCAGAAATGACTGAAGTGACTGAACACACACACACACACACGAACCCATTTATGATATTTCAGAAACACAAAGTGTGCAGGCATACAATGATCAGCAGTTACCAGATGTTTAGGGTGTGGAAGTGTTTACTAAAAAGGGAAGCATGAGGTGATTTGAGGTGATTTGGGGGGTTATGTTTTCATATTTTGATTTTGGTGCTGGTTACATGAACCTATACCTGTATTAGACTACATAGGACTCTATAATCAATAGGCTGACTTTTATGCAAAGCTAAAATAAAATTTAAAATTTGGCATAGTGTTGAAGAAAAGTAGTCTGAATATAGACTGTATGGTTTGATTCTCAATTCTCAAAATTATTACCTGTGTGTCTTTGGTCTTCTTATTCCCTGTGCCTCATTTTCCTCATTATAAAATGAGGATAACTATAGTGACTTCTTCAAAGTGCAACTGTAAGTGTTAAATCATAGTTTTAAGGAAATTGAAGCAGGACAGGGTACATCATAAGAGCTCAGTAAACTTTAGATTTTTTCATTGTCAATATATGTGAAAAATACTCTTAAATATTTTCATTGCTGGTTGAAGATAATCATAGTGAGGATAATTTCAATTTAGCAGATATATCACTTTAACGTGAACTCTACTTAACGCACTGTGGTGACATGAATGAGGAGGAAGTCCAAAAAGGAGGGGATGTATGCGTGTAAATGGGTGATTCATCTTTCTGTACAGTAGAAACTAGCACAATCCTCTAAAGCAACTATACTCTAATAAAAATAATTTAAGAAATTAACTTTTTTAGGGTTTTTGCCCCTTATTTCTGATAACTCTGATGATGGGAGTAGATACTTACTGGATTTCTACTGAACAAATACCAGCTATCATTTTAGACATCACTACATGCTGTCTTGGAAAACGTGTCCTCCTGTTCTGATAGTAATGGTGCAATTAATTTATAGATTTCTCACTTTACAGTTGAAGAAATTGAGCCACAGAAAAATGAAGTAGACTTTTTTAAGATCTGAATTTTAAATTCATATTCTTTCTTCTACTTTATGCAGCCAAAAATATGAATGTCTAACTCTGTAGTCTTGTTTTTCCACATCATTTGATCAAGAATTGTTGCACATTATAAAATTTACTTATGACAATAACAAAGTGATTATCACTTGAGCAATTATAAGCTGATTGATTGCTAAAATAATTTGCATGTATAGTCAAGCAAATGCAAAAGCCATTTCTATTTTATATGTGCAATATTTTAATTCTGTTTTGCATTTGATAAACTAGAAGTTGAATTCTACAATTGCAAGGTTTCAGAATGTACTAACATTGATGAAGCAGGGCAGTAAATAAGCATTAGTTACTCTGAAGTTTAAAACTATAGAAGCTCTTCAGACAATAACATGGCAGTATCTCTCTACGGCTGGCACTTGCTCATTTTTCTCTCTGATCCAGTGAATGAAAAGGTGAAGCATTCACAATAAGAGGGAACACTGAAGGCAACAGGTCATGCGGCACACTTTTAACTTCAGGCAGGAGATATCTTGGGATCTAGTTTGACAGATCTGTCATCTTCTCTGGGTAGCACACCAGACAGCCACTCCCTGGTACCACACACTGCTCTGTCTTCCCTGATCACTTACTGCCTGTTGATGCACTGTCCCTCAAACTTCCTACTGTTCACATCATTTATAAGGCCTCCAGTTAGCAGCATGCTTTGATAGGGGAGCCTGATACTTTCCTTGAGGTAGATCTTAGTTCAAATTCTAGTATTGTCACAAAAAAGTCTAAAATGTAGCAATTTAGTATTGAAGATAGACAAAAGCAGTGGTTTTCAAAGTATGGGCTTCAAATTCTTGTGGGTCTCTGAGAGATATTCAGGAAATTCACATAATACTTTGATACTTCCTGCCTTTTTTAAAAGTCCAATTTCCTCATGAGCATGTAGTAGAATTTTCTAGAAGCTACACGACATGTAATATTGCAACAGGTTAAATGCAAAAGCAGATGGTGACTACAGCTCTCTTCCATAAAGTGAGACATAAATGGGATTTGCAAGAATGGAAAACAATATCACTGTTATTTATTTTAACTTCTAATAGGTTTATTATATTAACATCATTATCATTAAGTGTATTGATTTCTTTCTCTTTTTCTTTTTTTTGCCACACTGTGGGGCATGCAGGATCTAAGTTCTGCTACCAGGAATTGTACACAGGCCCCCTGCAATGGAAGTGTGGAACCTTAACCACTGGACTACCAGGGAAATCCCTGAATTGTATTCTAATGAGGTCAGTTTCTAATGCAAATACTAATAACTATAACCCACATTACAAAAGTTAATTGAGTCTCTATATTTAAAAACTATAGGTATAGAAGCTAAAAACTTCAAAAATGACTGAGAGAGACACTAAAACAATACAGATACTATATGTACATCAAAATATAAAAATATAATCAGTATACAGGAGTAAGTTTAAGAAAATACATGATTAGTTTTTCTCAGAAATATAAAATATTAATTGCTTTAAAATCCCTTAAATTTTCCACTTAAATAATATTATTTCTTTTATTCTTGGCACAGTATATTTTGTATTTATTTTAAGAGCAAAATTTTATCTCCCATGTTTTATACAGATTCAGTAGTTTATAATGATTTATTAAATCAAACAGATTAATAATATTTGAATGATTTATCCTAAAAAAAAAGTCATTTTCAAAATACTAATTACAAGAAACCTTACATTTGCTTATAACAAGGAATCCCAATCCCTTGGAAAAAAAAAATTACCATAAGTGAAGTAGCTTTTGTAGCAGCATCCATGATCCTTACTTTCCAGGGTTCTTCAATGTTTTCTGGCATTGGTGTATAAATATAAAAAGCAAAAAGAATACAAATCAGTCCAAAGCATAAAATTTTGTACCCCATAATATTCTTTTCACAACCTCTGGGTAGCAATGATACAATGCCACCGTATATATACTAAAATGCTAAGTAGTAGGACAAAGGTACATGACAGTGTCTCTCAAGTAATCTGACTATGTTAACCATGCTGACCTAACATTCAGTTCCAAAATTAAGAATGACCAGTTGTAGCTGGTTCAACAGCTACACACACACTTTATCTGAAACACAGTTCACAATATGTCTCATGAAACATGCAGACAGAGTAGCAAAGAATTTAGAACATTGGCAGAAGCTCTTTCATCCTGTGCCACTATCATTGACTCAGCACAATAAATTTTACTATGAATCTAAACAGAACACAAGATAAACCATAAAGTCTGTTTCTCCTATTTTTATTTTGCAAAGATTAATGTGAAGAGCTTGAATCTCTTTGCAAAACAGAAATAGAGACACAGACATAGGGAACAAACATTTACACTCCAAGAGGGGGAGGAAGAAGTGAATTGACATGTATACTTTATACTATGTATAAAAAAGATAACTAAAAAAAAAAAAAAAAAACTACTGAATAGTGTAAAGGAAAAAGAAAAAAAGATTAAAAACAAACACACACACTTACACACACAAAAAAAAACCCCAAAGCCTGTCAGGTAATATTTAGTCATGCTGAAGGCTAATACCTTTGTCATACATTATTATAAAATTAAAATCCACTTTGGTCAACTGAGCTTTAGACAAGAAGAGTGGAACCTAGTGTTCTTGGCAGAATTAATTCATCCAGTCCAGAAACACTTATAAAGTGTTCCCTTACATTGAAAGGGAATCTTTTTAATCTATTTAGTTGGATGATCATGCAAAAAGTATGTATTCATTAAACAAATATTTATTGCATATCTTATATATGCTAAGTACCGGACAAAATGGTGAGAAAACTGAGCAAAAATCTGACATTTATCCATTCCTTTGTGGATCTTTTTTTGAACTACCTTTCTGACTTTCTAGTAAACCCCTAGTGGCACAGATGGTAAAGCGTCTGCCTACAATGCGGGATACCCGGGTTCAATCCCTAGATTGGGAAGATGCCCTGGCAACCCACTCCAGTACTCTTGCCTGGAAAATCCCATGGACGGAGGAGCATGGTAGGCTACGGTCCATGGGGTCGCAAAGAGTCGGACACGACTGAGCGACTTCACTGTCACTTTCACTTTTTTGACTTCCATTTTCCTTAAGACCATTTTTGGGGAGTTTTTCATAAAACAGTAAATTTGGAGCCTCTCCCATTTCTCCATTCATTTTGCAACAGAAGTTATTATTCTTACTGTAATTGCTGTTTTATCCCCATGCCATCATTTCTTGCTACAACCCTGCTTGATTATCTATCTAAGCATCAGACTGAAAGGGGTAAAGATGATTATTCTAAAACAGTTGAAGAATAAGAACCACATGGGTGGAAGAGGATAAGAAGGCTGCAAAAAGCCTAATGGAAAAGTCACCATTTTGAAATATCAGTCTAATTTTGTGCACTCATCCTTTCCCATCTTCTTTGGAACCTCACTGGCCCTGCCCTTCTCCCCAGTGGCTAGCTCTTTTTCTCTTGATTTCTAAATGACAGAATATGCTATCAGAAAACAGAAAAAATTATAAATTCTTCCTACATTCTGAAACCTAATCTCTTATATTAATAAAAAGAATTCTTGATAAAGACATAAATCCATATGCTTTATTGCAATATGGAAGAGCTTCAGATGCAGAAATAGCTTTCCTTGGTTGATGATTTTTCCCTCATGGATGTGGTGGTGAGGGAGGCTGATAAGTAGGTTGAAAGCAGAGAAATATTTCCCAATGTTTCTGATGGGAAACATATTTCCCAATGTTTCTGATGTTGAAAGCAGAGAAATATTTCCCAATGTTTCTGATGTATATGCCACATTCCTGCTGAAAAGAAGTATCTGCCAAGCGCATGCCGCCGCTGCTGCTGCTAAGTCACTTCAGTCGTGTCCGGCTCTGTGCGACCCCATAGACGGCAGCCCACCAGGCTCCGCCATCCCTGGGATTCTCCAGGCAGGAACACTGGAGTGGGTTGCCATTTCCTTCTTCAATGCATGAAAGTGAAAAGTGAAAGGGAAGTCACTCAGTTGTGTCCAACTCTTAGCAACCCCATGGACTGCAGCCTACCAGGCGCCTCCATCCGTAGGATTTTCCAGGCAAGAGTAATGGAGTGGGGTGCCATTGACTTCTCCGGCCAAGCACATGAGACAGAGTTAAATATCAAAACTGTAGAAAACAGATGTGAATTGAAACTGATTAATGATACTATGTAGTCACAACTCAGGTCAATTCCTGCTTAGTTTGAAGTAATTAACCCTCACACTTGCTACAAAATATAGACACAGGTATGTTCATTCTTTGTAATAAAAATAAAATACAAAATTCTGTAAAGCAATTATCCTTCAATTAAAAATAAATAAATAAAAATTACTTCATTTTCAAAGATTCTTTTAAACACAATGTCTAGTACACACACATACACAAAAATTCAATGAATAAATCAGGCTCACAGACAGCCCTGATATTGGAATTCACAACAACAGAGAAAGATGTTATAATAACTATTTTAAATATGTTAAAGAAATTAGTTAAAATGGAGAAATGTAGAAAAGTGTTGAATTCATCATAGGTAAATAAAAAGGTTATAGATGGTTATTCTAGAATTAAAAATAAAATGTCTGATATAAAGGATGAATTGAGTGAACTAAGAAAAAGACATGAACATAAAGATATGGCAGTATAAATTAGGCATGTGTGCAACATCAAATGGTCTAAAATATGTTTGAAGATTCCCAAGAGGACAGGAAATAATAAATGGGGAAGAAACATACTGGAATAGATGTTGGATGAGAAATTTCTAAAATTCATGAAAGACATGAGCCCACAAGTCAAACAGCTCAGTGAACTGATGACAGTATAAGTACAAACGGAAACACATAGAAGTCACGTCACGGTTGTAACTGTTGAAAATCAAAGATGAAGACAAAAATCTTGAAATTAGAATTCTAAGGTGACTGTCCGGAGTTTTTGGTTACTGGTATAAAAGCAACTTATCCTAGTTATTCAATCAAGCACCAATGCAAATATTAATAAGAAAGAATTTGGCCGATGTTATTAAGGCTCCAAATCAGTTGACCTCAAACTTTCAATTACTGACATGAATACGCAGAGGTCCAATGTCAACCAATGGGGGCAGATTCTAAATGTTCAGTGGCTCCCAGTCAATAGCTTGCAAGAAAATGGGTAAGTCCTACAACCATAAATAACTCTACTCAGGAAACTATAAGCAAGGTGAAAAGACAGCCCTCAGATTGGGAGAAAATAATAGCAAATGAAGAAACAGACAAAGGATTAATCTCAAAAATATACAAGCAACTCCTGCAGCTCAATTCCAGAAAAATAAATGACCCAATCAAAAAATGGGCCAAAGAACTAAACAGACATTTCTCCAAAGAAGACATACAGATGGCTAACAAACACATGAAAAGATGCTCAACATCACTCATTATCAGAGAAATGCAAATCAAAACCACAATGAGGTACCATTACACGCCAGTCAGGATGGCTGTTATCCAAAAGTTTACAAGCAATAAATGCTGGAGAGGGTGTGGAGAAAAGGGCACCCTCTTACACTGTTGGTGGGAATGCAAACTAGTACAGCCCCTATGGAAAACAGTGTGGAGATTTCTTAAAAAACTGGAAATAGAACTGCCATATGACCCAGCAATACCACTTCTGGGCATACACACTGAAAAACCAGATCTGAAAGAGACACGTGCACCCCAATGTTCATTGCAGCACTGTTTATAATAGCCAGGACATGGAAGCAACCTAGATGCCCATCAGCAGATGAATGGATAAGGAAGCTGTGGCACATATACACCATGGAATATTACTCAGCCATTAAAAAGAATTCATTTGAACCAGTTCTAATGAGATGGATGAAACTGGAGCCCATTATACAGAGTGAAGTAAGCCAGAAAGACCAACACCAATACAGTATACTAATGCATATACATGGAATTTAGAAAGATGGTAACTATAACCCTATATGCAAAACAGAAAAAGAGACAAAAAAAAGAGATGTACAGAACAGACTTTTGGACTCTGTGGGAGAAGGCGAGGGTGGGATGTTTCGAGAGAACAGCATCGAAACATGTATATTATCTATGGTGAAACAGACCACCAGCCCAGGTTGGATGCATGAGACAAGTGCTTGGGCCTAGTGCACTGGGAAGACCCAGAGGGATCGGGTAGAGAGGGAGGTGGGAGGGGGGATGGGGATGGGGAATACATGTAAATCCATGGCTGATTCATGTCAATGTATGACAAAAACCACTACAATATTGTAAAGTAATTAGCCTCCAACTAATAAAAATAAATGAAAAAAATAAAATAACTCTACTCAGGCAACAACCTAAAAGAAGTTGAAGGAAGACTCTAAGCTCAGAAAAGCTCAGTTCTAACCAAGACCTTGATTTAAGCAATATAAAACTCAAATGGGTGAACCCACCCTTACCATACAAGATCCACAAAGTTTTGAAGTATTTGAATTGACTTAACCCATTAAATTAAATTTGTGGTAACTTATTACACAGGAATGGAAACTTACACAAACATTAAAGAAACCCAGTGAAGGGGGCAGGGACACATCATACTGTTGAAGGAAACAGCAGGAAGAAATATGGGCGGTATTACTTACCAAGCAAAAGACACTGAAGAAAATAAGACAATATCTGAGAAGTATTGAAGATAAAAAAGGAGTTGCCAATATAAAATTCTACACATGAAAATATATATATATCCTTAAAGAGGGTAAATAAAGGCAAAGATAACACAATTTGTCACCAGCAGATTCACATTACAAGAAATACTAAGAAGCCTTCATCAGAAAAGCCAAAATAATCCCAGAGAGAAATACCAGCAGGCCAGAAGAAACCAGAGAGGATGTGAGACAAGGATATCCATTCCCACCACTTTTTTTTTTTTTACTGAAGGACTTATCCAGTGAAGTAAGTCCAACAATTTGAGGCATGATGAAATAAAATCTGTATTTGAAGGCAGGACAAGAAAAAAATTAAACATTTCCTATGTCCATCCTGGCCTCCTCTTTCTCATCCTTGTGTGCAGTGTGATCTGCTTTCCACATTAGCCAAACCTCTCAAAGATGGAAGTACCTGCTTACCATGAGATCACTTTTTCCCCTTTCCGCAGACCCTAAATATGTAACTCCATAAAAGACCAGCATTCTTTCCCAACTCTGCAGGAGGTCATGGTGACTTGCTGCTCACTTTGTACCAGCTAACCTGTATTATGTATCCTCAGAGAACTTTATGTAAAATATCAGTATGTCATGTTGATGCACAATCCTTTGTCTCAAAAACGTATATGACTATGCCTTCAGCTTCTAACTGGCAGAACAGTGCTCAGAGGTTTCTGAGAGTCTCTCTCCTGGGTTATATTCTTCACTTTAGCCCAAATAAAATTTCCTTTTCCTTATTAACTGTTCGTTGAACATTGTTGACAGGCATCAAGATTGAAAACAAAAAATAAAATTTGTTATTTTTAAGTGATTCATTAATACTCACAGAGAATCCAAAAGAATACATCTTCTAGAAATGAAAATTTAGCAAGATTGTGGGGAATAAAATGTAAAATTATAAATATTACAAATCAATGTTCACAAAAAAAATTGGAAATGTATTTTAAAAACGTTTAAAATTCTATTCATTTTCTGGCCAAAATAGATGAATATGACAAATCTACTCTCCCTCCGAATTCACACAACCTCCCCAACTCCCACCCGATTTGGAAATATATGAAACAATAGTTTGCAAGACACTGGAGATCAGGAAAAAGAGAGTAATTCCTAACAGACGAGAAATATGATTGCTCTAGCTTTCTGTCTTGGGAGAGTTTTCTGTGACATAGAGGAGGGAAAGAAGTCTGGTATGAACACACAGAGGAAGGAGTCTTTAGACACCAAGGTGCCTACAATTCACAGGACAGAAAATCATAGTAGGGAACATTGCTCAGAAAAAGAACTTCATGGATCTGTAGCTGGCTTCCTTGAAAACTGACTGGCACATTGCATCTGGGGTCATACATGGGGCACAGAAAAAGACCACCAGAAATGATTAAAGAGTGACCCAGTGCTCACAGAGGGTTAAGAATCTTGCCTGTTCTAAAAACTACACTGGAAAATTTTGAGATTCATGGACTATTAAATAGAGGACACAGAGGGTCTTCCCCTAGGACTGGGGAGTAATTAGCTCTGGACTGAAGACTACTCTGGTTCTGTCTAACAAATCTTAAAAGTAAGATCTGAAGAATCAGACTTTTTAAAACAAAAATACTCAGCATACAGAAAGGTAAGATTTACAGTTTTGGATATCCAATACAAAATAACCCAGCGTGTAAATATGTGGACAATAGAAACCCCATAATGAATAAATAAATCAATGAATCAAAACTGAACATCCTAGCACAAATGTCAGTAATAGCAGAAAAAGACATTAAAAGAGTATGCATAACTGTATACCAAAATGTTCTATGTTGTTTTGTTGTTTAGTGGCTAAGTCCTGTCTGTGACTCTTTTTGACTCCATGAACTGTAGCCTTCCAGGCGCCTCTGTCCTTGGAATTTCCAAGGCAAGAATACAGGAGTGGGTTGCCATTTCCTCCTCTAGGGGATCTTCCCAACCCAGGGATAGAATCTGCATCTTTTTCATTGACAGGCAGATTCTTTATTGCTGAGCCACCAAGGATGCCCAAAATGCTCTATTCAACATAGAAACATGAAGATACAAACATGAACCACATTGATGTGATCATCTTTTTCTTTTCTCTCTCTTTCTCTCTCTCTCTCTCTTTTTCTGGTAAGAAATATTGTTATGACTCAGAAAAACTTTCAAAAATTCGCTATTACAATCTTAGGGGAAATTGAGGTTCCTGGGTTGGTCCTCAGGGTCCCAGGCTGTGTTCTGGGAAAAGCATGGATTTCTCATGTATGAAGTGGGTCTTCCATCTAGGTCCTAGAGCCTAGAGGTACCAGTTCACCCTCCAAGAGGAAACTCATTCAATTAATGGTCTACATTTTCCCCAATTCCAGTGCAAGAGCTGATCAAGAACCACATATTCAAAGGCTTCCACAGCAACCTGGAAGATACACTCAAAACCATCAATTTATCAAGATAGAAATTTAACATAAATCTTTTAGAGTAAGCTTCAGCGTGCTTGAAGCTTACTTTGCAAGATTCAGCATGCAAAGACCTTGTAAGTCATCACATTATCTTCATAAAAAGATAAATTCCAAACAGATACAAAATTAAGAACTTTTTTCTTTGCTTCATTAGAGAACTGAGATCACAAGGCAGAGAATCAGCCCCAATCTGGAGAGATAGGCAAAGACAAAGAATCACAGCCAAGGTCAGATTACCTGAAGCAGAAGACACTGAAATTAGAAATTGATAGAATGACTTCAATGATAATTTCAGTAAATGGCTGGATGCCTGATGTGGATAAGTTTGAGTCAAAATCTCTTGAGGACTCAGAGATAAGAGGTTCCCAACACTTTTTTGGGTGTTACATCCAGAAACTCCACTAGGGAGTTGTCATAGTGAACAGTGGAGAAAATTCTTTCCTGTCTTTAGTAGGGAGAGAAAAAAAAAATTTTTAAGTTGTTCCCAGTAATCTTCATAATGAAGGTTTCCTTTTCACCAAAAAAGCCTTCTCCCACCTGGAGAAAGAAAAAATAGCCAACTCCAGCCCCTTCTGATCTTCCTGTCTCATGTGAAGTACAAAGGGAGAAAGCAGAAAAGGCTAAGAAATTTCTTTAAAAGGCACAGCTCAGAGACTCAAATCCACTAAAAGAAAAACTTCAGTCTGAAGAGATAAAACAAGCATCAGAACATGATTCAGATATGATACTGATTTTGAAAATATCAATTAGGGAATTTGAAACAACCATGAGCAAGAGTAGAAGGAGATGACGGAGGATAACATGGTTGGACGGCATCACGGACTCTATGGACATGAGTTTGAGCAAGCTCCAGGAGTTGGTGATGGACGGGGAGTCCTGGCATGCTGCAGTCCAAGGGGTCGCAAAGAGACGGACATGACTGAGGGACTGAATGGAGCTGATGAGCAATATATTAGCCTCAAGTGGAAGTGTAGGCAATATGTAATAACAGATGGGTGATATAAGCAGAGAAATGGAAACACCAAGAGAGAATCCAAAGGAAATTCAAGAAATCAACAACAGTGTAAGAGAAATGAAGACTGCATGATTGACTCATTAGCAGAGTGAATGTGGCCGAGAAAAGAGTCAGTGAGTTTGGAAATACTGTGATAGAAAGTTCTCAAACTAAAATTTAAAGACAAAAATAAATAAATAAATAAATAAATTAGAATATCTAAGATTTGTGGAACAATTCCCATAGTTAGAACATATGCCTAATGGGAATACAAAAACAATAAAATAGAAAAACACCCTAAAGAAATATTTGAATACCTGATAATTTTCCAAAATTAATAGCCAAAAACACACATCCAGAAAACTCAGTGAACATTAAGCAGGAAAAAAAATTTATTTAAAAAATAAATATTGAAAGAGCTAGAGGGGAAAAGCACCTTGCTAAGGAGAAGAAAGATTAAAATTATATGCAATTTCTCTTAAGAAGTGAATTGGGAGCCAAATAGCCCAATTGCCTTTTGTTGGTGTGGACAGAGGTAAGAGGTAGCACGCTCTTGGCAGAAAGGCTGAGAGGTATGTGAAAGCTTGGATTTGGTTGCCTAATGATAGTCAGCAGCCAAAAAGAGAGAGAGATAAGCCTAGAGACAAACACAGGCTCTGTAAGCCTCATATAGGAATCTAGGTTTTACTCAGGGATATGGGGACATGCTGGAAGCTACACAGAGCAACATATGTTCCTCTTGCCTGAGGCGGTCACAGATTATTCCTCCTCTTATTCACAGTGATCCTAGTTTGTAAAGTACATTATTTGGTCATCCATCTATAAAAGTTTTTCAGGGTCACCATGTCTGACCTCTAGTTCTTAGGTTAGCAAGGAAGACGCTTGGCCTATAGTTTTCTTTTTTTTTGTGGGATCTTTGTCTTGTTTTGGTATTAAGGTGATGGTGGCCTCATAGAGTCCAGTTTTGGAGTTTATCTTCCTCTGCAATTTTCTGGAAGAGTTTGAGTAGGATAGGTGTTAGCTCTTCTCTAAATCTTTGATAGAATTCACCTCTGAAGCCATCCAGACCTGGGCTTTAGATTGTTGGATGATTTTTTATTATAGTTTCAATTTCTGTGCTTGTGATGGGCCTGTTAAGATTTTCTATTTCCTCCTGGTTCGCTTTTGGTAGGTTATACTTTTCTAATAATTTGTCCATTTCTTCCAAGTTGTCCAGTTCATTGGTATATAGTTGTTCATAGTAGTCTCATGATCTTTTGTATTTCTGTGTTGTCTCTTGTGATTTCTCCATTTTCATTTCTAATTTTATTGATTTGATTATTCTCCCTTTTTTTCTTGATGAGTCTGGCTAATGGTTTGTCTATTTTGTTTATCTTAATGAACCAGCTTTTAGTTTTGCTGATCTTTGATATAGTCTCCTTAGTTTCTTTTTTCATTTATTTCTGCTCTGATTTTTATGATTTTTTTCCTTCTACTAACTTTGGGGTTCTTCTTCTTTTTCTAGTTGCTTTGGGTGTAAAGTTAGGTTGTTTATTTGATGTTTCTCTTGTTTCTTTAGGTAGGCTTGTATTGCCATGAACCTCCCTGTTAGCACTGCTTTTACTGAATCCCATAGGTTTTGGGTTGTCATGTTTTCATTTTCATTTGTTTCTATGAATATTTTGATTTCCTTTTTGATTTCTTCCATTACCTGTTGGTTATTCAGAAGTGTGTTGCTTAGTCTCCATATGTTTGGGTTTTTTATAATTATTTTTTCCTGTAGTTGACATCTAATCTTACCACATTGTGATCAGAAAAGGTTTGAAACTATTTCAATGTTTAAAAATTTACCAAACTTATATTTGTGGCGTGGGATGTAATCTATCCTGGAGAATGTTCTGTGTGCACTTGAGAAAAAGGTGAAATCCATTGTTTTGGGGTGAAATGCCCTGTAGATATCAATTAGGTCTAACCGGTCCCATTGTATCATTTAAAGCTTGTATTTCCTTGCTATTTTTTGTTTGTTTGATCTATCCATAGGCGTGAGTAGAGTAGTAAAGTCCCCCACTATTATTGTGTTACTGTTAGTTTCCCCTTTCATACTTGCTAGTATTTGCCTTATGTATTGGACTGCTCTTATGTTGTATGCATATGTATTTATAATTTTTTTTCATTTATTTTTATTAGTTAGAGGCTAATTACTTTACAATATTGTAGTGGGTTTTGTCATACATTGACATAAATCAGCCATGGATTTACATGTATTCCCCATCTCGATCCCCCCTCCCACCTCCCTCTCTACCGGATCCCTCTGGGTCTTCCCAGTGCACCAGGCCCGAGCACTTGTCTCATGCATCCAACCTGGGCTGGTGATCTGTTTCACTCTAGATAATATACATGTTTCAATGCTGTTCTCTCGAAACATCCCACCCTCGCCTTCTCCCACAGAGTCCAAAAGACTGTTCTGTACATCTGTGTCTCTTTTTCTGTTTTGCATATAGGGTTATCATTACCATTGGTTTGACCCTTGATCATTGTGTAGTGTCCTTCTTTGTCTCTTATCACAGTCTTTATTTCAAAATCTGCTTTATCTGATATGAGTATTGCTACTCTTGTTTTCTTTTGGTCTCCATTTGCATGAAATGTCTTTTCCAGCCCCTCACTTTCAGTCTGTATGTGCCCCTAGGTTTGAGGTGGGTCACTTATAGACAGCTATATAGGGGTCTTGTTTTTGTATCCATTCAGCCACTCTTTGTCTTTTTGTTGGAGTATTTAATCCATTTACATTTAAGGTATTTATTGATAAGTATGATCCCATTACCATTTACTTTGTTGTTTTGAGTTTGTTTTTATAAACCTTTTCTGTGTTTCCTGTCTAGAGAAGATCCTTTAGCATTTGTTGAAGACTGGTTTGGTGGTGCTGAATTCTCTCAGTTTTTGCTTGTCTATAAAGCTTTTGATTTCTCCTTCATAGCTGAATGAGATCCTTGCTGGGTAGAGTAATCTTGGTTGTAGTTTCTATCTTCCATCGTTTTAAGTATGTCCTGTCATTCCCTTCTGACCTGAAAAGTTTCTATTGAAAGATCAGCTGTTATCCTTGTGGGGATCCCTTTGTGTGTTATTTGTTGCTTTTCCTTTGTTGCTTTTAATGTTTGATCTTTGTGTTTAATTTTTGTTAGTTTGATTAATATTTTTCTTGGGGTGTTTCACCTTGGGTTTATCTTGCTTGGAACTCTCTGGGTTTCTTGGACTTGGTTGGCTATTTCCTTCCCTGTTTTAGGGAAGTTTTCAACTGTATTCTCCTCAACTATTTTCTAATGCCCTTTCTTGCAGTCTTCTTCTTCTGGGGCACCTATGATATGAATTAATTTAACATTGTCCCAGAGGTCTCTGAATTTGTCCTCATTTCTTTTTATTCTTTTTTTCTTTTTTCATCTCTGCTTCATTTATTTCCATCATTCTATCTTCTACTACACTTATCCTCTCCTCTGCCTCAGTTATTCTTCTGTTGGTTCCTTCCAGAGTGTTTTTAATCTCAGTTATTGCATTGTTCATTATTGATTGACTCTTCTTTATTTCTTATAGGTCTTTGTTAAATGTTTCTAGCATTTTCTCAACCCTTGTCAAAGGTCTGTTTATCTGTTAATACATTTTATTTTCAAGATTTTGGATCATCTTTACTGTCATAGTTCTGAATTCTTTTTCTGGTGGACTCCCTATCTCCTCCTCTTTGGTTTGGTTTGGTGGGTTTTTATTATATTCCTTCACCTGCTAAATATTTCTCAGCCTTTTCATTTTTTTTTATATTGCTGTTTGGGGTACCCTTTCTGCAGGCTGGAAGGTTGTGGTTCCTCTTAATTGTGGAGTCTGCTCCCTGTGGGTGGGGTTGGAGCAGTGGCTTGTCAACGTTTCCTGGTTGGGGGAACTTATGTCTGTGTTCTGGTGGGTGGAGCTGGATCTCTTCTCTGGAGTGCAGTGAAGTGTCCAGTGGTGAATTTTGGGCTGCCTATGGGCTTGGTAAGGCTTTGGGCAGGTCGTCTTTAATGTTTAAGGTTGTGGCCCTGTTTTGCTAGAGAATTAACTTGGTGTGTCTTGCACTGGAAATTGTTGGCTCTTGGGTGGACCTTGGTTTCAGTGTAGGTAAAGAGACTTTTGGTTGGGCTCTTAATGCTCATTAATGTCTATTAATATTCCCTGGAGTCAGAATTTCTGTGATGTTCTAAAGCTCTGGAGTTGAACTTCCTGCCTCTGGGTTTATGGTCCTCCTCTTACAGTAGCCTCAAGACTTCTCCATCCATACAGCACAGAAGATAAAACCCCTTGGTTAATGGTGAAACAACTTTCCACAGCCAGGAACACCCAGAGAGATTCACAGAGTTATATAGAGAAGAGAAGTGGGAGGAAGGAGATAGAGGTGACCTGGAAGAGAAAAGAGAGAGTCAAAAGGGGAGAGCGCAATCAAGTCAGTAATCAAGCCCTAAGTGAAAATGGATACTGAAGATTAAATTCTTAAAAGTACAAAATTGATAACAAATATCAAAAGGCAAAGATTAAAAACCTAGAATAGAGGTTAGACTCTCAAAAATACAATATAAAAAAATACAAAACAAAATCAATCACAAAAATTAAAAAAATATATATGAAATTTTTTTTAAATAGGGTTTTTTTTTTAAAGGAAGGTAATAGTAAGCTATAAAAATGAAAGTTAAAGGAGTAATAAAGAATTAAATTTTTAAAAAAAATTAAAAAGTGCTAATAGTAAAAATATGTCTAGGAATTTCTCTGGAGCTGTTGTGGGCAGTGTGGGGTCAGTTCAGTGTGAGATAGTCCATTGTTCCAGCTTGTCTTGTTCTTAAGGTCTATAGTTGCCCCTCAAATTCACGGTCTCAGCATTAACTGTAGGGTTTTAATCTATTGCACCTGTCATTTCCAGGGTGGTTCCCCTTTCTTTGCTTATTTTGGCTTCCTCTGTTTGCAAGTGTCTAATTTCTGCCCCGACACAAAGGAACAACAGCCACTTATTTAGGCTCACCTTTTCAGTTGTGCTATGGGGAAAGAGGGAGGGACACTGCAAACGAAATACCACTGGCATGTGTGGGGAGAGCTCGCAGTGGGTGGACCCCCCTGGGTTTGCCACAGCCCAAGGCAACACGTGCTTCCTGGATCCACAATACTCGGGCTCCAGGTTGCTCTGCAAGGGCGCTGTTCCAAGTGGGCCCTGCATTTTGTTATTTCCCGGGTCCAAGCCTCTCAAGCAGCCGAGTGCTTGGCGAGCACAGTGTCCCAGGTGGGCCGTGCCTCTTATGCACCTGCCCGGTACTGCCGGCTTGGTTTCCCGAGCGCACCATGAGGGTAAGGTGCCAGATGTGCCGTGTGTCTCCTCTGGGGAGCTGACCTCAGGTTGTGACGCTTCTGGTGCATGTGAACCGTCCAGGACCCTAGCAAGACTGGGATAGCAACTGATTAGCAACTGGCAGCCTGCTCACAGTTTGGTGGAAGATGCAGTCTCAGGGGCTAAGATTGCAGTAGCCCCTTGCCTTCTGCCTCTGGCTGCCCCACACCCGTCTCCCTGCCTCTAGAGAGGGAGGACCCTAAACAGCAGCTGTCTTGCTCTCCTTTGGTATTTGCTAGGGCACAATCCTTTGTTCTGTGAGTGAGCCAGGGGTCACCATACAGCGTAAGGGCCTTTTACGAGAAAGATCCTTTTATTTTTGGTCTCTCTGCTGATCCCACATTTTGGGTTGCTAGTTCAGATAAACCCCCTCAGATTGGCCTCAGGGCATTCAAGCCCAGTCCTCACCCTAAGGACCGACGAAGCAGCCCACGCCTCCCTGCCCACGCCCAACACTGCTGGGAGACAGGAGTGTCTGAGCCGCTTCTCTGCACGTGTTTATTTGCTTTTTTCCCTCAGTTATGTTGGCCTCTGAGATTCCAACGCTCCCCACTGACGCGCCTGTAAGAGGGTTTCTGTTTGCATGGAAACTTCTCTTTCATGACTCCCTCCCCAGGGCGGATCTCCTTCCCTAAATCCTTTGTCTCTGCTTTTGTCTTTTATATTTTGTCCTAACTCCTTTTGAAGAGATTGGGCTTCTCTCTGGGTGCCTGGTGTCCTCAGTTAGCATTCAGAAGTTGTTTTATGGAAGTTGCTCAACATTCAAATGATTTTTGATGAATTTGTGTGGGAGAAAGTGGTCTCCCCGTCCTATTCCTTTAGCACCTTGGGACCCCTCGCCTCCTGATATTGCTTTTGCTGACTGTATGGAGCTTCTCCATCTTTGGCTGCAAAGAATATAGTGTTAGACACTCAGTCATGTCCGACTCTTTGCGATCCCATGGACTATAGCCCACCAGACTCCTCTGTCCGTGGAATTCTCCAGGCGAGAATATTGGAGTGGGTTGCCAACCCTTCTCTAAGGGATCCTCTCAAACCAGGGATTGAACCCAGGTCTCCTGCATTGCAGGCGGATTCTTCACCATCTGAGATATAATCAATCTGATTTCAGTATCGACCATGTGTAATGTCCATGTGTAGAGTCATCTCTTGTTTTGTTGCAAGAGGGTGTTTGCTATGACCAGTGAGTTCTTGGCAAAACTCTGTTAGCCTTTGCCCTGTTTCGTTTTGTACTCCAAGGCCAAATTTGCCTGTTACTCAAGGTATCTCTTGACTATCTACTTTTGCATTCCAGTCCCCTGTGAGGAAATGGACATCTTTTTTTGGTGTTAGTTTTAGGTCTTTTAGGTTTTCAGAGAACCATTCAACTTCAACTTCTACAGCATTAATGGTTGGGGCATAGACTTGGGTTACTGTGATATTGAATTGTTTACCTTGGAAACGAACAGAGATCATTCTATCATTTTTAAGATTGTGCCCAAGTACTGCATTTCAGACTGTTTTATTGACTATGAGGGCTTACTCCATTTCTTCTAAGGATTCTTGCCCACATTAGTAAAATAATGGTCATCTGAATTAAATTCATCCATTCTGGTCCATTTTAGTTCACTGATTCCTAAAATGTCTATGCTCACTCTTGCCTTCTCCTGTTTGACCACTTCCAATTTACCTTGATTCATTGACCTAACATATATACATGTGTGCTATGCTGTGCTTAGTCTCATTTGTATCCAACTCTTTGCGACCCAGTGGACAGCCTCCCACCAGGCTCCTCTGTCCATCAGATTCTCCAGGCAATAATACCCAATATTCTTGCCATGCCCTCCTCCAGGGGATCTTCCAAACCCAGTAATTGAACTGGGATCTCTTGCATTACACGCAGATTCTTTACCAGTAGCTGAGTTACCAGGGAAGTGTGTATATATACATATATATATATGTAGATGTATAGAGATATATATACACACACATGTGTAGATGTATAGATATATATATATACATACATATAAATATATATATAAATAATGCATTTATATGCAGCATTTGTAAAGCAGACTGCCACATCCAGTCCCTAAAATATACTTATCTTTGTGCCTTAGAAATCAGCTAGTTCAGAGAGATAATATAAATTTCTTGTTGTAGATACATGTTGGCTTAAAAGCTAAGAAAACCTAAATATCACTTCTTTTGAATATTCTAGTTCACTTTTGGGAACTACCATACCCTGTTCCTTGAAGTCTTTGGTGGGCAAGTTGATCTAGGGGAAAATCACTCACCTGTCAGGAGGTGAGAAAGTAACCCTAAGGTAAACTCAGTGCACTCTCCCTAGGTATTGACTAATAAACAGACAAACAGAAGGAGAAGAGTTAGCAATGACTTGTCACCACAATGGCGCTCTGCAGAGCTGTATTCCTGGATACTGACTTCTCTGGTAAGGCTTTGCGGGTAGCCCAGCAGTAAAGAATCCACCTGTCAATGCAGAAGACACAGGAGATGTGGGCTCAATCCTTGGGTCAGGAAGATCCCCTACAGTAGGAAATGGCAACCCACTCCAGTATTCTTGCCTGGAAAATTGCATGGACAGAGGAACCTAGCTGGCTAACGTCCCTGGAGTCACAGAGAGTTGGACACAGTTGAGCAACTGAGCACACACGACTTCTCTGATGCTGCTGACTTCTCTGAAACTTAGATTACAAATTTCTTTCAAGTTTATGAGGTTCCAAAATGCTATAAAATTTTCTCAATTTTGCTATACTATCACTGCCTTTGTTAGACTTTTTAAAAATTAGTCAGAGTCACATCACCTTCTTTGCTCACTTCAGTTCAGTTCAGTTCAGTCGCTCAGTCGTGTCTGACTCTTTGCGACCCCATGAATCGCAGCACGCCAGGCCTCCCTGTCCATCATCAATCCCAGAGTTTACTCAAACTCATGCCCATCGAGTCAGTGATGCCATCCAGCCATCATCCTCTGTCGTCCCCTTCTCCTCCTGCCCCCAATCCCTCCCAGCATCAGGGTCTTTTCCAGTGAGTCAACCCTTCACATGAGGTGGCCAAAGTACTGGAGCTCCAGCTTCAGCATCAGTCCTTCAAATGAACACCCAGGACTGATCTCCTTTAGGATGGACTGGTTGGATATCCTTGCAGTCCAAGGGACTCTCAAGAGTCTTCTCCAACACCACAGTTCATAAGCATCAATTCTTTGGTGCTCAGCTTTCTTCACAGTCCAACTTTCACATCCATACATGACCATTGGAAAAACCATAGCCTTGACTAGACGGACCTTTGTTAGCAAAGTAATGTCTCTGCTTTTTAATATGCTATCTAGGTTGGTCATAACTTTCCTTCCAAGGAGTAATCATCTTTTAATTTAGTGGCTGCAATCACCATCTGCAGTGATTTTGGAGCCCCAAATCAATAAATTCTGACACTGTTTCCACTGTTTCTCCATCTATTTCCCATGAAGTGATGGGACCAGATGCCATGATCTTAGTTTTCTGAATGTTGAGCTTTAAGCCAACATTTTCACTCTCCTCTTTTACTTTCATCAAGAAGCTTTTTAGTTCCTCTTCACTCACTTACTACCAAGCAAAACAAAACAAAAAATTCCATGTGTTTCAGTCAGGTCTGGGGGAGCGGCTCAGTGGTAGTCAGAGATCCTCTGTGTACATTACTGAATAATGAAAGATTCTCATTTCAGTACAAAAGTGATGTTATGTTTTATCTGAGATATTAGTGTCAAGAGGTTAAATACTATCAAAAAGAACCATCATTCAAACAAAATGCCTTACTTTATAAATACTGTAGCACTTTTCATATACTTGTTTGCCATACAGATCTTCTTGGGAAAAAACTTCTATTTAGGTCCCTTGATCATTTTAAAATTGGAAATTGGGCTCTTTGTTTTTTGGGTTTTCTTACTATCGACTTGTATGAGTTTCTTATATATTTTTGATATTAACCCCTTATCAGATAGATGCTTTGCAAATACCATTTCCCATTCTGTAGGTTGCCTTTT
Source organism: Cervus elaphus (assembly GCF_910594005.1). NCBI lineage: Eukaryota > Metazoa > Chordata > Mammalia > Artiodactyla > Cervidae > Cervus > Cervus elaphus. Next base: position 5,797,133 of record NC_057833.1, on the reverse strand, counting down.
CATTTTCATCTTGGTGATGGTTTCCTTTACTGTGCAGTAGCTTTCTAGTCTGATATAGTCCCATATGTCTATTTTTGCTTTTGTAACCTTTTCTCTTGGTGTCATATCCAAAAAAGTTGTTGTCAGGGTCAATGTCAGAGAGCTTTTCCCTTGAGTTTTTATCTAGGAGTTTTTAGGTTTTCAGTGCTTACACTTTAATCTTTAACCTATTTTGACTTGGGTATGATACAGGAAAGGGGCACTGTTTCATTCTTTTGTATATGGATATCCAGTTCACCCAACACCATTTATTGAAGATTATCCTTTTCCCATTGTGTAATCTTGGCACCCTTGTTAAAAAATAGTATACTATATATACTGGAATTATTTCTGGATTCTGTATTCTGTTCCATTGGTCTATATGTCTGTTTTTATGCCAATATCATACTGTTTTGCTTATTGTAGCTTTTAATACAGTTCAAAATCAGGAAATGTGATTCTTTCAACTTTGTTTTCTTCAAGATTGCTTTGCTATTCAGGATCTTCTGTGGTTTCCTTTGAATTTCAGAATTATTTGTTCTATTTTAGAGAAAAAGTCCATTGAAATTTTGATAAAGTGCATTGAATCTTTGTATTGCCTTGGGTAGTATGGACATTTTAACATTATTGATTTTCACAATGCATTAGCACCAGATATCTTTTCATTTATTGTGTTCAATATCTTCCTTTAGCCTTTTATTCATGTCAGTATAAAAAATGCTAACATGTTTCACAGACAAATTTTCTTGGGAAAGCAAAAGAATATGAAAACACAAATATAAATATCCACATTTGGGGTATAAAGCTAAAGGACACCTTAGAGGGAAATTTATAAAATTAAATTACATTAGAAATTAAGAATTGTCTCAAAACAATATTCAAAACGTTCATATCAGAAAACTACAAAAGAAGAGCAAAGAAAACTCAAAGAAGCAGGACAGAAGAAATAATAAAGGCAGAATGAGAATTCAATAAAATTAGAGCAAAACAAAAATTAGAGAAAAAATGACATAAAGCTCACTTCTTTTAAAGAATAAAATGGTAAATCTATACATAGACTGACCAAGAAAAGAGAAGACTCAAATTACCCAACATGAAGTATGAAAGAAAGAAAGAAAGGATATCATTACAGAATTCATAAACATTAAAAGAATAACAAAGGAATACTAAAAAAATTTGTGTCTATAAACTCTATAGTTTAAATCTACAAATTTCTTAAATTTGTTGCAGTCTTTCATAACTTACTTAAAAAGAAATAGATAGCTTGAATTGTGCCTATATATACTTTAAAGATTTGAATTTGCAATCTAAAAACTTCAAAAAACTAAAACTTGAGGCTCAGTTTATTTATACTCCCGGAGCTTGCTCAAGCTCATGTCTATCGAGTCGGTGATGCCATCCACCCACCTCATCCTCTGTCATCCCCTTCTCTTCCTGACTTCAATCTTGCCCAGCATCAGTGTCTTTTCCCATGAATCAGTTCTTTGCATCAGGTGGCCAAAGTATTGGGAGTTTCAGCTTCAACATCAGTCCTTCCAATGAATATTCAGGACTGATTTTCTTTAAGATTGACTGCTTTTATCTCCTTGCAGTCCAAGGAACTCCCAAGAGTTTCCTCCAACACCACAGTTCAAAAGAATCAATTATTCAGCATTCAGATTTCTTTAAGGTCCAACTCTCACATCCATACATGACTACTGGAAACCATAGCTTTGACTAGACGGACCTTTGTTGGCAAAGTAATGTCTCTGCTTTTTAATATGCTGTCTAGGTTGGTCATAGCTTTTCTTCCAAGGAGCAAGCGTCTTTTAATTTCGTGGCTGCAGTCACCATTTGCAGTGATTTTGGAGCCAAAGAAAATAAAGTCTCTCACTCATTGTTTCGCCATCTATTTGCATGAAGTGATGGGGTGATCTTAGTTTCTTAATGTTGAGTTTTAAGCCAACTTTTTCATCCCCCTCTTTCACTTTCATCAAGAGTCTCTTTAGTTCTGCTTTGCTTTCTGCCCTAAGGGAGGTGCTATCTGCATATCTGAGATTATTGATATTTGATATTTTAATTATTAATTATTGATATTTCTCCCAGCAATCTTGATTCCAGCTTGTGCTTCATCCAGCCCAGCATTTCACATGATATACTCTGCACATAAGTTAAATAAGTAGGGTGACAATATACAGACTTGTCTTACTTGTTTCCCAATTTGGAACCAGTCTGTTGTTCCATGTCCAGTTCTAACTGTTCCTTCTTGACCTGCATACAGATTTCTCAAGAGGCAGGTCAGGTGGTCTGGTATTCTCATCTCTTCAAGAATTTTTCAGAGTCTGTTGCGATCCACACAGTCAAAGGCTTTGGCATAGTCAATAAAGCAGAAGTAGATGTTTTTCTGGAACTCTCTTGGTTTCTTGATGATCCAACAAATGTTGGCAATTTGATCTCTGCTTCCTCTGCCTTTTCTAAACCAGCTTGAACATCAGGAAGTTCACAGTTCATGTACTATCGAAGCCTGGCTTGGAGAATTTTGAGCATTACCTTACTAGCGTGTGAGATGAGTGCAATTGTACAGTAGTTTGAACATTCTTTGGCATTGCCTTTCTTTGGGGTTGTAATGAAAACATCTTTTCCAGTCCTGTGGCCACTGCAGAGTTTTCCAAATGTCCTGGCATATTGAGTGCAACACTTTCACAGCATCATCTTTTAGGATTTGAAATATCTCACCTGGAATTCCATCACCTCCACTAGCTTTGTTTGTAGTGATGCTTTCTAAGGCCCACTTGACTTCACATTGCAGGCTCTCTGGCACTAGGTGAGTAATCACACCATCATGATTATCTGCGTCATGAAGATCTCTTTTGTACAATTCTTCTGCATATTTTTGCCACCTGTTCTTAACATCTTCTGCTTCTGTTAGGTCCATACCATTTCTGTCCTTTATCAAACCCATCTTTGCATGAAATGTTCCCTTGATATCTCTAATTTTCTTGAAGAGATCTCTAGTCTTTCCCATTCTGCTGTTTTCCTCTATTTCTTTGCATTGATCACTGAGTAAGGCTTTCTTATCTCTGCGTGCTATTCTTTGTATATTCAAATAGGAATATCTTTCCCTTTCTCCTTTGCCTTTGGCATCTCTTCTTTTCTCAGCTATTTGTAAGGCCTCCTCGGACAATCATTTCGCCTTTTTGCATTTCTTTTCCTTGGGGATGGCCTTTATCACCACCTCCTGTACAATATCACAAACCTCCATCCATAGTTCTTCAGGCACTCTGTCTATCAGATCTAATCCCTTGAATCTATTTGCCACTTCCACTATATAATCATAATGCATTTGATTTAGGTCATACCTGAAGGGTCTAGAGATTTTCCCTACTTTCTTCAATTTCAGTTTGAATTTGTCAATAAGGAGATCATGAACTGAGCCACAGTCAACTCCTAGTCTTGTTTTTGCTGACTGTATAGAGCATCTCCAAATTTGGCTGCAAAGAATATAAACAATCTGATTTTGGTATTGACCATCTGGTGATGTCCATGTGTAGACTCTTCTCTTATGTTGTTGGAAGAGGGTGTTTGCTGTGAACAGTGCATTTTCTTTGCAAAACTCTGTTAGCCTTTGCCCTGCTTTGTTTTGTAATCCAAGGCCAGATTTGCCTGTTACTCCAGGTATCTCTTGACTACCTACTTCTGTATCCCTGTCCCGTATAATGAAAATGACATCTTTTTGGGGTGTTAGCTCTAGAAGGTCTTGTAGCCTTCAAAGAACTGTTCAATCTCAGCTTCTTCAGCATTAATGATTGGCACATCACCCTGGATTACTGTGATATTGAATGGATTGCCTTGGAAACGAACAGAGATCATTCTGTCATTTTTAAGATTGCATCCAAGTACTGTATTTCAGACTCTTTTGTTGACTATGATGACTACTCCATTTCTTCTAAGGGATTCTTGCCCACAGTAGTAGATATAATGGTCATCTGTGTTAAATTCACCCATTCTGGTCCATTTTAGTTCACTGATTCCTAAAATGTCAATGTTCACTCTTGCCATCTCCTGTTTGACCACTTCTAATTTGCCTTGACTCATGGACCTAACATTCCAGGTTCCTGTGCAATATTGTTCTTTCCAGCATCGTACTTTACTTCCCTTTGCTTCCCATTACTTCCACAACTGGCTGTTGTTTTCACTTCAGCACCATCTCTTTATTCTTTCTGGTGTTATTCCTCCACTTTTCTCCTGTAGTGTATTGGGCACCTACCAACCTGGGGAGTTCATCTTTCAGTGTCATATCTTTTTACCTTTTCATACTGTTCATTGGGTTCTCAAGGCAAGAATACTGAAATCATTTGCCAGTGCCTTCTCCAGTGGACCACGTTTTGTCAGAACTCTTCACCATGACCCATCCATCTTGGGTAGCCCTACATGACAATTTAAACATTAAAAGAATGATTAATTACAATAACCAAAGCAAACTTGATAATGAAGAACCAGGCTAGAAGACTCATAAATTTTTCTTCCAAGAGTACTGAGAAACTATTAATAGAGTCATCAATGAAGTGAAGTTGCTCAGTCGTGTCTGACTCTTTGCGACGCTTTGGACAGTAGACTGCGTGGCTCCTTTGTCCATGGAATTTTCCAGGCTAGGACACTGAAGTGGGTTTCCATTTCCTTCTCCAGGGGATCTTCCTGACCCTGGGTCTCCTGCACTGAAGGCAGACTCTTTACCCTATGAGCCACTGGGGAAGCCCAAGAGTAATCAGTACAATGTACTAATAGCACTAGTGAAAAACTGGACTCACAGATCAAGGAAAGAGAACAGTTAGTTTGGAAATAAACCAATACAAATGTGACCAATTTATTTTTGACACAGATGCAAGGCAGTTCAATGAAGAAAGGTAAGTGTTTCAACAAATGGTGCTAGAACAATTGGACATCCATATGCAAAAAGAATGTACCTTGACCAAATCGTCACACCTTACATTAACTCATATCCAATACTTAAATGTAAAATGAAAAATGACAAGCCTCTTAGAAAACATCATAGGAAAAAATCTTTGTCATCTTAGGTTAGGGGGGAAAAGTTCTTAGAGTATCAAACTAGAAAAGGAAGATTAAAATGTTTCAATAAAATGTAAAATATTTTTCTGTGTAACGTAAGACAACAAAAGAGAAGCCCCAGAGTGGGAGAAATATTTTCAAAATTAAGTTTCTGCTAGATGACTTATATCTCAATTAGGAAGAACTCTCAATAGTCGACAATAGCAAAACAAAAAAACAACTTTTTCAAATGGAGAAAAGATGAAACATATTTGTTACCACCACCAAAAAAAAAATGGTATTGCAAATAAATACTTGAAAAGATACACAATACCTTTAATCATTAAGGAAATGCAAATGTACACTACAATCAGATATTTGACACACTTATTAGAATGGTTTTTAAAGAAAAACTGAAAATACTAAGTGCTAGTAAGAACACGGAACAACTAAAACTTCCATTTATTGCTAATCTAAATACAAAATGGTGCAGGTTCTTTGGGAAGTATTTTGGTAGTTTCCTATAAAGATAAGTATATGTTTATATCATGAACTAGAAATCTAGTTCTAGTTATTTACCCAACAGAAACTAAATTTTTTTTCATACAAAAGCCTGTATATGAGTGCTTTAACAACTTTATTCATATCCACTCCAAAGTTGGACAACCCAAATATCCTTCAACTGTTTATTGAAGACAGACTATGATACGTCCGTATAATGGAATATTACACAGCTTCAGAAAGAATTTAATTTACTATACTCTCACAGCACGGATTACTCTCTAATGCATTATGCATAGTGAAATACATCAAGCTGGACTCAAAATCCAAAGGCATATGAACCCATTTCTACGAAATTATAGAAAGGGAAATGTATACAGATATACAGTGATCGGTGCTTACCAGGGGATTAGGATGGGGAAGTCTTTACTAAAAAGAACAGCACAAAGGTGATTTTGAGGGGTTATGTTTTCATGTTTTGATTATAGCTGGTGGTTACATGAATCTCTACCTATATTAAATCACATGCTGCTGCTGCTAAGTCACTTCAGTCATATCTGACTCTGTGCAACCTCATGGATGGCAGCCCACCAGACTCCTCTGTCCACAGGATTCTCTCGGCAAGAATACTGGAGTGGGTTACCATTTTCTTCTCCTATTAAACTACATAGGACTATATAATTGAAAGACTGAATTTAATTGTATGCAAAGTTAAATCAGGATGGGGAATACGTGTAAATCCATGGTGGATTCATGTCAATGTATGACAAAACCCACTGCAATGTTGTGAAGTAATTAGCCTCCAACTAATAAAAATAAATGAAAAACAATAAATAAATTAAAAAAAATTTTTTTAATAAAATAAAATAGTTGAGGATTAGAACCAAATGGGTGGAAGAGGATAAGATCGCTGCATATAAGCTAAACATGAACAATCCAACATGTGGATAGACATAATGGAAAACAACATTTTGAAATATCAGTCTAATTTTGCATACTCATCCTTCTCCATCTTCTCTGGAACGTCACTGGCCCTGCCTTTCTTCCCGTGGCTAGCTCTTTTTCTCTTAATTTCTAAATAATGGAATATGCAGTCAGAAAATAGAAAAAATTACAAATTATTCCTACCTTCTGTATTATGAAATCTAAGATCTTATGTTTAAAAAAGATTCTTGAAAAAAAATTAATTTATATGCTCAATTGAGATATGGTAGAGCTTCAAATGCAGAAATAGTTTTCTTTGGTTGATGCTTTTTTTCCCTCAGGGGTGTGGTGATGAGGGAGGCTTGTAAGCAGGTTGAAAGCAGAGAAATATTTCCCAATCCTTCTAGTGGTTATATGCCACAAATTTCTGCTAGAAGGAGATGTCTGCTGAGCACATGGGACAGAGTTTAGTCTCAAAACTGTAGAAATCAGATGTGAATCAAAACTAATTAATGATGCTACATAACCACAATTCAAATTAATTCCTATTTGATTTGAGCTAATCAGTCCTCATACTTGTTGCAAAATATAGGTAAGGATGTGCCCTTTGTAAAAAATAAAAAAACTACTTCATTCAAAGATTGTTTTAAACACAATTGTAGTACATACACACACACACACACACACACACACACACACACACACACAATGCAGTAAAGCAGACCCACATACAACTCTGGTGTTGGAATTAATAATGAGAGCAAAAAGATGTTAAAATAAATATTGTAAATATATTCAAGAAATAAGATAAAATGGAGAAATGTATAAAAGTGTTGAACTCATCATATGTAAATCCAAAGATTATAAAGTTATTCCAGAATTTAGAAATACACTGTCTGCAATAAAGGATTAGATGAGTGAATTAAGAAAATACTAACTTGAAGATATGCCAACATAAACTAGTCATGTGTACAACATCAAATGGTCTAGTATACGTTTGATAAGATTTCCAAGAGGACAGGAAATGAAAATAGGGAAGAAGCGCACTGGAATAGATGTTGGATGAAAATTTTCTAAAATTCATAAAAGACGTGATCTCACAAAATAAACAGCTCAGTGAACAGATGACAGTAGACATACAGACTGAATCACATATATTAGGCACGTCATAACTGTAACTGCTGAAAGCCAAAGATGAAGACAAAGTTCTTATAATTAGAATCCTAAGATGGCTACACAAGGTTCTTGGTTACTTGTGGACAAACACCTTATCCTAATTACTCAGTTCAACACCAATGTAAGAATTGCTATGAAGGAATTTTGCAGATGTAATTAAAGCTCCAAATCAGTTGACCACAAAATTTCAATTACTGACAGGAATATGTAAGGGTCCAAATGTCAAGAAAGTGGATAGACTCTAAAGGTTGAGTGGCTCCCAGTCAACACCCTGCCGGAAAATGGGTGTCTAAGTTCCACAACCATAAACATCTAAACTCTGATAACATCCTAAAAGAGCTTGGAAGAAGACTCCAAGCTCAGAAAAGTTTATAGCTCTCACCAAGTCCTTGATTTAAGCAATAAAAACCCTGCGGGCTGAACCATCCATACCGTTCAAGACACAAAATTTTGAAATGTTTTCATGTCATAACCCATTAAGTTAAAGTTGTGCTAACTTGTCAACAAAACATGATACACCCGAGAAAATATATACCCTTAGAGGGAGTAAAATAAAGACAAAACTAACACTCTGCCACCAATAGATTCACAAGAAATATTAAGAAAACTTATTCAGAAAAACCAAAAATACTGTAAAATTAAAAGTTCCCAAAATAAAATTCAAAGAAAAAAAATAAATTTTAAAATGAGATAGAAGGTCTAGCACATGTGGAATAATTCCAAAAGTTAGAACACATGTCTAACAGGAATACAAAGAGCAAAAAAAAAATGCAAAAGAAATATTTGAATGTCTGAGAATTTTCCAAAATGAACAGACACAAAAACACATCCAGGAACCTCAGTGAACACCAAGCAGGAAATATACCAAGAAATCTATTTAAAAAATAAATACTGAAAGAAGCCAAAGGGTAACACATCTTCCAAAGGGGAAGAAGGATTAGAATTAAATCAGACTTTTCTTCAGAAGTGAACTGAAGAGATGAATAGTTATTCCACATTATATGTATGCAGAGAGGTAAAAGGTAGCACCTTCTTGGCAGAAAAACCAAAAGGTATGTGAAAAATTGGATTTGGTTGCCTAATGCTTGAGAGCAGAAAAGAACACTGGAAGATAAGCCTGGAGACAAAGACGGGCTCCAGAAACCTCATTTAGGAATCCAGGCTTTACTCTGAGGGATGTGGGGACATGCTACACGCTACATAGGGTGACCATACGTTCCTCTTGCCTGAGGCAGTCACAGATTATTCCCCTCTTTATTTAAAATGATCTTGGTTTGTACAGTAAATTATTAGATCATCCACCTATGAAAGTTTTTCGAGGTAACCACGTCTGCCCTCTAGTCATTAATCTGACAGGGAAGAGGTATTGGAAGACACCCAAACACTCAGAAGATCTGATGATCCTGAGTTGTGTGTAAGGGGAACTCTGGCAGAGAATACAATATGAGGCGGCTTCCTTTTCCTTCATAAACTTAAAACCAGAAGGTAGAAATTCACAAACTAAGCTCCCTGATCCATTCACCTTGACCTTTAACTTGAACTGTAGACTCACACTCTAATATTTCAGCAAGAAGGAAAAACAATAAAAATTAAAGCCCAACACAAAGCAAAGTGGCCAACAGCCCTTACCCTGAGTAAAAAATCTATTTGGTCTACTACCGACTCTGGAAAGAGGAGGGGTCAGCTCCGTCTTTCTCTGAATTAGCATAGGCTGCCTAAGGGACCGGGATAGCACCTGGGGCCTAGTCAGGGAGACCTAAAAGTGGTTCAGATTCTTCAGGTGCCCTCCATCCCGTTTTCTGCACCTCCTCTTTCACTCACCTTCAAAGATCTGGATTCCCGCAGGGACCACCCCTTTCAGAGCCTCCCTTTCCCACAGTGTTGTTGCCTAAATCACCTCTCTTAACCAAAACCTCCTTTCTTTTAGAATAGCTGATTTGATCTGTTATGACATTAATAACAGTAACTAAAAGTTAAAATTGACTGAACACATACATGTGTCAGGAAAGTTGTTATACTCTTATTAAATAATCATAATCATCACTTAACACATCTCATATCCTTTGCAGATGATTAAGCCTCAAATGATATCTCCCTTGGTGGCTAGGTGGTAAAGAATCTGCCTGCCAGTGCAGGGTACGCAGGTTCAAGCACTGGATTGGAAATATCCCCTGGAGAATAAAGTGGAAAACCCTTCCAGTATTCTTGCTGGGAAATCCCACATACAGAAGAGCCTGGTGGGCTAAAGTCCATGGGGTCTTAAAGAGTTAGACACAACTTGGCCACTAAACAACAACAAACCTCAAAACTCTGATATCTTATTTTTAATGCAGTTCCACCTCTAACTGCTAATTTTTACTATTGTTGCTTTAACCATATCCTCTAAGTTCTTTAACTGGCTCATCCATCCATCCCTATGTACCTACAGCCATAATTCACCTGGCGAATTGTTTGTGGTTTGAAGAGGAGAAAATTTTATTTTCACTTTTTCCTTCTTTCTGCTACAGAAAAAAAATGTACTTTAATTAAAAAACAGTAAGTTGCTTAGGAGATCTTTCTAAGTAATCTGTATATCTCTCAAGTTTATTTGGGTCTAGGCTTTTATGGTCTTTGAAATGTTTTTCAACTGCACATTGCCTGCATTAACTGTTCATCGTCTTGAGCGCTTATTTTTGTAACTTTTTTAAAAACTGCAGTATAATTGCTTCACAATGCTATGTTAATTTCTGCTATACAATGAAGTGAATCAACTATATGTCTATGTCTATCTCACCCATCTTGAGTCTCCCTCCGAACACCCCATCCCACCCCTCTATATCATCACAGAGCACCAAGCTGAGCTCCCAACACTATAGAGCAGTTGCCCACTAGCTGTCTATTTTACACATGGCCCTGGATATTTTTTCATTATATTGGTCCTTTGGATTCTCTCTGTGTTTTTTTGTTTGTTTTGTTTTGTTTGCTTAAAGAATCTATTTTAAAACTAGATTTAAAATCTATTAATAGATTAAATCTATTTAAAAATATATATATATATATATTCATTTTATTTCAAGGAATGTTTACTTAAACTAATTTTTAAATTAGTATAGTTGATTTATTGGAGTATAGTTCATTTACAGTGTTGTGTTTGCACTGAGCAGCAAACTGATTCAGTTATATGTATATGTACATCCTCTCTTTTTTAGATTCTTTTCCCATATAGGTCATTACAGACTATTTAGTACCATTCCCTGTACTTTACAGCACATTCTTATCCGTTCACTATTCTATATGTAACAGTGTGTATAAGTCAAGCCCAATCTCCCAATTTATCCTTCTCCCCTTTTTCTCTCTCAGCGACCTTAAGTTTGTTTGTAACATCTGTGAGCCTACTTCTATTTTGTAAATCAGTTCATTGTACTATTTTTTTAGATTCTAATATAAGAGATATCACATAATATTTGCCTTTCTCTATTTTACTTCATTCACTCAGTATGACAATACCTAGGTCCACCCTGTCACTCCAAAATGACATTATTTTGTTTTTTTCAATGGCTGAGTAGTATTCCACTATATACAGGCAGCATATCATCTTTATCATTTCTCTCCCCATGGATATTTAGGTTGCTTCCATGGCCTGGCTATTTAAATAGTGCCTCAATGAATATTGGGGTGCATGCACTCTTTCAAAATGCAGCTTTCTTCAGAAATATGCCTAGGAGTAAGATTACTGGTAGCCCTATTTTTAGGTCTTCAAGGAACCTCCATAATGTTCTCCATCATGACTGCACCAATTTACAGTCCCACCAACAGAGTAAGACTGTCCTCTTTTCTCCACACTGTCTCCAGCATTTATTGTTTGAAGAAATTTAATGATGATTAAATCCTGAAAGATGATGCTGTGGAAGTACTGCACTCAATATGCCAGCAAATTTGGAAAGCTCAGCAGTGGCCACAGGACTGGAAAAGGTCAGTTTTGATTCCAATCCCAAAGAAAGGCAATGCCAAAAAATGCTCAAACTACTGCACAATTGCACTCATCTCACACGCTAGTAAAGTAATGCTCAATATTCTCCAAGAGAGGCTTCAGTAATACATGAACCAAGAACTTCCAGATGTTCAAGCTGGTTTTAGAAAAGGCAGAGGAACCAGAGATCAAATTGCCAATATCTGCTGGATCATCGAAAAAGCAAGAGAGTTCCAGAAAAACATCTATTTCTGCTTTATTGACTATGCCAAAGCCTTCGGCTGTGTGGATCACAATAAACTGTGGAAAATTCTGAAAGAGATGGGAATACCACACCTGATCTACCTCTTGAGAAACCTGTATGCAGGTCAAGAAGCAACAGTTAGAACTGGACATGGAACAACAGACCAGTTCTAAATAGGAAAAGGAGTATGTCAAGGCTGTATATTGTCACCCTGCTTATTTAACTTCTATGCAGAGTGCATCATGAGACATGCTGGGCTGGAAGATGCACAAACTGGAATCAAGATTGCTGGAAGAAATATCAATAACCTCAGATATGCAGATGACACCACCCTTATGGCAGAAAGTGAAGAGGAACTAAAAAGCCTTTGACTGTGTGGACCACAACAAACTGGAAAATTCTGAAAGAGATGGTAATACCAGACCACCTGACCTGCCTCTTGAGAAACCTATATGCAGGTCAGGAAGCAACAGTTAGGATTGGACATGGAACAACAGACCAGTTCTAAATAGGAAAAGGAGTATGTCAAGGCTGTATATTGTCACCCTGCTTATTTAACTTCTATGCAGAGTGCATCATGAGACATGCTGGGCTGGAAGATGCACAAACTGGAATCAAGATTGCTGGAAGAAATATCAATAACCTCAGATATGCAGATGACACCACCCTTATGGCAGAAAGTGAAGAGGAACTAAAAAGCCTTTGACTGTGTGGACCACAACAAACTGGAAAATTCTGAAAGAGATGGTAATACCAGACCACCTGACCTGCCTCTTGAGAAACCTATATGCAGGTCAGGAAGCAACAGTTAGGATTGGACATGGAACAACAGACTGGTTCTAAATAGGAAAAGGAGTATATCAAGGCTGTATATTGTCACCCTGCTTATTTAACTTATATGCAGAAAACAACATGAGAAACGCTGGGCTGGAAGAAGCACGAGCTGGAATCAAGATTGCTGGGAGAAATATCAATAACCTCAGATATGCAGATGACACCACCCTTATGGCAGAAAGTGAAGAGGAACTAAAAAGCCTCTTGATGAAAGTGAAAGAGGAGAGTGAAAAAGTTGACTTAAAGCTCAACATTCAGAAAACTAAGATCATGGCATCCGGTCCCATCACCTCATGGGAAATAGATGGGGAAACAGTGGAAACAGTGTCAGACTTTATTTTAGGGGGCTCCAAAAAATCACTGCAGGTGGTGATTGCAGCTATGAAATTAAAAGATGCTTATTCCTTGGAAGGAAAGTTATGACCAACCTAGATAGCATATTAAAAAGCAGAGACATTACTTTGCCAACAAATGTCCATCTAGTCAAGGCTATGGTTTTTCCAATGGTCATGTATGGATGTGAAAGTTGGACTGTGAAGAAAGCTGAGCACCGAAAAATTGATGCTTTTGAACTGTGGTGTTGGAGAAGACTCTTGAGAGTCCCTTGGACTGCAAGGATATCCAACCAGTCCATCCTAAAGGAAATCAGTCCTGAATATTCATTGGAAGGACTGATGCTAAAGCTGAAACTCCAATACTTTGACCACCTGATTGGAAGACTTGACTCATTGGAAAAGACCCTGATGCTGGGAAAGATTGAAGGTGGGAGGAGAAGGAGACGACAGAGGATGACATGGCTGGATGATGGACAGGGAGGCCTGGCATGATGCAATTCATGGGGTCGCAAAGAGTAGGACATGACTGAGCGACTGAACTGAACTGAACTGAAGATTAGGGAAATTACTTTTTTCCAAGATGCACAGTAATTTTGCTTTGATTTAAACCTTGGTTGGTCAAAGCTAAAATCATATTGTCACTTAAATTCACATATCTCAAAATATAGCCCTTTGACTATAATGGTGATTAGCTAGTTAGTTATATGTACTATTTATAGATTTTCCTCTAGCCAATTAATATACTTATCTTTTATTCTAATGCCTAACTGTAAGTAAATTGGTGAAGCCATGAATGATAAAGTTCCATGGATTCCATCCTCCATATGGTCATGAGAAACTTTACCTCCAACATTTTGAAGTTGTGAGACATATATAAATCCATCATCTCTTAGAACATCATGTTGACAGTTGAGGAAGTAGTTAAGGGCAAATTTTGCAGCTGGGAATCATTGACTGCCAACGGTGATAACCTACTATCCAAAAGTGTTGAATATGGAGAATTATGTCTCCCAAGATGTGGTTCAGTATATACATAGTTCTTCTTGTATTCCTCAGGAAGGAAGGTTCTCCAGTTAACCAGCTTGAGCAGATGCCTTGACCTATGAGGCATGTGTTGATTTTTTTATTATTGCCTGGGGGAGTGCTTTATCCTGGGTCAAATATAGGCATGCAAGTTTGATTACCAGTTTCTTTGACAGAAATAGACCATGTTCACTTCCTTAGTAAGATGGCATAGAGGTATCAATAACCTGTAAGCTAGGGTAAATTACAGCTTGTGTTTTCAGTTTATTTTTGAATTCTGGATCATTCTGTATCTGAAAAAAACATATAATAAAATGTGAATCTGTTAAAGGCTTCAAAACTATAGGAGTGGCAGCTTTTATTCCAATCAAATCAGCTGTTATGATGTAAATAATTATGAAAATGGTATAATTTCTAATTATTATTTTCATTATATTTGAATTTTAAGGGCATTAAAATGGTCATCCCAGTTTCATCAGTAATGATTCACACATACATACATACATTTATTCACATATAACCACCAAATAAAAATAATTACATGATTCCTAGAAAAGATGAAATACTATCTTCATTGAAAAATCATTTTTGACCTACCATGACCTAAGTGAGAAGGAAGAATGAATAGAGTAATAGGATGTCAATCTCCAAACTCACATATTATCTAAAATGAAAAGGAATTTGACCAAATTAAAGGAAATATATCTAATGTACATCTCATTTTCATGGAGCACGTATTTAGAGCTTCCCTTTCTTATAGAGATAAGTGGTGTCCTAAGATCTCAGCTGTGGAGTGAGAAGGGCCAGCGTACATTTCCCTTTCCCTTTGTTTTACTCGTACACTCTACAGGAGAAAACCTACAACTAACCTCCAAGGAGCAATTACCTAGCCACAGACCGACGTCCTTAACAATGACGTCTATAGAAATGAATATACCAGCTGCCACTGCACATGAAAATCTCAGTACCTAAAGGATATTTCTTAACGTTAACCCCTCAGTGAAGTAGCTGACAGGCTAAGAGAAGTTGAAAGTGTTAGTCGGCCAGTCATGTCTGCCTCTTTGAGACCCCATGGATGGTAGCCCTCCAGGCTCCTCTATCCATGGAATTCTAAAGAGAGAATTAACTGAAGCCCCAGTGGAACCTCACAAGAGACACGTTAGCCAGCCAACTGCAAACTGCACAATCAATGTGTAGTGGGTGCCTCAATCCACAAATATGAGGAAAGACAGATTTCTCTAATATAATCTCTCTAATGCCCATGATCCCACCAAGTGCCTTCAGACAGGTACTTATAAACCAGTGGATCATCTCAAAAAGAGTGTAAGAAACAACATCACACACATAAATAAAAATGAGACAGAGAGACTCAGCTAATACCTTCTCAGGCTAGTAGCAAAAGCGGTCCTACAAAAGGAGTTAGCAAATCCTGCTGGCTTTAAATTCCTCTGCTTATTGTTTTGTTCCCAAAAGAGTTGGTTTTGGGGGTAAGAATTATGTATTGTACTAAATTTGTTTTTCAAGTTTATTAGTTATTGTGGACAGCTATTATTAAGGGCACACAGCAAGTGTTTTAACAATGGCCATTGTCCTTTTTTTTTTTTTTTTAAACAGCAACAATTCTTCCATGCAAGCATGCTATATGGCTCAAATGTTATCTGCTAACATTCCACTGAAATACATGAACTACAGTAATCCCAAGTGCTTGGTAGACTTTACAATTTACCTAATGAGAACACTAAATCTCTTGTCATATTAAATAGTGGTTCCTAGACATTGTTCTATTTCCCTCAAAATTGGTGACTAATTAAGAACCTTCTTTACAATTATATTTTAATTCCCTCAATGCTCTAAAGCCACTTTGTCTTAAGGTAAAATTATGTAAAAGGACAGTAAGGTTTTTTGTTTTTTTTCCATTTAACAGCTTAAATATAAGACCAATAAAAATATCCTAACAAAGAAAATGATACTTTTGTGTTAGAGTTACAGCACGTGTGCATGTGTTATAAATGTGTATACTATACAACACATAAAACATACCATTTGAGTCGTTCTTGCTGCAATTAAACCCCCAGAACCATCACCTGAAATACAGACTCTAGTGGGATCAACTCCATATTTTGCAAGAATTTAATCTTGTAGAAAGAATTTGACCACAGAAATGACATCTTCATGGGCAACAGGAAACTGATATTGAGGAGCTAATCTATAGCTTCAGACAGAAAAAAAAAAAAAAGAGAGAGAGAGAGAAAGAAACAAAAGCATATATGATTAAACTTCAGTTGTATATATCCAGGTATCTCTCAATTTAACCAGTAGGTCCAAAGAACAAAATAAGTCATACTTTGAATCTTTAGTTTCACCAATCATACCTTCACTTACTACTAACTTTTTTTTTTTTAAGTAGATTCTGGTATAACATTTTTAAAATGTTGGGTTCCATGAGATGAGAGAGTTAAAATTTATATGTTTATGCTCATAAAATTGTATGTAAACTTTTTAGCAAAAGTGCAATCAAGGGGAGATGCTCTACAGCATTTATCAGATTCTCTATGGAGTTGGTGACACATATTTTTACAATCATTGTTAGGCATGCACACTTGATTTTAAAAGCAGCAAATCTGAGACCAATTGATTTGTAGGTGTCTTATATTAGAAATTTATATAGGTAAAAATTCTACAAAATAGACTTAATTGATAGAAAATATAAAGGAAAAAATTCATTGGAAAAGAAGTACAGAGAAGCTTTGAGTAGAACATAAAGTACTGGACATTTCCAAGTCTTTTTATATCATTGGGAATTTGGGGAAAAATCATTAGTACTTCAGTTCTCTTATGTTGAGAACAACTAACAATTCTCAGATGGTCACAATATTTGCACCTGATATTCCAACAATTAAGAATATCTATATAGTCGATATCTTCTAATAACCTATAATGGAAAATAAACTGAAAATATGTGTATATATACATGTACATGTGTAACTGAGTCACTCTGCTCAAAACTAACACAGCTAAACTATACTTGAAACTAACACAATACTGTAAATCAATAGTTCAATTTAAAGAAAGAATATCTATAAAATTGATCTTTTATCACCAGTTCAAGCAAATACAGCATCCCAATTGTATAATGCATAATTAAGCTCCTAGACATTTCTAGAAGTACCACAGCCAATGTTGTCAGAGATGTTCAGCCTGTGTTGCCTCTCAAAGGTCTCTCCAATGACAGAGGTTAAAGAGAAACTAGGCCCCTTTGAGGAAGAGTGGATAACGTAATGATAATAAAATAACATAAATCAAAACTTCCTAGGATCTCGGTCCTTTTGAAGTCATAGATGTCTTCTTTGGAAATCAAAATTGTTTATCACAAGGGCAAGAATCAATATTAAAAAAAAAAACAACCCACAAATATAATGCTCTTACTCCACTCCTACATCCACAGCAACAAGTTTGTTTGCCATCCATCCATTCAGAAGATCCACCGATGTATACTCTGTATACACAAAAAAAATTTATGTGGAAGTCTATTCTGTAAAGAGGAGCAGTGGAAGACTACCTACATGGGTGAAATGTGATAGAAATATGATTAATTGGTTAATCCCTACATTATCACTTTTCCTGTTTCCGTATGGAGTGATTCAAAGACTTTAGGTTTGACAGTTGCCAATAAATGGGGAAGGTCACTGCAGCAAAAAAAAAAAAAAAAAAAATGCATTAAGAAAAAAGAGTCATGACAATACATAAAAGGCTCAGGGAATTAACTGTTAAGCACAACTGAAAAAAAGCGTTGAAAGAGAAGTAGGGGTATAAAGTGAAACCACGTAGGAAAAGAGGGATACAGATGTCAGTACTTGGATGCTACACTAAGGACTTCTTTGTCCGTAGGTGGTAGATATCACCAAGGAATTTAATTATAAATCATATGACCAGAAAAAGGTATTTCGGAAGAAAGGCGGACAGAATTGGTTATTAAATGTAGATGCTAAGAAACAATAAGAAATTGGCTGTAGTTGCCCCTTATTAACAGAATGCAGCTGAGGAGCATGTCTATGTTCTCTCCTTGCTGAAGTTGAAGTTTTTCTCTCAACTTATTGAAGTTAATGTCACTGTCTCTCAACTTGTTGAAGTTGCTGTTTACTTGGGTTTCTTTCTTTCTGAGAATATTGGGAGATACACAGGATATGTTCTATTTGGTAATCTTCAGTTTGGATTACTGTGATTCTTCCAGATATACTGGCAAGCTCTGCAGTTGTATATATTGATCTTTAGGACTATGGTTATAGCTCGAAATAGAGCTTTGGAAATCAGCAGCGTGGGTGTGGGAGATAGAGCTGAAAGTGTAAAGAATGTGAAGAGTCAAAAACTAAAGAAAGGAATACTGAGGAACACAAACACTTATAAAATATAAAGAGAGGTCTATATTTGTTTATTTGTTTATATTTGTTTTATTTTAAAGAAGGAGAAGCACCTGAAAATTAAACGGGAGAGGCAAAAGGAAGTTAAAAGAAACATGTTTCATAGAAATCAAGGAACAGTAGTTTCAGTGAAGGGGGAGTGGTCATTGTCAGTTTACACAGCTTAGAGTATTCTTCAAAGGGGGAAAATGGATCCCACAGTGTATAAAAATGAGCCTGAGAAGGGTGACAGGTGACTACCTAGACAGAGATATTCAGAAACAAGGAAGATCAAGACAGAAGAGGCTGCAACATTTAGGAGTCAATAAAATGGACCCATTTATAGACAGAAGAGGAATACTGATTAAAATCCAAATAATATGAGGGAATATGACCCCAGGCAAAGAAGAGATTATACTTTGCCAAAAGATAAAAAAGCACACTTCTAGGATATAAGTAGAAGGAAATAAAATTAATATAGTGCTAATAATTTTTAAAGACATATGACATACTCAAGGGGTAGGGGTGCTGAATTTGCACAGACATCCCTGATAGATGAGGGAGGATGAACTGAAAGACTTAAAAGAGCACTGAGGATTTGACAGTGACATTGACAAGAAGGATAGGAATTAAATACACACAAGAGACATCTTTAAGAGACAATCTTGAGGGTTGGTAGGGTGAGGCTGCTCCCTAGTGGTGAGAGGCTTAAGCCTGTGAATCCTAATGTGAGGCCTAGATTTGGCTACTGGTTCCACCACTTGCTAATAGCAGGGGAGCCTTTCTGTAGCTATTACCTGTAAATTTTGACAGAGATACCCATCCTAAGATGTGATTGCCAATCAATTAAAAGTGGACCATGCACCCAACTAATGTAGCATTTGTGGTTATTTTGAAATGTTCAGTTCAGTTCAGTCACTCAGTTGTGTTTGATCTTTGTGACCCCATAGACTGCAGCACGCCAGGCCTCTCTGTTTATCACCAACTCCCAGAGTATACTCAAACTCATGTCCATTGAGACAGTGACGCCATCCAACCATCTCAGCCCCTGTCATCCCCTTCTCCGACTTTCAATCCTTCCCAGCATCAGGGTCTTCTCAAATGAGTCATTTCTTCTAATGAGGTAGACAAAGTATTGGAGTTTCAGCTTTAGTATCAGTCCTTCCAATGAATATTCAGGACTGATTTCCTTTAGGATGGACTGGTTGTATCTCCTTGCAGTCCAAGGGACTCTCAAGAGTCTTCTCCAACACCACAGTTCAAAAGCATCAATTCTTCAGCACTCAGCTTTCTTTATAGTCCAACTCTCATATCCATACAAGACTACTGGAAAAAATATAGCTTTGACTAGACGGACATTTGTTGGCAAAGCAATGTCTCTGCTTTTCAGTATGCTGTCTAGGTTGGTCATAACTTTTCTTCCAAGGAGCAGGCATATTTTAATTTGATGGCTGCAGTCAATATCTGCAGTGATTTTGGACCTCCCTCCCCCCCCAAATAAAACCTGTCACTGTTTCCACTCTTTCCTCATCTATTTGCCACGAAGTGATGGGACCGGATGCCATGATCTTAGTTTTCTGAATGTTGAGCTTTAACTAACTGTTTCACTTTCCTCTTCCACTTTCATCAAGAGGCTGTTTAGGTCTTCACTTTCTGCCATAAGTGTGGTGTCATCTGCATATCTGAGGTTACTGATATTTCCCCCAACAATCTTGATTCCAGCTTGTGCTTCATCTAGCGCAGGGTTTCTCATGATGTACTCTGCATAGAAGTTAAATAACCACGGTGACAATATACAGCCTTAACGTACTCCTTTCCCTATTTGGAACCAGTCTGTTTACCATGTCCAGTTCTAACTGTTGCTTCTTGACCTGCATACAGATTTCACAAGAGGCAGGTCAGGTGGTCTGGTATTCCCATCTCTTTTAGAATTTTCCACAGTTTGTTGTGATCCACACAGTCAAAGGCTTTGGCATAGTCAATAAAGCAAAAATAGATGTTTTTCTGGAACTCTCTTGCTTTTCCAATGATCCAATGGATGTTGGCAATTTGATCTCTGTTTCCTCTGCCTTTTCTAAAACCAGCTTGGACATCTGGAAGTTCACAGTCCATGTATCATTGAAGCCTGGCTTGGAGAATTTTGAGCATTACTTTGCTAGTGTGTGAGATGAGTGCAACTGTGCGATAGTTTGAGCGTTTTTTGGCATTGCCTTTCTTAGGGATTGGAATGAAAACTAACCTTTTCTTGTGGCTACTGCAGAGTCTGCCAAATTTTCTGGCATATTGGATGCAACACTTTCATAGCATTATCTTTTAAGATTTGAAATAGCTCAACTGGAATTCCATCACCTCCACTAGCTTTGTTTGTAGTGATGCTTCCTAAGGCCCACTTGACTTCACATTCCAGGATGTCTGGCTCTAGGTGAGTGATCACACCACTGTGGTTATCTGGGTCGTGAAGATCTTTTTTGTACAGTTCTTCTGTGTATTCTTGCCACCTCTTCTTAATATCTTCTGCTTCTGTTAGGTACATACCATTTCTGTCCTTTTTTGAGCCCATCTTTGCATGAAATGTTCCCTTGGCATCTCTAATTTTCTTGAAGAGATCTCTAGTCTTTCCATTCTATTGTTTTCCTCTGTTTCTTTGCACTGATCACTGAGGAAGGCTTTCTTATCCTTCCTTGCTATTCTTTGGAACTCTGCATTCAAATGGGTATGTCTTTCCTTTTCTCCTTTCCCTTTCACTTCTCTTCTTTTCATAGCTGTTTGTAAGGCATTCCTAGACAACCATTTTGCCTTTTTGCTTTTCTTTTTCTTGGGGATGGTCTTGATCCCTGCCTTCTGTACAATGTCATGACCTCCATCCATAGATCTTGAGGTACTCTTATCAGATCTAATCCCTTGAATCTGTTTGTCACTTCTACTGTATAGTTGTAAGGAATTTGATTTAGGTCATACCTGAATGGTCTAGTGGTTTTCCCTACTTTCTTCAATCTAAGTCTGAATTTGGCAATAAGGAATTCATGGTCTGAGCCACAGTCTGCTCCTGGTCTTCTTTTTGCTGACTGTATAGAGCTTCTCCATCTTTGGCTGCAAAGAATATAATCAATCTGATTTAGGTATTGACCATCTGGTGATGCCCATGTGTAGAGTCTTCTCTTGTGTTATTGAAAGAGGGTGTTTGCTGTGACCAGTGCATTCTCTTGGCAAAACTCTATTAGCCTTTGCCCTGCTTCATTCTGTACTCCAAGACCAAATTTTCCTGTTACTCCAGGTGTTTCTTAACTTCCTACTTTTGCATTCCAGTCACCAATAATGAAAGGACATCTTTTTGGGGGGTGTTAGTTCTAGAAGGCCTTGTAGATCTTCATAGAACCCCTTCGACTTCAGCTTCTTCAGCATTACTGGTCAGAGCATCGCCTTGGATTACAGTGATGTTGAATGGTTTGCCTTGGAAACAACAGAGATCACTCTGTCGTTTTTGAGATTGCATCCAAGCACTGCATTTCAGACTCTTTTGTTGACTATGATGGCTACGCCATATCTTCTAAGGGATTCTGGCACACAGTAGTAGATATAATGGTCATCTGAGTTAAATTCACCCATTCTGGTCCATTTTAGTTCACTGATTCCTAAAATGTCGATGTTCAGTCTTGCCATCTCTGTTTGACCACTTCCAATTTGCCATGATTCATGCACATAACATTCCAGGTTCCTATGCAATATTGCTCTTTACAGCATCGGACTTTACTTCCATCACCAGTCACATCCACAACTGGGTGTTGTTTTTGCTTTGGCTCCGTCTCTTCACTCTTTCTGTAGTTATTTCTCCACTGATCTCCAGTAGCATATTGGGTACCTAGTAACCTAGGAAGTTCATCTTTCAATGTCCTATCTTTTTGCCTTTTCATACTGTTCATGGGGTTCTCAAGGCAAGAATACTGAAGTGGATTGCCATTCCCTTCTCCAGTGGACCATGTTTTGTGAGTACTCTCCATCATGACCGGTCCATCTTGGGTGGCCCTACACAGCATGGCTCATAGTTTCATTGAGTTAGACAAGGCTGTAGTCCATGTAATCAGATTGGTTAGTTTTCTGTGATTGTGGTTTTCAGTCTGTCTGCCCTCTGATGGAGAAAGATAAGAGGCTTATGGAAGCTTCCTGATGGGAGAGACTGACTAAGGGGGAAACTGGGTCTTGTCCTGATGGGCAGGGCCATTCTCTGTAAACCTTTAATCCAATTTCTGTTGATGAATGGGGCTGTGTTCACTCCCTGTTATTTACCTGGGGCCAAACTATGGTGGAAGTGATGAAGATAATGGCGATGTGCTTCAGAAGGTCCCAGGCACACACTGCTACACTCAGCGTCCCCAACCCTGCAGTAGACCACCACCGACCCACGCCTCCCATGGAGACTCCTGGACACGCACAGGCAAGTCTGGGTCAGTCTCTTGTGGGCTCACTGCTCCTTTCTCCTGGGTCCTGGTGCACAAGGTTCTGTTTGTGCCGCCAAGAGTGTTTCCCAGTCCTGTGTAAGTTCTGGCAGCTCTATGGTAGGTTAATGGTGACCTCCTCCAAGAGGGCTTATGCCATACCCAAGTCTGCATCCAGAGCCCCTGCCCCTGCGGCAGTCCACTGCTGACCCGTACCTCCACAGGAGACACACAAACACAGTCTGTCTCAGTCTCTGTGGGGTTTCTGGGTCCTGGTACACACAAGTTTTGTTTGAGCCCTCTGAGCATTTCTAAACACAACTTTCACTTTCAATTTTTGGGGCTTCCTTTGTGGCTCAGCTGGTAAAGAATCTGCCTGCAATATGGGAGATTTATGTTCAATCGCTGAGTTGGGAAGATCCCCTGGAGAAGGGAAACGCTACCCACTCCAGTATTTTGACCTGGAGAATTCCACGGGCTGTACAGTCCATGGGGTTGCAAAAACTCAGAAAGGACCGAGCAACTTTCACTTTGAAACATTAACACATCACAGAGTCAAAATTCTGGATATAATGACTCAGGCTGTAGGCTCTTTGAGAAAAAAAGTCTTCTCATTTGCTTTTTACATTTTGGAGTGCCTTTAAAACAATATCCTTTGTGTTCTGTGCTGTATGGTAAGTCAATAATATCAACAGTCTAAAAGCAACTGTGTGTGTATCTCTGTGTGTGAGTTTGAATATATTTAAGCATGTTTGAGTTTGTATCTATGGGAATGTGTTTGAGTGTGTGTCTTAGCTATTCCATTTCACCTCTTGGAATCATCTCCAAACAAATGGAATAGACTTTAAGGAGAAGCTGATTACTCAGTTCTATTTTATTTTTTCTATTGAAGTTCAAAATTATGCCTTAGATGCCTAACCTCAACATGAAAAGTATTGATGCATCACTGCCTATGATAAGAACATGTATCTGCTACCTGGAAGCTGCAAATAATATCAATTGTGATCCAACATTTAAAACATCTTATTCACTTCTATTTTTCTGAATCTAACATCAGGTCGCATGGTAATTTCAAACTTAAGTTTAAATATCTGAATTATCCATTTTTCATTCTCAGTGTAACTTTATTTGCTAGTAACTTTTTTGAAAGCCAACATCTCACCTGATAATTTTATGATTTTTTTGCCAAGAAGTATATGAAGACATGTATATGAATCATGAATGACAGAGTCTATCTCTCTGCTAAGATACATATACATGTTTATAAACATAAACATTATACCAACAAAAGTTCTTCCAATTATGTATATACAGCACTATATTTTAATATAAATACATATAATGTGTAACACACATACTTATACATATTTACTTATATAAAAAGCAGTTACAGTAACTTCCCAAAAGAAAGGCACCACCAGGAAAAAAAATTACACTTGGTCTCTGGCTTTCTGACTTCCTCTTTGGCAAGTACAAACAGACTGGAATATCACTAAAGGTTGTATCCATCACCACAACATTTTCATCTGAAATTGGTTGCATGTAGTCCAATTTCAGTATTATGGGAAACAATTCATCAAATCTTTTAAGACCTAATTTTTCCAATAAAGTAGCCTGTCAAAACAAAGCAAATACATTAAAACATGAAACATTTTGATTTTTAATATCATCAAGTGCTTATAAGTATGCAATCAAAGATGAAGAATTAAAATGTAATAATATTTTAGAGGTTTTATTGTACATACTAACACATATAAGATAGTGCTTCTAAATAAATATCAAATATGCAGTGTTTTTACTATAAGAGTATTTTCACTTAACTGTCACCAGTTTACTTGCAGCTTATTTTATATTGGTCTAGTTATTTCTCAAGTGAAAGTTGTAAACTTTTATTTGAGAAATAAGATTTTATAGTTTCTTGTATGCACATTTTAAATATTTTTATTTTATTTCTTTGGTCATTCAGTTTAAAATTTCAGAAAGTATGTAACTGTAAGTTTACTTATAAAACTATTCCCATTTTTTGAACTACAACTACATTCCTTCTTTAAGAGAAGACTTGGAGGAAAATAAGCTCTACTTTTAAATTGTGTACCATTGGAATAATGCTCACTTTACCATTTTTGGTAAGATCTATAATACTTTTGTAATATCTTCCAATGAATAGTTCACAAAAAAGGAATTCTGAAATACTGTCGGGGAACAGAACATTGATGGTGTTTTTCTGTCGCTAAGTCATGTCTGACTCTGCAGCCCTATGGACTGCAGCACACAAAACTCCACTGGCTCCGGAGTTTGCTCAGGTTCATATTTATTAATGGATTTGGTGATGCTACTTAATCATCTCATCCTGTGCAAACAATACATTTTACCCTCTCCTTTTGCCTTCAATCTTTCCCAATATCAGGATCTTTTCCAATGATGTGACTCTTCCACAACAGGTGGCCAAAGTATTGGCCCTTCACCATCAGTCCTTTTAATAAATATTCAGGGTTGATTTCCTTTAAGGTTGACTGGTTTGATCTCCTTGCAGTCCAAAGGACTCTTAAGTCTTCTGCAGCACCACAATTCGAAAGCATCAATTCTTCAATGTTCAGCTTTCTTTATGGTCAAACTCTCACACCCATACATGACTACTAGAGAAACCATAGCTTTGACTATATGAACCATTGTCCTCAAAGTAATGTCTCTGCTTTTTAATACACTGTCTAGGTTTGCCATAGCTTTCCTTCCAAGGAGCAAGTGTCTTTTAATTTTATGGCTGCAGTCATCATTCGCAGTGATTTTGGAGTCTAAGAAAAGAAAATCTGTCAGTCCTTCTACTTTTTCCCCTTCAATTTGCCACGAAGTGATGGGACCGGATGCTGTGATCTTAGTTTTTTGAATGTTGAGTTTCAAGCCAACTTTTTCACTCTCCTGTTTTCACCCTCATCAAGAGTCTCTTAGCTCCTCTTCACTTTCTGCCATTAGAATGGTATTATCTGCATATCTGAGGTTTTGATATTTCTCTTGGCAATCTTGATTACAGTTTGCAATTCATCCAGCCCTGCATCTCACATGATGTACTCTGCATAGAAGTTAGATAAGCAGGGCGATAACATACTGCCTTGTTACACTCCTTTCCCAATTTTGACTCAGTCCATTGTTCCTTCCCAATTTTGACTCAGTCCATTGTTCCTTGTCTGGTTCTAACTATTGCTTCTTGACCCACATACAGGTTTCTCAGGAGATAGGTAAGGAGGTCTGGTATTCCCATCTCTTTAAGAATTTTCCACAGTTTGTTGTGGTGAACATAGTCAAAGGCTTTCGTGTAGTCAATGAAGTAGAAATAGATGTTTTCCTGGAATTCCTGCTTTCTCCATGACCCAACAAATGTTGGCAATTTGATCTCTGGTTCCTCTGCCTCTTTAAAACCCATCTTGCACACCTGGAAGTTCTTGATTCATATATTGTGAGGCCTATATAGAAGGATTTTGAGCATAACCTTGCTAGCATGTGAAATGAGCACAGTTGTATGGTAACTTGAACATTATAAATAGAGCATTACATAGCATTTATTATTATAGCTATATGAGGTGACTAAAATTTTACAAGGACTTTAAAAATCATATAACCCATCTGCTTTAACAATGAGAATACTGAGAACAAGAAAGTTCCTGTTTTTGACACAAGTTAATTGGCTAGTAATTGACAAGATGTAAACCCAGTTTTCTAAGCCAGTATTTACAGAAACTATTTGTACTCCTGTACATATTACTAATTGCTAAGTTATGTTTTTTAAAAGAGCGTATGAAAATGGAAACAAAGTAAGTGTATTAAATGCTAGGACAATTAAAAATGATGCTCTGATAGAAATAATGTAAATTTGAACTTAAAAAAGATCATTACATAAGGAATAATGAATGAGAAGTGGCATGCTGGTCAACAGGGTACAGTCTTGAAGCAGTCGTTTTGACCATTAACACTTTTAAGTAACTCTAAAGTATGATTAAGATTTCAACTAAAAACACATATACACACATATATTGGAATGATATAGAAATATAAACTTAAAACACATACACCCATATATACATTGCATTTGTACACAGCATTTGTAAAACAACCACACCCAGTCTCTAAAATATACTTACCTTTTGGCCTTAGAAAGAAGCTAGATCAGAGAAAGGATATAATTTTTTTTGTTGTGGATAGCTCCTGCATTTAAAAGCTAAGCAGACCTAAATATTCCTTCTTTTGGTAACAATGTCCTGGTTCACTTTAGGGAACTACCATATCCTGTTAGTTGAAATCTTTGATGAGGAAATTGATCAAAGGAACAATCACTCACCAGTTAAGAGGTAAGAAAATAAATTTAAGGTAGATTTAGTGCACTATCCTTGGATATTGATTCTTAAACAGAGACCCTAAGAATGAGAACACTCAGTGATAACTTATCACCACAATGGAATCCTGAAGAGGTTTGTTCCTGGATACTGACATCTCTGGTGCTGCTGACTTTTCTGAAGACTAGAATTTCAACTTCAAATTCTGTGAGCTTCCAAAATCTTATAAAACTTTCTCACTTGGTTATTGGTTGTTTTTATTATTACTATAGTCATTGTTAGCATTTTCTAGAATTAGCCATGGACACATCACTTTCTTTTGCTTACTTACTAGCAAAACAAAACACATGAAGAAACAAATGAAAAAACAACTCCATGTTTCTCGGTCAGGTCTGGGGAAAGGCTGAGACCTGGAGAAGGGCTCAGTGGTAAACAGAGGAGGTCCTCTGTTCATGTTTCTGAGTAATGAAAGATTCTCATTTCTATACAAAAGTGATGCTGTGTTTTATCTGGGATATTAGTGTCAAAAGGGAGAAGCAAGTGGCAACCCACTCCAGTACTCTTGCCTGGACAATCCCGTGGACCGAGGAGCCTGGTAGGCTACAGTCCATGGAGTCTCGCAGAGTCGGACACGACTGATCGACTTAGCAGCAGCGGCAGCAATGCCAAAAGAGGTTAAGTATTATCAAAGTGAACTGTCATTCAAAATGCCTTACTTTATAAATAATGTAGCACCTCTTCATATTCTTGTTAACCCTTTATAGATCTTTGGAGAGACATCTGTTTAGGTCCCTTGCACATTAAAAAAAAAAAAACAAAAAAAAAAAAACTTTTTTTTTTAACTATAAGCTTGTATGAGTTTCTTATGTTTATTGGATATTAACCCCTTATCAAACAGATAGTTTGCAAATATTGTTTTCTGTACTGTAGGTTGCCTTTTCATTTTCATTTTGGTGATGATTTGATTTGTTGTGCAGAAGTTTGTTTGTTTTTTTTTTTTTTCATTAAATATAGCCTCATTCCTCTCTTTTTACTTTTGTTACTTGTGCTATTGGTGTCATAGCCAAAAAAAAAAAAAAAAATCATTGCCAAGGGCAACGCAAAGGAATGTTTCCATCATGGTTTTTAATAGGAGTTTTTAGGGTTTCAGGGCTTACCTTAAAACCTTTAATCTACCCTGAGTTGACTTTTGTGTATGGTGCAAGATAGGGGTATAATTTATTTCATTTGTATATGCATTTCCAGGTTCTCCAATACCATTTATTGAAAACCATCCTTTTCCCATTGTGTATTCTTGATACCTTGTAAAATTAGTATACTGTATATACTTGAGATTATTTGGGGGCTCTCTAATCTGTTCCTTTTCCATATATGTCTGTTTTTATGCCAATACTGTACTGCTTTGCTTATTATAACTAAAATATATTCACAAAATATAAACCTAAAAAATATTCACAACCTAGTGGAGAGTTATGTCTTATTCGGTGGAAATTTTTAGGACTTTAGCCCAGGAGGCAGCATCTCAAATAACCTAAAAGAACCACTCTGAAGAGGTGAGGGGAGGAGTCAGGTTATATAGAAATTTTGCAACAAAGGACAGGTAGTCTGAACACCAAATGATTTTTGTTAATTCAAGAAAACCAGATATTCCAGTCAGAGAATTTAGTGCTTTTCTTTGTATGGAAAGATGCATGAGTCTGGACTCATTGAAATCATTCCTTTCATATGCATCTCATCTATCTGGGGCCAGTATTCTGTTTTCATGGAGACAGGGAGGAAGACCATTCCCAAAAAAAGAAATGCAAAAAAGCACAATGGCTGTCTGAGGAGGTCTTACAAATAACTGTGAAAAGAAGGGAAGTGAAAAGCAAAGGAGAAAAGGAAAGACATACCCACTTAAATGCAGAGTTCCAAAGAATAGCAAGGAGAGATTAAGAAAGCCTTCCTCAGTGATCAGTGCAAAGACATAGAGGAAAACAATAGAATGGGAAAGACTACAGATCTCTTCAAGAAAATTAGAGATACCAATGGAATATTTCATGCAAAGACAGGCTCTATAAAGGACAGAAATGGTATGGACCTAACAGAAGCAGAAGATATTAAGAAGAGGTGGCAGGAAAACACAGAAGAATTGTACAAAAAATATCTTCAAGAGCCAGATGATCATGATGGTGTGATCACTCACCTAGAGCCAGACATCCTAGAATGTGAAGTCAAGTGGGCCTTAGGAAGCATCACTACAAACAAAGCTAGTGAAGGTGACAGAATTCCAGTTGAGCTATTTCAAATCCTAAAAGATGATGCTGTGATAGTGTTGTACTCAATAAGCCAGCAAATTTGGAAAACTCAGCAGTGGCCACAGGACTGGAAAAGGTCAGTTTTCATTCCAATCCCTAAGAAAGGCAATGCCAAAGAATACTCAAACTACCACACAATTGCACTCATCTCACACGCTAGGAAAGTAATGCTCAAAATTCTCCAAGCCAGGCTTCAATGATACATGAACTGTGAACTTCCAGATGTTCAAGCTGGTTTTAGAAAAGGCAGAGGAACCAGAGATCAAATTGCCAACATCCACTGGATAATTGAAAAAGCAAGAACATTCAATAAAATCATCTATTTCTGCTTTATTTACTATGCCAAAACCTTTGACTGTGCAGATCACAATAAACTGTGGAAAATTCTGAAAGAGATGTGAATACCAGACCACCTAACCTGCCTCTTGAGAAAGCTGTATGCAGGCCAGGAAGCAACAGTTAGAACTGGACATGTAACAACAGACTGGTTCCAAACAGAAAAGGAGTATGTCAAGGCTGTATATTGTCACCCTGCTTATTTAACTTACATGCAGAGTACATCATGCAGAATGCTGGGCTGGATGAAGCACAAACTGGAATCAAGATTGCCAGGAGAAATATCAATAACCTCAGATATGCAGATGACACCACACTTATGGCAGAAAGCGAAGAAGACCTAAAGAGTCTCTTGATGAAAGTGAAAGAGGAGAGTGAAAAAGTTGGCTTAAAGCTCAACATTCAGAAAGCAAAGATCATGGCATCTGGTCCCATCACTTCATGGCAAATAGATGAAGAAACAGTTGAAACAGTGACTGACTTTATTTTGGGGGGCTCCAAAATCACTGTAGATGGTGAGTGCAACCATGAAATTAAAAAGACGCTTACTCCTTGGAAGGAAAGTTATGACCAACCTAGACAGCATATTAAAAAGCAGACACATTACTTTACCAACAAAGGTCTGTCTAGTCAAGGCTATGGTTTTTCCAGTGGTCATGTATGGATGTGAGAGTTGGACTGTAAAAAAAGCTCAGCGCAGAAGAATTGATGCTTTTGAACTGTGGTGTTGGAGAAGACTCTTGAGAGTCCCTTGGACTGCAAGGAGATCCAACCAGTCCATCCTAAAGGAGATCAGTCCTGGGTGTTCATTGGAAGGACTGATGTTGAAGCTGAAACTCCAATACTTTGGCCACCTGATGCAAAGAGCTGACTCGTTTGAAAAGACCCTGATGCTGGGAGGGATTGGGGGCAGGAGGAGAAGGGAAGGACAGAGGATGAGATGGTTGGATGGCATTACTGTCCCAATGGACATGAGTTTGGGTAAACCTCGGGAATTGGTGATAGACAGGGAGGCCTGGCGTGCCCCAGTCCATGGGGTCGCAAAGAGTCAGACACGACTGAGCGACTGAAGTGAACTGAACTGACCCGTTTTCATGCCCTGAGCTTCCTTTTCCCGGAGCTCACTGCAGGAAGTGGCTGTAGTCTGATGGTTGGTAGATGGTAGATATTCTTCTCGTGCTCCCTTAGGGCTCAGTAACTCATGTTGGAGGGCTGCAATCACTCATATCTGTAACATCTTTGTTTATTGATATGGCAGGAAATATTCCATTTCTCATAACTTTTAAGATAATTACAAATCAGGACGTGTAATTTCTTCAGGTTTGGTTTTTTTTTTTCAAGATTGCCTTTGCTATCTAGGATCTATTGTTTCCTTTGAGTTTCAGAATTATTTGTTCTCTTTCTGAAAAAAATTTCACTGGAATTTTGATAGGGACTGCCTTGAATCTGTATATTGCTTTGTGTAGTTTGGACTTTTTCACATTATTGATTTTTCCAATCTGTAACACAGGATATCTTTCCATTTATTGTGCTCTATTTCTTTCATCAGTATTTTATGAATTTCAGTATAAATATTGCTAGCTTATGTGTCACAGGGATTCCCTGATAGCTCAGTTGGTAAAGAATCCACCTGCAATGCAGGAGACCCCAGTTTGATCCCTGGGTTGGGAAGATCCACTGGAGAAGGGAAAGGCTACCCACTCCAGTATTCTGGCCTGGAGAATGCCATGGACTGTATAGTCCATGGGGTCACAAAGAGTCAGACACAACTGAGTGACTTTCACTTTATGTGTCACAGACAAATCCTCTGGGGAAATTAGAGTATGAAAATACAAACACAAATATCCAAATTTGTGGTATGTAGCTAAAGAGCTGTGAGGTAAATTTATAAAATTAAATTATCATATTAGAAATTAAGAAAGGTCTCAAAATGATATTCAAAGCTTTCATATTAAAAAACTAGAAAGAAGAGCAAAGAAAATTCAAAGAATGCAAAGCAGAAGAAATAATAAAGATAGGATCATAATTCAATAAAATGAAAAGAAAACAAAAATAAAGAAAAATGACACAGAATCAGTTCTTTTCAAAGAATAAAACTGACAAATCTGTACAAAGAGTAACCAAGAAGAAGACCCAAATTACCAATACAAAGGATGAAAGAAAGGATATCAGTACTGATTTCATAAACATTAAGATAACAAAAAAGAAATACCAAAAAAAAAAGTCTATAACTCTATAATTTAGTTTAAATCTACAAAGTAAATTAAATCACAATTTAGTTAAAAAGAAAGATAATGTGAATTGTCTATATATCCTTTAAAGATTGAATCTGCAATTTGAAAACTTCAGAAAACTTGATGCTCTGTTTGTTTTACTAACAAATTATTCTAAACATCAAGGAAAAAACTATGCTAATTTTACAAAAGTGAAAATAAAACACAAGAGAATATTTCCTATTTCATTTTGCATTTCCTGCATTTCATTTAACATTTCCTGTTAGGAAAATGAGAAAGACATTAGAAGGAAAGAAAATCATAGGTCAGTATTGAAGCAAAAACCCTTAATGAAATATTAAGTCACATTCACTGATATTTAAAAGATGATAATTCATTCTCATCAATTTATTTTTATCCCAGAAATGTAAGATCAGTACTGTCGACTTAAAAAAAGGACAGAACATAGAGCTATGAATTAAGTTTTATTTGGGGCAAATATGAAGACTGCAGCCAGAGAGACAGCATCTCACATAGCTCTGAGAGGCTGCTCCGAAGAGGAAGAAGGGAAAGGAGAGTATATATGTGATTATATTTATAAAGGGGAGTTCATGCAAGCAAGCATATATTTTTTTGTAGAAAGATTCAGCTGGTCTCCTGAAGCTTCTTCTGGTCACAAGAAACAATTTTCACCATGAAAGATTTTAATGCTTCTCTAGATGTGAGGAGACACAAGATGTGGGCTCATACAATCAGCTCCTGTATATATCTATCTAAAGACCTGTCCTGCCAGTTTCCTGGAGCACAGAGTGCCTCATTTCTGCTTTCCATCATGAACTCCTCCATGGGGTGTTGGAAGTCAGCAGCTGCACATGATTTAATCCTTGTAGGGGTAGATGGCAAGAACCCACAGCAAGTGCCAGTTTGTGGATGACACTACACTATTTGAATATCAGTATAATTCAGGATACTAACAGAGATGGAAAATTATATGTTCACCCTAACAGATGCAGAAAAACAATTTGACTTAACTCATCACCTTTTCACGATAAAATTTCTCCGCAAACTTAGAATAGAAACTTCCTTAATCTGATAAAGGGCTCTGATAAAGGGCATGTACCAAAAAAAAAAAAAAAAAATCATTCAATGGTGAAAGACTGAATGCTTTCTCCTAAGAGCCAGAAATGGCAAGAATGTCTGCCCTCTATTCAACATAATTCTGGAAGTCCCAGTCAGGGCATTCAGGCATGGGAAGAAAAAGCAACACAGACTGAAAAGAAAGGAGTAACAGTCTCTTTCTCTGTTTCCAGCCACCATGCCATCTAAGAAGCAAATATTATGAGATCTAAAAAAATTTCCATAAAACAAATAAGCATATTTGGTCAGATCAAAGTATACAAAGTCAATTATGTAAAAAAAAATTATTTCAAATTTAGCCGTGAATAAATGGAAATCAAAATTTTAAGAGTATCAATTACAACACACTAAAATTGAAGTTCTTAGTTATAAATATAAGAAAATATATTCAGTATTCATCTGCTGAATACTATAAAACATTGAAGAAAGAATTCGAAGATCTAATTAAACTGAGAATTATATATAAACAGGTGAGAAGACAATATTGTTAAAATGTCAGTTCTTTCTAAATTGGTTCACAGAATTAACCTAATCTCAGGCAAAATCTCATTAGAATATTTAGTCATCTATAAGCTAAACTTAAACTTGTACATGGAAAAAATGATTAATTATAATAGTCAAAGCAAACCTGATAAGGAAGAACAAGGTTGATAGATTCATAAAACCTTGTTCCAAGACTACTGAGAAGCTAGAGTAATAAATAGAGGGTAGTATTGGTGAAAGGCTGGACTCACAGATCAAGGGAAGAGAAAGGAGTCAGTTCAGAAATAAACCAATACAAATATGTCCAATTTACTTTTGACACAGATACAAGGCAATGCAATGGAGAAAGGTAAGTGTTTCAACAATAGTGTTGAAGCAATTGGACATGAATATGCAAAAAACATGTCCCTGGACTCATTCCTCACACCTTATATAAAAATTGGGCTTCCCTGGTTCAGTTCAGTTCAGTCGCTCAGTCGTTTACGACTCTTTGCGACCCCATGAATCGCAGCACGCCAGGCCTCCCTGTCCATCACCAACTCCCGGAGTTTACACAAACCCATGTCCATTGAGTCGGTGATGGCATCCAGCCATCTCATCCTTTGCTGTCCCCTTCTCCTCCTGCCCCCAATCCCTCCCAGCATCAGGGTCTTTTCCAATGAGTCAACTCTTTGCATGAGGTGGCCAAAGTATTGGAGTTTCAGCTTCAGCATCAGTCCTCCCAATGAACACCCAGGACTGATCTCCTTTAGGATGGACTGGTTGGATCTCCTTGCAGTCCAAGGGACTCTCAAGAGTCTTCTCCAACACCACAGTTCAAAAGCATCATTTCTTCTGTGCTCAGCTTTCTTCACAGTCCAACTCTCACATCCATACATGACCACTGGAAAAACCATAGCCTTGACCAGACGGACCCTTGTTGGCAAAGCAATGTGTCTGCTTTTTAATATGCTGTCTAGATTGGTCATAACTTTCCTTCCAAGGAGTAAGCGTCTTTTAATTTCATGGCTGCAGTCACCATCTGCAGTGATTTTGGAGCCCCAAAAAATAAAGTCTGACACTGTTTCCACTGTCTCCCCATCTATTTGCCATGAAGTGATGGGACTGGATGCCATGATCTTAGTTTTCTGAATGTTAAGCTTTAAGCCTAGCTCAGCTGGTAAAGAATATGCCTGCAATGCAGGACACCTCAGTTTAATTCCAGGGTTGGGAAGATCCCCTGGAAAAGGGATAGGCTACCCATTCCCCTATCTTGGGCTTTCCTGGTGACTCAGCTGGTAAAGAATCCACTTGCAATATGGAAAACCTAGGTTCAATCCCTGGGTTGGAAAGATTCCCTGGAGAAGGGTACAGCTACCCACTCCAGTATTCTGGCATGGAGAATTCTATGGACTGTATAGTCAATGGGTTTGCAAGGAGTCAGATACCTTATATAGAAATTAACTCAATAATGGATCCAATACCTAAGTGGAAAATGTAAAACTACAAACCCCTTAGATTAGAAGACATCATAGGAAAAAATCTTGTGTTAGATTAAAAGTTCCTAGATATTATATCAAAAAAGAAAAACTTTTATTTTTTAAAGGATAAACTGGACTTCAACAAAATATAAGAGTTTTTGTTCTGTAACTTAAGAAAACAAAAAGAGAAGTCCAGACTGGGAGAAAATATTTTCAAATTAAGTATCTGTTAAATGATTGGCATCTCAGGTAGGAAGAACTTAGAATAATCAACAAGCAAAACAAACAAACAACAACAACAAAAAACAATATTTTCAAGTTGTTGCAGTGAAAAGGGGAAAAAAAAAATGAAGAAATAAGTTTTTCTTTGCTTTCCAGAGAACAAAGAAGATGGAAAGAACAGTGAGCAGAACTGATCACTCCTGGTTTTTACTTTAACTGTTTCTAATCTGCAGTCTGTGACTAAGTTTGCTTTTCTGCCCTCAACTCTGAATGCTTTTTCAGGGGTTAACAGACTGGTTCCAAATCAGGAAAGGAGTACGTCATGGCTGTATATTGTCACCCTGCTTATTTAACTTCTATGCAGAGTACATCATGAGAAATGCCAGGCTGGATGAAGAATAAGCTGGAATCAAGATTGCTGGGAGAAATATCAAAAACCTCAGATATGCAGATGACACCACACTTATGGCAGAAAGCGAAGAGCTAAAGAATCTCATGGCTGATTCATGTCAATGTATGACAAAAACCACTACAATATTGTAAAGTAATTAGCCTCCAACTAATAAAAATAAATGGAAAAAGAAAAAGAAAGTGAAAGAGGAGAGCGAAAAAGTTGGTTTAAAACTCAACATTCAGAAAACTAAGATTATGGCATCCGGCCCCATCGCTTCATGCAAATAGATGGGGAAACAGTGGAAACAGTGACAGACTTTACTGTTTTGGGTTCCAAAATCACTGCAGATGGTGACTTCAGCCATAAAATTAAAAGATGCTTGCTGAGTTTAAAAGTAGAAAACCTGAAAGAATTTGACCATTTCTTTTTGAAACTGAAAAGAAAGACTCAACATTCAGAAAACGAAGATCATGGCATCTGGTCCCATCAGTCCAGTTCAGGTCAGTCTCTCAGTCATGTCTGACTCTTTGTGACCCATCACTTCATGGCAAAGGGAGGGGGCGGGGAGTAGAAGCAGTGACAATTTTTTTTTTTTTCCTTTGGCTCTTAAATCACTGTGGATGGTGACTGCAGCTTTGCCAACAAAGGTTTGTACAGTCAAAACTATGGTTTTTCCAGTAGCCCTGTATGGATGTGAGAGTTGGACCATAAAAAAGTCTGAGCACCGAAGAACTGATGCTTTCAAATTGTGGTGCTGAAGAAGACTCTTGAGCCTCCCTTGGACAGCAAGGAGATCACACTTGTCTATCCTAAAGGAACTCGACCTTGAATGTTCATTGGAAGAACTGATGCTGAAGCTGAAACTCCAATACTTTGGCCACCTGATGCGAAGAGCTGATTCACTGGTAGAGACCTTCATGCTGGGGAAGATTGAGGGCAGGAAGAAAAGGGGACAACAGAGGATGAGATGGTTGGATGGTATCACTGACTCAATGGGACATGAGTTAGAGCAAGCTCCAGGAGATAGTGAAAGACAGGAAAGCCTGGCGTGCTGCAATCCATGGGGTCACAAAGAGTTGGACATGGCCTAGTGACTGAAGGACAGCAACAGGGGTAGCGGACTGCTAGACCCAATTACCTGACTACCTGACGTCAGCCTATGACTGTTTTTGAAAAGATGCAAGAGGAAGAATATAAAATTCTTATACCTTTGTTCCTCATCACCTACCCCGGACTGTAAGCCCTCATCTTATATAGACCCCTAGGACTTCCCTGGTAGCTCAGCTGGTAAAGAATTTGCCTGCAAAGCAAGAGACCCTGGTTCAATTCCTGAGTTGAGACGATCCCCTGGAAAGGGGATAGACTACCCACTCCAGTATTCATGGGCTTCTCTGGTGGCTCAGACGGTAAAGAATCTGGCTGCAATGGAGGAGACCTGTGTTCGATTCCTAGGTTGTGAAGATCCCCAGGAGAAGGGCATGGCCACCTACTACAGTATTCTTGCCTGGAGAATCCCATGGACAGAGGAGCCAGGCGGGCTACCGTCCATGGGCTCGCAAAGAGTTGGACACGACTGAGCGACTAAGTGCAGCACAGCATAGACTTTTTATTCACGGAAGAGGGGGCACAGTTCTTGAGGCGTGAGCCTACAGTGTTCTCCCCTCATCCCATTGAAGATTCAAGCCAACTGTCAATTTCCTTCAAACTCTGTCTCCGTACTTTTCATTCAGCTTCAGTGGGCAGAGACGGACAAGATTTTGGCTGCAACAAAATAGAGAAAAGATTAAACATACCTTTCACCTCACCTCACACACACAAAAACATGTAATAGCAAATAAATACATGCAAAGATAACACAATACCCGTAATCATTAAGGAAATTCAAATGAATACCTCAGTCAGATGTTTCTACAAATTTATTTAAATGTTTTTAAAGAAAAACTGAAAATATTAAATGTTAGTAAGGGCACAGTACAGTTAAAACTTTCCTGTACTTCTGGACTGAATGCAAAATGGTACAGCCTATTTGGAAAACAATTTGACAGTTTCCTATACATTTAAAGTATATAAAGTATACATTTATAATAACCCCATGTATCTAGTTTTAGGTACTCAACAGAAATTAAAATTTTGTCTATGAAAAAAGCCTCTATATGAGTGCTTTAGCAGCTTTATCCATATTCACGCTAAAGTGGGAAGAATCCAAATATTTTTCAACTGTTTATTGTGGGCAAACTGTGACACATACATGTAACTGAATACTACACAGCTTTGGAAGGGATTTAACTTGAGATACAGCATGGTTTATTCTCAAATGCAGTATGCTTAGTGAAATGCATTAAGCTGGACTCAAAATCCAAATGCAGTATGAACCAGTCATACGATATTATGAAAAGGGAAAACTATGCAGACATTACAGTGATCCGTTATTACCAGGAATTTAGGGTGGGGAAGTGTTTACCATAATAAACAGGGCAGCAAAAGTGAGTTTGAGGGGTAATATTTTCAGATCTTGATTATGGTGGTAGTTTCACGAACCTCTACCCATATTAAACTACATAACACTATATAACCAAAAGAATGAATTTAACTGTATGCAAAGTTAAATATAAAATTTGGCAAAATGATAAAAAAAAAATTAAAGTCTGAACATAGGCTGGGTTTAACTCCCACTTCTAAAATTTATTAACTGTCTGCC
Source organism: Cervus elaphus (assembly GCF_910594005.1). Classification (NCBI taxonomy): domain Eukaryota; kingdom Metazoa; phylum Chordata; class Mammalia; order Artiodactyla; family Cervidae; genus Cervus; species Cervus elaphus. Next base: position 5,758,709 of record NC_057833.1, on the reverse strand, counting down.
TTTGGTTAGTTTATCCCTTGTGCCTTATTTTCCTCATGTATAAAATAAGGGTAACAAAAGTGACTTTTTCAAAGCACAGTTGTAAGTATTAAGTGATACATTTAAGGAAATTAAAGTAGGGAGAGCACATCATAAGAACTCAATAAATTTTAGCTTTTCTCATCAAAAATATATACAGAAAATATTCTTAAATATTTTCTTAGCTGAGTGAAAAAAATCATATTGTAAGTAATTTCAATTCAGCAGCTATATCACTTTAAAATCAATGTTTTTTAGACTTTTGGCCACGCATCTCTCATAACTTCTATCATGGAGTGGACACTGATTAGATCACTATTGAACAAACACCAGCTACCATTCCAGACATCACGACATCCTTTCTACTATCCTCAGAGTAATGCTGCGATGTGCTTATAGACTTCTCATTTTGCAGTTTAAGAAACTGAGCCAGAAAAGGATGAAGTAGACTCCTTTAAGATCTAATTGGACTTTAAGTTCATGCTCTTTCTTCAACCTTATGCTGCCAATAATTTGAATGTGTAACTCTATAGTCTTAAATTTTTCCACATGATTTCATGAAAACCTGTGATGTTTGCTTTCTTGGCATATGTTTTAAAATTCACTGATAACAGTAACAAAATGATGTGCATAATTATGTCTGACTCTTTGCAACCCCATGGACTGTAGCCCACCAGGCTCCCCTGTCCATGGACTTTTCCAGGTGAGAATACTGGAGCAGGTTGCCATTTCCTACTCCAGGGAATTTTCCCAACCCAGGGATTGAACCCATGTTTCTTGAGTCTCCTGCATTGGTAGGCAGATGCTCTACCAGTGTGCCACCTGGGAAGCCCATAATAAAGTGATTTTCACCCAAATAAGCAGAAACTGATCAATTACTAGTGCAATTCACACACAAATATATAATGCATATATAAGCAAATATGTAAAGTCGGTTTTATTTTACGTGTGCAAAACCTTAATTACGTTTTGCATTTGACAAACAAAAGTTGAATTCTACAGCTGCACGCTTTAAGAATGTGTTAATTTTGATGAGGCACATTAGTAAATGTGCATAAGTGAGAGGATATATGAGCTGTTGATAAGATAACACGGCAGTTTCTCTGTAGGGCTTGCACGTGCTCATTTTTCTCTAAAATCCACTGAATGAAAAGGTGAAGAATTCACCATAAAAGGGAACACTGAGGGCAACAGGTAATTCAGCCTACTTTGGACTTTGGGAAGGGGGTATTATACACCTTAGGTATACAGATATATTAGATACCTTGGGTATCTAGTTCGACAGAGTTGTCATCTCTTCTGTCATCTCAACTGTCTAGCACACTAGACAGCTGCTTCCCAGATACTGTGCACTGCTCTCTGTTCTTTGATCACTTATTGTCCGTTGATGCATTCTCCCGCAAACTTTCTATGACCTATGTCATCCAGAAGGCCTCCAGGTAGCAACATGTTTTGACAGGAGAGCATGATGTTTTCAGTGAGGTAGATCTTAGTGCAAATTCTGGCATTGTCACAAAAAATCTAAAATCCAATAATTTAGGATTGAAGGTAGACAAAAGCAGTGATTTTCAAAGTACGGTCTTGGAATTCTTGTGGCTCTCTGAGAGGTATTCAGGGAATGTGCATAATACTGTGACAATTCCTATGTTTTTTTAAAGTTGAATTTCCTTGTGAGTATTCAGTGGAGTTTTCTAGAAGCTACGTGACACCTGATATTGCAATAGATTAAATGCAAAAGCAGATAAAGAATCAGTATCTTCCATAGTCTAAGACATTAACAAGATTTCCAAAAATAGAATATAAATCACTTATTTATTTTAATTTCTAATAGATTTATTATTATCATCATCAATATCAAGTACATTGGTTTCTAATGAAGTCAGTTCTTAATGCAGAAAATATTAATAAACATAACCCTTATGGAAAAACTCTTTGAGTCTCAATAACTTAAGTTCAAAAACAATAACTTATAGAGTTCCTAAGACCAAAAACTTTGAAAACCACTAAGAAAGAGACAGACAGTAAAACAGCACAAGTACTAAATATACATCAAAATATAAAAACATAATCAATGTACATGTGTAAGTTTTAAGAAATTGTGTAAGACTAGGTTTTCAGAGATTCATATATAAGTAGCTTTAAAATCCCCCCAATTTCCACTTAAACAATAACATTTCTTTCTTGTTCCCATTTATTTGGTATTTATCTTATCAACGGAATTTTATCTCCCCATGCTTTATACAGATTCAAATAGGTTTGATGCTGATTTATTAAAGTAAACAGATTAATGATATTTGGCTGATTTATCCTAAAAGAAAAGTGAAGTCTCCTTCTAAATGCTAACTGAAAGAAAGTTTACATGTCTTGTAACAGGCATTCCAATTTCCTGGAAAAAGACTTACCCTTAGTGAAGTCATTTTTATAGCAGTATCCACTATCCTTACCTTCCATGGTTCTTCAATGTTTTCTGGTATTGGTGTATAAATATAATAAATAAAGAGGATACAAGTCAGTCCAAAGCACAGAGTTTTGTAACCCATGATATTCTTTTCACAACCTCTGTGTAGTGATGATATAATGTCATCCTACATATACTAAAATCCTCAGTAGTGGGACAAAGGTAGATAACAGAATCTTTCAAGTATTATGACCATGTTAGCATTATTGATCTAATATTCAGTTTTAAAATTAATAGTTCCTGTTGTAACTCATTCAAGAGTTAAACATTCTATTTGAAAGACAGATCACAATATCTCATCAAATATGCAGACAGAATAGAAAATAATTTTAAATGGTGACAAAAACTCTTTTACCTAGTGACACCATCACCAACTCAGCACAGATCTGATTATGCGTCTAAGCAGAGCACAAGATAAATCATGATCTCTGTTTCTCCTACCAATATTTTGCAAAGAGTACTGTAAAGAGCTGTTACAAAAGCCTGTCAAGTATTATTAAGTCACCCTCAAGGCTAAGGGTGAATCTTTCATCAGAGGCTTTCATCATAGGCTGAATGCTTTCACCATAGGCTATTACAAAATTAAATCCACCTTGGTCAACTCTCCTTTAAACCAGAAGATTAAAACCTGGTATTTCTAAACAAGTTCCAGAATTTATTCATTCAGTCCAGAAATATTTCTGAAGTATTCATTTACATTAATAGTGCAGATTTTCAATCTATATAGTTGGATGATCATGCAAAAAGTAAGTATTCATTAACAAATGTTTATCCTGTGTCTTATATGTGATAAACTCAATATTGGGTGAAATGGTAAGAAATTTGAGAAAAACCCAGAACTTTCATTTCTTTGTGGAGCTCTTACAAATTATCTTTCTGATTTCCATTTTTCTTAAGACTGTTTTTTGGGGAGTTTTTTCATAGGATAATTTATCTGGTGTCTCTCCTGTTTCTCCATTTATTTTGCAACAGAAGTTATTACTCTTACTGTAATTGCTATACTAACTCCATACCATAATTTCTTACTAGAAGCCTGCTTTATTTTCTATCTAAGCACCAGACTGAAAGGAATTGAGATCATTATTTTAAAACAACTGAGGAATAAGAACCACACAGATGGAAGGGGCTAAGAAGGCTGTAAATAAGTTAAATATGAACAATCCAACATCTGGAAAAGCATAATGAAAAAGTCAACATTTTGAAATATCAGTCTAATTTTGTACACTCTTTCTTCCCCATCTTCTCTACTTTACATGGAACCTTATTGGCCTTGCCTGTCTCCCCATGACTAGCTCTTTTTCTACTAATGTCTAAATGTTGTAATATGCTATCAGGAAATTGAAAAAAAAATCAATTTCTTACTACTGTCTGTATTTCAAAACCTAAGCTCTTTTGCTAATAAAAGAGACTCAATAAAGATATGAATTTATACACTTGTCTGAGATATGAAAGAGCTTCAGTGCAAAAAGCTTACCTTGGTTGATGAGTTTTCTCTTATGGGTGTCATGGTAAGGGAGACTAGTAAGCAGGTTAAAAACAGAAATATTTCCCAATGTTTCTGGTGGTTATATGCCACATTTCTGTTGAGAAGAAGGTGTCCTCCAAGCACATGGGACAAAGCTTAATCTCAAAATTGTGAAAATCAGATGTTAATTGAAACTAATTAATGATGCTACATTCTCAACTCAGATCAATTCTTGATTGGTTTGAAGTAATTAGTCCTCATACTTGCTACAAAGTATAGGTAAGGGTATGACTTTTCTTAGTAAGAAATAAAAATTATTTTATTTTCCAAGATTCCTTTGTCTAGTACAGAATGTCTAGTACACACACATGCACACCCACACCCACAAAATGCAATAAAGCAAACCCACACACAACTCTGATCTTGAAATTAACAACAGCAGCAAAAAGATGCTAAAATAACTATTTGAAATATGTTAAAGAATTAGATAAAGAATTAGATAAAATGGAGAAATGTGTAAAACATTGACTATTCAAGCTAAATGCAAATAATATAAATAATCATTCTAGTATTACTAGACAAAATGTCTGAAATTAAGGATTAGTTGAAAGGACTAAGAAAAACAGATAAACTTGAAGATATGCTAGAATAAATTAGGCATGTGTACAACTTCACATTGTCTAATATATGTTTGATAATATTCCCAAGTGAATGGGGGATCAAAATAGGGAAGAAGCATGCTGGAGGAGTTATTAGAGTGTTAGAGGAGAAATTTCTAAAATTCATAAAACACACGAGTTCACAATTCAAACAGCTCAGTGAGTTGAAAATAGTATAAATACAAAGAAAATCAGATATAGTACATCATAGTTATAACTCCTGCAAATCAAAGATGAAGACAAAAATTTTGTAATTAGAATTCTAATTACAACCCAAAGTTTTTGGTTACTAGTGGACGAACACCTTATCCTAGTTATTCAAACACCAATTCAAATATTACTTTATTACTTGGAAGGAATTATACAGATGTAATAAGGCTCCAAATCATTTGACATCAAGCTTTCAATTGCTGACATGAATATGCAGAAGTCTAAATGTCAAGGATTGTGGTCAGACTCAAGTTGAGTGATTCCCTGTCTGTAAGAAACTGGGCACCTAAGCCCTACACACATAATGAACTAAATTCTGGCAACAACCTAAGAGGCTGGAGTAAGACTTCAAGCTCAGAAAAGCTTATAGTTCTTACCAAGGCCTTGATTTAAACGCTAAAAATCCTGAGGGCTGAACCATCCATACACTACAAGACTCACAAAATTCTGAAATATTTGCATTGTCTTAACCCGTTAAATTGTGGTAACTTGGGCTCCCCCAGTGGCTCAGACAGTTAAGAATCTACCTGCAATGCAGGAGACCCAGGTTCAATCCCTGGGTCAGAAAAATTCCCCTGGAGAAGGGAATGGCCACCCACTCAAGTATTCTGGCCTGGAGGATTCCATGGACAGTGGAGCCTGGTGGGCTATAGTCCATGGGGTCTCAAAGAGTTGGACCTGACTGAGCGACTAACATGTTTACACAGCAGTAGAAACTAACACTAATATTAAAGAAAATCAATTGGGGTTGAGGGGGTGGGGAACACGTCATATCACTGAAGGAAACGACAGAAGTATGGGTGATATAAATACCAAGCAACAGACACCAGAAGACAATAAAACAAAACCTTAAAAGTACAGAAGATAAAAAAGGAGCTGCCAATATAAAATTCTACACACACACACACACACACACACACACACACACACACAAACTTATCCTTAAAGGGGATAAAATAAAGACAGAGCTAAGGCACTAAGACACTTTATCACCAATGAGAAAACAGAAAGAGAAATTAAGGAAACAATTCCATTCACCATTGCAATGAAAAGAATAAGATACGTAGGAATAAATCTACTGAAAGAAACAAAAGACCTATATATAGAAAACTATAAAACACTGATGAAAGACATCAAAGATCATACAAAGAGATGGAGAAATATACCATATTCATAGATTGGAAGAATCAATATAGCAAAAATGAGTATACTACCCAAAGCAATTTATAGATTCAATGCACTCCCTATCAAGCTACCAATGGTATTTTACACAAAACTAGGATAAGTAATTTCACAATGTGTATGGAAATACAAAAAACCTCGAATAGCCAAAGCAATCTTGAGAAAGAAGAAAGGAACTGGAGGAATCAACCTGCCTGACTTCAGACTATACTACAGAGCTACAGACATCAAGACAGTATGGTACTGGCACAAAGACAGAAATATAGATTAATGGAACAAAACAGAAAACTCAGAGATAAACCCACGCACCTATGGACACCTTATCTTTGACAAAGGAGGCAAGAATATACAATGGAGAAAAGACAATCTCTTTAACAAGTGGTGCAGGCAAAATTGGTCAACCACTTGTAAAAGAATGAAAATAGAACACTTTTTAACACCATACACAAAAATAAATTCAAAATGAATTAAAGATCTAAATGTAAGACCAGAAACTATAAAAATCCTAGAGGAAAACATAGGCAAAACACTCTCTGACATAAATCACAGCAGGGTCCTCTATGACCCACCTCCCAGAGTAATGGAAATAAAAGCAAAAATAAACAAATGGGACCTAATTAAACTTAAAAGCTTTTGCATAACAAAAGAAGCTATAAGCAAAGTGAAAAGACAGCCTTCATAATGGGAAAAAATAATAGCAAATGAAGCAACTGACAAAGAATCTCAAAAATATGCAAGCAGCTCATACAGCTCAATACCAGAAAAATTAATGACCCAATCAAAAAATGGGCCAAAGAACTAAACAGACATTTCTCCAAATAAGACATACAGATGGCTAACAAACACATGAAAAGATGCTCAACATCACTCATTATCAGAGAAATGCAAATCAAAACCACAGTGAGGTATCATCTCATACCAGTCAGAAAGGCTGCTATCCAAAAGTCTACAAACAATAAGTGCTGGAGAGGGTGTGGAGAAAAGAGAACTCTCTTACACTGTTGGTGGGAATGCAAACTAGTACAGCCGCTATGGAGAACAGTGTAGAGATTCCTTAAAAAACTAGAAATAGAACTGCCATATGACCCAGCAACCCCACTTCTGGGCATACACACTGAGGAAACCAGATCTGAAAGAGACACGTGCACCCCAATGTTCATCACAGCACTGTTTATAATAGCCAGGCCATGGAAGCAACCTAGATGCCCATCAGCAGACAAATGGATAAGAAAGCTGTGGTACATATACACAATCTAATACTACTCAGCCATTTAAAAAGAATACATTTGAATCAGTTCTATTGAGGTGAATGAAACTGGAGCCCATTATACAGAGTGAAGTAAGCCAGAAAGTAAAACACCTATGCAGTATACTAATGCATATATATGGAATTTAGAAAGATGGTAATGATGACCCTATATGCAAGACAGAAAAGGAGACTCGGATGTATAGAACAGTCTTTTGGACTCTGTGGGAGAAGACGAGGGTGGGATGATTTGAGAGAATAGCATTGAAACATGTATATTATCATATGTAAAACAAATCGCCAGTCCAGGTTTGATGCATGAGACAGGGTGCTCATGGCTGGTGCACTGGGATGACCCTGAGGGATGGGATGGGGAGGGAGGTGGCAGGGGGATTCAGGATGGGGAACACATGTAAATCCATGGCTGATTCATGTCAATGTATGGCAAAAGCCACTACAATATTGTAATTAGCCTCCAATTAAAATAAATAAATTAATTTTTTTAAAAAAAAATACTAATAAAACTTCTTCAGAGAAAAAGCAAAACAAAACAAAGTAATCCCAGAGAGAAAAGTCAGCAGACAAGAAGAAACCAGAAAGGATTTGAAACAAGATTTGTATTGGCCAAAAACTTTGTTCCAGTTTTTCGGTATTCATTCCCACCACTTCTTTTACTAAAGAACTTACCAAGTGTAAAAGTCAAGAATATGCAGCATGATTAAATAAAGTTTGCATTTTAAGGCAAAACAAAAAATTAAACAAAATACTCTCTGGGTGTCCATCTGGGCCTCTTCCTTCCCACGTTTGTGTGCAGCGCAGTGTGCAAACAGTAACCAAACCTCCTCAAAGATGGGAGTACCTGCTGACTATAAAGATCAGGAGTTGTTTTGTTTTGTTTTGCTTTCTTTTCTTTTCCTTTCTTTCTTTTGACACTAGCAATGTAATTGCTTAAAAGAATAACTTTCTTTCCCAACTCTCAGAGGGGGTCATAGGGACTTGCTGCTCCCTTTGTACCTGCTTACAAGCACTATGTATCCTCAATGAACTTTATGTTAAATACCAGTATGTCATTTGATGCATGATGCTTTTTTTCAAAAATGTGTATGACAGTGCCTTCGACTTCTAACAGACAGAACAGTTCTTGGAGGTTTCTGAGAGTCTGTCTCTTAGCATATAATCCTGAGCTTGGCCTGAATAAAATTTTCTCTTTTCTTCTTTGACTGTTCACTGAATTTCTGTTGACAGGCACAAAGATGGAAACAAGGAAGAATATCTGTGTGTGTGTGTGTGTGTGTGTGTGTTTTTTCAGGAGATGCATTAGTACCCACAGAAAATTTAGAATAGTATTCTGGAAATAACTCCTCTCACACACTAGCGAAGTAATCCTCAAAATTCTCCAAGTCAGGCTTCAATAGTACGTGAATCATGAACTTCCAGATGTTCAAGCTGGATTTAGAAAAGGCAGAGGAACCAGAGATCAATTTGTCAACATCCGTTGGATCATAGAAAAAGCAAGAGTTCCAGAAAAACATCTACTTCTGCTTTATAGACTATGCCAAAGCCTTTGAGTGTGTGGATCACAACAAACTGTGGAAAATTCTTCTAGAGATGGGAATACCAGACCACCTAACCTGCCTCTTGAGAAATCTGTATACAGGCCAAGAAGCAACAGTTAGAACTGGACATGTAACAATGGACTAGTTCCAAATAGGGAAGGGAGTACGTCAAGGCTGTATATTGTCACCCTGCTTATTTAACTTATATGCAGAGTACATCATGAGAAATGCTGGGCTGGATGAAGCACAAGCTGGAATCAAGATTGCCAGGAGAAATATCAATAACTTTAGATACCCAGATGACACCACACTTATGGCAGAAAGTGAAGAAGAACTAAAGAGTCTCTTGATGAAAGTGAAAGAGGAGAGTGGAAAAGTTGGCTTAAAACTCAACATTATGAAAACTAAGATTATGTTATCCGGTCCCATCACTTCAATGCAAATAGATGGGGAAACAATGGAAACAGTGACAGACTTTATTTTGGGGGACTTCAAAATCACTGCAGATGGTGACTGCAGCTATGAAATTAAAAGGCGCTTACTCCTTGGAAGAGAAGTTATGACCAACCTAGACAGCATATTAAAAAGTAGACACATTACTTTGCCAACAAATGTCCATCTAGTCAAAGCTATGGTTTTTTCAGTAGTCATGTATGGATGTGAGAGATGGACTACAAAGAAAGCTGAGTGCCAAAGAATTGATGCTTTTGAACTGTGGTGTTGGAGAAGACTCTTGAGTGTCCCTTGGATTGCAGGGAGATCAAACCAGTCCATCCTAAAGGAAATCAGTTCTGAATATTCATTGGAAGGACTGATGCTGAAGCTGAAACTCCAATACTCTGGCTACCTGATGCAAAGAAGTGACTCATTTGAAAAGACCCTGATGCTGGAAAAGATTGAAAGCGGGTGGAGGAAGGGATGACAGGGGATGAGATGGTTGGATGGCATTACCGACTCAATGGACTTGAGTTTGGGTAAGCTGCAGGAGTTGGTGATGGACAGGGAAGCCTTGCCTGCCACAGTCCATGGGGTTGCAAAGAGTCGGACACAACTGAGAGACTGAACTGAACTGAATTCATTTTGGAAATGTAAATTTACCAAGATTGTTGAATAAAATATATATACTATGTGTATTACAAATCAAATACATGTTCCTAAAAAATTACAATATAAATTTTTAAAACATTTAAAATTCTATTGTTTTCTGACCAAAACAGATTAGTAGGACAGATCTACTATCCCCCCAACCCACTGTCTCCAGATTTGAAAATACATGAAGCAATAGTTTACAAGGCACTGAAAATCAGGAAAAGGAAACTAATTCCTAAATGATGAGAAATATGATTGCCTCTGCTTTGGGAGGTTTTTCTGTGGCATGGAGAAGGGAAACCAGCAGAAACCTGGTGATTTCTTAAGATGACACAGAGGGAGGGGTCCTTAAACACAAAGATGCCTTGAGTTCACAGGAGGAAAAAACCATAGCTGAGAGCACTGCACAGAAAAAGAACCTCAGACATCTGCAGTAGGGCTTCCTTGAATACCAGCTGGCATTAGCACATGGAGATCATACTTAGGGCAGAGGGAAAAGCCACCAGAAACAATTAGAGTCATGAGTGACCAGTGCTCACAGAAGGTCAAGGATCACAATCTGTTCTAAGAGCCATACTGAAAAATTTCAAGATTCACGGGCCATTAGGTAAGAGGATTGGGGAATAATTAGTCCTAGACTAAACACTTCTCTGGTTCTGTCTAACAAATCTTAAAAACAAAATCTGAAAGAATCAGACTGTTTAAAACAAAAATATTCAGAATACAGAAAGGTAAGATTTACAATTTTTTGCCATCAAAAAAATATAACCCAGCACGGGCTTCCCAGGCGGATCAGTGGTAAACAACCTGCTTGCCAATACAGGAGATGCAGAAGACGGGTTCAACCCATGGGGCTGGGAAGATCTCCTGGAGGAAGAAATGGCAACCCACTCCAATACTGTTACCCAAAAAATCACATGGACAGAGGAGCCTGGTGGCTACAGTTCATAGGGTTGCAGAGAGTTGGACATAACTGAACAACCAAGCAAGCATGATGTAAATATGTAGGAAGGAAACTCCACCATGAATGAATAAATCAATTATACACAACTGAAAAGCCTAGCACAAATATGAAAATTAGCAGAAAAAGACATTAAAAGATACCAAAATGTTCTATAGGTTATACAGAAACATAAAGATATAAACTTAAGTCATAGTACTGTGGTCATCTTTTTTTTTTTTTTTTTTTGGTAAGAAATATTTTTATGACTGAGCAAACCTCTAAAAATTCATTTTTACAAACAGAGGAAACTGAGGTTCCTGGGATGGGGGCTTCAGGCTCCCAGGCTGCACTCTGGAAGAGGCATAGGTTTCTCATGTATAAAATCAGTTCTCCATCTAGGTCCTATGGCCGAGAGGCACCACTCATCCCCAAAGAGGAAATTCATTCAATCATGACCCATTTTTCTTGGTTCCAATGCAAGAGCTAATCGAGAACCACATCTTCATAGACTTTCACAGCAACCTGGAAGATACACTCAAAAACTTTATCAATTTATCAAGATGGAATGTTAACAAAAATCTTTTAAAGCAAGCTCCAACATGCAAAGAGCTGGTAAAATTCAAAACAATTACAAAGGCAATAAGTTTTTTTCTTTATTCCATCAAACAGCTGAGATCACAGGGTAAAGAAATTCCCCATATCTGGAGAGACAGGCAAATATGAAGAATCACAGCCAAGAACAGATTACCTGAAGCAGAAGTTACTGAAACTAGGAACTGATAGAAAGATTTCAATGATAATTTCAGGAAATGGCTGGATGCCCAGTTTTGATAAGTTTGAGTGTTACAGTCTCCTGGGGACCCAGAGATAAAAGTTTCCCAACATTTCTTTTATATCCAGGAATTCTACCAGGAGGTGTCATAAGAACAGTGGAGAAAATTTCTTCCTGTCTTGAGAAGCGAGAGAAAAAATGAAAACATTTTTAAATGTTCCCAAATGATTCTTCATAACATCAGCTTCCTTTTCATTGAAAAAACCTTCTCTCACCTGGGGAAAGAGCAATTAAACAACTCTAGTCCCCTTTGATCTTCCTGTCTCATGTGACGTGCAAAGGGAAAAAGAAGAAAGGCTAAGGATTGTCTTAAAATAAATGGTCACAGCCCAGAGAGTCAAAGTCACTATAAGGAAAACCACAGTCTGAAGAGACCAAACAAGCATCATAATCTGATTGAGATATGATACCAATTTTGGAAATATCAGTTAGAGAATTTGAAACAACTATGAGAAACATATTAGACTTTAACAGAAGAGCAGACAATATGCAAGTAAGGTGGGTGATATAAGCAGAGAAATGGAAACACCAAGAGAGAATCCAAAAGAAATTCAAGAAATCAACAACACCATAAGAGAAATAAAGATGGCATTGATTGCCACATTAGCAGAGTAAGCATGGCCAAGGAAAGAATCAGTGAGTTCAAAAATACTGTGACAGTTTTCAAACAAAAATTAAAGACAAAAAAAAAATTTTTTTTAAGAAATAGAATAAGACTTGTTGAAATACTCCAGAAGTTAGAACATACGCCTAATGAAAAAACAAAGAGAAGAGAAAAAAGCAAAAGAAATATTTGAATGCCTTAGAATTTTCCAAAATTAACAGTGCACACAAAAACACACATCAAGAAAGCTCAGTGAACATCAAACAGGAAAAAAGAAATTTATTTAATAAATATTGAAAGACCTAGAGGGGGGAAAGCACCTTGCTAAGGGGAACAAGGATTAAAATTACATTCAATTTCTCTTAAGAAGTGAATTGAGAGCTGAATAGCCCAACTATGTGTTGTCTGTGTGGACAGAGGTAAGAGGTAGCACACTTTTGGTAGAAAGGCTGAGAGGTATGTGAAATTTTGGGTTTGGTCACCTAATGATAGAAAACATCCAAAAACACAGAAAGATAAGCCTGGAGACAAACACAGGCTCTATAAGCCACACGTAGAAATCTGGGCTTTACCCTGGGGGATGTGGGGATATGCTGCATGCTACACATGGTGACCATATGTTCCTCTTGCCTGAGGCAGTCACAGGTTATTCCTTCTTATTCACAATGATCTTGGCTTGTACAGTACATTATTTGGTAATCCATCTATAAATGTTTTTCAGGGTAACCATGTCTGACCTCTAGTGCTTAGGTTAACAAGGAAAATGCTTTTGGAAAGACACCCAAATGCCCACCAAAGAGCTTGTGACCCTGAGTTGTGTGTGAGGGGAAACACTGGCCGTGAATGCAATACAAAGTGCCTTCCTGATGCTTCATCAGTGTAAAACCAGAAGGTAGAAATTCACAAACGAAGCTCTCATTAACCTTCAACTTTTACTTGAACTGTAGACTCACGTCCTAATATTTCAGCAAGAAAGAGAAACAATAAAAGCTGAAGTCCAGCACAAAGCAAAGTGGCCAAGAGCCTTTGCTCTTAAGAAAAATGCTCACATCTACTGAGTCTGGAAGGAGGAGGGCTCAGCTCTGTCTTTCTCTAAAATTAGCATAGCCTGCATAAGGGACCAGGATATCACATAAGGCTTAGTCAGGGAGAGCTAAAAATGGGTCAGATTCTTCAGGTGCAATCCCTTTTTCTGCATCTTCTCTTTCACTCACCCTCAAAGATCTGAATTCCCCCAGGGACCGCCCCTTTCAGATCTTCCCTTTCCCACAGTGCCCTTACCTAAATCACCTCTATTAATCAAAACTTCCTTTCTTTTAGGATAATATTAATAATAACAGTAACTAAAAAAAAATTACCTGAACACATATGTGTGTCATGTAAATTTGTATGTTCTGGTTAAAATAATCATAATCAGCACTTCACACATCTCATATCATTTAAAATAACAGATGATTAAGCTTCAAAATCCTGATATCTTATTTTTAATGTACTCATTTCTGATTATAATTCTTGTTATTTTTGCTTTAACCATATCTTCTAATGTTCTTTAATTGGCGCATCCATCCATCTCTATATTCCTACAGATATGTCACCCAGCAAATTGTTCTTGTGATTAGAAGAGTAGACAAGTTTATCTTCACCTTGTCTTTCCTGTCACTATAGAAAAAAAAAAAAAAGTGTAATTTTAAAACATGTATGCTGCCTAGAAGATCTCTCTAGGTCATCTGTGTAATTCTCTAGGTTACTTGTATCTAGACTTTAATGGTCTTTAAAATATTTCACAACTATTATTGCCTACATTAAGCACACCCCATACTGTTCATTGTCTTTGAGCTCTTATTATTATATTGGTCCTTTGGGCTTCCTCTCTTTCTCATTTTTTCCCTTAAGCCATCCATTCACTTATATATTTATTCACATTTGTTTCAAGAAATGTTTACTTATAACTAATTTTTAATTAATTTTTATTGTAGTATAGTTGATTTACAGTGTTGTGTTTTAGGTGTACAGCAAAGTGAATCAATTATATATATAATATAAGCACTTTTTTTTCAAATTCCTATCCAATATATGTCACTGAAGAGCTCCCTGTGCTACACAGAAAGTTCCTATTAGTTAAATGTTTTTTATATATAGTATATATATGTCAAGCCCAATCTTCCAATTTATCCTTCTCCCTTCTTTCCCCTTTGGTAACCATAAATTTTTTTCCTACTTGTATGGCTCTATTACTCTTTTGTAAATGTAGGTTCATTTGTAATATTTTTTAGATTCCACATATAAGCTATATCATATGATATTTGGTTTTCACTTTCTGACTTACTTCACTCAGTATGACAATCTCTAGATCCACCCGTGTCACTGCAAATGACATTGTTTCGTTCCTTTTTATGGCTGAGCAGTATTTCATTGTTTATATATATATACCACATCAGCTTTATGAATTCCTCTGCTGATGGACATTTAGGTTGCTTCCACATCCTGACTGTGGTAAATACTGCTGCTGTGAACATTGGAGTGCATATATTTTTTAAAATTATTGTTTTATTTGGATATATGCCCAGGAGTAAAATTGCTAGATCATACAGTAACTCCATTTTTAGTTTTTAAAAGAATCTCCATACAGTTCTCCATCATGGCTGCACCAAGTTACATTTCTACCAACAGTGTAGGAGGGTCCCCATTTCTCCACATCCTGCTCAGCATTTATTGCTAGTAGATTTTTTTTTTTTTAATTATGGCTATTCTGACTGCTCTGAAGTGATATCTCATTATAGTTTTGACTTGCATTTCTCCAATAATTAATGGTGTTGAACATCTTTTCGTGTGCTTTTTGGCCATCTGTATCTCTTCTTTGGAGAAGTTTCTATTTAGGTCTCATGCCTATTTTTTGATTGGGCTTTGTGTTTTTTTGATATTGAGTTGCATGAGCTATTGTATATTATAGAGATTAATCCCTTGTCAGCTGCTTCATTTGCAAATATATTCTCCCATTCTAAGGGTTGTCTTTTTGTATGTTTATGGTTTCCTTGGAGAAGGAAATGGCAACCCCCTCCAGTATTCTTGCCTGGCAAATCCCATGGACAGAGGAGTCTGGTGGACTACAGTCCACAGGGTTGCAAAGAGTCAGACACGACTGAGTGACTTCACTTCACTCACACTTTGTGGTGTAAAAGCTTTGAAGTTTAATTAGATCTCCTTTATTTATTTTTGTTTTATTTTCTTTTTTCCCCAATTATTTTTATTAGTTGGAGGCTAATTACTTTATAATATTGTAGTGGGTTTTGCCATACATTGACATGAATCAGCCATGGATTTACATGTGTTCCCCATCCCGATCCCCCCTCCCAGCTCCCTCCCCATTCCATCCCTCTGGGTCTTCCCAGTGCACCAGCCCTGAGCACCTGTCTCATGCATCCAACCTGAACTGGCGATCTGTTTCACACTTGATAATATACATGTTTCAATGCTATTCTCTCAGATCATCCCATCCTTGCCTTCTCCCATAGAGTCCAAAAGTCTATTCCATACATCTGTGTCTCTTTTTCTGTCTTGCATACAGGGTTATCATTACCATCTTTCTAAATTCCATATATATGCGTTAGTATACTGTATTGGTGTTCTTCTTTCTGGCTTACTTCACTCTGTATAATGGGCTCCAGTTTCATCCACCTCATTAGAATTTATTCAAATGAGTTCTTTTTAATGGCTGAGTAATATTCCATTGTGTATATGTATCACAGCTTCCTTATCCATTCATCTGCTGATGGGCATCTAGGTTGCTTCCATGTCCTGGCTATTATAAACAGTGCTGCGATGAACATTGGGGTGCATGTGTCTCTCTCAGATCTGGTTTCCTCGGTGTGTATGCCCAGGAGTGGGATTGCTGGGTCATATGGCAACTCTACTTCCAGTTTTATTTTTGTTTTTTATTTTCATCATTCTAGGAGGTGGATCAAAAAAAATCTTGCTGAGAAACTATTGTATAGCGTATGGAACTCTGCTCATTGTTATGCGGCAGCCGGGATGGCAGGAGGGTTTGTGGGACAATGGATACATGTGTACGTATGGCTGAGTTCCTTTGCCGTTCACCTGAAACTATCACAACATGGTTATCGGCTATACCCCAGTACAACATAAAAAGTTTAAAAAAATACAACATAAAAGAAATCTTGCCACAATGTATGCCAAAGAGTGTTATGCCTATATTTTCCCCTAAGACTTCTATAGCATCTGGCCTTGAATTTAGGTCTTTAATCCATTGTGAGTTTATCTTTATGTGTGGTGTGAGGCAGTGTTCTAATTTTATACTTGGACATGAAGCTATCTAG
This sequence comes from Cervus elaphus, assembly GCF_910594005.1. Lineage (NCBI taxonomy): Eukaryota > Metazoa > Chordata > Mammalia > Artiodactyla > Cervidae > Cervus > Cervus elaphus. The sequence goes on along the minus strand of NC_057833.1, from coordinate 5,742,113 downwards.
TTTTCCCAGCACCATTTATTGAAGAGGAAATCTTTACTTCACTGTATATTCTTGCCTCTTTTTTCATATCTGGGGTAACCATATGTGCATAGGTTCATCTCTGGACTTTCAATCCAGTTCCATTGATCTACTTTCTATTTTTGTTCGAGTACCATACTGTTTGGATGACTGCAGCTTTGTAGCATTGTCTGAAATCAGGGAGCCTGATTTCTCCAGCTTCATTTTTCTTTCTCAAGGTTGATTTCACTATTCAGAGTCTTTTGTGTTCCCATAACAATTGTAAAATATTTTGTTCTAATACTATGAAAAATGCCATTGCTAATTTGATAGGGATTGCATTGACTCTGTAGATTACTTTGCATATAGCACAGTCATTTTGACAATATTAATTCTTCTTATCCAAGAACATGATCTATCTCTCAATCTGTTTGTGTCACTTCAGGTTCTATTTTGAAGAAGTTTTAACAGCAACCTGTTTTCCTCACTGAATGAATTAAAATATAGTGTTTAACATATATTCATTTTTATACCTGCTTGTGAGTCATAATTTTTTGATAGCCTGATAAGTATCCTCAATAGCACACACCTTTCCTCAATAATCACTTTCCAATTACTATAGCATTAATTTTTACACATCAACTTGCTATTTTGTAATATTAATAGCTATAGTGCTTTATATTAAGTTTTGTAATTAATAAAATTAATGATTACAAAACAAGCACAAACTGCCTACTCACATGATTCTAATGATTATTGATTGATTCAGGCAAACAAATTTTTGTCAAGTCTGGTTTATGATGATACTTTTGAACAATGTCTCTCTCTTTTTATAAAAGACACAAACATGATTATTGAATAGGATGTTATCTCAAACATACAAGACAAGTAATACCAAAGAAAACATATTAATTATCACTTTGGGAACCTGATGTAATAATTCAATGTTTGGATTTCAGAGAAGATCCTAATTTGGTGGGTTGTGCTGAAAGATGAGAAAACAGATTATGTGTTGAGATGACCAAAAGGCAAACAGTAAAGCTGTAGACTCCAGCAATGTGTTTAGGGATTAGATTATCAATCAAATGAATGAAACACAATTACACTTACCCAGCACCAAATTTACTCACTTTCCAAAACTGACACAGAACAGAGAAAACAACATGCAAAGAACAGCATCACAAGGATCTCAGAATATTAGACACTACTTAAGATGTCCCCCCCCCCTTTTTTTTTGCATGAAATGTTCCCTTGGTATCTCTAATTTTCTTGAAGAAATCTCTAGTCTTTCCCATTCTGTTGTTTTCCTCTATTTCTTTGCATTGATCGCTGAGGAAGGCTTTCTTATCTCTCCTGGCTATTCTTTGGAACTCTGCATTCAAATGGGAATATCCTTCCTTTTCTCCTTTGCTTTTCGTTTCTCTTCTTTTCACAGCTATTTGTAAGGCCTCCTCAGACAACCATTTTGCCTTTTTGCATTTCTTTTCCATGGGGATGGTCTTGATCCCTGTCTCCTGTACAATGTCACGAACCTCCGTCCATAGTTCATCAGGCTCTCTGTCTATCAGATCTAGCCTCTTAAATTTATTTCTCACTTCCACTGTATATTCATAAGGGATTTGATTTAGGCATTTCATGCAAAAATGGGCTCAATAAAGGACAGAAATGGTATGGACCTAACAGAAGCAGAAGATATTAAGAAGAGGTGGCAAGAATACACAGAAGAACTGTACAAAAAAAAGATCTTCATGACCCAGACAATCATAATGGTGTGATCACTCACCTACAGCCAGACATCCTGGAATGTGAAGTCAAGTGGGCCTTAGAAAGCATCACTATGAACAAAGCTAGTGGAGGTGATGGAATTCCAGTTGAGCCATTTCAAATCCTGAAAGATGATGCTGTGAAAGTGCTGCACTCAATATGTCAGCAAATTTGGAAAACTCAGCAGTGGCCACAGGACTGGAAAAGGGCAGTTTTCATTCCAATCTCTAAGAAAGGCAATCCCAAAGAATGCTCAAACTATTGCACAATTGCACTCATCTCACACGCTAGTAAAGTAATGCTCAAAATTCTCCAAGACAGGCTTCAGCAATACATGAACCGAGAACTTCCAGATGTTCAAGTTGGTTTTAGAAAAGGCAGAGGAACCAGAGATCAAATTGCCAACATCCACTGGATCATCGAAAAAGCAAGAGAGTTCCATAAAAACACCTATTTCTGCTTTATTGACTATGCCAAAGCCTTTGACTGTGTGGATCACAATAACTGTGGAAAATTATGAAAGAGATGGGAATACCAGACCACCTGACCTGCCTCTTGAGAAACCTGTATGCAGATCAAGGAGCAACAGTTAGAACTGAACATGGAACAACAGACTGGTTCCAAATAGGAAAAGGAGTATGTCAAGGCTGTATATTGTCACCCTGCTTATTTAACTTATATGCAGAGTACATCATGAGAAACGCTGGACTGGAAGAAGCACGAGATGGAATCAAGATTGCCAGGAGAAATATCAATAACCTCAGATATGCAGATGACACCACCCTTATGGCAGAAAGCGAAGAAGAACTAAGGAGCCTCTTGATGAAAGTGAAAGAGGAGAGTGAAAAAGTTGGCTTAAAGCTTAACATTCAGAAAACTAAGATTATGGCATCTGGTCCCATCACTTCATGGCAAATAGATGGGGGAACAGTGGAAACAGTGCCAGACTTTATTTTGGGGGGCTCCAAAATCACTGCAGATGGTGATTGCAGCCATGAAATTAAAAGACGCTTACTCCTTGGAAGGAAATTTATGACCAACCTAGACAGCATATTGAAAAGCAGAGACATTACTTTGCCAACAAAGGTCTGTCTAGTCAAGGCTGTGGTTTTTTCAGTGGTCGTGTATGGATTTGAGAGTTGGACTGTGAAGAAAGCTGAGTGCCGAAGAATTGATGCTTTTGAACCATGGTGTTGGAGAATACTCTTGAGAGTCCCTTAGACTGCAAGGAGATCCAACCAGTCCATCCTAAAGGAGATCAGTCCTGGGTGTTCATTGGAAGGACTGATGCTGAAGCTGAAAGTCCAATACTTTGGCCACCTCATGCGAAGAGTTGACTAATTGGAAAAACCCTGATGCTGGGAGGGATTGGGGGCAGGAGGAGAAGGGCCGACAGAGGATGAGATGGCTGGATGGCATCACTGACTCAATGGACATGAGTTTGAGTAAACTCCAGGAGTTGGTGATGGACAGGGAGACCTGACGTGCTGTGATTCATGGAGTTGCAAGGAGTCGGACACAACTGAGCGACTGAACTGAACTGACTGAAGTAAGAATTAAATATTTAACTTTAGATGCAGATGTTGGCCTTTTATATAGCAATATGCCTGAAAGCCCCTTTCTTGGATCACAGCCTTGTCATGGCAAAGGGTCTTGCATAACTCACTGACACTATGAGCCATGCCATGCAGGACCATCCAAAATAGATGAGTCATAAAGGAGAGTTCTGACAAAATGTGGTCCCCTGGAGGAGGGAATGGCAAGCAACTCCTGTATTCTTGCTCTGAGAACCCCATGAACAGCATAAAAAGGAGAAAAGGTATGACACCAGAATTTGACCCACCCCACCCCACCAAGGTCAGAGGGTATCCAATGTGCCACTGGGGAAGAGTGGAGGGCAATTACTAATAGCTACTGAAAGGAAGAAGCAGTTGGGCAAAAGCAGAAATGACAGGCAGTTGTGGACGTGTCTCATAATAAAAGTGAAACCCAATGCTGTAAGAAACAATATTATATAGGAACTTGGATTGTCAGGCCCACGAATCATGGTAAGTTGAACGTGGTCAAGCAGGAGATGGCAAGAATGAACATCAACATCTTAGGAATCAGTGAACTAAAATGGACAGGTATGGGAAAATTTAATTCAGAACATCATTATATCTACTTTTGTGTGCAAGAATCCCATAGAAGAAATGGAGTAGCCTTCATAGTCAACAAGAGCCCAAAATGCAGTACTTGGGTGCAGTCTCTAAAATGACAGAATGATCTGTTAGTTTCCAAGACAAACTATTCAGCATCACAGTAATCCAAGTCTATACCCAGTCACTGATGCCAAAGAAGATGAAGTTGAATGGCTCTATGAAGACCTAAAAGACCTTCTAGAACTAATACCAAAAAAAGATGTCCTTTTCTTCATGGGGATTTGGGATGTAAAAGTAGGAAGTCAAGAGATACCTGGAGTAACAGGCAAGTTTGGCCTTGGAGTACAAAATGAAGTAGGGCAAAGGCTAACAGAGTTTTCTCAAGAGAAAACACTAGTCATAGCAAACACCCTTTTCCAGTAACAAAAGATAACTCTACACATAGACATCCCAAATAGTCAATACTGAAGTCAGATTGATCATAATTTTTACAGCAGAAAATGGACAAGCTCTTTACAGTCAGTAAAAACAAGCCCTAGAGCTGATTGTGGCTCAGATCATCAGTTCCTTATTGCAAAATTCAGGCTTAAATTGAAGAAAGTAGGGATCATATGAAAAGCAAGGGAATTTCAGAAAACATCTACTTCTATTTCATTGACTATGCCAAAGCCTTTGACTGTGTGGCTCACGAAAAAACTGGAAAATTCTTGAAGAGATGGGAATATCAGACCTCTTTACCTGTCTCCTAAGAAAATCCGTATGCAGGTCAAGAAGCAAGAATTAGAACGTTACATGGAACAACTAGCTGATTCAAATTGGGAAAGGAGTATGACAAGGCTGTATTGCTTATTAAACTTATATGCAGTGTACATTATTCAAAATGTCAAGCTGGGTGAATCAGAAGCTGGAATCTAGATTGCTGGGAGAAATATCAACAACTTTGGATATATAGATGATACCACTTGAATGGCAGAAAGTGAAAAGGAAAAAAAGAGCTTCTTGATGAAGATGAAAGAGGAGAGTGAAAAAGTTGGCTTAAAATGCAACATTCAAAAAACTAAAATCAAGGCACCTGGTCCCATTACTTCATGGCAAATAAAAGGGGGGGAAAGTAGAGGCAGTGACAAATTTCTTTTCTTGGGCTCCAAAATCACTGCAGATGGTAACTGCAGCCATGAAATTAGAAGATGCTTGCTCCTCAGGAGGAAAGTTATGACCAACCTAGACAGTGTATTAAAAAGATATCCTTTGCCAACAAAGGTTCATATAATCAAAGCTATGGCTTTTCCAGTAGTGATGTACAAATGTGAGAGTTGGACCACAAAGAAGGCTGAGTGCTGAAGAGTTATGCTTTCAAACTGTGATGCTGGAGAAGACTCTTGGGAGTCCCTTGGACTGCAAGGAGGTCAAACCAGACAAAACAAAAGGAAATCCATCCTGAATGTTCATTGAAAGGACTGATTAACTGAAGCTGAAACTCCAATACTTTGGCCACCTGATGTGATGAGCTGACTTATAGGAAATGTCCCAGATGCTGGAAAAGATTGAAGGCAGAAAGAGAAGGCGGGAGAGGATAAGTAGGTTAGATAACATCACCAACTCAATGGACATGAATTTGCGTAAACTGTGGGCGATTGTGAAGGGCAGGGAAACCTGGCGTGCCGCAGTGCATGGGATGGCAAAAAGCGGGCATGAGTTAGCACCTGAACAACAATCACATGCCTGGGAGCAGACTTGTGTATTAAATGAATGAAAGAAAACTAACAGTCTACAGAGTGCACGAAATCAATGTATGAATGATTAACTGACAAAATGACTTGAAGATAGCAACCCTATCTAAAGAAAACTGCCTAAAGAAAACTGCAAGTTTTTGTTTTTCTTAAAACTTATCCTCACTTACCACTATCATTCCTGTCACTGTCTTGAAACTATTGTGTATATTTTGCCTATAATCATACTTTGTTTTTATACTTTACTATGATTGGTGAATATTTGCCATGTGTCAGGGAGAATAAATGATATATATTAGGATAAATATAGTAGAAGTCTTCACTGTAGCAGGGTTTAAGATTAGGTAAACTAATTTTTTCCAAGATACATAGTTATTTTGCTTTGATTTAAACCTAAATTTATCCAAAGCTAAAATCATGATGTTGTCCCTTAAACTCACAAATCTCAAAATATATCCTTTATACTATAACTGATTAGTGAGCTATATGTATTATTTATAGATTTTCTTCTAGCCAATTAATATACTTATCTTTTATTCTAATGCCTAGCTGTAAATTAATTGGTGAAGCCATGAATGATAAAGCTCCATGGATTCCATCCTCCATATGGTCATGAGAAACTTTAACTCCAACATTTTGAAGTCGTGAGACATACATAAGTCCATCATCTCTTATAAGATCATATTGACAGGTGAGGATGTAAGTTAAGGGCAAATTTTGCAACTGGGAATCATTGACTGCCAAGGGTGATAACCTACTATCCAAAAGTGCTGAATACGAAGGATTAAGTCTTCCAAGAATTGGTTCTGCATATACATGGTTCTTCTTATACTTCTCAGGAAGGAAGATACTCCAGTCAACCAACTTGAACAGATGCCTTGAACCATGAGGCATGTGTTGATTTTTCATCATTGCCTGGGGGAGTGCTTTATCCTGAGTCAAATACAGGCATGCAAGTTCTATTCCCAGTTTCTTTGACAGAATTAGACCATGTTCATTTTCTCTTTGAGAAGGAATGGCGATATCAATGACCTGTAAGCTGGGGTAAATTAAAGCTTGTGCTTTCAGCTTATTTTTGAATTCTGGATCATTCTGTATCTGAAAAATATATATAATAAAATGTGAATGAATCAAAGGCTTCAAAACTACAGGAGTGGCAGCCTTCATTCCAATCATATCAGCTGTGATGATGTAAATAATTATAAAAATGATATAGTTCCTAGTAATTATTTTCATCATATTTATACTGTACAGGGCATTAAAATGTGTCATCCCACTTTCATCACTAAAGTAATGATTCACACATATACACACATGTATTTATTAATATATGTAAGGTAAAGTTAGTCACTCAGTCATGTCTGACTCTTTGTGACCCCAAGGACTGTAGCCCATCAGGCTCTTCTGTCCATGGAATTCTCCAGGCAAGAATGCTGGAGTGGGTTGTCATTTCCTTCTCCAGGAGACATTCCCAACCCAGGGATTGAACTGAGGTGTCCCAATTGCAGGCAGACTCTTTACCAACTGAGTCACCAGGGAACCACCAAACAAAAAATTAATTATGTGATTCCTAGGAAAGAGGAAAAGCTATCTATATTGAAAACCATTTTTGACCTAAAGTGACCTAAGTGAGAAGAGAAAATGAATACAGCAACAGGATATCAATATCCAAATTCACATTATCTAAATTCAAAAGGAACTCTATCAAGTTAAAGGAAATATTCCTAATATACAACTCGCCTTCAGGCAGCATGTATTTGGAGATTCTCTTTCTTACAGAGATAAGAGAGCCTGAGATTTCAGCTATGGGGTGAGAAGAGCTATCATAAATTTCTCTTACCCTTTCTTTTACTCCTATGCTCTCTAGGAGAAAACCTACAATTAACCTCTGAGGAGCAACTACCTAGACACAGATCAACCTTCTTAACAATGACATCAATAGAAGTAAATACACCAGCTGCCACTCCACATGAAAATTTCAATATCTGGAGGGTCTTTCTTAAAGTTAGGCCCTCACCAAAGTCGCTGACATACCAAATGAGAGAATTAATTGAAAATAATCCCAGTGGAACCTCACAAGGGGTTCAGTTAGCCAACCAACTGAAACTGCACACCCAAGGCATAGTGGGTGCCACAATTCCAAAGCAGAAAATGAGGAAAGACAAATTTCTCTAACATAATCTCTCGAATGCTCTTGATCACACCCCTGTGCCCTCAGATGGATTATTTCCTAAACCAGCTGGCTCATCTCATAAGCAGAATAGAAGAACAACTGCACACACATAAACAAAAATGAGACGGAGAGACCAATACCTTCCCAGGCTAGTAGCAAAAGTGATCCTACAAGAGAAGTTAGAAGATCCTGCTGGTTTTAGAGATAGGTATTCCTCTTACTGGAGAGGGCAATGGAAACCCACTCCAGTACTCTTGCCTGGAAAATCCCATGGGCAGAGGAGCCTGGTGGGCTGCAGTCCATGGGGTCGTGAAGAGTCGGACACGACTGAACGACTTCACTTTCACTTTTCACTTTCATGCATTGGAGAAGGAAATGGCAACCCACTCCAGTGTTCTTGCCTGGAGAATCCCAGGGATGGAGGAGCCTGGTGGGCTGCCATCTATGCGGTCGCAAACAGTCGGACACGACTGAAATGACTTAGCAGCAGCATCCCTCTTATTATGTCAGTTTTGTTCCAAAAAATTGGCTTTGGAAGTAATAAGTATATATTCTACTGAATTCCTTTTTCAAATGTATTAGTTATTGTGGACTGCTATTATTTAATTGCACATAGCAAGGATTTTTTCATAAAGAAGGCAAAGCACCGAATCATTGATGTTTTCCAACTGTGGTGCTGGAGAAGCCTCTTGAGAGTCCCTTGGACAGCAAGAAGATCAAATCAGTCAATCCCAAAGGAAATCAACCCTAAATACTGAAGCTTCAATACTTTGGCCACATGATATAAACAGCCAACACACTGGAAAAAAACCTGATGCTGGCAAAGACTGAAGGCAGAAGAAGAGGGTGACAGAGGATGAGATGGTTGGATGGCATCACCGATGCAATGGACATGAATTTGGGCAAACTCTGGTACATAGTGAGGGACAAGAAGGCCTGGTGTACTGCAGGCCATGGGGTCAAGAAGGGTCAGAGATGATTTGGTAACTGAACAACGAACTGCAGCAAGGGTTTGAACGTTGTAAAAATGGCCATTTTTCTTTTTTATTACTATAGTGATTCTTCCATACAAGCATGACATGTGGCCCAAATGTTACCTGCTCACATTCCACTGAAATACATGAACTACAGTAATCCCAAGTGCTTGGTAGACTTTACAGTTTACTTGAAGAGAACAATGGGCTTCCCTGGTAGCTCAGTGATAAAGAATTTGTTTGCAATGCAGGAGACCCGAGTTCAACCCCTGGGTCTGGAAGATCCCCTGGAGGAGGGTATAGCAACCCACTCAAGTACTTTTGCCTAGAGAATCCCACAGACAGAGGAGCCTGGAGGGTGAAGGTCCACAGGGTCGCAAAGAGTCGGACACAACTGAAGCGACAAACAGCAGCAAGGAGAACTGTCAGGAAGCATTTAACAAAAGGCTTCCTGTGTGCTGTTTTTGGATCTGTCAGGAACCCTCTGGCCCTTACTGATTCCTGAATATTCAGGAATTAAGAGGAGAGGCATGCCTTTCCCAGGGCTGAGGAATCCAGGCATTTCTCATTACAGTGATAAGTACCCTCTTCCTTCTTATGAAAAGGTGATTGTTTGCAACTCTCTCTTTGATAGGGATCTTCTCATGTTTTGTAAGTCTGGAATTTTAATCTTTATCTTTGCTGAGAATAACCACCTTGTAAGACAGTGTATGTACCCACACCATGTTTATTAAAACACCTTTGCTCCATCAGAGCGTGGGTCCCCATGTCTTTCTTTCTATTCTTTCTTTCTCTCTCTCTATTTCTGGCTAATTCCTTGGAGCGCGGAGGCCCGCTGAGCTCACTTGCTTGCCCGGGTTTCTAACACCCTCTCCAGAAGGCGCACTGTGCCTTCACCCACTCGAGAGGGTGCCTGGTGCCCACGTGCAGCAGCACAAACCCTAAGAATACGACTCTATTGACTTTCCGCGCAAACCAGGGGATATCGGCCTCTTTCTCTCTCTTTCTTATTATCGACTCCAGACCACCAGGTTCTGGTCCATTAAAGGACCAACAGAGAACAAATCTGTTTATCACGTTAAAAATGGTTCCTAGACATTGTTTTATTTCCCTCAAAATTGGTGATTAAATTAGGAGGCTTATTTATAATGAAGAAGGAATTCATAGGGCCTGGACTCCATCTCAGGCCTGTCCGTGCTGGCCGTGCTCGGCTGCCTCTCCAGCGGACTCTGAACTCTCTGCTTAGTGCCTGTGGGGACGACAATGGAAGGATAAGACCCCCTCCAGACAGGGGAATCTTGAAGATCACATCCAGGCTACTCATTGCCTAAGAGGAAGCATACCGTAATCACCCCTGTCTCTGGACAGGTCATAAACTTTTTTTCGTATCTATCAGGATGTAATCACAGGCTTATCGATTATTAACTGGTTGGAATGTAACTGCGGGCTTATTGACTATTGACTGTTTGGACACGTACACATGGGGTAGGCGGTGGGTTTAGACACGTACACATGGGGTAGGTGGTGGGTTTAGACACGTACACATGGGGTAGGTGGTGGGTTTAGACACGTACGCATGGGGTATAAAAGATTTTCACAAATGCTGGACGGGGTCCTTGGCTAAGAGGAGACTCTGCCTTGGGCCCGCCGGTGTAATAAACTGCACTCCACTATCTGCATTGTCCTTCTGAGTGAGTCTGTTTCCCGGAAAGCGTGGCTATAACAATAAGGATATTTTTTTTTCCTTCAATGCTTTTAGAGCCACATTGTCTAAAGGTAAAGTCCTGTAAAAGGACAGGTTTTTTTGTTGTTGGTTTTTCCATTTAGCAGTTTAAAATAGAAGTCTGTTAAAAGCATTCCAACAAAAAGAAAACGATACTTTGTGATGGAGTTGTAGCACATGTACGCGTCATAAATAAGTATAACACATAAGACATAAGACATACCAGCTGAGCCACTGCCGCTGCAATTAAACCCCCAGCACTATCACCTGAAATACAGACTCGAGCGGGATCCACTCCATATTTTGCAAGAATCTTATCTTGTAGAAAGAATTTGACCACAGAAACGACATCTTCATGGGCAACAGGAAATTGATATTGATGACCTAATCTGTAACTTCAGACAAAGAAAAAAAAGAAAGAAAAGCAGACATGATTAAACTTCAGTTGCATTTATTGAGGTATCTCTCAATACAATCAATAGGTCCAGAGAAGAAAATTGACCCTGTTTTGAATCTTTCATTTCCTTGACTTTCAGCAATCATACCTAGACTTACTACTAACTTGTTTTTCAAATAAAATGTAGATTTTTGGATAAAGCTTTTTTCAAATGTCCTATTCTATGGGGACTTGAGAGAGATAAAGATTATGTCTTCATCGTCAGAACACTGTATATAGATTTTTCAGCAAATGTGCAATCAATAGGGGAGATGATCTCTCTGTAGCATTTATTAGATTCTCAAATGCAGTTGGTAGCAAATATTTTCCCAACCATGTTAAGAGTGCACACTAGATTTTCAAAGCAGCAAATCTGAGAATGAATGATTTGTAGAAGTCTTATGTTAGAAATTTATTTAGGTAAAAATTCTATAAAATAGCATGTTCTGTTATCAAAACTTATATCATAAGGTGAATACATGAGTATGAGCTTACATATGACCTGCAAACATAATTCAAAAGAAAAGTTTTGAAATTTGATATTGAAGTACAGTAAGTGATCTTGTGTAACAACTGTCAAAATCATTTTAAGGCAAATTATTAGAGCATCTGTTAATGTGAACAACTATATGTATATCTCTCTAGTTTATTCATCTAATATTGGGGCAAATTCTATTGGGTTGTCTTACTTTTTTTTATTTCTACTTATACTGGTAATCTTACTATAAATTTGAATTGGTAAGTTAATAATATCAACACTAACCATTACATTCTGGACAGATAACCCTTGCAGTTTTGCCCGACTGTAATCTATCTTACCAGAAGTTGGTAAAGGACAAGAAGGCCTGGAATGCTGCAGTCCATGGGGTTGCAACTGGGTCAGATGCGACTGGGAGACTGAACAACAACAATCTACATCTAAAATATCTGAAATATATTTTAAATATAGTATAAACTAAAGAACATATCAAAATATACTGCTACTTTAAAAGCTCTTCAGGATTAAAAAAATAAATATCAGAAATAACTGATGGAATTCTTAAGATAGGTACAATACATATTACCATTTAAAAGTACCTAAGATAATAAAGAGTTGACTCATTGGGAAAGACCCTGATGCTGGGAGGGATTGAGGGCAGGAGGAGAAGGGGATGACAGAGGATGAGATGGCTGGATGGCATCACTGACTCAATGGACATGAGTTTGAGTAAACTCCGGGAGTTGGTGATGGACAGGGAGGCCTGGCGTGCTGCGATTCATGGGGTCACAAAGAGTCGGACATGACTGAGCGACTGAACTGAACTGAAGATAATAAAATGGTACATTAGGTTAAAATCATTGAGTGAAAGGGAGAATATTCTAATTATTATAGAAGTGTCTCTGAAAACATCTAGGTTTCCTGTTGCTCTAAGGCAGCAATGATGAGCAGGACAGCACTGGTTTCACTTGTATGTTATATTCAATCTACTTAAGTTCTTACATACCGAGAAATTCCACCATATTCTCTATTCACTATTGGGCTAGAAGTCTCTAAGAAAATTTCTGTACTACTTAATTGATGGGGAAAATGGGGGAAAAATTCATCCTGAAGATGGAGTACAGAGAATGTCTAAATAGGCCATAAAGGATGGGACATTTCCTAGTCTTTGCTGCATATTGTTGGAAATTTGGGCAAAAATCATGAGCACTTATGTTCTCTCATTTTGAGAATGACTATAAACTCCCAGATGGTTCCAACATTTTCATCTGATGCTCCTCCTAAAGAATATCTATATAACTGACATCTTATAATAACCTATAATGGAAAATAATCTGAAAAACTGTGCATAACTAATCACTCTGCTATAGCCCACCAGACTCCTCTGTCCATGGGATCCTCCAGACAAGAATACTGGAGTGGGTTGCCATGCCCTTCTCTGAAATCAACTGCAGTTTAATTTTAAAAAAGAATATTTATAAAATTTATTTTTTATCACCAACTCAAGAAAACAAAAAACCCCTCAGCATCCCAAATGTGTAATGGATAATTAAGCACCTAGGCATTTCTAGAAAATATCATAGTGGTATTGCCAAAAATGTTCAGCCTGTGGTGCCTCCCAGAGGTCTGTCTAATGACAGAGATTAAAGGGAAACTAGGCCCCTTTGCTGGAGAAGGAAATGGCAACCCACTCCAGTGTTCTTGCCTGGAGAATCCTAGGGACGGCGGAGCCTGGTAGGCTGCTGTCTATGGGGTCACACAGAGTTGGACACGACTGAAGCGACTTAGCAGCAGCAGCAGCAGACCCCTTTGTATAATTCCCTGGTGGCTCAGATGGTAAAGCAGCTGCCTACAATCCTACAATGCAGGAGACCTGGGTTCAATCCCTGGGTCAGGAAGGTCTCCTGGAGAAGGCAATGGCAACCCACTCCAGTATTCTTGCCTGGAAAATCCCATGGACGGAGGACCCTGGTAGGCTACAGTCCATGGGGTCACAAAGAGTTGGACACAATTGAATGCTTTCACTTTCACTTTCAGGCCCCTTTGGGGAAGAGTGGATAATGTAACACTAATAAAAGTTACTAACATAAACCAAAAAATCCCTAAGATCCCTGTCCTTTTGGAGGCTTGGGTGCCTTCTTTTAAAACTATGTCATAAAGGCAAAAGATCATGAAAAAAAAAAAAAATGTATATCATGCTCTTACTCCACTCCCACAACGACAGCACCAAGATTCTTTGCCGTCTGTCTATTCAGGAGGTCCAAAGCTGCTAATTCTGAAATGAAAAAAAAATAATTTGAAAGTGTACTCTGTAAATAAAGAGCAATGGAAAACCACCTACACGTGTGAAATGTGATAGAAATGTACTTATGATTAGAGAGTTTCAGTGAAAAAAGAGGAGTGGTCATTCTCAAATTACACAGTGTAAAGAATTATTGAGAAGGGGAAAATGGATTCCACAGTGTATGAAAGTGAGCCTGAGAAATATAAAGAGAGTGATAGAGGACTACAAAGAGAGAGAGAGATTCCAAAGCAAGGAAGATCAAGGTAGAAGAGGTTGAAACATGCTTAGGTGTCACTGGAGAGGACACATTTCTAGACAGAGGAAAGAGAAATATGGATTAAACGCCAAACAATATGAGAAAATATGATCCCAGACAAAAATAGAGATTACATTTTACCAAAACATTAAAGTGCATCTTGTAGGATATAAGTAGAAAGAAGTGAAATTAAAGATTAAAACAGTGCTAATAATTGTTAAGGACACATAAGGTACTTATGGAGAGGGGGAGTGGAACATTCTGAATTTGGATAGACATCCTTGATAATTGAGAGAGGATGAACTGAGAGACTTGAAAGAGCACCGAGTGTTTGGAAGTGACATTGACATGAAGGATAGAAACTAAATACACACAAGAAACAGCGTCTTTAAGCCACCTTGACGGTTGGTAGAATGGGGCTGCTCACCAGTGATGTTAGGGTTAAGCCTGTGGATCCTGCTGATAGGCCTAGATGTGGCCACAAGTTCTACCACTTGCTAATAATAGGGCTTGGAACAAGTTACTGAACCACTAGCTACCTTCTCTGTAAAACTGTGACAGTGTTAGCCACCCTAAGAATGTGATTACCAATCAAATAAAGGTGGACCTCCCACCCGACGAGAGTAGCATCTGTGGTTGTTTTGAAACGTTAAACAGATCACAAAGTCAAAATCCTGGGTATAATGACTTAGGCTATAGGCTTTTTGAGGAAAGGAGTCATTATTTGCGTCTTACATTCTGAATTGCCTTAATACAATATCCTCTGTATTCAATGCTATGTGGTGAATCAATAATATCAAGAGTATAAAAGCAACTGTGTGTATAGGTGTGTATGTGAACTCTATGTGATATGTCTGAGCATGTTTGAGTTTGTGCCTGTGAGAATGTGTATGACTCTAATTTTCTTAGCTATTCCATTGTACTTCTTAGAATCATTTGCAAACATCAGATGGGAATAGACTTGATGGGAGGATCTAATTCCTCGGTTTTATTTTATTTTTCCATTTGAAGTTCAAAATGAATTTCCCATTTTACATTGTCAGTGTAACTTTATTTGATAATAATTTTTATAATAATCTTATATTTTTAAGATTTGCCAAGAAGTATATGAAGACCTATATATGAACCATGAATGATACATATACATACTTACAAACTTATCAACACTCTGCTAATTAGATATATACCACAATGTATTCTAATATAAATACATGTAATGTGCAATACACACAAACACACATGCTCACTCATATTTGCTTATATAAAAAGCACTTACTACAACTTCCCAAAACAAAGGCACCACCATGAACAAAAATTACAGCTGGTCTCTGGCTTGCTGACTTCCTCTTAGGCAAGTACAAACGTACTGGAATATCACTAAAGGTTATATCCATCACTGTAACGTTTTCATCTGAAATTGGTAGTGTGTAGTCCAGTTTCATTAACATGGAAAACAATTCATCAAATCTTTTAAGACCTATTTTTTCCAATAATGTAGCCTGTCAAAACAAACAAAAACAAATTAAAACACTAAACATTTTGATTTTTAGTACCATCAAATGCAAATAAATATGCACTCAAAAAAGAAGAAAAAAATATAATAATACTTTAGAGGCCTTATTGTACAGCCTAATACATAAACTAGAGTTGCTCCCAAATAAATCTCAAGTATGTAGTGTTTTTAAACTAAGAGTAGTCTCATTCATTTAACTTCAATCAGTTTACATGCAACTTATTTTGGTCTACCTGTTTCTTAAATGTAAGTTGTAAAATTTTATCATAAAAATTAACTGAGTAACAAGATTTTATACTTCTCTGTATGCAAATTCTAAATATTTTAATTTCATTTCATTACTTATTCATTTAAAATTTCAGAGAGTTTATAATCTCTGGCAAAATTTCATCAGAATTTTTAGTCACCAATAAGCTAAATTTAAACTTGTCCATGGAAAGGATCATTAATTATATAGTCAAAGCAATTTGGATATTGAAGAATAAGATTGGTGGACTCATAGAACCTTATTCCAAGACTCCTGAGAAGATAGAATAGATAATACGTGTATTATTGGTGAAAGACTGGACTCACAAATTAAGGGAAGAACACAGAGTCAGTTCAGAAATAAACATACAAATATGTCCAGTATATTTCTGACACAGACACAAAGCAATTCAGTGAAGAAAGATGTTTCAACAAATGGTGTTGGAGCAATTGGACATCCATATGCAAAAAAAGGTACCTTCATCAATTCCTCACACTTTACATAGAAATTAACTCATAAAGGATCCAATACCTAAATGCAAAAAAAGTAAAACGACAAACCTCTTAGAAGATATCATAGGAGAAAATCTTTGTGATTTTATGCTAGGTTAAAAAGTTCTTAAGAGGCTTAAAGACTTCCCAGGTGGGCCAGTGATAAAAAATCCACCTGCCAACTCAGGAGATGCAGGAGAGGCGGGTTCCGTTTCTGGGTTGGAAAGGTTCTCTGGAGGAGGAAATGGCAACCAACTCTGGTATTCTTGCCTGGAAAATTCCATGGACAGAGGAGTCTGGCAGGCTACAGTCCACGGGGTTGCAAAGGCTTAGACACAACTGGTCTCACACCCACACACATATACACACACACACGCACACACAGACAATATCAAAAAACAAAAGATTTCTGTAGAAAAAGATAAAAAGGACTTCAACAAAATATAAAGGCTTTTGCTGTATAACTCAAGAGAACAAAATGAGAAGTTCAAGATTGAGAGAAAATATTTGCAAAGTAAGTATCTGTTAAATGACCTCATCCCAAATGCAAAGAATTCACAATAATCAACAATAGCAAAATGAAGAACCTTTTTTTTTCAAATGGAGAAAAGATTAAACACAGATGTCACCACAAAAAAACATGGAATAACAAATAAATACATGAAAAGTTACCCAATACCTGTAATCTCTAAGGAAGTGAAAATATATGCCACAATCAGATATTTTGACACACTTATTAGAATGGTTTTTAAAGAAAAACTTAAAATATTAAATGCTAGTAAGGACTTAGACCAAGTAAAACTTTCATATATTGCTGGTCTGAATGCAAAGTTGTATAGCTTCTTTGGAAAAAAAAATTGGGGCAATTTCCTATAAATTTAAGTATACATTTAAAATATGACCCAGCACATCTAGCTCTAGATACTGACTCAACAGAAATTAAAATTTTTGTTCATATTACCTCCAAAGTGGGAACAACCTAAATATCTTTCAACTGTTTATTGAGAACAAATCATGATATACCCACATAATGGAGTACTACACAGCTTTAGAAAGGATTGAAATTATGATACTCAGTGAGTGGATTACTCTCAAATGCATTATGCTCAGTGAAATGCATTAAGCTGGCTTCAAAATCCACATGCAGTATGAACTCATTTATATGATATTATGGAAAAGGCAAAGTATACAGACTTATAGTGATCCGTGGTTACCTTGAATTTAGGGTGGGGAAGAGTTTACTGCAGATTCTTCACCACAGAGCCAGCAGGGAAGCCCAGAAAGGGCAGCACAAGCGTGATTTGGGGGATTATGTTTTCATGTCTTGATTAGCTTAGTGGTTGCATGAATCTCTACCTATATTAAACTATATGCTGCTGCTGCTGCTGCTAAGTCGCTTCAGTCATGTCCGGCTCTGTGCGACCCCATAGACGGCAGCCCACCAGGCTCCACCGTCCCTGGGACTCTCCAGGCAAGAACACTGGAGTGGGTTGCCATTTCCTTCTCCAATGCATGAAAGTGAAAAGTGA
Source organism: Cervus elaphus (assembly GCF_910594005.1). Lineage (NCBI taxonomy): Eukaryota > Metazoa > Chordata > Mammalia > Artiodactyla > Cervidae > Cervus > Cervus elaphus. The sequence goes on along the minus strand of NC_057833.1, from coordinate 5,724,377 downwards.
AAGTGAAGTTTCCCAGTCATGTCTGACTCTCAGCGACCCCATGGACTGCAGTCCACCAGGCTCCTCCGGCCATGGGGTTTTCCAGGCAAGAGTACTGGAGTGGGGTGCCATTGCCTTCTCCATTAAACTACATAGGACTATGTAATCAAAAGACTGAAATTTAACTGCATGGAAAGTTAAAAGTTGGCAAAATGATAAAAAGAGGTAGAGTATGAATATAGATTGTCTGGGTTTGATCTCCAATTCTAAAATTTATTAACTCTATGTCTTTGGATTACTTATTTCTTATGTCTTGCTTTCCTCATTGTAAAGTAAGGGTAAAAATTATTGACTTGTTCAAAGCACAGTTTTAAGTGTTAAGTCATACTTTTAATGAACTTAAAGTAGGGTAGGCTACACCACAAGTGCTCAATAATTCTTAGCTTTTTTCATTAACAACATGTATAGAAAATATTCTCAAATATTTTCACAGCTGGATGAAGATAATCACAGTGAAGATAATTTCAATTTAGCAGATATATCACTTTAAAATCAACTTTTTTTTACTTTTGGCCCCTCATTTCTCATAGATCCTATCTTGGAGTAGATACTGACTAGAACTCTATTGAATAAAAAACAGTTATTCATGTTAATACCATTTTAGATATCACTGCAAGCTATCTTGGAACACCTGCTCCCTTATTCTCATAGTAACTCTGAAATGTGCTTATAGACTTCTCACTTTGCAATTGAAAAAAACTGAGCCATAAAAGGATGAAGTAGACTCTTTCAAGGAATGATTGGCTGCTTTTAAAATTAATGCTCTCTCTTTCTTCTCCTGCTGTCAATAAAATGAATGTGTAACTTATATTTTTCCATATCTTTTATCAAGAACTGTGATGTTTGCTTTCATGACATATGTTAAAAATCTCAGTCATGGCAGTAACAAAATGATTATTACACAAATAAGTAGAAACTGATGAATTGCTAGCATAGTTCACACATATACACGTAAAATGCACCTATAAGCAAATACAAATGTTGGTTCTACTTTGGATGAACAATAGTTTAATTCTGTTTTGCATTTGATAATTAAAAGTGGAATTTTAAAGTTGCATGTTTTCAGGATATACTAACATTGATGAGCCAGAGTAATAAACTCTGTAGTAGTAACTCTGAAGTTTAAGATATATAAGCTGTTCAGAAAATAACATGGCAGTTTCTCCGTAGGGCTGGCACTTACTTGTTTTTCTCTAATATCCACCGAATGAAAAGGTGAAGGCTTTGCAATGAAAGGAAGCATTAAGGCCAAGGGGTGATTTGGCATACTTTGGACTTTGGGCAGGAGATACCTTGGGATCTAGTTTGACAGATCTGTCATCTCCTCTGGGTAGCACAATAGACAGCCACTTCCCAGGTACCATGCACTGCTCTGGTTATTTTTCATCTGTTGATGCATTTTCCCTCAGACTTTCTATTGTTCATATCATTTATAAGGCCTCCAGGTAGCAGCATGATTTGAGAGGAGAGTGTCATATTTTCAGTGGGGTAGAACTTAGTTCAAATTCTGGCACTGTCACAAAAAAATCTGAAAACCAGCAATTTAAGATTGAAGGTAGACAACAGAGTGGTTTTCAAAGTATGGTCTTGGAATTCTTGTGGGCATCTTGTTTATTTTATAAGCAGAAATTTTACTTCCCCAAGTTTTGTACAGATTCAAATGGGCTTCATAATGATTTATTCAATTAAACAGATTAATAATATTTGGCTCATTTATCCCAAAAGAAAACTGAAGTCTCTTTCAAAATGCTAATTGAAAGAAAGCTTACATGTTCTTGTAACAAGGCATCCCAATCACCTGGAAAAGAAAAACTTACCATAAGTGAAGTTATTTTTATAGCAGCATCAATGGTCCTTACTTTCCAGGGTTCTTCAATGTTTTCTGGTATTGGTGTATAAATATAATAAGCAAAGAGGATACAAGTCAGTCCAAAGCACAGAGTTTTGTACCCCATAATGATATTCTTTTCACAACCCCTCTGCAGTAATAATATAATGTGGCCCTATATATACTAAAATGCTTGGTAGGTGGACAAAGATACTTGACAGGCTCCTGCTAACGTGATCATATTACTTGAAATGTAATCAGTTGCAAGATTAACAGTGACGACAGTAACTAGTTCAACAGTTACTCTATCTGAAATACAGTTCACAATATCTTTCATCAAATCTGTAGACAGAGTAGCAAAAGATTTTTAAATGCTGGTAGAAGCTCTTTCACCCTGTGACACCATCATTGACTCAGCACAACAAATTTTATTATGAGTTTAAACAGAACACATGATAAACCATGATGTCTGTTTCTTCTATTAATATTTTGTAAAGATTACTGTGAAGAGTTTAATTAAAAACAATGTCAGGCAATATTTAGTTACTCTCAAGGCTAATGCCTTTGTCATAGATTACTACAAAACTAAAATCCACTTTGGTCTACTGATCCTTAGACAAGAAGATAAGAACATGGTATTCTTAAGCAAGTTCCAGAATTAATTCAACAAGCTCAGAAATATTTATAAAGTGCATGCTTACATTAAGAATGCAAATTTTCAACCTATTTAGTTGAGCAATCATGCAAAAAGGAGATATTCATTTAACCAAATATTTATTATCTGTTTATATTTGCTAAACTCTGTATTGGGCAAAATGGTAAGAAAACTGAGCAAATTCTTGCATATGTCCATTCCTCGGTGGAGCTTATGCAAACTTCCTGATTTCCATTTTTCCTAAGACCATGTTTTGGGAATTTTGTCACAGACTAGTTTATTTGGGGTCTCCCCTGTTTCTTCATTCACTTTGCAGCAGAAGTCATCACTTTTACTATAATTGCTGCATTATCCCTATGCCATCATTTCTCAATACAACCCTGCTTTATTATCTATCTAAGCACCAGACTGAAAGGAATTAAGATTATTATTCTAAAAAAGTTGAGGAATAAGAACCACATGGGTGGCAAATGATAAGAAGGCTGGAAGGAAGCTATATATGAACAATCCAATATACAGAAAAGCATAATGGAAAAGTCAACATTTTGAAGTATCAGTCTAATTTTGTACAGTGTTCCATCTCCATCTTCTCTACCTTACTTGAAACCTCATTGGCCTTGCCTTCTCCCCATGGTTAGCTCTTTTTCTCTTAATTTCTAAATGATAGAACATGCTGTCAGAAAATGGAAAATATTATAATTTCTTCTACTGTCTGCATTTTGGAACCTAAAGTAAAAGTGAAAGTCGCTCAGTCATGTCCAACCCTTTGGGTCATAGAATTTTCTAGGTCAGAATACTGGAGTGGGTATCCTTTCCCTTCTTCAGGGGATCTTCCCAACCCAGAGATAGAACCCAGGTCTCCCGCATTGCAGGTGGATTCATTACCAGTTGAGCTCTAAGAGAAGCCCAAGAATACTGAAGTGGGTAGCCTATCCCTTTTCCAGGGGATCTTCCTGAACCCATGAATTGAACCGGGGTCTCCTGCATTGCACACAGATTCTTTACCAACTGAGCTATCAGGGAAACCCTTGGAACCTAAGCTCTTACACTAATAAAAGGGACTCTTGATAAAGACATGAATTTATATGTTTGATTGATACATGAAAGAGCTTCAGTGAAGAAATAGTTTTCTTCGGTTGTTGATTTCCCCCTCATTTGTGTGGTGGTGAGAGAGGGTGGTAAGCAGACTGAAAACAGACACATTTCTCAGCGTCTCTCAGGGTCATATGCCAAATTTTGACTGGAAGGGGGTGTCTGCCAAGCACACGGAACAAAGCTGAGCTTCAAACTGTAGAAATCAGATGTGAACTGAAATGAATTAAACATGCCACATAGCCATAGCTCAAATCAACTTCTGATTGGTTTGAAGTAATCAGCCCTCCCACTTGCTACAAAATATGGGTAAGGGTGTGTCCTATCTTTTTTTAAAAATAAAAAATCACTTCAATTTCAAAGATTCTTTTAAATGCAATGACTAGTATACACACACAATGCAGTAAAGAAGACCCACAGACAACTCTGATTTTAGAATTAAAAACAACAAATAGAGGTTAAAATAACTTTTAAATATGTTAAAGAAATTAGGTAAAATGGAGAAATGGAGAAAGGTGTTGAATTCATCACAGGTAAACCTAAGGAATATAAAATGTCATTCCACTATAAAAAATACAATGTCTGAAATTAAGGATCAATTGAGTAGACTAAGAAAAGAACTTAGAGATATGCCAGTATAAATTAGCCATGTGTACAATATCAAATGGTCTAATATAAGTGTAATAAGGACTGGAAATAAAAATAGGGAAGAAGCAAACTGGAAAATATGTTGGATGAAAAATTTCTAAAATTCATGAAAGTCATGAGCCCACAAGTCAAAAAGCTCAGTGAACTGAACAATATAAATATAAAAGAAATGACATATAGGCACACTATAGTTGTAATTGCTGAAAATCAAAGAGGAAGACAAAATTCTAAGACGGCTACCTAAGGTTTTTGGTTACTGGTGAACAAACACCTTACCTCAGTTATGCAATCAAACAACTTTCCAAGTATTGCTATGAAGAAATTTTTGCAAATGTAATGAAGGCTCCAAATCAGTTCACCTCAGACTTTCAATTCCCGACATGAGTAAGGTGTGTGTTAGTCACTCAGTCGTGTCCAACTCTGCGATCCTGTGGACTGTAGCCTGCCAGGCTCCTCTGTCCATGGACTTCTCCAGGCAAGAATACTGGAGTGGGTATCCCTTTTCCAAGGGATTTTCCTGACCCAGTGATCAAACCCAGGTTCCCTGCATTGCAGGCAGAATCTTAACCAGCTGAGGCACCAGGGAAGCCTGAAGCCCAAATGTTAAGCAATGTGGGCAGACTAAAAACTGAGTGGCTCCCAGCCAAACCACCTGCATGAAATCGGGTTTCTAAGTCCTATAACCATGAAGAACTAAATTCTAGACTTTAGAACCTAAAACATCCTGGAAGAAGGCTCCAAGCTTGAAAAGCTAATAGCACTCATCAAGATGTTGATTTAAGCAATAAAACTCTAAGGGCTGAACCAATCCTTACCTTGTAAGACCCACGAAATTTTGAAATATTTCCACTGCCTTAACCCATTAAATTTGTGAGAAGAAATAGCAATAGAAATTTCACAAATATTAAAGGAAACCAATGCCAGGGGTAGGGGGACACATCATATTATTAAGGAAAACAACAGGAATAATGGATATTATATACCATGTAACAGACACCAGAAGACAAATAAAACAGTAGTGAAAAGTGTGTGCATGCTCAGTAGCCAAGTCATCTCCAGCTCTTTGAGATCCCAAACACTCCTCTCTCCACGGATTTCCCTGGGCAAGAATATTGGAGTGGGTTGCCATTTCCTTCTACAGGGGATCTTACTGACCCAGGAATCAAACCCCCGACTCCTGCCTTAGCAGGTAGATTCTTCACCACTGAGCCTCCTGGGAAGCCTTTTTGGTACCTGAAAAGTACTGTAGATAAAAAACAATATAAAATTCTATACATGAAATAAAATATGCTTAAAGGGGCTAAAATAAAGACAGAGCCAAGATAGTTTGTCACCAGTAGATTCATAAGAAACATTAAGAAACTTTCTTCCAAAAAGCCAAAATAATCCCTGAAAGAAGTGCCAGCAGGTAAAAAGAAACCAGAAAGGATTTGAAACAAGGATATTTATTGCTATCACATTTTTTTTTAACTGAAGGACTTAAACAGTGAAGTAACTCAAGAAAAAGTAATGTGAGGCATAATGAAATAAAATTATTGGATTTTAAAGGCAAGACAGGAAAAATTAAACAAATTATCTCTCTGGATTCACTTGGGCCTCCTTTCTCTCTTCCTCGTGTCCAGTGTGTGTCTGCATTACTCATTAATGGAAACTCCTCAAAGATGGGAGTACCTGCTGACCATAAAGACCATTTCTTTTTCTTTCTGCTGACACTAGTAACCTCTGAAAAGAAGAGCATTCTTTCCCAACTCTGTAGGGGTCATGGTGATTTCCTGCTCTCTTTGTACTTGCTTACTATGTTGCTTGGTGAACTTTATGTAAAATATCTGTATGTCATTTTGATGTATAATCCTTTGTCTCTAAAATGTATATGACTGTGCCTTCGACTTCTAACAGACATAACAGAGCGCAGAGGTTTCAGAGAGTCTCTCTTGTGGGTTATAATCTTCAGTTTGGCTCAAATTAAATTTTCTCTTTTCTTCTTAACTTGACTGTTTTTTGAACTTTTACTGACAGCCACCAAGATGAAAACAAGGAAGAAAATCTCTCTCTTTGTTTTTGTTTCTTTTTTTTTTAGGCAATGCATGAATACTCTCAGAAAATCCAGAAGTATATATCTTCTGGAAATGCAAGTTTAGTAAGATTGCTTAATAAAACACAAATATTAAAAACATTATAAATATTGCAAATCAAATACATGTTCACAAAATATTGGAATATATATATATATATTTTTTTTTCCAGTGGGTTTTGTCATACATTGATATGAATCAGCCATAGATTTACACGCATTCCCCATCCCAATCCCCCCTCCTACCTCCCTCTCCACCCGATTCCTCTGGGTCTTCCCAGTGCACCAGGCCCGAGCACTTGTCTCATGCATCCCACCTGGGCTGGGGATCTGTTTCACCATAGATAGTATACATGCTGTTCTTTTGAAATATCCCACCCTCACATTCTCCCACAGAGTTCAATAGTCTGTTTTGTATTTCTGTGTCTCTTTTTCTGTTTTGCATATAGGGTTATCGTTACCATCTTTCTAAATTCCATATATATGTGTTAGTATGCTGTAATGGTCTTTATCTTTCTGGCTTACTTCACTCTGTATAAGGGGCTCCAGTTTCATCCATCTCATTAGGACTGGTTCAAATGAATTCTTTTTAATGGCTGAGTAATATTCCATGGTGTATATGTACCACAGCTTCCTTATCCATTCATCTGCTGATGGGCATCTAGGTTGCTTCCATGTCCTGGCTATTATAAACAGTGCTGCGATGAACATTGGGGTGCACGTGTCTCTTTCAGATCTGGTTTCCTCAGTGTGTATGCCCAGAAGTGGGATTGCTGGGTCATATGGCAGTTCTATTTCCAGTTTTTTAAGAAACCTCCACACTGTTCTCCATAGCGGCTGTACTAGTTTGCATTCCCACCAACAGTGTAAGAGGGTTCCCTTTTCTCCACACCCTCTCCAGCATTTATTGCTTGTAGACTTTTGGATAGCAGCCATCCTGACTGGCGTGTAATGGTACCTCATTGTGGTTTTGATTTGCATTTCTCTAATAATGAGTGATGTTGAGCATCTTTTCATGTGTTTGTTAGCCATCTGTATGTCTTCTTTGGAGAAATGTCTGTTTAGTTCTTTGGCCCATTTTTTGATTGGGTCATTTATTTTTCTGGAATTGAGCTGCAGGAGTTGCTTGTATATTTTTGAGATTAATCCTTTGTCTGTTTCTTCATTTGCTATTATTTTCTCCCAATCTGAGGGCTGCCTTTTCACCTTACTTATAGTTTCCTTTGTAGTGCAAAAGCTTTTAAGTTTCATTAGGTCCTATTTGTTTAGTTTTGCTTTTATTTCCAATATTCTGGGAGGTGGGTCATAGAGGATCTTGCTGTGATTTATGTCAGAGAGTGTTTTGCCTATGTTCTCCTCTAGGAGTTTTATAGTTTCTGGTCTTACATTTAGATCTTTAATATTGGAATATATATTTTAAAAACATTTAAAATTCTATTTGTTTTCTGGGCTAAGCAAATTAATAGGACATGATATACTCTCCCTCCTAACTCATGCTGCCCTGCTTAATTTGCAAATATAGGAAACAGTAGTTTGCAAGACACTGAACAGCAGGAAAAGGAGAATATTCCTAAAAGATAAGACATATGATTGCCCTAGATTACTGCCTTGGGAGAATTTTCTGTAGCAGAGAGGAAGGAAACCAGGAGAAGCCTGGTGACTCCCTAACATGAAGAAACAGAGAGAGACGTCTTTAGACACAAAGGTGGCTTAAGTTCACAGGACAGAAAACCATAGCTGAGAGCACCACACAGAATAAGAACCTCAGAGATGCAGCAGGGCTTCCTTGAATACTGACTGGTACAATGCACGTGGGGATCTGCCAGGGTCCAGCCTCAGAAGGATCCAGGGGTAACCTCAGGATGAACAGCATCGGCAAGAAAGAAAAAAAGAGAGAGAGAGAGAGAGACCAGACTGGGGTGTGCAGCAAGGTCTGGCAATGCTTTATTTTTCACTGTAGCCTTTTATACCCTAAGTTAGTACATTTTTAAGGGGAAGTGAAAGATAAGAATAAAGAGTTAGTTTAACATTACATCAGTTTGCCCTTTATGAGACCAGGATGTTTTCGGCATATTTTTTTGCTTATGAGAGTCTTTTTCCATAGTAGATTTTTGTGCATTATCTTCTGGCCTTGGGGCCCATTGCCATTTTATGACCTAGATGAATGCAAGGCTGTTTTCCATAGTCTACTTTTTATTGTTCTATTTTGCCTTGAGCTTAGCAGAAAACAGAAAAGTGGCAGTCTCATGGTACAGCAGGTTGCAACATAGTAGAGATACGATCCTGTTAACACAAAAGTCAGTCTTTTTGGAGAAGTTCTCAGCTAAATTTATCTAAAAAGTTTACCACACAAAGACTCTGTGGCTCTGGTGAGGCAGGCTCTGCTTAGCACTCTTGGTTAAAATTAACAATTATCTTATTGTTTCCACACTAGGGCTAAACTCTTATTTTTCTAAATCTTTAACTATAACCACTTTTAGAATAATATTTTTATGTTCTCTAATAGGGCTTCCTCACCCCTAAAGGGCTCTGTGGCTATTAGGGCATTTTGTGTGATCAGGTTCTTTATGCTGTTCATGATTAAGGTGTTGTGAGCAGTCATGTGCATTAGTACGCATTTGCCAAGCAGATTAGAATGCCAGTAAAGGGGTCTAAATTGAAACACTCCTTTCATCCTGGATAATCTTATAGGATACCACCGTCCGGGGGACATATTTAGTAAAATTCTAAGTTGATTCTATTTGGAAAGAGATCGGGGAAGGCCTTCTACCTGTGTCACAGAAATTAGGGAGTAGTCTAATATAGTAAGCATCAGAAAGACAGATATCATCATTAAGGTGAGCGCCAGGGCAGCTTTTTGAAATCCCTGAAGTCCTGATCTGCCTTGCCTGTCAGGTCTTCTTCTCACGACCTTGTCATGGGTGGGATCTTGTGTGCTGGCTCCCAGCAGGGATCACACTTGGGGAAGAGGAAAAAGCTACTAGAAATGATTAAAGAGTGACTAGTGCTCACAGAGGGTCAGGAGCCTTATCTGCGGTAAGAGTCCCATTGGAAAATTTCAAGATTCATGGGGCATTCAGTAGAAGACATAGAGGGCCTTAACTCAAAATCAGTGAATGATTAGTCCTAGACTGAATACTTCTCTGGTTCTGTCTAACAGATCTTAAAAGCAACAACTGAAAGAATCAAATTATTTTAAAAAATTTACTTGCACACAGAAAAGTAAGATTTACAATTTTGGCATCCAATAAAAAATAATGCAGCATGTGAACACTGGAAAACACCCTGACACTGGGAAAGGTTGAAGGCAGGAGGAGAAGGGGACGACAGAGGATGAGATGGTTGGATGGCATCACTGACTTGATGGACATGAATTCGAGCAAGCTCTGGGAGTTGGTGATGGACAGGGAAGCTTGGCATGCTGCAGTCCATGGGGTCGCAAAGAGTCTGACACGACTGAGTGACTGAACTGAACTGTGAATATTCAAGGGAAAGAAACCACATCATTTATAAATAAATCAAAGAATCAAAGTTGAACAGCCTAGCATAAATGTTAGAAAAAAATATTAAAACAGTATTCATAACTGTACACCAAAATGTCCATAAGTTACATAGAAACACACAAAATGAGCCACAATGGTATGGCCACTTGGAGGGGGGTTGGTCAGGAATATTTTTATGACTCAGAAAAACCTCCAAAATTTCATTTTTAACAAATGTAGGGTAAACTGAGTTTCCTGGGGTGGGGCTGCAGGCTCCCAGGCTGTGCTCTGGAAGAGGAATGGATTTCTCATGTATGAAAACAGTCCTCCATCTAGGTTATATGGCCAAGAGGCACTAGTTCACCCTCCAAGGGGAAACTCATTCAATCATGGCCCATCTTATCCCTGGTTCCAGCACAACAACTAATGGAGAACCACATCTTCAAACTCTTCCAGAGCAACCTGGAAGACCCTCTAAAACCTTTATCAATTTATCAAGATGGAATCTTATCAAAAACCTTTTAGTGTAAGTTCCAATATGGAAATGGCTTATAAGTCATCACACTGTCTTTATAAATAGACAAACTTCAAACAATTACAAAAGCAGAAACTGTTTTCTTTGCACCAACAGAGAATTGAGGTCACAGGGCTAAGAACTCACCACAATCTGGAGAGATAGGCAAATACAAAGAATCACAGCCAAGATCAGGTTCCCTGAGGCAGAAGACACTGAAATCAGGTCCTAATTATTTCAGTGATAATTTCAGCCAATGACTAGAAGCCCAATGTGGGTAAGTCTGAGAGTTAAATCCTCTGGAGGACTCAGAGATAAGAGGTTCCCAACACTTCCTTGGGTGTTACATCCAGGAACTCCACTATGGGTTATCAGAGTGAACTGGAGAAAATTCCTTCCTGTCTTGACTAGGGAGAGAAAACAAACATCATTTTAAAATGTTCCCAGATTATTCTTCATAACACCGTCTTCTTTGAAAAAGCCTCATCTCATCTGGGGAAAGAGCAAACAGCCAACTCCAACCCCTTCTGATCTTCCTGTCTCATGGGAAGCATAAAGGGAGAAAGAAGAAAAGGCTAAGAAATGTCTTAAAAGATCACAGCTCAGGAGGAGCCAAGATGGCGGAGGAGTAGGACGGGGAGACCACTTTCTCTCCTACAAATTCATCGAAAGAATAACTGAACGCAGAGCAAACTTCACAGAACAACTTCTGATTGCTAGCTGAGGTCATCAGGCGCCCAGAAAAGCAGCCCATTGTCTTCGAAAGGAGGTAGGACAAAATATAAAAGATAAAAAGTGAGACAAAAGAGCTGAGGACGGAGATTCGTCCCGGGAAGGGAGTCTTGGGCGGCATTGCTTGGGGTAGGGTCCGGGCCTGAGTGCCCTGAGGACAATCGGAGGGAGCTTCTGTGAGGTGCCAACTTGAACTGTGGGAGACCAAAGGAGAGAGAGTACATTAACCCGCCGGAACACACTGCCGGCCGTTCGCAGAACAAAGAGACCGAGAAAGTCCAGAGAAGAGCTCGCAGGCTGCGGACCGGCCCAGCCCCGCCGGAGGCAGGAGGCAGGGGGGAGGGGAAGGTCGCAGGGAGACACAGGGGGCAGGCACCCGACCGGCGCGGGCGGGGACTGGGGCTGGGGACGCAGAGGGCGGAAGGCGCGCGCACCCGACTGGCGCCAGCGGAAACTGAGACTGGGTCCGCGGAAGGGAGGGGGCGCGCCACACCTGGGTAGAGTGCGCCCACCAAGCCCCTGGCTGCCTGGACCGCTCTGACGGGGAAGGCACAGAGAGCAGGCGCAGCTTTTCCTTCCGCGCTTTTGTGGAACACCCGAGGGCTGGAGCCTCGCGGGGCGCGCTCCATATAGAACAGCCGGAAGCCTGAGCAGCGCAGACGGAGAAAGCAGCGTCAGGCCCTCCCGGCAGCGCCAGCCCGCCCCCGCAGGGCCAGCCCCGCCCCGCAGCGCCAGCCCCGCCCCGCAGCGCCAGCCCATCCCCGCAGCGTCAGCCCCTCCCCGCAGAGCGACGGAACTAGCTACCTGAATAAGAGTCCACCTCCGCCCGCCTGTGTCAGGGCGGAAATGAGGCTCTGAAGAGACCGGCAAACAGAAGTCAAATAAACAAAGGGAACCGCTTCAGAAGGGACTGGTGCAACAGATTAAAATCCCTCTAGAAAACACCGACTACACCGTAAGGGGCCTGTAGATACCGAGAAGTGTAAGCTGGAACGAGGAGCTATCCGAAACTGAGCTGAACCCACACTGACCGCAACAGCTCTAGAGAAACTCCTAGATATAATTTTACTTTTTTCTTTTTTTTCTTTTTTTTATTTTTTCTCTTTTATTTTCCTTTAAAATCCCCTATTACTCCCCCATTACTCCTTAACTTTCATTTTCATAGATTTTTACGATTTTTTTAATTAGGGGAAAAAAAATTTTTTTTTTCTTTCTTTTTTTTTTTTTCTTTTCTTTTTCTTTCTTTTTTCTCTTCTATTTTCTATTTTTCTTTTCCTCTTATTTCTTTTAAAGTCCTCTAGTACTCCTCTACTACTCCTTAATTTTCATTTTCAACACACTATAACCTTACAAAAAAAAAAAGAAGAGAAGCCCTATTTTTAAACCGAAGATTATTCTCTCCCAATCTTGACTCTCTGTTTTCTACCTCAGAACACCTCTATTTCCTCCTTTCCCCTTCTCTTCCCAATCCAATTCTGTGAATCTTTGTAGGTGACTGGGCTACGGAGAACACTCTGGGAACAGACAGCTGCATAGATCTGTCTCTCTCCTCTTGAGTCCCCCTTTTTCTCCTCCTGCTCATCTCTATCTCCCTCCTCCCTCTCCTCTTCTTCATGTAACTCTGTGAACCTCTCTGGGTATGCCTAACAGGGGAGAATCTTTTCGCCATTAACCTAGAAGTTTTCTTATCAGTGCTGTATAGCTGGAGAAGTCCTGAGACTACAGGAAGAATAAAACTGAAATCCAGAGGCAGGAGACTTAAGCCCAAAACCTGAGAACACCAGAAAACTCCTGACTACATGGAACTTTAAGTAATAAGTGACCGTCCAAAAGCCTCCATACCTACACTGAAACCAACCACCACCCAAGAGCCAATAAGTTATAGAGCAAGACATACCACGCAAATTCTCCAGCAACGCAGGAACATAGCCCTGAGCGTCAACATACAGGCTGCCCAAGGTCACACCTAACACATAGACCCATCTCAAAACTCATTACTGGGCACTCTGTTGCTCTCCAGAGAGAAGAAATCAAGTTCCATGCACCAGAACACTGACGCAAGCTTCCCTAACCAGGAAACCTTGACAAGCCAATCGTCTAACCCCACCCACTGGGTAAATCTTCCACAATAAAAAGGAACCACAGACCTCCAGAATACAGAAAGCCCACTCCAGATACAGCAATCTAAACAAGATGAAAAGGCAGAGAAATACCCAACAGGTAAAGGAACATTAAAAATGCCCACTAAGTCAAACAAAAGAGGAGGAGATAGGGAATCTACCTGAAAAAGAATTTAGAATAATGATAATAAAAATGATCCAAAATCTTGAAAACAAAATGGAGTTACAGATAAATAGCCTGGAAACAAAAATTGAAAAGATACAAGAAATGTTTAATAAAGACCTAGAAGAAATAAAAAAGACTCAATTAAAAATGAATAATGCAATGAATGAGATCAAAAACACTTTGGAGGGAACCAAGAGTAGAATAACGGAGGCAGAAGATAGGATAAGTGAGGTAGAAGATAAAATGGTGGAAATAAATGAAGCAGAGAGGAAAAAAGAAAAAAGGATCAAAAGAAATGAGGACAACCTCAGGGACCTCTGGGACAATGTGAAACGCCCCAACATTCGAATCATAGGAGTCCCAGAAGAAGAAGACAAAAAGAAAGGCCATGAGAAAATACTCGAGGAGATAATAGCTGAAAACTTCCCTAAAATGCGGAAGGAAATAGCCACCCAAGTCCAAGAAACCCAGAGAGTCCCAAACAGGATAAACCCAAGGCGAAACACCCCAAGACACATATTAATCAAATTAACAAAGATCAAACACAAAGAACAAATATTAAAAGCAGCAAGGGAGAAACAACAAATAACACACAAAGGGATTCCCATAAGGATAACAGCTGATCTATCAATAGAAACCCTCCAGGCCAGAAAGGAATGACAGGACGTACTGAAAGTAATGAAAGAGAATAACCTACAACCTAGATTACTGTATCCAGCAAGGATCTCATTCAGATATGAAGGAGAATTTAAAAGCTTTACAGATAAGCAAAAGCTGAGAGAATTCAGCACCACCAAACCAGCTCTTCAACAAATGCTAAAGGATCTTCTCTAGGCAGGAAATGCAGAAAGGTTGTATAAACGTGAACCCAAAACAACAAAGTAAATGGCAACGGGACCACACCTATCAATAATTACCCTAAATGTAAATGGGTTGAATGCCCCAACCAAAAGACAAAGATTGGCTGAATGGATACAAAAACAAGACCCCTATATATGCTGTCTACAAGAGACCCACCTCAAAACAAGAGACACATACAGACTGAAAGTGAAGGGCTGGAAAAAAATATTTCATGCAAACGGAGACCAAAAGAAAGCAGGAGTCGCAATACTCATATCAGATAAAATAGACTTTCAAATAAAGGATGTGAAAAGAGACAAAGAAGGACACTACATAATGATCAAAGGATCAATCCAAGAAGAAGATATAACAATTATAAATATATATGCACCCAACATAGGAGCACCGCAATATGTACGGCAAACACTAACGAGTATGAAAGAGGAAATTAATAGTAACACAATAATAGTGGGAGACTTTAATACCCCACTCACAACTATGGATAGATCAACTAAACAGAAAATTAACAAGGAAACACAAACCTTAAATGACACAATGGACCAGCTAGACCTAATTGATATCTATAGGACATTTCACCCCAAAACAATCAACTTCACCTTTTTCTCAAGTGCACACGGAACCTTCTCCAGAATAGATCACATCCTGGGCCATAAATCTGGTCTTGGAAAATTCAAAAAAATTGAAATCATTCCAGTCATCTTTTCTGACCACAGTGCAGTAAGATTAGATCTCAATTACAGGAAAAAAATTGTTAAAAATTCAAATATATGGAGACTATATAACACGCTTCTGAATAACCAACAAATCATAGAAGAAATCAAAAAAGAAAATATGTATAGAAATGAATGAAAATGAAAACACAACAACCCAAAATCTATGGGACACTGTAAAAGCAGTGCTTAGGGGAAGGTTCATAGCATTACAGGCTTATATCAAGAAACAAGAAAAAAACCAAATAAATAACCTAACTCTACACCTAAAGCAATTAGAGAAGGAAGAAATGAAGAACCCCAGGGTTAGCAGAAGGAAAGAAATCTTAAAAATCAGGGCAGAAATAAATGCAAAAGAAACTAAAGAGACCATAGCAAAAATCAACAAAGCTAAAAGCTGGTTTTTTGAAAAAATAAACAAAATTGACAAACCATTAGCAAGACTCATTAAGAAGCAAAGAGAGAAGAACCAAATTAACAAAATTAGAAATGAAAATGGAGAGATCACAACAGACAACACTGAAATACAAAGGATCATAAGAGACTACTACCAGCAACTCTATGCCAATAAAATGGACAACTTGGATGAAATGGACAAATTCTTAGAAAAGTATAACCTTCCAAAACTGAACCAGGAAGAAATAGAAGATCTTAATAGACCCATCACAAGCAAGGAAATCGAAACTGTAATCAAAAATCTTCCAGCAAACAAAAGCCCAGGACCGGATGGCTTCACAGCTGAATTCTACCAAAAATTTAGAGAAGAGCTAACACCTATCTTACTCAAACTCTTCCAGAAAATTGCAGATGAAGGTAAGCTTCCAAACTCATTCTATGAGGCCACCATCACCCTTATTCCAAAACCAGACAAAGATGCCACATAAAAAGAAAACTACAGACCAATATCACTGATGAACATAGATGCAAAAATCCTTAACAAAATTCTAGCAAACAGAATCCAACAACATATTAAAAAAATCATACACCATGACCAAGTGTGCTTTATCCCAGGAATGCAAGGATTCTTTAATATCTGCAAATCAATCAATGTAATATACCACATTAACAAATTGAAAGATAAAAACCATATGATTATCTCAATAGATGCAGAGAAAGCCTTTGACAAAATTCAACACTCATTTATGATTAAAACTCTCCAAAAAGCAGGAATAGAAGGAACATACCTCAACATAATAAAAGCTATATATGACAAACCCACGGCTAGCATTACCCTCAATGGTGAAAAATTGAAAGCATTTCCCCTGAAATCAGGAACAAGACAAGGGTGCCCACTCTCACCACTACTATTCAACATAGTTTTGGAAGTTTTGGCCACAGCAATCAGAGCAGAAAAAGAAGTAAAAGGAATCCAGATAGGAAAAGAAGAAGTGAAACTCTCACTGTTTGCAGATGACATGATCCTCTACATAGAAAACCCTAAAGACTCTACCAGAAAATTACTAGAGCTAATCAATGAATATAGTAAAGTTGCAGGATATAAAATTAACACACAGAAATCCCTTGCATTCCTATATACTAACAATGAAAAAACAGAAAGAGAAATTAAGGAAACAATACCATTCACCATTGCAACAAAAAGAATAAAATACTTAGGAGTATATCTACCTAAAGAAACAAAAGACCTATATATAGAAAACTATAAAACACTGATGAAAGAAATCAAAGAGGACACAAACAGATGGAGAAACATACCGTGTTCATGGATTGGAAGAATCAATATTGTCAAAATGGCTATTCTACCCAAAGCAATCTATAGATTCAATGCAATCCCTATCAAGCTACCAATGGTATTTTTCACAGAACTAGAACAAATAATTTCACAATTTGTATGGAAATACAAAAAACCTCGAATAGCCAAAGTAATCTTGAGAAAGAAGAATGGAACTGGAGGAATCAACCTGCCTGACTTCAGACTCTACTACAAAGCCACAGTCATCAAGACAGTATGGTACTGGCACAAAGACAGAAATATAGATCAATGGAACAGAATAGAAAGCCCAGAGATAAATCCACGAACCTATGGACACCTTATCTTTGACAAAGGAGGCAAGGATATACAATGGAAAAAAGACAACCTCTTTAACAAGTGGTGCTGGGAAAACTGGTCAACCACTTGTAAAAGAATGAAACTAGAACACTTTTTAACACCATACACAAAAATAAACTCAAAATGGATTAAAGATCTAAATGTCAGACCAGAAACTATAAAACTCCTAGAGGAGAACATAGGCAAAACACTCTCTGACATAAATCACAGCAAGATCCTCTATGACCCACCTCCCAGAATATTGGAAATAAAAGCAAAACTAAACAAATGGGACCTAATGAAACTTAAAAGCTTTTGCACTACAAAGGAAACTATAAGTAAGGTGAAAAGACAGCCCTCAGATTGGGAGAAAATAATAGCAAATGAAGAAACAGACAAAGGATTAATCTCAAAAATATACAAGCAACTCCTGAAGCTCAATTCCAGAAAAATAAATGACCCAATTCAAAAATGGGCCAAAGAACTAAACAGACATTTCTCCAAAGAAGACATACAGATGGCTAATAAACACATGAAAAGATGCTCAACATCACTTATTATTAGAGAAATGCAAATCAAAACCACAATGAGGTACCATTACTCGCCAGTCAGGATGGCTGCTATCCAAAAGTCTACAAGCAATAAATGCTGGAGAGGGTGTGGAGAAAAGGGAACCCTCTTACACTGTTGGTGGGAATGCAAGCTAGTACAGCCGCTATGGAAAACAGTGTGGAGATTTCTTAAAAAACTGGAAATAGAACTGCCATATGACCCAGCAATCCCACTTCTGGGCATACACACTGAGGAAACCAGATCTGAAAGAGACACGTGCACCCCAATGTTCATTGCAGCACTGTTTATAATAGCCAGGCCATGGAAGCAACCTAGATGCCCATCAGCAGATGAATGGATAAGGAAGCTGTGGTACATATACACCATGGAATATTACTCAGCCGTTAAAAAGAATTCATTTGAACCAGTCCTAATGAGATGGATGAAACTGGAGCCCCTTATACAGAGTGAAGTAAGCCAGAAAGATAAAGAACATTACAGCATACTAACGCATATATATGGAATTTAGAAAGATGGTAACGATAACCCTATATGCAAAACAGAAAAAGAGACACAGAAATACAGAACAGACTATTGAACTCTGTGGGAGAATGTGAGGGTGGGATATTTCAAAAGAACAGCATGTATACTATCTATGGTGAAACAGATCCCCAGCCCAGGTGGGATGCATGAGACAAGTGCTCAGGCCTGGTGCACTGGGAAGACCCAGAGGAATCAGGTGGAGAGGGAGGTGGGAGGGGGAATCGGGATGGGGAATACGTGTAAATCTATGGCTGATTCATATCAATGTATGACAAAACCCACTGAAATGTTGTGAAGTAATTAGCCTCCAACTAATAAAAAATTTAAAAAAAAAAAAAGATCACAGCTCAGAGTCAAATTCACTAAAAGAATAACTGCAGTCTAAAGAGATAAAGCAAGCATCACAACCTGATTCAGATATGATACTGCTTTTGGAAATTTCAATTAGGGAATTTCAAACAACTGTAAGCAATATATTGGTTTCCCTGGGGGCTCACACTGTAAAGCGCCTGCCTGCAATGTGGGAGACCCAGGTTTGATCCCTGGGTCAGGAAGATCCTCTAGAGAAGGAAATGGCAACCCAGTCCAGTACCTTTGCCTGGAAAATCCCATGGACAGAGGCACCTGGTATGCTACACTCCATGGGGTCGCAAAGAGTTGGACATGACTGAACAACTTCATTTTCCTTTATAAGCAATATATTAGCCTTTAATGGACAAGTAGGCAATATGCAAGGAGATCCAACCAGTCCATCCTAAAGGCAATCAGTCCTGGGTCTGGGTGTTCATTGGAAGGACTGATGCTGAAGCTGAAACTCCAATACTTTGGCCACCTCATGCAAAGAGTTGACTCATTGGAAAAGACCCTGATGCTGGGAGGGATTAGGGGCAGGAGGAGAAGGGGACGACAGGTTGAGATGGCTGGATGGCATCACCGACTCAATGGACATGAGTTTGAGTAAACTCCGGGAGTTGGTGATGGACAGGGAAGCCTGGCGTGCTGTGATTCATGGGGTCGCAAAGAGTCAGACATTACTGAGCAACTGAACTGAACTGAAATGAACTGAACTGAACTGAGGCAATATGCAAGAATAGATGGGTGAAATAGCAGAGAAATGGAAACATCAAGAGAGAATCCAAGGGAAATTCAAGAAATCAGCAACAATGTAACAGAAATGAAGACTGCATTGATGGACTCATTAGAAGAGTGAATATGGCCAAGGAAAGAATCTGTAAGTTTGAAAATATGGTGATAGAGAGTTACCAAACTAAAATTCACAGACAAAAGGAATAGAATAGCTAAGACCTGCAGAACAATTACAAAATTAGAAGCGATGCCTCATGGACATACAAAGAAAAGGAAAGAGAAAAAAGCAAAAGAAATATTTAAATGGCTAAAAATTTTCCAAAATTAATAGCAGATACTAAAACCACATCCAGAAAGCTCAGTGAATACCAAGCAGGAAAAAAAAGTGAAATAAATATTTAAAGAAGCCAGAGGGAACATCTTACAAATGGGAATGAAGGTTAGAATGACATCAGACTTTACATCCATGCAATCAATAAGAGTTGTGCAAAAATATTTAAAGTGTTGAAAGAAAGAAAACAAAAACCCCAGTGAATCAGAACTCCATATTTTGAAAAATTATAATGCTAAAGTAAAGGAGAATTTAAAGCTTTTTCAAACATACAAAAACTGAAGAAATGTACCATATAGAGACTTTTTCTGCAAGAAATTTTTTCAAGTTTTCCAGAGATAAGAAATATTATATAGGTGACATACATAAAGAAATGAAGAGTATCAGAGAAAGAATAAATGAAGGTAAAATCAAACTTTTTTCTTCTTTTTCTTAGTGATATAATAACTGTTCAAATTAATAAGAGCAAAAAGTATTGCATCAATGTATAATGTGCATAAGTGAAATGAATCCGTTATTTTACCAGGGATAGAAGGGAGGAATGGAGAACATACTGTTGTAAAGTACCTATGCAAAGAGTGAAGTGGTATAGTGTTATCTGAAAATAGACATACTTAGTTGTAAATATATACTTCAAACTCTAGGGCAATCCAAGAAAATGATGTATAATTGATATGCTAATGAAAGATAGAAAAATAATATTAAATGTTCAATCAAAATCAGAGGAGGTTAAAAAAAGGTGGAAGGGGAGAAAAGAGAAGAAGTACAATGAATGACAAATAATTACAAAGTAGCTATTAATACCACTATAGCAGTAATCACCTTAAATGTAAATGGTCTAAATAAAAAAGCAAAAAACAGAGATGTCAGAGTGGATAAACCAAGAATTCTCAATTATATGCTCTCTGCAAGAATTCACTACAAATAAAAAGCATAAATAGACTCAAAGTAAATGGATCAAGATATACCATGCTAACACTGATCCAAAGAAACACAGATTCACTATGTTAATGTTAGACAAAGCAGAATTCAGAACAAGGAAACTTACCAGAGATAAAGAGAGGCATCATATTATGATAAAGGGGTCAGTTTTCAAGAAGATATCATCATCTTGAACAGGCATGGCCCTAAGAACAGAGCAAGCATCAAAATACATAATGCAAAAAAAAAAAAAAAGATAGAATTGTAAGGTGAAATAAACACATCAATTGTTGTAATTAAAGACCTCAGTACATCTCTGTCTGTACTTGACAGTCCTGCAGGCAGAAAACCAGTAAGGATAGTCGCTCATCTATAAAGTTGGTTAAGGAGACTTTATGTCTGCTGCTGCTGCTGCTGCTGCTAAGTCGCTTCAGTCGTGTCCAACTCTGTGTGACCCCATAGATGGCAGCCCACCAGGCTCCCCCGTCCCTGGGATTCTCCAGGCAAGAACACTGGAGTGGGTTTCCATTTCCTTCTCCAATGCATGAAAGTGGAAAGTGAAAGTGAAGTCACTCAGTCGTGTCAGACTCTTAGCGACCCATGAACTGCAGCCCACCAGGCCTCTCCATCCATGGGATTTTCCAAGCAAGAGTACTGGAGTGGGTTGCCATTGCCTTCTCCAGACTTTATGTCTAACCTTGTGCAATTAAGCTAACAGGGAAAAGGTATTGGAAAAAGAAACACCTGCAGAAGATCTGATGATACTTAATTGTGTGTATGGGAAACCCTGGTAGAAAATGCATCTCCTGTTGCCTTATCAACTTAAAACCAGAAGACAGAAATTCACAAACCAAGGTCCCAGATCCATTAACCCTAATCTTTTATTTGAACTGTAGACTCACACCCTGATATTGAAGTAAGAAGGAGAAATTGTAAAGGCTGAAATCCAACACAAAGAAAATGGCTAACAGCTCGTGTCCATAGGAAAAACATACTCATACCTACTTAGTCTAGAATGAGGATGGGTCTTTCTCTAAAATTAGCATAGGCTGCCTGAAAGACCAGGATAGCAAGTAGGGCTGAGCCAGAGAGAGCTGAAAGTGCATAGGATTATTCAGGTAACTTTTATCCCATTTTCTGCACACACACATCCTCCACTGACCTTCAAAGGTCTGAATTCCCCCTAGTGACCACCACCCTTTTCAGATCTTCCCTTTACATGGTGCTTAGATACTGCCTAAATAACATCTACTTCTCTCTTTCTAATCAAAACCTACTTTCCTTTCAAGAAGTTGATTTCATCTATTATGGTAACATTAGTAACAGCAATAACAAACTAAAATGGACTAAACATGTCCATGTATCAGGCAAACTGGCATGTTCAGGTTAATCACAATCATCACTTCCCACAGCTCTCCTCCTTCTAAGTATCAGATTATTTAAACCCAAAAACATGATTTCCTACCTCTGAAATAGTTCACACCTCTGCATACCATTCCTCTGGCAGAGGAACCAGAGATCAAATTGCCAACATCTGTTGTATCACAGAAAAGGCAAGCATATTCCAGAAAAACATCTCCTTCTGCTTCACTGACTACACTAAAGCCTTTGACTGTGTGGGTCACAACAAACTCAGAAAATTCTTAAAGAGATGGGAATACCAGACCACGTTACCACCTCCTGAGAAACCGGTATGCAAGTCAAGAAGCAACAGTTAGAACCACAGGGAACAACAGATTGGGTCAAAATTGGGCAAGGAATATGGCAAGGCTGTATATTGTCACCCTGCTTATTTAACTTCTATGCAGAATACATCATGCAAAATGCCAGAGTACATGAAGCATAAGCTGGAATCAAGATTGCCAGGAGAAATATCAATAACCTCAGATATGCAGAGGACAACACCCTTATGCCAGAAAGTGAAGAAGAATTAAATAGCCTCTTGATGAAGGTGAAAGAAGACAGTGAAAAAGCTGGCTTAAAACTCAATATTCGAAAAAATGAAGATCATTGCATCCGTTCCCATCACTTCATGGCAAACAGATGGGGAAGCAATGGAAACAGTGGCTGACTTTATTTTTCTGGGCTCCAAAATCATTGCAGATGGTGATTGCAGCCATGAAATTAAAAGACGCTTGCTCCTTGGAAGAAAAGTTATAACCAACGTAGACAACATATTAAAAAGCAGAGAAATTACTTTGCCGACAAAGGTCTGTGTAGTTAAAGCTATGGTTTTCCAGTAGTCATGTATGGATGTGAGAGTTGGACCATAAAGAAGGCTGCGCACCAAAGCATTGATGCTTTTGAACTGTGGTGTTGGAGAAGACTCTTGAGAGTCTCTTGGACTGCAAAGAGATCAAACCAGTCAATCATAAAGGAAATCAGTTCTGAATATTCATTGGAAGGACTGATGCTGAAGCTGAAGCTCCAATACTTTGGCCACTGATTCAAAGAGCCGACTCATTAGAAATGACCAGACGCTGGGAAAGATTGAAGGCACGAGGAGTAAGGAACAACGGAGGACGAGATGGTTGGAAGGCTTCACTGACTCACTGAACATGAGTTTGAGCAAGCTCCAGGAGATGGTGAAGGACAGGGAACCCTGGCATACTGCAACCCACAGGGTCCAAAGAGTCAGACACAACTGAGTGACTGAACAACAAAAATACATGATTTTCTACCTCTGAAACAGTACACACCTCTGTATACAATCTCTGCCAAAGTAAACTTCAAAACTGATTTTGAAGGACTTTGCCTCCAGATGCTGACAACACAGGACAATAAAAGAGCCTGACATCTGTGAAGGTAAGACAGGATTACTGAGGAGTACCGCCATTGAGTCCTACTGAGTACACCTTCAAGGATTTCATTTCAGCTAAGTCATCAAAGCACTACAATTCATTTCTATGTTTTTATATACCAATATAGGACTTCCCTGGTAGCTCAGCTGGTGAAGAATCTGCCTCCAATGCTGGAGACCCAGATTGGATTCCTGGGTCGGCAAGATCCTCTGCAGAAGGGATAGGCTACCCACTCCAGTATTTTGGGACTTCCCTAGTGCCTCACATGAAAAAAGAATCTGCCTGCAAAGCCTGAGACCCGGGTTCGACCCCTGAGTTGGGAAGATCCCTTGGAGGAGAGCATAGCAACCCATTCCAATATTCTTGCCTGGAGAATCCCCATAGACAGAGGTGCCTGAAGGGCTACAGTCCATGGGGTCACAAAGAGTCAGACACAGCTGAGCAACTCAGTGTAGCACATATACCAATATAGCTAATCAGCAAAAATATGTGCCACAGATATCTAATATTCATAATTTTGAATTTATCACATAAATTATAATACACTTACCACATAAAATAATACATGATTTATAAGTATATCCTTTATTTCTAATATTATCATTCTTAAAACATTTCTTCCCGACACATAAAATTTTCATACATTTCAAGAAAAAAACCTCACCCTAATTGAAACTGTACTACTAAACTTCAATGTGCAAATAAACTAGTGTCACCAAACTGAAAAAAGGAAAAAAAAAAAAAAAACAAGGAAACATACTGCTGTGTTGGGTATATAGTTTTACCACAAATAATGACAACATGTGTCTTACACAGTGATAATATACATATTCTTGTTTCACTTCTCAATCATTGTCAGAACCATTCACAGGTAGGAAAACCAACACATCATTGAAAACATGCCCAAATGCTCTTAGATGATATACCCCATACATCATCACATACATCTGATTACTCGTCAGCCCATTAAAAGTAATAGCCATATCTGAACAACATCCTTCCACCACCTGGTTGGGATGATTAGTCATTGCCTCTTTAATAAAAATCCCAACAGATTTGGTATTAAACACATCTTTTCCTTTAGAATCTTCTGCATTTTCTGCAAACACTCCAGCATATTTCAGGCAGACCGCAAGCTGCTTATCTTCAGATACCTCCCAAACCATCTTTCCCTTTTCAGGACACTTCTCAGGAATACTGGGAAGACTGTTAAGTCTTTTAATTGACTCTATACTTAAGACAATTCCTCCTCCCACACTCACATATTCAAGATCTCCAGATTTTTCAGTGTGGCCTAGATAGAAAGGTTGTGATGAATTCTTTTTTAGCAGAAAGTACTTTAAGTTTTCAATAACAGCAAACGTAGTGGGGCGTGCAAGGAAGAACCAGCTGTATTGGTCTCTGTATTTATCAAAGGCGTATTTGTAGGCTTTTCTCATCATTAACCACATGTCGTTAGTTCCCATGTTCACTGACTCAAACACTTTAACATTTTCAGAACTGAAGAACTCTGCTTTGTCACAGTGTTTGGTCCACGTCTCCTTCACGGCAGCCCAGAGGCGCACATCCTTCGGTTTCACGAGGATGATACAGTATACCCGAAAGCTTTCACTGAGGTCCGGGCGTTCACCCTCTGCAAGTGTCAAGATCTCTTCATTAGGAGCTTGTAGGTGGTGATGCTCAGAGTGGCGCCTTCTCTTCCCATAATCCTTCCTAATGTGTCCTAGCACAGTCATCAAGACGCAAAAAACGCTTCCAAGCAGTACCCCCTTCAAAAACAAACTGCTTTCAGAAAGCATTTTCCCCCACGTCCGGTATGGCGCACCCGGCTCTCCTCTCACTTTCGAGCGCCCTCCGATACGTTCCAGGCTGCTCTAGACGCAGGCGGTGTCCTCGTTGGTTTGGCTGAAGGTGGAGGACGGCAAGAACCAACCTGCAGGCCCCTGGGCGGGGGCCAAGCAGCCCTGGGCAGGCAGACGGAGTCGCCCTCTGCATGTAAAAGAAAGAGTTTCCACTTAGAGCTTGGATCATATCTAATTAGGATACTGTATTTCACTATCACTGGGTCTAACCAGCCAGGATGGTTAAACCCTGCCCACTGGTCCACCCTAGAACCCTATCGAAGATTTTATACTGAACAATAAACAATAAAACTCATTTTAACCAATCAAAAACAGATTTCTAGATTCATGTCACCCTATCCAGGGTGCAAATTTTTCAAACCATAATTAACATAACAGTAAAGATACATTGTCTTCCTAACAAAATTATTGGAATTTTCTTCTCGGTGTTGTAGCAAGTGTGGTTTTTTTTTGTTTGTTTGTTTTGTTTTTTTTTGGTTTTGTTTTGGTTTGGCTTTACCTAACAAGTAAATAAGTTCAGCACTTGTTTACTTAATCATTGCTACATTTACACATTAACATATTGAATTGGTGTTTTGATTATGTTTTATGTTAAGTTGAATTAACCTTGGGCTTCCTTGGTGGCTCAGTGGTAAAGAATTCACCTCCAAAGCAGGAGACATGGGTTGAGGGCCTGGGTTGGGAAGATCTGCTAGAGGACAAAAGGGCCATCTACTCCAGTACTCTTGGCTGAGAAATCTCAGGGACAGAGGAGTCTGGTTGGCGGTCCTGACGTGGAAAAAGAGTCAGTCAGACACAGCTTAGGGATTAAATGAACAATTTTGAATTAACCATAGCACTTTAAAGAGGTTCATTAATTCTTACTTAATCTTAGCCTTGAAACTGTGAATTCCTATTAGTCAAGTCGGCTACTAAATTAAACCTGAAAGATTATGGTAGTTGCATTCAAAATGTTTAATGAATAGTAAACATTTTCCTTCTATGGGAGGGAAAAATGCCAACCTTAAAAAAAAAAAAACCAACCCCACTCTACTTGCTGAAAATGATTTCTCACTGAGTATTCACACACCTTTGGGTACATTATTACCCATGAAGACATAAGTGTGAAAATAATAGGTCAATAAATGTATTTCCTACTTTCAAAATTCTCCAAGCCAGGCTTCAGCAATACGTGAACCGTGAACTTCCAGATGTTCAAGCTGGTTTTAGAAAAGGCAGAAGAACCAGAGGTCAAATTGCCAACATCCGCTGGATCATTGAAAATGCAAGAGAGTTCCAGAAAAACATTTATTTCTGGTTTACTGACTATGCCAAAGCCTTTGACTATGTGGATCACAATAAACTGTGGAAAATTCTGAAAGAGATGGGAATACCAGACCACCTGACCTGCCTCTTGAAAAATCTGTACGAAGGTCAGGAAGCAGCAGTTAGAACTGGACATGGAACCACAGGCTGGTTCCAAATAGGAAAAGGAGTACGTCAAGGCTGTATGTTGTCACCCTGCTTATTTAACTTCTATGCAGAGTACATCATGAGAAACCCTGGGCTGGAGGAGGCACAAGCTGGAATCAAGATTACTGGGAGAAATATCAATAACCTCAGATATGCAGATGACACCACCCTTATGGCAGAAAGTGAAGAAGCAAAGAGTCTCTTGATGAAAGTGAAAGAGGAGAGTGAAAAAGTTGGCTTAAAGCTCAACATTCAGAAAATTAAGATCATGGCATCTGGTCCCATCACTTCATGGGAGGTAGAAGGGGAAACAGTGGAAACAGTGGCTGACTTTATTTTTCCGGGCTCCAAAATCACTGCAGATGGTGATTGCAGCAATGAAATTAAAAGACGCTTACTCCTTGGAAGGAAAGTTATGACCAACGTAGACACCATATTAAAAAGCAGAGAAATTACTTTGCCAACAAAGGTCCATCTAGTCAAGGCTATTGTTTTTCCAATAGTCATGTATAGATGTGAGAATTGGACTGTAAAGAAAGCTGAGTGCTGAAGAATTGATGCTTTTGAACTGTGGTGTTGGAGAAGACTCTTGAGAGTCCCTTGGACTGCAAGGAGATCCAACCAGTCCATCCTAAAGGAGATCAGTCCTGGGTGTTCATTGGAAGGACTGATGCTGAAGCTGAAACTCCAATACTTTGGCCACCTGATGCGAAGAGCTGACTCATTTGAAAAGACCCTGATGCTGGGAGGGATTGGGGGCAGGAGGAGAAGGGGACGACAGAGGATGAGATGGCTGGATGGCATCACCAACTCAATGGACATGAGATTAGGTAAACTCCAGGAGTTGGTGATGGACAGGGAGGCCTGGCGTGCTGCAGTCCATGGGGTTGCAAAGAGTCAGACACGACTAGCGACTGAACTGAACTGAACTTTCAAAATAGTTTCTACAGGTAGAATATGACCACTGTTTATGAATCCGAAGAAACTTCAGAGAACTGGCTCTGGGGAAGCATCTCTCTGACTTCAGGAGAAACAAGTCTCACATTAAGATTTCTGTCCTTTGCTCTCTACAACGAACATGACTAAAGAGATGAAGAAGTGGAACATATCAAATCCACCAACTGTAAAATTGCAATGGTGTTTGGAATTGAAAATAGGAGAAGTCCATGATGAGAAGGGCCTGGACACGAGGTTTAGGAGAGATGATGACAAACAAAATCTCCTAGCTTTAAACTACCTCAAAAATAGAGGGAGAGGGAAAGAGTAATTTTATGAGGCTAAATTACAGATGTAGGTATGTAGAGATGAAAGGGACAATCTATATAGTTATAGTTAAGTGTAGGTGTCTAGAAACTTTCAAAACCAGAAAGACATCATACAGTTAAAGCTTATTCTCTCAAATAAACCACTGTGGTAGGTAGACAAATGACCCTTCACAGATGTTCATGTCCTACATGGAAAGTGAGAATTAAGGTTAAGGATGGAATTAAGCTTGCTAATCAGCTCACCTAAAATAGGGAGATTATTCTGGAATATCTTGAATCACAAAGGTCTCTAAAAGATGAAAGACAGAGGCCAAAGAATTATTATCAGAGTGACGCAATATGAAAACATCTTGACTGGATTGGCTCAGATGATGGAAAGGGGCCACAATTCAAGAACACAGGCAGCTTCTAGAAACTTGAAAAGGCAAGAAAACAGATTCTCCCCTGGGAACTCCTGTAAGGAATGCAACTATGCCAACACTGATTTTAGCCCAGTGAGACCCATTTCAGATTTCTTACGTACAGAGCTATAAGAGAATAAATCTGTGCTATTTTAAGCCACTAGGTTTGTGGTAATTTGTTAAGACAATCACAAATAAACCAGCAGGCATAACAGCAACTAGGTTATAACAAATAAATCCATCTGCAGTTATAAAACATTACCATCATAATATGTTCTCATTTCTACCCTAAGAAAGTAAGAAAGATGTGAAAATACATGTGACATGATGGCTGGTTTATTCTAATCAGATCATGGGTGTTTGCCTGGCACAGAGTAAATCTATTGCTACTGGAAATATGATCATTTATTATGTGCTTAGTCACTAAGTTGTATCTTACTCTTTGTGACCCCACAGACTGGGATATTCCAGGCAAGAATGCTGGAGTGGGTTGCCTTTTCCTTCTCCAGAGGATCTTCTCGACCCAGGGATCGAATCTTCAGCTCCTGCATCTCCTGCATCAGCGGCTGGATTCTTTACCATTGAGCCACCTGGGAAACCTCATTTATTATAATGACATTAAAAAATAAGAAACTTGGGAGTATGGGGGCAATTCATGAGGTTCAGGTCTTAGGAGATAATCAGTGGGGGGACTTCCAATCTCCAGAAAGCAGCCTAAGGGCACAAGAGCTGGAGAAGCAGCTGGGGTGAGAACCAACAGAGAATGCACAAAAATTCTGTTCCACTTTGCACTTGGACCCTAACGTGTGTCTGGAAATATCTTCTTTTATTCTGGCAATGACATATGTCCTTCTGGTCATTAGTGTTAAGTTTAAGGGGAGAACTAGTCAGTTGTCTGAAATGAAGAACCAATGAAATTGACCCCATCCTCTTCTAAACCATTTCCCAGGAGCTGTCAACAGTGTTGCTCTGTGGACAGATTTTGACTTTACCTTGTTACTCAGTGGAGTGAGAGAAGAATAAGATTTTCAGAAGCTGGGTCCTCAGTGTCAGTTTTTGACTTTTGACGATGGTTATCTTTGATGATCTTCCAGTTTTTCTCATTTGGAGGCTGGTATTTACCTAGGTCCTCACTGCATCATGCCATCATTTTTCTCCTTCACTTTAAAACAATTTTTTCCTTAATTTTGGAGTTTTAGATTTAGAAAAGCTGCAATTACTGAGAGTTCTCATATACTCCACACCCAGTTATCCCTTTTATTAACAGCTTCTGTTAATATTGAAATACTATTATTAACTAAAGTTCATACTTTATTCAAATTTTCTTATCTTTCACTGAATACTTCTTTTTTGTTCCAGGATCCTACACAGGATTCCACCTTCTATTTTCTAGTAATGTCTCCTTAGGCTTTTCTGGGCTGTGACAGTTTTTCAGACTTTCCTTGTTTTTGATAATCTTGACAGTTTTAAGAAATATTGCTCAGGTATTTTGAAGTATGTCCCTCAATTAATGTTTTCTGGTGTCTGCCAGAGGGCAGTCTAAGGGTCCTAGCACTTTGGGTGCTGAGAAGAGAGATGAAGCGACAGCTAGAAAATATGCAAAAATGTTGTCTGTTTTGGTAATTCTCTAGACTCAAGTCTCATGTCTGTAGAGATCTTTTATTCTGGTAATGATGCATGTCCCTACAAATACCGTTCTTAGAAACCGAGGGAAGAAAGATTACATGCCTAACTTATAGAAGGTTTAAAACTGACCCCCGCCCTCTCCCAGACCCGAGAAAGGTAGACAATTCCTTATCAGCTAAGCTTCCAGCATTTTTTTTTCCAGTTTTCCCACTGAGTTTTACTTGGGCAGACACAGGGTCAGTGAGGGCCTGCACCTAAAAGAAGGTATTGGGCCTCTTGGTGGTGAAGCATGGCTTGTGCTGGCTATGGAGAACCCAGTGGGGCAGCGGGAACTTGATTTTGGAGTCCTGAAACTGCTTGATCGCTGGTCAGCAGTACTTGCTGGCTGCTATCTCCTCCACCTTCATGATCTGGATTGAGTGGGCCCCGGGCACAGTACCAGGCGCTCATGTCTCAGTAGCCCTGGGTGATGGTGCCAGCTGTGGTCAAGTCCCAGTACTCCAGGTCCCAGTAATCCAGGTCCCAGGACTCCAGGTCCCAGTACTCCTGGCCCCAGTACTACAGGTCCCAGGACTCCTGGTCCCAGTACTCCTGGTCCCAGGACTCCTGGCCCCAGCACTCCAGGTCCCAGTACTCCAGGTCCCAGCACTCCAGGTCCCAGTAATCTAGGTCCCAGTACTCCAGGTCCCAGTAACCCAGGTCCCAGTAATCTAGGTCCCAGGACTCCAGGTCCCAGTAATCCAGGTCCCAGGACTCCAGGTCCCAGTACTCCTGGTCCCAGGACTCCAGGTCCCAGTACTCCTGGTCCCAGTACTCCTGGCCCCAGTACTACAGGTCCCAGTACTCCAGGTCCCAGCACTCCAGGTCCCAGTAATCTAGGTCCCAGTACTCCAGGTCCCAGTAATCCAGGTCCCAGTACTCCTGGTCCCAGTAATCCAGGTCCCAGTACTCCAGGTCCCAGTACTCCTGGTCCCAGGACTCCAGGTCCCAGTACTCCTGGCCCCAGTACTACAGGTCCCAGTACTCCAGGTCCCAGTACTCCTGGTCCCAGGACTCCTGGTCCCAGTATTCCCTGCTGCTGTGGGAGTCATAGCAAAGCCAGATGCCTAAGTTCTTCACCCATAGTGGAGATTACCTGTCCACAGGAGACAATTTCGCCCAGGACTTCTTCACCTTTCTCAGCTGAGACCTGAGACATGAAGTACCAGAAGCTGGACTAGCCAACCACAAGATTAGGCACCAAAATTCTCATGTGATAAAGGGGCTCTGCAAGGTGCTTGGGGGTGAGCAAGCAGCATTCACCACCTAATACTCTCCAAGTGTCCCTGAGGCCTTCATGGCGCGGTATCCATGATCACCCCCACCCTCGAAAAGGCCAGCGTTGCTGTTCTGGGCTATATTTAAACTTCCATTTGTTTTTCTCACTGAAAATGAGAAGGGCAAGAATTTTCTAGAACAAATAGACAGCTTTTTACTCTTGGTTTGCGAGGTAACAAAGCAACATGAAACCATTCAGGGCAAAATGTGCTTATTACAGCTTTTCCAAGAGGTTTCTTTTATATAGGAGCTGTGTCAAACAAATATCTGTGGTGATCTGAACACTCTTCAGACACAGACATGGGTTCCCAAGTATACCCCACCTCAAACAAGTTGATAATAAGTGATATTTCCTCCATTTTCCACATAAATACAGATACTTCACAGGATTATAACATATAAATGTAGGTTCAACAATTGTAATAAATGTACCACTCTTGGGTGGGTATTATTAATGAGAAGGCCATGTTTGTGTAGGGGTAGGGGATGTACCGGAATATCCCTTATTCCTCTTTGAGAGTATTAGGTGGTGAGTGCTGCTTGCTTACCCCCAAATGCCTTACAGAGTCCCTTTATCACATGAGAATTTTTGCGCCGAATCATTGCTGTAAAACTACTCTAAAAAGCAAACGCTTTTAAAATTTTTAAAAATAAACATCAATCACTCTAAAGATTGAGTGATTATCTGATTTTATGATTAACTTGTGGCAAAATTTAGTAGAAGAGGTTAAAAAAAATCCACCTACCAATAATCCAGTCAACTTCAGGCTAACACCATGAAAATGAGACATTAACAGTCAAAAACCACTGTGTAGTGTAGTGAACTGGGCTTTGGGCAAGAAAATAGAGAATTCATTATTATCCAAGCTCCGTCATTCATTCATTCAACCAAAAAGTATTTATCTGATGCTTACCATATGCTGAATATGCAATCCAACTTGCAGTTTAACCATACGAAAATCATTTATTGTATAAGCAAATATTATATGTTTACTTTGTACTTAGTCATGTATTAGTCAAAGGATTACAAAATGAGCTAAAGCTGTCACAGTCCATGTATTCCTGGAATTCAGTATGCCTGTCTTTCTAAGGAGTTTCTAGGAGTTTTTCTAGGAGTTTCACTTTCCTAAGGTTGGTTTTGGAGTTCTTAATCCTATAATTATTTAAGTAATGCTGCTCCTAGGTTGTCCTACTACTTTTGTCTAGTAACCTATAGGCCTGAATATACCTCATAGCTCAGATCCACCTCCAGGAGTCCAATCTCATTCATGTACCATGTAGCTAGGAAAGCAGACATGATGAATAGACCTGATGACATAGAACTTAAATAAAATATTGTTTCTGCATATGAAGGGCACTTGAAAAAGGCAAATGAACAAGGTATTAAGCTGATGATTGTCGTTACAGGAAAAAAACCAAAGTGCCATCTAATTTACATTTTTTTTTATCTTAATATGAGGAAAATCAGATCTTCCTATTTGAATCACCAGCTATGGAAGCTACCCAGGATAGTTTTCATAACTTTCTTGCCAGCTGATATAACTTATTTATTTATTTTTAATATTTTTTTATGTGGATGATTTTTTAAGTCTCTATTGAATTTGTTCCTGGTGACTCAGTGGTAAATAATCCACCTGCAATGCAAGACTTGGGTTTGATCCCTAGGTCAGAAAGATCCCCTGGAGAAGAAAATGGTGACCTACTCCAGTATTCTTGTCTGGGAAATCTCATGAGTAGCCTGGCAGGCTACAGTCCATGGGGTTGCAAATAGTCATACCTGACTGAGCAACTAAACAACAATGACAATTTGCTATAATATTGCTAATGTTGTATGTTTTGGGTTGTTGTTTTTCCAGCTGCGAGGCATGTGGGATGTTAGTTCTCTGACCATGAATTGAACTCATACCCGTTGCATTGGAAGACAAAGTCTTAACTCCTGGACCTCCAGGGAAGTCCCTTACTTTTTAAAAAACCTCTTTTCCCAATGCCCTAGATGTTTGCTAATGTACTCTGTGCAGGTTTCCAGTTTAAAACCTCATGCATGGAGATGTGCACTGGCCAAAGAATGACCTCCTGCCACCAGCTGACTCTACTCCTTTGATGGCACCAGCGCATTCAGAAGATCACCACATCAAAGAATATGGTGGTCAAGAGAGGCCAGTTATCTGCTGCCGCCTACCCACCCACAGGACTCTGGAAGATCTAAGGACTCTAGAAATCCAGGCAGAGGGGTTACTAATGAGGGATCATTGAAGACTTTCTGCTACAAGTGAGCTCAGAGAAGTTGCAATGGTGAATCCAGAAGATGTGTATATTCCCACGTTGATTTAAATCAGTGGTTTATTGAGTCTTGCTCAAACAGTATTGTCATGGACTCAAGGACACATCATCACCCTATGGCCCTAAGCACTTTTGTCCTGACTTTCTTACTGATTATCCAAACTCAAATTAGGGAAAAGGTGGGAGGATGGACAGTGTAGACTACTGCTTAAATCTTAACAGTGACCACTTAGTTTGGGGGACAATCTGGAAGAGAATAAAGAAAAAAGGAATAAATTTAAAACTGCTGTCAGCTGCTTAGTTGCAACTCGTTACTGAAAGAAGCAATTTCTATTCTGAATAACCCATGAAGGAAAGGAAAGCAAAGAGAAAACATGTAATTATTGCAAGGAAATGAACACGGGAACAAGAAAGGCCAGAGGCTAGGAAATAATTGACAAGTTGATTAGAATTGACAAGTTCAGGGATCTCAGAAGCAAAAAACTAGTGAAATGGTCATAGTGGTGCTACTTAATTTGCAATTTTCTTGAGAATTTCTCACTTCCTTTTGGTGATAAATCAATGTAAGATACTGGTGAATTGGATCCACCATGTTTCTCTTCCTCCGAGGTTTCCATAAAAATGGGTCTTCTGAATGAAGTTCAGATTTTCTTACTTTCTCCTGATCTCCTGGGAAGACATCTGCTGTGCACCTTAAAAGCTAGCATATTCTATACTCTGGTAGAATGTCTGCAGAGCTCTAAGGAGGAAAAGGCATGTGATTTGGCCACTGTGTGCTGTCTGAAAGAAAAGGGATACTGCAAAGAGTGGCAGGGTGGCCCTATGTGGGACAAATACTCTGAGCTGGAATAGGTTGATGCATCACTTTGAGCTCTAGAACCAGTTATAACAGAATCAGAAAAATAAAGGGTAGCTTAAAAAATGCTCATTCTAAATGAAATGAAAAAATAAAAATGCTCATTCTGTAATACTCCCATGCCTCCAATAAAGAAGGAAGGTTAATTTTATATCAATGGTCAGTGACTTTAAAGCTTTCTACAAAATTTCAAAGAAGTAAATATATGTGTTGTTCCATTATATGTGTGGTTCCTAACCCTGCAACTGTTCTGATTTCAGTATCATTGTTTGCGAAGTTTTTCATTGTAGTTGATCTATGCTCTGCATTTCTCACAGATAAATCTAAATTAGTATTGCTTTAGCTTATATCAGAATCTAGTATCCCATATCTATGGCAAAGGATTCCCAAAGGCTTTGGGGACTCCATTTTTAAAAATCATTTATAAAACAAAAAGTGAGAGAGAGATTTGTCCCACCCATGGAGGGATCTGTAATCATTCAATGTAGATGATTTGCTGGTAGTATCAGCAATTAGAGTGCATGAAAGATTTGTAATTTGGCTTTGCCACAATTCTTTCCTTCACAGGGGAATAAGGCCTTACAGACAAATTGCATAAATGCTTGAGGCATCTGTTATCAGCTATATGTCACAGAGTTTTACAGTCTGTGCTCATGGGTTCAGTCGCTCAGTCATGTCCAAGTCTTTGAAATCCTATGGACAGTAGCCCACCAGGCTCCTCTGTCCATGGGATTTTCCAGACAAGAGTACTGGAGTGGGTTTCTATTTCCTACTCCAGGGGCTTTTCCTGACCCAGAGATCAAACCCACATCTCTTGCATCTCCTGCATCGGCAGGTGGATTCTTACCACTTTCCATCTAGGAATCAGTAAAACATCTTACCACACACACACACACACGCACACATACACACACACAAAAGTCATTTGTGGGACTAATACAGAATTGTACAAAACAGAGCCCAACATTTGCAGATTAGACAAAACATCTGCTGGAAAAAACTGCATGATAATTCTCCAAGATAATTCATCCTCTGGTTTGGGATGAAGAGCCTTTGAACAATTGAAATTGGTTTTGATGCCATATTATGGTGACTTCTTTGAAATTTGGAAGCTTGGGGGGTTTTGGGGGTGGGGTGGGGTACTTGTTTTGTGTTTTGGTCTGGAATTAAATCAGCACAAGCAGCTAGGGTAATAGCAGTTACACGAGAACTATAATTGTGTTTTGCACTTACAAGGAATATGTGTACTATTAATAAATATATGTCTGATGTTTGCCATGCAACAGGAGAAATTTTTTAAAGGCTCCCCAGGTGCTGCAGCCCCTTGGGGCAATCGATGGCTGGAAGGAAGCCTGTGGTACATAGCCTGGTCTGCTAGGTGGAGGGCCCTCCCAGGGTCGCAGGGGCCCCTCACAGGCAATGAGGTCGCTGTAGCTGGCGCCTCAGGGACACTGCCTCTGCCACCACACCACTGTGCTCCAAGGTTCCAGGTAAATTTCTTGAAGGGAGAATTTTTCCTATCAATTGGAACTTAGATAACCCATAGAAAAGTGATGGCTGTTTTATCAGAGGCTTTACAACTGCCTACTCAGGTGTCAGTGATGTACTGGAGGACTCACTGACCCGAAGGACAAAATTTCTAAGGGCGATAAATGCACTGACAGAGTTTCAAAAGCAACTATTAACCTATGGCAGTCTCCAAATTTAGAAGCCACACTTTTAATATTGTAAGAAACTTCATTTTCAAAAATACACATTGTTAAATAAAACAGAGAAATGGACTATAAAAGGAGCTAAAAGAAATATGACTGGACTATGAGAATTACCTAACAGTCCATATTTGTCCATATTCATATACCACAGTCCATATTTGTTTGGTAAGTACTGCTGTGTCATCATCTAACTAAAAAAGGGATTTCTTTTTATTTTTTAAAACTTTTTCTCCTCTAACACTTATGGATACTACAAATTCCGTTTCCTCACTTTTTATTAATTTTAGTGAGTTGTAATTTGAGGAAATTAGCAAAGTCTTGTAAAATTCTTCATATCTTGAGTTTTCTCATATGTATGTAAGACTGACTTGGTTGTTGTAAGTCAAATATGTGAAGGTAGATTTACTATAGTAAGTGACTTAGTGTATACTCAGTACTAATAGGGAGGAAAAAAATAGGTGACAGAATTATTGGAAGGCCAAGAAATGTTCTAAAAAGAGGGATTTTTAGAGGAACTAGACTTTTACTGTTTGTAATGAAAAGATGAAATTATTTAAACTATTAAAGAGATGTGCTGCTTCTCAGTAGAATTCTTTGAAGCCACTTCCAAAATAAATGCAGGAAGCTTTCCCTAATCAACTTTCCAGGAACCTGGCATCAGTTGAATTTCACAGAGTTAAAAGGCCCGAAAAAAGTTTAAAAGGTGAAAGTTAAAAGATGCTGTCTAGTTATGGTGGGTATGATGTGTAAATGGCCCCGGCAGCAATAAAGCCTCTCTTAACGTAACTGAGCACAGAGGACAGCTCTTAGAAGGCACCTGTTGCTGTGTGCCATTACTCCGCTTCCTGTTACCTAGCAACGAGTCCTACTCAGCCGTTGGTCGGCATCACAGTGGGTCCCTCCCACAAGCAACCAACAGTCAATGAGCAAGCCTTAGAGAAGGATTCAGCCAATAGTTGGGGAGAGTGGTGGCTGTCAAGCTCAGAGTGAGGTAAGAGGCAGATCCTGGACTTCTCCTCAGGGGCCCTCCAAAACTCATGGGCCCTCAGGCCAGCCGAGGGACCAGACTGAGACCTCTGTCCTGCGGGGCTCCTGAGCCCTCGCCGGGGGCACCCACTGGCCATAGCCCAGGCCTTGAGGCAGCAGTGAACCTCTCCCTCAACCCTGTCTCTGCAACTTAATGGCAGCGGCCTTCTACCTGGGATGCGGTCTGAGGAACTTACCCTTCCCCATCCCCGACCCCGTCGCCCCCTCCGCGTTGATGACGGCAGAGTCTGGGGAACTTGGCCCTGAGGGGGCCACCAGCTGAGATCTGCCTCCTCTTAGCCAGAACCTTGACCTCAAAGGGAAGAAGTTGTGCCTAGGATCCTTGCCCTTCAGAGAATAACACTGTTTGATAGATATTTACAGGAAGATCGTGATCTGACCGCGACCTTGTTACTGAGCCCAAGCTCATTCTGCTCGCCACATGACAGGTCAATAAATTGGGAGATGTGCTGCTGGAGCAAGAAATGATGACTTTAATTGGAAGGCCAGCAGACCCAGGAGATGGCAGACTAGCGTCTCGAACAGCCTGCTCGCCTCAGTCAGGATTCAGGGTCCTTTTATATACAATAGAGAGGGGGCGGGGCTTTCAGTGCCACTGACCAATAACAGAGCAGGGTGTTAGCTGGTTACTGGTTGACAGTTGCTCGCTTGGTTGGGAGGAGGGGCCCACCAGGATGCCCAACCAAAGGCTGAGCAGGACTGTCATAGCTGCTGTCTGTCTCACAGAGCATGCAGGCTGGTGCCAGGGAGGGAAAGGCCCCTTTATGCCTTGCTTCCCATCTGGGACTGCCACTACAACCGGACCTCACAAGCAAGGGATCTGACACCAAGAAGTTTGCAACAACTAACCACACCCCTCTCTCACCTTTCCTATAAAAAGGCTTTGCTGAAAACTTCTGGGAAGTTTGGGGATTTTTAGGGCATGAGCCATCCATCTTGCACGGCCCTCAATGAACCTTTCTGTGTTCCAAACTATGATGTTTTGGTATTGTTTGGCCTCACCATGTGTCGGGCACACAGACTTGCAACTTGGTAACATTAAAACACATAATTTCTACTTTGGATACATCAGAACTTATTAGCTATAGAAGTCATTTATTTCTACTGTTGTCTGGGAGTTACACAAATGTTTGCAGATTATGGTAAGCCTCACTCCCGCACACAAGAAGGCTGAATGAATAAAACTCTAAAAAAATACTCATGGGGAAATATTTTACAACTTCTTATGTTTAAAAGGCCTAGAGCTTTACTGGCAGCTTTATTGAAAATTAGAGGGACCCCTACAAGCAAGCACAGACTCTATTGGAATTTATAATTGCCATGCTTATGAATTTATGTCTGAAATTATGTCCTGTGACTGATTTAACTGAGTCCTGTCATAATCATGTCCAACATTTAAAAGAGCTTCTCTCTTTCCTAGAAACCCTGATGCATGAAGTCATAAGGACCTGGAAGGACCCTGTGGAAAAAGTCTGCCACCTTATTGACCAGGATATCTCGCCTACATGAAGCTATTCCAGAGGAAATATGGGCTGTCAGTGCTCCAAGAAGGATCCACTCAGGTCAACACTGATCACTCATGGATATCAAAGTAACAACAGTTGGATCTGTGCTTCCCATGGGAAGCATTTCCATAAACATCTTCAAACTTAAGTTTTTTATGTTGATATTGGTACTGAATTCAATTGAAAGGAGATGTTCTAGCAAACACTACTACTCTCATAGACTACCTTGATGAGCTATTCACAATAGGGTTATTTCAGATACTTTTAAAATCACATTTCCTAGGAAACAAACACGCTATTTGTTACACGACTTTTTCTTTGGTACCCCCCAGTAATGATGCCTATAATCTCAATCAGTTCTAAATTGTATTTTCAGTATAAACAAGCCCTGGACTTATAAATTCAACAATCTGATTATTGATAGAGTAAAAGTAAAATCTGGTAGTAGTTTTTATAATGACAAGGTAAAAGTAACTAATATGCACCAAGATGCTCACATCCTAAATTTGACATGAAAATGTTTTGATAACTGGTTTAATTGGAAGGATGCTGTAGAAAAGAACATCATTGATTTAATAGACACATCTGACATTTATAAATAGGAACCTGAAGTTAAAATCATTCTATTAACATTGGGATGCAAGTTGTCTCTAGTACATCCAGATAAACTAAAGTAAATGCCTATCATTAATGCATACATAGTTGACTACTATAAGAGTATAATTATGGATTTAGACCCAGTGCAGGGGGGTAGAAAGGGACTTACAGCATGAGTTTTTCATGTACATTAAACATTTGAAGTTCAATCTGTACCTTTCAGTGGTGCCTCATAGTGAGATTTTGATACTTGATGATGACCATGGGTTTCTTTGTGTTTCATATCCAGGTAAAATTATTTGAGAACATATGAATTGGTAAATAGTTAAATCAGATTCTTGATTGACAATTCACACAATTTTTTCTTGGCTGTACAAGAAACAAAGATGTCTTTGATGCTTGTATTTTCAAATGATCAGTTAAATACTTGGCAGTTCCTTTTGAAGTCTCAGAAGGTAAAGAATCTGCCTGTGATGCAGGAGACCCAGGTTCAATCCCTGGTTGGGAAGATCCCCTGAAGGAAGACATGGCAAATCACTCCAGTATTTTTGCCTGGAGAATTCCATGGACAGGAGAGCCTGATGAGCTACCATTCATGAGGCTGCAAAGAGTCGGACACAACTGAGTGAAACTAACATGCCTGGTAACACTCTGACGTCTTACCCAATCCAAGCCTGAAGTGAAGTGAAGTGAAGTGAAGTCGCTCAGTCGTGTCCGACTCTTTGTGACCCTGTGGACTATATCCCACCAGGCTCCTCCCTCCATGGGATTCTCCAGGCAAGAATACTGGAGTGGGTTGCCATTTCCTTCTCCAGGGGATCTTCCCAACCGAGGGATCGAACCTGGGTCTCCACACTGTAGGCAGACGCATTAACCTCTGAGCCACCAGGGAAGCCCATAATCCAAGCCTAAAAAGGTAGCTTAACCCTAGAGAAAAAAACATCTAAATTTGTAATTAACTGGTTTTCTTGCAAAGCCCAATAAATTTCTCCTGCATTTCAGTCAATTACATACATAGCATCATATTCATATAAAAATTTAAGCTTTTTAGTCATTGTACTAAACTAGTCATTGTACTATATTTATATTCCCAAATAATTAAGCTTCTAGGACTAATAAACTGTGGGGAAATGACTAAACAATATAAGAGGGGAAATAACAAAGGGTAAGGGTTACTATTTTAGGTTGGTTATGCAGTTATCTCCCTGTAGACTTATTTCCAGTGGTAAGAGTGCTCTCCTCTTCCAATGCAAAGAGGGAAGTTTTCTAATGGCATATGTTTTCCCTGATAACATCAGATGGGTGAGGGCAGAGAGCCCTTCCTGTATCTGCTGTTTCGAAATTACCTTCAGCTCAAAATAATCCTTATGCCAAAGTGGCATATTTTCGGGTAACAAGTTATATTCCCCTTCATTTGTAGCCCCAAGATTCTGCTTCCTGTTCAGTTGTCTTCTGCTTTGAACTTTCTATATGATGTCATCTAGCTCTTTGTTATTAATAATGAATTATATGCTGATTGCTCTGCCAAAGATCCAGATTTTTTTATGGCAGAAGTAAATTTACTGTCACAAGGCTCAAATATTTTAAAAAATCTCTCTTTGCTATAATAAAATGTCACTTAGCTCTTGTTCTTGCATAATTGTCCATAAGGGGAAGTTTTACTTTTGTTAATTCAGTGCATGCATGCTAAGTCGCTTCAGTTGTGTCTGACTCTTTGTGACACTATGGACCATAACCCACCTGGCTCCTCAGTTCATGGGATTTTCCAGGCAAGAATACTGGAGTGGGTTGCCATTTCCTTCTCCAGGGGATCTTCCCAGCCCAGGGATCAAACCCACATCTCTTATGTCTCCTTCATTGGCAGGTGGGTTCTTTACCACTAGTGCTACCTGGGAAGAGTCCCAGGTAAACTCAACTATTTACACTTTAAAATTCATCTGGGAGGTGAGGTAGTTGCTCAGTCATTTACGATTCTCCTTCTCTGGTTTTTTCTTTCCTCATCACCATGTAACCTTCCTTGTTCTGTGTTAGATGACAGAGGCGGAAATAATTGGTCCCTGGCTGCCTTTTGACGGTATTTATCTATTTCTAATCTACTGAAATCTAATCTACTGATTCTCAGTACCAAAAAGTGCACTTGATAAATAATTACTCAGTGCATATTTTTTTTTCCTGGTCCTTTTCCACAACACCTTGTTTCTTCAGATTTCTTATAGTGAATTTTTAAAGACTTAAGATTATCCTTTCAACATAGTGCCTGTTTCCAGTTAAGTCTACTTTAGGACTTAAAATCATTGACGTCTTGAGTAAATTATGCCTCTAAGATCAGAAGTCAGTATAAGACATTTCTCTAAAACCTTAATCAGACATCACACCATGGATCCTTACCCAATATAGAGTAACCCCACAGATTTTTGAAACCTGTTTTTTTTTTCCACTTTGTCACTATTTTTGGCATTATATCTTTCAGCAGAGTATAAAATTGCACTATAAAAAGGAGAAATATTTGACAGTTTTGACTATTCAACCCGTCAACAAATGCTTGGCAATGTTAAGGGGACAAAAATGAAGTATTCACTTTTTTATAGTGAATGATAAACTCCTTGACGACTGAAACCAAATTTTGTCTGTCTTTCTAGAAGTTCCTGGCTTCTAGAAATATACACATCAAAGTTGATTTAAGCCATCTTAACAGGCAGGGCTCTCAAGGTGAACTTTTAGATCTCTGACTTATAGGATTTACTGTCAGGATGCTTCCCTGGTAGCTCAGTTGGTAAAGAATCTGCCTGCAATGCAGGAGATCTGGGGTTAAATCCCTGAGTTTGAAAGATCCACTGGTGAATGAAAAGGCCAGCCACTCCAGTATTCTTGCCTGGGAAATCCCATGGACAGAGGAGCCTGGCAGGTTATAGTCCATGTGGCTTCAGGAATCAGACATGACTTGGCAAATAAACCACCATCACCACTGTCAGGATGTCAAAATATGTATCAAAGAAAAACAACTTAGTAATGCCTGGACTCAGGACAATGAGTGTTTAGAGAGATTTCCCATGTTAACCATGCCCTCTACTCAGCCTGACTTGACCATCTTCTTCACAGCATATCAGTGCCTCTTTTACCTGTAACCTCCTTCATTCCTGCTTCAGGGAAAGGAGACTACAAAACTCTTTCTACAAAATATCATGGCTTCTGGTGTTCAATCAGTGAGGATATATATACACACATAGTGCAAGATAATTTACATTACCGTTATTCTCGGGAATTCATTGAGGTAAAAAATACTGAAAAATCAATTACTATAAATTTTAGATTTTTAAATTTTAGATTATCAGTGGCCAAGGACTGGAAAAGGTCAGTTTTTATTCCAATCCCAAAGTAAGGCAATGCCAAAGAATGTTCAAACTATCACACAATTGCACTCATCTCACACACTAGCAAGTAATACTCAAAATTCTCCAAGCCAGACTTCAACAGTACATGAACCGTGAACTTCCAGATGTTCAAGATGGATTAGAAGGGACAGAGGAAACAGAAATCAAAATGCCAACATCCACTGGATCATCAAAAAAGCAAGAGAGTTCCAGAAAAACATCTACTTCTGCTTTATTGTCTACGCCAAAGCCTCTGTGTGGATAACAACAAACTGGAAAATTCTTAAAGAGATGGGAATACCTTACCACCTTCTGAGAAACCTGTATGCAGGTCAAGAAGCAACAGTTAGAACCACATGGAACAACAGACTGGTTCCAAACTGGGAAAGGAGTAGGTCAAGGCCGTATATTGTCACCCTGCTTATTTAACTTATATTCAGAGTACATCATGAGAAATGCCAGACTGGATGAAGCGCAAGCTGGAATCAAGATTGCCAGGAGAAACACAATAACATCAGATACACAGATGACACCACCCTTATGGCAGAAATCGAAGAAAAACTAGACAGCCTCTTAGTTAAAGTGAAAGAAGAGAGTCAAAAAGCTGGCTTAAAATGCAACATTCTGAACACTAAGATCATGGCATCTGGTCCCACCACTTCATCACAAATAGATGGGGAAGCAATGGAAACAGTGACAAACTTTATTTTTCTGGGCTCCAAAATCACTGCAGATGGTGATTGCAGCCATGAAATTAAAAGACATTTGCTCCTTGGAAGAAATGCTATGATCTACCTAGACAGCAGAGACATTCCTTCACCAACAAAGGTGCATCTAGTCAAAGCTATGTTTTTTTCCAGTATTTATGTATGGATGTGAGAGTTGGACGATAAAGAAAGCTGAGCGCTGAAGAATCAATGCTTTTGAACTGTGGTGTTGGAGAAGACTCTTGAGAGTCCCTTGGACCATAAGGAGATCTAACCAGTCAATCCTAAAGAAAATCAGTCCTGGAAGAGTTTGAGTAAGATAGGTGTTAGCTCTTCTCTAAATTTTTGGTAGAATTCAGCTGTGAAGCCATCTAGTCCTGGGCTTTTATTTGCTGGAAGATTTCTGATTACAGTTTCAATTTCCTTGCTTGTGATGGGTCTGTTAAGATCTTCTATTTCTTCCTGGTTCAGTTTTGGAAAGTTATACTTTTCTAAGAACTTGTCCATTTCTTCCAAGTTGTCCATTTTATTGGCATAGAGCTGCTGGTAGTAGTCTCTTATGATCCTTTGTATTTCAGTGTTGTCTGTTGTGATCTCTCCATTTTCATTTCTAATTTTGTTAATTTGGTTCTCCTCCCTTTGTTTCTTAATGAGTCTTGCTAATGGTTTGTCAATTTTGTTTATTTTTTCAAAAAACCAGCTTTTAGCTTTGTTGATTTTTTAGAGAAGAGCTAACACCTATCTTACTCAAACTCTTCCAGAAAATTGCAGAAGAAGGTAAACTTCCAAACTCATTCTATGAGGCCACCATCACCCTAATTCCAAAACCAGACAAAGATGCCACATAAAAAGAAAACTACAGGCCAATATCACTGATGAACATAGATGCAAAAATCCTTAACAAAATTCTAGCAAACAGAATCCAACAACATATTAAAAAAATCACACACCACGACCAAGTGGGCTTTATCCCAGGAATGCAAGGATTCTTTAATATCTGCAAATCAATCAATGTAATACACCACATTAACAAATTGAAAGATAAAAACCATATGATTATCTCAATAGATGCAGAGAAAGCCTTTGACAAAATTCAACATCCATTTATGATTAAAACTCTTCAGAAAGCAGGAATAGAAGGAACATACCTCAACATAATAAAAGCTATATATGACAAACCCACAGCTAGCATTACCCTCAATGGTGAAAAATTGAAAGCATTTCCCCTAAAATCAGGAACAAGACAAGGGCGCCCACTCTCACCACTACTATTCAACATAGTTTTGGAAGTTTTGGCCACAGCAATCAGAGCAGAAAAAGAAGTAAA
Source organism: Cervus elaphus (assembly GCF_910594005.1). Classification (NCBI taxonomy): domain Eukaryota; kingdom Metazoa; phylum Chordata; class Mammalia; order Artiodactyla; family Cervidae; genus Cervus; species Cervus elaphus. Next base: position 5,679,853 of record NC_057833.1, on the reverse strand, counting down.
AGGAATCCAGATAGGAAAAGAAGAAGTGAAACTCTCGCTGTTTGCAGATGACATGATCCTCTACATAGAAAGCCCTAAAGACTCTAGCAGAAAATTACTAGAGCTAATCAATGAATATAGTAAAGTTGCAGGATATAAAATTAACACACAGAAATCCCTTGCATTCCTATACACTAACAATGAAAAAACAGAAAGAGAAATTAAGGAAACAATACCATTCACCATTGCAACAAAAAGAATAAAATACTTAGGAGTATATCTACCTAAAGAAACAAAAGACCTATACATAGAAAACTATAAAACACTGATGAAAGAAATCAAAGAGGACACAAACAGATGGAGAAATATACCGTGTTCATGGATTGGAAGAATCAATATTGTCAAAATGGCTATTCTACCCAAAGCAATCTATAGATTCAATGCAATCCTTATCAAGCTACCAACGGTATTTTTCACAACTAGAACAAATAATTTCACAATTTGTATGGAAATACAAAAAACCTCGAATAGCCAAAGTAATCTTGAGAAAGAAGAATGGAACTGGAGGAATCAACCTGTCTGACTTCAGACTCTACTACAAAGCCACAGTCATCAAGACAGTATGGTACTGGCACAAAGACAGAAATATAGATCAATGGAACAGAATAGAAAGCCCAGAGATGAATCCACAAACCTATGGACACCTTATCTTTGACAAAGGAAGCAAGGATATACAATGGAGAAAAGACAACCTCTTTAACAAGTGGTGCTGGGATAACTGGTCAACCACTTGTAAAAGAATGAAACTAGAACACTTTCTAACACCATACACAAAAATAAATTCAAAATGGATTAAAGATCTAAATGTCAGACCAGAAACTATAAAACTCCTAGAGGAGAACATAGGCAAAACACTCTCTGACATAAATCACAGCAGGATCCTCTATGACCCACCTCCCAGAATATTGGAAATAAAAGCAAAAATAAACAAATGGGACCTAATGAAACTTAAAAGCTTTTGCACTACAAAGGAAACTATAAGCAAGGTGAAAAGACAGCCGTCAGATTGGGAGAAAACAATAGCAAACGAAGCAACAGACAAAGGATTAATCTCAAAAATATACAAGCAACTCCTGCAGCTCAACTCCAGAAAAATAAATGACCCAATCAAAAAATGGGCCAAAGAACTAAACAGACATCTCTCCAAAGAAGACATACAGATGGCTGACAAACACATGAAAAGATGCTCAACATCACTCATTATTAGAGAAATGCAAATCAAAACCACAATGAGGTATCATTACACGCCAGTCAGGATGGCTGCTATCCAAAAGTCTACAAGCAATAAATGCTGGAGAGGGTGGGGAGAAAAGGGAACCCTCTTACACTGTTGGTGGGAATGCAAACTAGTACAGCCGCTATGGAAAACAGTGTGGAGATTTCTTAAAAAACTGGAAATAGAACTGCCATATGACCCAGCAATCCCACTTCTGGGCATACACACTGAGGAAACCAGATCTGAAAGAGACACGTGCACCCCAATGTTCATCACAGCACTGTTTGTAATAGCCAGGACATGGAAGCAACCTAGATGCCCATCAGCAGACGAATGGATAAGGAAGCTGCGGTACATATACACCATGGAATATTACTCAGCCGTTAAAAAGAATTAATTTGAATCAGTTCTAATGAGATGGATGAAACTGGAGTCCATTATACAGAGTGAAGTAAGCCAGAAAGATAAAGACCATTACAGTATACTAACACATATATATGGAATTTAGAAAGATGGTAATGATAACCCTATATGTAAAACAGAAAAAGAGACACAGATATACAGAACAGATTTTTGGACTCTGTGGGAGAAGGCAAGGGTGGGATGTTTCAAGAGAACAGCATCGAAACATGTATATTATCTATGGTGAAACAGATCACCAGCCCAGGTTGGATGCATGAGACAAGTGCTCAGGCCTGGTGCACTGGGAAGACCCAGAGGGAGTAGGTGGAGAGGGAGGTGGGAGGGGGAATCGGGATGGGGAATACATGTAAATCTATGGAAAAAAAAAAAAGCAAAAAAAAAAAAATCAGTCCTGAATATTCATTGGAAGGACTGATGCTAAAGCTGAAACTCCAATACTTTGGCTACCTGATGCAAAGAATTGACTCATTGGAAAAGACCCTGATGCTGGGAAAGATTGAAGGCGGGAGGAGAAGGGGATGATGGAGGATGAGATGGTTGGATGGCGTCACTGACTTGATGGACGTAAGTTTGAGTAAGCTCTGGGAGTTGGTGATGGACAGGGACGCCTGTCATGCTGCAGTCCATGGAGTCACAAGGAGTCAGACATGACTGAGCAACTGAACTGAACTAACTTAGATTTTTTATTTTATAAAACATTTTGTCATTGAGGAAAATATTAGATGAACCACTGAGAGGCAGTGTAGTCCCCCAGATTATCCTTTCTTCCCATGAAGAGATAGTTTTAATTTTCCTTTTGAATCCAGAACATACTAATACTACTTTCAAAGATTTTAGTACTGAGAGAGTCATTTCCTAGGCAGGTTGATAAGAAGTCTAGGGGTCCCCAAGGAGAGAGAGGTCTGGGATATTCAAGGAGGAAGAAAGGACAAACTTTTTTACTTTTTTTCCTCTACATTCCTTAGGATTATATAACAATAATGTATCCTGCCTGAAGACAGTCTTTGGATTAAACCCTCTGGCTAATTCTGTTATCCTAAAACATAAATTATGGGAGTAGGTCTGGTCTTTACAAGGATGTATCCTGCCTGAGGACAATCTTTGGATTAAACCTTCTGGCCAACTCTGTTATCTTAAAATGTAAATTATGGGAGTGGGTCTGGTGAGGTCTTTGCAGCCTCCACTCATTCTTTGGATTCATTGGAGAGTATATAACTCCATTGCTAATACTAGCAAAGGGGTACTCTTTTGCCCCCTTCTGATGCCTATGTCAGAAGCTTTCTCTATCTCCCTTACACTTTAATAAAACTTTATTACAGAAAAGCTCTGAGCGATCCAGCCTCGCCTCTGGCCCCGGATTGAATTCATCTCCTCCGGAGGCCAAGAATCCCACATCTCATCGCTCAGCAACAACCTTTCAGTACATAAGGGATTAAGAATCATTGGCAACCTCTCATTTCTCTTACTGGCTCTTTTTCTATACAACTGAAAATCAAGCTATTTTGGAATCATATCCTGGAAAATTGAAAACTGTCTTTAAAAAAATCTTTCCTAGAAGGATCACAAAGTGTATATTGTCATCCTTGGAACAAGGATGGATCTAACATTTGTTAAGGATCTTATTCAAACTGAGCATCTATTTTTAGCAAGTAATTTTACTGAGACAAATTCAGTGAAAAGATGCAGAAATAAAGAATAAATGATCTACTGTGAATATGTTAAGCAGGTTTATAAAACTAAACTAGACAAACTCACAGTAAAACATTTCAGTTGAACCACTAGAAATTTTTTGGTTCCTGCTCCATCTGCAAGTGATACTGTGCTACTCACCATATCATCTCTGGGGAAAGAAAACTGAGAGGGACACAAGCTTTTAAAAATATTTTTCCCCCTCTGGCAATGTTTTACAAAAATGACTTCAGAATAACCAGCTATCAAAAGAAAGCCAAACACACAGAGAAAGTAAAACCCAAAAACAAACAAACATAAATATTACCACAGTTATAGGTCTTCTGTTCCAGGTGGGGAAAACAGCAGTTTGCTCACTTGATTTTTATATCTGCCAGGGCTAAAGGTCATTGTGTATCTCCAGTCATCAGTATTTCAAAAGTCAGGGAGATAGCAACTTAGCAAAAGGGCTCAAGGTTTTACTTACTTAGAAAATGCTCTAAAAGAATGTTCCGGCTTTAAATTTGTCCTTTTAAGAGGATATGAATTCCCTTTTTTCTAACTGTTATATGATGTGCTTGATAAAAAAGGCAGCAGAGCAAGGATCTATTTTGCACTCTCAGTCCCTGTTTCTGGTCAAATATCATTCCCACCTAAGTGGAGCTTTGACCAAAGATGTTTGTATAGCTAGTTCTAATTCAGTGTCAATAATGTGATGCTTTGTTTATTTGGCTGGTTTTATTTTATTTTATTGTAATTAATAACCCAAAATGTTCTTATTAATGTGATTAATGTGAACCATATGAAACTAGAGTGTGATATTTAATTCATCTCTAAAGGGTTTGTAAAGAACTGAGGGCCATAAGTTAAATCACTTATTACAAGGCTTGCCTTCAGAAAACAACCAGTGTATCCCTACTAAGTTCTGCCTGCAGTGCTTCTAAATGTAGACAAATTTCTTTTTCTCTAAGATCTCCAAGATTCCTGTCCTGTAAGAAAGGGGCATTCTTTCCTATCTGACAATCTGGGAATCTATAAGTCACAGACAGAAACCAAGGAGTATATTATGGCAACATTTCCATATGAGAAAAATATTCTTTGTTCCTCAACTGACTTATCATGCTTTAGTAAATAAGATTCTAATTGAAACTATGCAAATAATTATATTATAATAAAAAGTCACAGAACACATGAAAGCCATTTTGCCTAATATTTAACCATTGTTCTGAGCAGTTCTGCCAACAGGAACCAATAATGTACCTTTGAATTAAACAAAATCATCTTCTTAACATTTTTCAAATTATGTTTATTTTGTATATTAAGGGCTTAACTAAGAAACCATTTAAAGAATTTTACAGTTTGTAATAGGATAGCCTGTTAAGGTTGATAGATCAAGAAGAAAACTAAATATTCTCCTACTTAGTAAAAAAAAAAAAAAAAAAAAAAATTAAGCACAATTAAATTTTCTCTTTAGAGTTATTCAGTCTGAAGTAATTGCTTCTTATTTGTCTGATTTGGAGTTTTGGGGAAGTCTATTATCACATAGTTAAATGCATATATACCAGGAATGCTAGAAATCCTTTCTGCTCCTGGGAGCTGTATGCTAAAGGCTGTTCCTTATAGAATCAGTAGTTAAGAGTGTGTGATCAATTCCTTTACTGAAGTCATCATTTTTTTTTTTTTAATGTTTCTTTAGGAGGGGCCTTTAGGCAAGTGTGAATGAAAAACAAAAACCACTTTTTGATTATAGTATTGAAAATAAGAACAGAGAAGCCACCTATTAAAGATAACTTGATATTTTAACAATTTAGTAAAAGATCACCCTGAGAATAAGTACATATTAATGAATGACTTTAGTGTGTTCTGTGACCTTTTATTATATTATTTGCATAGTTTCAATAAAAATCTTATTTAGGCATGATAAGTCTATTGAGGAACAAAGAATATTTTTCTCATATGGAAGTGTTGCCACAATATACTCGTTGGTTTCTGTCTATGACTTATAGATTCCCAGACTATCAGATAGGAAAGAATGTCACTTTCTTACAGAACAGAAATCTTGGAGATCTTAAGAGAAAAAGAAATATGTCTACATTTATAAGCATTAATATTAATGACAGTGAGATCATTGACAAGTCTCCAGGATCTTTTAATTTATCCTCAAATTGTGTGTTAACAATTGTGTGACCTTCGAAATCACAGCAAGTGAAATACACTGAAATAATCAAATATATTAAGAAGGGTTAAGAAAACTTTGGAAGTGAAAGTTTCAAAATTGCTATTTACAGACTCTGTACTTTGTTAGCTAGCCATAATTTATTTTTAAAATATCCCATAGTACTGTTAAGTTTAAAGAGGGGGGAGAGAAAATGGGATATAATAATTACTTTGATACAGTTGGACATGACCTATACATTTTGATTCCTATCCATCCCACAACACCACAAGTATATATTTTACTATAAAAATATGCCTGGTAGCTTCAACAAATCATTCAAAGTAGCCTGAAAGTGAAAGTGAAGTCGCTCAGTCGTGTCCGACTCTTTGCAACCCCTTGGACTGTCGCCTACCAGGTTCCTCCATCCATAGGATTCTCCAGGCAAGAATACTGGAGTGGGTTGCCATTTCCTTCTCCAGGGGATCTTCCCGACCCAGGGATCGAACCCAGGTCTCCCACATTGTAGGCAGATGCTTTAACCTCCGTAGCCTAGGTTTTGTCAAAAATTAAAGTATACACATCACCAGTTAATGGTAATTTTTAGGATTTTAACATTCCTTAGGTGAAAAATGAAAGAGTAGGAGCTTAACCATAGATGTTTTTGCAAGGGTAATTTTTCTATAGAGGAGCCCACTTACTGTGATTTGTTTTAAAAAGGAATCTTTAAGTGGTGCCCATCCAAAAAAAAAAAACTGAACATTTTTAATGGGAAAAAAGAATGGTTTTCTTCCTCATTTGTTATTAATTACCAGATTAGAACTTGTGCAAATAGAAACAAATTGCTTCACTTCATGAATCATTTTCTAAATAAACATACAACTCCAAAAAAAAAAAAAAAGAATTCAAATTAAATACCTCATGTATTTGAGGCAGGCCTGGGCCAAAGTATATTTCTTCCACCAAAAGAAGTACCAGAAAAAAATCTGAGTGACATCAAGAATATGGTAGGATAGAAAGTTCTAGCTCTAATATAGTAACACCAACTCTATAACTGTCCACAGAAGAAAATACTTTCATGAGATTTGTGGACTCCAGGTGAGAAGTAACAGTACTGAGTGGAGCACTGAAACAAAAAAAAAAGATTGTAAAGAGTAGGAAAGAGTAAGAGTAGCTTCACTTTACCTGCATCACTTATCAGAGCGCAACGCCAAGAGCGATCCCTTTGGCCCACAAATCTCCCATGGTGGAAGGGAGAGTGAAATGAGCAAGGGACTTTGCTGCAGACCCTTGAACACTGGTGAACCTCATCAGCCAGCCCACACAGAATCTTTGTTTAGACTGACTGGTAAAAGACTTTCCCTGCAAAGACAGGAAGAAGTGCTGCTTCTTCAAATGCATAGACACCAACAAAGGCAACAAGGAAAACAAAGAAGCAGGGAAGCTTGACACAACCAAAGGAACTAAAATAGAACCCCAGTAACTGCCCTAAAGAAATAGAGATACTTCTACCTAACAAAGAATTAAAAGTAATTGTCTTAAAGAAGTTTGGTGAGCTATCAGTGAACATAAATAACCAAGTGACATCAGGAAAACAACACATGAGAAGAACTTTACATAAAAAAGCAAAAAAGCATGTTCCTTGTAGATGAGGATCATCTGTGCTGCTCAAAAGACTTTGTTTTTACATTCCATTATCTTACATATAAATTATTGTACATGTACATTATTGTACATGTATAAAGTCATGTTTTCAAAGACTATATATAGCTATTTTTGAGACACCCCTAAATCAGAGGCCCTGTTCAGGAAATACATTTAGACACTTTTGAATAAAATAAGTAAATATTAAGCGGTAAAATAAATCCAATTTTTGGATTCCAAGCAATATTAATTATATTATTTTAAATTCTAATTTAAGTGAAAATAGTTTTGCTACTGTACAGATGGGTGCAGGAGCCAACTTGAAGGGGTTCCCACTGACCAAATATGGAATAATTCAAATTTTACTATAGAGAAGAAATGCAATGGAATAAATTCTATAAAAAATGTTTAAATACATAAGTTTATAATAACATTTTTAAAGTACACCAATAAGCTAGGTATCTTCTGAAAATGACAGTGAAAACAGTTTGTCATCTTGAAAACTGTGTGTAAGGGAAAGGATCAAGAATTTGTCCTGGGCTTCCCTGCTGTCTCCAGTGGTAAAGAACCCACCTGCCAATGCAGAAGACTCGGGTTCAATCCCTGATCCAGTAATATGCCACATGCCTCAGAGGAACTAAACCCATGCACCACAGCTATTGAGCCTGTGCTCTGGAGCCCAGGAGCTGCAACTACTGAACCCACATGCCACAACTACTGAATCCCACACACACGAGGGCCCATGCTCTGCACCAGGAGAAGCCACTGCAATGATGAGCTCATGCACCGCAACTAGAGAGTAGCTCCTGCTCACCACAGCTAGAGAAAAAGCCAGGGAAGCAATGAAGACCCAGCACAGTCAAAAGTAAATTAAATTAAATGAAGAATTTATCCTGACTTTCCCATGTAAAATACTAACGGTCAACCTAGGAGTAGGTAAGAGGAAAAGGCTTTTTACTAAAATCATTACAGCTAATGAATGAAATAGAAGTAATACAATTAGAATATCACCTTTTTTCAAACCCAACTGAGGTTAAAAGTTTTAGATACTAAGCATCATTGGTTAATAACAACAAAAAAGAGCAAAAACCAAACAGCATGTGTTTTCTGAAGCGAGAACACAGCCTCACCTACAGAATGGCGAAGAGATGGATCCTGAGCCTGATCAGTACTTTTAAACCAGCTTCCAACTAGCATAAAAATACTGAAAACAGAGTATCATTTTGAACTATGCCATAAGTGGGCAGACGAATATATAAAAATCAGTTGTATTTCTATACACTAGCAATGAACAATTTAAAATTAAGAAAAGAGTTCTGTGTACAACAATATGAAAAAGAATGAAATGCTTAGGAATGAGTTACCAAAAGAAGTCCAGAACATGTTCTCTAAAAACTACAAAACATTATTTAAAGAAATTAAAGAATACCCAAATAAATATAAAGATATGCTCTGTTCATACATCTTTTCTCCCTCACAGCTTAGTCAATAAAGTGCAAAATCTGTTCCTTATCTTTGAAAATATCCTCTAGCATAAGAGATTAAATAGAAAATAACGAAGAGTTCATTCCTCATTACAGCCTCCACAAATAAAACTGAAAGTTCTAAGATCAATAGATTTACAAGCAGATATAAATTTAAATGAGGTAAAACATATTACCTATTTTCGAGGAGGACCCAAGAATTCCCATTGCTAATATGAATGCAAATTAGTACAATATTTTTGGTGAAAATGATTGCATCAAGAGGCTGACAAATATTTTTATTCTTGGATTAAGTAATTTACATGTTCTTCCTGGTCTTATTTAATACACAGAAGGCTTTAAATACAAAGAAAAGTATTGTGTGTAATTTTCATCATAGCCATATTTATAAGATAGGAGAATTGGAAACAGTTCAATAACAGGGGGATGCAAAAGCAGAGCACAGTACAGCTATGCAATATAGTACTAGGTAACCACTAAGAATATTTCAAACTTTAGCAATGTGAAAAAGTATTCATATTAAATATTAACTAAAAATAATCAGAATGAAAATCTCTATATAGAATCTCAATGGTATAAATGTACATGAAAAAAACACAGGAAAATGTTAAATTATTAATAATTGTTACCTTTGCATGACTGTAAGAAATCCATGTGATCATTTTTCTTCTTTCCAACATAAACACTTTTATATAATGACTATATACTAACTATAAAGAAACACATGTAACAGGATTTCCATGACTAGGAATCGGACCCTCACCCCATGCACTGGAAGTGTGTAGTATTAACCACTGGACTGCCAGGGAGGTCCCACAGAGCATTTTAAAGAAAACAAATGGCATGAAAAATAACCTGCTAAGTCAAAAAATTGGCATAGTATTTTTTAAAATAGAATTTGCTTGACTAGTTATTGGCTAATTTGTTGCTTATATAAATATAAAGGGATTGTTTTTTCTCCAAGTTAATTTCCTTAACTTTATGCTAAAAGTGACCTTTGGTTTACAACTCTGAGAACCTAAGGAAATAAACTTTCTTTACCAAATATGACCATTAAAGGAATATTAAAGAAATTCTTATGCATAAATCTAGAAATGATTACTAAAATTCAAAATGTGTTTTAGGCAACATTCCATTTTTAATAATCATATGCAACTTAAAAAAAATCAAATCCAAATGTTACTGATTCATTTACACTTACATCATCAAATAACTCAATCCACTTTTGGCAAGATTAGTGATTTAGAAGCATTTAAGTCTATTTCACGAGCTTATATTTTCCTTTTAGTATTGTTGTACTATCTCAAACTATCAGCCTACTTTCTATCTAGTAGTTACAAAGAATTTGATTTATAGCTGAGCAATCCCCTCTCAAAGCATAATTTTCATTGTTCAATTTTAATTTATCTCAATGAAAAAGAAAAGGCAAAGATCAGAGTAGAAATGGTATACTGATATATTGGTTGATTTATATTATAAAAGATAAATATACAATTAACTGCATTTTGATTAGAATCTCTCAGAGCTTGAGAGAGACACAACCTTTTCCTTTTAGTTGAGACTACTAATATTTGGGGGTTTCCCTGGTGGCTCAGAAGTAAAGAGTCTGCCAGCAATGCAGGAGACCTGGGTTCAATCCCCGGGTTGGGAAGATCCCCTGGAGAAGGAAAAAGCAACGCACTCCAGTATTCTTGCCTGTAGAATCCCATGGACGGAGGAGCCTGGCAGGCTACATGGGGTCGCAGAGTCAGACACAATTGAGCAAACTAACACTTTGACTTTTCACTATTATTTTGATAAATGAAGATGTGCCCAAACATGTCTATAAAAACTGGACTTTCTTTAAAATGTTTACATTTAACACAAAATTATAATTATGCTATTCTCAAGATAATTAGGAGCTTAATGAAAACATTAATTTGACACATGAGAAGCACAATATGGTTCATAATGGACACAAACATAATGAAGGCATCTTCTTTTACACTGTCAGAACATCTATGGAACTATGTGTAAAACTTAATTACATGTAAACCTTTAACCCAGGATTTCTGATTCTAAGGCAGTTGCACTTTTCACCGATGATGCAGAAGATTTTCAGGCAGTAAAGCTCCTTGATCAACACTAACATTGAAAATGACACACAGACTCCTCATCAACTAGTCTAATAGCTGGAAAGGCAACAGGTACTACAAGGTCCAAGACTTCCAAGAAGACAAAAAAACAAAGACACCACAGAATAATGTGATAAGGAAGTAATTGAAGTAGACTAAAATAGGAGTGCTGGCACTTTCCAAGACCAGTGGATCTCCAGGAAATGCCAAAGGATGACCTTACGCATCAAGTCCTGGTCAGGATTTCATAAATTTATTTAGATAAAAGAAGAAAGCTTCAAAAGATACAGTAGAATTTTGTGGACTTCTTACATCTCAGCTCAGATGTTGCCCCTGCAAGAAGATCTTCTTTACAGAAAACACTAGAGAGGTACAATGCATCATTTAAAACCAAACAAACAATACAAGCGACAATTTTAACTCCTTGAGAGAAACCTGAAGTGGACAACATCAGTACTTTGCTATGGATACTGTACTTTTCAGATCAGGATGGACATCACCAGTGAGTCTATAGAATTCCAAAATATAGGTCACCCCAGACCTACTGAATCATATTTTGCATTTTAACAAGATCATTGGTTAATTCATAATTCCACTTGCCAGAAGCAGAAACTGTACTAGACAGATACTCTTTCACCTTGTTTAATGGGTAGATGAATGGAATAATATAGATAAAAAGAATATTATCCTTTTATCTAAAATATTAAGGATTATTTTAGTCTCAGAACTTCAGACCAAGGTGATCAATATTTTATTTGCTTCTTTAACCTACAATTTGAAACAGTCTAATTGAACATTTTCATAGGAAATAATTACTTGAGTTACTAAAATTCAAATAATGTAGATATAAAACTATAAAAAAGTTATATTTATTGAAAGTCTGTAAGCATTGTAAGCATAACATATGCTAAATGTTGTAGAAAATATTTTAAAAGAAGTTTGACATCTCAAAAATATGATCAGAAGGTTGCAGATACCTAGGAAAAAAACATTCTGTATAAATACAGACATAAATAAGAATAAATATACTAGAACATTTGAGGATAATAAAACCACCTTGAATCAGAAATGGAAATATATGGGGGGGGGGGGGTAGTGAGAGAAATAAAAGAAGAGTTGCTTGAACTCAGGAAAGCAATGGGAAAAAAGACAAAATTATCTCAGAAATGTAAACTATAAGATGCTTAAGGCAGAATCATGTCAAATAAGAAAGTAACAAAGGGCCCTGGAAAAAGGCAGGAAAGTGACCACGAGACTGAAAATAACATAAAGTAAAAATTTCAGAAATGGAAGACAGGCAAACTAGGAATAATATTCATATTACCAGAGTCATTGGAAAAGAGAAAAAGAGACAATGGAACAGAAATAATATATAAAATAAAGCCTAAGAAAAAGTTTCAGAAATTTTAAAAAGATCACCTAAATCTACACATTGGAAAGGTTTACTGGGTAACCGGAAAAATGATGAAGTCATTCTCTTAGTAAAATAATTAGATTTCAAAGATAAATTTAAAATCTTCAAGATCTCCAAGCAGATAATTCAGATAGTTTACCAAATCAATATTATTAAAGACTTCAAAACCAAATACAATTATGAATCAATCTTTATAAAAATGTCCAGCAAAAGAAAATGTAAAAACATAAAGAATTTTATATCCAAATAAGCCATCCATCCTTTAAATATCAAGCATAGTAAATTCATTTCTAACGTATAAGAACATAGGAGATTCTTCATTCAGCAGCCCTTCTCGAGGAATTAACTATCAAATGAATTTCAATCAAGTAATGATTGGGAAACCTTAAACAAAAGGATCAATACTAAGTGTATTAAAATACATAAATGTACATGTAAGACTAAAACAATATGGGATAAAAGTGGAAAACTAAGATACAAATGTTACGTGCTATGACATAGTAGAAATTAAAGGGCTCATTGCTGTGTAGGCAATAAGGGAGCACTAAAAAATGTTGAAAACATAGTATAAACTGGATAGTAAATGATTAGATAAGAAAACATGGAACTAAATATATTTTTATAGAAATAAATACAAAGGTAACCACAAGAATAAAAATACAAACCCTCCTAAATACAAATAATAAGTGAACAAAGAACATAAAGAATATACATCTCATAGATGGAGACACATAGCAAATACAACAAAATATTCATAATTACGAAACATTTTGTGACAATTGAAACCAAACGTATCAGTCATATCAATAAAAGTGAAAGAATATAACTCACTTATTTAATAAAAAACAAATTTTCAATTTGGCTCAAAAAACAAGACCCAAATGGATGCTGTAAACAAGAGATAACCCTAAGTCAAAGTAACTCAGAGAGGCTAAAAATTAAATGGACTTCAACTTACAGGAAAAGGGAATAGACACACTTTTCCCTAAGTACAACTATAGTCCTGGACTAAGTAAAAGTAAAAGTCCTGAACATTGTACATAAAAGGAACACAAAAAGTCTCTGATCGGTGGGAAGAAGGCAGACGGGCTAGAGAGCCCCAAACCTAAGGAACAAATCTTAAGTTCCTTAGGTTTTCTTTTTTGGCTCACTCAAGTTCTAAACTTGGAATTGAAAAAAGCAGCCCCCTGGAAAAACCAAGGAACACAGACAAAAACCTACTCTAACAAAGGATTAGGAAAGGGGCAGCTTAATTAGCACAACATAAATATATAGATAATAACCACTCTACTCCAGTCAAAAAACAGAAAAAACCATGGCTCACCCTGATGGCCAAGTAAGCAGCTGAGACTTCCACCATCACGCTTGCTTTCCACATGGCAAAGACTATAAAAGAAGAGCGATTGTCCTGTCATAAATGCAGGAGACAAGAGACAGGGGTTCAATCCCTGAGTCAGGAAGACGCCCTGGAGAAGGAAACGGCAACCTACTCCAGTATTCTTGCCTGGAAAATTCCATGAACAGAGGAGCCTGGCGGCCTCAGTAGCAAACAGTGCTATGGGTAGCACAGAGTCCGACACAATTGAGCGTGCACACACAAGTATACACACACACACACACACACACACACACAATATAATTCACTCTTTTTTTTTGTCAATAGTTTGCTATTGTGCCTCCAACGTTCTAGACTTCCATCTACATGTACCTCTGCCAACCTCATGAAATCCGCCTTCGAGTTAGATTTGTGAGATATGACATCCACTCTTCGGACTGACCTTGATGCCCTCCATATTCCAAAATTACACACAGAACTATAAAGTCTCTAAACGGATTTAGCTTCTTATTTCCCAATTGTTTTTAAAGTTGTTGAAACAATACCATTTTCACTAGACTACTTGTTGAAAGAGAAAAAAACATGGAAAAGTAATAAAAGCTAATATTCAACACATGTTAAAAATCACTACCACTAAATATTTGAGAGTTATTTGTTTAGGTAAGGGGAAACTTCACCCAAGCTACTGCAGATGATTTTCAAATGATATTGCATAATATTACCAAAAATCGGGAATTAGAATAAAATGCTATTTTCTGATTACGTGAAATTCTCAAATAGATCCAGACACAGTGCAATGTCTTTTCAAAAAAGATTGTATTAGAAAATACTTTTAAAGTTCTCAAAAAAATCAGTCATGTTTTACATCAAATATTTCTTGAATTTGAAAGATAATGTTATATTTGTATTATCTGCTCAACTATAAGATGACTTAGGCATAATATCTTTATGAAAAGATAAAAACTATTACTATATTATTTCTCCAATAGGACACCAAAGGCACAGGCCATAAGAGAAAAAACAAACAAATTGGACTTCATGAAACTTCTAAAATTTGTGAACCAATTGATAATGTCAACAGAGAAATAGGCAACCCACTGCATGGGAGAAAATATTTGCAAATCATATATCTAGTAAAAGATTAATATGCAGAATACACAGAGAATTCCTATAATTCAAAAATTAACAAAATAACTTTATTCAAAACTAGGCAATGAATTTGAACAGACATTTCTCCAGAGAAGATATGCAAATGGCCAATAATCACACATTAAGATTTTTAACATCAAAACTTTAACAAGATAACATCTTATACCAATTAGGATGGCTACTAAAAAAAAGCAGAAAGAAAATATCGGGTTGGCACAGAGGTGAAGAAATTGGGACATTTTAAACTATTGGTGGGAATTGAAAGCAGGGTCTCAAAGAGATATGTATAACAATATTCATAGCAACATTATTAACCATATGTATAACAATATTCATAGCAGCATAGCTAATAGCTATTCATATGGAAGCAACCAAGAGTTAGTTCATGGATACACAAATGGATAAGCAAAATGTACATGTGCCTACAATGGACTGTCATTTGACCCTCAAAAGGAAGGAATTTCTGACGTTCATCATAACATGGGTGAAACTTAGGGACATTATACTAAGTAAAATAAGTCAGCCACACACAAACACACACACACACAAACATACTATATGATTCCACTTATAAAAGATAATACTTACAGTACTCAAAATCATAGAGACATAAAGTATCTATGGGACATCCAGAAAGCAATTAGATGTCAGATTGTCAGTGAAGTGGACTGGGATAGAAATGAACTTTAAACTCAATGAAAATGTCAGTCGCTCAGTCATGACTGACTTTGCAACCCCATGAACTATAACCTGCCAGGCTCCTCTGTCCATGGAATTCTCCAGGCAAAACAGTACTGGAGTGGGTTGCCATTCCCTTCTGCAAAGGATTTTCCTGACTCGGGGATAGGTCCCTAAATAATTAATTCCTCCCCCAACTTATTCCTATACTTATTTTTTCTATCTTGATGTTAGTATCTTATCCAATTTATCTTCTAAGACCACAACTCTTCTTCTTTCCCTTCCCCAAACCTGACTGATTCTCCCATATAATTGTACATCAGTAGCTTCTCTTCTTTCTAACTCTCACTCAGCCTAAATTCTCTCTCCTGGGTTCCTGCAGTGCTTCCTCAGGGGGGCTTCTTGTCTCGTTTCTCCTGCCCCCTCCTCATCTGTCCTCTAAACTGCTTTCAGCATCATCTTTAAAAAACATTTTTCTGTTGTTTCTCACCGAGTTGGTGTCATTAGTGATTCTTTATCACAGTCAGGATAAAAATCTATTTCTTAGCATGATCCTGTTTCCTTTTCTAGACTTACCTGTTGCTACCTTCCCCTCTTAAGGAACATTTGTTTCTCATAACATGAAATGTGGTAAAAGCAGACACTAAATATTTTTCAAGTGAAAGAATAAAGAAGGCATATTTCCCTTAACAAACAATATTGTTTTATGCTCCTTAGTCTCCTGCACAAGTCTGGAAAATCTTTACACTCCATACCACACTGCTGCTCTCCACTGTCTTTATCTCGGAGAAGGCAATGGCACCCCACTCCAGTACTCTCGCCTGGAAAATCCCATGGACGGAGGAGCCTGGTGGGCTACAGTTCATGGGGTGACAAAGAGTCGGACACGACTGAGCGACTTCACTTTCACTTTTCACTTTCATGCATTGGAGAAGGAAATGGCAACCCACTCCAGTTTTCTTGCCTGGAGAGTCCTGGGGTCCGGGAAGCCTGGCTGGCTGCCGTCTATGGGGTCGAACAGAGTCGGACACGACTGAAGTGACTTAGCAGCAGCAGCAGCAGCACCCCTACCTAATAATAATAAAGTAAATGAATTTCTCCTCTTCGTGACCTTATCACTGTGATGCTATTCCAACTAGCAACAAGCAATTATACGTAATCTGTTTAACATACATTCTTTCTTAACAGGCTTGAGGTTAATATTTCAATCAGTTCATACATTCCCAAGGTGTGGCATAGGAATTAGTAAGCAGTAACATAGAAAGGGTACAACAAATTTCTCAAAGAGTAAAGAAATAAAAGTGTAAATGAAAATATAAGAAATTTGGTAAGGGAGATGTACAACATGTATCATTATAGTAGAGCTAGTATCTATTAGAGTAAATATTTTCAGATGCTCTAACTATTCACATAGGTGTATTCTTGATGTGTTATGCTGCACTTTCAAGAAATAAAGAATAATTAATGATCAGTAATCTTCCAACCCTAGGATTTTTGAAAAATAGTCTGAAAACCTAGAACTAATCACAAGAAGAGTGACACAAAAGAAAAGAATAAAACAAATAGGAAAAAGAGACATTTCTCTGATAAAAACAGAAAGTCTAACTTTATCCAAAAATAGAATCAAAACACATTCTTCAAATTCAAAAATCTTGGTTTTGACTTCTACTGCTTATTTTTCTAAATCTCTCTCATCTTACAACAGAAGTCTCAGGGTACAATTTCATGGTATAAACACTAAAATAGCCTGACCAATTTCTAGACCAAACACACTTTGCTCAGCTTTTTATATCAGGATGCAAATGCTTGCCAAAAGTAGCTCTTAACTGCTCATCCATCACAAAACAGCGGGTAAGAAGTATCTGGGATCTGGGTATGCATAAGCTTTGCTCTGAGGAGCCAAGATTGATTTTAAACAGGACACATTTGTTCAGTGGTAAGTCAGAATGTTCAAATGAGAAAGGAGAGAAGGATATTTGTAAGATTAAGAGCAAAAAATATAACAGTGTCTGGTATATAGTAGATGGTGGATAAATGTTTGTTAAATAGGTCTGTTGATTATTTGTGATTGAATAAAATAGAATATATTTGTTAATTCCTATTTACTATCCTTTATGTAACAGAGAAGATTTGAAAAGCAATCCTTACCTTTAAAAAAGTGTCTTTTCCTTACAGAATGATTCAGTAGTAATTCCTTCTCTGAGAAATGGACACTATGAAATTATTCTTATGAGAACAAACTGTTGCATGTGAAATCTATAAAGTTAAAGGTTACTTGAATTATTGTTTCTTGAGTTACCCAACACACACACACACACACACACACACACACACACACAGTATTCCATATATAATCAGTAAGTTTACCCCTCAAATGTTAAGGAGAAAGTGAGAGTTGAGATGGGGGGAGCAAAAAGAGTATATTAAGAGTTCAAGGAAGAATGTTTTTGAGGAGACTCCATGAATAAGCAGGGAAGAGAGGGCTCCTATCTATGGTGGGGAGGTTCCTATCCAGCTGGAACAAATATCTGAGGCAACTTTCACTGTATCTCGTGGCTTTGCCTAATTTAGAAGACAAGACATTGATCACACCCTCCCCCAGCTCTCAACCTTGCCTGTCTTAAGATGAAGCAGCTTTCTATGGATCCCTTTCACTTCACAGTTTTCTGAAGACCACACCTTGTGAAGCTCCAGGGAGCCCCTTAGACTTGTAATCCCAGGGCATTCATTTCTCAGTTACCTCTCTAAGAACTTAATGCCAAAAAGGAGTAATTCATCCATTCTACACTTCTATCTTCTGTTTTCTATTTTCCCATTATGGGAAGAATGAGAAATCTAAAACATCATTTAGAACCCCTCCTCTAATTTTTAGTTTATCTGTAAATACCCTTAGGAAAAAAATGATCTGCTAGAAGGAAAATCTAATGACATATCAATGGCTATTTGACATCCAAATAAAAGAGTCTGCTTATAGCTTTCCAGTGCTTAGGAGACAAGCTCCAAGAAGAGACAAGGATGGCTTTTCCAAAAACTCCATAACAGACAAATAACTTCCCCTCAGTCTGCACCTGATCACCACTGAATGTGAAGGTCCTTCTTTTGTCCCTTAAGATGTTGAGTGCTCTTATTGTATGATTAACTGAAATATTTTCTTCCATAATTTGTTGAGGGCTTACTGAGTAAAGACCAGATGCCAAGACATAAGTAACATATGTTATTTCCCCTGTTTTGCAGGAAAATTTTTAAATGAAGTCCTTCCATATCTAGGCCAAAGCTTTTCTTCATATTTATAGTGCTACCACTCAATGAAACTTGTACAAAGCATTTTAGATGTGTTTATTCCACCTTTGGGACTTCCCAGGTGGCTCAATGGGTCAAGAATCCCCTGCAACGCAGGAGATACGGGTTTGATCCCTGGGTCAAGATGATTCCCTGGAGGAGGGCATGGCAACTTACTCCAGTATTCTTGCCTGGAGAATCCCATGGACAGAAGAGTCTGGCAGGCTATAGTCCATGGGGTCACAAAGAGTTGTACATGCCTGAAGTAACTAAGCATGCGTTTACATGCATTCCACCTTTATGAATCAAGATTATTTTTCTGTCTACCACTACACTAGTTTAACCCATCTTTGGAACATCCACAAACAGGTCATAAAAAATTATCAGCAGCAGAAAAGATTAAAAATTTAAAACCAGAAACAACCAAGGCTTGATCTAAACTTTATCTTGGTTATTAACAAGTTTATATTTCAGTGCCAAGATGACTGGTAGGGAGGGTATGGAGGAAAAAAAAAAAGAGTTAATGATGGTTATGTTTTCTTTTTGTTTTTGATCATTTTAATTCTATTCCTCAAATAGCTCCAAAAGCACATTCCCCCTTTATCTTGCCTTTCTTTTAGAATATAACAATTCTAAATAAATATGCACCCAATATCAGAACACCTACATACACTAAATATAATAATCAAATACTAACAAATCTAAAGGGAGAAATAGACAATAATACAATAATAATAGGGGACTTCAGTACTCCACTTCCAACAGATTATCCATACAGAAAATTAATAAGGAAACATTGGACTTTACACTTTAGACCTAATAAACCTAGCAGATATATACAGAATATTTCATCCAACAATGGCAGAATGTTTATTCTTCTCAAGCACACAAGGACCATTCTCCAGAATATATCAATGTTAGACCACAAAACAAGATTTAGCAAATTTAAGAAGACTGAAATCATACTAAGTATCTTTTCTGACTATAGCAATATGAAAATAGAAATCAATAACAGAAGGAAAATAGGAAAGTTTCTCAAATATGTGGCGATTAAGCAACATGCTATTGATTAGTCAGTATATCAAAGCACTCAAAAGAGAAATCAAAATTATCTGAAAATAAATGAAAATAGCATACAAACACTTATGGGATGCAGGGGGAAAAAGCAGTTCTAAGAGGGAAGTTTATAGTGATAAATATCCACATTAAGTAAAAAGAAAGATGACAAATAAATTACTTAACTTTATCCTCAACAAACCAGAAAAACATTGTCCAAAGTTAAGAGAAAGAAGGAAATAACAAAATTAGAGCAGAAATAAATGAAATAGAGACCAAAAAAATAACATAAAAGATCAAAAAACTAAAACTGATAAGGTAAATAAAATTGGCAAGTTAAGGTAAATAAAAT
The DNA here is from genome assembly GCF_910594005.1 of Cervus elaphus. Classification (NCBI taxonomy): domain Eukaryota; kingdom Metazoa; phylum Chordata; class Mammalia; order Artiodactyla; family Cervidae; genus Cervus; species Cervus elaphus. The sequence continues at coordinate 5,659,846 of NC_057833.1, read as the reverse complement.
TTCAAAAGGTAAATAAAATTGACAAACATTTAGCTAGACTAATGAAAAAAAGATTTAAAAAAATTTTTCTCTAGGATCAAGAATAAGACAGAGATGTCTATTCTTATCCCTTTTATTTAACACAGTATTGGAAGTCCTGACCAGAGCAGTTAGGCAAGAAAAATAAAAGTTATCGAAATCAGCAAATAAAAAAAATTCAAATTGTCTCTGTTTCAAGATGACGTGATGTTATATACAGAAAACCCTAAAAATTTAGCAAAAAACTGCTAAAATTAAAGAGCAAATTCAAGAAGTTTGTAGAATAAAAATAAACATACAAATACCTGTTGCACTTCTATATGCCAACAACAACAACAAAAATACTCAAAAAAGAAAACCATGTCATTTACAGTAGCATTAAAACAATTGTTAAAAGCCTTTGGAATACATTTAATCAAGAGGGTGAAAAATCTGTACACTGAAACATGAAGACACAGGTGAAAGAAATTGAAGACACAAATCAAATTTTCATCTTGTGAGCAGAAAGAATTAATATTGCTAATATCCATACTGCTCAAAGCCCTCTATAGATTAAATACTATCTCTATAAAAATTCTAATGTCATTTTTCATGGAACTAGAACAAACAATTCTAAAATCTGTATGAAAGCACAAAAGACCCATTATAGCCAACACATTCTGAAAAAGGAAAATAAAGCTATGGGCATCACACTTCCTGGTTTCAAACTATATTACAAAGTTACAATAACCCAAACTGTGTGGTTCTATCATAAAGACAAACTCATTGATAAATGGAGTAGAATTGAGAACCCAGAAATAAACCTATGCATTTACAATCAACTAATACTTTATAAAGGAATCAAGAATGCTCAATAGAGAAAGGGTAACTCTTCAATAAATGATGCTAGAAAAACTGGATATTCACATGCAAAAGGATGAAACTGGACTCTTAACACTGCTCACAAAAATTAAATGGATTAAAGGCTCAAATGTAAGACTTGAAACCCTAAAACTCTTAGAAGAAAACATAGGGGAAAATCTCCTTGACATTGGTCTTGCCAACAATTTTTTGGATATGACACCAAAAGCACAAGCATGTGAACTAAGTCACTTCAGTCATGTCTGACTCTTTGTGACCCTATGGACTGCAGCCCAACAGGCTCCTCTGTCCCAGAGATTCTCCAGGCAAGAATACTGGAGTGTGTAGCCATGCCCTTCTCCAGAGGATCTTCCCAACCCAGGGATCAGACCTGCTTCTCCTGCACCTCCTGCACTGAAGGCGGCTTCTTTCACCACTGAGCCACCAAAGTGAAGTTGCTCAGTCATGTCCGACTCTTCACAACCCCATGGACGGTAGCCTATCCAGCGCCATGGTCCATGGGATTTTCCAGGCAAGACTACTGGAGCTGACTGCCATTTCCTTCTCCAGGGGATCTTCCCAACCCAGGGATTGAACCCAGGTCTCCTGCATTGCAGACAGACGCTTTACCGTCTGAGCCACTAGGGAAGCCCAAGCCACCAAAGAAGTCCCCAAAACATAAGCAACAACAGCAAAATTCAACAAGCTTGACTATATCAAACTAAAACACTTCTACACAGCAAAAGAAAGTCAACAAGATGAAAGGACAACAAATGGATCCAGAGAAAATATTTGTAAATATGCCCTCTGGTAAGGGGTTAATATCCAACATATATAAGAAACACATATGACTCAATAGCCAAAAAAAAAAAAAAAATTAAAAACTGGGCAGGAGAACTAAATATACATTTGTTCAAAGAAGATATACAAATGATCAACAGGTACGTGAAAAGGGGCTCAGCCCCACAAATCATCAGAGAAACACAAGTCAAAAACACCATGAGATATCACTTTACACTTGTTAGGATGGCTATTTTCAAAAAGACGAGAGATAACATGTTGACAAAGATGTGGCAAAATGGGAACCCTCGTGTCTTGGTGGGGATGTAAATTGGCACAGCCACCATAGATAGTAGTATGAATAGAAATAGAATTAGGATAGAAATAGAATTACCATATGATCCAGCAATCCTGCTTCTGGGTATATGTCCAAAGAATGAAAACAATAACTTGAAAAAATTATCTGCACACCCCTACTCATTGTAGCATTATTCACAATAGCTAGAACATAGAAACAACCTAAGTGTCAGTCCTGAATATTCATTGGAAGGACTGATGCTGAAGCTGAAACTCCAATACTTTGGCCACCTGATGTGAAGAACTGACTCATTTGATAAGACCCTGATGCTGGGAAAGACTGAAGATGGGAGGAGAAGGGGATGACAGAGGATGAGATGGTTGGATGGCATCACCAACTCAATGGACATGTGTTTGAGTAGGCTTTGGGAGTTGGTGATGGACAGGGAAGCCTGGCATGCTTCAGTCCATGGGGTCACTAAGAGTCGGACATGACTGAAGTGACTGAATTGACTGACTGACTGAAGTGTCTGTCAACAGATAAATGGATTAGAAAATGTGAGATTTATATGAATATTATTCAGCCACAAAAAGAAGGAAATCTAGCCATTTTTGACAATATGAATTGATCTTGAGAGCATTATGCTGAGTGGGATTAAGACAGAGACAGGCAAGTACTGTGTGATATCCCTTATATGTGGCATCTGAAAAGTCAGCTCACAAAGAGAATAGAATAGTGATTTCCAGAAGCTGGGGGTGGGGAAATGATGAACATTAGTCAGAGAGTGCAAACTTCCAGTTAGAAGATGAATAAATTCTGGAAATCTAATTTACAACATGGTGACTAAAGTTAGTAATATTGTATTATGTGCTTAAAAGTTGATAAGTGAGAATATCTTTAATGTTTTTACTACATTACACACTCAAAAATGTAATTTTAGGAGGTTATGGATGTGTTAACCAAGATTATTATGGCAATCACAGTATTTACATCTATCAAATCATCACATTGTATACCTTAAACTTATATAGTATTATATATTAATTATATCTCAATAAAGTTGGGGGGGAAGAAATGCAAATATATTTTCTTTTCATCAAAAGAAACATATTAGGATTTTTAAAGTAATAGTCACTACCAGGTAAAGGGCACACTAGAATTCTGTACAATCTTTGCAATTTCCTATGAATCTAATTCAAAATAAAAAGTTTAAAAAATAATAAGCAAGAGAAAGCAGTATGCAAAATATTAATTCTTACTGAATTTAATAATGGTTATTAAATATAGGTAAAATGGGTAATATATATATTATTTAAATATTAAATATAGATATAGGTGTTCATTGTGTTATTCTTTTTACTCATCTAATATGTTTGGAAATTTTCATAATAAAATTTTGAATATAAAAAGAAAGTTTTTATTTAAAAGAAGTAAAAAATTATTACTCAACCCTGGAATTCATTCATTTTAATTGTGTTTACATATCTATTCTGTTATAAACTGATTTGCATCCATTTAGCTCCTGCATATATACCATGTTTGTCTAAATGGATGTTGATGGACAATTAATACTCAGGAAAAAATTTAAAGAAAAATTATGAGAGAACAAAATGCACATAAGTCAATTTAAGTCTTCAAAATTCACTTTAAAATGTCTTTCTTAGGGCTATTTTATGAAATGAGTTTCCTACTTATTCCCTTTCTATGTGTAATTTTCAGTACTTGATCCCATTTTTTTTTTTTTTTTTTTTTTTTTTTACCATTTTCAAGGCTTCAGAACACTAAATCCAAGTGGATTTAGTTTGGCTTTAGTTAGAAATTTCAGGCTAAAGTTTGCATCCTGCTAAGCTTTATTTTTTTTTCTTTCATCTTTTCTCTCCTCCCTCTCCTTATAAGAATTAACATTTTACTCTAACCGCTAATCTCTAACAACTAGAAAAAGACTTGACTTTCATTTCTGTCTTAAAATGATACTTTGAAGGTAATGACAAGCAACTCGGGATTAGTTCATTACAGAAAAAGAACATATATGAATGTTAAATTACTCAGCAAAGTATACCAAGATGATATCAATATACTTAGAGGGGCCTGATACAGAGGCTATCTAAAACTTCCAAAAGATGCTAAAGTCCTTTAAAAACCTAAAGCATCCAAACTATGTGCAACAATCTCACTTGCCACACAGAAGACTGATAAAGAAGACTTTGAGATCGAAAATCAATAAACAAAGATAAAAAGTACACTCAGAAGAGTCTGGAAATAATCAGTTTTCCTGTATCTTCATAAATAAATCTTGTCTGAAAAAACCCAGATTAATTTCAACTCCCACTAGTTGAACCACTTCTCAAATTCTCTCAACATCTATGAAAAAATCATTCAATCCATAACACAAAAGACCTACTTGACTTTTAACAAAATTACTCACTTCCCATATGCAAATGATATTTTTCAAAACATCACTATAAAAGGGTAACACGTGTCAAGGAAAATGAAAACGTTTAATTAAAATATAGAGAAAGTGCAACAGGGTAGTCCCAGGAACGCAAAATACTTCTGTTTATTTTCTATGGGTCCCTGTTAGGTTTGCCTTGCTGTTTCCAGTAGTTTGAACAACTAAGGGTTCAATAATATATTCATGATTTCTCTTCTGGTCTGAGTTAAAATTCCTGCATGCCCTGCGATTTAGCATTTTATCTATAGAGTTGTTGTCAGTCTCTCCCCTTGAAAGCAAGAATAATAATTTTTAAGGGCTTTAGGATAGGAAAAAATAGGTGCAGATATCAGAGCATTTATTGCTGAATAGGAAATTATGCAATTGATTTTTTTTAAAAAGCCATGTTTAAAGAGAAACTTTTTCAAAGCTGTTCTAATACAGCAAAACCTGTACCAAAGCAAGCTGAGTGACCTGGATTTCCTTTTCTTTTTCACATATAATTTGTCAATAAAAAAAATTCCAAAATTTTTTTTCCATTGTTATAAAGAAATGAAGACAAATTCTCAGAGCATAAAACCAACACACTGATGAAAAATAACCTCTCAGGAAGAGAAAGTTAACAGAGTCTGTGCCCGAGCCCTGATTTATATCAATGTCATATTATTAGTGTTTCCCTTTATGAGAGGGAGGGAGGGAGAGGGGGAGGAAATAAGGAACTAGAAAGAGAGAAGCAACAAACTGTTATGACTGTAACCCAGAGTTTCATACATATATTTAATGTTCAGAAAAATATGGATTCCCAATTTTACAGCTATCTCTGTCTTCATTGATCAATGAAGGAGGAAAAAGACAGACAGTCTCCACCTTGAAAGCGGGACTCCGTCTTGGGCCGGACTGTGGACTTTGAGCTCTATGCCCAGTATCTATGGAAATGACATACCAACTGGAAAACGAGGCCCCTGGAAGGAAGAGTCCCAGGGCTCATACCTAGACTCTCCGTCGCCTAAAAGAATACCCTTATTAACTGTGTAACCAAATAGAATCAAACATTCTATTATGCTTATTGGGCTATGACCACAGGCCTGTTGATAATTGTCCACTGTTAACTACCTAGGCTTAAGGCATATGAATCATGGGTTAACTTTGATTATATCTTTCTTTTCTTTTGTTCAGACTAGTTTCAGGGAATTTGGGGGGGTGGGTTTTGGCGTGTACACTTAGGGTATATAAGTTTTTCACAAAAACCGGTCAGGGTCCCTGGCTAAGAAGAGACTCTGCCTTGGGCCCACCGGTGTAATAAACTGCACTCCACTCTCTGCATTGTCCTTCTGAGTGAGTTTGTTTTCCTGGAATGCGTGGCTACAACATCAACCAGCTAGGACTCAGTATTTTTAGCTGATCTTTTCCTGTCCTGGGTAGGACTGAAAATTACTTACAAAGCTATGTAAAATGCAGATCTCAAAACCCATTCCAAGATTAATGAATCTCCAAAGATAAGAAACAAGAATTTATATATATTTGTGTGTGTGCATATATATATATATATATGTTTTATTTTTTGTTTACTTTAACTTTTTAACTGAACTGTAGTTGATTTATAATGTTTCAGGTGTACAACAAAGTGATTCAGAAATATATAATTCTTTTTCAGATTCCTTTCCTTTCTAAGTTATTACAAGATACTGAATATAGTTCCCTGTGCTACATGGTATGTCCTTGTTCATCTATTTTACTTATAGTAATGTATATCTGTTAATCCCAAATTCCTAATTTATCACTCCCCAACCTCTTTCCTTTGATAACCACAAGTTTGTTTTACATGTCTATTGCATATATTTTTAAAAAGAAAAGGTAAATCACAAGGGATTCAGATTACATCTTGGTTAAAAACCTAGTGCTACTAAAAATCCAGAGAACCAAATGAAAAGATAAAAGAATCCAGCAAGATAAGTGAATATAAAATTAATGTATAGAAATTTTTAAAACTTCATGCATCTTTAAGATATATTGTCACAAGTGAAATAAGGAAATAAAATAACAACAAAAATATAAAACATCTAGGAATATAATTAAATAGAAACCTTCAAGATTTCTCTGGAAGAAACTTTAAAATTCTCCTGCAGGACACAAAATAAGACAGAAACAAATAGAAAGTCCATGTCCTCTGGAAGGAAGATTCTACACCATGGAAACACCCAGCAAGATAAACAAGCTGATTCTAAAGTTCATATAGAAAAGTAGCAAAGAGAAATCACTAGGGAAACTCAAGAGTATTAAGTGGTTATCAGCTTTTCAGAAGTAAAAGCATATTAAAACACTATAATAATTAAGCCAGTACATGAATGTCATAAAGCTATAATTAAAAGCATATAATTTGCTATAATAATAGAAAACTAATAGTGGGAAAAGGAAATCCGGTAATAGGTGAAACACACAAAGAGACATTGTATATTAAATACAATAAAAGCAACATTTCAAATCAATGAAGAAAAAGCAGTTTATTCATAAATGCTGTCATCAACAATAAAAAGTATAAATTTACTACATGAAAATATGGAAGGAGCATATAAAATAAACTTGGAGTGAAAATTTTCTAAATGTAACACAAAACTGAGAAGCCAAATAAAAGATTGCTAACTTCAACTACCAAAAATTTTATCGAGGTCAAAAAGAAAATGTATAGAAGGCAAAATAAAATTAGGAAAATTATCTACAATTCATATCACAATGTGAAGTCCTCAAATAACTCTTAACCACATGCAGCTACAGATCTTTTCCTCTTGTCAGATTGGCAAATATCATAAACTGTTGTTTAAAAAAAAATGTCTGGCCAAAGTGTGGTAAAAACAGACATTTCCATATATTACCAGAGGGAGTATAAATTGAAGCAGTCATTGAGAAGGGTGATTTAACAATGGCAATTCAAATAAAAAATGTGCGTATCCTTTGACCCAGAAAAACTACTTCTATAAATATAATGTGATTTATATTTGGAACTGATATATGCACAAGTTATTCATTTTAGCATTTCTTATAAGATCAGAAGGTTGAAAACAACCTAAATCTCTATTACTGAGGATCCAGCTAAATAAATTGTAGGGACACTTTTATGCAATGAAATAGCCAGTATTTAAAAGAATACGGTGTATCTATGTCAACTGTTATGGTGGAAAATCAAGGTGCCAAGAACTGTATTTATTCTGTTATTTCCATGCAGCATATATATTTTTTTGTGAAATAGAATATCTCCAAAGTATACACAAAATTGGTACTAGTGTTTTCTTCTTGGGAGGAAGGTTAAGTGACTTCAGAAAAAGAATGGGAGGAAATTTTACTGTTCATTGTATATGGTTTTGAATATTCTTATAATATTTATTCATTGAAAAAAATGAATCAGAATGTGTTAACCAGCTTGTTTTTCAGACACAGCCTCCTTAAAAAGAAGAGACAACACTCAAGGCAGAGCTGTCCAGGAAATGCCAAATTGGTCTGTTAAAACGGTGATCTCGAGTTACACATTCTCAGCTACTGTGCCTGCCTGGCTCCATAACTGGCTGGCCTTCTTTCAGCTCTCCTGGCTGAAATGACTTCCATTGCTCCTGCTTCTTGATTGCTTTAAGCTGGCTTGTCTGAGGTCTGAAAGTCAGCTTGTTTACTCCCTCCAGTGATAGCTTCATTCTCATCTACATTCTCAAAACACACAAGCAGTGCTTTATCCCATCGTCTACCTTGGATTACTCATCACAGTCCCTTTGACCTGGCCCCAGCTCAGTTTCCCACCTTCCATTCCTCTGCCTACAGAATAGTTGGGCATTTGAGCAGGCAGTCCCCTTCTCACTCCAATTGCCAGTTTAGTTACTAGCCTTCCCTCAGCCTCCTCTTCCCTAGGGATAGATGTCTCCTCAGTTCAGAGGAGAAGAATTGCATGCAGGGCAGTGACACATGTGCTGCTATGTACAGTATGGACAGTGGATCACAAAGATCAGGTGTGGGAGCTACGAGAGGAGGTGGTAAAGTCTGTTAGAATTCTTCTTCTAAGATCCAGAGAACAGCAAACAAGAACTCGGCCAGAGAGTTGAAGGAGAAAATGAAAAGTGAGTGAATTTCTAAATTTTTAAGACTAAGAGAAGTTACTGGTATCTAGAATACCAGGGGCAACTATCGAGGAGAACTATGATCCTTGGCTTCTGGCTTGATAACAACAAGGAAGTTGGTGCTTTCCTGATATGGGAAAAAGCAAGGCACCAAAGGTCAGAGGGACACCTAGAGTTTGAGATGCTTCGATAAAACCTGGCAGGGATGTAGGGTAGGTGTTTGGGTATAATAGCCAGTAGTTATTGATGACTTAACTGCACTCAAGATCTAAGTGGGTTTGTATATATAAGAGGTTTATATATCGTTATGGACTGTCCATTTGTTTATGTCACCCCCAAAATTCATATGCTGAAGTCCTAACCCCGCATATAATGGTGAGCCCTCAGTCATGTCTGACTCTCTACAATGCCATGGGCTGTAGCCTGCAGGCTCATCTGTCCATGGAACTTAACAGGCAAGAATACTGGAGTGGGTAGCCATTTCCTACTCCAGGGATTGAACCTGTATCTCTTGTGTCGGCAGGCAGATTCTTTACCACTGTGCCACTTAAGAAGCCCAAATATAATGGTATAAAGTTGTGAGGTAATTAGACCATGAGGGTGAAGTTCTCATTAATGAGGTTAGTGCCCTTATAAGAGACACAAGAGCTTGCCTTCCCTTTCTGTTCTGGAAGATACAGGAGAGACAGCCATCTGCAAGCCAGGAAGGGGTCCCTCATCAGGCAGTGGATTTGCTGGTATCTTAATCTCGGAATTTCGAACCTCCATAAAGCATACCTTTCACCAGTACTGTAAGAAAGAAGTGTTTGTCGCTTACTCATCCTGTGGTTTTGTATTATAGCAGCACAATCTAAGATGTAAGTAATTCAGGCTACAAAGCTCCTGGTATTATATATTATTATTAAGCCAACTTTTCTGCTCTAACTCACCTAATCCTCAAAACAAATGTACAAGTTTTGTACTATTATTGAACACATGAAAAAACTAGAACATACAGAGGTCAAGAAATTTGTCCAAGTACATCATGTAGCTGAAGAGGGGCAGAGCCAGGGTTTAAAATTTGGATGGTTCCTAAATTGAGCTCAGAGAAGAGGTCCCATACAGAGAAATCCATAGTGGAGTCAGTCAATAAATGGTATTTATAACTATGAAAATGAATTGACACAGTTTAAGAAGAGCATGTTGTTACAGAAGAATGCAAGTCCTGTGGAAAGCTAATGATTTAAGGGTAATTTGAGAAGGAGGATTTAGAAAAGGTGAAGGAAAAAAGACCAAAAATGTAGGAAGAAAACTCAGGGATCTGATGCCCTGCCAATGTCATTGTGTGTTCACAATGGTCAGCTTTGTTTAAAGGAGAAGGACAAGGAAAGGAGGAGAGGGGGGGAAAAAAAGAAAGGCAAAGGAAAGAATTGTATAAAAATATCAAATCAAACATGCATATAATACGTCAGAGGGCAAGGGGTAGAATCTTAAGTCTCAGGTAACAAGTCAGAGTCTCATTTCTCAGATGAAAAGCTGTATGTCTAACTTAGATTTAGTAATCATAGTTTCTAAAATATATAGTTGAATTTATGGGACAACTAAATTGAAGGGTATTCCAAAAACTCCAAAGCACAGTGTCCATAACCACATGAGGCATATGAGTATAGGCTCACTCAGGGAAGAAGTTTCCCCTTTACTTCCCAAACCTGGGACACAGTAGACACTCAAAAATGACTTGATAATATTGGACATAGCACAGAAAGATTCATTTAGAAGATAAGTAAGTTTGAGGAAAATAATGTTACTTTACTAATTTCTTTTTATTTTCAATGTCACCAGATTTGCAAAGTTTGCAGTCTCAGTATTAGACTAGTTTCATAAAGTTTTCCTCACTTTGTTTTTTCCCAATCCCATACCAGTCAAATAAAATAAATCTTCAGTTCTCTAACATAGCTTGAATTATGAATTTAGGTCTTTTTTACATAGCAGAGTTCAACTTTTGAAAGAGTTTTACTACCAAATCATAAAGTAACAAGTGTTCAGTAATGTTTAACATTTTGAAAGCTAGTACATAGAACTGTAAAGTTCAGATTTATAAGGGGAACATGTAGATTTTTAATTATAGCAATTTCATTAACTTCAAGATGTGTACTCAACCACACAGAAACATTTCTTTCTTACAGTTATTTGGGAACCAAAGAAATGCATATGCATCACCACAATCTTCTTTAAATGGGAATTTCAAGTCTCTCGGAGACAAAATGCCATCTCTTATGTTTTTAAGTATAGAAACATTTCACTGATTTTCCACAAAACGTTTTCATTAGAGTCAGGGAGATCTTGGATTTTCAACCTGTCCTCTTTCAAAAGGAGATGGAAAAAATGTTTAATGCGTGACTACTAAGAATTTTGTGAAAGACTTTCACACTAATGTTTAAAGAATTTCCAAATGTCATTTATTTGATACTTTTTTTCTTTGACATGGGAAAAAAGGAAGTAGCAGATTCAAAAAAAACTATTGAAAACAAATAGACTGACCCATGCTTAGCTTGTCTCCATGTGGTCGGGTTGAGATGAAAGCCCCAACAGAGTCCGCAAGAATCCCATGTCTGCCTGGGTTCTCAGTACAATACATGTGCCCAAGAGAAGAAAAAGAAAACTGAGGAAGAAGTAGAAAAAATGTGTAATGGGTAATTTTTTTTCTTCTGATGAAGACAGCAAATAAAGGTCCTTCACTCCTCCTCTTGAGGCCAGCTGAATGGATCAAAACAGTAAGAAAAACAGGGAAGGAAATATCATCTTCAACAGGTCAGGGAAACGGCCATGTTTTCAATGCATGGGTCAGGACACAAATGTGCTAAACTGTGAAGGATAATAAAAGAAAATGCGTGCTCCATCAGGCTCGGAGGAGGGTACAGTTCCCTCTCAAAGTGGATGTCAGGACCCAGCTTATCCGATAATTTCCAGAATTCATAGGAAAATGAGTAATAAAGGCACGATCAGGTCACAGGGACCGAAAGAGTCACAGGTCGATACCACAGAACACGGAGCAGAGACGAAGGAGAAACCATGCTGACATAACCACTTTTGTTCTTTCTAGATGGGCCTCCCAGCTGGGGAAGACGGGCAGAGGGAAAGCAGGGCAGCATGGAATGTGGTACAAAGACACACGCAGAGGGCAGTAGTGGCGAGGAACCCGCCTGCCAACGCAGACAGACACAAGACACACAGGTTCAGTCCCTGTTGCAAGCAGATCCCCTGGGAAAGGGCACAGAAACCCATTCTAGTATTCTTGCCCGGAGGATCCCATGAACAGAGGAGCCTGGCAGGCTATGGCCCATCAGGTCGCACAGAGTCAGACACAACTGAAGCGACTTAGCAGGCATGCATGCAAGAGGACAAAGAGCGTGCAACTTTGTTGTGAGAATGCCATACTCTCAAATGGAGAACAGCAGAAAGGAAGTAAAATGTTTGAAGAAAGGGTGCTTGCTGCCACACATCTAACTGGTAACGAAGACCCAGTTTTTGTACGTTTTAACAAAAGCCTAAACAGATTTAGTTTTATTTACGTTTTTATTTTATATTGGAGTAGAGTTAGTTAATGATGATGTGATAGTTTCGGAGGACAGCAAAGGGGTTCAGCCATCCAATATACATGTATCCATTTTCCCCTAAACTCCCCTCCCATCCAGGCTGCCACATAACGTTGAACAGAGTTCCCTGTGCCAAACAGTAGGATCTTGTTGATTATCCATTTTATTAATAAATACAGCAGCAGGTACCTGTGGATCCCAAACTCCCTAACTATCCCTTCCTCCCATCCTTCCCCTCAGCAACAGTAAGTTTATTCTCTAAGTCTGTGACTCTGTTTCTACTTTGTAAATAAATTCGTTTGTATCATTTCTTTTTAGATTCCACATATAAGGGATGTCATATTTCTCTTTGGCTTACTTCACTCACCATGACAATCTCTAGGTCCATTGATGTTGCTGCAAATGGCATTATTTCATTCCTTTTAATGGCTGAGTAATATTCCATTGTATATATGTACACATCTTCTTTATCCATTCCTCTGTCAGATATCTATGTGGCCTCCATGTCTTTGGCTCTTGTAAACAGAGATGCAATGAACAATGGAGTGCCTGTGTCCTTCTGGACTACCTTTTTCTCTGGATATATGGCCAGAACTGGGATTGCTGGATCATATGGTTCAGTCATTTCAGTTCACTCAGTCTTGTCCGACTCTTTGTGACCCCATGGACCACAGCACACCAGGCTTCCTGTCCATCACCAACTCCCAGAGCTTGCTCAGACTCATGTCCTTCAAGTCGGTGATGCCATCCAACCATCTCATCCTGTCTTCCCTCCTCCTGTCTTCAATCTTTCCCAGCATTAGGGTCTTTTCCAATGAGTCAGTTCTTCGCATCCGGTGGCCAAAGTATTGGAGTTTAAGCTTCAGCATCAGTCCTTCCAATGAATATTCAGGACTGATTTCCCTTAGGATTTCCCTTCGGATCATATGGTAACTCTGCTTTAAGGGGCCTCTGCACTGCTCTCCATAGTGGCTGCGCCAATTTGCATTCCTACCAACAGTGTAGGAGGGTTCCCTTTTCTCTGCACCCTCCCCAGCATTGTTTGTGGACTTTTTCATGAGAGTCATTTTGACTGGTGTGAAGTGTTTGCAGATTTAAAATTGCCTACTCCACAGGAGAACAGGTTACTTGTGACAGGCACTTGGAGAGGGCTGCTTTTTAAGGTTATGAGAATATTTTTTTGATGTAAGTGAGTTTGGGATAACTGGGAGGGACAAGACATAAATACAGGGCCAGCACAGCTTGGTTTCCCCAGGACTATCCAGGTTTCAGCATGGACAGTCCTGCATCCTGAGAAACCTCTCAGTCCTGGGCAAATGAAGATGATTGGTCAGCCGAGGGAGGAACCACAATTCCTCCAAGATTCCTCAACAAAAGGGATCCTAAAGATAGTATTGTGACTTCAGCTTGGGAGTTGCATTAGAAAAGTGTAATCAATCAGGAATGTGAGTGGGGAAGAGATGGGGCCCAGGTAAACAACAGAAAACGTCAAGGCTACACAAATCTGTCACAACATTGGGCCCTTCAATTTACCCAAAGGTAGGTGTTTGGATCCTGAGAAGCCTCATGCTTGTAATAAAATGATTAGTTGGTTTCTAAGCAGTTTAAAATATCATCCTGTTGCTGGAAAGCAGTAAGAAAGACACAAGGAAGCAAAGAAGACTGAAGTTCAGATTCCAGAAAGGCTGCTGCCACGTCCCTGCGTGGCGGCAGAGGGAATTTTGGCAGTGAAAGCAGTGAGTTTTATTAAAATGTCCAAAAATATTGTGCCTTTTGTGACTAATTTTATTGTCCCATTAGTTGACTTCCTAGAACTCTCCTCTGGAGAAGTATTAGTCATCATTAAATAAATAAAGCCCTGCTGCTCCTCCCCTGTAGCTCACGACACGGAGCAGCTCACATGACTGACAATCCATGTCTGCACTTATGCACTAATAGGGGTTCAGTCAAAATTATAAATCACAGACTTGTGATGACACCAGTTGAGCCCAGATATGTACTTTCTTCAACACATGTCAATCTGAGGAGAAAGGATTGCTGGGTGGGTCACAGTGATGGTGAGAAGGGTTTCACAAGTTACTGGGAATGAGATTAAAATGATTGACTACAGGGCCCCAGCTGGGGAGGAAAGGACATGAGGGAACTGAGCAAATGAAATGCAGGTAGCAAGACCACCATGCAATGGAAGAGCAAATGGGCTAAAGGGAGTTTTGACCAAAGGATGGACTGTGAAAATACAAGGTTTCAGAGATAAAAAGCCATTAAAATTGATGAAAGCTCCAGAGTACTGGCATGAAAGTGCCTTGCTAAAATTGAAGAAAAATGTCCTTGAAGTATGATTGAAGGAATTCCTAAGGGATTGGATGCGTCCTTGTGGGCGCTGAATTTTTCCAGATTTATGTCAAAAGGCACACTGAGCCATGAGCTCCATGGATCAAGGCAATTCTATCTGTGTCACAAATTCTCAATGTGGTTGACAGTGAAATTCTCATTAGAGCAACTCTTGATTAGTTCTAGTGCCCAGTCCTGTCTGACGCTTTGCATCCCCATGGACTCTAGTTCATGACCCCATGGACTGTAGCCTGCCACACTCCTCCGTCCATGGGATTTTTCCAGGAAAGAATACCAGAGTGGGTTGCCATTTCCTCCTCCAGGGGATCTTCCTGACCCAGTGATCGAACTTGTATCTCTTGCAACTCCTGCTTTGGTGGGTTCTTTACAACTGTTCTATCTGGGAAGCCCTCCTTAATTTTGTGTTAGGGGAAAAGAAAAAGATGATACATACTAGAAACCTAAACTTCAGGGGCTAATTTAGCCTACCTATTACTATACACAGTGCTCAGAAAACTGCATTAAATATCCAATGCTGAAATAATTACACTCAATGTGCAAGATTTCCTGACTTTGGAATGGTTGAACAGTGGCCTCAATGATAGGACAGCCAAAGAATTACTTAACTGCTTAAATATCAACAAACCTGATCTTAAAGTGAAGCCAGTCACTTCAACCACAGGATAAAAGAAAGTTTATGGAAAAAATGACTAAATGATCACCATATGAACAGCTTGGATGCAAAAGGCAGAGTATCATCTTGTGTGTGTATGTGTGTGTGTGTGCACGCAAATGTGGTGGTTATTCTGAAGCTGTCAACATCAGTTAGCAGAGGGAAGAGAGGCATATTCACTTTATTTAGACTTGGATCTTTCAACTTCTCTGCCGAGTCATGCCTGGATGTACATGAGGCTGATCATCCTCAGGTCTTATACCTCTTAGCTCGTTTCATGCAGTTTCTTCAGATCCTTCATTATGCCCTCAGTGTAAACATTAACAAGACTTGCTTACATTAAAACAGGACTTTTCCCAGAAACTGAGAATCACTATAATTTCTTCAAGAGCATTGTCTTACCAAAGAATAACACATATTTACTGTGTGCCAACCTCTGTTCTAAGTATTTCGTATTGATAAATTTATCTAATTCTCACAGTGATCTTATGAAGTAGATACAATCATTACCCTCATTATATCAATATGGAAACCAGGCATAGAGAGAGAAGTAAACTGCCGAAGCTGAAGCCTTGATCTGAACCGGGCAGTCTGGCTCCAGGGTACATGTTCTTAACCACTAAACCAGTGGTCTTCATAGGATGGTCCCCAGACCAGCAACAGCAGCCTTCTCTGGGAACTTGTTAGAAATTTAAATTCCTGGACATCACATCATATATACTGAAACTGTGGAGGTGGGGCCTAGGAATATGTGTTTTAACAAGGTCTTTAGGAGACCCTTTACCAAGGATCGGCTTTACCAAGCATTTTCCAAGCAGGCTCAGTTTGAGAAACGCAGCAACACACCACCATGCTCAAAAGCAACAATGCGGTAACAGATACACATAGACATTGAAAAGGCTGTGCTGACAAATTTCCACCCGTACCTGGGACTTGGGATAACTGCCGTTTCAAAATTTTTGTATTAAATTTTTAGCCTCAGGTCCTGAATTCTACTGAAAGGAATTCACTTAAAACCCCATAACAGGGTAACATTCTTGGCATAAGCTGTCAGTGTGTGGCTTGGAGTAGAAAAATACAATTCCTTCTTGTCCAGCATGGTTTCCACATCTGCCCACTTGAAATTTCAGTTGGAATGGTTTTGGCCAACAAGAAGTGTGTTTTGAATCACAGAGTCTGGTCCAGGTAAAAAGCCACCCAACTTTTTCAGAGTGGCAACTATCCATCTGCCAGAACATCTGCCTTGTGATCCCAGGCAACACCCGGCCAGATCTATCGTTATGAAAAAGTGACGCTGGGTCATTTTCAGGGTTTCAACCATGTGTTCCCAAATCATATGAAGAGATAAAATGTCATTGCCTTTGGCCAAGATCCTATATATTTTTAAACTATTCTTTCTGCTCAAATAATATATCTGCATAAAAAGTCTGAGAAGTAAACCAGCAGTTAACAGTGTCTGCTTCTAGCAAGTGGAATTATGGGAGTATTTTTCTTCTTACATTTTTGTATCTCCAGACTCAAATACCTAATTGTCCACTCAACATCTATTTATATGTCTGATAAGCAACTCAAATGTTAATGTAAAAATACAACCACTTAATTTCTAGACCCCCTCAACAATCATTTAGGCCCCTTTCTTTCTCATCTTACCAATAGGCAAATGCTTAGACCAAAATCTTATCTTCATTTTTATTCCCTTTCTCTTATAAGTTATATCCAATCTATCTGAAATCCTACTTAACCAAATATATCCAGAATAGGACAACTTTTCATCAACATCACAAAACCACCCTGTTCCAACCTACCGCCTCCTCTCACCTGAATTACCACCCTGTTCCAACCTACCGCCTCTTCTCACCTGGATTACTGTGGCTGTCTCCTTGAAGGTCTCCGTTTTCACCCTGGCCCTATAAGTATACAGTCTATGGGGTAGTCAGAGTGACCATTTTAAAACATGAGTCACGTCATGTCATTCTATTGATCAAAACTTTCCAATGGCCGCCAAAAACTGTGAAGAATTTAAGATATTATTTTTCTTCCTTACAAGCTGATAAATTAGCCTATTACTATTTTATGGATGTTAACAGAAAACACAAGGCTCCTGGGTCCAAAAGGATTTTATTACTCACAGACTGGCAAGCAGCATAAGTAACAGCATATTTGCAACAGTTCCTCATATGCTCCAAGTTCCAAGAGGGCAGGCAATACAATGGGCCTACATGATTATGTGCATAGACAATGGATCTCTTTGTAGAAGAGGAACATTGAGGTCAAAAAGTCCATCATTTTGTAGGAAGTACTGAGCAAGACTGATCTTTGTTCTGGTGGAAGGTGTCACATCATTCCTCAAGGTTGCTAATTACAAACACAACCCTAAGAGTGGTCAGGACCGTGCATTCTTGGCATACTTGGCAAGACAAGTAGGAGTGCAAGAAATTCATGAAAGAATACTTTCTCCCAAAAGTAGCTCCCCATGTTAATCAGAATAAGTTGTTAGTCAGTCACGTCCATCCCATGGACTGTAGCCCACCAGGCTCCTCTCTTCATGAAATTCACCAGGCAAGAATACTGGAGCACGTTGCCATTTCCTTCCTCAGGGGATCTTCCCAACCCAGGGTTCAAACCCAGGTCTCCAGCACTGCAGGTGGATTCTTTCTTTACCTGAGTCACCAGCAAAGCCCCAGAATAAAAGCCAATGCCTTTCTTATGATTTACAAGGCCCTACACTATCTGCATCCCTCTATTTCCATGTCTTCCTTTCTTTGCAAATTATCTCTACCAATCATTCTACCTTAGTCATACTGGGCTCCATGCCATTCCTCACACACACCAGGTACAATCCTGCTCAGAACTCTTGGACTTACTGTTGGTCTGCCTGGAATGCTTTTTCTCCAAGATGTTTTCAGGAGCTTGCTCAAATGTTACCTTCTTAGTGAAGCCTTTCTTGACCATCATATTTATAACTGCTACTTCTGAACCTCTTGGCATTTCATGTCCCTCTATCCAGCATTTTTTACTTCATATGTATCACCATCTGACTTTATGATATGCTGTATATAATTTGTGTGTGTGTACATAAATGTATACACATAATTTACTTATGTCTATTTTTTTATATCTCTCTCCTCTAAGACGTGGCTTCCCTGGTGGCTCAGATGGTAAAGAATCTGCCTGCAATGGGGGAGAGCTGGATTTGATCCCTGGGTTGGTAAGATACCCTGGAGAAGGGAATGGCAACCCACTCCAGTATTCTTGCCTGGAGAATTCCAAGAACAGAGAGGCTGGCGAGCTACATCCATGAGGTGGCAAAGAGTCTGAGCAACTAACACTTTCCTCTAAAAGGAGAAGGACTTTATTTGTTCTCTGTGGGATTTGTTCACAGTGGGATTGCCAGTGTCTAAAAGCAGCACTGCAGGTCACACTAGATGCTTAATAAGTATCTGTTGAATAAATTAATGGTTTTGCATATTTTTCAGATTTTCTAAAATAATCATTTGTATACCCAGTAAAAACATTATTTTATATATACAAGAACTTCCTAAATAACAGCCGGTTTTTTCTATACTCAAACAACTTAGTTTGACCCTAGCCATGCCCCTTGCCAAGGAAGAATTGCTAGTAATAGTCAACTTTACTGAGTATTTTCCATATTTGGGCCACTTTATAAATTAGTTCATATAGTTTTCACATCTTTGCAATGCATTATCCCCATTTTACCTATGATAAAACAGGCTCAGCTGAGTAACTTTTCTAAGATCACAGAGTTTGTAAGCAATGGAATTGGGACTATGAACCTGGGCAGATAAGAGAAAGGAGGACCACTGCTTGAGTCTCTGTGATTTTTGAGGTAGGCTTGCCTCCATCAAAATGTTGACTTCCTCTTAAGTGTGTGGGACAAATTGGGTTCTGCACTCCTGTCTGGGCAAAATGCCCTGAGCCTGGGTGGAGAACCAGATGGATCCTGAACCTATTTCTTCTCTTCCAAGTGCTCTCCAACTCTCTGCCTTACATTGGGATCAACTAGATCTTGAGGATCTTCGAAACTGACACCTATGGGTAAAAAGAGACTGGGGCAAACGTGGGTTCCAGGACAGTGGCTGGACAAGTGAACCACTCCTTCTGGCTTTCCTTGGCACTCATGAGACTAGACCACAAGAATGGCAGACTCGAGGGACTCTTACCCCACTCCCAGGCCATGTCCTGAGCTCAGGGCTACTAGGTCCACTGCTGACAATTGGTCTTGAGCCACATTTGAGTCCTTACATCATCATTTGCCTGTTTGTTTCAACCATGGTTTCACTTAACTGCTTACAGCACCTGAGGATGGTGGGGGCAGTGGTCTTTTAGTACCCACCCTGTGTGCCCACACCCCTTCCTCAGTGTTTGCATCCCACATCCGGCAGTATCAAAAAAGTGCTGATGGAAGAAAATCAGCTGTCACATACAACTCTGCTAAAAGCAGTTGCATGCATTTGCTATGACATTACAATAAGAATCTATGCACATGTTGCCCTGCAGCCTGAATACTTCTTGTACTCTTGTCTAATTTCCATGTCCTCCTCATAATACCTTTTAGGAAAGCCTTCCCTGATTCCTCCTGCATTTCCCTCCAGAAGCCTAGGCTCCTTTGGAGTCACGCTTTGTTTATACCTCTTTTGATAGTGACGATGACTCTGTATTTCTAATTATTATTTCATAAGACTGTCTTGCCCTCCAAACTATGAAGTTCTTCAAAGCTATCTTTATATCTCCAACAATTTATCACCATACTTGATCCATACTAAGTCCTGAATAAATATTTGTTGAGTTAATGAATGAAGAAGAAAACCAAGAAGTACAGACCCAAGTGATTTTGCAAAATTTTTAAATGAGTAACTTCAAATCATCTAAACACTACTTCAGGATGAAAAATGTTATTTGAATCTACCCCAAATTTTATTGATTTCTTTATGCAAAATATGTGCTATGTTCAAAGTCAAGGGGGCTTTAATGGCTTTAAGTCAGATCCTCCATCAAAATCCTTTGGAAGTAACACTGACAAGGAGGAGATGGTAAATGCTATATTATAAATAAGGCTTAAAAATGTATGCCCGATGTCATTTAGCACTGGGTCTTTCAAGATCCAAAGGTAGCCATGTGTGGCGTTTAAACTTAACATCTGCTCTTTCAACGTGTTCGGCTGGGCTATTTGTGAAGTGTTCTCATTTATTTCTTCAAACAAAGGGAGTGGGAGTAGGATTCCTTTGTTAAGAGCATTTTTGTTAAACCCTAGAGGTGAGGTTGTCAGTGGAAATCTGATGAACGATGATGGCACTGGAGGAACCACGGAGAGACGGAGAGGATAACTTGGTTCCCTGTGACGTTTCCTTACGCTGACCTTCGTTCTCCTGAGCTGAGAGCTTCTGGCATAGCTTCTGGTCCTCCCTCCCCAAACAGCTCCCTCTTACTTGCTAGTCCAGTCCCTTCCTAAGCCTCACCACAGCAGCTATTTTAACTGAGGGAGGAGAATTTTTCTTTTAGGCATCCTAAAAATGAAGATGCTCTTCTAAACAAAACTTCCTCCAAGAAACCATCAAGGAAAAAATACTAAATCAAAAGACACACCAAAAACTTAAAACAACTGGAATTTTTTTCCACATTGAATTAACTGTTTCTCAATTATCTTCTAAATTACATATTTTCTTCAGAGAAGTTCAGATCATCATCTTCCAGGGTCAAGGCAAACTTTGGCAAGAATCCTGACACTGGGTCTAAAGAAATTCTCCTTCAGCTAACTCCTTCATGGCATCAGTTCAGTTCAGTTCAGTTGCTCAGTCATGTCCAGCTCTTTGTGACCCCATGAACCGCAGCAAGCCAGGCCTCCCTGTCCATCACCAACTCCCAGAGTTTACCCAAATTCATGTTCAAGTCAGTGATGCCATCCAGCCATCTCATCCTCTGTTGTCCCCTTCTCCTCCTGCCCCCAATCCCTCCCAGCATCAGAGTCTTTTCCAATGAGTCAGCTCTTCGCATCAGGTGGCCAAAGTATTGGAGTTTCAGCTTCAGCATCAGTCCTTCCAATGAATGCTCAGGACAGGTTTCCTTTAGGATGGACTGGTTGGATCTCCTTGAAGTCCAAGGGACTCTCAAGAGTCTTCTCCAACACCACAGTTCAAAAGCATCAATTTTTCAGTGCTCAGCTTTCTTCACAGTCCAACTCTCACATCCATACATGACCACTGGAAAAACCATAGCCTTGACTAGATGGACCTTCGTTGACAAAGTAATGTCTCTACTTTTTAATATGCTATCTAGGTTGGTCATAACTTTCCTTCCCTCCAAGGAGTAAGCATCTTTTAATTCATGGCTGCAATCACCATCTGCAGTGATTTTGGAGCCCAGAAAAATAAAGTCTGACACTGTTTCCACTGTTTCCCCATCTGTTTGACATGAAGTGATGGGACCAGATGTCATGATCTTGGTTTTCTGAATGTTGAGCTTTAAGCCAACTTTTTCACTCTCCTCTTTCACTTTCATCAAGAGGCTCTTTAGTTCCTCTTCACTTTCTGCCATAAGTGTGGTGTCATCTGTATATCTGAGGTTATTGATATTTCTCCCGGCAATCTTGATTCCAGCTTGTGCTTCCTCCAGCCCAACATTTCTCATGATGTACTCTGCAGATAAGTTAAATAAGCAGGGTGACAGTATACAGCCTTGATGTACTCCTTTTCCTATCTGGAACCAGTCTGTTGTTCCATGTCCAGTTCTAACTGTTGCTTCCTGACCTGCATACAGGTTTCTCAAGAGGCAGGTCAAGTGGTCTGGTATTCCCACCTCTTTCAGAATTTTCCACAGTTTATTGCGATCCACACAGTCAAAGGTTTGGCATAGTCAATAAAGCAGAAATAGATGTTATTCTGGAATTCTCTTGCTTTTTCGATGATCCAGCAGATGTTGGCAATTTGATCTCTGGTTCTTCTGCCTTTTCTAAAACCAACTTGAACATCTGGAAGTTCATGGTTCACGTATTGCTGAAACCTGGCTTGGAGAATTTTGAGCATTACTTTCCTAGCGTGTGAGATGAGTGCAATTGTGTGGTAGTTTGAGCATGCCTTGGGATTGCCTCTACATTCCACAATTAGATGTTTATTTATAGGCTTAAAACTATTGCAGACTTTTTGTCTGTGTAAAAATCTGTAGTAGTGTTACAACCAACAGAGATACCTCAGAGTGAAAAGATTTGTTACATCTGTTTCTGAGACCAAAAGACAGGGGGCTGATAGCAGAGGGTTGAATAGAAGATGGGGGAGAAAAAGGAATATGACAGACTATCTGGACTGCTGGGAGTGAGGGAATCAAGAAAAATCCTCAGGCCAGTTTCTTTTAGCTCACAATTTCTCCCAGTCCAGTCCTACCCAGTTTGTGAAAATGAAGCACAGGTTTTCACCATATGTTCTTTGATTCCCTTTGCTAGAAATATTAATAGCCTCCCCCAAAAAAATTTACAATGTTTTCATATTCTTTAAGGTGTTAATGCACTTTAAAGATAATTTTAACTGTAGCACATGAATCCCAGTTGAGACAGAAACCTAACATCATGATGATCATTCTCCGTAGATGCAGAATAAGATTGACAAACCAACAACAACAAAAATGGGAGAAAGAAAAACATACATCGATCATTTCACAAGCTGTACACCGCTACATGTTTTCCCACAGAAATGAGTTCTACTAACCATTATGTGTGCACAAGCAGAGAAGGGAGGCATGAGTCAGAGATTCATTTTTATCAAATTATTAATAGTTTGGCCAAAAGCCCCAACAAGGTTAAATTATCTACACTTCCCTATTCCTAATATGAGAAATGCATTCAGCAAATTAAGGTCTTGAAAATGTATTTGCTGCCCCCCTAAAATTTTTCCATTCTTCCTCTCCTCTCTTCCAACCCTCTGATCATGCCCTAAATTCTTTCCTTCTGTCTATTTATTACTAGGGCTAGTGCTTTAATGTTCTTTATTATCTGTGAATTATCTGACAAAAAAACTGGATATGGTTAAAATTAAGTTCCTCTGAAACAGCTTTAAAATACTGACATAGAATTTAACTACCAACTCGATGGACATGGGTTTGGGTGGACTCCGGGAGCTGGTGATGGACAGGGAGGCCTGGTGTTGCATGGGGTTGCAAAGAGTCGGACACAACTGAGTGACTGAAATGAACTGAAATGAACTGAATAAATACTTGGGATATCTACCATCTTTAGGATATTACAACTGAAGATAATGGTCTAGTGGAGGAACTTATGGTCTAGTGAGGAATTTATAATCTAGAAGGAAATGATAACCTAGTGAGAGGCGAAGACAAAGCAGTGTGACTTCGCAGTGGACGAGGAACACAGCTCAGTAGGAGCACCAAGGAGGGAGGTGCTGTTTCTGTCAAAAAGAAGGGAAGTCCTCCTAAAGCAGGGGGATGATGCTAATTGATCCTCATCAATTATATGGTTACTCACTGGTTTGAAAACTACTGCTTTGAATAATAATTTTAGAAAGTACTTATGACCTAGATTCTTCTCTATAAGTAAGTTTTAATGAAACATTAAATGTCAGGGAGGGAGGTTATCTAAACTACTAAAGGAAGACTAATTTATTTTTGCTCTTAAATCTTAATAACAGCACTTTTCTGAAAGACTGCATCCAAGCTAAATCCCTGTAGAATGTGAACTAAAGAGTAATTCAAACCTTGTAGACTTATACAACATCAACATCTTTGAAAACTGTTTCAGTGTCAAAGTTAAGTGCCAAGGCTGAGAAGTAAACAGGTGTCCTTGCTTTGCCAATGGGGGGGACTGAGTTCAAATCCCAGCTCTGCTGCTTGTTAGTTCTGTGATCTTTGATTCAGGTACTCTAATGTTTCATCAAGAGTTTTAGTTCTTGTCTCCTAATAGAGAATTGTTATATAGATTTCACTATTGTACACACCTGGATGCTTTTTTCCTTCTTTCTTCCTTTTTAAAAACTTTTGCTTAATGTTTTAGTTTATAAAAAAAAGTATAAAATACACTTTTATATACTACAAAATATACTTCAAGAAAACTATTTTGGGGTATAGTTGATTAACAATGTTGTGATAGTTTCAGGGATACAGCGAAGTGATTCAGTTATACACACGCATGTTATTTGCCCATTTAAGTGTTACATAATACTGAGCAGAGTTCCCTGTACTATACAGTATGCCCTTGTTGGTTACTCATTTTAAATATAGTGATGTGTACATGTCAACCCCTAGCTACCCCTCCCCCACCATTCTCCCTGGCAACCACAAGTTCCTTGTCTAAGTCTGTGACTATTTCTGTTTTGTAAGTTCATTTGTATCACTTCCTTTTAGATTCCACTTATAGCCAATATCATACAATACTTCTCGCTCTCTGACTTACATCACTCAGTTTGGCAATCTCTAGGTCCATCCATGTTGCAGTAAATGGCATCATTTCGTTCTTTTTAATGACTGGGTAATATTCCGTTGTATATATGTGCGACATCTTCTTTATCCATTCCTGTTGATGGACATGTAGGTTCTTCCATGTCTTGGCTATTGTAAGCAGTCCTGTGATGAACATTGTAGTGCATGTATCCTGGAAATGTGGATTTCAAGTTTCTCTCTGCTAGTGTTCTTGATTTGTACACCTGTTTGCCTCTTCAAGTGTTTTCATATTTATAATAACATTTATGATACCACAATGAATCTGAGCAGTGATTATCATTACTCACCTAGCACTCAAATCCAACCACTCACAGCAATCCAATTACTCACAGTAATCCAATTACTCACAGCAAACTAAATCCAACCTAGGCTGCTTGTTTCTCTAGCACCAAACTCACTAGTAGAAGAGCACCGTCTTAACCTAGATTTCATAATTCCAATTGCTAGACACTCTTATCTTCAAGCTTGTGAGGTTTCCCTCCTCCTTACCTTTCCCAATGGCAACATCATCCACTTTGTTGTGGACATAATGCCAAGGGCTTTACATGCAGTCTCTTGAATAACTTGAACCTCACTGCAAGTTAGAAAGGAGGATACTTTGGAATGAAATCTACAAATTCCCTCTCCTCCCTACCCACCATTCCACTGGAAAGTCCTAAAGACCAGTGGTTGGCTTACTCTACTTTCGGTACCATTCTGAGTGCTGTAACAGCTCAGATATAGTTTTAAGTCAGTAGCACTACCCTTCAGAAAGCCATCCCAAAGAAATGAAAGTTAAGCCTATGACTCCAGCACTTCACTTGCTGAAAATCAGTAAATGACAGGATGCATCTCAATTAGTCAGATGTTTGCTTTCACAGGAGGCAAATAGGTAGCCTCCTTTTTTTATTTGCTACTGAAATTGAGAGAAGGTGATGACTTATACTTCCTTTGGTGCTCATTCTTATCAATTTTGAGGTTGGTCTTTCACTTACAGAAGCAAGACTTGGTATGACTAGTACAGCAGAAACTTCTAGATGGTGTTATCTTTTTACTGTTAATTATTTGATAAAGAATATTAAAGTAACTCATGGTTTCAAAACTTGTTTATTACCTTTCATCACATCAGTTCAGTCTCTTCTGTAGCTCTAAGGGAAATTCTGGTTAGGGCAGATCTCTTTCTGGATTCAATCTCCATCTGCCTTTCTTCCTTTAGTGTTCATAGGTATCTACTCTTCTCCCTGGAAGCTCAGAGTAAGAGTACCAAAGCTTCAGAGATGGCAAAAGTTTGAATATCCATTTTCAATGGGAGGAAATAAACACATGCTAACAGAGTATCCTCTTCCTTCATTGGTCAAATATATTTGAGGATGTATACAAATTTGTCTCAAATTCTTCATCCTTAAGCATCAAAAATTTAGGGTGAGCTTTTTGATGAGCTGACATTTGGGCTATGATTCACTGTCTCAGACAAGCAGACCATCGAAATGAATTTTTAATCTACATTAAATAAAAATGATGGGGTCTGAAAATCTGGAGAAATATTTAGCACTGCTGTTCCTTAAATGTCAGGATACGCCCAATTCCTCTCTATGCAAATACTACAGGTGAAAACAACATCAGTGATTGTTCATGTCTGCCTCAGTGCCAGGATATATAAGCACTCATTCATTTGGACAATTCTCTTAGGAAGAAGGAAATTAAATTCAAACGGTTTGGTAATCACCTCAAAAACATATTTGTCAAAGGGAATCAGGCTAGAGGTTTAGAGAAATATCTGTTGTTGTTGCTTTGTTCAAATAAGCAGAACCTTTTCCCCCTCAGAAATCTGAAAGCCTGGTTGCCTCACATCCTTCAAGCCTCTCCTAAAGTCACCTTCCCCAATGACACTTTACTCCCGACCCTATTTAAAACTGTAACCGTTCTCCAACCGCCGTATGCTTTTTTTTTCTTTTCACTTGCTTTTCTCAAATGTACTTATTACCACCTGACAAACTACAAATTTCACAATTTTATAGCTTGTCTGACTTCCTCAGTTAAAATGCAAGCTCCATGAGGGCAGGATTTTTTTTCCTGCTATATCCCCATGCCTAGAATAGTTACTTTGGCAGATATAGGCACTCAATAAGTATTTGAGTGAATGTGTTAGTGAGCCAATAAACTAGGCTTGGAGTCTTATTAAAAGTGAGGCCATAAATCCAGAGATATCAGGCAATAATAGCTCTTCCTATAATTTTTATGGGTCAGAACTTTATCTTTAATTAAATGATTAAATTAATTAATTTAAATTATCTTTAATTAAAACCACAGATTGCTTTTTTTAAAATGTATATGCCTACAGTTCACCCACTTGGGGAGCTGTAAACAAAGGAGAATGTTTTGGAAGTGAAAACATAACTTAAGAAATTTATCCTTTCTTTTTTTATTATTCTTTCTCAAGTAGTTGCTGGAGGTGACAACTTGAGTATTCAAATACATGGTACCTTCTATGCTGGAGCTTAGGAAGAGTAGTTTTGTGTGGAAATGCAGGAAAAACACTGTATGATGGAGAGAAAGTCACTCTAAAATTTTGCGCCCGAGTTTCTTAACTTGTAAAACTTTTCCTCTTGAAAGGGGATGCTGTGAGAGTGAAAGTAAAGGGTAAAATAAAATCAATTTGAAAAATATAAACATGAGCTATTATTGCTGCTAATTTTATACTTATTGTTAATAAAATTATGTACTTTGGCACTATGTGAACATCTAACACTTAATTTAGGAAAACATTGGCCTATATTGAATATTACTCAGTGTTTGAAAACACTTGGATAGATATGCTTCCATTGACTTCATTTGAGGAGAAGATGGAGAAAGGCAGTTTTAACTTTCCTATGGCTCGATCTTATGAAAACAATTTATCCATAAATATAAAAATAATTTAAGATGTCTTCAGTTCAGTTCAGTCACTCAGTCATGTCCGACTCTTTGCGACCCCGTGGACTGCAGCACTCCAGGCCACACTGTCCATCACCAGCTCCCAGAGTTCACCCAAACCCATGTCCATCAAGTTGGTGATGCCATCCAGCCATCTCATCCTCTGTCGTCCCCTTCTCCTCCTGCCCTCAATCCCTCCCAGCATCAGGGTCTTTTCCAATGAGTCAGCTCTTTGCATCAGGTGGTCAAAGTTTCAGCTTCAACATCAGTCCTTCCAATGAACACCCAGGGCTGATCTCCTTTAGGATGGACTGGTTGGATCTCCTTGCAGTCCAAGGGACTCTCAAGAGTCTTCTCCAACACCACAGTTCAAAAGCATCAATTCTTTGGCACTCAGCTTTCTTTATAGTCCAACTCTCACATCCGTACATGACCACTGGAAAAACCATAGCCTTGACTAGACGGACCTTTGTTGGCAAAGTAATGTCTCTGCTTTTTAATATGCTGTCTAGGTTGGTCATAACTTCCCTTCCAAGGAGTAAGCATCTTTTAATTCATGGCTGCAGTCACCATCTGCAGTGATTTTGGAGCCCAGAAAAATAAAGTCAGCCCCTGTTTCCACTGTTTCCCCATCTATTTGACATGAAGTGATGGGACCAGATGCCGTGATCTTAGTTTTCTGAATGTTGAGCTTTAAGCCAACTTTTTCACTCTCCTCTTCACTTTCATCAAGAGGCTCTTTAGTTCCTCTTCACTTTCTGCCATAAGGGTAGTGTCATCTGCATATCTGAGGTTATTGGTATTTCTCCTGGCAATCTTGATTCCAGCTTGTGCTTCCTCCAGCCCAGCGTTTCTCATGATGTACTCTGCAGATAAGTTAAATAAGCAGGGTGACAGTATACAGCCTTGACGTACTCCTTTTCCTATTTGGAACCAGTCTGTTGTTCCATGTCCAGTTCTAACTGTTGCTTCCTGACCTGCATACAGGTTTCTCGAGAGGCAGGTCAGGTGGTCTGGTATTCCCATCTCTTTCAGAATATTCCACGGTTTATTGTGATTCACACAGTCAAAGGCTTTGGCATGGTCAATAAAGCAGAAATAGATGTTTTTGTGGAACTCTCTTGCTTTTTCGATGATCCAGCGGATATTGGCAATTTGATCTCTGGTTCCTCTGCCTTTTCTAAAACCAGCTTGAACATCTGGAAGTTCATGGTTCACGTATTGCTGAAGCCTGGCTTGGTGAATTTTGAGCATTACTTTACTAGCGTGTGAGATGAGTGCAATGTGTGGTAGTTTGAGCATTCTTTGCCATTGCCTTTTTTGGGATTGGAATGAAAACTGACCTTTTCCAGTTCTGTGGCCATTGCTGAGTTTTCCAAATTTGTTGGCATATTGCATGCAACACTTTCACAGTGTCATCTTTTAGGATTTGAAATAACTCAACTGGAATTCCATCACCTCCACTAGCTAACATGTCTTAAGTATCATCAAAATAAAGTTAGCTATCAGTTTAAGATTTAGTCCACTATTTCAACTTGTTCATAATCAAATTATATAGCCCAGATTTTTCTATGATAGTTCTAAAAATAATAGGGATCTATCTATATACCTGTCCCTCAATAAAAATGACCCTAGAATTATAAATTATAGTACATCTATATCAAGAAATATGAGAACTGACTATTCTAATAAATATGTTCACTGTCTCCACACCATGGTGGAAAGTTTAGCTGACTCTGGAAGACAAATATTTGGGTTTCCTGTCTTCAGTTCAATGACTGGCTCTGAGAAACCTCAAAATGTGCTGGGGAATTAAGACCCCTGCCTTCCATACTGGTTCTGCTACAAAAAATCTGCTGCATGTGGTCTTGGCCAATCTGCATTCTTTGGGACTCAGTTTTTGTTTATATAAAAGGAAACATGAATTCTATTGTCACAGGAGCATCAGAGAATGTTAGAACTAAAGGAGATTTGGGACTCATTTAGTCTAACATGTTTACGTTATAGAAGAAACAAATTCTGAATGGCCTGTATCTCTTGTATGTGCTAATTCTATTGCTAATCTTTCCAGTCAGATTTTTATAGCAACTTCTCACTCCTTCCTCCAAAATGAAATGAAATGAAGCTTTCTATTTTAAAAACATCCCAAAAGATATTAACCAAAATAAGAAACATTATCAAGAGTAGATTTATGACCTATGACTATCAATGCTACTCTTAATCAATCCCCCAATTGGAAATATTTTCTCTTGCCTAAGAATGTGAAATGGGCATATGTTCAAATGAAATTATATATCATATGCACTCTAATTAATACTTCTTGAGGAGTAAGGATTGATGATAAATTTTTGAACCTGTACTATTTGAGAAGCATTTTACATTTATTTTTTTGTTTTAGTCCTTTAATCAGTGGTATCTATCATCATTTTTATTTCATAATTTAGTATCATGGGAAATAAATGATTTGTCCTAAAATAGATTACCAAGAAGATGAATGTCAAAGCTGGGATTCAATATAAAGTCTTGCTGGCCTCAAAGTTTAGGAACCATTCACTATTCTACATGATCTGACTAAAGAGAAAATTTTGTCTCAAAATTGTGGGGTAGTTAGAGTTATCCACTTTTGGATAAAAGCCAGTTAATAACTCAATGACTTGACAATCCACAGAGAGCAGAATGCCTGGGTCAACATGCAGGAGTTCCCCATCTGGACCTCTCCTTCCCACTAAAATAGAAATAAGGGATAGGACTTCCCAGGTGGTTCAGGGGATAGCAGTTGCCTGCAGTGCAGGGGACCTGTGTACGACCCCTGTTCCGGAAGATTCCACATGCCACTGAGCAACTAAGACTGTGTGCCACAGCTACTGAGCCCATGTGCTGCAAAGGCTGAATCCCATGTACCCAGAGCCCTTGCTCTGCAACAAGAAAAGCCAGAGCGATGAGAAGCCCACACACTGCAGTGAAGAGTTAGCCCCCACTCGCCACAACTAGAGAAAGCCTGCATGCAGCAACAAAGACCCAGCACAACCAAAAATTAATTAATTAATTTTAAAAAAGAAATAAGGGGTAAAATAGTTAAGTGTTAAAAGGTATAGAAAGTGAAAGTCGCTCAGTCATGTCCGACTCTTTGTGACCCCATGGCCTATATAGCCCATGGGATTCTCCAGGCCATAATACTGGAGTGGGTAGCCTTTCCCTTCTCCAGGGAATCTTCCCAACACAGGGATCAAACACAGGTCTCCCGCATTGCAGGCAGATTCTTTACCATCTGAGCCACCAGGAAAGCCCAAGAATACTAAAGTAGGTAGCCTATCCCTTCCCCAGGGTATCTTCCCAACCCAGGAATCAAACCAGGGTCTCCTGCATTGCAGGCAGCTTCTTTACCAACTGAGCTATCGGGGAAGCCCAAAAGGTATAAGACTACAACTCAAAAATAGAAAGTGAAAATCTTTATGTTGCAGAAGCAGGGGGAGCCCAGAGCAATAGCAGAGATTAAAGTATTTCAACCCACATGGAGGTATAACTGTATGTATGTATTCGAGACGATACTTTAGGAACTGTCGGTACAGAAATCAAATCTGCCACGCACATGGCAGGGAACAGGAAATGGCAACTGCTGTGAGCCCAGGAAGCAGAACACTACTGCCTGCCTATTTAAAGAGCAGAAATAGCTCTACCCACTCACATACTTACAGTTAGAGACATTCCATTTGAGTACAGAAAGACTGCATGAGATCTGTACCCATGCTTCTGAGTAACTGCCATAGTTGCTGGAACAAAAGTTGATAAAAGGTAATATCTATCCTGGGTTCAAAACCATTCATGAAATAGCAGATGGATATTTTCTAGTTATTTGTGTTACAAAATCCATCAGCAAGCTCAATAGGAAAACACTAGAAGATGAAAACTGGCTTCTAGCTAACACACTTAGACAAAGAAGAGAGACAGAAAAGAAAGTAATTCATGTTGGAAAACTTGGAGGAAAAAAGGTAAAATTAGCATTGCTTGCACATGATACCATTGCAATAGAGAAAAGGCTATGAGATTCAAAATCAAAACTATTACAAGCTATGTAAAGTTTTAGGTACAAATATGAATAACCTTCAATAAAAAACACAAAGTTTCAGCAAATATAGTATACTTACATAATGATTAGCAAGAAAAGTGAAAAACTAAGAAGAAAATTTTGCAGTGCTCCTGAGAGACAAAAAAACACTTGGTCAAAAAAAAAAAAAAACCTACTTATCCTTACACAAGTTTCATAGCATAAAGTTACTAATTTTCCTAAAATTAGTCAGCAGGTCTAAAGCATCCCAACAAAATAAGAACCTATTTTCTTTGGAAATAAACAGGCTGATTCAAAAGTTCACATGAAGAAATAAACAAACAGTAATAGTCACTGAATCATGATATTCACGTAATAGAATTAACTGTATCCTCCCAAATTCATGTTCATAGGGTTGAAGCCCTAAGCCACAGTGCCTTCGAATGTGACTGTATTTGGAGATAGAACCTTTAAAGTGGCATTGAAGTTAAAATGAATCCTCTAGGATGGACCCTAATCCAGTCCGACTGGTGTCCTTATAAAGAGATTAGGAACCACAGAGAGACCCCAGGGTGTCCATGTACAGATGAAAGGATATACAAGGACAAAGCAAGGAGGTGGCCATCCACGCTGCAAGGAGAAGCACCTCAGGAGAAGTCAAACCCACAAGCTCTTCTGAGTTCAGCAACCCTTCTTCCATTGAAAATCTAGTAAGAGGTATATACTAAAATTGTTTCAGTAAGGAATGCTTATCCCTGCAAGATTTTTAGGACCTGACAAGCAGCACATTAAGCAATTTAGTAACCTTCCATAAGGATAAGTCTGGTTCTAGAATTGGTCCTCAGTTCAAAGTCATCAAAAACCCAACATATTCACATCTTCTTATTTAGCCATCTTCAGTTTTCGGGCTTTTTGGTGCATATGCTACTGTAACCTCCATGACACAACTCAGCTATCAGAGCTTCTGATATGACTTTATCACATTAGCAACACAGACCACAAGGGAGAAGGGGAGAGCACATCTCATAGGGCTGTCTTCTTAATGCATAAGGAAAAGCTCTCCCCCAACTCCCTGGTTGACTTTCTTTCATGCTTGGTAATATTAATGTGATATACACATGCATCCATTCTTTTCACACAAAACTACTGCATATAAGTATCAGGCAAATATTCATATGAGCTATTATTAATAATAATTGATGTTATTAATAATCTGGCTCTGCATATCGGGAACAATCATAAGCTGTAGAGCTGAGGAGAGCTTGAGTTACTACAGGAATCACCCAAGTGTCTCTACCCACTGAAAATCCTGTTAAAACAACAGCAATTTGTTAAACTGGTTAAAGTAAATAATTCAACCCACATCTTTTCCCTCCTAGGCTTCTCAGAGAAGATTCCCCATATATAAATAAATCAGAGTATTTATTGTACAATCTCTAGATATAGATTTAGGTGACATGAGGGATATAAAAAAAAAAACTTTCCATGAACAAGATGCTTTTAGATTTATTAGGGAAATAAGATCTATATTCGAAAGAAAATGTGACCAAGGATGACATTTCTGTATAAAAGTAATACTTAAGCTGTGCTGTGCTAAGTCACTCCAGTCATGTCCATCTCTTGGTGACCCTAAGGATGGACTGTAGCCCACCAGACTCTTCTGTCCATGGGAATTCCCCAGCAAGAACACTGGAGTGGGTTGCCATGCCCTCTTCCAGGCAGGGGATCTTCCCGACCCAGTGATTGAACTTGCATCTCTTATGTCTATACATGTTTTAAATTTTCATTCTGTTTAGTTCACAGTTCCCCAAACCTCCACTCCTTTCCTTTAATCTACAATTTCCTTCCTTTCTCTCCTTCTATTCCTCCTCATTCTCTGAAACTCAGATGAAGGGTGAGCTCCCGCATAAAACTCTGTCCCACCAATGACATCCTCTTTGTGTACCCTCTGCAAAATGTTTCAACACCACAAGCTGTCAATTCTTGCATGTATTTGTTTGCATGCTTGTCTCATCCATGATTACACTCATTCAACTTTATGTACCTGACACCAAACACAACATTGAAAATAAAAGAGGGCAAGCAAATAAGTGAATAAAACAATGGGAGTCTGACTATTTAAAAAGGAGGCAGACATATGACCCAGCAATCCCACTTCTGGGTATACACACTGAGGAAACCAGATCTGAAAGAAACACGTGCACCCCAATGTTCATTGCAGCACTGTTTATAATAGCCAGGACATGGAAGCAACCTAGATGCCCATCAGCAGATGAATGGATAAGGAAGCTGTGGTACATATACACCATGGAATATTACTCAGCCATTAAAAATAATTCATTTGAACCAGTCCTAATGAGATGGATGAAGCTGGAGCCCATTATACAGAGTGAAGTAAGCCAGAAAGATAAAGAACATTACAGCATACTAACACATATATATGGAATTTAGAAAGGTGATAACGATAACCCTATATGCAAAACAGAAAAAGAGACACAGAAATACAGAACAGACTTTTGAACTTTGTGGGAGAATGTGAGGGTGGGATATTTCAAAAGAACAGCATGTATACTATCTATGGTGAAACAGATCACCAGCCCAGGTGGGATGCATGAGACAAGTGCTCCGGCCTGGTGCACTGGGAAGACCCAGAGGAATCGGGTGGAGAGGGAGGTGGGAGGGGGGATCGGGATTGGGAATACATGTAAATCCATGGCTGATTCATATCAATGTATGACAAAACCCACTGGAAAAAAAAATAATAATAAAAAAAAATAAAATAAAAAAATAAAAAATAAAAAGGAGGCAGAATACAGTATTGTAAGACCAAGAGAACTAGAGGAGCAGGAGTCATTTTTGAGCCCTTCACGCTGAAGGAATGAGTGAACTAGATCGAGAGGCATGCTTACTCTAAAAGACAAAGATCTGACTGTGTACAGTCTTTGAATTGATTTTAAGTAAATTGCAGTGAGAAATAAGGGCTTCCCTGGTAGCTCAGCTGGTAAAGAATCCGCCTGCAACACAGGAGACCCCAGTTCAATTCTGGGGTCTGGAAGATCCCCTGGAGGAGGACATGGCAACTGACTCCAGCATTCTTGCCTGGCAAATCTCCACGGACAGAGGAGCCAGGCAGGCTATAGTCCATGGGGTCGCCAAGAGTCAGACACGGCTGAGCGGCCAAGCACACAGGAATAAAATCATACTTGACTGCTCCCAGGCTAAAACTTGGAAGACAAATATATTTTCCTGTTTCTGTGCTAAACAAAACTGGTATTGGGCAAAAGCAATTTAGCAGCTTGCTATAGCAAATGTTTGCTGGAAGATAAATCTGTGAACCAACCAAAATGGCTTACTTACAAAGACTCAGCTCACTTCAAGACCTTCTCCTTTCCGTGTCCACCAAAACAAAGCTATTTTGTTATAAATCCTGCCAATCCCATTTTCCTCCCTTGCAACATCTGCCTTAAAATTTACCTGAGGTTCTGTATAATTTCCACCTTCAGAGACCTGGCTAAAAATATATCACACTGATGTTCTCTCTTACCCTAAACAAACTCAGATTTGCTTGATCAACATGTGTTTCTAGGGGTCTTTTGGGTCAAGCTAAAAGCCAATAGTAACCTTAAAATGAATTTGACATATACCCAGCTTTGAAGAACAGCAGATCTGAGGTAGGAAAGCTATTTTTGTGTCATTTACCTTAAACTTTATTCTTCTCCTCAAATATGAGGAGGTCTGAGTAATTTATAAAAAACATTTTTCTTCATTTTTAAAATAACAGCTAAAGTTATCAGTTTTTTCACTTGCTTCCTCTGATAAGAATTATTTACTCATATTTTCATACTGAACTTTAATGACTGGTATTACCTTAAAAATAACCATTTATTTATTTTTAACAGCTTTATTAGGACCCAAGTATTTTTTACATGAAATGTACATTTCCTGTGAAAGAATTCCCAAGACATAAAACCATTGCCTCCTTTGGAAATCTTTTAACCTAATGAATGTCTGTGAAAAAGAAAATACACTGTTACCACTCTATTACAAGATGTTGTTTATAGAAATTTTACATATTTCAGTTGCTTTACTATATCAAATTGTGACTAGTTGTTATCATCTCTGAAACCTGTAATCTATGCTGAATGAATTAAACAAAATGAAAAAAAAAAAACCTATAGTAAAATAGATGTTTGGTAAATAAATAAGTGGATAAGTGAGTGGTTATAAATTGATATAATGCCAGGAAGCCACAGTTGCTTAAGTATTTAAATGAGTATTTTGCCATTTTAAGAATTACTGACTGCCAGTATTTCTTTATTTTTTATTCTTCAAAAGATTCATCTCCATCCACCTTTCTGTTCTATTTTAATCATTCTCTTTTTGTAGCCCATAAGTTTTATTTGCCATTTTCCTGTGTTGTTTCCTTTTGGCATTACTTATTTGCTTTTCTTTGTAGTTTATTTGATCCATAAAGATCTTATAAAATATTTTAATTAATTCCACATTGCTATGTTCTCATTAAGCTTATTTCATATGCTTAGCATAACATCAGCCTCTATTTACCCCTTAAAGCAAATTTCTTCACTTTCTTGGCATTTAAAAAAAATGGTAGAAGAATTAAATTCAGCATGTAAAAATAAGAAAAAAGTATTATTTTCAGAAACTACTTGTAAGAAGTGATAAAGAAATTTAAAAAAATTTATTTCCACATAGAGATGAGATAAAGATAAAAATTTTAAAGGAAAGATACTAAAGAAGAAAGTAATACCTATAGTAAAGACATGGGAAAAGTTCCATTTAGGTGAATTTTCATCGCTTTCAATCACAAGACAAAATTTGACATCTGATCTTCTAAATAAAGTGGTTTTAGTTATATATCTAAAGCAAATGTCACATAGGAGACTAGAACACTGTGTGGCTAACAGTAGAGGCTCGATGCATATGTTTCCTCAAATATGTCTGAATAAATTTACAAAAAATTGTGGTGTTAAAATTTTCTGTCCTCAGCAAATGTTAACAGCTTGCAGAAGGGCACAGACTTTGGGAGTAATGAATCATTAAGAGAGGGCTTCCTAGGTGAGTCAAAAGTAAAGAATCCACTGGCCAGTGCAGGAGATTCAGGAGACATGGGTTCGAGCTCTGGGTTGGAAAGTTTCCCTGGAGAATGAAATGGCAACTCACTCCAATAATCTTGCCTGGGAAATCCTATGGACCGAGAAGCCTGGTGGGCGACAGTCCATAAAATTGCAAAGAATCAGACACAAGTGAGCACACACACGACAAGGGAACACCTCAGACTATTTTTAGTCAGGTGTCTTTTTCAATGATGTAACCAAAATTATTAGGTTATAGATTTTGCAATATTCGATATCAGCCTATTCATTTCCACTGTTAAGAGCAAAGTTTTTTAAAGCGTCCTTTCTCTGGAACCATCAAAGATTATGACTTAGACAGTCTACCCCTAACTGTTAAGGCCATTTGGAAAGCTGATATGTCTCAAAACCTCAGAAGGAATGCTCCCATAAATAATGGACTTTATTCAAAGAAGTCTTATTTCAATTCAGTCCAATAATCATTTGCCAGCCGTGTTGTATGCATAGCTTTGGACCAGTCATGGAGGGACTATGGAGACCAGAAGACACACAGGGTGATCTTAAGGAACTTGCTTTCAAGGAGCTAGACTTCAAGTAAAGTGAAAGTTGCTCAGTCGTGTCCAGCTCTTTCCAACCCCATGGACTATACAGTCCATGGAATTCTCCAGGCCAGAGTACTGGAGTGGGTAGCCTTTCCCTTCTCCAGGGGATCTTCCCAACCCAGGGATCAAAGCCAGGTCTCCCGCATTGCAGGCTGATTCTTTACCAGCTGAGGCACAAGGGAAGCCCCAAGAATACTGGAGTGGGTAGCCTATCCCTTCTCCAGCAGATCTTCCCGACCCAGGGATCAAACCAGGGTCTCCTGCATTGCAGGCAGATTCTTTACCAACTGAGCTATCAGGGAAGCCTAGACTTCAAGTAAAAGAAGTACAAATAACTAATTCAGACTAAAATGTCATATTTGTACGAATGGAGATAAAAGAAATATGATAGGAGACACGAGAAGTTATGATCTCCAAAAGTGAGAGTAGGAAAACCTTCAGGATTTTCTAGTTACTGATTAAGTATTATGTCAAATATAGTTAGAGGAAGAAAGAGAAGATAGTTTAGGCTAAACAGAGACAAAGATATCTGCAAATGTGTGGCCCTGTCAGTGATGGTGAAGATTATGGAATATAAAAGGAAATAAGGCAAATAAAAAAGTGGAAAGATGTGAGGGACCAGACTGTGAAGGCCTTGAATATCATAGTAAGGAGTTTGTATTTACACCCTCTGGCCCATATACATGCTCCAACTAGCTGAGATCTTATCTGTACCAGAATTGCATCAGGAAGATCATACTCTCAAAGACTCATTTACTCCTTGATGCATTTTCAGAATATTGATTCTTGGTTGCTTCCTCATGCTCTCAGGTTAAAACAACAAGCAAAAACTCTTGTATTGAGCTCATTTTTAATATTCTGCATTCTTAATGAATTGTAACTAAGCTTTTCTCCCACTTATTGAGTCATTGGCAATACAGTCTAGTTGACAATTACCCCATCTCAGCCCTGCGCAAGAAATCTACATGTTTCTCATGAAAGCTATGTGCAAGAAATCTTTGTGTTTCTCATGAGAGCTATGTGGCAACAGGGCCTCACATTTGTATACTGCTTTGTTATTTGCAACCTGTTTTCAGGTACACTGTGCCTCTGTCACATTGGGCAACACATTGTGTCCTTGTCATTTGACAGACATTAGGCCAAGCTCTTTATATTCAATCCCATTTAGAAATGAGAATATTGAGGCTTATAAACATTAAGAGACTTCACAAGACCATAGAACTAATAACTAGAAATAAGATCAGGGCTGAGTCTAGAATTTCCACCTTAGCCATCTGCTACATCATTTCTGTTATAAACACACATACCCCAAAACTATTACATTTTCAACAGGAAGCAAAATATTTATAAGTCAGTGACTTTCTAGACTTTGTTCCTCTAAATTCTTAATTCATTTCAGACTAATATTCAATTTATCTTACTTGTTCAATGCATCCAAAATTATAAAAAATGTATCATGTAATCTTTTTTAACATGGACTACCCCAGCCAACAGAGCAATGCATTTGAAGTTGTATGCCAAAGCTTATGCATTAAAGTATATTCAGTACAGTTCAGTTGCTCAGTCGTGTCTGACTCTTTGCAACCCCATGGACTACAGTACGCCACGCTTTCCCATCCATCACCAACTCCTAGAGCTTACTCTAACTCATGTTCATCGAGTCGGTGATGCCATCCAACCATCTCATCCTCTGTTGTCCCCTTCTCTCTTTCAATCTTTCCCAGCATCACGGTCTTTTCAAATGAGTCACCTCTTCGCATCAGGTGGCCAAAGTATTGGAGTTTCAGCTTCAGCATCAGTCCTTCCAATGAATATTCAGGACTGATTTCCTTTAGGATGGACTGGTTGGATCTCCCTGCAGCCCAAGGGACTCTCAAGAGTCTTCTCCAACACCACAGTTCAAAAGCATCAATTCTTCAGCACTCAGCTTTCTTTATAGTCCAACATCCATACATGACCACTAGAAAAACCATAACTTTTAGACAGACCTTTGTTGGCAAAGTAATGTCTCTGCTTTTCAATATGCTGTCTAGGTTGATCATAGCTTTCCTTCCAAGGAGCAAGTGTCTTTTCATTTCATGACTGCAGCCACCATATGCAGTGATTTTGGAGCCCCAAAATATAGTCTGTCACTGTTTCCATTGTTTCCCCATCTACTTCCATGAAGTGATGGGACTGGATGCCATGATTTTAGTTTTCTGAGTGTTGAACTTTAAGCCAAATTTTTCACTCTCCTCTTTCACTTTCATCAAGAGGCTCTTTAGTTCTTCTTCACTTTCTGCCATAAGGGTGGTGTCATCTGCATATCTGAGGTTATTGATATTTCTCCTGGCAATCTTGATTCCAGCTTGTGCTTCCTTCAGCCCAGTGTTTCTCATGATGTACTCTGCATATAAGTTAAATAAGCAGGGTGACAATATACAGCCTTTACATACTCCTTTTCCTATTTGGAACCAGTCTGTTTTCCATGTCCAGTTCTAACTGTTGCTTCCTGACCTGCATACAGGTTTCTCAAGAGGCAGGTCAGGTGGTCTGGTATTCCCATCTCTTTCACAGTTTGTTGTGATCCACACAGTCAAAGGATTTGGTGTAATCAATACAGCAGAAGTAGATATTTTTCTGGAACTCTCTTGCCTTTCTCAATGATCCAATGGAGTTAGCAATTTGATCTCTGGCTCCTCTCTTTTCTAAATCCAAGTTGAGCATCTGGAGGTTTCACAGTTCATGTACTGTTGAAGCCTGGCTTGGAGAATTTTGAGCATTACTTTGCTAGCGTGTGAGATGAGTGCAATTGTGCAGTAGTTTGAGCATTCTTTGGGATTGCCTTTCGTTGGGATTGAAATGAAAACTGACTTTTTCCAGCCCTGTGGCCACTGCTGAGTTTTCCAAATTTGCTGGCATGTTGAGTGGAGCACTTTCACAGCATCATCTTTTAGGGTTTGAAATAGCTCACCTGGAATTCCATCACCTCCACTAGCTTTGTTCGTAGTGATGCTTCCTAAGGCCCACTTGACTTCACATTCCAGGATGTCTGGCTCTAGGTGAGTGATCACACCATCGTGATTATCTGGGTCATGAAGATCTTTTTTGTACAGTTCTGTGTTTTCCTGCCAACTCTTCTTAATATCTTCTGCTTCTGTTAGGTCCATACCATCTCTGTCCTTTATTGTGCCCATCTTTGCATGAAATATTCCCTTAGTGTCTCTAATTTTCTTGAAGAGATCTCTAGCCTTTCCC
The DNA here is from genome assembly GCF_910594005.1 of Cervus elaphus. Lineage (NCBI taxonomy): Eukaryota > Metazoa > Chordata > Mammalia > Artiodactyla > Cervidae > Cervus > Cervus elaphus. The sequence continues at coordinate 5,619,475 of NC_057833.1, read as the reverse complement.
ATTCTATTGTCTTCCTCTATTTCTTTACATTCATCACTGAGGAAGGTTTTTTTATCTCTCCTTGCTATTCTTTAGAACTCTGCATTCAAATGGGTATATCTTTCCTTTTCTCCTTTGCCTATTGTTTCTCTTCTTTTCTCAGCTCTTTGTGAGGCCTCCTCAGACAGCCATTTTGCCTTTTTGTATTTCTTTTTCTTGGAGATGGTCTTGATCACTGCCTGCTGTACAGGGTCATGAACCTCCATCCATAGTTCATCAGGCGCGCTGCCTATCAGATCTAATCCCTTGAATCTATTTCTCACTTCCACTGCATAATTATAATAATAAAGTATATTATTAATGGAAAAATACTTGTAAAATGCACCAATGGTAAGACAACCATTTTGAAATCTAAATATATTTCACTACTTTAGATTTTAGAATTCTAAATATATTTCATTATTCTAATACAAAACAAATTTCTTAAGAGAAAGTTGAAACGTTATGTTTCTGAAGTCAAAGTCAGAATAAATGTATAATCTCCCAAGTAGTATACTAGTCACTATTTCCTTTTGTTTTTAATTTTTTAATTGAAGGATAATTGTGTTGGTTTCTTGAAAACATCAACATGAATCAGCTATATGGTTCACTATTTCAAAACTGTATCTCCTCGAAGTTATACCTGCGTCCTTGAGGGACCTTTATTCTTACATGAGTAGGAGGGTTCTTAGCCTTTACTGTACTTCCATTCCTGTCCAACCAGCAGCACCAGCTAGGTTTCCCATCTCTTTACCATCCCAAATGTAGTAACACTTTCCTGTTTGAATTCATTCTTACCTCTCCTTAAGAAAGTCACTGCCAGCTGAAGAAAAAAATGAAGTCTAATGAAAACCACAGGAGTATTATTAAATTGGATTTAAATGAACAACTTTATTAGAGAAAAATAAAAGTTCTGTTCCCTATCTGTTAAAGAAATACCATTTTGATGTTATACATAACAGAGCTAAGCAAGAAATTATAGCCCCAGAAGCAAATTGCTAGCCTAGTATGGTTCTATCAGAGAAAAGAGAAAAATGTCCTTTTAAAGAAGCTTTATCATCAAAGTAATTCTTAAAATCTCATAGCTAAGAGGCATTCACTGATAGCTGAAAATTTGAAAAACTATCCAGGAAGGAAAACCAAGTAATAATAGCTTTGTATTGATTAAATATCATTTGTTCAAATATCATTTGTAAATATATGTACAAGTGCCCAGCTCCTACTTAGCAGAACTCCTAAAAGAAAAAATACTTGCAGCCACGAAATAATCAAAGAGAACTGAAAAGAGAAAAATATATTACATGTAAATTATTTTTATTCTGGAGACAGATAAAAGTAGTTTCTCTAAACAGATTACATGAGCCAAAATAAACTTTAATGGCCATATGGGAAAACATGATTGACCAAGCAGCAGAATGAAACATGTTCTCCAGAGAACAGAACAGGACTTAGGAACTCCATAAGTAAAAATGTGTAATGATCATGATGACACTTATCTACATTTTTTATTACCTTAAGAATCCAATAAAGAAAATAAATGTGTTCTCTCACAAGAAAGAATTTACCTCAAAAACTTATTTGGTATCCCTTAAATAAACCACATTTATATTTTATAGGCATGTATATTAAATCTAATATTAGTATGAAAATCCAAGTAATATAATTTGAGAAATCTATTCACTTTATTTACAGTTAGCACTAGGGAAATTAAAAGGCTATGTTTCTGATAAAAATGACTGATTTACATTTTTTTAATATAAAAATGATAAATGATAGCTTTATTGATTCTGTATTTTGAACTGTTCACTTATGAAAATATAAAAATAGGCATTTCCCTGGTGATCCAGTGGTTAAGACTCTGTACTTCCAATGCAGGGGGAATGGGTTTGTGGCAAAAAAAAAAATAAAAAATTAGTATCCCTATCTTTCATTATTTAACACCCTTTCAAGATTCTCCTCTTCTCGTCTAAATGTTCTATTTCTGCCTTTTTTTCTTCCCTCCACTTCTTTACTGTTATTCATGCAGTTTCACAGGAGGATGACCGTGAGAAACCTATGAATACCAATAGCAAACCCACAGCACTGAAGTCCTCATAACAATGCGCCAGGCTCTTTATATTTTAATCCTCATTTACTTGTCCTTTTGATCCCTGAGGAAAAATCTCACACTTCACTGTGTTTTACATAACTTCCTTCCAGAATATAAGCCATTTGATTGAACTTATTTTATATCTTTTTCTCTATCAGCCTAAGTTCCTTGAGCCCAGGACCCTCTAAGCATCTTCGTGTCTCCAGGAACCAACTCAATGCCCAAAACCGAACAAGTGGTGTTAACTCAACCTGTTCTGCCAACCTGTTTCTTCAATGGCCAGTAGTAAATATTTCAGACTTTTGAGGGCCCTCCAGTCTCTGTCACAACTACCCAACTCTGCCACTGTAGTTAGGAAATTAGCCATAGATAAAATGTTTTGTTTTTTTTTTTTTAATGAGCATGACTTTCATTCAATAAAGTTTTATTTACAGAAAGGTGGACAATTCTGTATTTCAATAAAACTTTATTCACAGAAAAAGTTGGCTGCCCACAGTGCCATTAATTTGCCAGCCCCTGCTACAGGAGGGCAGGCATAAACACAAGAGTGAAGGCTAAAGGGTGAGTCTAAAAACCGTAGCTTAGGTGAAATCACTTACACCTCATGCCATGTGTTCCTAAATAAAATGCGGCTGTCTTTGGGTTTTTAAACTTTATATAAATGGTATCATAGAACAAATGGCTTCCTATATTTTGCTTTTTGAGCAATGCACAAGTGTCAACAAGTGCATCACATGTTGACACTTGTGGCCTCTAGTTCATTATGTTTGACAATTGCATAATATTCTATTCTATCAGTAGACCACAGTTTTCCCTTGCTCTTGATGAATAAATGTTAAAACAACACAAATCTTTTATCTCACAGTTAATTTTTAACTACCCAAAATGCTGCAACTATCTTATATAAATTCTTTTGAAAATGTACCAAATTTTCTGAAGGGACTATGCCTAGAAATGAAAGTGCAAGGTCGTTAGACATAAAAAATTCAGTTTTAATAGATAGTTCCTCCCTGGTGGCACAGATGGTCAAGTGTCTTGCTCACAATGCGGGAGACCTGAGTTCAATCCCTGGGTCTGGAAGATCCTCTGGAGAAGGAAATGGCAACCCACTCCAGGAGTCTTGCCTAGAAAATCCCATGGGTGAAGGAGCATGGTAGGCTACAGTCCATGGGGTCACAAAGAGTCAGACACGACTGAGAGCCTTCACTTTCCTATTGTAGGCAGAATAATAGTTCCTCAAAGAAGTCCATGTCTTAATCCCCAGAATTTGTGAATATGTTTGCTTACACGGCAAAAGGAAATTAAGGTTGCTAACCAACTGACCTTGAGATGAGATTATTCAGGTAGACCCAGTGTCCTCACAAGGGTCCTTATAAGTACAAGAAGGAAGAAAAAAGTGAAAGGAAGAACCAGAGAGATGGTAGTGTGAGAAGGACTCAGCTCAATGTTTCTGACATGAAGATGGAGGGAATGTAGATGGCCTCTAGATGCTAGAAAAAAACAAGGAAGCAGAATCCTAGAGTTTCCAGAAAGGAATACAACCCTGCTGACCCATTTTAGGCCAGAGAGACCCATTTCAGACTTCTGACCTCCAGTACTGTGAGATAATAGTGTTGTGTTGTTTTAAGTTACTTGATTTATTATTAATAAAGCACCAATAGAAAATTAATACATGTCTATATTGCCATACAAGTGTTAGCTCATGCTAATTTATAAGCTTACTAACAGTATATAATACCTAGAGTTATTGTTTGTGTATGGTTTTAGGAAGGGATATAACTATGTTTTTCAATATTAGCTACTCAATACAATTTATTGTATCATTTCTACTAATAAGTAATACCAATTTCATTATTATATCAAATTCAAATTTTTATATTTAGTAGATCTATTTCTTAGTTTTTTTTTATTATATTTGATTGGTCCCTTTATCTAGCCTGCTTCAATACCATATTACACTGATTATCATTATTCTGTAACTTTTGTCATTTATAATCTACTATTGTTTCATAATTTTACCTTATTTTTCTTCAAAGTTGTTTTAGTGACTCTTGGCATTTTGTTCTTTCATATAAAGACTTCTAGAAATTCTCTCAATTATATTGCTTCTCTGATATTCTCTCATTTTTCTCTTGTATCTCTTCTAGAAACCTTTCTAATTGCCTTCTCTTATGACTGCTTTATTATTTCTTCTTCTTTTAATTAATTGACCTATGCTTTGCTCTGGCATTTAGCACTCTTATGATTAATTTGTTTTCTTTCTACAGTTCCTCTCATTGCATGACTTACAGAAGGTAAGGAGAAAAGAAGTCTCCAGAATCCCCAGTTGGCACTTAAGTTCATTTTTCCAGAAAGCAGTATTGTACAAAATAGTTTTTTCCTTAATGGTGTTGGTATCCATGGACACTTCAGAAATCGTGAGAGGTGGTGTGGGAGTCTAGCCACTATACAGAACATTTAATTCTCAGGGAAAATGTACCTGCATTCTAAGCAATGGAATGAATTTTTAAAATATAATCAGTTTGTAAGGTAGAAATTGCCTTTATAAACACACACTCACATAAATACCAGATAGATTTTGTTTGTATGTGCTCCACAATCCCATCTCCCTCCACTTACAAATAGACTTTAATGGCCTCCAAAATCATCTATTAACTTAATGACATCGAGGAAAGTTTAGTTCTCTAAGAGCCAGGTCTGAAGTTTAGATATTTTTTTCAGCATTGAAAAATTATAATACTAAAGAATGCAAATAGCCAGAAGTCATACTGAAGAGAACTACCTAAACAATTTTATAAGAATTTTTGTGGATATTCCCTTAATCACTGAGCCAGTGAACACCAAATCAACTGTACATCCCTTCCAGGAGACCATTAGCTGTTTCACATGACAAAATTTTAATATTATATCATTGGCTCTTAAAGAAGCATACTGAGAATATACTCAAAAATACTATGGTATATTCCTTCCCACAGGGATGCTCAAGAAAAAAACTATAAATTGAAGATTGTCTTTGGAGTCTGTTCACTGTGATATTTTCTGATACTTCTTTCCTTCTAGATAAAATCCTTTTCCAACTCAAATATCAACCACTTTTTAAGAAGTATTGTGCCCTTCTATATTCCAACAGAATTTCTTCAATGCTCTAAATAAGTGCATTCCTACTTAAATAAGATTCACATTTCCACCATAATTTCATGGCAAAGTAGTTACTATTTGAGAAACTAAATCTTCAAGAGTATTACCTATCATTATTGAAAACAAAATGAGCTACTTTTCTTAGGAGTATGTGCATTATAAACAGACATTTTTGAGAAAGTGTCTCAAAGCAAAGGAATCTATAACAATGGATTATCTAAGAGTATTATAGATGATGGACTGTAAACTTATTTCCCCACCAAATTAAGAATCATGTTTGCAAAATTTAACCTTGTGTCCACGAGCACTTCATTGAAAATTAAATATTCTCTGCCTCTCTGAAAGTGAAAGTGTTAGTCAGTCAGTCATGTTCTACTATTTGTGACCCCATGGGCTGTAGCCCACCAGGCTCCTCTGTCCATGAGATTCTCCAGGCAAGAATACTGAGTGGACTGCCATTTTCTTCTCCAAGGGATCTTTCCAACCCAGAGATTGAACCTGGGTCTCCTACATTGCAGGCAGACTCTTTACTGACTGAACCAACAGGGAAGGGTTTGCCTCTGTGAGTTTGCCTAATTTAGATACTTCATAAGTGGGATCATGCCATATTTCCTCTTCTTTGACACTTGTTTCACTTATATAATGTCCTCCAAGTTCCTCTATGTTGTGGCAAATGGCAGGATTTCCTTCTTTTTAAAGGCTGAATTATATTCTATGTATATACATTTTCTGTATCTATTCATCAGTGATGGACATTTGAATTATTTCTGTATCTTAGCTATCATTGATTAGTACTACAATAAATATGGAATGTAGACATCTCTTCAAGATTGATTTTACCTCTTTTGAATATATACCAAGAAGTAGGACTGCTGAATCATATGGTAGTTGTATCTTTAATTTTTTAAGGAACCTTCATTCTTTTTCTTAACTGCATTATTTTACATTCTCATCAATAGTGAGTAAGACTTCCAATTTCTCCATATCCTTGCCACTTGTTATCTTTGGGGTTTTTTTGATAATAGTAATCCTAACCTTGTAGCTCAGTCAGTAAAGAATCTGCCCACAGTGCAGGGGACCCAGGTTCGATCTCTGGGTTGGGGAGATCCCCTGGAGAAGGAAATGGCAACCCACTCCAGTATCCTTGCCTGGAAAATCTCATGGACAGAGAAGCCTGGTGAGCTGCAGTCCATGGAGTCACAAACAGTCGGACATGACTGAGCAACTAACACTAACCAATGTAAGATGATATCTTATTGTATTTTTAATTTGCATTTCCCAATAATTAATGATGCTGAGCCTCTTTCCACCAAAAAAAGGATGTAGATTCCTTAAAAAAAAAAAAAAAAACTAGGAGCAAAACTATGACCCAAAAATCCCACTACTGGGTATATACCCTTAGGAAACCATAACTGAAAAAGACACATGTACCCCAGTGCTTATTGCAGCACTATTTATAATACCTAGAACATGGAAGCAACCTAGATGTCCATCAACAGATGAAATAATAAAGAAGTATTGTACATATATGCAATGGAATATTACTCAACCGTAAAAAGGGATGCATTTGAGTCAGTTTTAATGAGGTGGATGAACCTAGAGCCTATCATAGAGAGTGAAGAAAGTCAGAAAGAGAAAAACAAGTATCATATATTAATGCATATATGTGGAATCTAGAAAGATGGTACTGATGAACTTACTTTCAGGGAAGCAATGGAGATTACACATAGAGAACAGATTTGTGGACACAGTGGGGGAAAGGAGAGGGTGGGACAAATTGAGAGAGTAGCATTGAAATATATACATTAGCATAAGTAACATAAATAGCCAGTGGGAATTTGCTCTATGATGCAGGGAGTTCAGATGGAGGCTCAGTGACAACCCCAAGGGGTGGGATGGGGTGAGAAATGGGAGGAAGGTTCAGAGGGAGGGGACTTATGTACACCCATGGCTGAAATATGTATACCTTTGTTGATGTATGGCAGAAACCAACACAGTATTGGAAGGCAATTATCCTCCAATTGAAAATAAATTAAAAAAAAAAAAAGAAAGAAAGAAAACAGAGGACACAAGGAAACTTTGTGAGGTATTAGGTACGTCTTTTACCTTGTCACAGTGATATCACAGGTGTTTGCATATGTTCAAGCTCAAATTGTACATGTTAAATATGTACAGTTCCTTACTGCAATAAATCTGCTTTAAAATGCAAATTAAACAGTTTTATGGAGAGAAACAATATCCTAAATTGAATACATGCACAAATAATTTGAAATTACACAAAGAACAGTAAATCAAGTATGGAAATTTTTTTTCTATGTTGGCAAACTGGAACAATTGTGGCTCTTATGTCATAACACTTTGAGTCATTCATGTCATGTGTAATTCACCCAAACAAAAATAATTGCTAGACCCTTTCTGTGAGGGGTGCTGTGTGTTGAGATTGCTCAACTTCATACCAAAGTGTACCAGCAAATTCAATTGAGATTTATCTGGTACAAGTAATTATCTTTAGCAATTTATAATTGGATCATAGAATTTAGATATTTAAAAAAAAAGAAAAAAGATTAGCCAAGAATGTCTGAACTCAAAACTCAGGAACGGACTATATAAATGTAACCCAAGTTTTACCAAGACCCAAAGATTGCAATATCAACTCAAATTACATTGGCTCTTGCTTGCATTTTCCACAATAATATCCATCTTCTGCTGAGTGACTTGCAAGTATTTCTGTGAAAACCCAAAATGCTTAATTTGCAAGTGCTTAAACTCCTTTGATAATCTCTACAACCACTTCCATTCACTCTTGTCCTCCAATAATTCCAGGACAGGCACTGGCATAGCCCCCTCTCACCAGATACTGCAGCCACTATGAAAACTATGGAGTAAAATGAAGGATGGCAGTCTCTTAAAAACCTCTAAAAAGTAGAAAAGTTAAGAACAGATTTTTTTCTAGAGTCTGGAGAATGGAGCCCTAAATTCCTTCCAATACTTGATTTTAGCCAAGCAAGACCCATTTCTGACGTCTGACCTCCAGAACTGTAGGATAAATTTGTATTGTTTTAAGCCACTAGATGTGTGATAATTTTTATACCAGCAATAGGAAACTAATGTGAAAGAGAAACTAATCTATCTTTCTTGGTTCAATTCAAGTTCTCATTCCTTTTTTGTTGGTTGGATGTGACTTCCTAATCCTCTATTATATTCTGCACTGGTCTTGATTCATAGATCTAACAAGGTCTCTTCTAGAATTTGTTTCCTTATATCAAATCTTTAACACTCATTGAAGAGAATTTTAGGTCTTTTCCTTATAGGTCTTAGAGCCTATATGCCCATATTTCTAATTGTTTTTGTTTCTGTATATCCTTCAATTGAATTATTAGCAAAGCATTGAGTGCAAATAATTGTTATTTGGGAATGGCTTATTTTGGGAGTGGGGGAATCCTTCTTTTCTACTTTTTACACTCTTGTGTTGCTCTTTCCTTCTGGGTCATTCTGGAAGAGAAAAACTTGAAGGTTAGCTGCCACCTGAAAAAGCATTTCCCAAGATGCTAAAGTCACTGGCTCTGTGGTGTGTGAGTATCACACAAGCAGATATCTTCTGTGAGTAGAACAGCCTAGGATTGTGCTATGAAAACATCTTATTCACACTATGTGTGGGCCACATCCAAGGGAATTAAATGAGAAAGAAAATGCTTACCAATGCATTTCCAGGGCTTTTCTGGGGGTGCTGAGATTTCAGGAAGTTTGTGAAAGAGAAAAAAGATGCTTTGACAACTTGATAAGAATCACATACTTGATACAGGAGCAAACAAACAAAAAAAAAATGGAAGATGCAGCTTGGAACAAAAGATCTATAAGACATTCATTTGGAGACAGGGAAAGAAGTCTCAAGGAGAGAGGATAATAAAGGAAATAGTTCTAGGATCAATGCTGTTGCTTTCTCTACTGTTTCATAACTTTTCACATCCAACCAATGTTCCTATTCACTAGCAGAATTATCTTAAATTATCAGCCTAGAAGGGAATTCCTGCATAGTTTTTTGCTAACTACTTAATAGTCCTTCTCCAATACAGTATCTAGTATAGTTATTCAAGTAATAAATCTTAATTAGAAAAGAAAGGAATGAAGAATTCAGGTTAAAATACAAGTGGCAAAATGTACATATGATTTAAGCTGCTTTTCTACATGCAGCTGAAATTTTAGAGGTAGAGTTTGTTATTGTTGGGCTAACACAGCATGTCAGGAGGTCTTAATAATTTTGGCAAGCAAGAAAGCTGTTGGAAAGTTTTTCTGCCTAACTAAAATCCTTTTTAAGGACTCATGGGAGGTATTCATTACAGAGAGTTGAGAAATCCATGAGGAAAGGGAAACATTAAAAGACACTATTTTTGTTCTGGCACGCAAGTTTTCCCTTTCCCTTTTTATAGAAGCAAAATCAAGAAGTTCTTACTTTACAGGTCAATGAATCAAGATATTGGATCTGTTCGGGCTCAAAATGTATGTTTTGCCCATTTGGTCACAGGCAAACATAACAGGCTTTACATTTAACATGTATAAATAATAAATGCAATGACTGAATACTTAAAGTTTGGGGAACTTAAGGTAAACATTTAGTGAATTTTCATTGAAAACATTAAAGTATTTTTTCCAGGTGTTACTTTTTCATTAGAAATTTGAGAAATGTTTACAACAATTTTATAGGGATATTCTCAATTACAATGTTTCTTTAAACTCTGCAAATTTTTGCACAGGACAAGCTACATAAGAAAATATATATTCCTAGTTGTTTTTCTAAAACTTGATTTATGACAATCTAACAAAAATCATAACAGTGTCTTCCTCCTTTATAACCAACCTACTATATGCTTTTTTTTTTTTTTTTTTTTTGAGACAAAATCAGTTTAGCTGGCCAGCCTGAGGCCAGCAGAATAGAAACTCAATTTAAAAAAAATTTTGGCCTTGAAAATATGCATGTCTTACCTAAGTTTAATTAAAACACATTTACACATACCTTTGAGAAGTTCACCATTTTTATAATTTATACATTTGATCATTATGTCATTCACTAATGACAAATTTGTAAGAAATTATCATTAAGGGGGAATCTAAGAAAGACTGAGTAACTATCATACCTATAACCCTCTCAAAATAAAGCTCTGCCTTCTGTATGAATTAACTTGCTTTGTCCCATATAAGCCATGGGCCATGACTCATTAGAGCTCCAGATACTAAGACAACCATCCATTAATGGACACAAGGGAAACTAGTAGCTTATAAGGTGGCATGATCTGCAATGGAAATGGAGTGAGTTTGTCAACTAAGTGACTCACTGCTCAGATTTCTTAGGGAATGGGTAATAGATGCATAGCAAGTCCCACCAGTTCCTCCTCTAAAATATTCTCCATGTTCATGCACTCCGTCCACTCCATTGCCACCACATTATCCAAGAGACCATCTTCTTGATTGGGCTGAAGTCATGGTCTCCTTACCTGGTCTCTCTGCAACAATCGCCCCTTAAAAATCCATCTTCCATATAAGAGCCAGGGTGTTCTTTTAGAAAATCCTTAAGATCATGTCACTCACCTGATTAAAATTCTCCAGTGATCTCATTTCATTTAAATGTCAAACATATAAAATATATAAAATTCCAACTATAGCATGAACTGTTGTCTACCTGCTTCTACACACATCCATTCTCGCTCTCTCCTACTGTGCTGCAGCTCTGAGACACTCCATTCTCTTCCTGGGTCATGCCAAAGTCTCTCCCTCCTCAGGTCCTTGCAACTGCTCTTTTCTCTCTGAAGCAATCTCTTCTCCACTCCAGCAGGCTGACTTCTTCTTCCTTCAGGTCTCAGCTCAAACATCTTCTTTAAGAGATCTTCCTCTAAAATAGTAATTCTCAATCCTTACCATATATCAAAATTACTCAGGAAGCTTATAAAAACTTCAGCTGATGCGGTCCCATTCCTAAGAATTAATCTGAGTAGGACCATGGCATCAGAATTAAAACAAACCAGACCTCTATAGGTGATTCTAATTGCAGCCAACTTGCGAATCAGCAATCAAGAATCTCATCATCTCCTCCCCCATCATATCCACCTATTAGTGTGCTTCTTGGTATGTATCCTATGTAATTCTTATTTACTTGTTTTCCTGTCAGTTGTCTTTTTCTTTCACTAAAATGTTAATTCCATGAGGGCAGGGAAATTCCTGCTGTACTCCCAATGCCCAACATATATAGTAGGTCAATAAAGGAAGGATTAAATATCCATCCTTCAAGTCAGTAGAGAAGTTTTAAGCACATGAAAGACAGTACAATATGGAGAATCTGATAAGTAGAGAGGATATAGAATGAGAGTAAGAATGAAAAGATGAAGAAACCAAAGAGAAGCTGAGTGATGTAAATGAAAGATGAGCATAAACCATGGACTAGAGAAAGCTCTCTTGGGCCACTGTCTTCTCCAATGAAACCTGAAGGTAAACTGACTCACTTCCACACAAACTCAGTTCCATGCAAACACTGCTTACTTTGTTAACACACTGAGATCAAGGCTATCTCATTTTTTATTTTTAACACAGAAAAGTCTTATCTTAGATCTGAAGCTTTCTCTTTTTATTCAAACTATTTTACTAGAAGCCTTCTTTAAAATATATTACATTGACTTACCTTTCTAAAAAAATATATGAAGGAAATTTACACTGTCTATATCCAGGATTTTCAAAGTCAGATATTTTGCCATCTATATTACCTTGATAGTCTTATGAAATCTTTAAACATATAAGCCATATAACCATTTTAAAAGACTTTGAAACAGGGAAATTTTATGGCTCTTGAGTTTTTTAAGTTTTTTATTTTCTAAGTTTGCAGCTCAGCTTTTACCTACATGCCCTCATTTCTTATCTTGCTTATACTCAGCTGTGACCTTTTAAAGTTAATCATATTCATTTTAAACAAATACAAATGCACAGTGGTTTCCAATCTGTGATTGTAATTACCTGGAGAGCTTTAACACCCACAAATGCCTGCCTGCCTGCCTCCCTCTTCAAACTACAGAATTTATTATTTAATTGGTCAAGAGTGAGACCAGAGCATTAGTTGTGTTTTGGCTTTGATTCTGTGTTTTGGTTCCCATGTGATTCTAATATGTACCTCATTGAAAACCCTGTGCAAAACCTTAATAAAGAAATTTGGAACAACCAAACTTTCTACTTTTAGGGGTAATTGTTCAAGCCACATTGACTCTTCCTCTTAGCTTGGTTCTCTCTTTAGGGTCCATCACGTGAACTCTGCTGCCCCCACCCAAACAGCCCCAAGGTTATGAGGCTCCCATTTAAAATTCCAGACCAAGAATGGGCAACCTCCATTTTCTTGGTTTTCCAATTGGCAATCCACTCTAGTATTCTCACCTGGGAAATCCCATGGACAGAGGAGCTGGGAAAGCTACAGTCCATGGGGTCACAAAGAGTCAGACATGAGCAACTAAATAACAACAATAGAGCTGGAAGAGCTCTTTAAAAAATAATTAAATTAACTCTCCTCTATTTACAAGTGACAGATTTGAGGTAGGAGAGTGATGTCCCTGAAATCGTGCAACTAGTTCTTCCCAGAGGTGGCACAGCTATTTCTCCATTCCTTGCCAATTGCAACCCTGTCCCTGAGGAAAGGTGGTGCTCTAGGAAGAGTATGTCTGTAGCAAGCTTGTTAGGGAAACACTGACTGAAATCACCCATCTTGGCCAGGCTTCATAGTAAACACCTGCATGCGTTATTTTACGACAGGACATTCCAGTAAATAACACGGAACCAACAAGCCATCACCAACCAGAAGAATTTGGGAAAGGTCAAAAGGCGACACCAGGCCATATGGCCTCCCCACCTCCCAGAATCCTCCTCACTGGAATCCATCTTGACTGAGAAATATATGTGCTACCAGGAAGGACCCTGAGTCAGAATGATTGGCCAGAGACAACCCAGAAACTAATGCCACCACCATTAAACCTGAGATTCCGAGTGATGTAGCAGAGCAGTTCTCCTGGTTTCCTAACTGTTGCTCTCTGCCCAGGAGCCCCAAACCAGTCAAGTTTCTTGCTTTGTCAGTACATGTGTTTCCTCGGACAATTTTTTTCCAAGTGTTAGATGAGAGCCCACTCTGTGGCCCTTGCTGCAACAAACTCTCAAGTTATTTTAGAGGGGACAACCAAAAACCTATTCAAAAATGAGAGGCTCAGAATCAGGAGCATCTTACAAATTTCCAGTCAAACCTCCTTAGGAAGTGGAACCTGCGATTGGAAAAGTGGCGAGAACCCACTTATTCTCTGACCCCTATGTGTGGGTGTGTGTGTCTCTAGGCCACTTTTCCCCCTCACTTTGCACACGAAGGTAAACAACTGACCCCCTGCTCCTGCATATAGATGTCCTTCAGTTTCTAGAGCTAAACGAACCTAGCAAATACGTCTGTTTCAAAGTCTCAGGAGCAGGAATCTGATCAGCCCCCTTAGGCATCCACCCATTTCCCTTTCAGGAGTGAACAGAGAGCAAAATCAGGTTGTAGAAACAAACATGGGCACAGGATTACCTTCCTGCTGGTGGAGAAATTCTCAGAAATAGGACACGTGATATCTACTAACAGAATCCTAAACAATCTTACCTTCTCTTAGTAGGACAATGGAACTTGCAAAATTTGCATAACAAAATCTTAACTGTTTTTCTTTAACTCATTTTATGTCATGAGATTAATAGCAGTAGTTCTTGCCCAGTCCCATATTGAAAGCTCTATTCCAGAAACTGATTTTTTTGTTACTTTCAAAAGATTTTAAAAAATTAAACAGGTGAAAGCTGAACGTCATCAAGGGTGCAATCACAGAGAAAATAGTTCCACATGTGTGCTTACGCCGGTGGCAGAAGTTAAAAACACAGCAAGTCCAACCTGTGTTCTTCCACCAGCCTCACCAAGACAGGTTGCCCAGTGAAACCGGTTCAAGTACCAAGGTGAAAATAGTGTCCAACCAGTAGCGTCAGCATTACCTGGGAACTTAAAAATTCGCAGGCTCCAACCAAGACCTATGGAATCAAAAACTCTGTGGGGAGGGGGGAGGGGGGAGGGGGGAGGGGGGAGGGCCCAGAAATCTGTGTTTTAAACAGCCTTCTTGTTGATTCTAACTATTCTGAACTTTAGAAGCACTAGAACAGAAAGTTACTGAGGCCATGGCCACTAATTTGACCCGGCATAAGCTGGTCAACGTTTCATACAAAGGTAAAGAAATGACCATGGGGTATGTCTTGGAAACCTAGCTACATCCTGGTGTCATCTTTACTAGAAGGATTATGGCCTTCAACGGGTCACCCAGCCCGTCCAGCCCTTAGTTTCTTTCATCTTTAAAATAGAAAATAAAGTTTTTGGGAATCAAATTTGGAGCAATTCATGATACCTTTGTGATCAAAATTTTTTAAATAATTGTACCATAATTTTCATACTGTAGACTATACCCATTCTCAATGGTGAAGAATAAAATCTAGAAATACAGAGTTAATAGAGCTCCTGGTTCTTAGGCCTCTGAACTGGGACTGGAACTAAACTTGTCAATTAGTGTTTCTGGGCCTGCTGTTTGTGGACTCACCCTATGGATCCTGGGACTTGCCAGCCTCTGTAATCAGGTGAACCAATCATTACATACATACCAGTTCTGTTTCTCTTGTGAACTCAGACTAATAAAGAGGAAAAGTGGAAATTATACAAATAATGATAAGAATTAAAGAGAGAAATTTCTAAAGAAAAGTACGTACAGAAACCTGGAAGCAGAAGGTATAGCATCTTAAAATAATTTAAATAAAAATTACATCAACAAATAATTAGTATTTACTGGATGTCAGACCTTAAGTTCCCTTAGTGTGGTACCTCATTTAATCCTCACAACAACCTTATGAAGTAGGTTCAGTTATTATCTCAAAGTGCTCATGAGAAAATTGGAGCACAGAGAAGTTACATAACTTGCTCAAGGTCACAGAGGTGGAACAGGAAGACCAAGGTACTGTGGGCAAACGTTCTATCTCCAGAGTCCAAGCTCTTAACTGTGACTCCTTCACTTCTCTCTGGGGCTGGGGAGGACAGGAAGTGAAATGAGAACAGGTAAAGAGAAATGCCAGGTCATAGGGAAACTTGGAAGCCCTGAGCTTTTTCCTAAAGGCAATGGGAACCACAGAAAGGAAGGTTTAAAGCAGAAGAGTGACAGATCAGACTTTAGCAGACAGGAAATAATCCCAGGGAGCAAATGGAATGGAGGAGGTGGCAGGACGGGTGATTGATTTGTTTACTGTCTTTATGCTGGCTCTTTGTTGCCGCTGCGCTCCGGCTTTGTCTAATTGTGGTGAGCAGGTGCCACTCGTTAATTGTGATTCTCCGGCGTCTCATGGTGGTGGCTTCTCTTGTTGCGGAGCACAGGCTCTGGGCTGTGTATGCTTCAGAAGTTGTAGCACATGAGCCCAGTAGTTGCGGCTCTCAGGCTATGGTGCGTGGCAGGCTTGGTAGTCGTGACCTGCAGGCTTACTTACCCTGAGGATTCTGGACTCTTCCTGGACCAGGGATCAAAGCTGTGTCCGTTGCATCGGCAGGTTCTTAACCACTGGCCCACCAGGGAAGTCCAAGGTGATTTTTCTTTGATACAAGATTTTCTCTTTTAATCACTTTTAATTGAACTTTTAAAAATAGTTTAAAAAAAAAATAGTTTAAATTACTCCTGAAAATCGATATTAAGGGATTAGATGAAATCGTGTGTGTAAAACTTTCAAAAATTGTACACATTATAGAATTTAAATAATTTTTTATTCAATAAAAAATTACTCCAGAAAACATCAAAAGCAGAAACTCATACAATATAAAAATCTTGAATATCGTGTCTTCTTAAAAGGGTAATTATGATACCACTCCCTTCAGTTACCTCAGGGCACTGTCCCAAGAATGTTCAGAAGTTCCTGGTCACTCAAAAGAGCAAAGATGAGGCAAAATGATGTATGAAGGTATGTGAGGAAGACAAGAGATATGCAGGAGAGTGTCAGGGGACAAACTTGATCAAGAGTAGCAGGTCAGAGGATGATGAAGGATGAAGAAAAAAGAAACAGGAAATCATAAAAGGAAACTTGCATAAATGTATGAGCCAACTAATATCGATCTCTTATTTAGAAATTTAAATATAATTTAAATTTGATAGAATTTCATCACTGTCTACAGCTGATCCAGAAATGTTCCAAAGGCCACACATGTAGCATTGGGCCATTTGGAATAGCAATTTTCCAAGGAAAAGTTTAGCTTCTTAGATTCAACATACAGTGATTAAGCTCAGGAAACCTAATAATGGATTGAAGTCAAATTTTACATGAACATCAAATATAAACCATTAAAGGAGTCTCAACAGATATGTTTTTTACTTTAAAATGCATATTGGATTTTATTTTAAAATCCAATAAATTCTCCATATGTAGTTAGTGGTAACAAATGTTCTATCATGGGAAAAATACCAGAATAGCCAGTCCTATTCTTTTTTTTTTTTTCATTTATTTTTATTAGTTGGAGGCTAATTACTTTACAATATTGTAATGGTTTTTGCCATACATTGACGTGAATCAGCCATGGATTTACGTGTGCTCCCCATCCTGAACCCCCCTCCCTAGCCAGTCCTATTCTTAAGTCTAAACATCAAAGTCCACAGCAAAGCTTGCCTTAGAAAAAGTCACAATAAATATGCCCCTAGGCTGTTTCCAGTTTTATTTTCATTTTTAAGGATTGCTAGTTAAATACCACTGATAAAAGTAGGAAATTCTTGGCAAGGCTTCAACTTGATTTATAGCAATGTTCCTTGACTAATGCCATGTGTTTGACATCCATGATCCCTCAAAGGAGATACCCGAGAAGGTATTTAGCTGCCTTTTTCTGTAGGAAGAAAGTTTCTGAAGACTGTGACTAACTGCCCCTAGGGGACATATGTCGGAGCTTGGATTCAGCTTTCCTTAAGTGTCCTTTTCATAGAAGCACAGAATCTAGAGCAGTTAGTTCAATGCCCTTGCGTTCTTGTGTGTCCATTACTGGTTCTGTGTCTATGGACATACGTGTGTAGATTTTCAACAACTTACAGAGGCACTAGGGTACTGAGCGCAGACTCACGCCTCTGAGGACCTTTACTTTGGATGTTAGCCTATGTGTTAAACCTCGTGAAATTTTATATATGGGCAGAGAACACAAGAACACAAGAAAAACAGTCTGATCAGTAAGCCTCTCTTTCCTTTAAAACAAGTTTTTTGAGCCAAAGCAACAGCTTTTTATTTGGTAAGCATCTTTTTCTAATGCAATATGAGACACGACTTTAAAATTTACTCAAATAAAAATGTGTATTTTATTCCAAATTTCATCCTCCTTTCAAATGTAGTTTTTGCATAACTTTAAGATATTCTGCATTAATTAAAATTGGCTGTTTTTTCCTTCTCTTCTGATTGCTATTCCAGTCCTCTTGGGATTGGCTTAGTTACATTAAAAGGATTTTACTTTATTTTTTCTTTACCCTGGATCTGCATCTCTGAACTTGTTCATTTACACCTTGAGTCAATGACATTATCCAATAGGGAAGTAAGGTCACAAAAAATATTAATTATAGATCACATAGATTTGTGTGACTCACAGGATATTGTGTAAAAGTGAGCTAAGGGGGACAATTCTTGTTTTCTGGTAAAGTAATTGAAATCTTTGAACTGTAAGGCTTTCTCTTTTCCATCTGTGAAACTTGGTTTGACTAGGATTTCTTTCCTTGACAAAGTCCTTTCAAGAATTATTTTATTTTAAAACAGAACATAATCCCAATAGAACAATAAGCCAAGAATATGACCAGGCAATTCAAAGAAAAGGAAATGACCTTTAAAAACATGAAAAGATGTTCAAGTTCATGATCATATGAGAAATGTACTTAAATATTATAATAGAATGCCTCATTTTTTAATTTATCAGTCTGGAAAAGATTTACAAGTTTAGCTATTACTTTATTTTGAGAAAGAGATAGAACATACACTATGATATATAGTTGGGATGGTATAAATTAGTGAAACTTTGGAAAGTTAATTTAACAATATTCATCAGTTTAATATGCAAATGTTCACGGCACTGAAATTCTACTCCTAGAAATTTTTCTTCTAGAAACTCATGCATACATAGAGATGTTTGTACACAGTTACTTGTTATAGCATCCATGTGTTGGAATACTATGGAGCTATTAATAAGGGAAAGCTATAGAAATTGATATGAAATCAACTCCAAATTATATTAACTAGCAAAAGTAAGATAGAGTGCAGTTTGTACAGTGCATTGCTATGTGAGTGAAAGAAAATGGTGCTATATACATACACATGTTACGTATGTGTGGATGCGAAGTATAATGAACTGGTAAAAAAATCCACCTCTCGAGTGGACTGCCAAATTGAGAAGCT
The DNA here is from genome assembly GCF_910594005.1 of Cervus elaphus. NCBI lineage: Eukaryota > Metazoa > Chordata > Mammalia > Artiodactyla > Cervidae > Cervus > Cervus elaphus. The sequence continues at coordinate 5,600,766 of NC_057833.1, read as the reverse complement.
AGGAGACTAAAGTGAATGGAAACTCACTTTTTAGTGTGTATCTTTTTCTCCTGTTCGGATTCTTTTTAAAAACCATCAGCACTATAGTTATATATTTTTTTAATAGCATTAAAAAAGTAAAATCTTATGCCCTTAGCTACATGATGGTGTGTTAAATAAAAACAAAAAGAAGCCAATACTTATAAAGGAGTTCTATTTACCTGCTTTAATTTGATAAGGGTGATATAAAACCCTTTGAAAATGTATATTAATGATCTTCAATTATACCTCATGATACTACAACAGATAAAAAATGACTTAGACAACTTACTGCTTTGTCTGCATGGCAAAAACATGTTCATTACACCCCTGTGTTTTCCACATCCATGCATAGTCAGGAAATTCATGTCCTCCTCCAGGGATTCACACCAGGATAGGCCTGACCATCTGGTCTGTTTCCTCCAACCCTTTCATACTCTCCTCATTATTACCCATGTAGATCAGTACCTGGCTAGCTTTTTCTGTAAAGAACCAGAAATCAAACACTCTAGGCTTTGTGGGCCAAGAGGAAAAATTGAGGATATTATCTATGTGTTTACACTACAAAAGAGAAAACAAATTTCTCTACTTTTTTATTGAATAAATTTAAAATATAGTAATTGAGAAAAAAAATTGTACTGTAGGTCTACTAATGAGAAAAATAGAATTCTTTTCAGGGAGATGAATTTTGCTTAATTGGAGTTCAAGGTTAGTGTTCCCTATCAAGTTGATTGAAAATGTTTATTTATAAAAACCTGTCTTATCTCCTGAGTCAAATAAAAAGAGGTAGTAAGTCAGTTTGGGCCCAAGGGCTGTAGTTTTCCACTCCTAATTTTAAGACCAGTGTCTTCACCTACAAATCTACCTTCCTGTTGCTAGCATTTTGACAAGTGGATCCAATCTGCCTCAGTGATATACTAACCTCTAGTGTGACCACCCACTCTTCTGCTGAAATATTGCAATGATTTCCCACCACTCAGACTAGAGAACAAAGCTTGAGCCCTTTGACCCATCATGCTAGGTCCTCCCAGCACACTCCTTGCCTAAACTCACCCTCATCTTCTTCCTTTTCAGCCATCAGCCCTGCTCTCATCCCAGACATACCAACACATTTTGCTAACTCTGAACTACTTTCCAGAACATTGCACGCTATTTTACCACCTCATACTTGCTGCTTCACTGCCTGGAGTCTTCCCATCCTTCCCTTGATGGGCTCCCAGCCACAGAGTGCTCACCACTCACCCCTCTGGGAAGACTGGCTGCTCCTCTCTCCACCCCATCCACAGCAAAATAACAATTTCACTACTTCTGTAGTTTGCCTGCACTTCCATTCTTGAATGGATAAATTTATTGTTTTTATTAGTGGTAGATTTCTACTGCCTTTCCTATCTCTGATTTATCATTGCTAGCCTCTAGAATATGCCTAGGACACAATAGTTACTCAATAATTTTTGGTAAACTGAGCTATTATCAATTACAAAGCAATTATGGTGGTGAATACAACTGACAATACAACCTCCATCTACTCACTTGTTCAGTCGCTAAGTTGTGTCCAACTCTTTGCAATCCCATGAACTGAAGCACAGCAGGCTTCCCTGTCCTTCACTGTCTCCCAGCTTGCTCAGACTCATGTCCATTGAATATGTGATGCCATCCAACCATCTCATCCTCTGTCATCCCCTTCTCCTCCTGCCCAGAATCTTTCCCAGAATCAGGGTCTTTTCCAATGAGTCATTTCTTTGTGTCAGGTAGTCAAAGTACTGGAGCTTCAGCATCAGTCCTTTCAATGAATATTCAGGGCTGATTTCCCTTAGGATGGGCTTGTTGGATCTCCTTGCTGTCCAAGGGACTCTCAAGAGTCTTGTCTAGCACCACAGTGTGAAAGCATCAATTCTTCAGCACTTAGCATTTTTTATGGTCCAACTGTCACATCCGTACGTGACTATTGAAAAAAACCATAGTTTTGACTATTGTTGGAAAAGTGATGTCACTGTTTTTTAATATGCTATCTAGGTTTGTCATAGCTTTTTCTTCCAAGGAGCAAGCATCTTTTAATTGCATGGCTGCCATCACTGTTTGCAGTGATTTTGGAGCCCAAGAGGGGAAAAAAAAAATCTGTCACTGCTTCCACAGAAAAATATCCCAACCTCCCTCTAGGAGAGCACATGTCATGGCAGTATGGCCATCCAGAGCATACAGGGATCACCCGATGTATCCAAGTAGCTCTCAATCCTCTAAACACTAAGCCAATGAATCATTAAATCAACCAGATCTTTGCATGACACTCCTCGAATCTGTGCTCACTGATAGCACCATCCAAAGTCCCTGATTTTGTTCTCTGTATCTGTGATTTTGATTTTGTTTTGATTTGTTATTTTAGATTCCACATATGAGTGAGACTATCCATCCAGTGTTTGTCTTTTTCTGTATGACTTATTTCACTTAGTGTAATTCCCCCAAGGTACACCCATGCTGTTGTGAATGGCATGATTTCATTCTTTCTACGGCTTTTCATATATATGTGAATATATGAGATATATACATATGTAGGTATATAGGACAAGTTCTTTCTCCATTCATCCATTGATGGACACTTTGGTTCTTTCTTTATCTTGGTTATTGTAAATAATACTGCAATGAACATAGGTGTGCATATATATTTCTAAATTAGTGTTTTAGTTTTCTTCAGGTAAAAATCCAGAAGTGGAATTGCTGGGTCATATGATAATTCTATTTTTAATGTTTTGAGGAATCTCCCTACTGTTTTCCATAGTGGCTGCACCAATTTACATTCCCACCAACAGTGCACAAATGTCCCCTTTTCCCACATCCTTGCTAGTATTTGTTATTATCTTTTGATAATAGCCCTTCTAACGGGTATGAGATATTTCATTGTGGTTTTTATATGCATTTCTCTATTAATTAGTGATGGTGAACATACTTACATGTGTCTATTGGTCACCCGTATGTCTTCTTTAGAAAAGTGTCTCTTCAGATCCTCAGCCCACTTTTTCATCAGATGTTTGCCTTATGTTGTTCAGTTGTATGAGTTCTTTATATATTTTGGATATATAACAAATATATAACTTGCAAATATTTTTCCCACTCAGTAGATTGTCTTTTCATTTGTTTCATTTTGTTGATAGTTCTTTTTGCTGTATAGAACCTTTTTAGTTTGATGTAGTCTCACTTGTTTGTTTTTGTTACCTTTGCTTTTGGAGCCAGATTCAAAACTTCATCACTGAGACTGATGTCGAGTGGCTTACCACCTATGTTTTCTTCTAGGAGTTTTATAGTGTTAGGCCTTACATTCAATACTTTATTGCATTAGGGATTAATTGTTGTGTATGGTGTAAGACTGTGGTCTAATTTCATTCTTTTGTGAAAAAGTCTTTTTAAAGTGGTAAAGAATTCATCCACACTCAAAAAAAGAATCACTACTCATTTGCACAAGTTAAATTTTCTGTCATTGCTATTGTTCTAGCGGTTCCAGGAAGAGCTTTTCATCAAAATATTTTAGTCTGTGTTTTCATATAGATAGTCACTACTGTGTATAATTTGGGGGACTATGGTATTCCAAAGTATTTCCCATCAGTTACGGGTTTCTATGTTCCATCCTACAATAAAATAGCATGCAATAAAAATTTCCGAGTGATTATATTTTCTGATCATTACTGTTAAGGAGTTCCATGGCCTTTGCCAAAGCTGAACCTTGTGCCTTGGATGTTCTTCCTAATCCTCATAATTTTAAATCTTACTCACAGTTTCAAATTTTACTTATGCTTTCAAAATCCCCATCTTATCTGGCTTGCATGTCATGGAATCTATACCAGTCCTCACTCTAATATGTCCATTTAGTTTTCATGTTTAATGTTATTTCACTGTCAGCTTCTCAGAGGTCCATTTCTGTTCTTGAAAGTGAAAGAAAACCTGTTGTAGTTCTGGTCTAGACAGATGTGGCCTGAGGGAAGAGTATAATACAAGGTACCCTGAAGGTTGTGAATGTATGCCTTCTAAGATGCTAACGTGAGAGAGGATATAGATGCCTGAGAAATGCATAGGCAATTGTAGGCATGTGTAGAAAACACACGCACACATGTGCACACGCAATTTCTTTATTTTAAATTAATTTAGTCTGGGTCTCATTATACGAAAAACATTTTTTGTTCATCATTTTGCCTTTTGTTTATTCCTCAGTCTATCAAGAGTGCAGATTGTATCCAAAAAATAAGTAAACAAATACAAGAAAATATCACATATTGGGGCTACTAAAGTGAAAGTGAAGTCACTCAGTTGTGTCCGACTCTTTGCAACCCCATGGACTGCTATCAGGCTCCTCCATCCATGGGATTTTCCAGGCAAGAGTACTGGAGTGGGCTGCCATTCCCTTCTCCAGGGGATCTTCCCAACCCAGGGATCGAGCCCGGGTCTCCTACATTGCAGACAGATGCTTTACCATCTGAGTCACATAAGTAGGTATTCAATGGCATACCCACTCCCATAAAAACATTGTTTTGTCTATTGATTCATGGCACTGTTTTTAAAAACTGACTATAGCAAGCTCATTGGCACTCATGCCTCAGCTAATTAAAGCAGAATGGCACTAAAAAGAAAACTGAAAAAAAACAAGTACTGAGTAAAAGCCTTTGAACCATGGATGTAACCCCATGGTTTGCACGTTCAGTTCTTTAGTTTGGTGCTCTTAAGACCTCTCAAGTGTACTCCAAGAAACAGCAAATGGAGTTTTTTACTTAGTTACATAATGGAACCTTAGAAACCCAACTCAGTTCCCTTAAAAAAATAATCTGTGACATTACACTCATGGACTGTCTCCTGTATGGTTCAGCCAGCAAGACAGACTCAATCTGGACACATTTCTTCTCAGGATTTTGAGTTCCAGTACAAGGCTTCCAAACAGTGTTATTAATGATGAGTCAGTTCAAAATAGAAGTGGTACAAACCACATATGAATAGAAGCCACTTAAATTTAACAGCAGGAAAGAACTGAAACCAGAGAGCAGACTGGAGGCAAAGTATAGCTGACCCAGTTTGAAGGTAGCCTGCAATAAAAGTCTCTTCTGATCTACCCCATCAATTCCTTCAACCTATTCCTCAGTCTTTTTTTTTTTCCTGAGATTAAATCTATCCAGAATTTCTATTTATTGTTAATACTATCAATTTTTTCATTGAAGTTTGTACAAATACACTGCTTTTCCCTTCCTCTTCTGATTTTCTTTACAAAAACTAAGTTCACCCTAAGAAGCATTTTAATAGTCTTTCAGTTAAAGTTTTTAACTTTTAGATGTCTTTTCTATTAATATTTCCCTTATATCATCCCTTTCTTGGATTTAATGGCTGTAACAACATTCCAAAATTCTGCCTTTACCAATATTATGTAATACTTGCTATTTTTTTCCTATGTCTTTCCTCTATCCTAAGTGGTCTCTCACTTTTTTCTTTCCGAGTGTTTGTTGGAAATGTCTTTGTCCTATTGTCAGAAATTTTAATTTTTTCCTTATAATTTTCCACATATACATATGTGCTGGCATTTGTGAAATAGTACAAAAATCTAAAGTCCTAAGCAACACAATAATCAAAAGAAAAAAAAAACCCAGACATGGGTTGCTGTGCATAAACGGTAGTGACAGCCCCTCACTCCCTCACAGAGAGCTATCATAACATTACTTAGGATCACTTTTACATTTTAATTGCTATACTTTGGGTTAATTAATAAAATATTGACAAAGTGTTTAAACTTCTGTCAAAACGACCTGTGGACCCAAAACAGTTAAGTGCTACTGATCAGAAACAAAATTTCAAATTTCTCCAAGTTTATCTCTGAGAAATACCTGTTAATATAAACATACTTCTCTGTGGCTCTTTTTACCTGAATATATACTAAACATTGGGCTTCCCAGGTGGCTCAGCGGTAAAGAATCCAGCTGCCAGTGCAGAAGCCACAGGAGATGCAAGTTCAGTCCTTGGATCAGGAAGATCCCCTAGAGGAGGGAATGGCTACCCTCTTGCCTGGAGAATCCCATGGACAGAGGAGCCTGATGGGCTACAATCCATGGGCTCACAAAGAGTCAGACAGGACTGAACACACACTCATTGAGTCTATTTTAAATTATTTTTATTAAAACATAGTTGATTTAAATGTGTTAGTTTCAGATGACTAGCACAGTGACTCAGTTATGTATATATTTCCCGGTGCTATAGAGTAGGTCCTTATTGTTTACTCAAGAGTTTTTAATATGCAAACAGCACTGTTCTTAATTGCTTATACAGTTGAGAGAGAGAATCCTTCAAGAGTTTCTCACGCCTTTATATGTCTTGCTAGGGATGTTAATAATGCAAGGTCTTAATAGCCCTTTTGTTTGTTGTTTAGTCACTAAGTCACATCTGACTCTTTTCTGATGCCAGGGACTGTAGCCCGCCAGGCTGCACTGTCCATGGGATTTCCCAGGCAAGATACTGGAGTGAGTTGGCATCTCCTTCTCCAGGGGATCTTCTTGACCCAGGGACTGAACCTGTGTCTCCTGCGTTGGCAGGGAGATTCTTTACCACTGACCCACCTAGGAAACCCTAATAACCCATTATGCAAGCCATTTCTCAGGGTTGTATTTACAGCAAGGAATGCCAAGAAGGGAATGGCAACCCATTTCAGTATTCTTGTGTTGAGAACCCCATGAAGAGTATGAAAAGGCAAAAATTTAGGACACTGAAAGATGAACTCCCCAGGTCGGTAGGTGCCCAATATGCTACTGGATATCAGTGGAGAAATAACTCCAGAAAGAATGAAGGAACAGAACCAAAGCAAAAACAACACCCAGTTGTGGATGCGACTGGCGATAGAAGCAAGGTCCAATGCTGTAAAGAGCAGTATTGCATAGGAATCTGGAATGTTAGGTCCATGAATCAAGGCAAATTGGAAGTGGTCAAAAAGGAGATGACAAGAGTGAATGTCAACATTCTAGGAATCAGCAAACTAAGATGGGCTGGAATGGGTGAATTTAACTCAGATGGCCATTATATCTACTACTGCAGGCAAGAATCCCTTAGAAGAAATGGAGTAGCCATCATGGTCAACAAAAGAGTCCAAAACACAGTACTTGGATGCAATCTCAAAAACGACAGACTGATCTCTGTTCATTTCCAAGGCAAACCATTCAATATCACGGTAATACAAGTCTAGGCCCCAACCGTAACTGAAGAAGCTGAAGTTGAATGGTTCTATAAAGACCTACAAGACCTTTAGAACTAACACCCCAAAAAGATGTCCTTTTCATTATAGGGGACTTGAATGCAAAAGTAGGAAGTCAAGAAACACCTGGAGTAATAGGAAAATTTGGCCTTGGAGTACAGAATGAAGCAGGGCAAAGGCTGATAGAGTTTTGCCAAAAGAACACACTGTTCATAGCAAACCCCCTCTTCCAACAACACTAGAGAAGACTTTACACGTGGACGCCACCAGATGCTCCACACCGAAATCAGATTGATTATATTCTTTGCAGCCAAAGATGGAGAAGTTCTATACAGTCAGCAAAAACAAGACCAGGAACTGAGTGTGGCTCAGATCATGAACTCCTTATTGCCAAATTCAGACTTAAATTGAAGAGTGTAGGGAAAACCACTAGACCATTCAGGTATCACCTAAATCAAATTCCTTAGGATTATACAGTGGAAGGGAGAAATAGATTTAAGGGACTAGATTTGATAGACAGAGTGCCTGATGAACTATGGATGGAGGTTCGTGACATTGTACAGGAGACAGGAATCAAGACCATCCCCAAGAAAAAGAACCACAAAAAAGTAAAATGGCTGTCTGAGGAGGGCTTGAAAATAGCTGGGAAAAGAAGAAAAGTGAAAAGCAAAGGAGAAAAGGAAAGATATATCCACTTGAATGCAGAGTTCCAAAGAATAGCAAGGAGAGATAAGAAACCCTTCCTCAGCAATCAATGCAAAGAAATAGAGGAAAACAATAGAATGGGAATGACTAGCGATCTCTTCAAGAAAATTAGAGATACCCAGGGAACATTTCATGCAAAGATGGGCTCAATAAAGGAAAGAAATGTTATGGACCTAACAGAAGCAGAAGAAACTAAGAAGAGGTGGCAAGAATACATAGAAGAACTATACAAAAAAAGATCCTCACGACCCAGATAATCACGATGGTGTTATCACTTACCTAGAGCCAGACATCCTGGAATGTGAAGTCAAGAGGGCCTTAGGAAGCATCGCTATGAACAAAGCTAGTGGAGGTGATGGAATTCCAATTGAGCTATTTCAAATCCTAAAAGATGATTCTGGTGAAAGGGCTGCACTCAAAATGTCAGCAAATTTGGAAAACTCAGCAGTGGCCACAGGACAGGAAAAGGTCAATTTTCATTCCAATCCCAAAGAAAGGCAATCCCAAAGAATGCTCAGACTACTGCACAATTGCACTCATCTCACACACTCGTAAAGTAATGCTCAAAATTCTCCAAGCCAGGCTTTAGCAATATGTGAACCATGAACTTCAAAATGTTCAAGCTGGTTTTAGAAAAGGCAGAGGAACCAGAGATAAAATTGCCAACATCTGCTGGATCATCAAAAAAGCAAGAGAGTTCCAGGAAAACATCTATTTCTGCTTTATTGACTATGCCAAAGCCTTTGACTGTGTGGATCACAATAAACTGTGGAAAATTCTTCAAGAGATAGGAATACCAGACCACATGACCTGCCTCCTGAGAAACCTATATGCAGGTCAGGAAGTAACAGTTAGAACTTGACATGGAACAACAGACTGGTTCCAAATAGGAAAAGGAGTACGTCAAGGCTGTATATTGTCACCCTGCTTATTTAACTTATATGCAGGGTACATCATGAGAAATGCTGGGCTGGAAGAAGCCCAAGCTGGAATCAAGATTGCTGGGAGAAATATCAATAACCTCAGATATGCAGATGACACCACCCTTATGGCAGGAAGTGAAGAGAAAGTGAAAGAGGAGACTGAAAAAGTTGGCTTAAAGCTCAACATTCAGAAAACTAAGATCATGGCATATGGTCCCATCACTTCATGGCAAATAGATGGGGAAACAGTGGCTGACTTTATTTTGGAGGGCTCCAAAATCACTAGATGGTGTTTGCAGCCATGAAATAAAAAGACACTCCTTGGAAGGAAAGTTATGACCAATCTAGATAGCATATTAATAAGCAGAGACGTTACTTTGTCAACAAAGGTCCAACTGGTCAAGGCTATGGTTTTTCCGGTAGTCATGCATGGATGTAAAAGTTGAACTAATACATGTAAATCCATGGCTGATTCATATCAATGTATGACAAACCCACTGGAAAAAAAAATAATAATAATTAAAAAAAAAAAGAAAAAAAAAAAAGAATTAAAAAAAAAAAAAGAACTAAATGCAAAGCATAAAAAAAAAAAAAATAAAGTCAGGGGATCTGTAAAAAAAAAAAAAAAGAAAAAAAGAAAAAGCTGAGTGCCAAAGACTTGATGCGTTTGAACTGTGGTGTTGGAGAAGACTCTTGAGAGTCTCTTGGACTGCAAGGAGATCCAACCAGTTAATCCTAAAGGAGATCAATCCTGAGTGTTCTTTGGAAGGACTGATGTTGAAGCTGAAACTCCAATACTTTGGTCACCTGATGGGAAGAGCTGACTCCTTTGAAAAGACCCTGATGCTGGGAAAGATTGAGGGCGGGAGGAGAAGGGGAAGACAGAGGATAAGATGGTTGGATGGCATCACTGACTCAATGGACATGGATTTGGGTAAACTCCGGGAGTTGGCAATGGACAGGGAGGCCTGGCGTGCTGCGGTTCATGGGGTAGCAAATAGTCTGATACAACTGAGCAACTGAACTGAACTGAATGCCGAAAAATGAGATGATGTCTCCCATTAGTACCAAGAGCAGGCCAACTTACTGGCTTTTATAAAAGAGGTGCATTCCACAAGCTTAGGGTTCCTGGGCTACAACACAAACCTCCCGTGTGTAATGTCTTCCTGGATCCTTTACATACAAACCTGATACTCTTGCTGCCTGCTGACCATCAACAGTGCAATCCTTTGTCTCCAGCACAGACGTTTTATATGTTTTGCTAATATCCATTAAAAAATAACAGTGTAATTTAGTAGCTTTTAAGCAGGGTAAAACAAAATTCCAGCCCCATATATATAAATGTGTGTGTGTGTGTGTGTAATTTAATCTCAAAATATTTTATGAGGTAAACACTACTCTAGCCCCATTTTTATAGACAGGGAAACTAAAACATACGTAAGAAATTCAATCACCTACCCTAAATCACATGGCTGGTAAGGGCTGGAACAAAGATTTAAACCCAGGCCATTTGTCTCCAGAGTTCATGTCTTTACCTCTTATGTTTTTTATACCACTTTAAGGAGACATATTAATTCATTTATCATTTATGTTTTAAAAGACTTTTAATTACTTTTTCCTAGCAGTAAAAGCTACTAAAGCTTAACTAAAAATTTGTATCTTAAAGTAGTATTCTCAATGTAATGAAACAGAATGACACACTTGTACAGTCAGAAAAAAAAAGAAAAACTTTTTTTTCCCATGCCAAAATGTTACCAGAATTTGTGTATCTTTTACCAAACAGTAATGAAAAGAATAACACAAAGTGATATTCTTCCTCTCTCCAGACCTTCATGGCATCTCACACATTCTCCCAGGCCAAGCTCAAGTGCCATTTCTCAACAAATCTTGCCCAAATAGCTGCATATGATCTCTCTGTCCCATTTCCATTTTCTGTCTGGCTGGAACTTAGCACCTTAGCCTGTGCATTCTCCTTATTCAGTGTTGGTCACTTCCCCTTCTAGACAGTTAGTTCCTTCATGGCAATTTCTACTTGTGATTCACCATTTCTCCTTCACAACTTTGACTGTGATGCTTTGCATCTGTTGAAAAATGATACAAATTACTAGTTAAGAAATGATAAAAAAAAATAAAACCCAACAAGGAATTTTAAATGTTTTTTTAACAAAGAATATTTGGAGCAAAGTAGGATATTAAGATTTTCTAAATCTCTGCTATGATTGCCTGACAACAAAATTAATGTTTTCTCACTGTAAATGATAGAAAAACATACTGAATTTATATCCACTGATGTATTATTCATATATATACAAACACAGACAGAGACACACATATATATTTGCTTTCAGTTGAATGTTCTGATATTTTGAGTGTAAGAAGTGTGTATTTTCATCTTGTTTTCCCACATGATAGCCATCACGAGGAAGATAACAATCACTTCGCATCTCTTCTGCCTTTAAAGCCCACAGTGAAACCGATGGTGTCATTTCAGGGGTGCTCCAAAGAGCCCTGGTACCATAGTCCTTTATGTCTCGGTACAGAGAAAAATTCAGTAAAAGCAAAGTGATAGATAAGAAGTGATTCATTAAAATAGGATGCTTGTGAGGCTTACAAGTGAATGGGTGAGAAATGCCACACCCTGAGATCTTAGTGGTCTACAGTTTTATAATCAAAGGAAAAGAGGGAGAAGACCTTCTTTTTCTTGAGTAGACGTCATGGTTTTATCATCAGCTCCTCCTCCAGGTTGAGCAGGAGAGTTTTCTTGTCCCTACATGGTCAAGCTAGATCCACAAATTGTTTCTGCTGTGTGCAGAGGGCATGTCCTAGGGACCATTAACTTACTGAGCTCCCTTGGCAGGATGTAGGTCTTGTGCCACTGTTGTTTCAGGGTATGTCCCATGCTTTTGTTCCCTGGTTTTGTTGCTAAACAAGTCTGCTATGATTTGCGGTTAAGAAAACCTGTTTTCTCAAGTAATTATTAACTTACAGGGGTTTCCTATGTTTTTCTACTTACAATCCCCTAGTGGGATTAACTATTGCATCACCTATTGTGTCCCTTCCTTCTGTCCCTATCAACACCTGGCCTCCTCTCCAGTCTCCCCCACTCTCCAACCTATTCCACTACTAGATGGGTCTTCTTAATATTCTAATTTCTCTACAGTGTGATTCTACTCAAAACCTTCAGTGACTCTCTGTTGACCATAATATAAAGCAGAACTCCTTGAGAGCATGGCACTTCAGTCCAGATTTAACATGAGTGACACCTATTGCCTGGAAACATTACTTCTATCAAATTGACCTACTCATTAAATCACACATGTCCCTTGCATTTCCCTGCTTCTTTTCTCATCCATGGGATAGAATATATCTAAATCTTACACATTCTTTTTTTTTTTTTTTTATATGAGAATATACAACAGATTTTATTTTTTCCTGAAGGCCATTTTTTTTTTTTTCTAGTGGGTTTTGTCATACATTGATATGAATCAGCCATGGATTTACATGTATTCCCAATCCCAATCCCCCCTCCCACCTCCCTCTCCACCCGATTCCTCTGGGTCTTCCCAGTGCACCAGGCCGGAGCACTTGTCTCATGCATCCCACCTGGGCTGGTGATCTGTTTCACCATAGATAGTATACATGCTGTTCTTTTGAAATATCCCACCCTCACATTCTCCCACAAAGTTCAAAAGTCTGTTCTGTATTTCTGTGTCTCTTTTTCTGTTTTGCATATAGGGTTATCGTTATCACCTTTCTTACACATTCTTCAAGGGCAAAATCAAAGCCAGGCTTTTCTTAAGACTCTGATCAAGAATTTTGCCCCTATTCTCACATTTTCCCCTGTGGTGTCATGGTAGATTTACTTTATTCCATGTTATTCTTCTTACCTGGGGTGTGATTGTGATGTGTATTGAAATTTTTGCACTCCACTAAATGTCATCTCTCAAAGATTTCCCTCAGGAACTATTCCAATAATCCTCACATTATGTGAAATATTTCAAGGGCTCTTTCCTGGTAATAGCAGCACCAGCTTTGTTAGAGACCTAACCATTTTATTTTACAAGCTCTCCTGGTTTCTGTAAAAAGAAAAAATATGGCCCAACCTGAGCATCCATCCTTTTTCTCAAAATCAATTTCCAGTGATTTTTTATTCCTTTTTTAAAAAATACTTTCTTTCAAGAGGAAGAAATCGACCGCAATTGAGGACATCCTTAAAAATGCACCATGGGTTTTAAAAGCATATACTCCTTGCCATGATTAAAAAAGAAAATCTTTTCCTTAGATTAATTGATAGAAATAAACAAAGGTCAGGTCTATGAGCATTTACTTTAGTAACCAGAAGTTCCAGTCACCCTGTAGAGTCCTTTAGGGTTCATTTACATCACTTTTGGCAGTGACCTAGGCAGTGGTTTTCCCATTAAAACTTTTTTCCAGCTGGCATGACATGAAAAGTTGAAATATTTTGTCATATTTCAGACTGCAATAATAAGAGAGCATACTCCATTGCCTGAAATTGCAGACAAATGTGCTTGCAAGTTCTTTCTCTGTGGCCAGAAAAGCAATGGAGACTTTTACCATGGAGAGATTGACTATGAATTTCCTCAGTATTTCTGCTACTTCTAAAGGCATCAGCTGAGTTAAATATATTAATCTTTTACATCTGTGTATATGTGGATGTAAGATCATTGTCAAGTACATCTTCAGACAGAAAATTAGTGATGGTACATCTGCATTAAATAAAACCTAACTACATTGCCTTTCTCAGAAAGTCTGTGGGAAGATAATATGCTTCTACCACCATTTCCATTTGGTTTCATTTGTGGAAATGAGTGTTTTCCAGCTTTTAGATGATCTCTAACACTACAGAAGCCAAAAGTACAATAAGTTTAGAAGATTTTCAGCAAGAACTCACTGAATTTTACAAGAAATTTTACTGAATAAAATCTAACAAAAATTCTTTTTTTGGTTACTTCTGATTTTCCAAAGAAAATATCTTAATTTTATCCATCATTTTTTTAAATCTATTAAAGTAACCATCAAAAGAGCTTTAACGAAATCTTTTATGACTCCTGCATCCTATATTCCCAATATTATTGATATAAAGAAATTATAACAAGAGTTTAGGAAATTGTTTAAAAATCATAAAGGAAATGCAAAATTTTGTATGTTTTGCTTTGATATGTTTTTCTTCATAGCATGCTGTCACTCTTTACCTTCCTGAAAGTGAAGTTGCTCAGGCATGTCCAACTCTTTGCAATCCCATGGACCCTCCATCCATGGAATTTTCTAGGTGAGAATACTGGAGTAGGCTGCCATTTCCTTCTCCAGGGCATCTTCCCAACCCAGGGAATGAACCAGGGTCTCCAGCATTGCAAGCAGACGATTTTCCCGTCTAAGCCACCAGGGAAGCCCTTTACCTCTTACCATACGTTATTTCTTCACTACACTTACTGACCTGATTTTATATTCTTTCGTTCTATCTGCCGATAGTCACGTATTATCTAGTTATCTACTAACCTGATTTTACACTCTTTCGTTCTGTCTGCTGATCGTTATCTGTTATCTACTTATCTATGTCTCACTAGGATATAAGGAAGCCCTATGAGTGCAGGGAGTTTCTCTTATTATATTTCTAGCACCAAGAGCAGTCTATGTAGGTCCTCACTAAATATTTCCTAAATGTAGAGATGATTTAATTTTCAGTAAGTCCTAACTGACATAAATTTGTACATCATATCAGAAACTGGGCTGTAGTCTTGTAATAGGGGCTCATAACTGGGTATCCCTAAATTTATTACAGCAACATTTGTATACATGCATTTCGTGATTTGTCATAACATTCTCTCAATAGATCATAAACCCCCAAGGGACAGAGGATTGTTGTTATAGAGGAGGAAAATGAGAAATTATCAGTTATGCCAGGAAATATCTGGAATTGAGACAATGGAGAGAACCAACCATGGAGCTACAGGACATAGGAAAGAGCCATTTTGCATTCTGTTTGAATATTCCCCCAGTGACGTTTTTCTGGAGATTCAGGACCAGAACAGAAAACACCATCATGATGGAGACACATAGATCTGAATTATAAAATGCTAGAAGATAGTTTTATATGCTCAAATGAGTTCCCTGTATTTATCTGTCTCTGACACGCTCACTGAAATACTGACAACAGCTGATATATTGTCATCTGGAGCCCCAAATCCTCAACTTTTAGAATCTTGAAGATTAGTTTACATTAACTATTTATCTATTTCATACCACACTATAATTCATTTAGTGTTTCCTGGGACTTTTGACCTTACGTCTTTAAAGGTTGACATTTGTTTGGGCCAGTATGCTACTGGAGGAGTTTGGTAAATGCTAACAAGAAAAATAAATCACAAGGTGTTAGTCTGAAAATGAATCTGTAATCCTATGCAAGCAATAAAAACTGGGGAAAAAAATATGATTCAGCACCCAGAAGAGACATTACTCATTCAAGCAGTGCAAGTAGTGAAATTTAGCTATTCTTTTTAAGCAAATTATAACATCATCTTAGTTAAATTCAAACCAAAAATTACACATTCTTAACAAGATTACACATTCTTTCAAAAACTACACACTCTCAAAAATTCCACATTCTCTCAAAAATTACATATTCTCAACAAGATTATACATTCTCTCAAATATTACACATTCTCTCAAATATTACACATCCTCAACAAGAATCCAAACTTACATATTAGTTCATAAAGCAAGATGTTAATCCAGTGAAACCACAGTATGGCTTTTAGTACTCATTATAAATTACTTACTATAAATTACTACTCACTATAAATTACCTTGGTGCACACTGAACCCTAGCTCAGGGAAGACTAGGGTTTTTTGGATTTATTCACACATTATCTCATTTCCTTTGCCAATAGTTTACTGGATTTACTTTTTTTTTTAAGTGGGTTTGCTTCCTTCTGTTTGTTTTTTCTCTTTCCCTTGTAATGTCATTTCATTGGATATTTTGGGCTAGTAACAGCAGACTCTTAAGTCAGCTTTAAAGAACAAAAGCGTCTATCATTTCATCTTTTAATTACCTAATAAGTAAGGCAATCTTTCATGCTTGGTTGATTAAGTACTTGGATAGTATTGTCAAGGACCCAGGTATTTTCTATCTTTCTATAGGGAGATCATCAGTGTTGGCTTAGCAAGATACCCAGGGTAATTACAAATGCTGTATGCAAGCATGACAATTTCTAGAAGAGATAAGAATACTCTGAAGAGAAACTTCCCAGATTACCAATAGCAGGTTTATCCTTGTATTTTTGATGCCCTGATTAAGTCGTATTTCTGATCTAACTACACACTCCATCTTCTCCTGGTTATGATAGTTATTTTCCTTATTGTTAGTTTTTGTTTTCTCATATAGTTTTGATATCTTAATTAGTATTAATAAAGTCATAGCACTTAGCCTTCAAACTGCAGACCTTTAAATCTTTCTAATGTTTGTGAGGAAATACCAGCAAAGTTTAAAAAATATATAGCCTCTCTCAGCACAGCTCTTATTTTGCATTATAATGTCCATGTTAAATTTAATTCTAATAAGGAAACTTTTTACAATAGCTGAACTTCAACAATGGTTGTATATTATTGAAAAAAACCTTTAACCTCTAAAGTGCTTGTAATTCTGATTGGCTTATTTCATGTTGTCCAGATAACAGTGTCAAATTGACATCACTATATTCTAAAATGTATAAAAGTTCCTGAGTTTATTAGGCCACAAGAGAATTAATTGACATTTTCTGGCTTTCCATGTGGTGCTAGTGATGAACCCACCTGCCAAGGCAGGAGACGTAAGAGGCCTGGGTAAGGACGATAGACCCCTGGGTAGGGACGATTCCCCTGGAGAAGGGTAAAGGTTGTTGCTAAACCATGAAAGATGCCAGGATTCTTGCCCTCTGGAGGAGAATTCAATCCAGGGCCAGAGACGAGGCTTGATCGCTCAGAGCTTTTGTGTAATAGAGTTTTATTACAGTATAAAAGGGATAGAGAAAGCGTCTGACATCGACATCAGAAGGGAGCAGAAAGAGTACCCCCTGCTAGTGTTAGCAGTGGAATTATATACCTTTTAATTAGTTATTACAATGAATTAAAAGAATGTCTCAAGTTTGTGAAAATTTTACCAGACCCATTCCCTCAATTTACATTTTAGGGTAACAAGATTAGAATTTAAAGAAAGATCCTCCAGACCCATTCCCATAACATACATTCTAAAGATCCTACCAGACCCACCCCCGTAATTTACATTCTAAAATATCAGGATTAGTCAGAAGGTTTTCAGGAAGGAGAAGCTGTCTTCCAGCAGGATACACTGTTGTTGTGTAATCCCTAGCACAGTGTTTAAACCGAGTTGTGTAATTGTCTAAGACTGAGGAATGTAGAGGGGAAAAAAACGTTTGTCCTTTTCTCCTCCTTGAGAATCCCAGACCCCTCTCTTCTTAGGGACCCCCAGACTTCTTATCGACCTACCTAGGAATTGACCCTCTCAAGGGTATGGCAACCCACTCCAGTATTCTTGCCTGGAGAATCCCACGGACACAGAGCCTGGCAGGCTACAGCCCATACGGTCTCAAAGAGCCAGATATGACTGAAGAGACTTAGCACACAAAAACAAATAAAAGATGAGCTTTTGTATATCTGATTTAAGGGAGAAAAACTATTTCCAAACAAACAAAAACTGAGAGAGTTTGTCAGCAACAAAGCCCATATAAAGTAAATATTAAAAGGTATTCTTCAGGCAAAAGAAACATCATCCTAGAAGGAATAAGGTAATGCAGAAGGAATGGAGACCAATGGAAAGATAAATTAAAATGGGGCCAAATAGAAATAAATATTGACCATATAAAAATTAATAATGATACACTTGGGGGTTAAGAAATATATATAATTTTAAATGCATGCAACAATAACAAATGTGAGAGTGAGTCAAAGGATGGTATGGTTGTAGTATTATTTGGGAAGTAGGCAAAACATTAGTTTATATCTGACAGAGTTGTCCCATTGAAATATTATGTCATGCAAGCCACCAATGTAATTTTAAATTTTCTAGGTAGTCACATTAGGAAAAGTAAAATCAGTAACATCTGTTTTAATGTATTTTTATCTAAGTAACATTAAGAAACTTTCAATATATAATCAATTTTTAAAATATTGAGATATTTTACATTCATTTTTGTACTAAATTTTCAATGTTCAGTGTTTTAAACTTGCAGCAAATCGCAACTCAGACTAAACATAAGTGCTCAATAGCCACATGCAGTGACCACTGTGTTACATGAAACAATATCAGGCCCTAATAAATCGAGGATATATCTTGAAATCTTTACAGTTATCACTAAAAGTACTAAAAGTAGAAGAATATATGGTCCTCAAGTATGAGAATAGGAAAAAGTGGGATATTAAGTAGAATTACTAGAGTAATAAGGACTAATAGTGCCCTGCCTCCCTACACTCCAACTGTTCTGAGTGTTTGCTGCTTCTGGCTCACAGCCTCCCTCATCCGAAGAACTGCCCTTCACCGAAGGGGAAGCAGCACCCCTGGGGGTTATGTTCCTGACCCCCAGCAGGAAATCAAAGGCAATGACTGACAAACACTGGGCAAAAAGACCTGGAACCCTTGGCAAAAGGGTAGACCAAAGGAACATAAAACAAGTGAGACAAATACAGTAGATATAAACCCAAATATATCAGCAACGAAATTAAGATGTATATGGTCTGAGTATTATAGTTAAAAGATAAATACTATCAGATGATATAAATATGTTTTTTAAAAGCCTAACTATATATATGCTCCTTATGAAAAATAAACATATATATAAACGGACTCAGAAAGATATACTCTACAAACTCATACCAAAAGAAAACTGATTTTGCTATACCAATATCATATAAGATCTACTTTAAAGCAAGAAATATTCCTAGATGTGAAATAAATCTTTAATGATAATAAAAGGGTCCATCTACTAGGAAGATATAAAAATTCTTTTGTATACACCTACTAATACAATTTCACAGTATGTAAAGCATAATTGACAGGCTTAAAAAGAGGAATATACAAATCCACAGAGAGGCAGAATTTAACACATCTTTTGGATAAGTTTCAAAATGAACATCCAGAAAAGTAGTGAAGCTATAGTAAATCTGAACAACACTATTAATAAAATAATAACATTGTTTCATTAAAATGCAGAAAAGAATGACACCATACACAATTTTGGCTAGTATATATATAGAACATTTACAAAATAGACCATATTTGGGGCCAAAAAGCCAAACTCAAAAAATTTAAAAGGACTTGAACAAATTAAATGTATTATTTGATCATAGTAGAATAAAAGTAGAAATCAATAACTAAAAGATAAATAAAATCCTCAAACATGTAGAAGTTAAACAATATGCTTCTATGTATCTAATGAGTTGATGCTGAAATTATAATGTAATGGTAAAATACCTGAAGTGAATAATGACTGAAATAAAATATTTTGAGACATCTAGTTGAGCTATCACTGAACTTAAAGAGAAATCTATAACTTAAATTCATGTCTGAGAAAAGTAAAAAGTCTGAATATCAATTGTTTAGATATTCCTCTCAAGAAATAAAAGATACCAAATTAAACTCAAAAAAGAGGAAAAAAGGAAAAATAAATATAAGAGTAAGGATAAATAATAATAAAAATAATAAAAAATAAAGGACAAAAATAAACATAGATGCAAGAAAAAAATCAATAAGTCAAAAGTTGATTCTTGGAAAGACTAATGAATTGATGATTTCCTAGCAAGACTAAATAATGAATAAATATATGAATGAATAATGAATGAACAAATAAATGAATAAATAATGAATAAATATATTGTGGTATATATCTTCTTACAAGAGGTGTAAGGAGTAAAAAAAAAAAGGTAAGACCACAGAGGGTGGCAGAAATAAACCTCTAGGCAAGCTAGGAATAAAAAGATTTTCTATAATAAAAAAAATTACTGAAAAATGTGAATCAATAAAAGGGAATTATCTTAAACTAACAGAATATTTATTGAATATTTTTAAATTGTCACAAAATTATACTTAAGTATGAAATATTGAAAACTGACCTCTAATTTTGGGAATGGATGGGAAAATGTTGTCCACCATCAGCATTTGTATTTGACATTGTACTGCAAATAATATCCAGAATCAGAAATAGATTATTGTTTGATAAGCATCAATAGTTGAATGGATGACTAAGTGATGATATATATTCACACCCCAGAGAAGAGAATGGCAACCCACTCCAGTATTCTTGCCTGGGGAATCCTGTGGACAGAGGATCCTGGCTGGCCATGGTCCATGGGGTTGCAAAGAGTCAGACACGACTGAGTAACACACACATATAATCATACAGTGGAATACTGTGCTGCAATGAAAAATAATAAACTATGGCTACACTAAGCAATATGAATAAATCTCAAAAATAAGGTGATGAACTAAAGAAACCAGACAAAGACAGGTGTACACTGTATTATTTCATTTATATAAAGGTAAAAATTGTGTGAAAATAAATTGGTGGTAAATAGAAATAAATATAATAGTTAACTTGGTGGCAATAATCACTAGGAAGGAGAAAACTGGGACTTCTGGGCTACTTCATTGGTGCTCTGTTTCTTGATCTGAGTATTGATTACATGGGTTTGCACTTATAATTTGTGCTCCTTCTCTCTCTGTACCTCTCTGATATTTTTAAAGAAAGATTTATTTAGAAACAAAAATGCTTAATACTTATTAGGTGTTCTTGGTTCTTTCTGGTGTGTGTGTTTGTGTTCATGCGTATGCATGTGTGCATACTTACTCGATCAGTCGTGTCCAACTCTCTTGGCCCCATGGACTGTAGCCCACCAGGCTCCTCCATCCGTGGGATTTCCCAGGCAAGAGTACTGGAGTGGGTTGCCATTTTCTACTCCAGGGGATCTTCTCAACAGGGATTGAACCAATGTCTCTTGCATCTCCTGCACTGGTAGGCAGATTCTTTACCACTAGTGCCACCTGAAAGCCCATGAAAATACGTTTGTTGCAGAAGGCAGATTAAATTTTGTGAGACAACCTATTGAGTTATCATTTGCTTTATATACCTTTCATAATTACATTTTAGAAAGAACATTTCATGTTGATTATTGTCCATATACAATCACCATTTAATAACAGCTGAAATATAGAATGACCAACCTAGACAGCATATTAAAAAGCAGAGACATTACTTTGCCAACAAAGGTCTGTCTAGTCAAGGTTATGGTTTTTCCAGTGGTCATGCATGGATGTGAGAGTTGGACTATAAAGAAAGCTGAGTGCAGAAGAATTGATGCTTTTGAACTGTGGTGTTGGAGAAGGCTCTTGAGAGTCCCTTGGACTGCAAGGAGATCCAACCAGTCCATCCTAGAGGAGATCAGTCCTGAGTGTTGGAAAGACTGATGTTAAAGCTGAAACTCCAATACTTTGGCCACCTGATGCAAAGAGCTGACTCATTTGAAAAGACCCTGATGCTGGGAAAGATTGAAGGCGAGAGGAGAAGGGGATGACAGAGGATGAGATGGTTGGATGGCATCACTGACTCAATGAACATGGGTTTGGGTAGGCTCTGAGGGTTGGTGATGGACAGGGAGGCCTGGCATGCTGCAGTTCATGGGCTCACAAAGAGTTGGACATGACTGAGCGACTGAACTGAACTGAACTGAAATATAGAAAATAGAGAAAAACTATAAATTCTGCTACAAATGATGTTAAATAACCTTTTAAGTTTTCATTATTACTTCTCACGCTAAGAGTCTGGTCTTTAAAATATGCTAGAAAGGAATTTTTCTAGTAGTGAGAAGAAAAGATGTAAAGTTTAGATCCATTATCTGGTGGAGGCAACAGAAATCTTTGAAGTATGAATAAGGTGAGCTAAGTCATTCACCTAATGAGAACCTCAGCACTTTCAGTAATCTCATTTTATCTTTTTTTTAATGCAGCTTCCTCTATCATGTGTATATTTATGTAGTTGATGCATGATCTTTTATATATTATAGGTGTACAATACAGTGATTCACAATTTTTAAAGGTTGTATACCAAAGAGCACAATGAAATAGCAGTCCTCCAGACACTGTCTAGTTATGATAGTGAGTACTCTTATTTTTTTTAAATAAATAGAATTGTTAAAACATCTTTCTCTCTACTTTTCTATTTTGATGGAGATCCATGTAGGTTATGGAAAGTCTGTGGAGGCTTGCGGGATGAGTAGAAAGTGTGAGAACTGCTGATTTCTGTTGAAGCAGTTGAGGTCTTAAGATGAATGGGGTTTCTGATCTACCACATTACATCACTTCTGGTTGTATCAAATTTACATCTACTAAGCAGCACGAAATTTTTGTGGCAGACTTCTTTTGC
This sequence comes from Cervus elaphus, assembly GCF_910594005.1. Taxonomy (NCBI): domain Eukaryota; kingdom Metazoa; phylum Chordata; class Mammalia; order Artiodactyla; family Cervidae; genus Cervus; species Cervus elaphus. The sequence goes on along the minus strand of NC_057833.1, from coordinate 5,578,489 downwards.
CCACAGTCTAACACAAGAACATGTGAAAATTGAGTTAAATATTTGGTTTAACTCAAAGCATAATACACACAGGAAAATGAAGCATGAACATGTATATAAAAATATGAGCTTTTTTCACAAATCTGTTTCTACTCAGAAGAAAAACGTCTTAAAATATTTTTGTGCTATAATAAAAGACTTCCTCTCTCTTTGCTTTTCTCTCCTCCAGTCTCTCCCTCTTTCTCAGTCTCTCTTGTACATACCCAAACAAAATCTGATTTTACAAAAAGCAGAAATGCAATTTAGATGGCCTGGGAAAACAATAGACACGAGATCATAAATTTAGAGGGAAGCTGCAATGTATCAAATTAGGCAATTAAGCTCTTTCTTCTCTAAAGGAAAGGGATATCAGAGGAAAAAAACAGTAAGTTCTCCTTGGAAATTGAACCACAATAAACATCATCCATAAATATTCATACCATAAGTTCCCTTTTAGATAAAAATTTTAGAATTTAAACAATTTTAAAGGGAACCTGTTTTTAATGCTAAAACCTATGGAGAGTTTTTGTTGGATGGTTAATGAGTGGTTGAGTAAGTAATACAATAAATAATAGTCTTGAGTCACAACAAACCTTAATAGGCTTTCTCATTAAAATCATTAAAATGATTTCAATAAACATTTATATGTTGTATACCTATGGAATATTATTTATTTTTTCTTTAGTCAATTATCTTTTAGTGTAATCAACATAAGAAAAATAAGTTGTATATTTACTTTCATTTTACCATTTCCAACATTTTTTTTTCTTTGTATAGATACAAGTTTCTATATGATAACATATTGCTTCTACTTAAAATAGTTTTTCCATTTCTTATAGTGAAAGTTTGCTGATAACAAATTCTTTTGTCTTTGCTTGTCTATAAAATCTTTATTTCTCTTTCATTTTTCAGTGATAGATTAACTGGGCACTGATTTCTGAGGTAATTGTTTTTTTCTCTTTCAGTGCTATAAAGATGCTCCTCCATCATTTTCAGGCTTAGATAGCTTCTATTAAGTTTATTATAACTCTTAGCTTTGTTCTCCTTGTGAATCTTTTTTGCACTGCTTGCTGTCTAGATGTTATCTTGGTCTTTAGTATTGGTGTGTCTAGGTGTTTTCTTCCTTTCTTTTATGTGCTTGTCCTCCCTTCCTCACCCTCCCTCCTTTCTTTCTTCCTTTTCAGTATTTCTTCTATGGGTGTTCTATGAACTTTTCAAGTCTGTGGTTAAATATCTTTCACTATTTGAGAGGAATATTTAGCCATTATATTTTCAAATATATCTTCTTCCCTTTCTCTCTTTTTATTTTGGAATTTCAGTTGCTCATATTTTAGACTGTTTGACATTGTCCCACAGTTCTTGGACCTACTGGCCTTTTTATCCTTCTTTGTGTTTGCTTTGAATTTTTTATTTTCGACTGATCTTTATCTTTGTTATTATATCTTTATTTCTGGCATTTCCATTTCATACTTTCTTAGTTTCCATTGTTATGCTAAAATTTTCTATATGTTCTTGTATGTTATCCTTGTTTTATACTAGAACCTTTAACACATTACTCAAAGTTTTCTCTTTTAAATATCATGCCTAAATATCTCCCACATCTGGGTTCTGCAGATTGTATTGTCTCTTGGTAAAAAGTTACTTTATCTTGAATTTTTGTGAATCACATCATTTTTGGTTGAAAGCTGGATGTCACGTTTAGACCAGTAAAAGACTGAGTTAGATATAGATTATAGATATATGCCTAGAATTGGGCACACGTCTTCTACTATACGATGGAGAGTTGAGTCAACCTAGTCAGAAGTTGAGTAGACTTTCGGTTTTGTTAGCTCAGTGTTTACCTTCTGCCCACTATTGACTTCAGATTCCTCTAGAATCACCTTGTACTTAACGGGGAGGTTGAGTTCCCAGAGAATAATTTTTAATGTTCCATTTCCACTCTCAAGTTCAGTCTTCTTCTGCGAACGTAACCTCAAAGACGGTTTCTCATTTCTTGCTGCTCCTCCAGTGATAGACTGCTGTTACTTGTTATTCGGTGTTAGCAAGCCTGGTGGTGGAGGGTGGGAGTATTCTCTATTTCTTCCTTTATCCTCTCTTAGGCAAAACCTCTTCTCACAGGACTTCCCTGGTGGCTCAGATGGTAAAGTGTCTGTCTACAATGCAGGAGACCTGGGTTCGATCCCTGGGTCAGGAAGATTCCCTGGAGAAGGAAATGGCAACCCACTCCAGTACTCTTGCCTAGAAAATCCCATGGACGGAGAAGCCTGGTGTCCATGGGGTCGCAAAGAGTCAGACAGGACTAAGTGACTTCAGTTTCACTTTTCTTCTCACAGAAAGGGATTTTTTGGTGATTATGCCCCTTGGGTACTTGTAGTTGACCTCTAATAGTCTGGGCCAAGGGGAATTCCTTCCCTTCCCTCAGGAGTTGAAGGGATTTTTGTTGGTGGTGGCAGTTTTTTCTGTTCCCTCCCCTATTTCCAATGGGTCTCCAATTATGTCTGGGAAAGACAGTATTTGCTGCTGGTCCCCCAGAGGCTTAAAGTTTTTATACCATAGAAAAAATTATCCAGGCGTAGGTTTCTATTACCCCTCACTGCTGTTCCCCTATGTGAGTCCTGCTTTGCCAGGGGTCTCTTTCTGGTCTACTACCCCATGCTCAATCTATCTCATGAGAAACCAGTGAAGACCGTGGAAAAGAGTCTGGAAGTGGGTACAAAATGCCTTTGTGTCTGTCATTTCAGGTAGTCTACATTAAGACCCAGAAAACTGGTTTGTGGGCTAATCATCTGTTTTTATAAATAAATATTTAATGGCGTGTAGTCATACCTAATCATTTGCATAATGTCTGTAGTTGCTTTTGTGTTATAAACAGAGAGTTGAGCAGTTGCAGCAGATACTGTATGGCCCACAAAGCCTAAAATACTTATTATTTGACCTTTATATATAAGTTTTCCAATCCCTGTTCTATGCTCCTACACTAACTTAAAGTTAGCCTTTAGTAATTCATTTAAAATTTAGGTAATTTCTACTTACCTACTTTTTGATAGCGCCATTTTCTTTCCATGCTCTATCCCAAGTAAACTCACTTCCCCATATTTTAGTAAAGCCACCTATCTTTTCTTAGTTTTCAGGTTGCTTGTTAGCCTATGAAACTCAATTCTCTGGTTGAAGAAATGTTATAACTTTGTCAAAGTGCTGGTGTTTTATGGATTTTTTTTTTTTTAGGTTTCTCTTATTGTTATGTTGGAAGTGATGCTTCTTTCAGTTTTTTGTTTTTTTTTTAACATTCTAGCTGAAGCCCCTCAATGAAATTTTAGTTTAGTAGGCTATATATTTTTTTCCAGTCCTGTGGAAGTTCTGGCAGCTCCATGGTGGGGGTAAAGGCGACCTCCTCCAAAAAGGCTTATGCCATCCCCCAGTCTGCTGCACGCAGAGCCCCGTCCCTGTGGCAGCCCACTGCTGACACATACCACCACAGGAAATGCTCAAAAACAACTCTGTCTCAGTCTCTATGGGGTCCCTGGGTCCTGGTGCACACACAGTTTATTTGAGCCTAATTAGCATCTCTGGCAGGAATGGGGTTTGAGTCTAAAGGTGAATTCGCCCCTCCTACCATCTTTCTGGGCCTTCTCCATTGGCCTTGGATGTGGGGTATCTTCTCACAGCCAGTAAAGCAAAGCGCAGCCGCCGCTCCTGACCTTGGACATGGAGTATCTCCTCTTGGCTGCTCACCCCTCCAGGGCCACACAGCCACCACTTGCTGCTCTCGGAGGGCACAAACAGAACCTTGTGCACCAGGACCAAGCAGAAAGGAGCAGTGACCCCACAAGAGACTGGCCCAGACTTGCCCATGAGTGCCCAGGAGTCTCCAGCGGAGGCGGGGGTCGGTGGTGGCCCGCTGCGGGGCGGGGGCACTGAGTGCAGCAGTGCACATATAGGATGTTTGAGGGAGGTCGCCATTCTCTTCATCACCTCCACCATGGTTTGGCCCCACATAAACAGCAGGGAGGGACACAGCTCCACCCATCAACAGAGAATTGGATTAAAGGTGTACTGAGCATGGCCCCCCCATCAGAACAAGACCCAGTTTCCCCCTCAGTTAGGCTCTCCCACCAGGAAGCTTCCACAAGCCTCTTATCCTTCTCCATCAGAGGGCACACAGACTGGAAACCACAATCACAGAAAACTAACCAATCTAATCACATGAACCTCAGCCTTGTCTAACTCAATGAAACTATGAGCCATGCCATGTAGGGCCATGCAAGACAGACAGGTCACAGTGGAGAGTTCTGACAAAATGTGGTCCACTGGAGAAGGGAATGGCATACCACTTCAGTATTCTTGCCTTAAGAACCCCATGAACAGTATGAAAAGACAAAAAGATAGGACACTGAAAGATAAACTCCCCAGATCGGTAGGTGCCCGATATGCTAGTGCAGATCAGTGGAGAAATAACTCCAGAAGAATGAAGAGATGGAGCCAAAGCAAAAACAACACCCAGTTGTAGATATGACTGGTGATAGAAGCCAGTTCTGATGTTATAAACAGCAATATTGCATAGGCACCTGGAATGTTGGGTCCTTGAATCAAGATAAATTGGAAGTGGTCAAACAAGAGATGACAAGACTGAATGCCAGCATTTTAGGAATCAGCTAACTAAAATGGACTGGAATGGGTGAATTTAATTCAGATGACCAGTATACTACTACTGTAGGAGGAATCCCCTAGAAGAAATGGAGTAGCTGTCATAGTCAACAAGAGAGTCTGAAATGCAGTACTTGGATGCAATCTCAAAAACGACAGACTGATCTCTGTTCATTTCCAAGTCAAACCATTCAATATCATGGTAATCCAGGTCTATGCCCCAATCAGTAATGCTGAAGAAGCTGAAGTTGAATGTTTCCATGAAGACCTACAAGACCTTTTAGAACTAACACCCTGAAAAGATGTCCTTTTCATTATAGGGGACTGGAATGCAAAATAGGAAGTCAAGAAACACCTGGAGTAACAGGAAAATTTGGCCCTGGAGTAAAGAATGAAGCAGAGCAAAGGCTGATAGAGTTTTGCCAAGAGAACACACTGGTCATAGCAAACCCTCTCTTCCAACAACACTAGAGAAGACTCTACACATGGACATCACCAGAGGGTCAACACCAAAATGAGATCGATTATATTCTTTGCAGCCAAAGATGGAGAAGCTCTATACAGTCTCAGAAACAAGATTGTGGCTTGTGACTGACTGTGGCTCAGATCATGAACACCTTATTCCCAAATTCAGATGTAAATTGAAGAAAGTGAGGAAAACCACTAGACCATTCAGGTATGACCTAAATAAAATCCTTTAGGATTGTACAGTGGAAAGGAGAAATAGATTTAAGGGATTAGATCTGATAGAGTGCCTGATGAACAATAGATGGAGGTTCGTGACACTGTACAGGAGGCAGGTATCAAGACCATCCCCAAGAAAAAGAACCACAAAAAAGTAAAATGGCTGTCTGAGGAGGCCTTACAAATAGCTGGGAAAAGAAGAGAAGTGAAAAACAAAGGAGAAAAGGAAAGATATACCCACTTGAATGGAGAGTTCCAAAGAATAGCAAGGAGAGATAAGAGCCTTCCTCAGCGATCAATGCAAAGAAATAGAGGAAAACAACAGAATGGGAAAGACTAGAGATCTCTTCAAGAAAATTAGAGATACCAAGGGAACATTCCATGCAAAGATGGGCTCATTAAAGGACAGAAATGGTATGGACCTAACAGAAGCAGGAGATATTAAGAAGAGGGGGCAAGAATACACAGAAGAACTGTACAAAAAAGATCTTCACAACCCAGATAATCATGATGGTGTGATCACTCACCTAGAGCCAGACATCCTGGAATGCAACGTCAAGGGGGCCTTAGGTAGCATCTCTATAAACAAAGCTAGTGGAGGTGATGGAATTCCAGCTGAGCTACTTTGAATCTTAAAAAGATGATGGTGTGAAAGTGCTGCACTCAATATGTCAGCAAATTTAAAAAACTCAGCAGTGGCCACAGGACTGGAAAAGGTCAGTTTTCATTCCAATCCCTAAGAAAGGCAATCCCAAAGAATGCTCAGACTACTGCACAATTGCACTCATCTCACACGCTAGGAAAGTAATCGTCAAAATTCTCCAAGCCAGGCTTTAGCAATACTTGAACTTTGAACTTCCAGATATTCAAGCTGGTTTTAGAAAAGGCCGAGGAACCAGAGATCAAATTGCCAACATCCGCCGGATCATCGAAAAAGCAAGAGAGTTCCAGAAAAACATCTATTTCTGCTTTATTGACTATGCCAAAACCTTTGATTGTGTGGATCACAATAAACTGTGGACAATTCTGAAAGAGATGGGAATACCAGACCACCTGACCTGGCAAACCTGTATGCAGGTCAGGAAGCAACAGTTAGAACTGGACATGGAACAACAGACTGGTTCCAAATAGGAAAAGGAGTACGTCAAAGCTGTATATTGTCACCCTGCTTATTTAACTTATATGCACAGTACATCATGAGAAACGCTGGGCTGGAAGAAGCACAAGATTGCCGGGAGAAATAACAATAACCTCAGATATGCAGATGACACCACCCTTATAAAAGCCTCTTGATGAAAGTGAAAAAGGAGAGTGAAAAAGTTGGCTTAAAGCTCAACATTCAGAAAACTAAGATCATGGCATCTGGCCCCATCACTTCCTGTCAAATAGATGGGTAAACAATGGAAACCATGGCTGACTTTATTTTTTGGGGCTCCAAAATCACTGCAGATGGTGATTGCAGCCATGAAATTAGAAGATGCTTACTTCTTGGAAGGAAAGTTATGACCAACCTAGACAGCATATTAAAAAGCAGAGACAATACTTTGCCAACAAAGGTCCATCTAGTCAAGGCTATGGTTTTTCCAGTGGTCATGTATGGATGTGAGAGTTGGACTATAAAGAAAGCTGAGCACTGAAGAATTGATGCTTTTGAACTGTGGTGTTGGAGAAGACTCTTGAGAGTCCCTTGGACTGCAAGGAGATCCAACCAGTCCATCCTAAGGGAGATCAGTCCTGGGTGTTCATTGGAAAGACTGATGTTGAAGCAGAAACTCCAATACTTTGGCCACCTGATGCAAAGAGCTGACTCGTTTGAAAAGATCCTGGTGCTGGGAAAGATTGAGGGCAGGAGGAGAAGGGGATGACAGAGGATGAGATGGTTGGGTGGCATCACCGACTCATTGGACATTGGTTTGGACTCTGTGAGTTGGTGATGGACAGGGAAGCTTGGCCTGCTGCGGTTCATGGGGTCACAAAGAGTCAAACACGACTGAGCAACTAGACTGAACTGAATAAGAAAACAGAAAGCTAATTATAAGGAAATAAAACTACAGACCAATATCTCTTATGAACATACTTGCAAAAATCATCAACAAATTTTAGGCAGTTGAATTCAACAATATAAGAAGAGAATTATACCCCACAATCAAGTTGGACTTATTCCAGGTCTGCAGTCTTGCTTCATCATTCAAATATCAACATAATCCACCACAGTAAGAGACTAAAAATAATACATCAATAGATACAGAAAAATACTTCAGAAACTATAAAAACTCTCAGTAACCTAGAATATAGAGGAATTTCCTCACCTTAATAAAACATAGCTACAAAAACAAACAGCTAATATTACACTTAAAAATGAGAAATTGAAAGCTTTCCCTCTAATATCATATACAAAACAAGGATGTCTTCTCTTACCACTCCTTTTCAATATGTTGCTGAAAGTTCTATCCAAAGCAATGAGGTAATAAAAGGAAATTATTTGTATACAGATTTAGAATGAAAAAATAAAGCTCTCTGTTGATAGATGACATAAGTCACCTTTATAGAGAATCCAAAAAATTGACTCCCCCCCGAAAAAAACATCTTTGAGCTAATAAGTAATTGTAGCAAGGTTGCAGGATACAAGGTTAATACACAAAAGTCAACTGCTTCCCTATATACTAGCAAAGGGTGAGTGGAATTTAACATTAAAAGTATGGTATCATTTACTTTAGCACCTAAATGGCAAAACACTTCAGTACTCTTGCCTTGAGAACCCCATGAACAGTAATGAAAAGGCAAAAACATATGACACTGGACAATGAACTCCACCTCCCCCAGGTCAGTGGGTGTCTGATATGCTACCAGGGAGGATTGGAGAAATAACTCCAGAAAGAATGGTGATGCCCAGTTGTGAATGTGTCTGGTGGTGAAAGTAAAGTCTGATGCTGTAAAGAACAGTGTTGCCTAGGAGCCTGTAATGTTAGGTCCATGAATCAAAACAAATACTTTGGTATCAGTCAGTTCAGTTCAGTCACTCAGTGGTGTCTGACTCTTTGCAACCCATGAACTGCAGCACGCCAGGCTTGCCTGTCCATCAGCAACTCCCAAAGCTTGCTCAAACTCATGTCCATCAAGTCGGTGATGCTGTTCAAACATCTCATCCTCTGTCGTCCCCTTCTCCTCCTACCTTCAACCTTTCCTAGCACTGAGGTCTTTTCCAAGGAGCCAATTATTCTCATCAGGTGACCAAAGTACTGGAATTTCAGCTTCAACATCATTCCTTCCAATGAACATTCAGGACTGATTTCCTTTAGGATAGACTGGTTGGATCTCTTTGCTGTTCAAGGAACTCTCAAGAGTCTTCTCCAACACCACAATTCAAAAGCATTAATTCTTTGGTGCTCAGCTTTCTTTATTATCCAACTCTCACATCCATACATGACTCCTGGAAAAACTATAGCTTTGACAAGACCTTTGTTGACAAAGTAATGTCTCTGCTTTTTAATATGCTGTCTAGCTTTTCTTCCAAGGAGCAAGCATCTTTTAATTTTATGGCTGCGGTCACCATCTGCACCATCTGCAGTGATTTTGGAGACCCAAAAAATAAAGTCTGTCACTGTTTCCATTGTTTCCCCATCTATTTGCCATAAAGTAATGGGACTGGATGCCATAATCTTAGTTTCTTGAACATTGAGTTTTATGCCAACTTTTTCACTCTCCTTTTTCACTTTCCTCGAGAAGCTCTTCAGTTCTTCTCCACTTTCTGCCTTGAGGGGTGGTGTCATCTGCCTATCTGAGGTTATTGATATTTCCTCCAGCAATCTTGATTCCAGCTTGTGCTTCATCCAGCCTGGAATTTTGCAAGATATACTCTGCATATAAGTAGGCATGCAGAGTGTACTTAGGTATAGACCCAAAAAAATATGAACAAAATCTATTCAAAGAAAACTATAAAACTGATTAACAAAATCAGGGAACTAATAAATTTAAAGATATGTCCTGTTTAGGGATAGAAAGACAATATTGTCAAGATTTTTTCTTTCAACTTGATTTATGGATTCAATGCAATCCTAATAAAATTTCCCCCAGAAAGTTTGTAGATATTGACAAACAGGTTCTAAAGTTTATACAAGAGGCAAAAGATCTAGGATAGCCTATACAATATTGAAGGAGAAGGACAAGGTTGGAGGACTGACATTACCCAATTGCAAGATTTACTATTAATATAAAGCTGCAATAGTCAAAACAGTGTGATATTAATTTTAAAAAGACAAATAAATCAATATAAGCCTAGAAATAACAACTGGATATACCCAAGCCAAAAAAAAAAAAAAAGAATCTAGACAGATATTGTACCCTTCACAAAAATTACCTTAAAATGGATCACAGACCAAAATGTAAAGTGCAAAATTTAAAAACTCCTAGAAAATAACATAGAAGGCATAGATGCCCTTGTATATGCTGTGACTGTTTAAATATTAATATAGCACCAAGCATAATGGATAAGATGGGCTTATCAAAATTTAAAACTTCCTTTCTTAAAAAACAATGTCAGAGAAAAGAAGACGAGTCACATATTGGGAAAAAATAGTTGCAAAAAACAGCTGATAAAGAACCAAAGTTATACGAAATATACAAAACTTAAAGCTTAGAAATAAGAAAACAAGCAACCTAATTAAATAATACCCTAACGACCTTAAGAGACGTGTCACCAAAGAAACATAGATGGTGAATAAGCATATGAAAAGATGTTCCACATCATACATAACAAGGGAAATGCAAAGTAAAATAACAATGAGATATCACTATAAATCTATTAGAGTGGCTTTGGCCAACAGAGGTTTTGGACAACACCAATGCCGACAAGGAAGGGGAGCAACAGGAACTCTTATTCATTGTTGATGGGAGTGTAAAATGCTACATTGAAAGACAATTCAGTGGTTTCTTACAAAATTAAGGCTATGGTTTTTCCAGTGGTCATGTATGGATGTGAGAGTTGGACTGTGAAGAAAGCTGAGTGCCAAAAAATTGATGCTTTTGAAACTGTGGTGTTGGAGAAGACTCTTGAGAGTCCCTTGGACTGCAAGGAGATCCAACCAGTCCATCCTAAAGGAGATCAGTCCTGGGTGTTCATTGGAAGGACTGATGCTGAAGCTGAAACTCCAGTACTTTGGCCACCTCATGCAAAGAGTTGACTCATTAGAAAAGACCCTGATGCTGGGAGGGATTGAGGGCAGGAGGAGAAGGGGATGGCAGAGGATGAGATGGCTGGATGGCATCACCGACTCGATGGGCATGAGTTTGAGTAAACTCCGGGAGCTGGTGATGGACAGGGAGGCCTGGCGTGCTGCGATTCATGGGGTCGCAAAGAGTCGGACACAACTGAGTGACTGAACTCAACTGAAACATGTTCTTACCATACCAGCCTTGGTATTTACCCAAGGGGGTTAAAACTTCCTGTATTTCCAAACAAAATCCTGCACATGAATGTTTATAATAGCTTTATTCATAACTACCAAAACTTGGAAGGAACCAAGATAATCTTCAATAGGCAAATGGATAAATCAAGGTGTTGTACATCCAAATAATGGAATATTATTTAGCACACACAAAAAAGCTATCAAGCCATGAAGAGACATGGAGGAAGCTTAAATCCATTTTACCAAATGAAGAAGTCAATCTGAGAAAGCAACATATGTATGAAACATGTACAGAAACATATGCATAGCATAAATATAACAAAATAACATGATTAAACTGAGCCAAAGGTACTGGTTATTTAATTAAATGTAAATAAGATATCATGCTTATGAAAATTTCATATTGGCAGTCAAAAGTACAACTTTTCCCAAAAAAGACTCAGAAAGATGATGATGTAGATTGGATGATGGCAAAAAAATATATACATGCATACATAAATAAATAGAAGGAATCAGAATATTGATTTCAAATAAGGTGTAATTTAGCCTCCAAAATATAAAATGAGACCAAAAAAGTATACTTTATACTTTTTTCATTATGCTAAGCACCAAAATGCATAATGAAAATGTTATTAATATTTATACATAAAATAGCATAGTAGCTACTTTATAAAGCAGAAACTAAAGGAGATAAAGAGACAAAAACTAATAGACTAATATAACTGTCTTAAACTTAGCCAAATCAAGTGGGAAAAATTAGAAAAAGTGTCAGAGTTCTAAATAACACCATAGAGTAGAAATATGGAAAAATCCATATTAAACTCTGTGCCACATTTTATTCAAATGGATATGCAACATTTGTGATACCTAAATCTACAACAAAGCCTATTTTAAATTTTTAAAAATAGGTGTAGTATCATCATTTCAAAACATATTCACAAGTTCTTTCATATTCCTAATATTCAGGGGTAGAGTCTATATACCCTACCCCTGAACCAGAGCAGGCCTTTGTGACTGCATTTGAAATTGTTAGACCTTTAGAAACAGCCTTTGTGTCTGGATGATAAGGCATTGTAATGTCCTGATAAAAGTGGGACAAATCGTTTTAGCACTCAGCATCACTTCTGTGCCTTTTATACTGTCCCGGGGGTCATAGGACTAGAAGCTTGGGAATGACATTTCCAATGATGCCTTCCCATTAGAATTTATTAAAGTTAGCAAATGAGAGGCAATGGTGACACTCAATAGGTTATTCTTGCTACAGAAATGCCGTGGTAGACCAGCAGTCATTTGCTGAAGCTACCTCAGACTGCACACATTTCTTTCATCTTCTTTCATCTGTCGGCTGTGAGGTGGCTGTGGCTTCATAATAGCTTCCTGTACTCCTTCTCTATGATCTCTCTTTTGCCCCGTCCCTATGATTTCTTAAGTGCTGATATTAAATTTCTTTCTACTTGAAACATTTAAAGTAGTTTTGTTTTCATGACTATACCCTGACAAATACACCTGAAGGCAATCATGAGGGTTCCTTACCTAGCATATCAATCTTGTATAGTCCATTCTTCTTGAGCCAGAAAGAACTAATTCAGCATCTGGGAACCCAACTTCTGAGATACACTTTTCTATTTTATACCAACACTAAGTGAGGAAATAAAGAAAATATTGCTGTCCTAAACTCTCCCCTGTCTTGAGTTTCTGGAACTAAAAGGAGGTAAATACTTTCAACAAATTCTATATGTGATTGAATGCCAGGTCATTACAAACAGAAGCAAAGCCATGAGTTTATAGAGAGAGGAGAATTGTGCCATGAGTCTCCCCTAGAGAGAGATATCAAAATCATGATTCAAGCATTTCCATGTCCCCTAGCCAAATGCTATCTAGGAGTGTCCCAGACTTCACTTAAAACCCTAGCGAGAGGATTTTAATATCAGTAAGTTAATTCTCACAGAGTTGAGATCATTGTTTTGTTGTCATAATAAAAGAATGGTAGTTGTCACAGTGTTTGGACTAAAAGAGGAGGAATATATCTGTGTATTTCTAAGTTCTGTCCAAGAGAGAGAATGCCTGTGACAATTGGTATTGATTTTCTACATAAAAATATGCTTAGAGGGAAGGATGATTCATTATAATGATACTGTAAATTTAAGGGAGGAAAGCATATTTCCTTTACCTTTTCTGTGCACTTAGCTTACGATTTGAATATCTGAATGGACCACCTACCAGAACAGAGGGCCGTTACTCTTCAGACAAATAAATCAATAGGTAACCTAAGGTGGAGGCCCGGAAGAAAACACACTTGTCTTGTGTGGTAAAACAAGCAGAAATGACCATCATGAAGGATGAAGATTTATACTCACAGATCCCTAGAAGCAGGAGATGCAGCACACCATATTCAAGGGAGCCACCTGAGGAAGCACCAGAGTCAATCCAGCATCTAAGGACATGAGCAGAAAGCAGGGGCAAAATCGTTTGTTGTGGCTTTTGTGAGAAGGAAGAGGCAAGGCAGGGGAAGCCAGGATAAGCAGGTTTAAAATTGCATCGTGTGCTCTGAATAATTTTAGCAGGCGCTGGAGTGTAGGGGCTGTCTGAGTTGTTGGCCACCTTCCCTGGGGTGATTAAGGCAGAGGAACATTGGTCTGGAGTGTAAGATGTACGTATAAGAGTCTGACACAGGAAGGTTTGGGGTGGGTTGGGGGAGGCCTCTGGGCTGGTTGTTTGCATTCAAAAGATGTACTCCCAGGCAAGATGTTTGCTCTCTAGGAACTGAGTAACCTGGGAACTGTAATCTCTTCAAAGTCAGTGAGGTCCCAGATGCCAGAGCATCAAGTTTACAGAAAATAAGAAAATCAGTAGAAGTTCACAGTGAGATTCTTTTCCATCAGCCCCCAGCCATACACCCCAGCATTAATTCTAGAATTTCTACATAGATCTGACCTAGACCAGGGATGACAATATATGTAGAGACAGAGTAACTCAGGTTCTCCATTCTTATGGATAAACAAGTGGCTCAGATGAGGACTTACTAAAAGGCTATAAAGCTACCTCACAGAAATGAAGCTGGGCTTCATGGGGGCAGGAGCTGGGATCTAGGAACCACTGAAGATGCAAAAAGTTTCTCTTGCACTCTAGTGCTCTCTCTCTTTCTCTAAGAATCAAGAATTCTAGTTACTCTTGTCATCCCTGATCTATGCCAGATCTATGCAGAAACTCTGAAACTCTTTAGAACCAGATATAACCCTGTATCCCATTTATTCCACTCATCTTCCCCGATGTTTGCCTACACTGCCCAATTTCTCATTGATTTATTTAGAACTGTGATCCTGCCTGAAAATGCCTGCCATAGGCCCAACTCTATAGAAACTTTACATTCACAGACCCCCTCACTATTTTGATTATAAACTCTGTGGCTCAGAAAATGTGTTTGGTGACAGGCTAGCCGGCAGATGGGCATCCAATAGGTGTCAGTCCCTTGTTCAGATTGTCATGGGGAAAGGTGATGACATGTACAAATATGATCAGAGAGACCCGTCTCTTCAGCAAGGGATGAGCATGGAGCACAGTGTCCAGAGAAGGGAAGAGGAAACAGGCACCCTGAAACTGCCAACCACAATCATATATCCTACTGTCAAGAGTTTCTCAATTATCTCCACTGTCTAAGGGGATTAGTTTTTCTTGGTATTCAAGAAGTTGCTGAAACTCTGATAGGACTTCTGGCTATTTATTCAGGGAGAAAAGTGGTAGCAATGAATTCTGCTCACTGAATATTTCCAACACTCTGCCTTCTAGGCACAGGGCATGTTACCTCTTTCTGGCTCCCATTGGTTGGTTGAGGCTCCCATTGGTTGGTTCTGGCCTAAAAGTGCAGACAATGTGTGCCACTTTCTGGCTGAACATGAGTTTCTTGGCGTGATATCCTCGGAGCTCTCTTCTGTCCCTTTCATGACAGCGTGTTCCTGATAGTAACTACTCTGTCAGCCTGGGCCCCATATGGACTCATAGCATGGGCTATAGCAAGAGCAAGAACAATATTCACTCCAACACTTTAGAACAGAGCTAACTGGGACTTCCCTGGTGGTCCAGTGGTTAGGATTCTGCGCTTCCACTGCAGGGGGCACGGTGTTCGGTCCCTGGTCAGGGAACTAAGACTCTGCAAACTGGCGTTGTGGTCAAAAAACACATACATAAAACAATGTAGAGCTAAACTGTCCAGGTGAATTTTCTGTTTTTGGCAGTGACCCCACAGCACATGGGTGCATTCTAGCAGAAAAGCAGGTTGTTGTTGAGAGCATGTGTGTATTTGAGTAATTAGACTTGGTGGCTGCTGAGGTCTCTTTCAGGTTTAAAAGTGGCCTTCATCTTACTCAGCAATGAAACTCGTAGAGAAAACTGAGCTCTCTCCCCAGAGTCTCTCGCAGACGCAGGGCTTTCTGAGGCTTACATGCAGACCATTTAAGAAGGGCTGAGTTTTATGGTTTCATTCCTCTAGTTAATTCCTGCCCAGAAGCTCAGTGGGGTGTCCTGTGACCCGAGAGGCAGAGGCAGGAGCCTTCAGGAGCAGTACCAGGGAGAAGGAGCGAGCGGAGGGGAAGTTCATTCTTAAGGCCAAAGTTGTTCATTCTCTCTCTGGACCGCAGGGTGAAGAGTATGTCCCTAGAATTAACAAGCCTAGGGCTCTAGTCAGGACTTTGGTTCTAACAACTAGTTAGCCCTGCGCAAGTATCTTCCACTCCAAGTCCCGCACCTCAGCCATGAAGTGGGGCAGCTTGACCCGATGATTCTCAAGGTCCCTGGAATAGTCTCTGTCCCCTTTCTACTAGAGGATGAGCATAGGACAGGGCTTAAAGTCTTGTGTTTACAGCAGAGGAAGGTCAAAGCTGCACATGTGGGTTACATTTTCAGTGATTTATTTCTTTAATTTAAATAAAAAATATCATCATGTGCTTAAATACTTGAACAGTACAAAAAATTGCATCATAATGATAAAAAAATTGTTCTTCCTACTCTGCCTTCCCCATACCCTGGATTCTTTCCCAGAGGCCATTAGAGATATGCACACATTATGATATCGCCCCCTTTTTTTAACCACAAATTGTAGCAAGATATAGGCATTAATATGCTCCTTGCTTAAACAATGAGTATCTTGGAATAAATTCCAGATCAGTACACATTCATCTTCTTCATTGTCTTTAAAGGTCACATATTATTAATATTCTATTACATAGATATAAACAATAAAACTATCCTGCTATTAATGAATACTTGCATTTATATTTACATATATATATTTGCATTTATATATATATATATATATGTATATATGAAGTAACCAGCCTTCTGCAACCATAATCAATGCTTTGTACTGATGAACTGTGTAGGGGGAGGAAAATATTTGGTTTTCTAGGGATTCTTAGATTCTTCATAAAACAGGTAAAAAGAAGTAGCCTGTTTTTGTCTAAAAGAGTAGATTAAATTCTCATTTAGAGAACTATTTAATTTATGTGCCTAGGACAATGAGATTTTTCTTGCTTTAGGAAAAAAAAACAAAAAAAGAACCCATGATTTATCATAAATTTTTAAAGGTCATAACATGTTTCCAAACCTCTCTTTGGGAAGCTCCTTGTCTGTCATTGGTGGGCTGTTGGCAGCAAAATCATACGAACATGTTTGACAGAAAACAAATAACAGACAGATTCTTCCAAAAATGTTAACCAGACTTTATAAAAGAATGTATATCCTCAGGATATCTCAGTCTGAAAGATGTTGGCTTATTTTATAGAGAAAACAAGAATTTTCATCACTTTTTCCCTTGGAACAACTACAACAAATATTTTTGTTAATCCTAAACACTTTCCAACAAAGAAACTAAGACTCAGAAGCTCATTTTAAACTGTGTTGGGCCAAGAAGCCACGGTGCTTAATAGCCCATGTGAGTCTTTTTGTTTTTCCCTCTGATTACTTGGTTTATAGCATCTTGTAGCTTAATCAAACAACATACCACAAAGGCTAAAATTTCAAGAGATGTTGTCAATACAAAGTAATACACAGCATGGCTTGTTTCCTTTGCTTAAGAGTCTGGGGTAGGGAACAGAAGAAAGAGCATTGCATTGTTTGTTATAGATCTGTAACTTGAATAGTCCCAGACCTTACCAGTTCGTGTTTATAAATGGGGTCACATTTACATATTCATTGACTCTAGCCCTTCTTGCATAAAACATGTATTTCATGAATCATGTCCACCCCCGATAAAACTCCTGCCCCCAAGCTCAGAAAAATGGCCTTGAATTCTCAGGGAATGCCTTAAATGTATTTGGATGTGTCCTCTAGCCTACTGTCATTGTTTATACTGCCTGGGAAGAACTGGCTAGGCTGCAGCAGAGGGCATGACTGTGCTAATCCCTGGATCTGTACATACCACTGCCAAAAACCCAAGCAAACGCTTCAAGAATCCAAGTTCTCAGATACCCCAGTCATGCCGCGTTCACACAGAAATTCCTGCAAAACTCTCACTGCACTCCGAGTTAGAGATGGGTCATCTGAGCATCACATCATCTCCTCATAAACACTGCCTTAACAACCTTTACCTGGACCTCTGTTTTCTCTAACTCATATGACCAACTGGAGCATCCAGTACAGACAGATACCAAGCTGTCTCCCCCACTCTACCCCACCACTCACTGGAGCTGCTCCATTTACTAATCACACATGCAGTCTTATTCCTCCACCAAATGCCTTCTGTGACAGCAACTCATCAACCCTGTTCAAAGCAGTCTGAATCCTAGTTTAGAATAGGCTGAGACCACCCCCACCCCACCTCCACCACACACATACTTCTCCAACCCACCCTTCCAAATCTTTTCAGCCATCACATAATACATCAAATGACTTTATTTCAGTCTTAGAATTACTTTGGTCCAATAAAGCATTTTCCCATGTTTCTGCAATAAGTTAAGAAATGTTTCTAAATGCCCAAAGTTATCTGTACAACAAAAATCATTGACGTCTAGAATTTTCAGGTTTTTCCTGGAATTTTCATGTATCAGGTGTTCTCCCAGTAGTTGTTTTCTAGCACACTAGTCCCTTTATGGTGTTTGTTCATGGTTTTACAATAGTCACGAACTCCAGGTTCTTATAGCATTTTTATTCTAAACTCTCAGCAATCAGATATTTTGTTTGGTGGATTCTCAATGTGCATGTGATACCCCGGTCTGGAGGAACATCACTGCGGGTCTATCAGTCACCATTGACTGAAAACATTCTGCCTTCAGCTTTATGTTTACAGTTTCACATGTGTTGGCAAAATACATTGATTAGTAGCTTTGTTTTTCCTTCTTTGATCATCCTTCTAGCCAGCCTAGAAGGCTCCTTCTGTCTTGTGACTGTGATTAGCCCAAAGAACCTAGAAGTTGAATTGTTTAAATTACCTGACTTATTTTTCTTAGCAGAATAGAAGCTATCTTTTTCCATTGGATTGGGTTCCTGTAAATAAGCCTTAAGGCTTCTCTCATGCCTCATATCATTTTTTTTTTTATTTTTTTTTTTTTTAAATTTTTTTATTAGTTGGAGGCTAATTACTTCACAACATTTCAGTGGGTTTTGTCATACATTGATATGAATCAGCCATAGATTTACACTTATTCCCCATCCCGATCCCCCCTCCCACCTCCCTCTCCACCCGATTCCTCTGGGTCTTCCCAGTGTACCAGGCCCGAGCACTTGTCTCATGCATCCCACCTGGGCTGGTGATCTGTTTCACCATAGATAGTATACATGCTGTTCTTTTGAACATCCCACCCTCACCTTCTCCCACAGAGTTCAAAAGTCTGTTCTGTATTTCTGTGTCTCTTTTTCTGTTTTGCATATAGGGTTATTGTTACCATCTTTCTAAATTCCATATATATGTGTTAGTATGCTGTAATGTTCTTTATCTTTCTGGCTTACTTCACTCTGTATAAGGGGCTCCAGTTTCATCCATCTCATTAGGACTGGTTCAAATGAATTCTTTTTGACGGCTGAGTAATATTCCATGGTGTATATGTACCACAGCTTCCTTATCCATTCATCTGCTGATGGGCATCTAGGTTGCTTCCATGTCCTGGCTATTATAAACAGTGCTGCGATGAACATTGGGGTGCACGTGTCTCTTTCAGATCTGGTTTCCTCAGTGTGTATGCCCAGAAGTGGTATTGCTGGGTCATATGGCAGTTCTATTTCCAGTTTTTTAAGGAATCTCCACACTGTTTTCCATAGTGGCTGTACTAGTTTGCATTCCCACCAACAGTGTAAGAGGGTTCCCTTTTCTCCACAGCCTCTCCAGCATTTATTGCTTGTAGACTTTTGGATAGCAGCCATCCTGACTGGCATGTAATGATACCTCATTGTGGTTTTGATTTGCATTTCTCTAATAATGAGTGATGTTGAGCACCTTTTCATGTGTTTATTAGCCATCTGTATGTCTTCTTTGGAGAAATGTCTGTTTAGTTCTTTGGCCCATTTTTTGATTGGGTCATTTATTTTTCTGGAATTGAGCTGCAGGAGTTGCTTGTATATTTTTGAGATTAATCCTTTGTCTGTTTCTTCATTTGCTAGTATTTTCTCCCAATCTGACGGCTGTCTTTTCACCTTACTTATAGTTTCTTTTGTAGTGCAAAAGCTTTTAAGTTTCATTAGATCCCATTTGTTTAGTTTTGCTTTTATTTCCAATATTCTGGGAGGTGGGTCATAGAGGATCTTGCTGTGATTTATGTCAGAGAGTGTTTTGCCTATGTTCTCCTCTAGGAGTTTTATAGTTTCTGGTCTTACATTTAGATCTTTAATCCATTTTGAGTTTATTTTTGTGTATGGTGTTAGAAAGTGTTCTAGTTTCATTCTTTTGCAAGTGGTTGACCAGTTTTCCCAGCACCACTTGTTAAAGAGGTTGTCTTTTTTCCATTGTATATCCTTGCCTCCTTTGTCAAAGATAAGGTGTCCATAGGTCCGTGGATTTATCTCTGGGCTTTCTATTCTGTTCCATTGGTCTATATTTCTGTCTTTGTGCCAGTACCACACTGTCTTGATGACTGTGGCTTTGTAGTAGAGTCTGAAGTCAGGCAGGTTGATTCCTCCAGTTCCATTCTTCTTTCTCAGGATTACTTTGGCTATTCGAGGTTTTTTGTATTTCCATACAAATTGTGAAATTCTTTGGTCTAGTTCTGTGAAAAATACCGTTGGTAACTTGATAGGGATTGCATTGAATCTATAGATTGCTTTAGGTAGAATAGCCATTTTGACAATATTGATTCTTCCAATCCATGAACACGGTATGTTTCTCCATCTGTTTGTGTCGTCTTTGATTTCTTTCATCAGTGTTTTATAGTTTTCTATGTATAGGTCTTTTGTTTCTTTAGGTAGATATACTCCTAAGTATTTTATTCTTTTTGTTGCAATGGTGAATGGTATTGTTTCCTTAATTTCTCTTTCTGTTTTTTCATTGTTAGTATATAGGAATGCAAGGGATTTCTGTGTGTTAATTTTATATCCTGCAACTTTACTATATTCGTTGATTAGTTCTAGTAATTTTCTGGTAGAGTCTTTAGGGTTTTCTATGTAGAGGATCATGTCATCTGCAAACAGCGAGAGTTTCACTTCTTCTTTTCCTATCTGGATTCCTTTTACTTCTTTTTCTGCTCTGATTGCTGTGGCCAAAACTTCCAACACTATGTTGAATAGTAGTGGTGAGAGTGGGCACCCTTGTCTTGTTCCTGATTTCAGGGGAAATGCTTTCAATTTTTCACCATTGAGGGTGATGCTTGCTGTGGGTTTGTCATATATAGCTTTTATTATGTTGAGGTATGTTCCTTCTATTCCTGCTTTTTGGAGAGTTTTAATCATAAATGAGTGTTGAATTTTGTCAAAGGCTTTCTCTGCATCTATTGAGATAATCATATGGTTTTTATCTTTCAATTTGTTAATGTGGTGTATTACATTGATTGATTTGCGGATATTGAAGAATCCTTGCATTCCTGGGATAAAGCCCACTTGGTCGTGGTGTATGATTTTTTTAATATGTTGTTGGATTCTGTTTGCTAGAATTTTGTTAAGGATTTTTGCATCTATGTTCATCAGTGATATTGGCCTGTAGTTTTCTTTTTTTGTGGCATCTTTGTCAGGTTTTGGAATTAGGGTGATGGTGGCCTCATAGAATGAGTTTGGAAGTTTACCTTCTTCTGCAATTTTCTGGAAGAGTTTGAGTAAGATAGGTGTTAGCTCTTCTCTAAATTTTTGGTAGAATTCAGCTGTGAAGCCATCTGGTCCTGGGCTTTTGTTTGCAGGAAGATTTTTGATTACAGTTTCGATTTCCTTGCCTGTGATGGGTCTGTTAAGATCTTCTATTTCTTCCTGGTTCAGTTTTGGAAAGTTATACTTTTCTAAGAATTTGTCCATTTCATCCAAGTTGTCCATTTTATTGGCATAGAGCTGCTGGTAGTAGTCTCTTATGATCCTTTGTATTTCAGTGTTGTCTGTTGTGATCTCTCCATTTTCATTTCTAATTTTGTTAATTTGGTTCTTCTCTCTTTGTTTCTTGATGAGTCTTGCTAATGGTTTGTCAATTTTGTTTATTTTTTCAAAAAAACAGCTTTTAGCTTTGTTGATTTTTGCTATGGTCTCTTTAGTTTCTATTGCATTTATTTCTGCCTTAATTTTTAAGATTTCTTTCCTTCTGCTAACCCTGGGGTTCTTCATTTCTTCCTTCTCTAATTGCTTTAGGTGTAGAGTTAGGTTATTTATTTGGCTTTTTTCTTGTTTCTTGATGTAAGCCTGCAATGCTATGAACCTTCCCCTTAGCACTGCTTTTACAGTGTCCCATAGGTTTTGGGTTGTTGTGTTTTCATTTTCATTCATTTCTATACATATTTTGATTTCTTTTTTGATTTCTTCTATGATTTGTTGGTTATTCAGAAGCGTGTTATTTAGCCTCCATATGTTTGAATTTTTAACAATTTTTTTCCTGTAATTGAGATCTAATCTTACTGCACTGTGGTCAGAAAAGATGACTGGAATGATTTCAATTTTTTTGAATTTTCCAAGACTAGATTTATGGCCCAGGATGTGATCTATTCTGGAGAAGGTTCCGTGTGCACTTGAGAAAAAGGTGAAGTTGATTGTTTTGGGGTGAAATGTCCTATAGATATCAATTAGGTCTAGCTGGTCCATTGTGTCATTTAAAGTTTGTGTTTCCTTGTTAATTTTCTGTTTAGTTGATCTATCCATAGTTGTGAGTGGGGTATTAAAGTCTCCCACTATTATTGTGTTACTATTAATTTCCTCTTTCATACTCGTTAGTGTTTGCCGTACATATTGCGGTGCTCCTATGTTGGGTGCATATATATTTATAATTGTTATATCTTCTTCTTGGATTGATCCTTTGATCATTATGTAGTGTCCTTCTTTGTCTCTTTTCACAGCTTTTATTTGAAAGTCTATTTTATCTGATATGAGTATTGCGACTCCTGCTTTCTTTTGGTCTCCATTTGCATGAAATATTTTTTTCCAGCCCTTCACTTTTAGTCTGTATGTGTCTCTTGTTTTGAGGTGGGTCTCTTGTAGACAGCATATATGGGGGTCTTGTTTTTGTATCCATTCAGCCAATCTTTGTCTTTTGGTTGGGGCATTCAACCCATTTACATTTAAGGTAATTATTGATAGGTGTGGTCCCGTTGCCATTTACTTTGTTGTTTTGGGTTCACGTTTATACAACCTTTCTGCATTTCCTGTCTAGAGAAGATCCTTTAGCATTTGTTGAAGAGCTGGTTTGGTGGTGCTGAATTCTCTCAGCTTTTGCTTATCTGTAAAGCTTTTGAGTTCTCCTTCATATCTGAATGAGATCCTTGCTGGATACAGTAATCTAGGTTGTAGGTTATTCTCTTTCATTACTTTCAGGACGTCCTGCCATTCCCTTCTGGCCTGGAGGGTTTCTATTGATAGGTCAGCTGTTATCCTTATGGGAATCCCTTTGTGTGTTATTTGTTGTTTTTCCCTTGCTGCTTTTAATATTTGTTCTTTGTGTTTGATCTTTGTTAATTTGATTAATATGTGTCTTGGGGTGTTTCGCCTTGGGTTTATCCTGTTTGGGACTCTCTGGGTTTCTTGGACTTGTGTAACTATTTCCTTCCCCATTTTAGGGAAGTTTTCAGCTATTATCTCCTCGAGTATTTTCTCATGGCCTTTCTTTTTGTCTTCTTCTTCTGGAACTCCTATGATTCGAATGTTGGGGCATTTCACAGTGTCCCAGAGGTCCCTGAGGTTGTCCTCATTTCTTTTGATCCTTTTTCCTTTTTTCCTCTCTGCTTCATTTATTTCCACCATTTTATCTTCTACCTCACTTATCCTATCTTCTGCCTCCGTTATTCTACTCTTGGTTCCCTCCAAAGTGTTTTTGATCTCATTCATTGCATTGTTCATTTTTAATTGACTCTTTTTTATTTCTTCTAGGTCTTTATTAAACAATTCTTGTATCTTTTCAATCTTTGTCTCCAGGCTATTTATCTGTAACTCCATTTTGTTTTCAAGATTTTGGATCATTTTTATTATCATTATTCTAAATTCTTTTTCAGGTAGATTCCCTATCTCCTCCTCTTTTGTTTGACTTGGTGGGCATTTTTCATGTTCCTTTACCTGTTGGGTATTTCTTTGCCTTTTCATCTTGTTTAGATTGCTGTGTCTGGAGTGGACTTTCTGTATTCTGGAGGTCTGTGGTTCCTTTTTATTGTGGAGGATTTACCCAGTGGGTGGGGTTAGACAATTGGCTTGTCAAGGTTTCCTGGTTAGGGAAGCTTGCGTCAGTGTTCTGGTGCGTGGAACTTGATTTCTTCTTTTTGGAGAGCAATGGAGTGCCCAGTAATGAGTTTTGAGATGGGTCTATGTGTTAGGTGTCACCTTGGGCAGCCTGAATGTTGACATTCGGGGCTATGTTCCTGTGTTGCTGGAGAATTTGCGTGGTATGTCTTGCTCTAAAACTTACTGGCTCTTGGGTGGTGGTTGGTTTCAGTGTAGGTATGGAGGCTTTTGGACGGTCACTTATTGCTTAAAGTTCCATGTAGTCAGGAGTTTTCTGGTGTTCTCAGGTTTTGGGCTTAAGTTTCCTGCCTCTGGATTTCAGTTTTATTCTTCCTGTAGTCTCAGGACTTCTCCAACTATACAGCACTGATAATAAAACTTCTAGGTTAATGGCGAAAAGATTCTCCCCTGTTAGGGACACCCAGAGAGGTTCACAGAGTTACATGAACAGGAGAAAAGGGAGGAGGGAGATAGAGATGAGCAGGAGGAGAAAAAGGGGGACTCAAGAGGAGAGAGACAGATCTACGCAGCTGTCTGTTCCCAGAGTGTTCTCCGTATCTCAGACACCTACAAGGATTCACAGAATTGGATTGGGAAGAGAAGGGGAAAGGAGGAAATAGAGGTGTTCTGAGGTAGAAAACAGAGGGTCAAGATTGGGAGAGAATAATCTTCAGTTTAAAGATAGGGCTTCTCTTTTTTTTTTTTTTTTTGGTAAGGTTATAGTGTAGTGAAAATGAAAATGAAGAGTAGTAGAGGAGTCCTAGAGGACTTTAAAAGAAATAAGAGAAAAAGAAAAATAGAAAATAAAAGAGAAAACGGAAAGGAAAAAAAAGAAGAAAAAAGAAAAAAAAGAAAAAGGAAAAAAAGAAAAAAAAAAAAGAAAGAAAGAAAGAAAAAAAAAAATTTTTTTTCCCCTAATTAAAAAAATCGTAAAAATCTATGAAAATGAAAGTTAAGGAGTAATGGGGGAGTAATAGGGAATTTTAAAGGAAAATAAAAGAGAAAAAATAAAAAAGAAAAAATATAAAAAGAAAAAAAAATTTTTTTTTTTTTTCCTTACTTAGAAAAAAAAAAGTAAAAATATATCTAGGAGTTTCTCTGGAGCTGTTGCGGTCAGTGTGGGTTCAGCTCAGTTTCAGATAGCTCCTCGTTCCAGCTTACACTTCTCGATATCTACAGGGCCCTTCCGGTGAAGTCGGTGTTTTCTAGAGGGATTTTAATCTGTTGCACCAGTCCCTTCTGAAGCGGTTCCCTTTGTTTATTTGGCTTCTGTTTGCCGGTCTCTTCAGAGCCTCATTTCCGCCCTGACACAGGCGGGCGGAGGTGGACTCTAACTCAGGTAGCTAGTTCCGTCGCGCTGCCGGGAGGGGCTGGCGCTGCGGGGATGGGCTGGCGCTGCAGGGCGGGGCTGATGCTGCGGGGAGGGGCTGGCCCTGCGGGGGCGGGCTGGCGCTGCCGGGAGGGGCTGACGCTGCTTTCTCTGTCTGCCGCTGCTCAGGCTCCGGGCTGTTCTATATGGAGCGCGCCCCGCGCTGCGCTAGGTTCCAGCCCTCCGGTGTTACACAAAAGCGCGGAAGGAAAAGCTGCGCCTGCTCTCTGTGCCTTCCCCGTCAGAGCGGTCCAGGCAGCGAGGGGCTTGCTGGGCGCACTATCCCCAGGTGTGGCGCACTCACTCCCTTCCGCGGACCCAGTCTCAGTTTCCGCTGGCGCCAGTCGGGTGCGCGCGCCTTCCGCCCTCCGCGTCCCCAGCCCCAGTCCCCGCCCGCGCCGGTCGGGTGCCTGCGCCCTGTGTCTCGCCGCGACCTTCCCCTCCCCCCTGCCTCCTGCCTCCGGCGGGGCTGGGCGGGTCCGCAGCCTGCGACCTCTTCTTGGGACTTTCTCCGTCCCTTTGTTCTGCGAACGGCCGGCAGTGTGTTCCGGCCGGTTAATTTTCTCTCTTTTGGTCTCCCACAGTTCAAGTTGGCACCTCACAGAAGCTCCCTCCGATTGTCCTCAGGGCACTCAGGCCCGGACCCTAGCCCAAGCAAGGCCGCCTAAGACTCCCTTCCCGGGACGGGTCTCCGTCCTTAGCTCTTTTGTCTCACTTTTTATCTTTTATATTTTGTCCTACCTCCTTTCGAAGACAATGGTCTGCTTTTCTGGGCGCCTGATGACCTCAGCTAGCGATCAGAAGTTGTTTTGTGAGGTTTGCTCTGCATTCAGTTATTCTTTTGATGAATTTGTAGGAGAGAAAGTGGTCTCCCCGTCCTACTCCTCCGCCATCTTGGCTCCTCCCCTCATATCATTTTTAAATGACACTGGGCCAACAATGACTTCAGCATTGCATTCCTAAAATTCAGGAGGTTAGAAACATATGATTATATATAAAGACTGTACATGAAAAATAGAATCTGTCCCCTGGAATTCTCCAAAACTCTTCCTAACAGACTCATTCTGTCTCAGAATGACATCACATGGGTCATGGGTCAGAAAGACACTCTACCAGAGATGACACATCTTCTGGGTTCTGCCAGAGCATGCCAAACATTGTCACTGGCAAACTCTAGGATCTCATGACCTGCCCAGGCCATTTTCTGCCTCAAGTGGCAGGAAAATATTTGTTCATGTGACCTGTTTTCAAGGTAATGTGACAGCAATTATTAAACCCCAGAAGTATAGAAAGAATATGTAGTTGGCAGCCTCTTGGGTGGGCATTACCTACATGTGTAACATTTCATTCTATTTTTTCCTGTCAAGGCTGGTAATTCTATAGAAGCCTTCCTTATGCAAGATTATAAATCACTGAAGTCTGTCTCTCTGTCTCTCTCTTACTCTGTCTCTGTCTTTGGCTCCTTCTCTTAATCTACTGAAACTGAGTAGCAGCAAATAATAAAATATCGTTCATGGAAATCTATAACTTAGGGAGGGAGGAAGAGAGGAAGAAAGAAAGAGAAGTGAAGAAAGAAAAGCTATAGTCTAACCATTAAATAGGTCTCTAAAATGCAAATATACTGAAGAGGTATTAATATTAAACTCAGGGGGGAATGTTTAAACTTAGTAATATAGAGAGTAGTTATAGCAAGTAAAGATCTCAGTCTAGGGGAGTGTCACTGTTTTCACACAGGGAAACTAAGCAATCCACTCACTCTTCATGGATTAGAATTCCTTCAGAAACAGGATAAATATAGGCTTTAGATGAATTCTTTCCAGAGAGATCTGAGTCTGTCCAAAAAGAGATTAATAAAACCCTTAAAGCCAGCTAGCTAATGTTTCTTTATCTTACATGTTAAGAAACCTGAGTCACCCCAAGAACTTAAGATCCTCTCTTCATCCTCCCTCTCCCCTCATCCTACCATTGGATTGGCCTCATTCATTTACACATTAAAAAATATGTGTTTTCTCCCCAAATCCTCACTCTTCCTCTCTCTAAAAGCATTTCCAGTGCCATTTGTGTAAGATGACTGTAGAATTTATTGTCCAAACAGATATTTTTGCCAGGACAAATGGCAAACCAAAGGAGATCCCAGGGCATTAAGTGTAAATCATGACGTGTCCATGAAATTGCCAGGTATTTTGAGAGGAAGAGACCACATTCACATAACTTTCATTACAGTGTATTGTTATAATTGTTTTATTTTATTTTATTTTGAGGAGTGGTGGTTTAGTCACTATACCATGTCCAATTCTTTGTGACCCTATGGACTGAAGCCTGCCAGGCTCCTTTGAATTTTCCAGGCAAGAATCCTGGAGTGGGTTGCCATTTCCTTCTCCAGGGGATCTTCCTGACCTAGAGATTGAACCTGCATCTCCTGCATTAGCAGCAAAATTTTTTACTGCTGAGTCACCTGGGAAGACTTTATTTTATTATTAGCTGTTGTTCATCTCTTACTGTGCCTAATTTATAAATGAAACTTTATCACAGGCATGTACGTATAGGGGAAAACATAGTGTACATAGGGTTCAGTACTATCTGCCGTTTCAGACATTTATTGAGGGTCTTGGAATATATCCCCTGTGGATAAGGAGAGACTATTGTAGTTTTTAAGAACCTGTGATAGGGATTTGTCATAAATGACATTACAGTATTTTAACATGATATGAAAAATTCTTAGTTCAATTTTTCAATTATCAAGAGAAAACCTAACAATTAAAATGACACAATACAGGCATGATCTTATATAGAGAGATAAGCATAGCAGCAAATATACTAGGTAAAAGAGAAGAAACAAAATGAAAACGAAAAGAAAATTACATCTCTTTGTCATTGACTTCTTAGAAAACACTAAAAGTAAAATGGATAAGAATAATTTCCAAAATAATTAATGCAAATTTTATGTAGATACAAGGCTATACCCAAGAAAATGTAGTTTCTTTCCTCTCATCTTAATCCAATTTACCAAAACTGATCATACCTTTGAAGGAAAACATCAGAGTCACAAAAACAGAAAAACAAGGGAAGCTCTGACCCACAGTAGTGTCCTCACACAGAAATGCCGTGTGATCCCACAGTGTTTCTAGCAGTATAGGCATGAGGGTGGGGGAAAAGCTGATTGGATTGATACAGGGCAAGAGTCCACAGAGAAGGTGCATTATAGAGAACAGGTTTCATTTCTCTTTAAATCAAACCTATTTCACATGTCATTTATAATTATTCCTCCCCCCACCAAAAAAAAAAATCTTTGAAAAGAACTACAAGTTGTTGTTTAGTTGCTCATCCGTGTCTGACTCTTTGCCACCCCATGGACTGCAGCACCCCAGGCTTCACTGTCCTTCACCATCTCTTGGAACTTGCTCAAACTCATGTCCATTGAGTCGGTGATGCCATCCAACCATCTCATCTTCTGTTGTTCCCTTCTCCTCCTGTTTTCAATCTTTCCTAGCATTAGGGTCTTTTCCAATGAGTTGGCTCTTCTTATCAGGTGGCCAAAGTATTGGAGATTCAGCTTCAGCATCAGTCCTTCCAATGACTATTACGGACTGATTTTCTTTAGGATTGACTGTTTTGATCTCTTTGCAGTTCAAAGGACTCTCAAGAGTGTTCTCCAACACCACAGTTCAAAAGCATCAATTCTTCAGTGCTCAAACTTCTTAATGGTCCAGCTCTCACATCCATACATGACTACTAGAAAACCATAGGTTTGACTAGACGAATCTTTGTTGGCAAAGTAATGTCTCTACTTTTTAATAAGCTGTCTAGGTTGGTCATAGCTTTTCTTCCAAGGAGCAAGCGTCTTTTAATTTCATGGCCAAGACACCATCCACAGTGATTTTGGAGCCCAAGAAAATAAAGTCTGTCACTGTTTCCATTGTTTCCCCATCTATTTGCCATGAAGTAATGGGACTGGATGCCATGATCTTACTTTTTTTAATGTTGAGTTTGAACTTTAAACAAGAGGATGATTAAAATTGTAGAAGTAGTAGATAACAAAGAATATTGTAGAGGAGAATAATTTTGGGATGGAGATATCCAAACAATTGAAAGACATAAACAGTGCCCTCATTGCTAATTGACTTAGCAGAGTAGAAATTCTGAAATCTTTGCACTTGCAGAGGAGGATGCTCATGAATTGTGAGTGAGTTTTCACAGCATTCCAGGAGAGCACAGGGTTAGGTTCCAAGGGGCAGTGTGAAAAACAAAGATGACAGTGGCCCTGCTCAAGGGTCTTAGTAAGGAACAATTGGACCCACAGATCTCCTGTCTCAGCTAATATGTTCTAATTATTGCATCTCATATACCCCATGTGTTAGACACAGATATATGCTCCCCAGATCCTCCTTCAGTGAAGCACTTTTGATCCCCACTATTGGGAGGACTTAGTGGACAGCTTCAAGCTCTCAGCAACTTAAGGGTTAGCCTCAGCTGCAAAGAGAGTCCTCAAATAAGGCATGCTTCTCCCAAAAAAGACCATATTCAGTGATAAACATGAGGGAATAAATGTCAGATATTGATGCAAGTCCATCAAGAGATACCAACCCCAGGATCACATGCAGGGATGAGGAATCATATTAAAATTGCACATATACTCTAATGCATGATTAGTACATGAGTCTATGTCATGAATTTAAAAATCATGGATTCTAGCATTAAAGGCTACAAATAGGAGTGGTCCCTCTTTCCGTCACACCCAGTGATCCCCTTGAATAATGTGTGTGTTTGTTCCCTTTACATCCGGGCTTTGTGGGTTTGGAGCCTGTGATTCCTACAGGTGAGTGTACACACAAGAAGACACAGCAAAAGTCCCAATTAACTACAAGTTCAGCTCCACTGGGTCACTTGACAAGAGAAAAAAGAGAGAAGTCACCAAAGTCACTGGCAAGAACAATTCAATCTGATGAGATAAACATGCTTTTTTGTAGTAGAGACAGGAAATTTTGTGGTTGATCTCCATGGAGTCCAGTGGTGCATCTCCTCTGTTTAATTTGGATAATAAGGAAACAGACTGAACCACCAGCTATGAGAAAGACATTGTGACTGAGCTCAGATACCTGAGGGGTAGATAAGCCACTTAGACCAGCCCAGGTGCTCAACAAAGTTGAAGCAGATCTAGAATTGCTGGTGGAAGAGGAGTATAATTAGCATTGGTTACATCCTTGAGAATAACCTGCTCCAGAAATGAACCATACTTTCATAAGGAACGAGTTTAATCAGTCAGCAGGCCTCAGCTGAGTTCCACTGTAAGCCTAGCCCTTGGATGTGAGATTGCCCAAGCTTATTAACTCTTACCCAAGCAGCCTTTATTCAATAACTGACTCATGCAGTTATGAAGTACCATGTCATTTACCTTCTCACTAAAGAACACCTTTAACTATTATGGGAACCAAAATAGTTCCCATAATTATTGTTTATCTGACAAAGTTTTTAATTTCCCCTTTTGAGGAATAGTTTCAAAAGGGACAAAATTCTAGGTTCACATACTTCTTTTCCCAACATTTTATCTCATTCCACTCTCTTCTTGTTTGCATGGCTTCTGAAGAGAAGTCTGATGTACCTCTTATCTTTGCCTCACTATAGATAATGTGGGTTTTTTCCCCTCTAGTTTCTTTCAAGATGTTTTTATTTATTTGATAAAATGCCTAGTGTTGTTTTTCTTTGGAATTTATACTGCTTGACGTTTTGTGAACTTCCTGGATGAGTGGTTTGGTGTCTGACATTAATTTAGGAAAATTCTGTTATTATTGTTTCAACTATTTCTTCTGTACCTTTCTCTCTCTCCTTCTGGTAGTGCCGTTACACTTCTGTTACACTTTTTGAGATTGTCCTTGGATATTCTGTTTGAGTTTGTGGGGGTGGGGATTTGTTGTTGTTTTGGGGGTTTTTGTTTTTTCAGTCTTTGTTCTGTTTGCTTTTCAGTTTGGGGGGTTTCTATTGAGATACCTTCAAACTGAGAAATTCTTTCCTCAGCCATGTCCAGTCTACTAATAAGCCCATCAAAGGCATTCTTTATTTCTTTTACAGTATTTTTTTAAATCTCTAGCCTTTTTGTGCTTTTTGTAGAGTTTTCTGCTCTCTGTTTACATTGCCCTGATCCGTCTTTGTACATTTTATTCATTAGAGCCCTTAACACAGTAATCATAGTTGTTTTAAGTTCCTACCGTGATAATTCCAACATCCCTGCCATATTTGAGTCTGGTTCTGATGCTTGACCTTTGTCTTTAAGTTGTGTGTTTCACCTTTAGTGTGCCTTTTAATTTTATTTTGGTAGCTAGACATAATGTGCTGAATAAAAGACACTGTTGTTAAGTAGGCCTTTAGTAACGTGATAAGGGAAAGGAAAGTATTCTATAGTCCTATAATTAGGTCTCAGTCTTTTAGGGAGGCTGTACCTCTGGACTCTGAGCTCCACATTTGCTTACCAGTTCCTGCAGAGCCCTTAGATGGGACAGGATGTCTATAGCAGGCTAGAGTTTGGTATTTCCTTTCCTGTGCCTAGAAGGCTAGCACCAGCTGGAGTTGCACATCTCCCTTCCCCCAGGTCAGTTAGGCTCTGATAAAATCCCAGCAGATTAGGCTATGGTTAGTTTCTCCTGGGGACAAACCTTGTTAAGCACAGAATGTTCCAGTGTGTTTTGAAGTGGTTCCTTTCCCCCTCCTCCTGTCTGAGGCAAAAGGGGATTTTTTCTCCCCAATATTTACTGTGAGAACTCACTTGAGATCCTAGAGGTAAAACTTATAAAACTGTGAGGGGCTCCTGATGACCAAGTCCCCTTGGAATTTTAATCTCTCGTTTTTTTCTTCGATAAGCCTCCAACAACTTGTCAGTTACAGTTCATTTTATTTTACTGCAATACCATCTCCAGAGATATTTCAGCTCATGAGCCTCTGCTCCAGGAAATTGTAATTCTCCATATTTTCCTGGCAGTCACTCCAATTTGGGAGGCAGTGGTTTGCCCTATGGCCTCACTTCGCTTTCATATGGAAGAGTTGTTGATTGTTCAGGTTTTAACTTGTCATTTGAATGGAGTGGCAACTTCCAAGTTTCTTATGTACAGGACTGGACTCTGCTTTAGTTCATTTTTTTATTCATTTTTCATTTAACAACACATGTTTCAAGCCCCAGCTCCATCCAAAGCCTTGTGCTGGAATATGTAAGGAGGAGAGATCATTAAGATAAAGGCCACATCCTCTGGTCTGAGTAGTAGAGAGAATCAGTAAAAGGAAAGCCTACTAATGATACAACATTGACTGTGTTAGAGGCCATTAAAGAGGTAAATCCAAGTGCCCTTTGAGGATGGATCATTTGTACTCTTATTTCCAGAGTAATCAGAAGCATTCAGTTTTTAATTTGACGTTGCAGGGAGTGTGTGCTAAGTCACTTCAGTGCTGTCTGACTCTTTGCGACCCTATGGACTGTAGCCCACCAGGCTCCTCTGTCCATGGAATTCTCCAGGCAAGAATACTGGAGTGGGTTGCCCTGCCCTCCTCCAGAGGATCATCCCAACTCAGGGATTGAACTGGCATCTCTTATGTCTGCTGCATTGGCAGGCGGGTTCTTTACCACTAGCGCCACCTGGGACAGGGTGGCACTAAATAGGGGCCTTGAATCAGAGGAAGCCCATGAGCAGAGGCACAGAGATGAAAAGGTCTGCTCTGTGACCGAGGATGGCAAGAGCCATGGTCCGTGAGGGGAAGGGTGTCCTGCGGTAGTGGAAGAAGAGCAGACTGCAAAGGTGAGCCCCATGCCCCCTCTAGGGAGCAAGCTGGATGTTATTGGGTAGGCAGTGAAGACTTAGAACGGGGCTTCCCTGGTGGTTCAGCAGGAAACAATCCACCTGCCAATGGAGGAGACACGGGTTCAGTCCCTGGGCCCGGAAGATCCCCTGGCATTGGCAATGACAACCCACTCCAGTATTTTTGCCTGGAAAATCCCACGGACAGAAGAGCCTGGTGGGCTACAGTCTATGGGGTCACAGACACGACTGAGCACGCACAGGCCCAGTAGGAAGATCAGAGCCTGCCCAGGAAATTTTGACTGGCTGATGAGTATACAGTATTACCATTTTAAAAGACCTGTAGAAAATAAATAAAAGACCTGTAGGAGTTTCCTCAACTAAAACAACTGGTTTGAATTTACCTTTCTGTGGCCACAGGTTTATCCTCAAACTTCAAATCTCCTTTTTGATTTAGCTAAAAGTTCATTTCACAGAAAAAAACTAGATGCTTTTTCCCCAGATTTAATATCAGGAGCAGAGGAACAGCAGCTCCAGCCTATTGATCATGTGGGGCAGCTTCCATATAATATGCAGTCTTTCTTTGCTCTCATCCTTTATGTTCCAGGTCAATTCCTATTTTTACTTTTCATTTTTTACTCTAAATAATGCTTTGAGAATTTTGATAGTTTTAGTAGCTACTGCTTCAGCATCATAAAGTTTACCTAAATTAGAATTAATAATAGTTTAATAATAAAAATTCAAGAAAGATTGTCTTCTTTAGCATTAATTTTGTTAGAATTCAGATTATATGAGTTTTGATTATAAAAACATAAAGTAAACTTGCTGAAATAAAGACAAGTGAATTTAATGAAATAGAATTTTATTTTTATACTTGTCTTTATTTTATTCATAGTAAAATTACTGATGGAGAAGGCAATGGCACCCCACTCCAGTACTCTTGCCTGGAAAATCCCATGGACAGAGGAGCCTGGTGGGCTGCAGTCCATGGGGTTGCTAAGAATCAGACACGACTGAGCGACTTCACTTTCACTTTTCACTTTCATGCATTGGAGAAGGAAATGGCAACCCACTCCAGTGTTCTTGCCTGGAGAATCCCAGGGAAGGGGGAGTTGCCATCTATGTGCCCTACAGGGATGGGCACGACTGAAGCGACTTAGCAGCAGCAGCAGCAGCAAAATTACTGAATCTTCAACAAAACACTTAGACATGTAACCTTAATAATTTATTTTTCTTATATCTATTTTTTTAAATTGAAGTACAGTTGATTTATAATGTTTTAGTTTCAGGTATATAGCAAAGTGATTCATTCATATACATATATATGTTTTTTCATATTCCTTTCCCTTAAAGGCTATTATAAAACTTTGAGTACACTTCCCTGTACCATACAGTAGGTCCTTGTTGGCTGTCTCTTTTATACATAGCAGTGTGTTTATGTCAATCCCAAAGTCCTAATCTACCCCACCACCCCCCAGTAACCTTCAGTTTGTCCTCTATGTCTGTGGGTCTATTTTGTTCTGTATATAAGTTCATCTGCATGATCTTTTTTTGTTAGATTCCTCATATAAGTGCTATATCCAATATTTTTCTCTGGGTTACATCACTCAATATGATAATCTCTAGGCCCATCCTTGTTTCTAAAAATCGTGTTATTTCATTCTTTTTTATGGACGAATAATATTCCATTGTATATCACTATTCTTTATTCATTATTCAGTTGATGAACATTTAATTTGCTTTCATGTCTTAGCTATTGTAAATAGTGCTGCAATGAACATTGGGGGAGCATGTATTTTTTCTTTTTTTTTTTTCTTTGTTGGCAAAGTAATGTCTCTGCTTTTTATTATTTTTTAATTTTTTTTCCATTTATTTTTATTAGTTGGAGGCTAATTACTTTACAATATTGTAGTGGTTTTTGCCATACATTGACATGAATCAGCCATGGATTTACATGTATTCCCCATCCCAATCCCCCCTCCCACCTCCCTCTCCACTGATCCCTCTGGGTCTTCCCAGTGCACCAGCCCTGAGCACTTGTCTCATGCATCCAACCTGGGCTGGTGATCTGTTTCACTCTTGATAGTATACTTGTTTCGATGCTGTTCTCTCGAAACATCCCACTCTCGCCTTCTCCCACAGAGTCGGAAAGTCTGTTCTGTACATCTGTGTCTCTTTTTCTGTTTTGCATATAGGGTTATCATTACCATCTTTCTAAATTCCATATATATGCGTTAGTATACTGTGTTGGTGTTTATCTTTCTGGCTTACTTCACTCTGTATAATGGGCTCCAGTTTCATCCATCTCATTAGAACTGATCCAAATGAATTCTTTTTAATGGCTGAGTAATATTCCATGGTATATATGTACCACAGCTTCCTTATCCATTTGTCTGCTGATGGGCATCTAGGTTGCTTCCATGTCCTGGCTATTATAAACAGTGCTGTGATGAACATTGGGGTGCACATGTCTCTTTCAGATCTGGTTTTATAATTTTCTCCAGATATATGCCTAGGAGGAAGATTGCAGGATAAAATGGTAGCTCTACTTTTAGTTTCTTAGGGAGTCTCCATAGTGTTCTCCATAGAGGCTGTACAAATTTGCATTTCCACCAATAATATTCTTGTTGTTGTTCAGTCACTAAGTCATCCCCAACTCTTTGCAACCCCAAAGACTGTAGCACACCTGGCTCCTCTGTCCTCCACTATCTCCCAGAGTTTGCTCAAGTTCACATACATCGAGTCAGTGATGCTATCTAACCATCTCATCCTCTGCCTCTCACTTCTCCTTTGCCTTCAATCTTTTTGAGCATCAGGGTCTTTTCCAATGAGTTACCATTTCACATCAGGTGGCCAACATATTGGAGCTTCATATTAAACATTAGTCCTTTCAATGAATACTCAGGGTTGATTTTCTTTAGGATTGATTGTTTTGATCTTCTTGCTGTCCAGGGGACTCCCAAGAGTCTTCTCCATCACCACAATTCAAAAGCATCAATTCTTTGGTGCTCAGCCTTCTTTATGATCCAAATCTCTCATCCATTCCCTCATGGCTCAGTTGGTAAAGAATCCACCTGCAATGCAGGAGACCCTGGTTCGATTCCTGGGTTACGGTTAGGGTTAGGGTTTAGGGTTAGGGTTAGGGTTAGGGTTGCTGGAAAAGGGATAGGCTACCCACTCCAGTATTCTTGGGCTTCCCTTGTGGCTCAGCTGGTAAAGAACCTGCCTGCAATGTGGGAGACCTGAGTTTGATCCCTACCCACTCCAGTATTCTGACCTGGAGAATTCAATGGACTATACAGTCCATGGGGTCACAAAGAGTCAGTCAGTGAGCAACTTTCACTTTCTCTCATTCATACACAACTACTGGGAAAATCATACCTTTGACTATATGGATGTTTGTTGGCAAAATGATGTCTCTACTTTTTAATATGCTGTCTAGGTTTGTCATAGCTTTCCTTCCAAGGAGCAAGCATCTTTTAATTTCATGGCTGCAGTCAACATCTGCAGTGATTTTGGAGCCCAAGAAAAGAGAATCTGTCACTACTTCCACTATTTCCCTTTTGATTTGCCACGAAGTGATGGGACCAGGTGCCATAATCTTGGTTTTTTGAATGTTGAGTTTTAAGCCAGCTTTTTCACTCTCCTCTCTCACCCTCATCAAGATGCTCTTTAGTTCCTCTTTGCTTTCTGCCATGAGGGTGGTGTCATCTGCATATCTGAGGTTATTTATTGATATTTCTCCTGGAAAACTTGATTTAAGCTTATGATTCATACAGTCCAGCATTTTGCATGACATACTCTGCACTTAGTTAAATAAGCAAAGTGACAATATATAGGCTTGTCATACTCCTTTCCTAATTTTGAAGAAGTCCCTTGTTTCATGTCCAGTTCTAACTGTTGCTTCTTGACTTGCATACAGGTTTCTGGTTCCTTTCTCTTCACACCCTCTCTAGCATTTATTATTTGTAGACTTTTTGATAATGGCCATTCTAACCAGGGTAAGGTGATACCTCATTGTAGTTTTGATTGCATTTCTCTGATAATTCACAAAGTTGAACTTCTTTTCATATGTCTTTTGGTCATCTGTATGTCTTCTTTGCAGAAATGTCTATTTAGATCTTCTGCCCAGTTTTTGCTTAGCTTGTTTGTTTTTATATTGAACTGTATGAGCTGTTCATATGTTTTGGAGATTAATCCCTTGTCAGTTGTATCATTTGAAATATTTTCTCTCATTCTGTAGGCTGTCTTTTCATTTTGCTTATGGTTTCCTTTGCTGTGCAAAAACCTGTAAGTTTAATTAAGTCCCACTTATTCATTCATTATTTCCATTGCTCTAGGAGAGCTGTGATTTATGTCAGAGTGCTCTGCCTCTGTTCTTCTGTAGGAGATTTATAGTATCTGCTCTTACGTTTAGGTCTCTAATACATTTTGAGTTTATTTTTACATATGGTATTAGGGAATGTTCTAATTTCATTCTTTTACATGTAGCGGTCCAGTTTTCCTAGAGCTACCTATTGAAGAGACTGTCTTTTCTCCATTGCATATTCTTGCTACCTTTGTGATAGATTAGTTAACCGTAAGTATGTGGGTTCATTTCTAGACTGTCTATCCTGTTCCATTGATCTGCGCATCAGTTTTTATGCCAGTACCATGTTGTTTGGCTTCCCTAACGGCTCAGTGGCAGTTTGCCTGCAAAGTGGGAGATCTGGGTCCAATCCCTGGGTTGGGATGATCCCCTGGAAGAGGGCATGGCCACCCACTCCAGCATTCTTGCCTGGAGAATCCCCATGGGTAGAGGAGCCTGGTGGGAAAGAGGCGGACATGACTGCGTGATTCAGCACAGCACACAACACCACACTGTTTTGATTACTATAGCTTTGCAGTATAGTCTGAAGTCAGGAAGCCTGAGTTTCTCCTGTTGTTTTTCTTTCTCAAGATTGCTTTGGCTAAGTCATCCCTAATATGTTGCTAATTTCACTTATGTATAAACTATATATTTATACATAATTTTCTATTTTGTCTGATGAAGGTATATTTATAATACTTTCATTATATGTTCAGTCACATGAAAATTATAGCTTTGCACACATTTTATAAGATTATGGCTATGAAAGTACACTTATTTCTCATAAATTAGGGCTGGAATAGGAGCTAGAGATAAAGCTTAAGAAGCCATCAGTGGGAGTCATAGATCTGGATGAATCATAAAACTGAGGGACTGTTTAGAAAGTACATGGTTTAAATTTCCTCTTAGTAATTATGCCAGATAGAATTATCACCTTGTCAAAAATCATCGCAACTTGTTTGAATCACAGCTAAGATTAAAATTCCCAGTTTTTTCAGGTAATTAGATATTTAAATATAGGCTCTAGTTTTATAACTTCAATTCAGTTCAGTTCAGTCACTCAGTCATGTCCGACTCTTTGTGATCCCATGAATTGCAGCACACCAGGCCTCCCTGTCCATCACCAACTCCCAGAGTTTACTCAAACTCATGCCCATCAAGTCGGTGATGCCATCCAACCATCTCATCCTCTGTCACCCCCTTCTCCTTCTGCCCCCAATCCCTCCCAGCATCAGAGTCTTTTCCAATGAGTCAACTCTTCGCATGAGGTGGCCAAAGTACTGGAGTTAACTTGACTATCGTTAAATTTCAAGAAGGCGGCTTCATAAATATTTAAATAGTAAGTGTAAAATCCCCTAGTTATACACTTTTTTCATGAGAAATGAATATCTCATGAACAAATATGCCTTCAGATTTCATCTAAAAACGACAATTTTACAGAGACCAGCAAAATGGCTAAAATAAGAGCAAGCAAACCCTATAAAAATTTTCTTTGTACTGTCCAGTTCACTCTAAATTGTGTGTGTGCATGTGTGTGTGTGTTTGTGTGTGTAGACAGCCCTGCTCTAAGACATTTTTATATCTTTATATTAAGATATTAATAATACTAAGATTGAAATTAGTTATTTTCCTTGATAAATGATGTTTCCTCAAGCTAAAATAATTCATTCCCAAAGAAAATACAATATAATGAGATATTTCTGAGAGTTGTGGCCAAGATGGCAGAGCAGGAAAGCCCTGAAGCTGACCTCCTCCTGCAGGCACACAAAAATTGCCACTACTTACAGAAGAGCTATGACCAACCTAGACAGCATATTAAAAAGCAGAGACATTACTTTGCCAACAAAGGTCCATCTAGTCAAGGCTATGGTTTTTCCAGTAGTCATTTATATGTGAGAGTTGGACCATAAAGAAAGTTGAGCTCTGAAGAATTGATGCTTTTGAACCGTGGTATTGGAAAAGACTCTTTAGAGTCCCTTAGACTGCAAGGTGATCAAACTAGTCAATCCTAAAGGAAATCAGTCCTGAATATTCATTGGAAGGGCTGATGCTGAAGCTGAATCTCCAATACTCTGGCCACCCAATGCAAAGAACTGACTCATTGGAAAAGACCCTGATGCTGGGAAAGATTGAAGGCAGGAGGAAAAGAGGACAACAGATGGTTGGATGGCATCACTGACTCAATGGACATGAGTTTGAGCAAGCTCC
The DNA here is from genome assembly GCF_910594005.1 of Cervus elaphus. Classification (NCBI taxonomy): domain Eukaryota; kingdom Metazoa; phylum Chordata; class Mammalia; order Artiodactyla; family Cervidae; genus Cervus; species Cervus elaphus. The sequence goes on along the minus strand of NC_057833.1, from coordinate 5,539,222 downwards.
AGGAATTGGTGGAGGACAGGGAAGCTTGGCATGCTGCAGGCCATGGCTCACAAAGAGTCAGACATGACTGAGTGACTGAACTGAATTGAACTGACAGAACAACTATTTATAAGGACAACCTGAAGACTGGCAGAAAAGGTTTTTCACAGATAATGGTAGAAAGAAGAAACCACAAGAAAATAGGTAGGAAGGATAGAGATAGTATGATCAACACCCATACCCCTGGGTCAGCAAGCAACAAACAGGAGGAGTATCACAATTGTAGAGGTTCTTCCCAAGGAGCAAAGAGCCTGAGCCCCACCCCACATTACACTTCCTAGCTTGAAGGCTCTAGACCAGGAAGATGAGCCCTAGGCTTTGAAAATGAGCAAGGCCTTATGTTTGTGAGAACTGAAAGGCAATAAGAAACAGGCTTTACTTTTTGAAGGCACACACAAAATCTCACATGCTGTGAGTCCCAGCACAGAGGTAATAGTTTGACAGAAAACTGGGTCAGACCTGCTTGCTGATATTGGAGAGCCTCCTGCAAAGGCAGGAGGCAGTTGGGACCCCCCTTGCATATGGAGATGCTAGCTGCTATTTGGGAAGCTCAGCACCTCAATGACACTGTCACTGACAAGCATCATTTTAGAATTCTCCCTCTATCTTATTGGCATTGAAGGCTTGCCCTACCCAATAGCAAGTCTGAAGCAGCCGCACATCCCCAGGCCAAACAGCCAGCCACTTGCGGACCCAACCCACTAATGGGGCCCATGGCTAACACACAAGCAAGGACTTCATATCCAGCTGACTCAGGGTGCAGCCTCACCTACCAGCATGCCCACAGTAGTCACCCCTGCCACAACAGAAGGGAAAATGCAACCCACAACCCACAAATCATATAGCTCTGGTGACCGTAGAGGAATGTGCTGCTGGACCCCACAGGATGTCTATTTACAAAGGACCACTTCTCCAAGATCAGAGATGTAACTGACCTTCCTAATACATAGAAATAAAGATAGAGAATTAGGCAAAATGAGAAGATAGAGGCATATGATCCCTAAAAAAGGACAAGACCAAAATCTCAAGAAAAGAAGTAAATAGAGATAAGCAACCTACCTAATAAAGAGTTCAAAGTAATGATTATAAGATACTCACCAAACTGGGAAGTAGAATGGAAGAACACAATGAAAATTTTAAGAGTTAGAGAACATAAAAAGAACCAAACAAAACTAGAAAAACACAACAAAAGATTAAAAATATAGAAAGCATCAACAGTAGACTGGAAGATACAGAGGAATGAATCAGTGATCTGGAAGACAAAGTAGTGGAAATTACCCAAATTGAACCAAAACAAAATTTGTGATGGGGATAGTTTAAGAGACCTCTGAGACAATATCATTTGCATTATACATGGTCCCAGAAGAACAGAAAGGAAAAGGGGCAGAGAAATTATTTGACACAATAATAGCTGGAAATTTCCCTAACCTGGGGAAGAAAATAAACATTCAGGTATAGGAAGCACAGAGTCCAAAGCAAGAGCAAACCAAAGAGGTCTACACTAAGACACACTGCAATTTAAATAGTAAAAATTAAAGGGGGATCTTAAAAGCAGCAAAGGAAGAACAACTAATTACACACAAGGGAATTACCATAAGGCTATTAGATCACTTTGCAACAGAAATTTTGCAATCTAGAAGAGAGGGGCACAATATGTACAAAGTTCTGAAAGGGAAAAACAGACCTAAAACCAAGAATATTCTTTTCAACAAGGCTATCATTCACATTGGAAATAGAGACAGAATTTCGCAGAAAAGCTAAAGCTAAAAGAGTTCAGCACTGAACTGGTATTATAAGAAATATCAAAGGGTCTTTTCTAAGTGGAAACGAAAAGGCCACAACTAGAAATACAAAGTTAGCAAAGGAAAAAAATATCTCATCAGCAAATGCAAACATAACAGTAAAGACAGTGGATCAACCATACATGTATGCTGCTGCATATATGAGACTCATTTCACATCTAAAGAGACACAGACTGAAAGTAAATGTATAGAAAAAGGCATTTCATGAAAATAGAAACAAAAAGAAAGTCAAGGGAACATACTTGGAAAAAACTGACTTTAAAACAAAGTCTGTATAAGGGACAAAGACATTGAATAATGATAATAAATCCATTTAATAAGGAGATATAGTGATTGCAAAAATATATGTACCCGCTATATGAACACCTAAATACATAAAAAAGCAAACATTAACAAATATAAAGGGTGAAATTGATAGTGATGCAATAATAGTAGGGGACTTTAATGCCCCACTTATGTCAATTCTCAGATCAGACAGAAAATCAATAAGGAAATTCTGACCTTAAATGACACATTAGACCAGATAAAATTGATAAATAGATACAGTACAGTCCATCCAAAACCAGCAGAACTTTTAAAGTGCAAACGAAATATTCTCCTCAGTGGATCAGATGCTAGGCTCAATAAATTTAAGATGTCTGAAATCATATCAAATATCTCTTCCAACCACAAAGGCAAGCGATTAGAAACAACTACAAGAAAAAACTTTGAAAAACAAAAACATGTGGTTGCTAAACAATAGGATACTAAACAACCAATGGGTCTTTGAAGAAATCAAAGAGGAAATGGAAAATTGCCTGGAGATAGAGGAAAACAAAGGCACAACAATCCAACATTTGTGGGATACAGCAAAAGCAGTTCTAAGAGAAAAATTTATAGCTCCACCAGCCTGCCTCAGGAAACAAGGAAAACCTCAAATAAACTCTCTAACCTTATACTTCAGGAACTAGAAAAAGAACAAACAACAGCCAAAGGTAGCAGAAGGAAGAAAATAGGAAAGATCGATGGAGATAAATGAAATAGAAAATAAAAAATAATAGACAATATCAGTGAAACTAAGATCTGGTTCTTGAAGATATAAATAAAATTAATAAATCTTTAGTCAGACTCATCAAGTGAAGTATCATACTAATTGAAGTAAGTCAGAAAGAGACAAATATCATATGATATAGCTTATATGCAGAATCTTTAAAGGGATACAAATGAACTTAATTACAGAATAAACAGACACACAGACTTAGGTTGGGCTGTGGGCAGGGATAGATTGGGAATTTGGAACTGACATGTACACACTGATATATTTAAAATAGATAACCAACAAGGACCTACTGTATGGCACGTGGAACTCTGCTTAGTATTCTGTAACAACCTAAATCGAAAATAATTCAAAAAGGAATAGACACATGTATATGTATAGCTACATCACTTTGCTGTACATCTGAAACTAACACATTATTAATCAACTATGCTCCAATATAAAATTAAAATTTAAAAAATATAGAATAAAGGAGAGCAGGCCCCTTGCCAAAATAAAATGAGAAAGAAAAGTTATAACCAATGCCACAGAAATACAAAGGATCATAAGATATTAACAAAATTATACCCCCAAAAAATTAAACAATCTAGAAAAACAAACAAGTTCGTAGAAACATGCCATCTCCCAAAAATGAATCAGGAAGAAATAGAAAATATGGACAGACCTATTACCAGTAATGAAATTGATTCAGTATTTTTTAAATTGCCAATAAGCAGAAGTCCATGACCAGATGGCTTCAAAAATGGATTCTACCAAACATTTAACAATTAATACCTATTCTTGTCAAACTAAGATAAGCTTCTAAACTCATTCTACAAGACCAGCATCATCCTAATTCCAAAACCAGACAAAGACACCACAAAATAAATACTAAAATAATAGGCCAATATCACTGAAGAAAAGAGATGCAAAAACACTCAACAAAATAATCAGCAAATCATATTCAATAATACATTTAAAAGATCATGCACATGATCGGGTAGGATTTATCCCAGGGAGGTAAGGATGGTTCAATATCCACAAATCAAACAAGGTGATATGTCACATTGATAAATTAAAAAATTAAAACCTATGATTATCTTAATAGATGCAGAAAAAGCTTTAGAGACAAATCAACATAGATTAATGATAAGAACTCTCAACAAAGTAGGTATAGAAGGAATGTATCTCAACATAGTACAGACTATATTTGACAAACAAATAGCCAACATCATACTCTACCGTGAAATAGTGAAAACATATCTTTTAAGATCAGGAGCAAGACAAGGATGCCAACTCTTGCTGTTTTAGTCAACATAACATTTCAAGTCCTAGCCATAGCAATCAGACAAGAAAAATAATGCATACTAGAAAGGAGGAAGAGATAAAAATGTCATAGTTTGCATATGACATGATACTTTATATAGAAAATCCTAAAGACACCACCAAAACCTATTAGAGTTAATAAATGAATTCAGTGGTATACAAAGTTAATATGCAGAATCTGTTGTGTTTCTAGGCATTAGTAAAAACTATCAGAAAGAGAAATTGAGATAACTATTCTTATAATTATATCAGAAAGAATAAATTACCTAGGAGTAAATCTAACCAAGGAGGTAAAAGAGGTATATCCTGAAAATAAGACATAGATGAAACAAACTGAAGATACAAATGGAAATATATACAATGAAAACAAAAGCAAAAATAAACTAATGGGACTATAAAAATCTAAAAAGCTTTTGCACAGCAAAAGGAACTATCAACAAAATGAATAGGTAGCCTAGTGAGTGGGAGAAGATATTTTCAAATGATGTATCTCATAAGGGGTTAATATTCAAAATATACAAAGAACTCATGCAGCTCAGCAATGAAAAGCAAACAAACCAACTAGAAAATGAGCAAAAGGTCTGAAAAAAATTTTTTCCAAAGAAGACATACAGATGGCCAACAGACACATGAAAAGATTCTCAGCATGACTAACCATCAAGAAAATGCATGTCCAAACCACAATGAGATATCATTTCACACCAGTCAAAATGGATCTAATCAAAATAACAACAAACAATTGTTGACAAGGAAGTGGAGAAAAAGGAGACCTCATGCAATGTTGGTAGGAATGTAAATTGGTACAGCCACTGTGGAAAACAGTATGAAGTTACATAAAAAAATTAAAATTAGAACTGTCATATTATCTAGCAGCTTCACTTCTGAGTATTAACCTGAAGAAACAAAAACACTAATTTGAAAAGATTATGCACTTTAATGTTCATAGCAGTATTATTTATAATAGCCAGTGGAATAACCTAAGTGTCCATCATAGATGAATGAATAAAAAAGATGTGGTATAAACATATAATAGAATATTAGTCATAAAAATAAAATCTTGCATTGATATAGAAAGACAAAGAGAGTACTACACTAAATGAAAAAGTCAGACAGAGAAAGATAAATACCAAAACAAAATGAAAACAGATCATAGATACAGAGAACAGACAAGTGTTATCAGAAAGGAGAAGGATAGAAGGCTGGACAAAATAGATAAAAGGATTAAAAGGTAGAAACCTCCAGTTATAAAATAAATAAGCCACAGGGATGTAATGGCATAAGGAATATGATCAATAATGTAATAAGTTGGTGTGGGGACCAATGATTGATAGACTTATCATGGGATCACTTTGTAATGTATGCAAATGTCAAATCACTGGGTAGTACACCTGAAACTAACATAAGTCAACTATATTTTAATAAACATAAATAGTTTCAGTATTAAAAAAATAAGGTACCACTCAGCTCATCACAGGCTCATAATTATGCATAAAAGGTAGCTAACTTTTGTGTTTAAAGGAATAAAAGAGATGTTATCCATTACACAGCAAATTACTCTGCTATCCAACAAACTATCCTTAATCTGTGGTTGCTGGTGTGATGTGAGTTTGTATGACAGGACCTAGTTAAACCTGATAACACACAAGCAAAGCGGGCAATCTTGGGTCTAGGTTTGAGGGACCAGACTGAGTCATGCAGGGCTATTAGCTGAAGGGCATAGGCAAGTCCATTCCAAGAAGAAGTCAAGTGTAAGCACAAAAGGTGCAGCAACAGACCTGAGATTTAAGGGGCCTTGTAGCTCAGTCGGTAGAGAGTCTGCCTGCAATGCAGGAGACCTGGGTTCGATTCCTGGGTCAGGAAGGTCCCCTGGAGAAGGAAATGGCAACCCACTCCAGTATTCTTGCCTGGAGAGTCCCATGGACAGAGGAGCCTGGTGAGCTACAGTCTATGGGGTCATAAGAGTCAGACATGACTAAGCACACAGCACATGAAATGAGATAGCAGACGAGGCAAGAGGTCAAGAATCAAGAACAGGAATCAATCAGGAAATGGACTACCCCAGAAAGGAAAAAAATGATAGGATCAACTCTAGGGTCCACGGCTACTACTATATTTGGTGCTGGCCATATGAAACCAGAGATATTAGATTGGCTGAGTTAATGGCTCAGGGCATGGTCAGACGGTAGAAATGTCAACAAACACATAAAGCAAAATCTAAAAGCTTCCCTTTTAAGAAATCAGGTTTCTTACTATATCTAGGAAACGATTTAGTTGGCAGCCATATGGCCCATCCCCTTCCTCAACGATCACCCCCTGAAAAAAGGAACATTTTAAGTAGTCATTATGAAACTAAATCCTCTAAGAATTATCTTCGCCAAGTTGGACACTTTCCCTCACCATATCCCAAGGAAACCTCATATGCCCTCTTTCTTGTACAACAAAGTTCTTGGAATTTGTTCTTTTATATTGGCATGTGAACAATAATACTTTAAAATTCTCAATTAAAGATTATCAAAGATACTCTAGAAACATTAAGTGTCCTAATTTCAACTCCTTAACAGCAAATAGAAATGAAATCCAAATGTTTGACCACATAAAATTCAGGATAAAAATGTTCACTATGCCTGAGATGTTAATAAAGAAATCAAATGGAACATGATTTTATTTGACCTGAGGTAAAACTTTAAGGTTTGTATAATTCCATGAGTATTCATTTTTCTCTTACTATTTAGTAAGGCCAAAATATAAGGCAAATGGTTAATGAGGTACTACAAAATCACTTTTTCTCTTCACTTTACTGCTAACTTTTTTCTTAATTTTATTTTTATATTTAATTATTACAGTTTCTCAATTCAAAGATTTCTAGTATTTTCTACTTTGGCTTTTCTGAAATCAGATTCTTTCTTAAAATCCACATGAATATTTATTGCAAATATTCTTTTTCCTTAGAAGCTGTTACTAATTTGAAATTGCTTCTTAGAATTGAATTAAGAAACTACAGCATTAAAAAACTATAATAGTCTTATAAAAAAGAAACTTAAGAAGACGTATCTAGGTTAGTGAATAAATCCTAAATTTTGCTACAGAGAATCTGCTGATGTGCAACTTTAGGTAGTTGTTTGGATAGTAGATCAAGTACATACATTTATTTTCTCTGCCTCCCTGGATTTCATTAAAATCATATCAAAGTGAAAAAAACCCTTCTCCAGGGGATCTTCCTGACTCAAGTATCAAACCTGGGTGTTCTGTATTGCAGGCAGATTCTTTACCTTCTGAACCACCAGGGAATCCCTCTAAGAAGCATGTCGAATCGTTTCTTGACCTCTTGGCTCAGATCAAGTGTAAAAAGCATATCACCCAAGGACAAAGGGAAAAGGAAAAAAAAAAATGCCAATCACAAAATTTCAGAAGCTATAAAAGAGGTGGATAAGTAATAATTGACTTAGCAGTAGCAAAATTAAATCATAAAAGCTAACTCTTAAGCCAGGTAGGAAAAATAAAGAAAATTCACATTGCAAAACCTTAAAAGCACAGGAATTGAAGACATCATCAGGTTCTTTTAGAGGAAAACAATAGGGTAAAACTGAAGGGTGATTGAGTTAAAGAGGAAAAAAGCAAACAAACAAGCAAGCAAAAAAATGGTTTCTAATATACTAGCACAGATAAGAGAAATTACAGACATTTTATAAAAGAAAAAACAATAGGATGCCTGAAAACAATGTCTTGGAAATTGAAACCTTGATAAGTATAGGGAAAACAAAGTTTAGAAAGTATCCCGCAAGTTAAAACAGAAAGATTAAGAGCTGGAAACTAAGATAAAATAAGTGAGAAAAGTAGAAGATTAGCCCAGAAGGTCTGACATCTAAATAATAGGAGCTTCAGTAAAAGAGACAATAGAGGGAAAATATTATGGCTAAAGCAATTCAGGAAAATTCTAAGAAGTGTAAAGTCAAGTCACTCAGTTGCATCTGACTCTTTGCGAAACCATGGACTGTATTGTGTCCCCATGGACCGTAGCCTGCCAGGCTCCTCTGTCCATGGGGTTTTCCAGGCAAGAACACTGGAGTGAGCTGCCATACTGAATGATAAAAACTTTTTTCAGATTGAAAGTACACACATAGTGCCTTATATAATGAATAAAGTGATCATCATAAACTTTCAGAACACTAAAACGAAATATGAAACCCTAAAATCTTCCAGAAAAAAATTGAAAAATCACATATTCTTCCAGTTACTGGTGTCATGCAACAAATTCTCCCAAAGCCTGGTGACTTAAACAACAATGTTATTATGCACTTTGATTTTGTAGGTCAGTAAATTGGACAGGGTACAATAGAAATGACTGTTTCTTTTCTGCAACATCTGCAACTTCAGCCGGAAAGGCTCACAGATAACCCAACAGATGGATGGAATCATCTGAAGTCTCATTCACTCACATATTTAGCATTAGATGCTGTCAGCAGGAACCTAGCTGGGGCTGTTGACAGAGGCACTCCCGGTGGCCTCTCTCTTTGCCCTGATTTCCTTAGAGATAAGTGTCTAGAGTATTCAGACTCTTGTTTTTTTACATTTTTTATTTTTTAAATTTATTGAGGTATAGTCAGTGTACAATATAGCATGTGTGTGGTAGTATGTAAAAGAGAAAGACATCCTTTTTCCATGGTGGAAGTTAATTTTAAAAATGCATAAAGTTGAAAAATTCTGAAGAAGCAATTTAAGCATGTTATTTAGAATGTGAAGAGAAGAATCAGCCAAAAAATTTAAAGGAACTGTTTCTGCAGAATGGGAAAAGGGAGACAGAGGATTTCTGCTTTTGTAATAAAACTTCAGAAACAATTTATATGCACATATAATATTGCCAAAAGCAAGTAAGAAGGGGCTTAGAAATTTCTCAGTTAAATTTGTCTCTGAGGGTTTTCAGAGTCTTTACGTTTGTATTGTTGCTGGCGGCTGTGGTGGGGTTTTGCTGTGTTGGGTGATAGTTGTGTAGTGTTTTTCAGCAGGGGAACTTTTCATACTAGCCTGGCTAAACATTAGAATCACTCCATTCTTGAGGCTCACCCCTAGATATTTTGGCTAATGATCCAAAGTGGGAGATAGTCCTAGGAATGTTTCTAAAGCTTCCAGGTTGAGAACTACTGCATTTGAAGTGGGTCTGCAAGATTTTTCTGGGAAGAGCCAGGTAATTTTAGACGTTGGCCACATATGGCCTCTATCACATGTTCCTCTATGTTTTTGGTTTAATTTTTTTTATTTTTTACAACCCTTTAAAAATGCAAAAACCAGGCTTAGCTCATGGGCCATACAAAAACAGGCCCTGGGTCAGATTTGGCCAGCAGGCAGTAACTTGCTAACCATGGAGCAAGAGATCCCTGCCTAGTTATCCTTCAGCGCCTAGTACTCTGCTTCCTCCGTGTTCATGGCTATTTCAATTAAACATTATATATTCTCCACGTGAGTTTGTTTTCCTTTCCCTGGGGAAACCTTGTGACAGAGTCAAGTATCTGAAAAGGTACAAACATAAGGGCGGAGGTGAGACAGGTGAGGTGACGGCAGCAGATGGGGAATGTCAGTGAACCACTGGGGAAGAACAACTGAAAACGGCTGGAAGCTGGCGCCTGACCAAGCCAAGCAGGGGACACTAACACGTGGGCCCCTCGCTAAAGGGATCCCAAGTGTGAATCAGCCAAAGTGCCCTCTGGAAACGTATTACAGCCTCAGAACCGGAAGGCACAGCAGAAAACGGGCTAAAGCCACAGCTATGGTGAAAGAGAGCCTATCCCTAACTCCCTCAAAGCCCCAAGGCAGAGGATTATAGGGTTTCTCACTGTGAAACTGAACAGCTCAAGAGAATGTACTTCATATCTCCTGTGATGAGACCACCTTTCTGCCTTTTATCTATCCTACAGTGAAGTCTGCTAGCCGACTGTGCTTGCACTGCATCATTCCATTTGCTTCTCAGTATCTCCTTCTAAATATGAGTCAGGAGCCAAGCATTGCCATATACTTGAGGAAAGTCTCTAATACAAGAACAGGCCAAAAATAGCAGGGATGGAAGCCAGAAGAAAACAAAGCATATGCAAGGAACACATGAAAACTTCCAAAAATAGATCACTAATCTCAAAAAATTAGAGAATGTATTTCAACCATGAAATAATAACAACAGTTTATTTAAAAGGAATCAAGTAAAAACTTTAAAACAGTTAAACATAGAATAACTAAAATAAAATTTCAATAGGAAATTTGAAAGATAAAGTTGTAGAAATTTCTAAGAAAACTAGACTAAAATGACAGATGGAAAATTGTTTTTAAAGTTAAGAAGCTTGGAGGATTAGTATAGAAGGCCCAACACCTCACATAATAGAAGTTCAAGAATGAAACTCCAAGAAAATAAAGAGAAAAGCCATTACAGAAGTGTTTAATAATATAAGACTGTTTCCAGAATCAAGGGACAAAAACCTCCAGATGGGAAGGGTTTATCTCACATGTAGTGCATATAGTACATATATCATCATATGTGAATGGTACACAACACAATGAAATTTTAGAACCTCAGGATATAAAACAAAGAGCCCCTCCCCATGCCCGATCCCACGCCAAACCTTTTAGGAAGGGAAAACAGCTCATTGAATAGAGGAATGGGAAATCAAATAGCAAGTTGACTTTGCACAGCAAGACTAAAATTTAGGGAAAGGGACTATACAGAGCCATGCATTTTAAATTCTCTGTGAAAAAATGGTTTTTGATTTAAAAGTTTTACTACACCAAATTGTTGGGAGTTGATGTTGTATCTTTAGTTCTGAAATGAGTCTCTTATAAGTAGGATATACAGGGATCTTGGTTTTTTAATCCAATCAGCCATCTAGACTGAGCACATCTGATTCAAGTATTCAGTTCATTGACTTACAAAGTGGTTATTGGTAGGTTTGTCCTTATTGTCATTTTGTTATTCCTTTTCTGGTTGTTTCTGTAACTCTTCTCTGTTCACTTCTGCTTCTACTCCCTATGGGTTGATGGTTTTTCTTTAGTAGTAAGCTTGTGTTCCTGTCTCTCTAGTTTTTGTGTATCTGCTGTAGGTTTCTGATTTGTGGTTACCATGGAATTTATATATGTTGACCTATAACCTTGTCTACTTGTTTTAAATTTATAGTCATTTAAATTCAAATACATAATAAAAGATGTATAATGTTTATTTCCCTCCCCTTTATTTTGTGTTTTGATGTCATATTTTACATCTTGTTTATTCCTTTACTGATTATTATAGCTATAGTTGATTTTGCATTTTTTGTCTTTTAATTTTCATAATAGCTTATTTCCATGGTTGATTCTCAGTCTTTACTATAAATCTGCCTTCACTAGTGGGATTTTTCCTTTTCTATAGATACTTACTTCTTGTCATAGCCTTTTCTTTCCCATTTGGAGATCTTTCAGCATTTCTTTTAGGATCAGTTTACTATTGATGAGCTCTTTTGATATTTGCTTATATGACAGGTTCTTTGTATCTCTTCAATTATAAATAATAATGTTGCTTATAAGAGTGTCTCATGTCTTAGCACTTTTAATATATCATGCCACTCTTTTCTGGCCTACAAAGTTTCTGCAGAAAAATCAGCTGATTACTTTAATATTACATATTACTTATATATGACTCTTTATTTTTCTCTTGCTACCATTAGAATTATCTGTCTTTAATTTTTATCATTTTAATTATGAAATATCTTGGCATAGATCTGTTTGTGTTCATCTTTTTTAGGATCCTCGGTACTTCCTATACCTAAATATCTGTTTCCTTCTTCAGGTTTGGAAAGTTTCAGCCATAATTTTATTAAATACATTTCTGACCCCCTTCGCTCTCTTCTTCTGTTTCTGGGACCCCCATAACGCATTGGTATGGAGGTCCCTTGAACTATTTGCAGTTTTCAATTTGTTTTTCTTTTTGCTGTCCTAATTGGACGATTTCCATTATTAGATCTTCCAAATCTTTATGACTTACTCTGCTGTTCATTTCTTCTAGTGTATCTTTCATTTCAGTTATTTTATTCTTCACTTCTGACTAGCTCCTTTTTTATATTTTCTAGTTCCTTGTTAAAATTTTCAGTCTGTCATCCTTAATTTTCCCTTAATAACATTTTTATTACTAGTATTTTAAACTCTTTTTCTGGTAAATTATTTCTGTTTTGTCCATTATTTTTTTAGGTTTTTCTCACTCTTTCAGTTGAAACAAATTCCTCTGATTCTCATTTCACTCATCTTTTTCTATCTATAAAATTACATGAAACAGCTTTCTGTGCAGTCTTGAAGGATTTTCTTGCGTGGGAGTGTCCCTGCAGAGTCTGTCTGTGCCCTATGGCTTCGGTGGGAGAGCTGGATCTGACATCAACACAAGTCACATCTTCCCCAGGGTGTGCTGACAGCTCTCCACGTGGAGGGAGATGGGGCTTGAGATGGAGAGGGTAGGACCAGAGCCAGCTGTGAGCTAGCCCTTCTCCTCAGTGGCTTCGTTGTTCAGTCTGGTGTGGGAGCAGGTTTCAAGTTTCTGGAGCAAAAGATCTGAGGGTGAGGTTTGAGATGCCCTTTGAGTGTGTGTTCGCCCCTCTCACAGTACTGGTATCCTCTCCCAGGGGCGAGCAATGCTGGGGTAAGAGGGGCTGGTGCAGGCCCTCGGGGTGAGTCTGGGCACAGGCTGCCTCGGCGTCGGCTTTAGGCAGCGACTAGAACCACTTCTGATGTGCTGGCTCGTAGGACCGGGAGTGGCCAGGTCAGTCACCTCCGCGCCTCGCAGCCAAGCTCTTCCCTGGCACCGCAGCAGCCCTCACCGCCGCGTGGCGCTGGGACGTGAGCCAGGGGCAGCCAGAGCAGTCTAGGCTCGGGGACCGCTGCACGCCGACAGGTCATGGGAAACAGTAGGTGTCGGTCCGCATTAGACATCGTCTCAGCACACTTTTTCTGCCCTGTTTCAGGAGTCAACTGGCATGTATGCACTCCTCACAAATGGAGTCCAAGCTTCTCACGGTTCTCCTGTTAGTCCCACCAGTCCTCTGATCAAAGATATTCATCTTCCCAGTGTCAGACCCCAGGGCCGGGATGCCCACTATGTAGCTCAAAGCGCGCACTCCCTAGAGAGGATCTCTACCTATGTGATCTCTTTCCTCTTGTAAGTCCCGTCCCAGGGCACACGTCTTGACCTAATCACTTTTCTTACCTTCCTATCTGGATCTTTCTTACAGCCTTGGTTGTAAAGAATCTTTCTGCCAGTGTCCAGTTAGTTTTCAATGAGAATTGTTCCACATATTGATGTGTTCACTGGGGAAGATGAGTTCCGCATCCTCCTGCTCCACCATCTTGATCTCTTCCCTCTTAATCAAAATTCGTATATAATTATACTGGAAGATTGCAGTAGGGGAGTTAGTAGAAGAGGGACTGTGCAAAATGAGGTTAACCATTTATTTTTAACAAACACAACATCAATAGATGATGTCTAGGATTGGTGACGGAGAACGCAATGGCAACCCACTCCACTACTCTTGCCTGGAAAATCCCATGGACGGAGGAGCCTGGTAGGCTGCAGTCCATGGGGTCGCAAAGAGTCAGACACGACTGAGCGACTTCACTTTCACTTTCATGCACTGGAGAAGGAAATGGCAACCCACTCCAGTGTTCTTGCCTGGAGAATCCCAGGGACGGGGGAGCCTAGTAGGCTGCCGTCTATGGAGTCGCACAGAGTCGGACATGACTGAAGCGACTTAGCAGCAGCAGCAGCAGCAGGATTGGTGAAATAAAACGAAATTTTAAGATGAGCATATTGTTTGGAAATAGAGTGGTACATATGTTAAAAATTAGCTAAAAATGTAAAAATATATGGATTCTAGATAGTAAGGGAAAAGGTGCATAAGTATCTTCATAAGAAGTGTTATTTTAACAAGTATATAATACAAATTTCAAATCACTAGTAGCTTAAAGTACTTTCTCCTTAAAAGGATGTAAATCCATGGCTGATTCATGTCAATGTATGGCAAAAACCACTACAATATTATAAAGTAATTAGCCTCCAACTAATAAAAATAAATGGAAAAAAAAGGATATGTTTTAACAGGATTAAAGTAGAATTAGTTTTAAGAACCCAAATGAGAAAACTATAACCAGTTTCTCTTGTGTAAATCCTAACTATAAGTATTTCTGTGCTTATTTTATTTTTAAATATTCAAGTTATTTTGTTAGTGAAAAAAGCAAGGAAAAGGAATATGCACAAATGATTCCCAAACTTTTAGAAGAATATAATGCAGGCTATATATTTTAAGAAAGCTATGCATGCATATAAATTTATATGAAGGATAACTTTGCAAGGATGCAGCTGATATTGGGAATGATGGTTACCTATGAGGAAGAGAAATGTAGTCTGGAGATCAGAAATGAGAGGAAGATTTGCTTTTATCTACATAAATTTTTGTATTTCTTATTTTAAAATATCCTTCTGAATGAATTTGATTATATTAGAGGAAGGGAGATTTTTACCATGATGAAAAAACTCAGCAAATTAATTACAGTGTGTGCATTTTATAGCATGTTAAATATTATAAATAAATAAAAAATATTTGCATGCATGTCATCATTCTGACATAAGATATACAAGAAAAGGAGAAGTTTGCAGCTTGGAAATATAAAATGTGGGTTTCTTTTGGAATTCGCTGAGTTTAGTGCCAATGTGATACCCAGAATCTGGAGTTCACTTGAGCCATTTGAGCTAAAGGTAGTGCTGTGAAAGCCATAAGATCATCGAGGGAACATCTAAAGAATGAAAGGAGTTGGTCAAAGCAATAGTAATTTAAAGAACGGCACAGGAAAAGAGATTGAGATGAAGCCAAAAAACGTGTTAAGAATGTCAGTCACAGTTGCTTTCACATACTCTGCCCTTTCTAAGGAAGCTGCCCTACTTAATGGACTATCATTAAGCTAAATAATAGCGCTTAACTCTCATTGGCCTCTAGTTCCTTTCCTCTCCACAGCTGATTGGTTCAACATGGGCACCAGACTTGCATCCATCCATCCACCCATCCATTCACACACACACACACATTCTACTTTCAATAAATGCTTGAGAGGTATGAGAGGGGGAAACAGCCATGGATTTCAGAAGAGGGTATGAGGAGATATTAGAAACATGAAGTAATAAGGAAATATAAACACTTTGAAAAATAGAACTAAGACATACACACAGAGAGAAAAGTCAATTAGTGAAAATATAAAATCAAAAATATCTTCCTCCTTAAAGAAGAGTGTCAACTTTAATGAATGCACAACTGTGAGGAAATCTCCGAAAGTACTCACATAATGTGTTTAAATCCCTTCTATATTGTTATAAGAAAACTGACTTTATGACCTAGTAAATAAAACAAAGAACTTTGGTGAGCTGGCTAATCTCATTGACATGAAGTTCTAACGTAGGATTATATATGATTCAACTCAGTTTTGTATCATATTGTGGGCAATGACTAGCACCTATGAATGTCAAACAGTTGCCTGCCTCTGAGCCAGCAATAACACTCTAGATATAGACCCAGGAGAAGTAAGTACATTTGCCCACCAAAAGATTGAATAAAAATGTTCATATCAGTACTATTCATAGTAATTCCAAATTGTAAAATACCCAGATGCTATCAAAAATAGAATGGATAACTAAAGCAAGTGTATTCACACAATGAAGCACAATACACTAATGAGAATGCATGATCTACAAATACACATAATGCCCTGGATACATATCACAAAAAAAACTGTTATGCAAAAGAAGCCAGACACAAGAATACATACTGTATGATCCCATTCATAAAAAAGTTGAAAGATTAATAGATTCTCTTAATTCAGATGATCAGAAGAGAACAAGGGATCAGAAGTGATGATAATGTTCTATTTTTTGATCTGGTGTTGGTTACACACATATTCAATTTCTGAAAATCTATTGAGCTGATTTTTTATAGGAGAAATACAGTTCTGTGTGTTTATATTTCTGTTAAAAAATTTAAACTAAATAAAGCTGCTTTATTGGTGCAGATGGGATTTCTTTGAAAAATTCATTGAGTGCTATGCTTATGATGTGTATATTTATTTTTAAAAAGTCTTCCTCACTTCCATCCCAAATAATGATACTAGAGACACACAGTATATGAAGGGGAGACTTATCATTTCTGTCTCTGGGTCTGGGGCTAACAGGTTCTGCCAGAGGCTCCTCATTCCAAGTTCCCTCACTGTCCCTCTCCACCCATAGATAGCTGTGAGCTGGATAAGTTGCTAGGTCATGTCCGACTCTTTGTGACCGTATGAAGTGTAGCCCGCCAGGCCCCTCTGACCATGGGGATTCTCCAGGCAAGATTACTGGAGTGGGTTTTGCCACATCCTCCTCCGGGGGAATCTTCCCAACCTGGGGATCAAACCCGCGTCTCTTATGTCTCCAGCACTGGCAGGCAGGTTCTTCACCACTAGTACCACCTGGGAGGCCCTCATTCAGTTCAGTTCAGTTAGGTCGCTCAGTCGTGTCTGATCTTTGCAATGCCATGGACTGCAGCATGCCAGGCCTCCCTGTCCATCACCAATTCCCGGAGCCTACTCAAACTAATGTCCATCAAGTAGGTGATGCCATCCAACCATCTCATCCTCTGTTGTTCCCTTCTCCTCCTGCCTTCAATCTTTCCTAGCATCAGGGAAAGTGAGTCAGTTCTTCACATAAGGTGGACAAATATTGGAGTTTCAGCTTCAGCATCAGTCCTTCCAGTGAATAGTAAGGACTGATTTCCTTTAGGATAGTGAGTCAGTTCTTCACATAAGGTGGACAAATATTGGAGTTTCAGCTTCAGCATCAGTCCTTCCAGTGAATAGTAAGGACTGATTTCCTTTAGGATAGACTGGTTGTCTCTCCTTGCAATCCAAGGGACTCTCAAGAGTCTTCTCCAACACCACAGTTCAAAAGCATCAATTCTTTAGCACTCAGCATTCTTTACAGTCCAACTCTCACATCCATACATGACTACTGGAAAAACCATAGCTTTGACTATACAGACCTTTGTTGGCAAAGCAATGTCTCTGCTTATTAATATGCTGTCTAGGTTGATCATAGCTTTCCTTCCAAGGAACAAGCGTCTTTTCATTTCATGGCTGCAGTCACTATCTGCAGTGATTTTGGAGCCCCCAAAAATAGTCTATCACTGTTTCCATTGTTTCCCCATCTATTTGCCATGAAGTGATGGGACTGGATGCCATGATCTTAGTTTTCTGAATCTTGAGTTTTAAGGCAATTTTTTCACTCTTCTCTTTCACTTTCATCAAGGGGCTCTTTTGTTCTTTTTTGCTTCCTGCCTTAAGGGTGGTATCATCTGCACATCTGAGGTTATTGATATTTCTCCTGGCAATCTTGATTCCAGCTTGTGTTTCATCCAGCTCGGCATTTCTCATGATGTACTCTGCATATAAGTAAATAAGCAGGGTGACAATATGCAGCCTTGACATACTCCTTTCCAGTTTTGGAACCAGTCCGTTGTTCTATATCCAGTTCTAACTGTTGCTTCCTGACCTGCACACAGATTTCTCAGGTTAGGTGGTCTGGTATTCCCAGCTCTTGAAGAAGTTTCCACAGTTTATTGTGATCCATACAGTCAAAGTCTTTGGCATAGTCAATAAAACAGAAATAGATGTTTTTCTGGAAATCTCCTGCTTTTTCAATGATCCAATGAATGTTGATCTCTGGCTCCTCTGCCTTTTCTAAATCCAGCTTGAACATCTGGAAGTTCACGGTTCACGGACTGTTGAAGCCCGGCTTGAAGAATTTTGAGCATTACTTTGCTAGTATATGAGATGACTACAATTGTGCAGTAGTTTGAACAGTCTTTGGCATTGTGTTTCTTTGGGATTGGAATGAAAACTGACCTTTCCCAGTCCTGTGGCCACTGCTGAGTTTTCCAAATTTGCTGGCATATTGAGTGCAGCACTTTCACAGCATCATCTTTTAGTATTTGAAATAACTCAACTGAAATTCCATCACCTCCACTAGCTTTGTTTGTAGTGATGCTTCCTAAGGCCCACTTGACTTCACATTCCAGGATGTCTGGCTCTAGGTGAATGATCATACCATCATGATTATCTGGGTCATGATGATCTTTTTTGTATAGTTCTGTGTATTCTTACCACCTCTTCTTAATATCTTCTGCTTCTGTTAGGTCCCTACCATTTCCTTCCTTTATTGAGCCCATCTTTGCATGAAATATACCCTTGGTATTTTCTTGAAGAGCTCTCTAGTCTTTCCCATTCTTTTGTTTTCCTCTGTTTCTTTGTACTGATCACTGAGGAAGGCTTTTTTATCTCTCCTTGCTATTCTTTGGAATTCTGCATTCAAATAGGTGTATCTTTCCTTTTCTCCTTGCCTTTCACTTCTCTTATATTCATAGCTATTTGTAAGGCCTCCTCAGACAACCATTTTGCCTTTTTGCATTTCTTTTTTTGGGGGATGGTCTTGATCCCTGCCTCCTGTACAATGTCACAAACCTCCACCCCTAGTTCTTCAGGCACTCTATCAGATCTAATCCTTTGAATCTATTTGTCACTTCCACTGTATAATCGTAAGGGATTTGATTTAGGTGATACCTAAGTGGTCTGGTGGTTTCCCCTACTGTCTTCAATTTAAGTCTGAATTTGGCAATAAGGAATTCATGATATGAGCCACAGTAAGCTCCCAGTCTTGCTTTTGCTGACTATATAGGGCTTCTCCATCTGCAGCTACAAAGAATAGAATCAATCTGATTTTGCTATTGACCATCTGGTGATGTCCATGTGCAGAGTCTTCTCTTGTGTTGTTGGAAGAGGGTGTTTGCTATGACCAGTGCATTCTCTTGGCAAAACTCTGTTAGCCTTTGCCCTACTTTGTTTTTTACTCCAAGGCCAAATTTCCCTATTACTTCAGGTATCTCTTGACTTCCTACTTTTGTATTCCATCCCCTATAATGAAAAGGACATCTTTTGGGGGTGTTAGTTTTTAAAGGTCTTGTAGGTCTTCATAGAACCACTCCAGCTTCTTCAGCATCACTGGTCGGGGCATAGACCTGGATTACTGTGATTGTGAATGGTTTGCCTTGGAAATGAACAGAGATCATCCTGTTGTTTTTGAGACTGCATCCAAGTACTGCATTTCAGACTCTGTTGTTGACTATGATGGCTGCTCCATTTCTTCTAAGGAATTCTTGCCCACAGTAGTAGATATAACGGTCATATGAGTTAAATTCACCCATTCCAATCCATGTTAGTTCACTGATTCCTAAAATATCAATGTTCACTCTTGCCATCTCCTGTTTGACTACTTACAATTTACTTTGATTCATGTACCTAACATTCCAGATTTCTATGTAATATTGCTCTTTACACCATGGACTTTACTTCCATCACCAGTCCACAGTTACATGATAAGTAGATAAGAGGCTGTTGAAATCAACTTAGTTGAAAGGATTACAACCTGAAAATCATCAAGAACTTCTTCTCATTATCTAAGGACTGGAGAAACTACCAGTTAGGTATTGGGGGAGGATGGGTGTTAGATTATGATTCATTTTGATGAAATTAGTTTCAAGTGATTGTTATACATTATTACTGCATCTCAATTTCTTTAATTACAAAAGTAGGGATAATATGTGCCCTGCTTACCATCTAGACTTTGGAAAGGAGTTGACTATGCAAACACATTCTAAGCCAAAAAGTGTTAAAATACTCTAGAGCAAAAACAACTTTTGATTCTCTGATTTTTCAGGAACAGGGATTTTTCTAGGCAGCAGTCTCATGCTCCACCTTTAGCATGATAACTTCCAGGTGGAGTGAATTTACCTAGTTGAAGAGCTCAAAATAAAGTGTCAGGCAGGCCACTCCCCTTCTTTTGAGAGCAGGCATGAGGAGGTTCACATTCTGAGTCTCCTTCA
Organism: Cervus elaphus; assembly: GCF_910594005.1. Classification (NCBI taxonomy): domain Eukaryota; kingdom Metazoa; phylum Chordata; class Mammalia; order Artiodactyla; family Cervidae; genus Cervus; species Cervus elaphus. The sequence goes on along the minus strand of NC_057833.1, from coordinate 5,519,093 downwards.
AGGTTACAGGAGCAAGTCTCCATGCAAAGGCCTTCAGTTTTGAAGACGGCTTATGACTTCTGTAGTCTCATATGAACTCAGCTGGGAAAAGGTAGGAGTTAAGTCCCTAATTCAGTGGATCTGTACCAGCAGACACACAACTATGTCCCTTTCTAATAGCTAAGAAGCTGGGTTTTACCTTGTATCTGGCTGAAACGTTTGCTTCTATCCCATCTTTTTAAAGAACACTGGGAGAAAAAAAAAATTTACTCTTTATTGTGCCCCTTCAAATGCTAATAAAAGCTAAAATATTGTTTTTTGCAACATTATTTCCATTTGTTGCTATTACAGTCTGCATCTGTGTTCAGTCATAATCCCTTCTCTTTCCTTGAATCACTGCTATCTGTGAAATAACTATAATTGTTTTCAGAGTCCAAGATTTAACTTGCATTTTTTTTTATCATGTGGCATATACTCAATTAAGCAAACATTTTTATGTGGCTACTAAGTGTCTGACAAGCGTTCAACTTGGGGGATCAAAAGAATAGTGTTCTTAAAACAATGCTTGTATCCTGGTTGTTTTTTATCAAAGTTTCTTTGTGGGAACTCATTTTATGTTCTGATGTCAGCAATGTTAATGGGGAAAAAACAGCATCAAAGGCCTGCTGATTGTGTTTGTTTAATATAAAAACTAGATATTCTTTTCTTGCTGCAAAAAGCTTTATGGTTTCCATTTGGTCCAAGACTCGGGAGAGTGCTCCAAGGTGGTTAAAAAGCTGCCAAGTGGCTGCAGAGAGGGGGCTTCAGGCAGAAGTCGTTACACCAGAGGGACTCCTCAAAGGCCCCTGGGCTCCAAGCCCTCGAGTTGTGGTTGTGGGTGAGGCTTTAGAAGAGATTCTTGCCCAGCCTGCAGAGGTTGGTCAGGTGGTCATGCATGTTCTGGGTGAGTTTCACCTCCTCACCTAGGACGTGGCTCTCCAGGAAGCCACAGAGGTGGGAGTCTGTACGGGCAGAACTCAGGCCATGCAGATCCCAAAGGGACTGCTTCAGGTTCTTCTCCAAGAGAAGAGAGGCTTCCATAATGTCCTGTGTTTTACCCCACTCTTCTTGAGACGGCTTCTGCGTGTCATGGGGCAGGGTGCGGCCGCTGTGGTGGTTCTGCATTTTCAAGGGACGCTGGGTGCCCTCATGTTCCTCCTCATCCAATTCATGGAAAAAGTGGCCCACGCCCTACACAGCCACGTTGTCAAGGTTGAAATAGAAGCCCAAAGAGAGGGAGGTGTGGGAGGTCTGCAGATGCATGTTGACCAGGCAGTTATGACAGTGGCCTCTACCTTGGTGTAATAATTCTAATGAATCTGGGGGCTCATGGTTGATCAGTAATAAGGATTTAAGCTCAAAAAATGGTGTTGACTCGTCCCGGTGATTGAGGACAGCTGAGTGGCTGATTCTGAAATTTGCGACTAAAAGAAAAGTTGGAGGATAATCGGAGGCTGGAGTGAGGGATGCCCCTGGGTATGTTCCAGCCAAGCATTGTTGAAGCAAGAGACAGATCCACAGGACCTCTGAGTGCCTTGTCTCTTTTTTCACCTTTATATTCCAGTGTATCATCCAAAGATTTAGATTTCTCGTTCCAACTAGGCTGTAATCTTAAAGTTTCTTTTACTATTAGTTGCTTGTGAAAAGAGATATCTGATCATTAGTAATCATTATAACATCAATGTTTAAGTGAGAGAGAATAAAGACAAAGTGAAATAAACAAGCAAACAAAAACAGTTCAGTTTCTTTTCATTAAGAAAATGGAAGCAGGTGGCCTTTTAATTTTGGCAGCACTGCATGTCACATGGGATCTTAGTTCCCCAATCAGGGATTGAACCCACACTCCCTTCAGTGGAGGCAGGGAGTCTTAACCACGGGACCACCAGGGCTTTTTTCTTTTTTTAAATGATAGATGTAATTGACATGTATCATTATATACGCTCAAGTTTACAGCATTCAGTATTTGTGTAATATCGTGAAATGACCACCACAACAAGTCTAGTTAATGTATGCCCATCACTACATATACTTACAAATTTCTTTCTTTTTTGTGATGAGAATTTTAAAAATTTATTCTTAGCATACCAACTTTCAAATGTGTAATACAGGGTCATTAACTATAGTAACCATGCTGTAAATTACATCTCCAGGATATTTTATAACTGGAAGTGTGTACCTTTTGATTCCCTTCACCCATTCTACACACCCTTCACCCACCACTCAATGGCAACCACCGGTCCCTTCTTTGAATCTATAAACTTTTTCATTATTGTCTGTTTTTAAGATTTCACACATGAGAACATACAGTATTCGTCTTTCTCTGACTTATTTCACTTGTCATAATGCCCTTAATTTCCATTGATGTTATTGCAAATGGCAAGATTTCATTCTATTTATGGCTGCATAATATTGCACTGTGCATATACATATACCACATCTTTATCCATTTATGTGTGTGTATACATATGTATAAATATTTGATTTCTTATTCCAAAAACACACTCACACTATACATATATGGCCTGTCCAGGTGGCTCAGTGGTAAAGAATCCACTTGCTAAACAGGAGATGCAGGTTTGATCCCTGGATCAGGAAGATCTCCTGGAGAAGGAAATGGCAACCCACTCCAGTATTCTTGCCTGGGAAATCCCAGGGACAGAGGAGCCTGGTGGGCTATAGTACATGGGGTTGCAAAAGAATTGGACATGATTTAGCAACTAAACAACTATACACACACACACACACACACATATACACACACACACTCACACACACATCTTCTTTATCCATCAGTGGACACTTAAATTTTTCTGTATCTTGGCTCTGCTGCAATGAACATGAAAGTTTAGATAAGTTTTCCAGCTAATGTTTTTATTTTCTTTGGATAAATACCCCGATGTGGAATTGCTGGATTGTACGGTAGTTCTAATTTTAATTTTTTGAGGAACCTCCAAACCGTTTTCCATAGTGGCTACACCAGTTTGTATTCCCACCAACAGTGCATGGGAGTTGCCTTTTCTACACATCCTTACCAACACTTAACATTTCTTACCCTCTTTATAAAAGCCTTTCTAATGTGTAAGGTGATATCTCATTGTGGTTTTTGATTTGCATTTCTCTAAACTCTGGGAACTGGTGATGGACAGGGAGGCCTGGCGTGCTGCGACTCATGGGGTCGCAAAGAGTCAGACATGACTGAGTGACTGAACTGAACTGAAAGATTAGTGATGTTGAACATCTTTTTATGCACCTGTTGGCCATCTGTATGTCCTCTTTGGAAAAAATGTCTATTCAGATCCTCTTCCAGTTTTTAAATCAGATTGTTTGGGATTGTTTGCCAATGAGTTATGTGAGTTCTTTATATAGTAAATATTTGACATAAGAAGCCCTTATCTGATACATGATTTGCAGATATTTTCTCCCATTTATAGCTTTTGCCTTTTAGTTTTGTTGATAGTTTGCTTTGCTGTGCAGGGGCATCTTAGCTTCTTGCAGCTGCACTTGCTTATTTTTATTTTTCTGTCTTTGTTTTTGGTGCCAAATCCAAAAAAATCATCATCAAGACCAATGTCACGTGGTTCACTGCCTTGTTTTCTCCGGGAAGTTCTATGATTTCATGGTTTACATTCAAGCGCCTAATCCCTTGAGTTACTTTTCGTGTATGGTGTAAAATATCGTCTAGTTTCATTCTTTGACAGATAGCTGTCTGGTTTTCCCAGCACTATTTATTGAAGAGTCTTTCTGCCCATTTTATATTCTTGCCTCCTTTGTCATACATAAATTGCTCATAAATATGCAGGTTTATTTATGGGCTCTCTATTTTCTTTCATTGATCTGTGTGTCTCTTTTTATGCCAATATCACTCTGTTTTGATTACTATAGTCTGTAACAGTATCAGAAATCAGGGAGCATGATACCTCCAGTTTTGTTTTTTCTCAATATTTCTTCAGTTATTGGGGGACATTTTGTGGTTCAAAGCAAATTTTAGAACTGTGTGTTCTATTTCTGTGAAAAATGCCATTGAAATTTTGATAAGGATTGTGTTAAAATCTGTAGGTTACTTGGGTTAGTATGGGCATTTGAACAGTATTCTTCCAACCAATGATCATGGAATCTTTTCACTTATTTGTGTCCTCTCTAATTTCTTTCATTAATATTTTGTAGTTTTCAGTGTATAGGTCTTTCACCTTTTCAGTTAATTTCATGCCTAGGTATTTTATCCTTTATAAGGCAATGTAAATGAGATTAATTTCTTAATTTCTCTTTTCAATAGATCATTCTTGGTGTATTCAACTGATTTTTGTGTTCTGCAATGTTACTGAGTTCACTTATTCTAATACTTTTTTGGTGGGGTTTTTAGGGTTTTCTATAATTTGTCATCCAAAAATAGTGACGGTTTTACTTTTTCCTTTCCAATTTAAGTGACTTTTCTTTTTCTTGTCTGATTTATGTGGCTAGGATTTCCAATACTATGTTGAAAAAGAGTGACAAGAGGGAGCATCCTTGACTTGTAACTGATGTTAGAGGAAAAGATTTCAGCTCATCACTGTTGAGTATATTATTAGCTGTGGGCCTGTCATATATGGCCTTTATTCTATTGAGGTACATCCCCTCTTTACCCAGTTTGTTGAAGTTTTTATTATAAATAGATGCAAATTTTGTAAAGCTATTTTTCTGCATCTGTTGAGATAACTGTGTGATTTTTATCATATGTTTTGTTAATGTGGTATGTCATGTTGATTTTGTGGGTATGGAGCCATTACTGCATCCCTAGAATAAATCTCAGTTGACCATGGGGTATGATCCTTTTAATGTTTTGTTGAATTTGGTCTGTTAATATTTTGTTGAGCATGTTTCAGTTCAGTTCAGTTGTTCAGTCATGTCCGACTCTTAGCGACCCCATGGACTGCAGCACTCCAGACCTCCTTGTCCAGCTCCAACTCCCGAAGTTTCCCAAACTCATGTCCATCAAGTCGGTGATGCCATCCAACCATCTCATTCTTTGTCGTCCCTTCTCCTCCTGCCTTCAATCTTTCCCAGCATCAGGGTCTTTTCAAATGAGTCAGCTCTTCACATCAGGTGGCCAAAGTATTGGAGTTTCAGCTTCAGCATTAGTCCTTCCAACAAACACCCAGGACTGATCTCCTTCAGGATGGACTGGTTGGATCTCCTTGCAGTCCAAGGGACTCTCAAGAGTCTTCTCCAACACCACAGTTCAAAAGCATCAATTCTTCAGTGCTCTGCTATCTTCACAGTCCAACTCTCACGTCCATACGTGACCACTGGAAAAACCATAGCCTTGACTAGATGGACCTTTGTTGACAAAGTAATGTCTCTGCTTTTTAATACACTGTCTAGGTTGGTCATAACTTTCCTTCCAAGGAGCAAGCATCTTTTAATTTCATGGCTGCAGTCACCATCTGCAGTGATTTTGGAGCCCAAAAAAATAAAGTCTTTCACTGTTTCCACTGTTTCCCCATCTATTTGCCATGAAGTGATGGGACCGGATGCCATGATCTTAGTTTTCTGAATGTTGAGCTTTAAGCCAACTTTTTCAGTCTCCTCTTTCACTTTCATCAAGAGGCCCTTTAGTTCTTCTTCACTTTCTGCATAAGAATGGTGTCATCTGCATATCAGAGGTTATTGATATTTCTCCTGGCAATCTTCATTCCAGCTTGTGCTTCATCCATCCCAGGGTCCTCATGATGTACTCTGCATATAAGTTAAATAAGCAGGGTGACAATATACAGCCTTGATGTACTCCTTTTCCTATTTGGAACCAGTCTGTTGTTCCATGTCCAGTTCTAACTGTTGCTTCCTGACCTGCTTATAGGTTTCTCAAGAGCTGGGTCACGTGGCCTGGTATTTCCATCTCTTTCAGAATTCTCCACAGTTTATTGTGATCCACACAGTCAAAGGCTTTGGCATAGTCAATAAAGCAGAAATAGATGTTTTTCTGGAACTTTCTTGCTTTTTCAATGATCCAGCAGATATTGGCAATTAGATCTCTGGTTCCTCTGCCTTTTCTAAATCCAGCTTGAACATCTGGAAGTTCACATATTACTGAAACCTGGCTTGGAGAATTTTGAGCATTTTTTTACTAGTGAGTGAGATGAGTGCAATTGTGCGGGAGTTTGAGCATTATTTGGGATTGCCTTTCTTTGGGATTGGAATGAAAACTGACCTTTTTCAGTCCTGTGGCCACTGCTGAGTTTTCCAGATTTGCTGGCATACTGAGAGCAACATTTTCACAGCATCATCTTTTAAGATTTGAAATAGCTCAACTGGAATTCCATCACCTCCACTAGCTTTGTTCATAGTGATGCTTCCTAAGGCCCACTTGACTTCACATTCCAGGATGTCTGGCTCTAGGTGAGTGATCACACCATCGTGATTATCTGGGTCATGAAGATCTTTTTTGTACAGTTCTTCTGGGTATTCTTGCCACCTCTTCTTAGTATCTTCTGCTTCTGTTAGGTCCATACCATTTCTGTCCTTTATCGAACCCATCTTTGCATGAAATGTTCCCTTGGTATCTCTAATTTCCTTGAAGAGATCTCTAGTCTTTCCCATTCTATTGTTTCCCTCTGTTTCTTTGCACTGATCACTGAGGAAGGCTTCTTATCTCTCCTTGCTATTCTTTGGAATTCTGCATTCAAATAGGTGTATCTTTCCTTTTCTCCTTGCCTTTCACTTCTCTTCTTTTCACAGCTGTTTGTAAGGCCTCCTCAGACAGCCGTTTTTCTTTTTTGCATTTCTTTTTCTTGGGGAAGGTCTTGATCCCTGTCTCCTGTACAATGTCATGTACAGTGTCCTAGTTCATCAGGCACTCTGTCTATCAGATCTAGTCCCTTAAATCTATTTGTCACTTCCACTGTATAATCTTAAGGGATTTAATTTAGGTCATACCTGAATGGTCTAGTGGTTTTTCCCCCCTTTCTTCAATTTAAGTCTGAATTTGGCAATAAGGAATTCATGATCTCAGCCACAGTCAGCTCCCAGTATTGTTTTTGCTGACTGTATAGAGCTTCTCCATCTTTGGCTGCAAAGAATATAATCAATCTGATTTCACTGTTGACCATCTGATGATGTCCATGTGTAGAGTCTTCTCTTGTGTTGTTGAAGAGGGTGTTTGCTATGACCAGTGTGTTCTCCTAGCAAAACTCCATTAGCCTTTGCCCTGCTTCATTCTGTACTCCAAGGCCAAATTTTCCTATTACTCCAGGTGTTTCTTGAGTTCCTCCTTTTGCATTGAAGTCCCCTATAATGAAAAGGACATCTTTTGGGGGTGTTAGTTCTAAAAGGTCTTGTAGGTCTTCATAGAACCGTTCCACTTCAGCTTCTTCAGTGTTACTGGTCGGGGCATAGACTTGGATTACTGTGATAGTGAACGGTTTGCCTTGGAAATGAACAGAGATCATTCTGTCATTTTTGAGATTGCATCCAAGTACTGCGTTTCGGACTCTTTTGTTGACCATGATGGCTACTCCATTTCTTCTAAGGGGTTCTTGCCCATAGTAGTAGATATAACGGTCATCTGAGTTAAATTCACCCATTCCAGTCCATCTTAGTTCGCCGATTCCTAGAATGTCGGTGCTCACTCTAGCTGTCTCCTGTTTGACCACTTCCAATTTGCCTTGATTCGTGGACCTAACATTCCTGGTTCCTATGCAATATTGCTCTTTAAAGCGTGTTTACATCTATGTTAATCAGGGGTATTGACCAGCAACTTTCTTTTCTTTTGGGGTCCTTATCTGGGTTTGGCATCTGAGTGATGTTGGCCTCCTAAAATTAGTTTTAGATTGGCTCATTCTTTTCTATTTTTTGAACTTGAGAGGAATTAGTATTAATTTTTCTTTAAATATTTGTTAGAATTCACCAGTGAAGCCATCATGCCATGGATATTTGTTGAGAGATTTTTTTGACTACTGATTCAGTATCCTTACTAGAAATTGGTTTATTTAAACTTTCTATATTTCATTATTCTGTTTGGTAAGTTGTATGTTTCTAGGCTATTTTTAAACTTTTTTCTTCTAAGTTGTCCAGTTTGTTGGCATATAGTTGTTCATGGTCACCTTTTATGATCCTTTATAGATCCTGTGTAGTATCAGGGGTAATGTCCCCTCTTTCACTTTGGTTTTATGAGTCCTGCCTCTGTTTCTCAGTGAATCTAGCTAAGGTTTGTCTATTTTGTTTAGCTTTTTAAACAGCCAGTTCTTAATTTTATTGATATTTTTTATCGTGTTTTTAGTCTCTTTCATTATTTTCGCTCCACCTTTGTTTCCTTTTCTACTAACTTTTAGACTTAGTTTTTCTTTTTCTAGTTCCTTGAGGTGTGAAGTTATGTGTTTATCCAAGATGTTTCTTGATGTAGGCATTTTTCACTAGAAATTTTCCTGTTATACTGCTTTTGGTGCAACCCTTAATTTTGGTATATCATATTTTCATTTGTCTCAAGTTATGTTTTTATCTCTTTTTTTATTTTTCTTTGACCCATTGGTTATTCACTAGCATGTTGTATAATCTTCACATATTTGTGAATTTTTCAGTTTTCTCCTGGTAATTATTTTTGTTTTGTAATGTTGTGGTCAAAAAAGATTATGATTTTAAATCTATTAAGATATATTTTGTGGACTAATATATAATTTATCCTGAAGAATGTACTATATACTCTTGAGAAGATGTATATTCTGTTGCTTTTGAACAGAGTTTTTTGTATATGTCTTTTAAGTGTATCTGGTATAACATGTTATTAAGGCCAATATTTTCTTATTGATTTTTTTTTTTTTTGGTCTACATGATCTATTCATTGAAGAAAGATGGAATATTAAATCCCTTAATGTTGTATTATTGTCTGTTTCTCTTTTTGTTGTTGCTCCATCACCCAGTCGTGTCTGACTCTTTGAGACCCCATGGACTGCAGAATGACAGGCCTCCCTGTCCCTCACCACCTCCTGAAGTTTGCCCAGGTTCATGTCCTTTGCATCTCTGATGCCATCCAACCATCTCATCCTCTGACATCCTCTTCTCCTTCTACCCTCAATCCTTCCCAACATCAGGGCCTTTAAAAATGAGTCAGCTGTTGGCATCATTTCTCCCTTTAGGTCTGTTAATACTTGCTTTATATCTTTAAGTGTTCCAATTTTAGGTGTATAAATATTTACAAATCCTACAGCTTCTTGTTCAATTGACCTATTTATTATTGAGTAAAGGCTTTTATTACAGTCTTTGTCCTAAAATCTATTTTTTCCTGTTTTTCTTCATTTTCCTTCTCTTTTCTCATATATGCATTAGATAAAACAACCACTTCTTCCAGCCTTGAAGGCGTAGCCTCATACAGGTGATCAGCCTTGTCCTAGCTCTTGATTGTCTCTCAAAGCTCTGATTACCCAAGGAGCCAACTTCATTCCTAGTGGCTTCCCATAGTTGAAGGTGTGCTAAAACCTGTCAGTGTCCCCATGGGGAGGAGTTCAGTTGGCACCTAGATTCAAGGTGACTAGAAACCAGACTCTCATCAAGCAGGTTTTAAAGTATGCAAATATAGCTTTAAGAGGAAAACCATGGAATGGCATGACCGTCTCTTCCGACTGCATTGAGCTCTAGGGTAACAGTTAAGGATTGTTTTATTGTTTGTTACCATCCTGTTGAATCTGAGAACACACAGTCCTACTAGCCACCAAATCTAAGCTGTCAAGGGATGTGTCTTCTAGGTGGAAGCCACAAAAACCAGGACCCCAGATTCTACACAAGCTCCTTTCTCAGTGACACCAGCACCTTGGGTCAGGGCAAAGGGGGAGCACAGAGATAACACCCATCTGTCTCCCCAGTCTCTGGAGAGGATAGTACTAAGTCCTTAGATCTGTGTTTAATTATAAACCATCAGGCCACATGTAGAAAGATAAGCATTCACAGAAAGATTCGGAGTGTATTTTAGTCTACTATCTCTGTGCTCTGCTTAAAAACTGTTTCTCCACTTGCTACAGTGCTCTGGGACTTGCAAACATAGACCCTGCTGGCCACCAGAGCCGGGTGACCAATGGATGTTCCCTGGGTGGAAGCTGCAAAAAGGGGCGGCACCAGATGTGTGTACAAATTCCTCTCCGAGACATACTGGTGACTGGCAGTGAGGCAGAGAAAGAAGATGAAGATATTACCTACTACCCAAGGTCTTTGGAGAGGGTTATAGGAGGTCCTTACATGTATTTTTAGTTAGAAGTCTGCTCTCAGGTCATAGTTATGAAGATAAGTAAACAGGACTCTTTCACAGGCAGACAGAGCATTTTTCAATCAGCTGCCTCAGCTCTGGACCTTAGGAGTAGCCAAATAAGTCTGTGCAAGCCCTCAAAGAATTGTTTCTCACTAGAGTCTTGTGGGGCTTGTGGACACATTGGTTTTCAAAGCTAGACCTTTTGGGGACTCATCTCTTAAGATCAGGTCTTAAAAGTTGGGATGCCTGATACAGAGTTCAAATCAGTAGCTCCTCAGGGAGAAACAGAGACACCCCTGATAGCTCAGTTGGTAAAGAATCCTCCTGCAATGTAGGAGAGCCTGGTTCAATTCCTAGGTCAGGAAGATCCTCTGGAGAAGGGATAGGCTATCCACTCCAGTACTCTTGGGCTTTCCTTGTGGCTCAGCTGGTAAAGAATCTGCCTGCAATTTGGGAGACCTGGGTTTGATCCCTGGGTTGGGAAGATCCCCTGGAGAAGGGAAAGGCTACCCACTCCAGTATTCTGGCCTGGAAAATTCCATGGACTGTATAGTCACAGTCACAAAGAGTCAGACACAACTGAATGACTTTCACTTCCACTTTCTTTTCAGAGAAACACTAAGACTTGTGTGTTCCCTTCCACTTGTAGGTCTCCATGCCAGGGGTGGGGATTACAATGAGATTGTGTCTCTGCCTCTCCTACTTATTTCAGTGTGAGGGTTTCTCATTTACGCAATGTGTAGGAATTGCCCACCTAGTTTTCAGGTTTCTTTCAGAGGAAATTATTCTACATGTAGCTGTAGAAGTGGCGTGTCAGTGAAAGAAGGTCAGTTTAGGATACTCCCACATGACCATCTTGAACTAGAACTGCTGGCCCAGGCTTTTTAAGCTTTATGTCATGATTGTTAAATAAATATACTCAAGAAACAGTAAAACAAACAATAATAGACTTCCATGGTCTTTATGCTTCTGGTGGTCACAGAAGAGAAACATCATAGTTGTGAGCAACTTCTAAGAGTATAAAATATTTTTTATTAGATGTGTCTCAGAATGAGCCTTTGACTCTGCCTCTGAAGATTAGGTGCAGGTCCTTCCAAAGACCTGGAATTAGATGTAAACTTTGACCACTTTTAAAGATCTCATAAGCATATGTCTCTGCTAACTCATGGGATCAGGAAAAGTGGGGAGTAAATATTAGAGTGATTTGAAACCTAGGAAGCAGGAGAAACCATGAGAGAGATTCTAGGTGCTCTGGTTATTTCAAATCCCTTGGCCTGGCTAAACTACATCTCAGGCAGGCTACATAGAGAACGTATGGCTGTAATTACTGAATCACTGTGGGTAATCATTGGGAAACCATGGAAAACAGGAGAGGTGCCCGGAGACTGAAGAATGGAAAGTGTTGCTCCAGTTTTCAGAAGAGGAAGTTAGATTTATTGAACTACAGATCACAGGGCTGACAAAAATCCTAGAAGGGTTACGTTTTTAAAAAGAATACCTGAACATTTAGAAAAGGAAGCATGAAGACCAGAATTAGAATGGCTTCATCAAGAACAGGTCACTGCAGACTAACCCAACGTTTTACCCCCCACCAAACTCTTTTACCCCAAAAATATGTTTTAACCACCCAAAAATCTTCCCTTAGGGGCTCTCCATATTAAATGCATTGAAATAGACCCAATCAAGTGCTGTCATTGGAAATAGTAAATGCTAGAAGAGAAAATAAATTCCTCTAGTTTCTTTGTTCTCTGAAATTTTACATTTTTTTCACTAGTTATTTTTTTAAATTTATTTATTTATTGAAGAATAATTGCTTTACAGAGTTTTGCTGTTTTCTGTCAAGCCTCAACATGAATCAGCCATAGGTATACATAATATCCCCTCCCTTTTGAACCTCTCTCCCATCTCCCTCCCCCATCCCACCCCTCTAGGTTGATACAGACCCCCTGTTTGAGTTTCCTGAGCCATACAGCAAATTCCTGTTGGCTCTCTATTTTATATATGGGAATGTAAGTTTCCATGTTACTGTTTCCATACATCTCACCCTCTCCTCTCCTCTCCCCATGTCCATGAGTCTATTCTCTATGTCTGCTTCTCCACTGTTGCCCTGTAAATAAATTCTTCAGTACCATTTTTCTATATTCCATATATATGCATTAGAATATGGTATTTATCTTTCTTTTTCTGACTCACTTCACTCTGTCTAATAGGTTCATCCACCTCATTAGAATGGACTCAAATATGTTCCTTTTTATGGTTGAGTAATTGATGCTGACGCTGAAGCTGAAACTCCAATACTTTGGCCACCTCATGCGAAGAGTTGACTCATTGGAAAAGACCCTGATGCTCAGAGGGATTGGGGGCAGGAGGAGAAGGGGACAACAGAGGATGAGATAACTGGTTGGCATCACCGACTCGATGGACATGAGTTTGAGTAAACTCCAGGAGTTGGTGATGGACAGGGAGGCCTGGCGTGCTGCAATTCATGGGGTTGCAAAGAGTCAGATATGACCGAGCAACTGAACTGAACTGAATATTCCATTATGTATATGTACCACAACTTCTTTATCCATTCTCTGTCGATGGACATTTACATTGCTCGATGTTCTAGCTATTGTAAATAGTGGTGCAATGAACAATGGGATACATGTTTCTCTTTCAATTTTGGTTTCCTCAGGGTATATGCCTAAGAGTGGAATTGCTGGGTCATATGGTGGTTTTATTTCTAGTTTTTTAAGGAATCTTCATACCATTTTCCATAGAGGCTGTATCAATTTACATTCCTACCAACAGTGCAAGAGCGTTCCCTTTTCTCCACACCCTCCCCAGCATTTATTGTTTGTAGACTTTTTGATGAGGGCCACTCTGACCAGTGTAAGGTGATATCTCATTGTAGTTTTGACTTGCATTTCTCTAATAATGAGTGATATTGAGCATCTTTTCATGTGTGTGTTAGCCATCTGTTTGTCTTCTTTGGAGAAATGTCTGTTTAGGCCTTTTCCCCACTTTTTGATTGGGTTGTTTGCTTTTCTGGCATTGAGTTGTATGAGCTGCTTGTATATTTTGGAAATTAATCCTTTGTCAGTTGTTTCATTTGCTATTATTTTCTCCCATTCTGAGGATTGCCTTTTCACCTTGTTTATAGTTTCCTTTGCTGTGCAAAAGCTCTTAAGTTTAATCAGGTCTCACTTGTTTACTTTTGTTTTCATTTCTATTACTCTAGGAGGTGGGTCATAGAGGGTCTTGCTTTGATTTATGTCATCGAGTGCTCTGCCTATGTTTTTCTCTAAGAGTTTTATAGTTTCTGGCCTTACATTTAGGTCTTTAATCCATCTTCAGTTTATCTTGGTGTGTGGCGTTAGAAAGTATTCTAATTTCATTATTTTACATGAAGTTGTCCAGTTTTTCCAGCACCATTTATTGAAGAGGCTATCTTTGCCCCATTGTATATTCTTGCCTCCTTTGTCAAAAATAAGGTACCCATAGGTGCAGGGGTTTATTTCTGGACCTTCTATCTTGTTCCATTGATCTGTATTTCTGTTTTTGTGCCAGTACCATACTGTCTTGATGACTGTAGTTTTGTAGTATAATCTGAAGTCAGGAAGGTTGATTCCTCCAGCTCCATTCTTCTTTCTCAAGACTTCTTTGGCTATTTGGGGTCTTTTGTGTTTCCATATGAATTTTGAAATTTTTTTTTCTAGTTCTGTGAAAAATGCCATTGGTAATTTGATAGGGATTGCATTAAATCTGTAGATCTCATTTGGTGGTATAGTCATTTTCACAATATTGATTCTTCCTATGCAGGAACATGGAATATCTCTCCATCTGTTTATGTCATCTTTTATTTCTTTCATGAATGTTTTATAATTTTCTGTGTACAGTTCTTTTGTCTCCTTAGGTAAGTTTATTCCTATATATTTAATTCTTTTTGTTGCAATTGTGAATGAGATTGATCCCTTAATTTCTCTTTCTGATTTTTCATTGTTATTATATAGAAATGCAAGTGATTTCTGTGTATTGATTTTGTATCCTGCAACGTTGCTAAATTCACTGATGAACTCTAGTAATTTTCTGATACTATCTTTAGGGTTTTCTACGTACAGTATTATGTCATCTGCAAACAGTCAGAGCTTTACTTCTTCTTTTCCAATCTCGATTCCTTTTATTTCTTTTCCTTCTCTGATTGCTGAAGCTAGGACCTCCAAAATTATGTTGAATAATAGTGGTGAAAGTGGACACCCTTGTCTTGTTCCTGATCTTAGGGGGAAGCTTTCATTTTTTCACCATTGAGAATAATGTTTGCTGTAGGCTTATCATATATGGCCTTTACCATGTTGAGGTAGCTTCCGTCTGTGCCCATTTTTTGAAGTGTTTTAATCATAAATGGGTGGGTGCTGAATTTTGCCAAAGGCCTTTTCTGCTTCTGTTGAGATTATCATATGGTTTTTATCTTTCAATTTGTTAATATGGTGTATCACATTGATTGATTTCTGTATATTGAAGAATCCTTGCATCCCTGGAATAAACCCAACTTGATCATGGTGTTTAAGCTTTTTGATTTGTTGCTGAATTCTGTTTGCTAAAATTTTGTTGAGGATTTTTGCATCTATGTTCACCAGTGATATTGGCCTGTAGTTTTCTCTTTTGGTGTTGTCTTTGTCTGGTTTTGGTATCAGAGTAATGGTGGCCTTGTAGAATGAGTTTGGAAGTGTTCCTTCCTCTGAGACTTTTTGGAAGAGTTTTAGAAGGATATGCATGAGCTCTTCCCTAAATGTTTGACAGAATTCTCCTGTGAAGCCATCTGGTCCTGGGCTTTTGTTTCTTGGGAGATTTTTGATCACAGCTTCAATTTCAGTGCTTGTAACTGGGTTGTTGATAATTTCTATTTCTTCCTGGTTCAGTCTTGGAAGATGAACTTTTCTAAGGTTATCTATTTTATTGGCAAATAGTTGTTCATTAATAGTCTCTTATACTCTTTTGTATTTCTGCATTGTCTATTGTAACCTCTCCTTTTTAGTTTCTAATTTTGTTGATTTGATTCTTCTCTCTTTTTTCTTGAGGAGTCTGGCTAAGGGTTTGTCAATTTTGTTTTTCTTCTCAAAGAATCATTTTTTAGTTTTATTAATCTTTACTATTGTTTCTTTCATTTCTTTTTCATATGTCTGCTCAGATCTTTATGATTTCTTTCCTTCCACTAATTTTGGGGGGGTTTTTTTTGTTCTTCTTTTTCTGATTGCTTTCAGTATAAAGTTAGATTGTCTATTCAACATTTTTCTTGTTTCTTGAGGAAGGATTGTATTGCTATAAGCTCCCCTCTTAGAACTGCTTTTGCTGCATCCCATAGGTTTTGAGTTGTGTTTTCATTGTCACTTGTTTATAGAAATTTCCCTTTTGATTTCTCCAGTAACCTGTTGGTTAGAAATGTGTTGTTTAATTTCCATGTGTTTGTGTTTCTTACAGGTTTTTTTTCTTGTAATTGATATCAGTGTCATAGTTGTGGTCAGAGGAGATGCTTGATATGATTTCAATTTTCTTAAATTTACTGAGGTGTGATTTGTGATCCAAGATGCAGTCTATGCTATAGAATGTTCCATGTGCACTTGAGAAGAAGGTGTGTGTATTCTTCTGCATTTGGATGGAATGTCCTGAAGATATCAAAAGATCCATCTCATCTAATGTATCATTTAAGACTTGTGTTTCCTTATTAATTTTCTGATGGGTGAGGTGGTAATCCTGTCTGCTGATGATTGGGTTTGTGTTTTTGTTTTGTTTCATGTTTAGATGAGGCATCCTACACAGGGTGTTACTGATGGTTGGGTGATGCCAAGTCTTGTATTCAAGTGGTTTCTTTTGTATGAGGTCTCACTGTTTGATACTCCCTAGGGTTAGTTCTCTGGTAGTCTAGGGTCTTGGAGTCAGTGCTCCCACTCCAAAGGCTCAGGGCTTGGTCTTTGGTTAGAAACAGAGAGTCTACAAGTGGTTTGTTACGGCATTGAGATTAAAACAAATATCCAAAAACGAGAAACCAAAGATGAATCCCAGACAAACGGCAATTACAAAATTAGGCAAATAATAATTAAAATAATGGAATATACACATATACATATATACCCATGAGCAAAGTGAAAACAGTCCAACAAAAATAAAGTATAATAGATTTATCTGGCAAACAAAGGAAATAAAAAATTGTATTTACCAGTTAAGAACAAAACTAACTTAAGCACAAACTGGAAAGCAAAACTAAAGCAAGGTGCCAAGTTGGGAATAAAGCAACGAAAGCAAAACTAACAAATATTTTGAGAGGAAAGGAAAGAAGAAAGAATAGATATGCAAAATTAAATAGAGGTAGATGAAGAAGATTTATGTACATTAAAGATTAACTGCAAGGGGAAAAGAACAGTAAGAAAGGCAAACAAAGGAATAAATGTAGAAAAATATAATAGGTTTTAAAAAATTAAAATTATAAAACAGAGAAAAGAGAAAAAAGAGGAAGGAGAACAAAAAAAGGGTACAGTTATTTTATTTTAATTCTCATTTTCATCAGCAATGACATTTTATACAAACAGCTATGTACCTTCCTCTTATATAAGAATTATTTTTTCTCCTCAGGTGGTTTAGTACATCGCACACTTGTTTCTCTTATGTCCTGAAGCAGGCCATAAGAGAGAGAGAAAAGCTGATAACCACAACTAGTACTAAACATAATTCTTAACTATATCTTACATAAATGACATACATAGATTTTTGCTTTTAAGTGTTGAACTTTATTGTGTTTATTTTTTAGCTTTATTGGGGTATAGTTGACAAAATTGTAACATATTTAAAGGGTGCAATGTGATAGTTTCATATATGTATACATTGTGAAATGATTCCCATAATCAAAGAATAAATTAAATTTCTGTAGTTTTGGAATCTAGCCCTTACTAGGCCTGATGTTTTACAAAAGCAGTGGGACCCAGAATGACAGTTCTTACAGTCTTCAACAATGAACATAATTTGCCTGTGTTGTGATGTCAAAGAGGCTAACTAACCATAACTTAAGGATTAGACAAAACTAGAAGGATAGTTACTGTAATGTATTATAGAATTAAGACTTGAAACAGTCAACAGGTTGGAATAATGAGCCAAATTGAACAAAATGAATTTGAAAGGGGAAAATAAAAAAATAAAAATCCTTTTGAGCGTCTGTTCAAATTGGGTTCTTTGGATTCAACATCTCATTTAACAGGAACAAATGTTAAGCTTTATATTAGAATCAGACAGCAGATTTAAGATGGGGCTGGTGAAACCAGTTTTTGGGCATCTTCATGGACTTTTTCCAAGGCTGCCTTGTAGGGCCACAATGTTAGTGCTGCCAAATTAATACAGGGTGTCCAGTTAAGTTTGAATTTCAGATAAATAATGAATAACTTTTTGATTTGTCCCAAATATTGCATGCATTCTATATTTTTATTGGGTTGGCCAAAAAGTTAATTTGGGTTTTTTTTGAAATATCCAATCTTTGCTAGTTAAATCCTACACAGGGAAGAATAACTACCCTAGATTGGGGAGTCATCCTCTCTGCCCTATTGGTAGTCTTAGATCCACAGAGGAGGTTTACAAGTTACCAGCTCTACCTCCGCATCTTCCAGGACCCAGTGATAATCCTGTCCCAGAAGGACCTCAAAGAGTTATTTAGGCTCTCTGATGCCAAGGAAAAGGACGTGAATGAAATTCTGTCCTGATCCTCACTCGAAGCTTGTTGATAGACTTTATGAGATCATGAAGGTACACAACCTCCTCCCCTGCCCACAACAGGATTAGTGGAAGAGGTGCAACAGGAAACAGCAGTAGCTAAGACTTGGAGAACCTAGAAACAGAAGCTGCCAATGACATCCAGATTGAGAGCAAATGCTCCAATCATCTGCGGATCTCCCCCATTAAGTAGTGCCATCTCAGGGAAATTGGAGCGGGAGTTCCATGGGTGGCATTATCAGTCATGAGCTCTAAAGCTGAAGGAAACTTCACTAAACCATCAATACTTTAAAAATAAACTTGACTGACCATCCTAAGGAAAGACTGGATTAATTTTTTATTCTCTCCTTTGAAAACATTATGAAACTGCTGTGATAGGATATAGCAACTGAAGAATATACAACCAAAAAAGAAAAAAGTAGTTCAGAAGTATGTCAGGAGTTAATTTATTAAAATTATAATTAATTTTCTGGATTTGTGATATGTCTAAGATTTGTCCATCATTTATGTATTTGTAGTTTATTATAACTTTTAAATTTAAATATAATTTTCAAATTAATATGTCTCTAATTTTTATTCACAATGTCATATGCTTTCCTCTTAAAAGGCCTTCAAAATTGTATAAGATTTAAGCCCCACAAATGTTGGGTCAGTCCTTGAATAGACTAAATTAACAGAGTAAAGCTAAATACTACAGCTAAAGGACAGAATGCTGCCGCTGCTGCTAAGTCACTTCAGTCGTGTCCGACTCTGTGCGACCCCGTAGACGGCAGCCCTCCAGGCTCCCCCGTTCCTGGGATTCTCCAGGCAAGAACACTGGAGTGGGTTGCCATTTCCTTCTCCAATGCATGAAAGTGAGAAGTGAAAGTGAAGTTGCTCAGTCGTGTCTGACTCTTTGCAACCCCATGGACTGCAGCTCACCAGGCTCCTCTGTCCATGGGATTTTCCAGGCAAGAGTACGGGAGTGGGGTGCCATTGCCTAAAGGAGAGAATGAACAGAGTGAAAATGGATAACCAGCATCTGAGAGTCTATTACTATGTTTCAAGTTCATTGCTAATAATGCTAACTGATAAGCGCTTTCTATGTGCAAGTACTATGTAAAGAGCTTAACTCACGGCATTTTTGCATTTCATCAGCATGATACTGGGAGAAAAGCAGTCTGTAAGTACAGTCTCCAAGGTGGAGAGAAACTGAGGCTTAAAAATCAAGTAATTTGCTCAGGTTACACATCTATTCATTGCTGGAGATAAAATCCAAAGTGAGGTTACCAAAATGATACCCTTTCTTCTTCTCATTCACCTTCCTTTCTTTTACACCAGAAAAAAAACAACTTTTTGAGCAATTAATGCTGGGACTTCAATGTTCACGTGCTCCTTTATCAGTTAGTATTTCTATTGAGTATGTACGGTGTAAAGTAACTCAGAAGTTACCTTAAACTCCAAAGTATTTATAGGGACCTTTAAATATCTTTTCTTTTACTTGTATATAGAAAAGCCATTCGTCACTCTTCAAAAATGTATTGTCCCAGGAGAAATTCTGGGGTTTTGTTTTTTCACTGGGCATGGACTGCCTTACAGCCATCTTTGCTGAGAGAATTGCCTGTCTGAGGATGGAAGCAGTGTGGTGATTAAGTGAGCCAGAAGAGGGGTGCGTCCAGCTCCCAGTGGCGTCCTCTGGGCCATTCAAGCTAAGTGAGATGAAAATATTCCTATTTGCCTGATCCAGGTTGGAAGGGATTTTCTGTCACTTACATCTAGAAGAATTCTGACAGATACAAGTTTCCAAAGAGGAAAATGACTATTCTGGAATCAGTAGTGGTTTTTGCAGCCAGTGGAATAGAGTGATGCTCGCTGTTTTTGTCTTTAAATATTTTCTACAAATTTTAAAACTTAGATCTGTATGCTTTAGGTCAGGTCAACAAAAGCAAATCAGTGGCTTAATACTGGTCACTCACTTGCTGTCACCTTCACACATGCTTGGATGGAGATGACAGCAGGAAGGCACGCGCATCTTCAATGAGCATCTGATGCAAAGGTAGGAGGAAGGGCTTTCAGTGGGGAGTGGGTGATGGGGAGGAAGCATCATCTCATTAGAGACAGGCAGAATGATGAGGATGAAAGAAAGGAAAGGAAGAAGACTGAACTAAATCTGGAAGCAAATATTTCTGAAAAGGGGAAACCACATGAGATCGATTACAAGCATCAAGGAAAGAAATGACACTTTTTTTGTTTTAGTAGTGGAGGACCTAGAAGACCCTAAAGAACTTATACAGGGGAAAAAACAAAAATTAACCGATAAACCATAGATCAGAAATTACAGGAAGAGGCTAACCTTCAATTGACAATAAAAACTTTGCAGTAATTATAAAATCTATGAAGTAGATGCTATGAAGGATCTCGAAGACTTGAGGGTTTTAAAAGATACTAAACAATTAAAAATAACACAATATGGGGGTTTCCCTGGTGGCTCACAGATAAAATATCCACCAGCCAATGCAGGAGACGTGGATTCCATTCATGATCAGGGAAGATCCCACATACCTCGGAGCAACTGACCCTGTGTGCCCAACTATGGAGCCTGTACTCTGGAGTCCAGGAACCGCAGCTACTGGGCCCGCGTGCTGCAACTACTGAAGCCGGAGCACCTAGAGCCCACGCTCAGCTGCATGAGAAACCTGCACGTTGCAACTAGAGAGTGGCCCCCCGTTACCACAATTAAAGAAAGCCCATGCACAGCAGTGAAGACCCAGCATAGACAAAAATTAAATAAAAATTTAAAAAATAACAACATGAAGCATATCTACATTATATCAAGATTGTATGAAGAATTAGTTTGAAATAATTGTATTTCAGTCTAAATTGAGAATTGCATGAAAATTTCCTGGCTCAGAGGTACAGAATATGCCTGCCCATACAGGAGATGCAGGTTCGATTCCTGGGTTGGTAAGATCCCCTGGAGAAGAAAATGGCAACCCACTCCAGTATTCTTGCCTGGAAAATCCAATGGACAGAGGAGCCTGTGGGCTTTAGCTCATGGGGTTGCAAAAGAGTCAGATATTATTTAGTGACTAAGCAATCAAACAAACAAAAACCCAGTTCATTGACAGGGTTACATGAGTTGGGAAAAAGAAACAAGAAAGGCAAAGTGAGCCAAACAAGAAAGGCATGGATTGCAGAGTAAGGGGTTAGTGGCTGGTCAAGGGTTTGGGGCCAGATAATCTGAAAGACCAAGGATTTCTTGAAAAAGAACAAGATTTGCAGACATTTCATCTTTTAATGCCTTCACTCTGTTGTCTAATCCCTTCAGCATGTAGCTTAAATTTTTCCTTTGAGTTTTGCCAAATGTTACACTCAAAAGTATTGTGATCAAATGCTAGACATTTTATTCCTTAACACTAAAGTGCTCAAGTGACAAGGGGTCTTGGAGCAACAAAGGGTTAAGTTGATGTTGCAGGAAGAATGTTGTGATCCCAAGATATCTTCCCCCAGCTGTGTATGCTCTGTATCATCTGCTTCCCTGGTGGCTTGGTGGTAAAAAATCAGCCTGCCAATGCAGAAGACAGAGAAGCGGAGATATGGGTTTGATACCTGATCTGGGAGTAGGAAATGGCAACCCACTCCAGTATTCTTGCCTGCAGAATTCCATGGACAGAGGAGCCTGGTGGGCCCCAGTCTATGGGGTTACAAAGAGTCAGACTTGACTGAGCAACTAACACAAACTCATCCCTTTTTCTTGAGAGTCAGTGAGACAGTGGCTATGACTGAAAAAGCTATAATCTGGCTACTTTATATTTAAAAAGATGAAAGAGATTTTGCAGATATAATCAAATCCCAAATCAGTTTGAGTTCTTTAACAGGGAGATTATCTTTGGTAGGTTTGACCTAATCAGACGAGCTTTTAAAAAGGTTGGGTTCTTCCTGAAGAAGGGGGTTAGAAGGGTGAGAGGGTCACGTGGCATCTCAGCGTGTGGAGGGAGCCTCGTGGCGGGGACATGAGGACAGCACCTAGGAGCTGAGAGGTCCCCGGTCAACAGCCAGCAAGAAAACTGAGTCTTGCGTCCTACAACTTCAAAGAGCTAAGTTCTGCCAGCCACCTGAATGGTGTTGGAAGCAGATGTCTTCCCAAGTCAGCTTCTGCATGAGAATGCAGCTGCCTGGCACCTTGATTCCAGACCTTATGAGGCCCTTGTGAGCATCTGGCTAAAATGTGCCGGACTGCTCCCGACCAAAGAATTGTGAAACAATAGATTTGTGTTATTGTTCTCAAGCAGCTGAGTTTGTGGTAATTTCTTTCACAGCTACAGAAAACAGATACAATTAGGAAATTTGGCTGCTACTGTACTTTTTTTTAAATCTTGTTTTACTTGTGGTTATCTGTAGCTGCTGGGGTTACTAAATTGGAACTCAAACATATAATATGGATGTATATGAGCCGTGTTCTCTAGTGGAGTCTTAGATGTCCCTCTCTGAACTACATAAAAATATGTCAGGAAAAGCTGTATATAATAAGCATATGTGATGTGCTCCTAGAAATGCAATTTGTTTTGTTTTTGTTCAGTTGCTGAACAACTCTTTGTAACTGAACAACTCCAACTCTTTGTAACTCCAAGGACTGCAGCACACCAGGCTTTTCTGTAATTCACCATCCCCCCGAGTTTGCTCAAATTCATGTCCATTGAGTTGGTCATGCCATCCAACCATCTCATCCTCTGTCATCCTATCTCATCCTCTCATCCTTCTCCTGCTTGCAATCTTCCAGCATCAGGGTCTTTTCCAGTGAGCCAGATCTTTGCACCAGGTGGCCAAATATTTGAGCTTCAGCTTCAGCAGTATTCAGGATTGATTTCCTTTAGAATTGACTGGTTTGATCTCCTTGCAGTCCAAGGGGCTCTCAAAAGTCTTCTCTAGCACCACAATTTGAAAGATCAATGCTTCAGTTCTCAGCCTTCTTTAGGGCCCAACTCTCACATCTATATATGACTACTGGAAAAACTGTAGCTTTGACTATATGAACATCAGCAAAGTGATGTCTGTGCTTTTTAAATCACTGTTGAGGGTTGTCACAGCTTTCCCTCCAAGGAGCAAGCGTCTTTAATTTCATGGTTGTAGTCAGTGTCCACAGTGATTTTAGAATCCAAGAAAAGAAAACCTGTCACTGCTTCTAGTTTTCCTCCATCTATTTGCCATGAAGTGATGGGACCACATGCCATCATCTCAGTCTTTTGAATGTTGATTTTTAAGCCAGCTTTTTACTCTCCTCTTTCACCCTCATCAAAAGGATCTTTAGTTTCTCTTCACTTTCTGCCATTAGAGTGGTATCATCTACCTATCTGAGGTTGTTGATATTTCTCCTAACCTTCTTGATTCCAGCTTGGGATTCATCCAGCCTGGCATTTCACATGATGCACTCTGCATAGAAATTAAATAAGCAGGGTGTCAATATACAGCCTTGCTATACTCTTTTCCCAATTTTGAACCAGTGTATTGTTCCACATCTGGTTCTAACTGTTGCTTCTTGACCTGCATACAGGTTTCTCAGGAGGCAGGTAAGGTGGTCTGGTATTCCATCTCTGTAAGAATTTCCCACAGTTTGTTGGAAACGTAGTCAAAGGCTTTAGTGTAGTCAATGAAGCAGAATTGACTGCTTCTTTATTTCAGTTTTTATGGAATTCCCTTGCTTTTTCTATGATCCAACAGATGGTGGTAATTTGATCTCTAGTTCCTTCCTTTTCTAAATCGAATTTGTACATCTGGAAGTTCTCAGTTCATGTACTGTTGAAGCCTAGCTTGAAGGATTTTGCACGTTACATTGCTAGCATGTGAAATGAACACAACTGTACCATAGTTTGACCATTCTTTGGGATTGCCTTTCTTTGGGATTGAAAGGAAAGCTGACATTTTCCAGTCCTGTAGCCACTGCTGAGTTTTCCAAATTTGCTGGCATCTTGAGTGCAGCACTTTCACAGCATCATCTTTTAGGATTTGAAATAGCTCATCTGGAATTCCATCACCTCCATTAGCTTTGTTTGTAGTAGTATTTCCTAAGGCCCACTTGACTTCACACTCCAGGATGCCTGGCTCTAGGTGAGTGACCACACCATCATGGTTACCTGGGTCATTAAGACCCTTTTTGTACAGTTCTTCCATGTATTCTTGCCACCTCTTCTTAATCCCTTCTGCTTCTGTTAAGTTCTTACCATTTCTGACCTTTATGTGCCCATCTTAGAATGATATGTTCCCTTGGTATCTCTAATTTTCTTAAGAAATCTCTAGTCTCCCATTCTATTGCTTTTTGACAATAAGGGCTACTCCATTTCTTCTAAGGGAGTCTTGCCACAATAGTAGACATAATGGTCATCTGAATTGTATTCACTGAATCCTGTCCATTTTAGTTCACTTGATTTCAAAAATGTCAATGTTCACTCTTACCATCTCCTGGTTGACCACATCCAATTTACCTTGACACAAGGACCTAATATTCCAGGTTCCTATGCAATATTGTTCTTTACAGCATCAGACTTCACTTGCACCACTAGACTCATCCACAACTGGGTGTCGTTTCTGCTTTGACTCAGCCTCGTCATTCTTTCTGGAGCTTTTTCTCCACTCTTCCCCAGTAGCATATTGAACACCTGCCCACCTGGTGGGGAGGCTCATCTTCCAGTGTCCTGTCTGTTTGCCTTTTCATACTGTTCATGGGGTTCTCAAGGCAAGAATACTGAAGTGGTTTGCCATTCCCTTCTGCAGTGGACCACGTTTTGTCAGAACTCTCTACCTTGATGCCTCCATCTTGGATGGCCCTGAACGGCGTGGCTCATAGTTTCACTGAGTTACACAAGGCTGTGATCCATGTGATCATTTTGGTTAGTCGCTTTGACTGTGATTTTCATTCTGTCTGCCCTCTGATGGATGAGAGTAAGAGGCTTGTGGAAGCTTCCTGAAGGGATTGGCTGTTGGGAAAGTGGGTGAGGCCATGCTTAGTAAACTTTAATCCAGTTTTTTTTTGCTGAGAGCTAGGACTCTGCTCCCTCCCTGTAGTTTGGCCTGAGGCGGCCCATCCCTTGAGTCTGCAGTCCCTGTGGTAGTGCTAATGGCACTTCCTGCAAGAGGACTTAGGCCAACATGCCACACCTCCCAGGACTGCCGATACCAGTGCCCCTGACCCTAGAGCAGGCAACTGCCGACCCACACCTCTGCAGGAGACCCCAAACACTCAGAGGCAGGTCAGCTCAGCCTCTTGTGGGATCGCTTCTCCTTTTTCTTGGGTCCTGGAGTGCACAAGGCTTTGTTTGTGCCTTCCAAGAGTCTCTGTTTCCCCCAGCGCTGCGGAAGTTCTGTAATCAAACATGCGACCTTCAAACCTGGAGATTCCCAGTCCCTTTACCAGATCCCCAGGTTGGGAAGTCTAAACTGGGGCCTAGAACCTTCACAACAGTGCTTTGGTATAATTCTTCTCCAGTTTGTTGGTCACCCACCCAGCGGCTCTGTGGTATGGCTCCAGGATCAGTGGTAGGGCTAATGGTGACCTCCTCCAAGAGGACTTATGCCAACACACCGTACCTCTCAAGGTGGTTGCTGCCAGTGCCCCTGTCTCCATGGCAGGCCACTGCTGACCCGTGCCTTCACAGGAGACCCTTAAACACTACAGGCATTTCTGGCTCAGTCTCTTGTTGGGGAGAATGCTCATTTCCCTTAGCTCCTAGTGTGCACAAGGCTTTGTTTGTGCCCTCCAAGAGTCTCTGGTGGGTATTGCATTTGACTTTAACATGATTGCACCCCTCCTACCATCTCGTTGTGGCTTCTCCTTTGTCCTTCAAAGTGGGATATCTCTTTTTTTTTTTCGCTGGGTTCCAACATCCTCCTGTCAATTGTTGTTCAGCAGCTAGTTATGAGTTTTGTATTCTTGCAGGAGAAGATGAGTGCACATCCTTCTACTATGCCATAGTGAAGCAGGATTGGAAGGGTTTCATCTTAAAGTGGAATAAAAGGATTTAAAGATGCATTACAAAAATCATTTACTTCAGAGTGAAAAAAGGGCCATTTTACTTGATATTAAAGAGGAAATAATGAAAGAGGAAAAGAAGGGAGTGGGAAGGAAGGAAAAATATCAAAATCTACTAAATTAAGCCTGAAACTTGCCATTTCTATGTATCTCAAGCCAGGATGTGGAATCTCTTGAATGTAAAAATACTATAGTTTTCTTTATTAGAACATTTCTGTGAATGCAGCTTTTCATCAGAGGAAGGAAATTCTTGATCCATTTTATTTGCCTGTTTTATACATCTGAGAAGTGATTTCTCTTTCATTCCCCTAAACTGCATTAGAAGTACTTTCACAATATAGGTATTAACTTTCCTATCCAAGACATACTTAACAAACTAAACCACTTACATATACTTTGGCAAACTGTGTCAGAAGTTGTGACCTCTGCACTGTTTTATGAAACATTGCATGAAGTCCTTGTTCTAAGACAAAAGCTTGGTCAGGATTAGCTGGTAACTACAAAATAAAATCCTGAATACCTGAAAAAGGTACATAACAATGTGTTATTGTAACCTACCATTTTTTATGAAGTCAAGAGCTCTATGGAAGTACAGTTGTCCCTTAAATAATGTGTGTTTGAACTGCAGGGCTCCACTTATACATGCCTACTTTTCAATAGTAAATACCACAATACTACATGACCCATGGCTGGTTGAATTCAAAGATGTGGGGGAACCATAGATATGGAAGGTTGACTGTAAGTTATATGCAGATTAACCCTCATGCCATTCAAAGGTCAACTGTATATAGAAGGATATCCCTGGAAGGATACAAAATTTTAAAAGGAAAAATAAAATGTAGGGGGAGAATCTTGTGGACTGAAATCCATGGTAAAAGAATGACTAAATTGTCATTTTACATCCTTTAGTACTGTTAGAATTTTTTAAACATTCAGGTATTATTTCAACATGAAACACAATAAAATCCTCATTATGGTACAAAAATATCACTGTATTAATCTTTTTTCAGCTTGCCGTATCAATTTACTGTTTCACTAGGAAGTTTTTATTGAAAGAATACAGTAGCAGTCAGCAGGCCCACAAGGTCCCGAAGGCCTTGTGGTCAGTGACTCTTCATCATTTACAATACAACAGCATATTTGGGGAACTGGTCATTTCTTTTCCCCTTCATAAGTGAGAATGCATTTGATTATAGTAAGTGATTCTTTTAATGTGGTACTATATTCAATGTTCTGGGGAAGGAGATGGCAGCCCACTCCAGTACTCTTGCCTGGAGAATCCCATGGACAGAGGAGCCTGGTGGGCTACAGTCCATGGAGTTGCAAGGGTTGGACACGACTGAGCGACTAAACCACCACCACCACCATATTCAATTTGCTAATATTTTGTTAAGAATTTTTGCATCTATGTTCATCAGGAATGTGTTGTGCATGTGTTTTGTGTGTGTGTGTGCACGCTCAGTCATGGCCAACTCTTTGCAACCCCATGGACTGTAGCCCACTAGGCTCCTCTGTCCATGGGATTTCCAAGCCTAGCCCACAGAACGGGTTGCACTTCTTCCTCCAGGGGATGTTCCCAACCCAGGAATTGAACCTGTGTCTCCTGTATCAGCAGGCAGATTCTTTACCACTGCACTACCTGGGAAGTCTTCATCAGAGAATTTCAATAGTGTATCAGTAGGAGGGTTGTTATGCTTGGTATTTTATTTCATGTATGTGGTAGTGATAATGTAGTGGTGGTTGAGTTGCTTATGAACATTATGAATAAGATGATATAGATGGCTAGCTTTAGCATTGTTGTAGTGGGGTTGTATAATAGGATGACGGTCATTCATCCTATGTGAGCAATCAATGAATACGCTATGATTTTTCATAGCTGTGTCTAGTTTAGCCCTCCTCAGCTCCAGTTATAATGGATAATATGATATAGTTAGTATTAAATTTAAGTTAATTGATGATGAAATTTGGTACAGCACAGATATGGGTGCAAGTTTTTGTCATGTTAATAGGATTAAGCTGGATGCTAGTGAAATGCCTTATGTAACTTCTCATACTCAGAAGTGGAATAAGGATATTCCTAATTTTATGCAAAGCTATTGTTATTTGTATAGATGCTATTGGGTTAAATAATTTTGTGACAGTTTATTGGCCTGAGAATAACAGATTTATAATAACAGTTATTATGAGTAATATTGATACAATGGATTGTGTTAAAAAATATTTAGTTGATGCTTCTGTGGCTTATGAGTTAAATATTTTTATTATAATAGGGATGATGACTAGCATTTTATTTCAAATCCAATTCAGAGAAGTAATCAATGGGAGCTGATTATAATGGTAATAGCTCCTGAGATAATAGTTGCTAAGATAATGATAAAGATGATGGGATTTATTAGTAGAGGAAGAGTATAAACCAACATTTTCAGGGTATGGCCCCTGATAGCTTAATTAACTGACTTTACTTGTAGAATGTGGCTTTTCAGAGTAACTATTAGCCCATCATATCAGAAGCGGGTATATGTGCTTGAATTCATAAGAAGGAGATTGTTAATAATAGTGACTTACTTTTAATAATACTGACAGTGAAAAAATTAATTATATATAATTCTGGTATGTATGGGTTGTGGAATGCTCCTAAGAATAAAATTGTTGTGAAGATGTTTATCACAATAATGTTTGCATATTCTGCTATTAAAAACAGGGTAAATGACCCTACTGTGTATTTTACGTTAAAGCCTGACATGAGCTCAGATCCTCCTTCTGTTAAGTCAGATTGGTCTCTGCCAGGGTAGAGATAAACCACATTATGGCTAATGGTCATGATGGGAAAATTAATCATAGTTGTTCTCGTATGATGATAAGGGTAGAGAGGGAGTGAAGGGCTGGCTTATTAAGAGGACTGATAGGAGAATAATTGCCAGTGCTACTTCGTGTGAAATTGTCTGTGCTACTGCTCATAGGACCCCAGTCAGTGCGTACTTTGTGTTCGAGGCTCATCCTGATCATAGAGTGGAGTATACGGCTAAGCTTGATATGGCCAGTATCAATAGAACTCCTAGGTTTATATTAATAACAGGGTAGTGTATAGGTCTTCCCTTGTAGTTCAGCTGGTAAAGAATCTGCCTGCAATGCAGGAGACCTGGGTTTGATCCCTCCTGGGTTGGAAGATCCCCTGGAGACGGGAAAGGCTACCCACTCCAGTATTCTGGCCCGGAAAACTCCATGGTCTGTATACAGGGCATGGGGCCACAGAGTCGGACACGACTGAGTGACCTCTCACTTTCACTCACTTTCACAGTGTATAGGTAGGGAAATTCATATGGTTAAAGCTAGACTCAGGGCTAGGATGGGTGCTAGAATGAATATTGAGATTAAGGTTCTGGCTGGTCATAAGTGTTCCTTAATAAACAGTTTGCATCAGCAATGGGTTGAAGTAGACCTTATGGTCCTGTGACATTTGGGCCTTTTTGGAATTGCGTGTAGCATAGAACTTTTCATTTGACTAGTATTAAAAATGCTACAGCTAAAAGAATGGGGAAAATGAGTATTAGAATGTTAATTATGAGCATTTTGTTAAGGAGGATTTCAATCCCTGATTATAAAGGTTTAAGTTTTACACAGTTATCAGGCTCTGCCACCTTAAATAAACCCTGTTCTTAGGTAGGATTTTTTTTTACTCATTAATTAAGATTAAATCATTAATTGTTTTAATGTACATATTTAAAGTTGGCCTTATTTCTCTTGTCCTTTTGTACTGGGAGAAATGGAAAATAGAAACTGCCCTGGATTACTCTGATCTGAACTCAAATCACATAGGACTTTAATCATTGAACAAATGAAACTTTAACGGTGGTTACACTACTGGGGTGTCCTGATCCAACATTAAAGTCATAAACCTTACTGTCAATCTAAACTCTAAAATATGATTTTGCTGTTATCCCTAGGGTAACTTGTTCTGTTGATTAGTTTCTTGGATCAATAAGTGACAATGTGATTTGACTGGTAGCTCTAGGCTTTAAAAATCACTCAGAGGATTTTTTTTTTCTCCAAGGGTACCCCAACCAAAATTATTAACTCAGTAAAAGTTTTGTTATTCCTTGGTGGCTTAATTTTGGGGTTTTTTTGGGGGGATTGGGGGGGGAGGTTAATTAATTAAAGCTCCATAGGGTCCTCTCATCTTATTAATTTATTCCCACCTCTTCATGGGAAGGTCAGTTTCATACAAGTCTTTATTTAGAGAACAAACGGTTATGTTACCTTTGCATGGTCAGGATGTCACAGATTATCACTGAGTAGGCAGTGTCTCTAATACCAGTGATGCTAGAGGTGATGCTTTTGGTAAACAGGCTGGGTTTGTGTTTCTCAAGTTCCTTTTACTTCATTTAATCTTCCCCTGAGTGCATGCCTGTGTTGGGTTAACAGTACAATTACTAAATGATTTTAATGTTAGGTTATTTTTATTTAGTGTTAACTGTCAGAATAATATTAGTTGCTAACATAAACTTACACAAGGAGAAATGTTTCTTGTTACTCATATTAACATCATTGCTTCTATTATTTAATAGATTAGTCCAGTAGTGGGTCTAGGAGTTGATTACTTGTTATTGGAATTAAGGCATTTTTGTTGTTGAACCTTAATGCTTTCTTAATTGATGGCTACTTTTAGGCCAACTATGGTATTGCTTGTTTTTACTCTCTAGTAAAGGTTGTACCCATTTCTAAAAGGCTGTACCTTTTTAGACTAATTTTAAAAATACAGTGTGATTTATGGAGATTTTTGCATTTTTTAAAATTGAACTAAAATTCATTATCTGGGCAACCAGCTATCACCAGACTCGTTAGGCTTGTCACCTCTGCTTACAAATCTTCTCACCATTTTGCCACATAGGTGAGTTAGTTCCAGATCAATGTTTTTAAGTGTCTCATCTGGTATCAGGTTATTTAAGTTCTCTTTGTTAAATTTTTGCTAGGTAACTCATTATACAAAAGGCACAAAGGGTAGTCTTTGCTTTTTAGTAATTTTTTCTTTCATTGTTTCCTTGTGGTACTTTCTCTATAGCACCATGGATTCTTTAAATTTCTATCTCCTATACTTTCAATAGTTTAGTAAATGCTTTACTTGATTCGACTGTGTTAGTGTAACAGGGAAAATAGTGGGCTAGTTTTGGTTCAAGGCATTCACAAATCACGAAATCTTCTAGGTGTGAACTAGATGTTTTGTTTAAGCTGTGCTTTGACTTGTCCAAGCACACTTTCCAGTATGCTCACCTTGTTCTGACTTGTCTCTTCTCACATAATTAATATTTGTAAAGAATTTTAAGCATTTTTTTAATTTGAGGAGGGTGATGGGTGGTATGTGCATGCTTTGTGGCCTTATTCAATTAAGCACTCTACTTTTAACTTACCATTAAATCCTTTATAGTTCTTAATTTTCATAAGAATTTTTGTATGAAGTTTTCTTAAAATAGAAAACGTAGCCCGTTCCTTTCCATCCCATAGGTTACACCTTGATCTAATGTTTTTGTGTACTACGATTATGCTTGTATTCCTTTTGAGGGTTGGCTGAAGATGGTGGTATCTAAACTGAATTAGCAAGGGTTGGTGAGGTTTATAGGGGTTTATCAATTCAGAACAGGTTTCTCTAGAAGAGTGTGAAGTACTGCCAAGTGTTTTGAATCGTAAGCTGTTGCTGTTAGTACTCTGGTGAATAATAGTTTTCGTGTAATTATTTGTGTTTAGGGCTGAGCATAGTGGGGTATCTAATCCCAGTTTGGGTCTTAGCTGTCATGTGGCAATACTATTAAAGTTACTTTCATCATTCAGTTTTGTTATAATTATGGCTTTTTGTGGCTTAAGTAAAATTTAACTTTATTTTTGTAAAATATCTTTTAACATGCTTCACTCCATGTCTCTATTAATTTGGGTTAATTGTATGACTGTGATGGCTTGCACGAAATTTACCAACCCTGTTTGGTATAACTGAGTCAAACTTTCATTCATAGGCTTAATTTTTATCACTGCTCTTTCACATGGAGGTGTGGTTAAGCAAGGCATTATGAGCTACTATGCTAGTGGGCTTGATACCTGCTCCTTTTAATCTTAGTGATGTAGAGGGCATTCTCAATGGGATGTGGATGCTTGTATATATAATTTTTATTAAAAATTAATAGAAAGGCTGGGACTAAGCCTATATGTTTATGGAGTTGACATACTCATCTAGGCATTTTCAGTGCCTTGCTTTAGTACTTAAGCAACACTAGCAGTCTATGTTACTGAATAGCTATGAAAATACTTATATAAATATTTTGTGTAATTCTTGTATCTAGTTTTAAGGTTCTGATAAATTGGTTTGTGGATCGAGGGGGATGGTTGTCCATGCAGGTTGTGAATATCTAAGGCAGGGGGAGATAAAGGAAAATTATGGAGTATCATTTAGTATATGAAATAATATTATGTCCTGAGTCCATTGACAGAAAATCACCTGCCTCTCATTATGCTGATAGTTAGTGTCCAGTTAAGTCCAGCTACAATCAATGTACCAGGTCAGGGCCTCAGATGACCATGACTGAGTCCAGGCATTCCCCCAAATTAAAAAATACCAAATGCAGGACACCACAGTCATGTGAACATGGGCTGGTTAGTCATCAGTCCATCAAGAGGTCTTATTTAAAAAGAACAAGTGGGCGATTTTCAGTAAGATGGTCCTGAAGAAACAGATGTCTGATAAAGTTCTGTCAATAGAAATCCCCACAAGTTATATGCCCAGAGTGAGCAGAGGTGTCCCTGCCGTGGTTAGTGGTTTGACGCGGCTTGGTGACTTAGCTCATGATCTAATGGACAGGATGTATGTTGACAAGGACTCATTTGATGTAATGTACTATGTATGGTCAATAATTATATGTACCATGTGATATTAATAATGTTACATACATGCCTATATGGAGAAGGAAAGGGCAACCCTCTCCAGTATGCTTGCCTGGAAAATCCCATGGAGAGAGGAGCCTGACGAGCTACAGTCCATATGGTCACAAAGAATCAGACATGACTGAAGCAAATTTACACACACACACACACACACACACACACACACACGCTTATGTGCTCGGGGTAAATAAATTAATGTACGATTATACATATAATGTATTATGTACTAGTAGCATATATATGTGGGTATGTGGACATGCAGGTATGCACAAAGTACATAGAAGGAATTTTTAAATAACTGAATAATTTTAATACCGACATAGTATTTAAAAGTCTTAGAAATGTATTATAATAAAAAAATTTCATGGACTAGTTTAAGTAGGATTTCAGCTTTGGGTGTTAATGGTGGGGCTTTAGCCTCTTCCTTGAGTCTTAAGGAGATTTAGTGTTCTCATTTTCTCGTTTACAAGACCAGCGTAATGAATATACCATGAAGACTCTTCATTTTAGGAGATTGTCTTCAATAATGCTAGTTACTGGCATTAATACTGGGATGAGGAAAAGGTATATAATAGATGCTAGTTGTCCAATAATAATTAAAGACCTCTTAGGAGCTTTGTTCCTAGTTCTTGTACTAATGATACTAGTCCTATTTTCACCTGACCTATCAGAGACCCAGGTAACTACACTCCAGCAAACCCTCTCAATACACCTCCCACATCAAGCCAGAATGATACTTCCTATTCGCATATGCAATCCTAGACCAACCCCTAACAAACTAGGCAGAGTTTTAGCTCTAATCTTTTCTATCCTAATCTTGGTATTAATACCACTACTTCATACATCTATACAATGAAGCATGGTATTCTGACCATTCAGCTAATGTCTGTTCTGAATTCTAGTAGCAGACCTCCTAACACATGAATTGGGGGTCAACCAGTAGAGCACCCTTAGTGGGGTGCCATTGCCTTCTCCGTGTATGTATTGGATAATTCGGACTTTCATAGTGGCTCAGACAGTAAGGAATCTGCCTGCAATGCAGGAGACCTGGATTTGATCCCTGGGTTGGGAAGATCCCCTGGAGAAGGACATGGCAACCCACTCCAGTATTCTTGCCTGGGGAATCCCCAAGGACAGAGGAGCCTGGTGGGCTACAGTCCATGGGGTTGCAAAGAGTCAGACATGGCTGAGCGACTAAGCACACAGCACAGATCAGATAATTCATACATAATTCACGTCTCAGCGAATGTGTGTGACTGATGATAAGGCTGTTACTGTGTCTGATGTGTGATGTATTGCTAAAAATAGGCCCGTTAAGATTTGTAAGATTGGGAGGGAGATTCAAGACGGAGGGGACATAGGTATACCTATGGCTGATTCATGTTGATGTTTGGCAGAAACCAACATAATACCATAAAGCAACTATCCTTCAATTTAAAATAAATAAATTTTTTAAAAGATTTGTAAGATTAAGTAAGTGCCTAGTAAAGAACCAAAGTTTCATCATGATGAGATGTTTGATGGGGCTGGGAGATCAATGAATGTGTGGTTAAAAATTTTTACTAATGGGTGTGATTTTCAAATGTTGGTCATTAGGGTTCTTGTAGTTGAATAACAACAATGGTTCTCATATCATTTGTCGTGGTTAAATTCCATGAAAGAATAATGATAACATCCATTGTATTTAGTTTAAGTACTATTTTTGTGATTGGTTTTGTGGGGTTTTCTTCAAAACCTTCACCTGTTTATGGAGGGCTTGGGTTAACTCTAAGTGGTGGTGTTGGTTGTGGTATTGTACTGAATTTTGGTGAGTTTTTTTTAGGATTAATGGTATTCCTGGGTTATTTAGATGGGATGTTGGTGATATTTGGTTATGCAATGACTATGGCTACTGAGCAATATCATGAGGTTTGTGTTTCTAAGAAGACTGTCTTAGGAATATTTCTTTCTGGCTTAATTATGGAATTTTCAATGGCTTTCTACACATTGAAGGATGAAGAAGTAGAGGTTGTATTTAAATTTCATGATCAAGGAGACTGAGTAATTTATGATACAGGAGATTCTGGGTTTTTTAGTGAGGAGGCCATGGGGACTGCAGCATTGAATAGCTATGGTACTTGATTAGTGATTGTGACTGGTTGATCATTATTGATCAGGGTTGAGGTTATTATGGAAGTTACTTGTGGAAATTAAATAAGATTATGCGATGAGCCAAGTAATGAGGAAAGAAAGTATTAATTAATTAAGTGATTAATCCTTTTTAGTCTGAGACTAATGTATGTTTTTATCTGAATGAGGGAGGTGGTTTTTGGCAAATGTTCTCTAACCAGACTAAGTCTAAGAGAGAAGAAGCTGAGTTTTGGCTTGTTGTCAAGTTTAAATAAGGGGCTAGGTGGTGTATAATAGTGGGAAATATCCTAGGAGGTTGGAGAACTTGAGTGTTTGATGAACAGTTGAACTTCAACTTCTGTGCCATGTCACTAATTTTGAGTGCCAGGATAAAGCTTAGTATAATTACATGTTACTAATTTTGAGTGCCAGGATAAAGCTTAGTGTAATTACAGCTAGGGCGGTTGGTTTGAGGCGACAGGGTATAGTTATTTGGGGGATTGCTGTTTGGGGGATATTGTTCAAGATAATAAAACCAGCGAAAATACTTCCAATTAGTAGATGTTTAATAGAATTAACTAGGAGGGCGTTGTTCTCAAAAATGATCAATGTAGAAAATCGAGGCTGTCCTTGAGGACATAAATAATATGGCTTTGAAAAAGGTGTGAGTATAGATATGGAGGAATGCTAGGTAAGGTTGGTTGATGCCAGTTGTTACTATTATTAGGCCTAATTGACTGGAGGTAGAGAAAGCAATGATTTTTTTTTTTATATCATTTTGGGTGGGGGCACATATTGCTGTGAATAATGTAGTGATAGCTCCTAGGCACAATATAACTGAATAAATTTATTATTTTTTGTTGAAGGATAGAAGCGAATGAGTAGGATGATGCCTACTAATACTATTGTGCTTGAGTGGAGTAGGGCAGAGATGGGTGTGGGTCCTTCTATTGCTGAGGGTAGTCAGGGGTGTAGACCAAGTTGGGCAAATTTTCTGGCTGTGGCTAGTACAAGACCCAGTAAAAGTAAGTTTGAATTATCTACATGGAGTATAAAGATTTGTTGACGTCTCAAGCATTAAAGTTGATTAAGAAGCATGCTATTATTATAATAAAACCAATATCACCAACATGGCTATATAAGATTGCTTATAGGACTGCTGTGTCTGCGTCTGCCTGTCCATATCCTCACCCAATAAGTAGGAAGGATATCATTCTTACTCCTTCTCAGTAGATTAATCATTGGAAGAAGTTATTAGTGATGACAAGAACTAGTATTGTGATGAGAAAAAGGAGTAACTATTTAAAAGAATCAGTTAATATTGGGATCTAAGTGCATGTATCACACTGAGAATTCTATAACTGATCATGTGACAAGTAGCACTACTGTACAAATATCATTGAAAAATAGTCTATTTTGAAACTGATAGTTTGAGAGTTTGAACTGTATTCAGTGCCAGTTTGAGATAATTATTTCTAGTCGTATATAAACGAATATTATTGTTGTAGTAAACTGATGAAGGCATATGAAAAAGTTTTAACATGTGGCTTTGTAGCTGTTAGTGTCTGCTATTATAATAGGTATTGTTAGCATAAGTAGGGTGGCTAGGGTGAAAGAGGAGAAAAAGTTTATTGGTTTTATTTAGAGTTGCACCGATTTCTTTGGTTCCTAAGGCCGATGGATAACTACTATCCTTAAAAGTTTGAAAAAGACATGTTCTTAGTCATGGGAACATAGAATTAACAGTTCTTGCATAATTTTTTGATAAAGTACAGTCTTCTGTTACTAGATTCACGATCTAGTGTTATTTCTAAACTATATTTAAGGTAAAAAAAACCTAGAATGATTTTTTAGTTTAAGGATAGGAGTAGAAGGGGTAAAATGTGTGATGATATGAGGGCATTTTCTTGTGTAAAAGATGGAAAGATATTGTCAATATGGTGTGTGTGTTTTGCTCACTGTGTTGTAATTAGTATATATAAAGACAATAGGGCACTGACTACTATATTAACTCCTATTAAAATAATTGTAATGTTTGATCATGAGAAAGATAATATTACTCCAAATAGTTCTCCAATTAAGTTAATAGTTGGGAGTAGGACTAGGTTTGTAAAGCTTGATACAGTGGAAGAGACAGATTGAAGGGACTAGATCTGATAAACGGAGTGCCTGAAGAACTTTGGACAGAGTTTTGTTACACTGTATAGGAGGCTCTAACCAAAACCATCCCCAAGAAAAAGAAATGCACAAAGGCAAAATGATTGTCTGAGGAGGCCTTACAAATAGCTGAGAAAAGAAGAGACTTGAAAGGAAAAGGAGAAAAGAAAAGATATACCCACCTGAATTCTGAATTCCAAAGAATAGCATGGAGAGATAAGAAAGCCTTGATCAATGCAAAGAAATAGAGGAAAACAATAGAATGGAGAAGACTAGAGTTCTCTTCAAGAAAATTAGATACCAAGGGAACATTTCATGCAAAGATGAGCACAATAAAGGACAGAAACAGTAAGGACCTAATGAAGCAAAAGATATTATGAAAAGGTGGCAAGAATACACAGAAGAACTATAAAAAAAGATCTTCACGACCCAGATAATCACGATGGTGTGATCACTCACCTAGAGCCAGACATCCTGGAATGCAAAGTCAAGTGGGCCTTAGGAAGCATCTCTACGAACAAAGCTAGTGGAGGTGACGGAATTCCAGTTGAGCTATTTCAAATCCTAAAAGATGATACTGTGAAAGTGCTGCACTCAATATGCCAGCAAATTTGGAAAACTCAGCAGTGCTGACAAGATGGGAAAAGGTCAGTTTTCATCCCAATCCCAAAGAAGGACAATGCCAAAGAATGTTCAAACTACCACAGGTTGAACTCATTTCACATTCTAGCAAGGTAATGCTCAAATTCCTTCAAGTTAGGCTCCAACAGTACATGAACCAAGAACTTCCAGATGTACAAACTGAACTTAGCAAAGTCAGAGGAATAAGAGATCATATTGCCAACATCCACTGGATCATAGAAAAAGCAAGGGAATTCCAGAAAAACATCTACTG
Source organism: Cervus elaphus (assembly GCF_910594005.1). NCBI lineage: Eukaryota > Metazoa > Chordata > Mammalia > Artiodactyla > Cervidae > Cervus > Cervus elaphus. Next base: position 5,481,047 of record NC_057833.1, on the reverse strand, counting down.
CTGTTTCATTGAATGTGCCAAAGCCTGTGATTGTGTAGATCAAAACAAACTGTGGAAAATTCTTCAAGAGATGGGGATACCAGACCACCTTACCTGCCGCCTGAAAAGCCTATATGCAGGTCAAGAAACAACAGTTAGAACTGGATATGGAACAACAGACTGGTTCCAAATCGGGAAAGCAGTACATCAAGGCTGTATATTGTCACCCTGCTTATTTAACTTATATGCAGAGTACGTCATGAGAAACGCTGGGCTGGAAGAAGCACAAGCTGGAATCAAGATTGCTGGGAGAAATATCAATAACCTCAGATATGCAGATGACACCACCCTAATGGCAGAAAGTGAAGAGGAACTAAAAAGCCTCTAAATGAGGGTGAAAGAGGAGAGTGAAAAAGCTGGCTTGAAACACAACATTCAAAAAACTAAGATCATGGCATCTGGTCCCATCACTTCATGGCAAATAGATGGCAAAAAAAATGGAAAGAGTGACAGACTTTATTTTCTTGGGCTCCAAAATCACTGCAGATGGTGACTGCAGCCATGAAATTAAAACATGCTTGCTCCTTGGAAGGAAAGCTATGATGAACTTATCATATTAAAAAGCAGAGATGTTACTTTGTCAACAAAGGTCTGTATAGTCAAAGCTATGGTTTTTCTAGTAGCCCTGTATGGGTGTGAGAGTTGGACCATAAAGAAAGCTGAGCACCAAAGAATTGATGCTTTCGAACTGTGGTGTTGAAGAAGACTCTTGAGAGTCCCTTGGATGTAAGGAGATCAAACCAGTTAGTCCTAAAGGAAATCAACCCTGAATACCCATTGGAAGGACTGCTGTTGAAGTTGAAGCTCCAATACTTTGGCCACCTGATGTGAAGAACTGACACATTGGAAAAGACCCTGATGCTCGGGATGATTGAGGGCAGGAGGAGAAGGGGACGACAGAGGATGAGATTGTTGGGTTGTATCACCGACTCAATGGACATGAATTTGAGCAAGCTCTGGGAGATAGTGAAGGACAGAGAAGGCGAGCTGTAGTCCATGGGATCACAAAGATTCACACACAACTTGAGTGACTGAACAGCAAGCAGAGTCATCAGATTGCTGTTAGTGAAAGAAACGTTGGTAGGCCTCAAGCTAGAATTATTGTTCAGCTGTGGATTCACATGTAGTTTGAATTTTCCAGGCAAAATAATATAGATGATGTAAGGCCATGGGCAATTATTAGGGCAGTGTCTCCTATATAGCTTCAGGGTGTTTGGATAAGAATAGCTATAATGACAAGTGCTATATGGCTGACAGAGAATATGCAATGAGTGATTTTAGGTCTGCCTGACATAAGCAAATTGAGATAGAATTATGCCCCATAAGGACAGTATAATGAATGGATATCCTATGAAGTCTGTTTGTGAGCTTAGAATTATTTTAATCCATCATATACCATAGTCTCCAAGTTTTAGCAATATTGCTTCAAGTACTGTGGAACCTGCAATAGGGGCTTCTACATGTGCTTTAGGTAATCAAAGGTAGAGGCCATAAAACAGTAGTTTTACTCTCGAGGCCATTGTGCATGCTAGACATGGATGTTGGTTGAGCTGGATATTGGTTGAGCTCAGTATTGGAGTATTAGGAAATTTAAGGATCCTACTGAATTTTTAATATAATCTAGTGTCGCTAAGAGAAGGAGAGACCCTGTTAGTATATAAAATAAGATGAGGTCTGCATTAAGGTGTTCTGTTTGGGTCCCCATCGAATAATGATAAAGAGCATTGGAATTAGTGTGTTTCAAATAGGATATAGAAGAGAATTAATTCTATGGTGGTAAGTGTTATAATTAAAAATTTTTGTAATGTAGCTAATATGTGTTAGTCACTCAGTCGTGTCTGACTCTGAGACTGTGTGGACTGCAGCCCACCAGGCTCCTCTGTCCATGGAATTCTCCAGGAAGAATACTGGAATGGGTTGCCATTTCCTTTTCCAGGAGATCTTCCTGACCCAGGAATTAAACCCTGGTCTCCGGCATTGCAGGCAGACTCTTTACTGACTGAGCCATGAGCAAAGCACATAACTAATAAAAATTTGGGGCGGTGGGGGGGAGGTTAGGGATTCTTTCAGTAAATGGTGTTGGCTTGCCATTAGCATAAGGGGTAGTAATTATGTAGTTAAAATCAACAGTGGAGTTGGCAGGGAGTCAGAGGAAAAAAGCTAATGAGAAATTGAGGTTATTGTCATTGAACGGATTGAGAAGAAGTCATGTGATTCTAATTAGTAAGCTGTGAGTGGTGGTGTTGGTCCAGATTATGTTATTTTCTGATAATAAGTTAGGGATATTAGTACAATTATAGGAGTAATAATTTTTAGCATTGGAGTAGATTGAGACTGTGTGTATAATCAGTGCCATACATGTTTGATACTATTAATTACTAGTAGAGACAATCTGAGCACTGCTTTGCAGGCTACGAATACTAATAGCACAATAAGCATTATGTTAGCTAGGGCGAAATGTGTGTTGAGGATTACTAGGGTTGCCATTTAAATAAGGGTAACATTATTCTTTCTAATCATAGTAAGGATGATATTAAATAGGATTGATACATTAGCCTATAAGGGATACTGTGAATACTAAAGACACTTGGTAATTACGAATTTAATGACAATCTAATGAGTCAAAACCATTTGTTTTAAACTAAACACCATGTTCAGTTCTCTCTAATCCTTATTGGGTTCATTCATAGGCCAGGCTTGCCACTAATAATAAGATTAGAAAAAAAGGCTGTAATAAGTATGGTATTTAAGTTATTTGTGATGCTCAGGGAAGCGGCAGGAGGAGTGCAATTTCTAGATCAAAAAGAAGGAATATAGTGGCTACTAGAAAAAATTTTATGGCGAAGGGAAGATGGGCTGATCCCATGGGGTCAAATCTGCACCCACTAAGGGCTTGTTTTTCCTGAGTAGACATTTAATTGGGGGAGCCAAAATGCAGTGATGACAAGTAGTGTGGCTCGAATTAGATTTGTTAGTAGTGTCAGTATTAGGTTTATTACTCTTTTTTGGCTATGCTAAAACTAACTGATTGGAAGTCAGTTGTGCTACTTAATACTAAAAAAACATGAGCCTCAGCAATAGATAGATACATGCTACATCTATGAAGTGTCAGTACCATGCAGTGGCTTGAAAGCCAAAGTGATGATTGGATGTAAAAGGAAAACTTAATTAACATAAAAAATAAACAACAAGGAAAGTTGACCCATTAATTACATGTAATCCACGAAATCCTGTGGCTACAAAGAAAGTTGAGCCACAGACTCCATCTGATATGGTAAACGATATCTTGCAGCACTCTGAGGCTTGTTAGTGTGTGAAATAAATGCCCAGGGCAATTGTGATAAAAAGAGCTTGAAGTATGTGATTTTGATTTCCTTCTGTGAGGCTGTGATGGGCTCAGGTGATTGATACTCTAGAGGCTAGTAGTACAGAGGTATTCAAGAGTGGGACTTCTAAGGATTGAGAGGACAAATGCTTGTAGTAGGTCAGCATCCACCCAGCTCAGGTGCTGGTGTGAGACTTGAGTGATAAAAAGCTCAAAAGAAACCGACAAGAAATAAGACCTCTGAGATGATTAAAAAAAAAAAATTCACAGCAAAGTCCTTTTTGAACAGTTGGTGTGTAGTGATGTTGAAAGGCACTTTCTTGACTATCTCATCATCATTGATATATTGTAAGGGTATTTGTTAATAAGCCAAGTAGAAGTGGTGTTGTTGAGTTAAAATGGAATAGTATAATTAGACCAGATGTTATTAAAAGGACTGAGAGTGGTCAGGGGCTAGGGTTTACTACATGGTAGGCATGGGTTTGGTAGGTCTCTCTCACACACACACACACACACACACACACACTTTTATGAGCCATCATGTAAATAAAGGCTTACTAATAGGAGTTGGTGATGGACAGGGAGCCTGGTGTGCTGCGATTCATGGGGTTGCAAAGAGTCGGACACGACTGAGCGACTGAACTGAACTGAACTGAATAGTGTGAATACATAGGCTTGAATTATGCCCATGGCAAATTCAAGAATGGTGAGTAAAATTAGGACAAAAAATGTAAAAGGGCTGTGGTGGTGCCGATGCTTCTTAATGCCAGGGTGGCTCCTCCAATGAAGTGAGTTAGCAAGTGTCCTGCTGTGATGCTGGCCATTAGCCCACAGCTACAGCTACTGGTTGAATAAAAAGGCTGATAGTTTCAATAACAGCTAGTATAGGGATTAGAGGGACTGGTGTCACGTGTAGAAAATGGGCTGATGATGCTTCAGTTTTATTGCAGAAACCTGTAATTACGGTTCCTGCTTATAGAGGGATTGCTATACCAAGATTTTATTGATAGTTGTGTGGCTGATGTAAATGAGTGTGGCAATAATCCTAATAAATTTGTTGACCCAGTAAATAGAATAAGTGATATTAGTGTTCAAGTTTGTCCTTTACTGTTATGAATGCTTATTATTTCATTGTTCATATTTTCCTTGTTCATTGTTTTGGTGAGTTGGACCAACCATTGTTGAAGAGAGATTAAACAATTATTAACCAGTTGGTCACATGTTGGAAATAGTATGCTCTGGAATATAATAATAAGGATGACAATAGGGAGTCCTAGAATTGTTGGGGTAATGAAAGAGGCAAAAAATTTTCATTCATTTTAGTGCTCAGGGGTTGTTTTGGTTTTGTATTTTAGTAGATGTTGGTTCTGGATTTTAACAGTAATTATATTTTGAAGTTTTTAGTTAAGTATAATAAATAAGATAAAAACATTGATAAAATATTAATAAATCAAGTTGATGTGTCTAGCTGTGGCATATCATTAAGGGGAATTTAACTTCCAATCTCCAACTTAAAAGGCTAGTGCTAGCTTAGCTTAATGAATCTATAGTATTGATACAAATCATTTTTCAAAGTGTTTTAGCGGTACCAACTTGACAATTGGTATAAAACTGTAATTTGATCCACAAATTTCTGAGCATTGTCCATAGTATAAGCCTGGTCGTGTTGATAGGTTTGTTTGGTTTAGGCACCCTGGTTTAGGTACAGGTCTTGAAAGTAGTACATCTTCTGAGGAAATTAACTTTCAGATAGTTATTTCCATAGGCAGCACAACCTTATTATCCATTTTCAATAGTCATAAGTCTCCTGGTTATAACTCTATTAGGATTTTGTAGACATCAAAATTCAAGTCTTCATAATCTGTATATTCAAAACTTTAGTACCATTAGTATCCTATAGTTTTTACTGTAAGAGATGGATTGCTGATTTTGCCTATTATGTATAGAATTCATAGTGATGGAAGTGCAGTTAAGATTAAGATAATAGCCAGTAAGATTGTTTAAATAGTCTCTACTTCTTGTGCATCTATTGTGCAAGTGTAAGTTTTGTTGTTAATATAAGTGAAATAATATATAGAACCAGCAAGCTAATTTTAAAAAATGATTATTAACATGTGATCTTGAAAATGTAATAATTATTCTATAATGGGTGTTGTTGCATCTTAAAAGCCTAGTTGTAGAGGATATGTCAATGAGATATACAGGCTTTTCACCTACAACTTCAACAAAATTATTTAATGTTTTACTAATACCTTGTTCTCATACTGTTCATGGGGTTCTCAAGGCAAGAATACTGAAGTGTTTTGCCATTCCCTTCTCCAGTGGACCACGTTCTGTCAGACACTCCGGGAGTTTGTGATGGACAGGGAGGCCTGGCGTGCTGTGATTCATGGGGTCGCAAAGAGTCGGACACGACTGAGCAACTGAACTGCACTGAATACCTTGTTAATTGAGAAAGACATAATGGCTGTGATGTTGCCTTGAAACCAGTAGTTGGGGGGTTTGATTCCTTTCTTTCTTATCTATTTTAAATTGACATATGTAGGTTCTTAAAATGTGTGATATGGTGGAAGACATCCATTTAATCATTCTAGGCATGTAGTAGTTAAGTCTACTGTCAAGCCTTCTTGTTTTGTTGCAAATGCTTCTTGGATAGTAAAAACTATTACTATTACTGCTGTTAAGGAAATGAATGAACCTATAGATGAAATAGTATTTCAATAGAGATATTGGTCTGTAATTTTCATTTCTTGTAGTATCTTTGGTACCAGCAAGATGCTGGCCTTCAAAAATAAGTTTGGTAGTGTTCCCTCCTTTTAGTTTTTTAGGCAAGTATGAGAAGAATTGACATTAATTATTTAAATATTTGATAGAATTCACCAGTAAGACTGTTTAATCGTGAGCTTTCTGTGTTGAGAGAATTTTGAGTACTGACTCAATCTCCTTACTTGTTATCAATCTGTTTAAATTTTCTACTTATTCATGATAAGATCTTAATATGTCATATGTATCTAGGAAGTTACCAGTTATTTCTAGGTGATCCAATTTGTTGGCATATAATTTTTCATAGTAGTCTCTCATCCTTTGTACTTCTGTGGTACCAGTTGTAATGTTTCCTCTTTCATTTTTGAGTTTATTTGGGTCCTCTCCTTTTATTAATTGATCCAAATAAAGGTTTATCAACTTTGCTTATCTTTTCAAAGAACCAGCTCTGAGTTTTGTTGATATCCTCTATTATTTGTCTGGTCTCCTTTTCTTTTATTTCTGCTCTGATCCTCATTATTTCCTTCTTTCTGCTAGGCTGAGTTCTTTGAGGTTGTCAAATGAGATTATTTGAGATCTTTCTTGTTTCCTACTATAAGAAGACTGTAAGAAAACATACTTATCACTATAAGCTTGCATCTTAGAGCTGATTTTGCTGCATCCCGTAGGTTTTGACATATTGTGCTTTCTTTTGTTTCATGATATTTTTTTATTTCCTTTTTGACTTCTTTGACCCATTGGTGTCCAGGGGTATGTTGTTCAATCACCACACATTGTGAATTTTCTAGCTTTCTTCCTAACTGATTTCTACTTTCAGACTGTTGTGGTTGGAAAAGATATTTGGTGTTATTTCAGCCTTCTTAAATTTGCTAATACATGTTTCGTGACATATTGTGTGATCTATCCTGGAGAAGGTTCTATGTGCCCTTGAATGCATATTCTACTGCTATTGAATGGAATGCACTGTATATGTCTGTTAGGTTCATTTAGAGTGTCATTCAAGTCCGTTATTTCCTTACTGATTTTCTCTCTGAATTACACTTCTCTCTGGATTATACTGTTGAAATTCCCCTAATATTATTGCATTGTTGGCATTTCTCCCCTCATATTTGTTAATAATTACTTAATATACTCAGGTGCTGAAAAATTGGGAGTATGTATATCTGCAATTATTGTATCTTCTTGATGAATTGACCCCTTTATCTTTATATGATGACCTTCTTTATCTCATCCCTGGTGGCTCAAATGGTAAAGAATCTGCCTGCAATGCAGAGACGCAGGTTCAGTCCCTGGTTCATGAAGATCCCCTGGAGAAGGGAATGGCAACCCATTCCAGCATTCTTACCTGGAGAATCCCATGGACAGAGGAGCCTGGCGGGCTACCATCCACGAGGTCACACACAGATACGACTGAACGACTAACACTTTCACTTTTTCTTCATATCTATAATTGTATCTTCTTAATGAGCTGATCCTTTTATCATTATATGATACTTTCATTGCCTCATGTTATAATTTTTTACTCAAAGTATATTTTGTTTGATATAAATATAGCTATCCCTGTTCTGTTTTGGTTTCCATTTGCTTGAAATAATTTTTCCATTCATTCACTTTCTGTCTAAGAGTGTCTTTAATGTTTCAGTGAGTATTTTGTAGGAAGTATATAGATAGGTCTTATTTTTTATTCATCAACCACTCTGTGTCTTTTAGTTGGCAAATTTAAACTATTTACATTAAAAATAATTGATAGGTAAAGACTTACTACTGACATTTTGTTCACTGTTGCTTCATTGTTTTGTGGCTCCTTAATTCCTTTCTTATTGTCTTTTGTGTGTGTGAATTGACGATTTCTTGTAGTGGCTTGTTTTAAATGTTGTGTCTATTAATATAATTTTATAGTTATTTTCAACATTTTTGTCTCTGTATTTTAGATTTCAAAGAAATTTACATACCACCATGCAGTATTAGATTGTATATTTACTTTTATATATTATATATTTACCTTTACCAGTGAATTTTATATTTTCATATGTTCTTATGTTACTAATTAGTGTCATTCATTTTAGCTTAAAGAACTCCTTTTAGCATTTTCTGTAGGGCAGGTCTAGTGGTGATAAATTCCCTTCATTTTTGTTTGTCTGGGAAAGTCTTACTTCACCTATGAATGGCAGCTTTGCTGGGTTAACTATTCCTGGTTGGTGTGTTTTTTTTTTTTTTTCTTCTTTGAGCATGTTGAATATATCATCCCACTCTCTCCTGGCCCACAAGGTTTCTGCTGAGAAGTCTGCTGATTACTTTATCAAGATTCCTTTGTATGTAATTATCCTTTTTTTTTTATGGTCTTTTTTATTTTTTTTTCTTTTTTTTTATATTGTAGTGATTTTTGTCATACATTGACATGAATCAGCCATGGATTTACATGTATTCCCCATCCCGATCCCCCCTCCCACCTCCCTCTCTACCCGATCCCTCTGGGTCTTCCCAGTGCACCAGGCCCGAGCCCTTGTCTCATGCATTCAACCTGGGCTGGTGATCTGTTTCACCATAGATAATATACATGTTTCGATGCTGTTCTCTCGAAACATCCCAGCCTCGCCTTCTCCCACAGAGTCCAAAAGTCTGTTCTGTACATCTGTGTCTCTTTTTCTGTTTTGCATATAGGGTTATCATTACCATCTTTCTAAATTCCATATATATGTGTTAGTATACTGTAATGGTCTTTATCTTTCTGGCTTACTTCACTCTGTATAATGGGCATTATACAGTGTAATGATCCTTTTTTTCTCTTACTGCTTTCAAGATCTGAAGATCTTATGGGTCTGCCGATGTTCATTCTGCTTGTGCGTTTTTTGTTTTTTTTTTTTTAAAGCATTTTATTTTATTACTATTTTCCCAATTAAACATGTAGAATTATATTTTAACTTTTAAAATATTATTCTGAAGATATATTTTATGGTTTAAAATGTCAGGACTACAAATAAAGAGAAATAATAGATACTAGTATCTGGAAAGGAAATATAGTTTAAACATCATAACATCTTATATATATGTTTCAGTTATTCTGTAAACAAAATTTTTATCATGAATTCAGCTTAGTAAAATAGTTCTCAAGTATTTCATAGTTAAAATGCATCATAGGCAATGAATAATAGCTTACAGAAAACCATAGCAGACAAAAAGGTATAATTGAGTGGTGTATTTAGTTAATATAATTTGCATTCTGGCAAAGCTATTGCCTTATTAGCTGTGTAGTCACATCCATGGTGCCTAATTCCTGGTCTTAATTAGATTCTTGAAATGATATTGCAACTTGAAGGGAAACTAAGAGGTTATCTAGTTAAACTGTCATTGAGTGAAACTCTTTTACAATGGTAACTTGAATTTCCAGTATCTTTTTGTATACTTTTAGTGCAAGCAGATTCACTGCCTGGAAATGTGTCTAGTCTGCTTTAAGAGTTCCAATTAATGCATTCCTTTTATTTGATCAAAATTGGGGGATTAGGATTGACAAGACTATACAATACCATGTCAGTGTATCAGTTCAGTTCAGAACAGTTGCTCAGTTGTGTCCGACTCTTTGTGACCCCATGAACTGCAGCATGCCAGGCCACCCTGTCCATCACCAACTCCCGGAGTCCACCCAAACCCATGTCCATCCAGTCAGTGACGCCATCCAACCATCTCATCCTCTGTGGTCCCCATCTCCTCCTGCCCTCCATCTCTCCCAGCATCAGGGGCTTTTCAAATGAGTCAGCTCTTCGCAACAGGTGGCCAAAGTACTGGAGTTTCAGCTTCAGCATCAGTCCTTCCAATGAACACCCAGGACTGATCTCCTTTAGGATGGACTGATGGGATCTCCTTGCACTTCAAGGGACTCTCAAGAGTCTTCTCCAACACCACAGTTCAAAAGCATCAATTCTTTGGTGCTCAGCCTTCCTTATAGTCCAACTCTCACATCCATACATGACCACTGGAAAAACCGTAGCCTTGACTAGATGGACCTTTATTGACAAAGTAATGTCTCTGCTTTCTAATATGCTGTCTAGGTTGGTCATAACTTTCCTTCCAAGGAGTAAGCATCTTTTAATTTCATGGCTGCAATCACTATCTGTGTGATTTTAGAGCCCAGAAAAAAAATTCAGCCACTGTTTTCACTGTTTCCCCATCTATTTGCCATGAAGTGATGGGACCAGATGCCATGATCTTAGTTTTCTGAATGTTGAGCTTTAAGCCAACTTTTTCACTCTCCTCTTTCACTTTCATCAAGAGGCTCTTTAGTTCCTCTTCACTTTCTAGCATAAGGGTGGTGTCATCTGCATATTAGAGGTTATTGATATTTCTCCCGGCAATCTTGATTCCAGCTTGTGCTTCTTCCAGCCCAGCGTTTCTCATGATGTACTCTGCATAGAAGTTAAATAAGCAGGGTGACAATATACAGCCTTGATGTACTCCTTTTCCTACTTGGAACCAGTCTGTTGTTCCATGTCCAGTTCTAACTGTTGCTTCCTGACCTGCATACAGGTTTCTCAAGAGGCAGGTCAGGTGGTCTGGTATTCCCATCTCTTTCAGAATTTTCCACAGTTTATTGTGACCCACACAGTCAAAGGCTTTGGCATAGTCAATAAAGCAGAAATAGATGTTTTTCTGGAACTCTCTTGCTTTTTCGATGATCCAGCGGATGTTGGCAATTTGATCTCTGGTTCCTCTGCCTTTTCTAAAACCAGCTTGAACATCTGGAAGCTCACGGTTCACATATTGCTGAAGCCTGTCTTGGAGAATTTTGAGTATTACTTTACTAGTGAGTGAGATGAGTGCAATTGTGCCGGAGTTTGAGCATTCTTTGGCATTGTGTTTCTTTGGAATTGGAATGTAAACTGCCCTTTTCCAGTCCTGTGGCCACTGCTGAGTTTTCCAAATTTGCTGGCATATTGAGTGCAGCACTTTCACAGCATCATCTTTCAGGATTTGAAATAGCTTAACTGTAATTCCATCACTTCAACTAACTTTGTTCATAGTGATGCTTCCTAAGGCCCACTTGACTTCATATTCCAGGATGTCTGGCTCTAGGTGAGTGATCACACCATCGTGATTATCTGGGTCGTGAAGATCTTTTTTGCATAGTTCTTTTGTGTATTCTTGCCACCTCTTCTTAATATCTCCTGCTTCTGTTAGGTCCCTACCATTTCTGTCCTTTATTGAGTCCATCTTTGCATGAAATGTTCCCTTAGTATCTCTAATTATCTTGAAGAGATCTCTAGTCTTTCCCATTCTATTGTTTTCCTGCATATCTTTGCATTGATCACTGAGGAAGCCTTTCTTATCTCTCCTTCCTATTCTTTAGAACTCTACATTCAAATGGGTATGTCTTTCCTTTTCTCCTTTGTTTTTCACTTCCCTTCTTTTCACAGCTATCTATAAGGCCTCCTCAGACAGTGTATACTTTTATATATTTTACATAGATAGATAGCTAGTGGGAACCTGCTCTATCGCAATGGAGCATACCTCAGTGCTCTGTGATGACCCAGAAGGATGGGACGGGGGGATGGAGTGGGAGTGAGGTCTGAGAGGGAGGGGATATATGTAAACATATAGCAGATTCATATTGTTGTACAGCAGAAACTAATACAATATTATAAAGCAGCTATATCCCAATTTTTAAAACAGTGGCCTCTTCCTGACTTCTTTTCAGAATCCATATGCATACTTAAATCACAAAGAATAAGTTTTATCCATCTTCCATATATGTTCCCTATTTAAATAGCTATTTAAATATTTAAATCGCTATTTAGCTATTTGAGTTAGACAAGGCTGCGGTCCATGTGATCAGACTGGTTAGTTTTCTGTGATTGTGATTTTCAGTCTGTCTGCTCTCTGATGGAGAAGGATAAGAGGCTTACAGTAGCTTCCTGATGGGACAGACTGCTGCTGCTGCTGCTGAGTCACTTCAGTCGTGTCTGACTCTGTGCGGCCCCATAGACGGCAGCCCACCAGGCTCCCCCATCCCTGGGATTCTCCAGGCAAGAACACTGGAGTGGGTTGCCATTTCCTTCTCCAGTGCATGAGAGTCAAAAGTGAAAGGGAAGTCGCTCAGTCATGTCCAACTCTAAGTGACCCCATGGACTGCAGCCTACCAGACTCCTCCATCCATGGGATTCTCCAGGCAAGAGTACTGGTGTGGGGTGCAATTGCCTTCTCCAGGGAGAGACTGACTGAGGGGGAAACTGGGTCTTGTTCTGATGGGTGGAGCCATGCTCAGTAAATCTTTAATCCAATTTTCTGTTGATGGGTGGGGCTGTGTTCCTTCCCTGTTATTTGACCTGAGGCCAAACTGTAGAGGAGGTAATGAAGATAATGGCCTCCTTCAAAGGTCCCATGCACACACTGCTACACGCAGTGCCCCCAACCTTCTGCCGACCCACACCTCCACTGGAGACTCCTGGACACGCACAGGCAAGTCTGGGTCAGTCTCCTGTGGGGTCACGGCCCCTTTCTCCTGGGTCCTGGTGCACAAGGTTCTGTTTGTGCCGCCAAGAGTCTGTTTCCCCAGTCCTGTGTAAGTGCTGGCGGCTCTAGGGTGGGGTTAATGGCGACCTCCTCCAAGAGGGCTTATGCCATACCCATGTCTACTACACCCAGAGCCCCTGCCCCTGCAGAAGTCCACTGCTGACACATACTTCCACAGGAGACGCTCAAACACAGTCTGTCTCAGTCTCAATGGGGTCTCTGGGTCCTGGTGTACACAAGATATGTTTGAACCCTCTGAGCGTCTCCAAGATGGACGGGTCATGGTGGAGAGTTCTGACAAAATGTGGTGCACTGGAGAAGGGAATGGCAAACCACTTCAGTATTCTGGCCTTGAGAACCCCATGAACAGTATGAAAAGGCAAAAAGATAGGACATTGAAAGATGAACTCCCCAGGTGGGTAGGTGCCCAATAGGCTACTGGAGATTAGTAGAGAAATAACTCCAGAAAGAATAAAGAGATGGAGCCAAAGAATAAACAACACTCAGTTGTGGATGTAACTGGTAGTGGAAGTAAAGTCCGTACTGTAAAGAGTAATATTGCATAGGAACCTGGATGTTATCCATGAATATAGGCAAATTGGAAGTGATCAAACAGGAGATGACAAGAGTGATTATCAACATTTTAGGAATCAGCGAACTAAAATAGACTGGAGTGGGTGAATTTAACTCAACTCATCAAAGTTTATCTTTCAGTGTCCTATCTTTTTGCCTTTTCATACTGTTCATGAGATTCTCAAGACAAGAAAACTGAAGTGGTTTGCCATTCCCTTCTCCAGTGGACCATGTTTTGTCAGAACTGTCCACCATGACCCGTCCATTTTGGAGACTCTCAGAGGGTTCAAACATACCTTGTGCACACCAGGACCCAGAGACCCCACAGAGACGGAGACAGACTGTGTTTGAGTGTCTCCTGTGGAGGTACGGGTCGGCAGTGGACTGCTAATGACCATCATATCTGCTACTGTGGGCAGGAATCCCTTAGAAGAAATGGAGTAGCCATCATAGTCAACAGAAGAGTCTGAAATGCAGTACTTGGATGCAATCTCAAAAACGACAGAATGATCTGTTGTTTCCAAGGTAAACCATTCAATATCACAGTAATCCAATTCTATGCCCTGACCAGTAATGCTGAAGAAGTTAAAGTTGAAGGATTCTATGAAGACCTACAAGACTTTCTAGAACTAATACCCAAAAAAGATGTCCTTTTCATTATAGGGGACTGGAATCCAAAAGTAGGAAGTCAAGAAACACCTGGAGTAACAGGCAGATTTGGCCTTGGAGTACAGAATGAAGCAGGGCAAAGGCTAATAGAGTGTTGGCAAGAGAACGCACTGGTCATAGCAAACACCCTCTTCCAACAACACAAGAGAAGACTCTGCACATGGACATCACCAGATGGTCAATATTGAAATCAGATTGATTATATTCTTTGCAGCCAAAGATGGAGAAGCTCTATACAGTCAACAAAAACAAGACTGGAAGCTGATTGTGGCTCAGATCATGAACTCCTTATTGGCACATTCAGACTTAAATTGAAGAAAGTAGGTAAAACAACTAGACCATTCAGGTATGCTGCTAAGTCACTTTAGTCGTGTCTGACTCTGTGTGACCCCATAGACAGCAGCCCACCAGGCTCCACCATCCCTGGGATTCTCCAGGCAAGAACACTGGAGTGGGTTGCCATTTCCTTCTCCAATGCAGGAAAGTGAAAAGTAAAAGTGAAGTCGGTCAGTCATGTCCGACTCTTAGCAACCCCATGGACTGTAGCCTACCAGGCTCCTCCGTCCATGGGATTTTCCAGGCAAGAGAACTGGAGTGGGGTGCCATTGCCTTCTCCGATTCAGGTATGACCTTAAATCAAATCCCTTACAGTGGAAGTGACAAATAGATTCAAGGGATTAGATTTGATAGACAGAGTGCCTGAAGAACTATGGATGGAGGTTCATGACATTGTTCAGAATGTCAAGACCATCTCCAAGAAAAAAATGCAAAAAAGCAAAATGGTTGCCTGAGGTGGCCTTACAAATAGCTCAGAAAAGAAGAGAAGCAAAAGGCAAAAGAGAAAAAGAAAGGTATACCTATTTGAATGCAGAGTTCCAAAGAAAAACAAGGAGATATAAGAAAGCCTTCCTCAGTGATCAATACAAAGAAATAGAGGAAAACAATAGAATGGAGAAGACTAGAGATCCCTTCAAGAAAATTAGAGATACCAAGGGAACATTTCATGCAAAGATACGCACAATAAAGGAGAAATGGTAGGGACCTAACAGAAGCAGAAGATATTAAGAAGAGGTGGCAAGAATACACAGAAGAACTATAAAAAAAGATCTTCACGACCCAGATAATCACGATGGTGTGATCACTCACCTAGAGCCAGACATCCCGGAATGTGAAGTCAAGTGGGCCTTAGAAAGCATCACTGCGAACAAAGCTATTGGAGGTGATGGAATTCCAGGTGAGCTCTTTCAAACCCTAAAAGATGATGCTGTGAAAGTGCTGCACTCAATATGCCAGCAAATTTGGAAAACTCAACAGTGGCCACAGGACTGGAAAAAGTCCATTTTCATTCCAATCCCAAAGAAGGGCAATGCCAAAGAATGCTCAAACTACTGCACAATTGTACTGATCTCACACACTAGCAAAGTGATGCTTAAAATTCTCCAAACCAGGCTTCAACAGTACATGAACCGTGAACTTCCAGATGTTCAAGTTGGTTTTAGAAAAGGCAGAGGAACCAGAGAACAAATTGCCAACATCTGCTGGATCATCAAAAAAGCGAGAGAGTTTACTTGTTTCAGTGGTATTCTCTCAGAACATCAAGGGTGAAACAGATCACCAGCCCAGGTTGGATGCATGAGACAAGTGCTCAGGGCTGGTGCACTGGGAAGACCCAGAGGGATCGGATGGGGAGGGAAGCGGAGTGGGGGAGGGGCTTGGGATGGGGAACACATGTAAATCCATGGCTGATTCATGTCAATTTATGGCAAAAACTACTACAATATTGTAAAGTGATTAGCCTCCAACTAATAAAAATAAATGAAAAAAAAAAGCAAGAGAGTTCCAGAAAAACATCTATTTCTGCTTTATTGACTATGCCAAAGCCTTTGACTGTAAAATTCTTCGAGATGGGAATACTAGACCACCTTACCTGCCTCCTGAGAAATCTGTGTGCAGGTCAGGAAGCAGCAGTTAGAACTGGACATGGGACAACGGACTGGTTCCAAATCAGGAAAGGAGTATGTCAAGGCTGTATGTTGTCACCCTGCTTATTTAACCTATATGCAGAGTACATCATGAGAAATGCTGGGCTGGATGAAGCATAAGCTGGAATCAAGATTGCCAGGATAAATATCAGTAACCTCAGATATGCAGATGACACCACATTTATGGCAGAAAGCAAAGAAGAACTAAAGAGCCTCTTGATGAAAGTGAAAGAGGAGAGTGGAAAAGTTGGCTTAAAACTCAACACTCAGAAAACTAAGATCATGGCATCCAGTCCCATCACTTCATGGCAAATAGATGGGAAAACAGTGGAAACAGTGAGAGAGTTTATTTTCTTGGGCTCCAAAATCGCTGCAGATGGTGACTGCAACAATGTAATTAAAATGTTCTTGCTCTTTGGAAGAAACCTTATGACCAAGCTAGACAGTATATTAAAAAGCAGAGACATTACTTTGCCAATAAAGTCCATCTAGTCAAAGCTATGGTTTTTTTCCAGTGGTCATGTATGGATGTGAGAGTTGGACTATAAAGAAAGGTGAGCACCAAAGAATTGACACCATGAACTGTGGTGTTATGGAAGACTCTTGAGAGTCCCTTGGACTGCAAGGAGATCCAACCAGTCCATCCTAAAGAAAATCAGTCCTGAATATTCTTTGGAAGGACTTATGCTGAAGCTGAAACTCCAATATTTTGGCCACCTGCTGCGGAGAAGTGACTCATTTGAAAAGATCCTGATGCTGGGAAAGATTGAAAGTGGGAGGAGAAGGGGACAACAGAGGATGAGATGGTTGGATGGCATCACCAACTCAATGGAAAGGAGTTCGAGTAAACTCCGGGAGTTGATGATGGACAGGGAGGCCTGGCGTGCTGCAGTCCATGGGGTCGCAAAGAGTCGGACACTGAGCGACTGAACTGAACTGATTTAGCTATTCCGATAGCTGGGGCAGTTGTTTACACAAGCTGTTTGTTTGTTTTTACTCCTGCTGTGTTTCTTCCTACTGAGCCAGATTATCTTTGACTGCATATTTTTCACTGTACTTGAAAATGTATTTAAGGATTATTTGGAGGCTTATTATAAAGATTTATTTCTCCAGAGACGACTTTCCCTTGCATCGTAACTATCAGTCCTGACCCTTTATTTTATGTTCAGGTTTAGAAATTTATTCCGTTGTAATAAGATCTCAGGTTTCAAGGGCTTCTGAGGGCTTTTCTGCTTCAGATTTATTCTGAGTGATCCTGGCGTCCCAGTTTATTTTGGAGACAGTCTGCAGTTGGATTCCCTTTTCAACCAGACATGAGCATATAATTTCTGTTCCTCTTACTAAAGAGGTTTCAAAATGAAAGTTCAGATTTGCTAAGTCACAAAAGCCTTCAGGATAAAAGCAATTCCCAGGCTTCCTTCTCTCTGCCTAGGGTCCTGTTTTTGTTTCAGTTTTTGGTCAGGACTTCCTTCCTGTATTGTCAGCTCTTTACATTTTTTAAGAAGGATTGTTTTTAACAGTTTATTTGAGCTTGTTAGCTCTTTTCAGCAAGAGGGTAGGTCCTAGATAACCAAGCCTACCAATATTGGAAGCTAAAGTCTTCCCATTTCAAGTCTCAAATATTTTAAAGCAGTTTGGTAATGCTAATATATAACTTTAGAATAATTAAAATGGAGAATTGGGGCATTACATAAAACTAAATTGAAATAAATACCCTATGCTCTGGGTTTTTCTTTACTAGGGTTTAGCTGAAAAGAGGAGGTAAGGGAACTTCCCTGGCGGTCCATCAGTTAAGACTGCACATTTCCACTGGGGATGACTAAAGCTCAGTCCCTCACTGGGGAACTGAGATCCTGCATGCTGCTCCCTAAGGACAAAAAAAAAAAAAAAAAAAAGCAGTGGGTGTGGCAAAATTGATAGAGACTGCTTTTGTTTATTTTTTTTTTTAGTGGAGTTAAGGTCCTGTGAATACCATGCCAAAATACCAGGCAAAGATTGCCTGAAATACATGTTACTCCATCGATTCATCTCCCTACCCACCTTCCCTTATACTTGAATTCATGGCTGTGTCTAAACTCCTAGACAGTTTCTATTTTTAGATAAAAGTTTACTTACAGAACGTTATTTTTTCTCCTGAGTTTGTTTTTGTTGTTGCTATGAAAAACCTTCTGGCCAAGTCTACATACTCACACAATAAAAAAACAAAACAAGACAAAACAAAATCTGATAAAACTTGTTGTTTGAAACTTTACAGATAAAAAAAAATTTTTTTCTGAACTTTTGGCTCCATGAAACGTGGCTGTGGAGAGTCCTAAGTGTCATATGAACACTTAGATAAGGCAGACAGCCACACATGCAGTCCTGCGGCTGGATCCATGAAGCACAGAGGAGGATCTGTTAAGTAATTTCCCATTATCTTAGCAGTGTCTGGATTCATCACTGTTTATAGTTCTAATCTGGGACTCCTTGATATAAAGAAGAGAAGAACTAAAGAGAAATATGTTGAGAAATAAATGCTAAGATGTTATGTAACGTTACTGGCAAGAGCAAAAGAGTTCTTTGACTGTTTGCTTTTCCAAAAACAATGTTAAAATGATATTTTTAAATTTATGTGAAAGTTTGAATAAGCAGAAGTTTGTGAATCTGTACTTTCCAGATTGTTGTACCTACACACTCAGTGTTCTGATGAGGGCTTGATTGACCGTTGTTGAGACATAGATCTGTTGATTACCATTTTGTGTTTGTTTTTCTAAAATTCCATCCATCTACCTACATCCTACACCTTTCTGTCAAGCCACTAACTCGGCATTTCTTAAAGGGATCTGTAGAGGTATTGTTATGACATTCTTAGATTTCAAATTTGAGGAATATTCTATTTGCTGATCATTTGTGGTTGTTCCTTGTACCATTATTTAAAAATAACAAGCGTTATACAAAGTACATTACCTTCAATATATCTAATCCTGGAAAGTAGGTATGACAAGGATCCCTCTTTTACAGATGGATTTTAAAAATGGCCCAGAGAGGCTGATAGGTTGTTTCAGCTCATGAGTGAGCTGGAATTCAAAACCCAACCTACATAACAGAAGTGCAGAAGACAGAGAAGCGTCAGGCAAAGCTAAGAAGAAAACAGGAAGAATAGAAAACCTCAAATTGCCTCATGGATCATCTCCATGGCTATTAGCAGCCCTTGCATTTTTGGACAGTGACCTTTTTATTTTTCTCTTAGCCACAAGCTTGTGATCAGATCAGCTCTTGCTGTTATGGTGGGAAATTGTTCAGTTCAGTTCACTCGCTCAGTTGTGCCCAGCTCTTTGTATTCTTTTTCAAAACATCCATTCCCCTTTTTGAGGTGCCCATCTCAAACAGTCAGACACAACTGAGCATGCATGCATGGTCATTGGCTCCATGGGAAGATTATATATCTGTGCTTCCTTGAAACCAGCTTGGCCACGTGACTTTTCTTCACCAGTGATAATGAGCGAAAGTGTCAGAGACAATGTTTAAGAGGCGACTCAAGATCTCCTGGGATGTTTTTAATCACTGCCATGAGTCTGGCCACAACCCTGATAGGGGTTGCTCCATAAGGCTGAGTAACAGGATACAGATGATGGCAAGTATACCTGCAGATGTGTTATGGACAAGCAATGTCAGTGAGAGAGAATTCTTTGTTGAAACCACAAAGCTTTGGAGTCACTTGTTATCACTTTTCGGAGAAGGTAATGGCACCCCACTCCAGTACTCTTGCCTGGAAAATCACATGGGTGAAGGAGCCTGGTAGGCTGCGGTCCATGGGGTCGCCAAGAGTCGGACACGACTGAGCAACTTCACTTTCACTTCTCACTTTCACACATTGGAGAAGGAAATGGCAACCCACTCCAGTGTTCTTGCCTGGAGAATCCCAGGGACGGGGGAGCCTGGTGGGCTGCCGTCTATGGGGTCGCACAGAGTAGGACACGACTGAAGTGACTTAGCAGCAGGAGCAGCATTATCACTTTTGCTTTTCTGAGTTTTGATTACTTCATCTGTTAAATGGATTAATAATATCAATTTGTAGATATTATGAACAATGGGAGAATTACCTAAGAAAATGGATTTAAAGAGCTAGACATATTGGCACATGCAATAGCTGGTAGTTATTATTCCCCACTCTGGTGTTGAATGCTGCTGCTGCTGCTAAGTCACATCAGTCGTGTCCGACTCTGTGCGACCCCCTAGACGGCAGCCCACCAGGCTCCCCCGTCCCTGGGATTCTCCAGGCAAGAACACTGGAGTGGGTTGCCATTTCCTTCTCCAATGCATGAAAGTGAAAAGTGAAAGTGAAGTCGCTCAGTCGTGTCCAACTCTTTGAGACCCCATGGACTACAGCCTACCAGGCTCCTTCACCCATGTGATTTTCCAGGCAAGAGTACTGGAGTGGGGTGGTTGAATGCTATATTTATCTAAAAAAGTAATCAGCTGTACCTGAACTTTCTTATTTCTGGAGTGGACTGCCCTCTAAAAAAATGAAGATAACATCCCCATGTAAAATTTGGCAGCAAAAATTTCTTTGCAAGTCAAAATAATAAGATCAAGATATACTAGTTCATTCTCCAGATATTAACTATCAGGGACTGTGTTTAGTACTTGGAGGATACACACACACAGATTCAGTTTTTTTCCTAAAGGGAAGGTAATCTAGTGGATTTATTAAACTTTGGTAAAATAAAGCTTTACATATTGAGGGATAAGCTAGGTGTTGGGATTAGATGTCTTATTTTAATACAGTTATATTACCATCTAGAAGAATAAATCAAACCATCAAGGTAGTATTCCTAAGTAGATACTTGATTGGATCTGCTACAGTGGATAAGTAGAATTTATTAGTAATGAATAACAGCAGTAATATTAAAAAATAATGCTAAGATTTTTAAATAATCATTTTCAAAAAGATAATCTAGTTCACATTTTACTTGCACTACAGATTTCTTCCATTCAAAGTAAAAAGATGAAATTTCAATCCAGATCTAAAGACTCTAAGGTCTTCATCAATAAATTAGGAACTGATTATCAGTTCATTTCAGTCGCTCAGTCGTGTCCGACTCTTTGTGACCCCATGAATCACAGCACGCCAGGCCTCCCTGTCCATCACCAACTCCCAGAGTTTACTCAAACTCATGTCCATTGAGCCAGTGATGCCATCCAGCCATCTCATCCTCTGTCGTCCCCTTCTCCTCCTGCCCCCAATCCCTCCCAGCATCAGGGTCTTTTCCAATGAGTCAACTCTTCACATGAGGTGGCCAAAGTATTGGAGTTTGAGCTTCAGCATCAGTCCTTCCAACGAACACCCAGGACTGATCTCCTTTAGGATGTACTGGTTGGATCTCCTTGCAGTCCAAGGGACTCTCAAGAGTCTTCTCCAACACCACAGTTCAAAAGCATCAATTTTTTGGCACTCAGCTTTCTTCACAGTCCAACTCTCACATCCATACATGACCACTGGAAAAACCATAGCCTTGACTAGACGGACCTTTATTAACAAAGTAATGTCTCTGCTTTTTAATATGCTATCTAGGTTGCTCATAACTTTCCTTCCAAGGAGTAAGCGTCTTTTAATTTCATGGCTGCAGTCACCATCTGCAGTGATTTTGGAGCGCAAAAAAGTAAAGTCAGCCACTGTTTCCCCTGTTTCCCCATCTATTTGCCATGAAGTGATGGGACCAGATGTCATGATCTTAGTTTTCTGAATGTTGAGCTTTAAGCCAATTTTTTCACTCTCCTCTTTCACTTTTCATCAAGAGGCTTTTTAGTTCCTCTTCAGTTTCTGCCATAAGGGTGGTATCATCTGCATATCTGAGTTTTTTGGTATTTCTCCCGGCAATCTTGATTCCAGTTTGTGCTTCTTCCAGCCCAGCGTTTCTCATGATGTACTCTGCATATAAGTTAAATAAGCAGGGTGACAATATACAGCCTTGACGTACTCCTTTTCCTATTTGGAACCAGTCTGTTTTTCCATGTCTAGTTCTAACTGTTGCTTCTTAACCTGCATACAGGTTTCTCAAAAGGGAGGTCAGGTGGCCTGGTATTCCCATCTCTTTCAGAATTTTCCACAGTTTATTGTGAAAAGAAATGCAAAAAAGCAAAATGGCTATCTGAGGAGGCCTTACAAATAGCTATGAAAAGAAGAGAAGTGAAAAGCAAAGGAGAAAAGGAAAGATATTCCCATTTGAATGCAGAGTTCCAAAGAATAGCAAGGAGAGATTAAAAAAAAAAGGCTTCCTCAGCGATCAATGGAAACAAATAGAGGAAAACAACAGAATGGGAAAGACTAGAGATCTCTTCAAGATAATTAGAGATACCAAGGGAACATTTCATGCAAAGATGGGCTCGATAAAGGACAGAAATGGTAGGGACCTAACAGAAGCAGATATTAGGAAGAGGTGGCAAGAACACACAGAGAACTGTACAAAAAAGATCTTCACAATCCAGATAATCACGATGGTGTCATCACTCACCTAGAACCAGACATCCTGGAATGTGAAGTCAGGTGGTCCTTAGAAAGCATCACTATGAACAAAGCTAGTGGAGGTGACAATTTCAGCTGAGCTATTTCAAATCCTGAAAGATGATGCTGTGAAAGTGCTGCACTCAATATGCCAGCAAATTTGGAAAACTCAGCAGTGGCCACAGGACTGGAAAAGGTCAGTTTTCATTCCAATCCCAAAGAAACACAATGCCAAAGAATGCTCAAACTCCCACACAATTGCACTCATCTCACACACTAGTAAAGTAATGCTCGAAATTCTCCAAGCCAGGCTTCAGCAATACATGAACCGTGAACTTCCAGATGTTCAACCTGGTTTTAGAAAAGGAATGATTCTAACTTGCTGTTAAAAATAACATGGCAGTGAGCACACCTATCAAGTCCTTAGAAGTACATTCCTTTGCATGCAGGCTTCATTTTTTATTCTTTGGTTTCACACCTCAGACACATGACAACATGAGCCCCATCAGAAGTCATAGACTTGCAGTGAATGAGGCACTCTAACTCTGTAGGCTGGACCACTTGGGTGCAACGCACAGAGATAAGAGAATCACCAGTGGGACCTGGGAGCCCAGATATAGCATTTCATCTCTGTGGTTTTCAAGGAACCAAAATTTATTTATTAAAATAGAAAATATTAATCAGTCATTTACTATGAACACAACACCCTGGTTTGTAGGGAGCTTCTAGAGTGCCACAGATCCTGAAAGCACATTCTCTGACCTCCAAGAAGGTCACCAACTTAGTTCAACTGCATAAACTCTATTGTAATTCTTAATTGCTGTTACTGAGAATTGGGTGGGAAGAAGTGAAATCATTTCCCTAGATCCTTGGAAAGAATTACCATGTATTGCCACATGTTTTCTATTGCAGAACACAATACACACGGTTCTCTGCCAGTGGCAAACTGACATCATTTAATTAAGTATTCTAAATGTATTCCTTCGCTCAGTTCTCTGTCAGCATTACCTTTTAGGAAAAGATCTACTGTGAGCACTGGCAAGCTTTTTGAAGTCAAATAAAATGAAGGAATTGTTCTGAGTGTGTTTTGCTGCCAGACTTTCAACAAGATTAATAATTCAAGTGAAATACATAGCCAAAGGAATTGTACGCTTTCTCTCATTTGAACAAATGTTTAACTAATGATCTACAGATGTGCAAGAAAGCCTGTATAATCAGGGCCGGTGCACTGGGAAGACCCAGAGGGATGGGATGGAGAGGGAGGTGGCGGGGCGCGGGGGGTGGGGGTGATCGGGATGGGGAACACATGTAAATCCATAGCTGATTCATGTCAATGTATGGCAAAAAACACTACAATATTGTAAAATAATTAGCCTCCAATGAATAAAAATGAATGAAAAAAAAAAAAAGACATTTATGGAGGCTTGGGGTGGAGATTGAGTGATATATTCAAGACACTTTGCTGTTATGTGGCTTCTTTGGGTCCCCTTCTAATATTAATCGATATGAATAAAATGCCCAGTTGAACTGTTCAGTTCAGTCGCTCAAAAAAAAAAAAGGAAAGCCTGTATAAAAGTAAAATGTATAACTTGCTACCACTTTAAATGTAAATACATCCTATGGCTCCCTTTTGCATATTAAGGAATTTTTAAAGTAAACATTTGAGTGAAACATCTCTCCAAATAAAATACTACTTAAAACAAATAATATGGAGCCAAAACATCCATTTTAGTAGCCCATTCCTAAACCACTATTAGCCTCAATTGAGGATAGCTGAGCTATTGAAATTGAAATAATCAGGATGTTCAGGTCTAAGTAGACTTTTTGAAACTGTACAAAAGCAATAGTGAAGCATTTGGTCCATTGTGAGGGGAAAGTTTCACTTCCTTCTCTTCTGCCATGACCTGCTTATTCCATTTATGAACCAGCTACCTGGGCTTCCCTGGTGGCCCAGGCAGTAAAGAATCTGGTGGCAGTGGGCGAGATCTGGCTTCAATTTGGGTCAGGAAGATCCCCTGGAGAAGGGAATGACAACACACCCAGGCATTCTCGCCTGGAGAATTCCATGGACAGAGGAGCCTGGTGGGCTATAGCCGTGGAGTCGCAAAGAGTTGAACACGACGGAGCGACTTTCACTTTCACCTGCTTTTTAGCTCCTTTCCCATCAAAACCTAAACTATGCCTGAATTTTTAATTTGAATGCTTACTCTTATAGCTTTATGTCCTAAACATTATGTGGCTAACTTGACTTCAGAGCCGCTGATGAGCTGTGTGACCTTCAGATAATATCTACCTTGCTGAAAGCATGCACGCAAACCAGAAAGGAATTTGTTCTGTCTTTCAGGGGCAAGGATGGCTTCTATACTATCCAAATAATCAAAGTATTTCACAAGTTCTTTACTATTATGGCATCATATAGATTTTGACACCTGCATCAGACTAAAACTTAAATCATAGGCCAATACTGGCCAGTGGTATTATAGATGTAAGCAAAAATGGTAATAATCCACCAAACCTCAATACAAAGAAACTTTAAGGTCAGAAGTAGAAGGTGGAACTTTGGTCCTAATCAGCCTAGTGTAGATGTGGTAAGAAATGTTAATACATATATACACATGCATACATGTACACACACAGTAAGAAATGTCTAAATACAGTTCACTCATTTCCAGAAAATTACATGATTTGGTGGTTAAATATTCAGATTGTGAGTAATCCACCACCCTTGACTTGTGTCCCCTTCTTTTCTGGCTAGATGTCTTTTAACCATTTCACTCCTCAAGAATATTTTCAGCTGTGAGCAGTCAGGGGGAATAAAAAAGGTGAATATCAAACAAGTCATTTGGCCAGCTTGTCATTAGCTGTGAGGAAGGTCTCTTGGGGAGAACAGTGAAAATTACATTTGCGAGTTGTCAGCCTCAATAATATTTTCATTTTACTTCTGATTTTTCATGGGCATTGTAGAACTGGGGTTACTGCTCAAATACCACAAGTTCCAAGCTTGACTCATTTACATTGAGTAAGTCATGAATATTCATTGATACTCACGGTCAGTCATATTCTTCGTCATAACAGGTTTCATTCTAAAGGTCCTGTTTAGTTTTTACATAATTGCGTTGGTGCTGTTTTCATTTTGCAACTGACCTTCTGTATTATACAGGAATATATTTAGGGTTTGGTATTGAGAGAGTCAGTTACTAGGCAGATTGATAAGAAGTCCAGGGGTCCCCAAGGAGAGAGGGGTCTGGAATTCTCAAAGAGGAAGAAAGGACAAACTTTTTTTGTCCCTCTACGTTCCTTAGGATTATATAACAATAATGTATCCTGCTTGAGGACAGTCTCTAAAAAAACCTTCTGGCTAATCCTGTTGTCCTAAGGTGTAAATTATGGGAGTAGGTCTAGTGAGGTCTTTACAACCTCCGACATTCTTTTGATTCACTGTATTAACTAATTAGAGAGTATATAATTCCATTGCTAACACTAGCAAGGGGGTACTCTTTCTGCCCCCTTCTGATGCCTATGTCAGAAGCTTTCTGTATTTCCTTTATACTTTAATAAAACTTTATTACACAAAAGCTCTGAGCAATCAAGCCTCGTCTCTGGCCCTGGATTGAATTCTTCTCCTCCGGAGGCCAAGAATCCTGGCGTCTTTGCGTGTTCAACAACAACCTTTCAGTATTTTGACCACAGAAACTTTTTCGTTCTGCAACTTCTAAATTGCAGAGGCAGCAATTTTGGAGTAGCCTGTACTAAAACTATTATACTCGAGAATAAGTTTTACTTGAAAGAAAGAAAAAGAACACTTATGTATGTCTTAAACTGTGATGGAAAGTATGCCATTTCCATTTTCCAAGCAGACTTCAACATATGCACTGGTGTTTTTCACTCATATAATAGTGAGTAGCCAGACCAAGAGAATGTTCTTCCTCACAGTACACTGAGTGTGCTCTCAAATGATTTTTTCTGTGCTTCTCAAAAACTTCGATATTGAATTACTAAAAGCACTAAGCCCTTTCCAGATAGCTGTTGAGAAACATGTGGAATATTTTACCCTGAAATGTGGTTGTAATTTAATGGCACTGCATTAAAGAAAATACAATTGTTTAACTCTGCTGATTGTTTTGTTTTGCCAGCAAATACTGGCACACCTGTTTTACAGAGGTGTGATATAATTCATTACCATTGAGGGCCAAGAGAGCTGCCATTAATGTAAGCTGTATTTTGGACTGAATATCTGAGCAAAAGGTAAACTTTCCAGTATTTCTAATATTAAGGGATTATTATCTTGTGAGCATTAACCAAATGTAGTTACAGTCAAAATTTGATTATTAAATACTGAACTAAAGTAAAAAGATTTGTATTCTTGAATTATGTTTATTTGTTCATAAAATCACCCCCTCTTTTCCATAAAAAAAAAGCCATCACTAAATAATACAGAGGAGGGGAAAAGTACAAGTTTTTGGTTACTTGAATTAGTAAGACTGCCTTTATGATTATTTTTTATACAGTTAATGTTATAATAGGAATCTGTAGCATTCTCATTCAAGATTTGCCTAAGGTTTTTGAACATATCCACTTTCCTTCCTTCCACCCCATCTTCCTCCCTAACTGGATAGAAAATTCTAATTAAATCATTATTTCTTCTTCCTCTTTTTTTATTTCATAGAATATAGCATTTTAGAGTTAAACTAGTGTTATATCAACCAAAATAACACTCTTGAGAATCTGGAATTCTGGGTCTTTTTCCAAGGAACAAAACTTTATAAGGTACTTTGGAGAAGGTGAGTTATAGTTGTGGTAACTTAAAGACACTAAACCAGAAAATTCTGTGTTTTCTCTTTTCATAGTGTTTATTTATTAGACATTAGTAGTAACTTAGGCTTGGAGCTACAATATAAATTCTGTCTCTCTTCCGTTTTCTGTCTCTCTTCTTTATAATGCGCCCTTAACTATACTATGTCTTAGTCCTCTATTGCTGTGTAACAAGTTACCTCCCAAAATGTAGTGGCTGAAAGCAGCACACGTTTATCATCTTAATAGTTTCTGGGACTCAACTATTTGGAAGCCACATAGCTGGGAGGTTGACTCAGGGTCTCCCACTGGGTTGCAGTGAGTTGCTGAATGGAGCTCGTAGTTAAAGCAGGCAGCATCTGCCTGGTGTTGGAGGACCTGCTCCCAAGTTCACTCTTACAGCTGTTGACAAGAGATTTTGTTTCCAGTTGCGAGAGACCTCAGTTCTCCACCATGGGAGTCTCCCCAAAGTGTTACTCGAATGTCCTTCTGAGGTGGCAAATGGCTTCCCAAAGAAACAGTCAAGGAAATCTCACTTTTTTTTTTTCTCTTTTCCTTTTCTAGCTCAGCCTACAGATAAGCCCCAGACAGCGATCTGCACCGCCGTAACACAAGTGGTGGCACAGACACCTACAATCCTGAGAGAGAATGCGTCACCCTGGTCAGGGAGTCCATGAAAGGGACCTCTATGGTAGGATGACTGTTGGGGGAAATCCTGTTAGTTGTTCCTTCTAATTCACTGCTTTGCCCTGAGGGCAGCTAAAATCTCATAGAATCATATAACAGTGGGAGACGCCTGAAACTCAGAGAAAGCCGTTTTTCTTCTCAGAGAAATTGAGAAATGGGGCCTCTAGGATTTAGAAAATGAGGGGAAATCCATAAGAGGAGAGAGAGAGGCAGGTCCCATAATTCTTTGTTTGAACAGATGGAAGCCCCAGATTTAACACTATGAATTGGTTACTTGAGTATAGCACAGACACAAAAGCATAGCAAATGTTTCATAAACTCTAGTTATTGCACAAACTGTACTGTGTCCCAGACCAACCCCTGAGTGAAAGACCCAAACATTACAACCAAAAGTTTAAAAAACTAAATTCACATTGGAACCAACATCCACAGAAAGCAACGCAGAATTTGTTTGCAGTCTAAACCTATATGGCTAGATTACCTGTTAATCAAAACAATCAACATTCTTCCTGAGGATTATAATGAGGCTTCAGAACCTCACAACATATTTAAAGTTTCCATAACAACATTCATAATTATTTGACATAAAAATTTTGCAAACAGGATATCTGACCAATTCTCAAAGGGAAAACAAGTCAACAGACACAAACTCTGAGATCCTCAAATGTTGGAAGTATCAGATACACTTTGGGGTAACCATGAGGTAAATCTGAACACTTTGGAAGTAAATGGAAATATAAAACTTTCAGACATAGAGATAGAGATAGAATAAATATTTTAAAAATTCTAACTGAAAATATGACACTAAAATTAAGATTTCCATGGATATCTTGAATAGCAGAAAGGAGAAGACTGAAGAAAAGGTACTGAGTGGGCTTTAAACACAGTCACATAAAAATTACCCACTCTGAAGAACATAGCAACAAAAAGGTTGAAAAAATTAAGTTTCAGGGACTTGTAGGAAAATGAGAAATGTTTACAATTTGTGTCATTGGTTTCCCACAAGAATAAAAACATAAACTGGTATGGGGAAAGAATGGCTAAAGACTTTCCAAATTTGATAAAAGACATAAGTTTTCAGATTCAAGAAGCTCGCCAAATTCTAAACATAATAAATTTAAAACCATACTCAGATATATCTTAATAAAACTACTAAAAACAAAAGAGAAGATAAAATGAAAGCAGCCAAATGTTATTACTTGTAAGGAAACAAAATTTCTCATCAAAAACAATAGAAGCTAGATGACAGTAGGAAAACATCATTAAATTGCTGGTAAAAGACTGTCAACAGTTTTAAATCAACTTCTATACCAAGAGAAAATATGATTCAAGAGTACAGACACTCTGAGAAGAAGGAAAACTAGGAATTATTTTACAACAGATTTTCTCCAAAAGAAATACTACCAGAAGTTCCTCAAACTGAAGGAAAAAGAAAGAATCAAACTTAGAATTTCAAGAATGAAAGAAAAAGAAAATGGTAAATATCAGGGTAAATAAAGCAGACTATTTTTCTCACATTTTTTTCAATTTAAATGACTATAGAAAGCAAAAATTATAACATTTGCTGGTGAGAGTTTTCAGTATACGTAGATGAAATACATATAACAATTATAACAAATGATTTTGATGCTTTTACATGTTATTTAAAATTGAAAATTGTCACTTTAAGAAGGCTCTGAGGGATTTACATATAAAGGGCTTCCTCAGAGGCTCAGAGGTAAAGGAATCAGCTGGTAATGCAGGAGATGTAATAGACATGGGTTCGATTCCTGGATCGGGAAGATCCCCTGGAGGAGGCATGGCAACCCACTCCAGTATTCTTGCCTGGAGAATCCCATGGACAGAGGAGCCTGGTGGACTATAGTTCATAGGGTCACAAAGAGTTGGACACGACTGAAGTGACTTCAAAAGCACACATGCATATATATGTAAAATACTGTGTATGGTATAATCCATAGATAGACTGCTAAAAATGTGACAGAAAAGAAAGGCAAAAATCCAACAGATAAATGAAATTAAAAATTAAAACAATCCAACAGAAGGCATGAAACGTGATAGAGAAACAAAAAAAATAAAGAGAAAAACAGAAAGCAAATAATACAATAGTGAATCTAATTATACCAATAACCACATTAAACATAAGTGGTCTAAATGTACTAAGTGAAAAAAATTGTCAGATTAGCTATATTTCATGACTTTACTTTAAATTGAATGATACAGGTAAATTAAAAACATAGAACTGATGTACTGTGCAACACTAATCATAAGAAATCTATGGTGGCTGTATTAACATCAGACAAAGATTTCAGAGCAAAAAACAATTACCAGGGGTCAGGAGAAACATTAGATAGTGTTAAAAGGGTCAGTTCACCAAAAAAGACATAGCAACCCTAAATATGCACATACCTAGCGCCAAGGTTGTGATAGGCACAATTCCAGGAAGACCCTCCCTGGCACCCCCAGTCCTATGTACACCCCTGCATAATTCCAACCTTCAAAGTGTGGGCAGAAACTGCAACTACGCTAGGATATCACTTGTGGAATTAGGTTATATTACCTTGCAAAGATGAAGGGATTTAGCAGATATAATTAAGGTTCCCAAGTCAACGTTTTTCTTTAAGTTGGTCAAAAGGGAAGATTTCCTTTGTGGGTCTAATTTAGTCAGGAAAACCCTCCTTAAAGCAGTAATTGGTCTCTTCTTGGAGAAAGAAATTCACCCCATAGCTCTGGAAGAAGTATGCTGCCATATTGCTAAAGGGTCTGTGGAAGTGCTACAAGGAAGGAACTGTAGAAGTTTCTAGGAATTGAGAGTAAAGCCCAGTCAGTAGCCAGTAAGAAAACTGGGACCTCAGGTAGACAATATCAAGGAACTAAAATTATGCCAGTAACCTAAGTGATCTTGGAAGAGGAACTTGAGCCTCAGGTGCTGACAAAGACTTGCCTCACATCTTGATTTCAGCATTAGGGAACCCTGAACAGAGGACATAACTAATCTGTACCTGGATATCTGACCCAGAGAAACTGGGAAACAATAAATAAATGTTATTTTATGTCCTGAAAGATGATGCTGTGAAGGTGCTGCACTCAATATGCCAGCAAATTTGGAAAACTCAGCAGTGGCCACAGGACTGGAAAAGGGCAGTTTTCATCCCAATCCCAAAGAAAGGCAATGCCAAAGAATGCTCAAACTACCGCACAATTGCACTCATCTCACACGCTAGTAAAGTAATGCTCAAAATTCTCCAAGACAGGCTTCAGCAATACATGAACCACAAACTTCCAGATGTTCAAGCTGGTTTTAGAAAAGGCAGAGGAACCAGAGATCAAATTGCCAACATCTACTGGATCACAGAAAAAGCAAGAGAGTTCCAGAAAAACATCTACTTCTGCTTTATTGATTATGCCAAAGGTTTTGACTGTGTGGATCACAATGAACTGTGGAGAATTCTGAAAGAGATGGGAATACCAGACCACCTGACCTGCCTCTTGAGAAACCTGTATGCAGGTCAGGAAGCAACAGTTAGAACTGGACATGGAACAACAGACTGGTTCCAGATAGGAAAAGGAGTACGTCAAGGCTATGTATTGTCACCCTGCTTATTTAACTTCTATGCAGAGTACATCATGAGAAACGCTGGGCTGGAAGAAGCACAAGCTGGAATCAGGATTGCCAGGAGAAATACCAAAAAACTCAGATATGCAGATGATACCACCCTTATGGCAGAAAGTGAAGAAGAACTAAAAAGCCTCTTGATGAAAGTGAAAGAGGAGAGTGAAAAAGTTGGCTTAAAGCTCAACATTCAGAAAACTAAGATCATGGCATCTGGTCCCATCACTTCATGGCAAATAGATGGGGAAACAGTGGAAACAGTGAAAGACTTTATTTTTCTGGACTCCAAAATCACTGCAGATGGTGATTGCAGCCATGAAATTAAAAGATGCTTACTCCTTGGAAGGAAAGTTATGAGCAACCTAGATAGCATATTAAAAAGCAGAGACATTACTTTGTTAATAAAGGTCCGTCTAGTCAAGGCTATGGTTTTTCCAGTGGTCATGTATGGATGTGAGAGTTGGACTATAAAGAAAGCTGAGCACTGAAGAATTGATGCTTTTGAACTGTGGTGTTGGAGAAGACTCTTGAGAGTCCCTTGGACTGCAAGGAGATCCAACCAGTCCATCCTAAAGGAGATCAGTCCTGGGTGTTCATTGGAAGGACTGATGCTGAAGCTGAAACTCCAGTACTTTGGCCACCTTATGGGAAGAGCTGACTCATTGGAAAAGACCCTGATGCTGGGAGGGATTGGGGGCAGGAGGAGAAGGGGACGACAGAGGATGAGATGGCTGGATGGCATCACCAACTGGATGAACCTGAGTTTGAGTAAATTCCGGGTATTGGTGATGAACAGGGAAGACTGGCGTGCTGCAATTCATGGGGTCACAAAGAGTCAGCAACTGAACTGAGCTGAACTGAATGGTCTGGGAGCGAGTGATGAGAATGAAAACAGAACACAAAATCTGGTGCAATGGATAAGGGGACCTGCACCCTCTCTTGGACTGAGGTGCAGAGTCCACTCTGAGTCCAGCTTTTAATCCTAATTGCAGACTACAAGACTTTTTTGATCTTATCTTTTCCAAGGCACTACACCGACATAGTCCAGATTACCTTGTTTTTACCCCAGGCCATTCCGTTTTGGGCTAGTCTCGGAAACAGTCGGCAAGTGCATAACCAGCATTCATTCCTGACACCCACCCCATGTTCCAAGGTCCGTGCTTTCATGATCCCGATCATACTCCCTTCTGGGTCTGGCCTTGGGGTTTCTAACAAGGAGATTATTCTTAAGAAAAACATGGAAGATAATCATTAACACAGCTTCCTAATATATGCTGTTTTTTCAGGTGCTATTTTTGTGGAATTTCTCAAGGCTGTGAAAATACATTATTAGGAATTCCCACTGCAATTTTAGGCTGCTAATTTTGTGATAATTTGTTGCATAACAGTAGAAAACTAATACAAGAGCTTCAAAATACACAAAGGGAAAGCTCATAAAAGTGGAAGGAAGAAGAGCAAATCCAAAATTATAGTTTGACATTTCAGCACTCTGCTCTCAATAAACAATAAAAAAAGAAAAAGACACAAAATATTAGCAAGGATACAGAGGATCTGACACCATCAAAAACCATTTTACATTTATAGAAGGGCACTCCTCCCAACAATAGCAGAATATATGTTCTTTTCAACTGCACATTTGCCAAAAAAAAATCTGGGCCATAAAAACTAATCTTAATACATTTAAAAGGCCTGGAATCATACAAAACATGTTCCATGACCATAGTGGAATTAAACTAGAAATCAAAAACAGATATCTTTGAAATTCCCAAAGATTTGGAAATGACCAATACTTATAACTCATGAACCAAAGAGGGAGATTCTCAAGGGAAATTAGAAAGTAGGTTTAGCAAAATGAAAATATAACTTACTAAAATTTTCAGAATATAGCTACAGTGTTTATAAGTAAATTTATAGTAGTAAAGGCTTATATTAGACAAAAAAGTCTCAAATCAATAACTGAAGTTTTAAGTAACAAATGAGCAAATTAAGCCCAAAGTTAGAAAGGAAATAATTGAGAACACAAATCAATGAAATTTAATATAAGAAGATAATATAGAAAATTGGTGAAAACAAAAGCTAGAAAAAATTAATGCAATTGATAAAATTTCACCCAAAATGAACAAGAGAAAAAGAACACACAAATTACAAAAATCTAAAATGTAAGAGCCTCTTGATGAAAGTGAAAGAGGAGAGTGGAAAATTTGGCTTAAAGCTCAACATTCAGAAAACTAAGATCATGGCATCTGGTCCCATCACTTCATGGCAAATAGATGGGGAAACAGTGGCTGACTTCATTTTTGGGGGCTCCAAAATCACTGCTGATGGTAACTGCAACCATCAAATTAAAAGAATCTTTGGAAGAAAAGTTATGACCAACCTAGATAGCATATTGAAAAGCAGAGACATTACTTTGCCAATAAAGGTCTGCCTAGTCAAGGCTATGGTTTTTCCAGTAGTCATGTGTGGGTGTGAGAGTTAGACTATAAAGAAAGCTGAGCACCGAAGAACTGATGCTTTTGAACTGTGGTGTTGGAGAAGACTCTTGAGAGTCCCTTGGACTGCGAGGAGATCCAACCAACCATCCTAAAGGAAATCAGTCCTGAATATTCATTGGAAGGACTGATGCTGGAGCTGAAACTCCAATACTTTGGCCACCTGATGCAAAGAACTGACTCATTTGAAAAGACTCTGATGCTGGGAAAAATTGAAGGCGGGAGCAGAAGGGGACGACAGAGGATGAGATGGCTGGATGGCATCACCAACTCAATGGCCATGAGTTTGGGTACACTCTGGGAGTTGGTGATGGACAGGGAGGCTGCAGTCCATGGGGTCACAAAGAGTCGGACACAACTGAGTGATGGAACTGCCTAAAAATGTAAGAGACATCACTGCAGATTTAGACATTTAAAAAGCAATGAAAAAGCATCATGAACAACTCTTGCCCATAAACTTAATAACTTAGATGAAATGGACAAATTCCTTGAGATAAAATTTTGCCAACTCTATCCAAGCTCTTCCAGAAAATAGAAGGATAAACTTCCTAACTCATTTTTATGAAACCAGCATAACCCAGATACCAGACAAAGATAATAAAAGAAGGCTCCAACCAGTAAACCACAAGAATATAGACACAAAAATTCTGAAACCAATATTAGTTAATTTAATGCAGCAGTAATTATAAATAATAGAACAATCACAACCAACTCAAATTTATACAGGGAATGAAAGTCTTGTTCAACGTTTGAAAGTCAACTCTATTAATTCACAGAAAAGGAAACCCCATAAGATTATATCAATAAAACAGAAGATGCATTTGGCAAAGTGCATTATTAATTCATGATTAAAAGACTCTTAGCAACCAAGAATAGGAAAGCTTTCCTAACTTGATAAAGGGAAACTATCAAAAAAAAAAAAAAAAAAGGAAAAGAAAAAGAAATCCTACAGCTAGCTTCATATTTAACCATGTTTAATAAGTTTTCATATTAGAATAGCTAAATTCAAGAAAATAATACAAGTTCTAATGAAGATGGACAGTAAGTAGAACTCAAATATTGCTGGTGAGAATGTAAAATGGTACAACCACCTTGGAGAACATTTTAGAAGTTTCTTGTAAAGTTAAAAACACACATCATATGATCCAACTATGGGACTCCTAGTGTTTATCCAAGAAAAATAAAAAATTTTGTTTTCACAAGTACTTTTTTATAAGTCTTTATAGCTGCTTTATTCATAATTTGAAGAAAATAAACATAAAAATAAGCTTCAACTGGAGAATAACTTAGTTCATTACACAATGGTTTATTGTTCAACAATAAGAGCAAACTACTGCTGAAATCAACAGCATGAATAAGTCTTGAATTCATTATGATGGGCGAAAGGAGCCACACTCAGAAGACTATAATTTTGGAATGACTTTTTTGCACAGTGTTAAGTACAGGTCAAATTTTATATGTTTTTTTTTTCTTCTAACAGTTGTCCTAGCCAGTTTATTGAAACATCTGTCAACACAACATATGTCATAAATCAAGTTTCCACACTGCTTGAGTCTATTATGGAAACCATCTTCAGTTCAGTTCAGTCGCTCGGTCATGTCCGACTCTTTGCGAACCCATGAACCACAGCATGCCAGGCCTCCCTGTCCATCACCAACTCCTGGAATTTACTCAAACTCATGTCCACTGAGTCGGTGATGCCATCCAACCATCTCATCCTCTGTCATCCCCTTCTCCTCCAGCCCTCAATCTTTCCCAGCATCAAGGTCGTTTCAAAAGAATCAGCTCTTCGCATCAGGTAGCCAAAGTATTGGAGTTTCAGCTTCAGCATCAGTCCTTCCAATGAACACCCAGGATGGATCTCCTTTAGGATGGACTGGTTGGATCTCCTTGCAGTCCAAGGGACTCTCAAGAGTCTTCTCCAACACCACAATTCAAAAGAATCAATTCTTCAGTGCTCAGCTTTCTTCACAGTCCAACTCTCACATCCATACATGACCACTGGAAAAACCATAGCCTTGACCAGACGGACCTTTGGTGGCAAAGTAATGTCTCTGCTTTTTAATATGCTGTCTAGGTTGGTCATAACTTTCCTTCCAAGGAGTAAGCTTGTTTTAATTTCATGGTTGTAGTCACCATCTGCAATGATTTTGGAGCCCAGAAAAATAAAGTCTGACACTGTTTTCACTGTTTCCCCATCTATTTGCCATGAAGTGATGGGACCAGATGCCATGATCTTAGTTTTCTGAATGTTGAGCTTTAAGCCAACTTTTTCACTCTCCTCTTTCACTTTCATCAACAGGTTCTTTAGTTCTTCTTCACTTTCTGCCATAAGGGTGGTGTCATCTGCATATCTGAGGTTTTTAATATTTCTCCCAGCAATCTTGATTCCAGCTTGTGCTTCCTCCATCCCAGCATTTCTCATGATGTACTCTGCATATAAGTTAAATAAGCAGGGTGACAATATACGGCCTTGACATACTCCTTTTCCTGTTTGGAACCAGTCTGTTGTTCCATGTCCAGTTCTAACTGTTGCTTCCTGACCTGCATACAGGTTTCTCAAGAGGCACTCATCTCATACACTAGTAAAGTAATGCTCAAAATTCTCCAAGCCAGGCTTCAGCAATACGTGAACCGGGAACTTCCAGATGTTCTAGCTGGTTTTAGAAAAGGCAGAGGAACCAGAAATCAAGTTGGCAACATCTGCTGGATCATTGAAAAAACAAGAGAGTTCCAGAAAAACATCTATTTCTGCTTTATTAACTATGCCAAAGACTGTGTGGATTACAATAAAGTGTGGAAAATTCTGAAAGAGATGGGAAACCCTATTAATTGCTACTAATTGAGTCTTCCTGAAACAGTATTTCACTGTTCTATTGAATATTTACTATTCTTCTATTTATTTATATTTTATTTAATATAATTCAGTTATTTCATAGATCTCTGAAGTTGAATACACCTTTGCTAAAATTTTTTCTTAGATATTTTCATATTTTATCCATTACTTTTCTAAAATTACATTGTTAATCGATATTTAATTACATAGAGCAAAACTTAATTTTCATATGTTAATTTTGTGTCTAGCAAACTTGCTAGAAAATTTATTAATACTAAAAATTTATTTGGGATCCTTTTGAATTTTTGAGGTAGACAATTTTATTACCTGAGATTAAAAGGTTTTGTTTTTCCTTTCCAAACTCTATGCCCTCACGCACACACATATTTACAAATATATATAAATTTGCTTTTCTGCCCTAGCTAGAGATTGAGCAAAAGTGAGAGTATTGAACATCTTGTTTTGTTCTTGATTTTAAAGGGATGGCTTAGCACTTCAGAAGTCCTCAAGTAAAGGGGTTTGCTTCAACACCGCCTTGTAAGATGTTTGCTGTCGGTTTTTGAAGACTGCTTCATGAAGGTAAAGAAGTTTCCTGTTATTCCTAGTTTGCTAATTTATTTTTTAAGTCATGATTGATTGTTGAATGTTTTCAAGCACTTTTTTTTTTTTTGCTCCTGTATTGAGATGACTGGATTGCTTTTCTACCTTTTTAATTTTTTTTTTTAATAACTTTATTGATGTATATTTGGCTGTGCCGGGACTCTGTCGCTATGCTGGCTTTCACTAGTTGCAGTGAGTGGGGCCTACGCTCTAGCTGCCTCGTGCAGGCTTCTCGTTCCAGTGGCTTCTCCTGCTTCAGCACACAGGCTCCAGGGCGTGCAGGGCTCAGTAGCTGAGGCTCACAGGCTCAGCAGTTGCATCTCCTGGGCTCTGGAGCACAGGCGCAGTTGCTCCCCTGCATATGGCATTCTCCTGGATCAGAGATCGAACCCATATCTCCTGCACTGGTAGGTGGAATCTTTACCACTGAGCCACCAGGGAAGCCCCGCTTTTCCCCTTGAACGCATTCATATTTTAATGTTTATTGACTTAATTTTCTAATATTAAATTCAATTGAATTTGTAGGATAAATTAACTCAATCCTAGTATATCAACTTTTTAATTATTATACATGACTTGATCCTGGTATTTATTTAATTTTGCATCATTTTTCACGAGAGATGATTGTTGAGGCAGACTAAGAGCAGGTTGGAAGAATTTCCAGACACGGGACATTTCTGAACAGAGTGAGTTTATTAAAAACAAAGAGCAGAGATAAGTGGTCACTCCAAGCTCAGTGGGCCAGCCTCCTGAGAGACCAGGGAAAGCCAACCGTTTTTGTGAATTAATAGTCAATTTTTATAGCCTCAAGACAAAGAAAATTCCTGTTGGAAGGTTGTTCTGAGGTGATTGCTTGGGACGCCAAAGGGTGTTTACTGGAGTGGGCATCTTTGCCTAATTGGGAGTAAGGAAGCTTGTTAGTGATGATCGGGGGGCTTTTAGCAATGCTTAAAAAGGGGTTCCATCAGCTTCAGAGGTAACCTTGATTCTGGGCTCTGCTTCTATGGCCTTGGGGGCAGGACTCAACAATGGTGACCTATAACTTTCTTATACAATCCTCATTGAGTTTGATGTCAAAGTTACATTAATTAACTACAAAATAGTGGATTTTTTCTCCTCTCTTTTCTACACTCTGTAATAGTTTACTTATGGTTGTAATACCTTTTCTTGGTAAAACCATCATGGCCTGTTTTCTTTGTGAGCAAATTGTTACAGTCAACTGTATATTTTAAATTGCTACATTATTTAGGCCTTCTATTTTAATTTGACTCCATTTTGATAAAGTATATATTTTCAATATGTAACTTGATATGTATAGTATATTTCTATCTTTATTTGCAATATAAAGTTATTAGTGTCAAGATATTCAGCAAATACTGTTAATTTTCTTGGTTTACAATTTCATTTTAACTTTTTTGTAAAGTAAAATTGACTTTTCATGTTATATAGTTTTATGTTTTGACAGATAAATAGAGTTGTTTAACAACCACCACAATCTAGCTACAGGACTCCACTACTCCAAAAAAAAATTCTTTATGCTGCCCCATTGAAGTCAAGTCCTTCCTACCAACCCTTAAAACAAGCAGCCTCTAATCTGTTCTTCATCACTACATTTTTGCTTTTTCCAGAATGTCATAAAAATTAATCATACATGACTTTGAGTTTGACTTCTATTACTAACTATAATACTTTTGAGATTCATCCATGTGGTTGTGTGTATCAATAGTTCATTCCTTTGTGTTATTGAGGAGTCTTCCACTGTACAGATATTCCATAGTTTATCCACCCACCAGTTGAAGGATTTTTTAATTATTTTCAGTTTGTTTGTTTTACACAGTTCAGATTCTTTAAGTTTTTTTTATTTTTTGATCATTTTATACTTACAGAACGTTGTAAAGATGTTACAGAGAGTTCTCATATCCCTTATTTAATTTTAAAGTTATTTTAATAATTATTTTTATTTTTTAATTGGAGGAAAATTGCTTTACAATGTTGTGTTGGTTTCTGCCATGCAACAACACAAATCCACCATGGTTATACTTTCATCATCTCCCTATTGAGCCTCCCTCCCCTCCCCCCACCCCACTCCCCTAGATCATCGCAGAACACCAAGCTGGGCTCCCTGTGTTATATAGTAACATCTCACCAGCTATCCATTCTACACATGGTAATGTGTATATGTCGATGTTACTTTCTCCTTCCGTCCCACTCTTTCCTTCCCCGACAGTGTCCACAAGTCCTTTCTCTATATCTGTCTCCATTCCTCCCTTGCAAATAAGGTCATCAACACCATTTTTCTAGATTCCGTATATGTTAACTCATATTCTTTACCCGGCTTCCCTATATAACCATGAGATACCCATCAACACTCAGTTTTTCTCAGTTTAGTCGCTCAGTCGTGTCCGACTCTTCGTGAGAGTCTGACTCTTTGCGACCCATCAACACTAAGAATTGATAAATAATTTGTTTGGTTGTTTGTTCAGTCGCCGAGTCATGTCCAACTCCTTGTGACCCTATGGACTGCAGCATGCCAGGATTCCTGTTCCTCACCATCTCCTGGAGTTTGCCTAAGTTCATGTCCATCAAATCAATGATGCCATCCAATCATCTCATCCTCTGTCGCCGCTTTCTCCTTCTGCCTTCCATCTTTCCCAGCATCAGGGACTTTTCCAATGAGTTTGCTCTTCACATCAAGTGGCCTAAGTATTATAGCTTCAACTGTAGGATCAGTCCTTCCAGTGAATATTCAGGGTTGATCTCCTTTAGGATGGACTGGTTGGATCTCCTTGCAGTCCAAGGGACTCTCAAGAGTCTTCTCCAGCACCACAGTTCAAAAGCATCAGTTCTTCAGTGCTCTCCCTTCTTTATGATCCAGCTCTCACATCAGTACATGACCACTGGAAAGACCATAGCCTTGATACCATAGCCTTACTACTATAGATTATACTACAGACATTATTCAGATTTTCCCAGATTTTCTGTTAATGTCATTTTTCTGTTCCAAGCTCCTATCCAGGATACCAGCTTGCATTTAATGATTGCATTTCCTTAGCATCTCTAACCTGTGGTAGTTTCTTGGTCTTTCCATGTTTCTTGGATCTTTTCATGCCTCTTGATGTGAGGACTTTTAAAGAGTATTCATCAGGTATTTTGTAGAAGGTCCCTCAGTTTGGATTTATCTAGTGTTTTCTCATTATTAGACTGAAGTGATGGATCTTTGAGAAAAACATGAGTGAAGGCAAGCATTTCATTGTATCATATCAGGGAGTGCATACTCTCAGCATGGCATCCCTGGTGATATTAACACTGATCGCTTGATTATGGTGGTGTTTGTCAGGTTTCTCCACTGTAAAGTTATTACTTTTTTCTTTTCCATTCTCTATTCATCATAGTGAAAGAAAAGAAAGGAAAGGAAAGTCGCTCAGCGTGTCTGACTCTTTGCGACCCATGGACTGTAGCCCACCAGGCTCCTCTGTCCATGGGGTTTTCCAGGCAAGAGTACTGGAGTGGGCTGCCATTGCCTTCTCACACTTCATCATAAGTGTGTCCTTAAGTCCCACCCTCCTCAAGGGGAGAGGGATTAAGTTTTACCTCGGGGAGAGAGGAAAATCAAGGAATTTATGGAAATACGATAAAACCACTACTTTAATAAATATTTTCAGAAAAGTCTCTGGAGGCTATGCAAATATCCTTTTTTTCTTTAAATTTCATCCACTAATTTTAGCATTCATCAATGAAATTTGTTAGTTATTACCATGGTGTTCTAATGGGGATTTTTCTATTTCTCTTTCTTTCTATACTTATTAATTGAATTTCTTCTCTAAGAATTATCTGTCCCCTTTCCAGTGTTTGTTGATATTAGCATGAATTCGTGGACGACACTCATTTTATTCTTTGGATTATAACATAATGCTATAATTATTTATTTTGTTGCTCAAATTGTTCCAAATCTATTAAATGTGTGTCAGTTTGATTTCTAAGTCCTGTTGACATGCCTCAATTTTTTAAAAAATACTTTTCTTACTTCCTGGCCATGAGATGATCCAGATTCATTTTCCTTTTCAAGCCCTGGAATCAGCTATTTCTCCAAAGAGCTTTTTTTCCTTTTATTGAAAAATGGTATTTATAACCCAAGATCTGAGCAGTGACTCTTGTCACTTCTTTTAGGCCCTATCAATGAACATAAAAATGATACATTCTGTGTTCTTATTAATATAAAGTTCAAAAACAAGAAAAACTATTCATAGAGTAGAAATTACTGTTGGTTACCTTTGAGGAACAGAGAACTTGTACTCACAGCCAATAAGAGACAGACTTCTGGGATGCTGGTAATGTTCTTGATTTGGATGGCAGTATAATGGACACTTTCACTTCACTGTGTTGTATACTTATGAAATTTTACTGTTTTTTCTTAATATAAAAATTTGTAAAATATATATATGTTTAAAATGTATATGAAATACTCATACACTCTTAATAGAACAGCTAAATTTAAAAAAAGAAAAAATAAACCTGAAAGTAATAGACTAAGAATTTCACATCCTGAAGAGTATATGAAACATATTTATACTGTTTGGGGGGGTGTAAACCAGTGCGACAGCCTTGTTTGGCATTACCTACTAAAGCGGAACATGTGCACACCCTATAATCCAGCAATGACACCTGAGAATAAATAGGAAGGAAGTGAGGAGGATATGCACATACAGTGTGTAAGAATGTTCATAGCAACATCGTGATGACCTGAAACTGGAAACAGCCCAAATACCCCTCAGTAGTATAATGGATAAATAAATTATGGTATAGCCATGCAATAGAGTAGCATTCTGTAATGAAAATGAACTAACTACAACTATCACAGCAACATGGATAAAACAATATAAAACGAAGAAGGAAAAAGTACAAAAGATAAGTGTGAATTATTTAAAGTTCAAGACAGGCATAAATAAACTATGGTTATAGAAATCAAGGTAGTGGTTACATTTAGGGAGGATGGAAAAGTTTAGAAGAATGAGAGGATGTTAGTAATCTTTCTTGAGTAGATGGCGGTTATAAATGTTAGCTTTTTTGATAATCCATTGAGCAGCACACATTGGTTTGTACATGTATGAGTTGCCTAGGGCTGCTACAGAAATTTATTCTTAACTGTTGTAGAGGTTAAAAATCTGAAATCAAGGTGTTGGCAGATCTTCACTTCCTCCAGAGACTCTAGAGCAAAAATCATTTTGTCTTTTCCAGGATCTGGTGGCTATCAGCATTCTTTGGTTTAAGGCTGCATCAGTCCAATGTCTGCCTCCGTCTTCAGAGCACCGTTCCTCTGTATATTCTAATCTTTCTTTGCCTCTCTCTCACGAAGATTGGAGAAGGAAATGGCAAACCACTCCACTATTCTTGCCTGGAAAATCCCAGGGACTGAGAATCCTGGTAGGCTACAGTCCATGGGGTCGCAAAGAGTCAGACACGACTGAGCGACTTCACTTCACTTCACTTATGAAGATACCTCTGATGACATTTAAGTTTCACCTATACATTCCAGGATAATTTCATCTCAAGATCCATGATGTAATCATATATACAAAGACATTTTCCAAATAAGGTGACATTCAGAGGTTCTAGGTATTTAGATGTGGACATATTTTTAAGAAGAATTATATGGTTACCACAGTGTACTTTTCAGTTTGTGTGTCCTAGTTTAATTTTAAAATGTTTAAGGTAAAATAGTAAAAGATATTTAGTAAACTAGAAATAAAGGAGATTTTTTTGTGTTTTTCCCTTCTAGTTTTATTGAGATATAATTGACATATAGCACTATATAAATGTAAGGTATATAGCATAATGATTTTGCTTAAGTATATCATGAAATGATTCCCACACTGAGTTTAGTGAATATCCATCAACTCATATAGTTTGATACAACGTTAAAGAAAAAGAAAAAGTTACAAACCTGATCTCTTTTTCTATGAGTTCTTTTGTTTGGTTGGCTCATTGGTTGGTATTGAAATATAATTGAATTACAATAGTATATTAGTTCCTTTTAAACATCATAGTGATCAGTATTTCTGTACATTTCAAAATGACCACCACAGTAAGTCTAATTATATCACCATACAAAAAGATGTTACCTAGTTATTGACTATAACCCACATACCGAAAATGTCATAGCCATGACTCTCTTACTTTGCAACTGGAAGTTTATATCTCTTAATCTTCCTCATCTATTAACTCTCCTGCCTCATCCCCCTCTCTTTTGGCAACTACCTGTTTGTTCTCTGTACCTATTAGTTTGCTTCTGTCTTGTTATATTTGTATTTTTAGATTCCACATATGAGTGAAATCATATCGTATTTGCCTTTCTCTGACTTGTTTCTCCTAGCATAATACACTGTAGATCCATGTTGTTGCAAATGACAAGACTTAATTCTTTTTTATAGCTAAGTGTTATTCCATTGTGTGTTTATACCACATCTTCTTTATCACTTCATCTATGGATGGGCACTTAGGCTGTTTCCATATCTTGACTACTGTAAATAATGCTGCAATGAACAAGGGGTCAATATATCTTTTCTAATCAGTGTTTTCATTTTCTCCAGACAAATATCTAGAACTAGAACTGATGGATCCTATGGAGGTTCTATTTTTAATTTTTTGAAGAATCTCCATATTGTTTTCTATAGTGCCTGTATCAATTTACATCTCTACCAACAGTGCATAAGCATTCTCTTTTCTCTGTATCCTTGCCAACATTTCTTATTTTCATGTCTTTCTGATAATAACCGTTCTACAAGTTGTTGTTGTTCAGTCACTCAGTTGTGTGACTCTTTGCCACCCCGTGGACTGCAGCACGCCAGGCTTCCCTGTCCATCACCAACTCCCAGAGCTTGCTCAACTCATGTCCATCAAGTAGGTGATACCATCCAACCATCTCATCATTTGTCATTCCCTTCTTCTCCTGCCTTCAATCTTTCCCAGCGTCAGGGTCTTTTCCAATAACTTAGCTCTTCTTATCAGGTGGCCAGAGTATTGGAGCTTCAGCATCAGTCCTTCCAATGAACATTAAGGACTGATCTCCTTTAGGATGGACTGGTTTGCTCTCCTTGCTGTCCA
Source organism: Cervus elaphus (assembly GCF_910594005.1). Taxonomy (NCBI): domain Eukaryota; kingdom Metazoa; phylum Chordata; class Mammalia; order Artiodactyla; family Cervidae; genus Cervus; species Cervus elaphus. Next base: position 5,436,591 of record NC_057833.1, on the reverse strand, counting down.
AGGGACCCTCAAGAGTCTTCTCCAACACCACAGATTGAAGGCATCATTTTTCAGTGCTCAGCTTTTTCTAATGTCCATCTCTCACATCCATACATGACTACTAGAAAAACCATACCTTTGACTATACAGACTTTTGTTGGCAAATGTCTCTGCTTTTTAATATCCTGTCTAGGTTGATCATAGCTTTGCTTCCAAGTAGCAAATGTCTTTTAATTTCATGACCAAGACACCATCCACAGTGATTTTGGAGCCCAAGAAAATAAAGTCTGTCACTGTTTCCATTGTTTCCCCATCTATTTGCCATGAAGTGATGGGACTGGGTGCCATGATCTTTTTTTGAATGTTGAGTTTTAAGCCAGCTTTTCACTCTCCTCTTTCACCTTCAAGAGGCTCTTTAATTCATCTTTGCTTTCTGCCACAAGAATGGTATCATCTGGATATCTGAGGTTATTGATATTTCTCTCGGCAATCTGATTCCAGCTTGAGCTTCATTCAGCCCAACATTTCACATGATGTACTCTTTATAAGTTAAATAAGCAGGGTGACAATATACAGCCTTGACGTACTCCTTTCCCAATTTTGAACCAGTTTGTTGTTCTATGTCTGGTTCTAACTGCTGCTTCTTGACTTGTATACAAGCTTCTCAGGAGGCAGGTAAGGTGGTCTAGTATTCCCATTTCTTTAAGAATCTTCCACTCTTTGTTGTGATCTACACATTCAAAGGCTTTCATGTAGTCAATAAAGCAGAATTAGATGTTTTTCTGGAATTCTTTAGCTTTTCCTGTGATCCAATGGATGTTGGCAGTTTGATCTCTGGCTCTTCTGTCTTTTCTAAATCTAGTTTGTACATCTGGAAGTTCTCAGTTCACATATCGTTGAAGCCTAGCTTGAAGGATTTTGAGCATTACTTTGCTAGTATGTGAAATGAGTGCAATTGTGTAGTAGTTTGAATATTCTTTGGCTTTGCCTTTCTTTGGGACTGGAATGAAACCTGACCTTTTCCAGTCCTGTGGCCACTGCTGAGTTTTCCAAATTTGCTGGCATATTGAGTGCAGCACTTTAACAGCATCATCTTTTAGGATTTGAAATAGCTCAGCTGCAATTCCATCACCTCCACTAGCTTTGTAGCGATGCTTTCTAAGGTGCATTTGACTTCCCACCCCAGGATGTCTGGCTATAAGTGAGAGATCACACCATCGTGGCTATCCGGGTCATTAAGACCTTTTTGTATAGTTCTTCTGTGTATTATTGCCACTTCTTCATATCTTCTGCTTCTGTTAGCTCCATACCAGTTCTGTCGTTTATTGTGCCTTCTTTGCATGAAATGTTCCCTTAGCATCTCTAATTTTCTTGAGGAGATCTCATCTTTCCCTTTCTATTGTTTTCCTCTATTTCTCTGCATTATTCACTTAAAAAGGCTTTCTTATCACTCCTTGCTGTTTTCGGAACTCTGCATTCAGATAGGTAGGTCTTTCCATTTCTTTTTTCACTTTGCTTCTTTTTTCAGCTATTTGTAAGGCCTCCCTAGTCAACCTTTTTGTCATTTTGCATTTCTTTTTCTTGGGATGGTTTTGATCATTGCCTCCTGTGATCAATGCCTCCAGCCTGACATTTCACATGATGTACTGTGCATATAAGTTAAATAAGCAGAGTGGCAATATACAGCCTTGACATACTCCTTTCCCAATTTGGAAACAGTCCGTTGTTCCATGTCTGGTTCTAACTGCTGCTTCTTGATTACAAACCTCCACCCATAGTCCTTCAGGAACTCTGTCTATCAGATGTAATCCCTTGAATCTATTTGTCACTTCCACTGTATAATCATAAGGGATTTCATTTAGGTCATACTTGAATGGCCAGGTGGTTTTCCCTGTGTTCTTCAATTTAAGTCTGAATTTGGCAATAAGGAGCTCATGATCAGAGCCACAGTCCACTCCTGGCCTTGTTTTTGCTCGCTGTATAGAGCTTCTCCATCTTTGGCTACAAAAAACATAATCAATCTGATTTCAATATTGACCATCTGGTGATGTCAATGTGCAGAGTCATCTTTTGTGTTGTTGGAAGGGGGTGTTTGCCATAACCAGCACGTTCTCTTGGCAAAACTCTATTAGCCTTTGTCCTGCTTCATTTTGTACTCCAAGGCCAAATTTGCCTGTTACTCCAATTCACCTTGATTCATGGGCCTAACATTCCAGGTTCCTGTGTAATATTGTTCTTCAGAGCACTGGACTTTGCTTTCCCCACCAGACACATTCACAGCTAGGCATTGTTTCTGCTTTGGCTCAGCCTCTTCATTCCCTCTGGAGCTATTTCTCCACTCTTCTCCGGTAGCCTATCTGACACCTACCTACCAGGGTGCTCATCTTTCAGTGCCACATCTGTATTACTTTTCATCCTGTTCATGGGGTTCTCAAGGCAAGAGTGCTGAAGTGGTTTGCCATTCCCTTCTCCAGTGGACCGCGTTTTGCCAGAACTCTCCACCATGACCCATCTATCTTGGGTGGCCCTACACAGCATGGCTCATAGTTTCATTGAGTTAGACAAGGTTGTGGTCCATGTGATCAGTTTGGTTAGTTTTCTGTGGTGCGTGGTTTCATTCTGTCTGCCGTCTGGTGGATGAGGTTAAGAGGCTTGTGGAAGCTTCCTGATGGGAGGGACTTGCTATGGGGAAAACTGTGTCTTGTTCTGGTGGCTAAGGCCATGCTCAGTAAATCTTCAATCCAACTTTCTGCCAATAGGTGGGACTGTGTTCCCTCCCTGTAATTTGGCCTGAGGCCAAACTATGGTAGGCATAATGGTGGTGATGGTGACCTCCTTCAAAAGGACTTACGCCAGCGTGCTGAGCCTCCCAGGACTGCTGTAGTCAGTGGCCCTGACCCTGCAGCAGGCCACTGTCAACCCACACCTCTGCCAGAGACTCCTGGACACTTAGAGGAAAGTCTGGTTAGATCTCTTGTGAGTTACTTCTCCTTTCTCCTGGGTCCTGGTACCCACAAAGTTTTGTTTGTGCCCTCCGAGAGCCTGTTTCCCCAGTCCTATGGAAGTTCTGTAATGAAATCCTGCTGACCTTCAAAGTCAGATTCCTTGGGGATACTGAGTCCCTTAGCTGGATCCCCAGGTCTTAATTTCATTCATTCATTTTCCTTTGTTTTCTGTGTAATAAAAATAGTCTCTTTCATTTATTTCTTCTCTGTCCCTTAGTATTTCTTTCATTCTAATAACATTCAGTTTCATTTGTTTTTCTTTTTCTAGTTCCTTTAGGTATAGTGTTAAGTTGTTTGAGATTTTTCTTGTTTCCTGAGGTAAGCTTCTATTGCTACAAACTTTCCTCTGAGGACTGGTTTTGCTGCATCTCATAGATTTTGAATTGTTTTGTTTCTGTCTTCATTTGTCTCCAGACATATTTTGATTTCTTCAGGGATCCATGATTGTTTAATAGCATTTTGTTTAGCCTCCACATGCTTGTGTGTTTTGCAGGTTTTTTCTTATAATTGATTTCTAGTCACATATCCTTGTGGTCAGAAGAAGCAGCTTGATATGATTCCAATCTTCTTAAATTTACTGAGACTTGTGACTTAACCTGAAATCTATCCTGGAGAATTTTCCATGTGAACTTGAAAAGATTATGTATTCTGCTGCTTTTGGATGGAATGTTTCATATATATTAAGTACATTTGACCTGATGTTTCATTTAAGGCCAGTGGTTCCTGATCGATTTTGTGTCTGGATGATCTGTCCATTGATGTAAGTGGAGTGTTTATGTCCATTATTATTATTGTGTTATTGTAAATTTCTGTCCATATGTCTGTTAATATCTTCCTCTTGGTTGATCCCTTGATCATTATGTAAAGTCTTCATCTGTCTCTTGTTACAGTCTTCTTTTAAATTTGATTTGGTCTGATATAAATATTGTGTACCCAAGCTTTCTTTTCACTTCTATTTATATGGTATAACTTTTTCCATCCTTTCACTTTCAGTCTGTAAAATGTCTTTAGATCTAAAGTGAGTCTCTTGTAGATAGCATAATGAGTCTTTTTTTGTGTTCATTCATCCACTCTGTCTTTTGATTGGAGCATTTAGTTCATTTAAAGTAATTATTGATAGGTATGTACTTATTGCCATTTTGTTAATTTTTTACGGGTGTTTTGCAGTTCTTTCTTGTTCTTTTCTTCTTCTTTTACTCCCTTCCCTTGTGATTTGATGACCACTTTTAATGTTATGTTTGGATTCTTTCTCTTTTTTGTATGTATATATTTTATATATTTTTGATTTATGGATACCATGAGGTTTATATACAACAATCTATACATATACATGATTATTTCAAGTTGCCTTATCCCTTAAGTTCAAACATAGTTTAAAAATCCTGCATTTTTACTTCCCCCAACAAAAATTTAATATTTTTTAACATCATATTTTGTATCTTTTAGTTTTGTTTATACCTTAATTACTTATTGTGGCTATAGATGATTTTACTACTTTTGTCTTTAACCTTTCACTAGCTTTATAGGTGGTTTGTTTACTTCCTTTACAGTACGTTTGACTCTACCAATGAGATGTTTCCTTTAATCAGTTTTATATTTCTAGCTGTGGCCTTTTCTAATTAGAAAAGTCAATTTAGCATTTCTTATAAAGCTGGATTCATGATACTGAACTCTTTTTTAGCTTTTTATTGTCTGTATAACTTTTGATTTCTCCTTCAAACCATAAGGAAAGCCTTGATAGATCATTCTTTTTCTTTCTTTTTTTTTTTTTTTTTTGATAGATCATTCTTAATTGTGGGCTTCTTTCATCATTTTAAGTATATCATCTTGGTACAGTCCCTTCTGACCTGCAGAATTTCTGATTATGAGTCAGCTAATTGTCTTAAGAGAGTTCCTTTACTCTTTACATACACCTTTTACCTATAACTTGTTGCTTTTCCCTCACAAAAAATGTTCTCTCTTTACCTATAATTTTTGCCATTTTAATTACAATGTTCTTGGTGTGGTCCTCTTTGGGTTGATCCTGTTTGTGACTCTACGCTTCTGGAACTTAGATACTTGTTTCCTTTCCCAGATTAGGAAAGCTTTCTGCTATTATGTCTTCAAATGATTTCTCTGCTCTTTTCTCTCTCTCCTGTAATACAGATGATAGTATGTTTGATATTATTTCAGAGGTCTCTTCTTTTTATGGTAGGTCCCCTACATACCAATACTTTGCACTAAGAATATGTTGGTAAGTCCAATTTGTTCATAAGTCCAACAAAGTTAGCCTAGGTACCTAACTAAAAAAATTGGCTATGCAGTACTATACTGTAATAGATTTATAATACTTCTCACACAAATAATACATAAAAACAAAACCCCAAAAATATTTTTAATCTTACAGTACAGTACCCTAAAAAGTACAGTATTATCATCTACATTACCGCTGCTTTTATACTTGCTTTCAGACATCCTGGGTTTGAAATAAAGATATGGTACTGGGGTATTTTGTACAGTACTATAAAGTACACAAATGCCCAGCCACTTGCAGAGAGTGCATACACATGACAATGTGCACCAAACATGTGAACTAACTCACACGACTGAATATGTAAATGCACTTTCACATCTTTGAAAATTTGCAACTTGAAGGTTCGTATACAGGAGACTTAACTGTATTCTTTTTTTTCTGTTCAGGTTCAGTGATTTCCACTGAACTTATATCTTTTAGTTTGCTTACCCACTCTTCTTTATCATCTAGTCTACAGTTGATTCCTTCTAGGGTATTTTTAATTTCAGTTATATTCTTCAGCTCTGTTTGGTTCTTCTTTATGTCTTCTAGCTCTTTGTACAGTTTCCACTGTGTTCATTCAATCATTTCCTGAGGCCTTTGAGCATTTTTATGATTACTGCTTTGAATTCTTTGCTGGGTAGATTTCGTATTTCTACTTCATTTAGTTCTTTTAAGGTTTTATCTTGTTCCTTTGTTAGAAACATATTCCTCTATTGACTCATTTTACCTAATTCACTGTTTATATTTCTATGTAGTTGGTAGGTTGGTTCCACTTTCCAGTTTTGGAGAACTCTCCTTTTATAGGAGATGTGTGTCCCAGCAGTGTACACCCCTCTAGTCCCCAGAACTCTGTGCTCTAGGGGTAGCCCTATGCTGGCTCCATGGTCTTTCTGACACAGGTGGTGACTCCCATGGGAAGCCCAGTTAGCATATCTGCCCTCAGTCTGATTGGTGTCAGACCCTGCCATGTGAAGAGGCTACTGGCCACTGGTGGTGAGTGGAGCTCTGTCCCAAAACAGCTGGTTCAGAGTTCCTGAGGCCTAAGGGTGGTGGGCAGAGTCAGGTCTTAGGATCGGTGATGTGGATCCAGGGGGCCTGATCTACTGTTGGCCTGTGATGAATGGGGTGGGTTTCTGACATAGCTGGCTGCAGTGTCTGGGTGTCTAAAAGCTGATGCTGGTGGGCTGGTGAGTGGGGCTGGATCCTGGCTGGATAATGATCCTAAGGTGTCTTAAAGCTAGTATCAGTCTGCTAGTGGTGGGGGCGGGGTGGGGGTTAGGTCTTGGAAATAGTACTGGTCCTCTGGTGGGTAGAGCTGGACCCTGGGGTCTTTGGTTTCAGGACCCAGGCATCTGGAGCTGATGATGACCCATAGGTGAGTGGGCCTGGATAGCCTCTGGGTCGCTCACTGGTGGGTGGAGCCAGGTCCCAATGTCTCGAGTTGCAGGGCCCTAGAGAGTGTGTGCCCACCCTCGCGTGAGTGAGGCTTGCTCCAGTGCTTGTATCAGCCAGTAGTGGGTGCAGCTGTGTTCCAAGGTTTCTGGCTGCAGGATTATAGGGATTCTGAGGCTAGTGCGGGCTCACTATTGGGTGGAGCTGAATTCTGGGGTCTTTGGATGCAGGCCCCTTGGGGCTCCAGATTTAATTCCAGCCCACTAGTACCCAGGTCAATTCCAGGGGTCCCTGGGCTGGTGCCAGCTCCCTGGGGAATGGAGCTGGATCTTATGGTCTCTGGCTACAGGGCCTGGGGGTTCCTGGAGATGTTCTGGCTGCTGGTGAGTGGGCTAGTTCCTGATACGGCTGGCTGCAGGGTCCAGCGAAGCTGAAGCTGGTGTCAGCCTGTCAGCCCACTGTAGGTGGGGTCAGACCCTCAGGCACCAGCTGAGGGGCCCAAGATGCCCCAGGGCTGATGCTGGCCTGCTACTGGGTGTGGCCAGGGCCTAGGTGGTCCTGGTGCTGGTGCTGGTGCACGGGTAGGCAAGGCTGGGTCCTGGGCCTCTGAGAATGGGCCGCATCCTGGTGGCAGCTGGCGGCCCAGGAGTTCTAACGCAGCTGGCCTGATGGCGGATGTGGCTGTACCCCTGCCCAGCTAGCTGCGTGACTAAGGCATCCAAGTCCTGGTTCTGTCATGTTGGGTGGGGCCAGGCCCCAGTGCTAATAAGCTAGAGGGACAACCTAAAATGGTGCTTGCCAGCATTAATGTCTTCATGGTAGAATGAGCTCCCTATAATGCCCGCTGTTAGCATACATGTCCCCCAAAATGAGCTCTAGTTGCCTCTCTGGGAGTCTCCAAGATCAGCAAATGAGTCTGACCCACGGGCTTCTTTCAAACTGCTGCTTCTTGCCTGGGCTTCAGTGTAAGACATTTTGTGCGCACCCTTTAAGAGTGGAGTTTTGTATTTCCTCCAGTCCTATGGCTCTCCCCAAAGTAAGCCCTATTTGCCTTCAGAGACAAATGTTCTGATGTTCATCTTCCCAGGGCAGGAAGCCCCAAGGTGGGGAGCCTAATGTGTGGCTTGGACTCCTCATTCCTTGGGGAGAACCTCTGCAACTGTAATTACCTCTTGACTATACTTGACTATAAAGTATATATACTATCTTTATAGTCTTCTTACCCGTCTTGTTATTGTTCCTCCTTTTTATCTTTAATTGTGGATTATTTCTGCTAGTGTTTAGGTCATTTTCATCAATAGTTGCTCTGTGAATAGTTGTGATTTTGCTGTGTCTGTGAGAGGAGATGAGCTAGGGTCTTCCTACTCCACCATCCTGGCCACTTCCCTTAACAGGCATTTTTTTAAAAAACAAAGCAACAGTAAATATATGGCCATCTTCATACATGGTCATTTAGGTGGACACTCCTCTACAGGTAAGTGTGATAAAGGTGATAATTGCTCCTTTGTCCTGCTCTCTTCATTGGATATTAACTCCTCAGAGCAAAGACTATGCTTCCTCATAATATAACTCTTTCTGTAGAGTGCATGGTACGTGGTGAATCACTGATGCAGGTAATGATGGCATTGAAGAGGAAGATGCAAAACACACTCCATAGAATAATTTACAGGTACTTCTCTTTCCGACTTCACCCTGTATGACTGTCTCTAGATCCATCCACATCTACAAATGACCCAGTTTTGTTCCTTTTCATGGCTAAGTAATATTTCACTGTATACGTGTACCGCATCTTTATCGACGTGGTTCTCTGCTGGTGGGCGTCTAGGTTGCTGCCATGTCCTAGCTATTGTAAACAGAGCTACAGGGAACACGGGGGTGCACGTGTGTATTTTTTTTAATTGACATGTACAGACTACCATGTGTAAAACACAGCTGGTGGGAACGTGTTACACATAGTACAGGCGCTAAGCTTAGCGCTCCGTGGTGACCTAGATGGGTGGGAGGTAGGGGGAGTTGGAGGGAGCTCCAAGAGGGAAGGGATGTATGTATATGGATAACTGATTCACTTCATCAGGCAGCATATATTAACACAATATTGAAAAGCAACTATACCCCAATAAAAAAAATTTATAGGTAATGGACCTCTATCCATGCTCTGAAACCACTTCATAGGTGTGCTTTCCATGTTCCCTGGCATTGTTAGAAAGTGACATATTTACAAGCTATACATTTAGAGCTCTTAGAGCCCAGTAAAACTTCTTGGTCCTAACAAGGAAAGCTCTGTTCTGTGTTTTTGTTTTAATGGAGGATACGTTGAACCACTGTGCTAATCGGTGAACTGTTGTGTGTACATGTCTGTAAAATTAGCCAGGAGTTCCCCATACTATATTATATCTATTAAGTGGAGACGTTAAACAGTGAGTAGTAAGTAGACTACTCAGTTATACTCCTTTGAGGGACAGATTTAAAACTATAAAGGAGTAGAAAATAAAACTAATTAAAAGACATTTAAACTTTCTGTTTTCATGTTAACCAGAAAGAACAACTGGTTTAGATATATGTAGGAGTCACCCAGTTTCTATTTTCCTCATCAACACTTGCCGTGAATCTATCCCAGCTTATGAATGGCCAATATCCACTTTCCTTCCAGTATTGTATTTAATTTTTATACGGGAAAGAAAAATTTATCTATGTGAATGCTTTCAACTTCAGCTCTCTCAACTCTTAGAAGTGCAGCAGCTAGGATTTCTTTGATCTGAACTATGTGATATGGAAAAGTCTCCCTGCTATAATTTGCAGATGTAGCTTTCCTAACTTAGATTAAGCACAAAAATAAGATAAATGAAACTTTAAAGAGTATTTGCCTGAGAGTTCAAGTGTTGGGAGATAATAGCAAATTAAATACCTCTTCTTGTGTATTTGATTAGCCTTACTCTTGATAGTTTTGGTTTAGGCTAACCTTCCCTGAACATATATCAGTGTGATTTAATTTGAAAGAGCTTTATCTCATCCAGAGCTGCCTCTATGACTTCATCCCATCACTTACATTTTTCCTCCCATAGCACAATCTTTTTCAGTCCCTAAGGGTGGGCCTTGGCTGTCCTTTTTATCTTTTAGAATTTGTCCTTTTCAAATGCAAAATGGCTTATTCTTATACAGCATTGGAATTTAAGTCATCTCATAATGGTCAGAAGTAAATTCTCTCTTTCCTATATACAGAATTCCAAGAAGAAAAGGGGCATTTACTTGTGAACTGTGGTTTTAAATTATGTCTAGTTAGGCATCCTGTTAAGTAATATGTCAGAATCTCAACAATGCTGGAATATGTCACTGCTGTATTCTGGCAAGATTAGCACAGAATATTGCATGAAGAAATTCCAAATTACAAAGCAGCTATGATCCATCCAGAAAGTAACTTTTGACTGCTGAAGATAAACCTCTTAAATCATGTTTGGCCATTTAATTCCAGACATTGAAGTGAAAGAAAACCCTCAAAGCCTTCCCTTTTGTATTTGATAAGTTAGATCACAGTTTAATGTGACACTGACTCGGGTTCAGATCAGATCACCTCTCCACCACAGAGGACCCAGTGGGAATGCTTAGCACTAACGCAGAAGTAGGCAAACGTCAAATCCAGCCCACTGCGTGTTTCTGTACAGTGTGTGAGTTAGGGAGTTTTTTTTTTTTTTTAATGATTGAAACAAAATCAAAAGAGTAATAGCATTTTGATATATCATTATAAAAATTATATGAAATTCAAACTTCAGTGGTTACAAATGAAATTTTATTGAAACACAGCCCTGCTTATTCATCTACATAATGTCTGCGGTTGTTTTCACTACAGTGACAGAATTGAGCACTTGTGATAGAAACTCTAAAACCAACAGAGCCTAACATACTGTCTTGCCCTTTGCAGAAAAAATTTTCTGACTCTGCTCTAAAACCATAGACTTGCCTCTGCATTCTGTGGTTGTTCTCAGAGTGTGTTAATAAAATTCTCTATTGGAAGAAGCGAAAAAATAGAGTAACTGTGTGATGATTGTGGTCTTTGGAATCCTTTTTATTGAATCTTTCCACATGAATCTTTGTTCTTTCATAATGCCCTAACATGTCTGTAGCTTATTCCAAGAGAGTGTCCAATATGTTTTACAACTATGTTTAGTGACTTAAAGTTATAGTGATGAATAAAAAGAAAAACTTCTATATTTTTTGTGATTATGATGTATGTAAAATAAATCTTAAAATTCCAAGACACCCATCCCGTAAGAAACTCCTTCACTTATCCTATCTATGCTTAATGCTGTAAAGTAGTTGAAAAGGCAGCCATGAATATGTGTGTATGCATGTCTGTATATATATATATTTACACACCCACATATACGGCTTTATTACTTTTCCTTATCATTGGAGAGACTGGATCCGGAAAGTACTGCATTTGGTATCTATGAAGAAAGGGCAAGATTCTAATAAAATATAGAATTAAGGCAAAGACTCAAACTGAGATAAGAGAACAGTAGAAGGGAGTAATAAGAATGTAAGTAGTGTAGTCATTGGCTTTAAAAAATAATTTTTCAGGGACTTCCCTGGTGGTCCAGTAGTTAAGCCTTTACCTTCCCATGCAGGGGGTGAGCTCCCCGGTCAGGGAGCTAAGATCCTGCATGCCCTGTGGCCAAAAATGATAATAAAACATAAAACAGAAATGATATTGTAACAAATTCAATAAAGACAAAAGTGGTCCACATAAAAAAAAAAAACCTTAAAAAAAATTTTTTTTAAGGCATTGCCTGCCAAGGATGTGATGATTCTCTAGAACTCACTCCACCCAGAATCCCTACCATGTGTATCATGAAAACAAAACTTGAACACCAGAATACCTCAGTGAGAAGAAAGCTTCATACAGTGGCCAGTGGCTTAGTTAGACATTGTGCATGCCCTACCCATAATTACAGTTTTGTATTCCTCACTCCGCTTCCCAGTGGCTGACCTCAGAAACCACCTCAAGGCTGTTCATCCTCGAAAATCAACTCCTAGGGTTGTTAGTGAGATTGACTACAATGCTCTTGCGTTTTCCGTAATTACTGGCTCACACACTGTTTGCTCTTAGGAGACGCTCGTGGACTTCAACCAACGTTGTACCACCCTCTTTTCATACACACAGGACATTCACCTTTGGACAGCTTTTGGGATTTCATCTCACAGATGTGAGAATCCTTAGATGTATATCCTGCCCACCCCTAAGAAATCATGACAAACTGCAAATATCCACCAATGATGGCCTTTGATACACCACCTGTTAGAAAAACGACATGTAGCATTTAGTGATCAGTTTACAATGTCACAGTCAGTAAGGCTGCCCTGTAGACGTCTGCTTCTAAAGTCTTGAGGACTGTGGATACTTGATCATTACAGTGCTCCCTCCTCTGTCTTGGTCTTCCCGCAGGTTCGCATCTGTGTGGGGCTCTCACTTCTTCAGCCCTAGTTTTCCCAGGATCCTTGGAAGTCAGCCATGAAAAATGTTAAAATTCATCCATCATTTCTCTCTTATTTCTCCTTTATTCTCCCTTCATTCTCCATTATACATTCTTAACCATTCTGGTCCCTACATGCCTCCTCTATCTAATATCTTTCTTTACTCTCAAAACCACTAATTTAATCTGTCATTTTGAGATAGTACTATTACAATTGCCTCCTAAGTAGCTTTTGTATTTCCTATAATCTAGAGCCTATGGGCTCACAAGAGGACCATCCATTTCAAAATGCCTCTAAATCTTCCAAAATTGTACCCATACATAGCTTTCTAAAGTCTTAATGGTTAGGAGCCTGAAATACTCATGGTTCATTGATAAATAAGTGCCTTAGGGTTTGCAGCTTAACTTCAGTTGGCTGAGATGCAATTGTATTGGGTCAGGGTGATACTGATTGACTTCAATCTCCTTTTTCTGCACTGTTTCTCTTCGTGGCACTTATCACTTGTTCTACTAGGCAAGTTCCTAAAATTGCACAAAATAAGTGGCCAGGATTTTAGTCTTCTTCACTGCTGTTGTATTCACTAAGCAGATGACTTGATTCTTTGGTTAATTGATTAGTTAATAAGAAAATTGTAGGGCTGGGAGCTAGTAATGATCAGTCCTAATTAAGAGATACAGTAATTTTAACATTATGTTTATCTGTTGAAATGGATATGTGTGTACGTGTGTGTTAGTCACTCAGTTGTGTCCAACTCTGCAACCACATGGACTGTAGCCCGCCAGGCTCCTCTGTCCATGGAATTCTCCAGGCAAGAATTCCATGGAGTGGGTTGCCATTTCTTTCTCCAGGGGATCTCCCCAATCCAGGGATCAAACCTGGGTCTCCTGCATTGCAGGTGAATTCTTGACCATCTGAGCCACCAAGGAAGCCCAAAATACATATGAGTGAGTTTTTTAAAAAATACCTAAGTTCAGGAGTTCCCTGGTGGCCTAGTGGTTAGGATTCTGGGCTTTCACTGCCATGGCCTGGGTTCAGTCCCTGGTAGGGGATCTGAGATCCTGCAGGGCCTGGCCAAAAAACAAACAAACAAACAAAAGGAGTTTTTAAAATTGCCAGGTGCAATTTTATATGATGTAACATCTTAGACTTGATTTGTTGGTATCATTTGCTCTGAAATATTTGGGGGTGAAATGAAAAGTGGCACAGTTGATATATTAGAGATGAAGAATAAGAAGTTCATAAATACCAAAAATGATAACAAGTCAAGCAAATGACATAGAGATGGGGGAGATGTAAATTCCCAGGGGCTGATGTAAAGGGTAAAAAAGATGTATATTTATTGTCATGTTTACTAGAAAAAAATATCAAACCTATGAATTTACTGATCTTACTGTTTAGGGAAAGACTTGAGGAGTGATTTAAAGAAAAATGCTAGGTATAGTGGGAGGTAATTAAAATGGCAAACCATTCGGAAGGTGTAGGTGAAATACAGTCCATAGTCCAAGAAGTACAGGGTTAGGAGTTCAGATTAACATCAAATGTGAGATCTTAGCAATTCATATACCTAGTCAACCTCAGTCTCTTCTTATATAAAATGGAATTGTTATGATTGAATTTTACTTATTTCTTGTAAACATTAAATGAAGCCATATTCAAGCATGAAATTGATCTATACACCTTAAGAACCCATAGAAACACTATAAAGTATGGTTAGAAAGGAGAAGGGTCAAACTTTAATCCTTCATATGCTGTGGACCCTCCAAATTTTTCAATAGTATAAATATGAAGTGGAGGAAGCTGGGAAACATGGGTCTTAAGAACGGGGCCTTAGAGTTTTAAAATTAATTCAACAGTATATTCTGGCTCTGAATTATTTAGAATACCACCTGAAATTTGGTATAATTTTAATGCCTGCCTCATGAGAATATTCCTGAGAATTAAAAAACACATGTAAAGCCTCTGGCACATACATGCTCTGACAATAATAGCAATGATTATTACTACTGTTGTTGTTATTTAGGGCTTCCCAGGTGGCGATGGTGGTAAAGAACCTGCCTACCAGTGCAGGAGACTTAAGAGACTCCAGTTTGATCCCTGGGTCGGGAGGATCCCCTGAAGAAGGGCATGGCAACCCACTCCAGTATTCTTGCCTGGAGAATCCCATGGACGGAGGAGCCTGGCAGGCTACAGTCCACAGGGTTGCAAAGAGTCAGACAGTGAGTTAGCACACAGCATGCATTATTAAATAGGGCACGTTGAACTAGAATTAGTCCCAATATGCCTTCAAGTTTCTAATAATTCTGGCAGATTAAATAAAAGTAGAAAGTACATGGAGAACTCTTGACACAAAGCAGCTGTAGAAATATCTTATAACAACTCTTAAAAGAAGCAAACTTTCCTAACAATAGTTCTTTTTTGAAACTGACAGCAAAACACAAAAACAAAAAATGACCCATGTAACCATCCTGGGAAAAGAGAGAGCTCTGTAACATGCCATGGTCATCTTTCTGTGATTCATCCTAGCAAGGGTCTGCAAGCCCAGACCTGCGTTAGAAACTAACAAGAGAGTATGATGCCATGAGGCTGGTCACCAAGGAGCTTTGGAAGAAAAACTGGATGCCAAGAACCCACAAATGTGCCATATTTCCCAAGCAAGTGTCTAAGTCTGGACATCACATGTGACTTTTTAACTTAACCATGTCAGCTCTGCAGATTTAAAAACCATGTTCATGTCACATGTACTTCTATAGTTACTTCTGAGTTCCCGATTCTATAATTCGACCATGGTCGCTGACTCACTTATTACTAACTATAAATCACTTAAACGTTTAGCTGCTGGATGTGGGGCATTCCCAATGTTTGGCTAAGTGGGCTGAGTGAGGCGGCCGAAGCTTTGTGGCTAACCTTTCAGGCTGGAGAGCCAGGCTGCCTGGGTTGGAATCAACTTTCTCTACTCACAAGCTGTGGTGAGTCATTTACCTTTATATGCCTAACTTGTAAAATGACATGAACATTTTCCTTTTAGATTTTTTGGTGAAGTTTAAATGAGTTGGTATTTGTAAAATGCTTATAATAATATTGCCAGAGTAAACACTGTTGTCATTATAAGAAGTTATTTCCTTAAACCGGTAAAAATCCTCAAAATCTGTTGCATGGGAACAATCTGGAAGGCTTGTTAACACCCAGACCCCAGGCCCCATCCCTGCAGTTTCTGATTCTGTGGGTCTGGGATGGAGCCTAAGGATTTATGTTTTGTTAACAAGGTCTAGGATCATGCTGACGCTGCTGGTCCCAAAACCACACCCTCAGAAGAAAAACAGCATTTAAACCCAGTGCACTGGTAATCCCTTTCAACAAGAGAGGTTTCTCCAAAATTGGCCCACAGAAATCAAACTGCAGGTATCATAGGTTATCATTGCTACCTCTCAGCCTTCAGACCTGACTCTGGGGACCCTCAGACTTGAGAAGAGCTCGCAGTGATTAAAGCCAAGTCCTTACACTCAACAGGTGGAGGAGATAAACGTGGGTAAGGTCCCGCAGCTGAAACTGCCCGGAGCAACAGTCGGAATGCGCCTGAGAAATCCTGGGAATTGGAAAAAAGCAGAGGGAACGAGAAGCGAGCAGGCATCCGTGCGTTCTCAGCAACAGAACTGGGTGGTCGTTTATTATCTGTCTGTGCCGCGGGGCCTCGGCTGGGTCCCAGACACGTGTCAGCGTCGCCCCGCCCGCCGTCCCTGCCCCGGCTCCGGACGGTCCCTGGCCGCGCGCAGCTGAACTCGGGAAATGCCAGCGGCGGGCGCCCCTGGGTCACCTGGGCGGAGAGGTGAGCGGCTCCGTCCGTCCTTTGCTGGGAAGAGGAGAGGACCGGCGCCCGCGCCGGCCAGGGACTCGGCCTGGGAATGCAGCTAGTCCTCTGCCCCAGTCCCGGCAGGGCGAGCCGCGAGGGAGGGGTGAGTCGGGAGGGGTGGAGCAAGGGCCGATGAGGGAAGGAATTAAAGCAAAAAAAAAAAAAAAAATCACCTCTTCAGTGACTGCTGCCGGACAGAAGGCACACTCTTAGTAAACAGTCATCAGTAGGGAGACACCCTGATTGTGGGCATTTGTGATAGATTTGCCCGTAAAGGCTACGGGAGGAGAAACTCCTGGGACTTGGGGATGAAATGGAGTGATGGGCATGGATACACCTACATTAGCAGCTTTAAGGGGGACTGAAGCGCGCTGCTGAGGGAGGAGAAAGAACACTTGGAAACCTCCACTTTGCGCTTTGTTTCTGTAACAGCAGCAGAAACACTTCTGACGGGCGGCTCTGGGTTCTGTACGCGGCAGCCGTCCCAGCGCCTCCAGGTCTCTCTGCAGAGCAGGGCCCCTGAGCGGTGATCAGAAAGGGCGAGCCACTCGCCCACCTGGGCAGCAGGGCACGCGCCCTCACTCAGCGGCGGGCACAGTTCTCCGTTTCTTGGGAAGATTTTCAGGCTTCGCCTATGTCAGGAGGGGATTCAGGACGACGACAGAAGAGCTCAGGTACGGTCAATTTCTATTCCATTATATACATTTTCAGGTTTAAGTTTATGGGAATCCACTCCCATGTATTCAGACTTTTGGTCCTCTTTGCAGTAACGCTCAAGTGGGCAAACCCAGAACTTCTGTTTTTCTGGCTGAACGACAGAACTGCCTTCAACCTATTCTTTTCTCTGCTTACCTAATTATAGGAAGGTGGAAATGCTGTCTCCAATCACATAACATTTATTTAAATATTTGGTAACAGTTACAATGACAAAAGTGGCCATCTGATTAAACCAGTATTAGAGTTTAATTTGGGCTAAATTCTAATTCCGTGGTATTTCTATCTATATGAAGATACAGCAATTCGGCATTCATGTTATTTTAAATGCAGTTTATAGTTAAAGGTTGGTTGCTGGTAGAATCTAAAAGAAACCATTCTATGAAGATCACTTTTCTTAGAAAAGCATAATAGAGATCTTATTATGTCTTTGAATGTTCTGAATTGCAGGCAAAAATTTGGTTTGGATCCCTGGGCTTGCCTCACATGTGGGTACCAGATACCATTTTTTCCAACAAGCTAGGCATGTTTCTTCCCTGCTTATGCCCCCACCCCCTCTCCCACGGCAGATGTGAGGAGAAGGGACCAAGGGAAGAGGCAGAGGGATGTTCTAAGCAGAGCAAAAACAGCATCGTGCCCGCGAGGGGTCAGCATGGTCCACTGTAGGGCAGGTATAAGGCTCAAGCCCTCTCAGCTGGTCAGTTACTATTCGCTAGTCATCATTTGGCAGTGACATGTATAATTTGTCTTTTTTTGGCAAAGACTTAGGACATTAGGAAGACATTTATTCATCCTTTCAGTGATTACAGCTCTAACTAAAAGTTAGAAGTTTTTGAAGGTTTAAGAAAATGAAAAACCAAACATGCTCGGTGATAAAACATGTATTATGAAACTTCACACACACGCACCCAATAAAGAAAAGGCTAGAAGGAATAGAACAAAATGTCATTGATTATATCTGGGTGGTGGGGAGTATAAGTAATTTTATTTTCTTTATTTGACTTATTTACAACTTCTAACTTTTCAGTGTTGCACACGTATTAGCTTTATAATCAATTTTTTTAAAGTCTAAAAGAACTAATGTATAAACAGGAAAGTAAACTTTATGTATTTCAGTTGTCACAATATCTCCATTATGCTTTCCATTTTCTTTTTTTAATGAATCCCTAAGTAAAAGGGATTCCTAAGAAGTGAAAATCTGTAAAGGAATTTTCACAATAAATACCCTGCTTGTCACCAGAGTCCAGATGAGGCCAGCACACACCATGGCTTTGTAGTTAGCTTTACCATAAAAGTTGCAAATGAAATTGGTCCCTGATAACCTTGCAGGACGGTCTCCCAGATTACCAGTTACTGTGTGTGGTCTACTGGAACTCTGCTCAAACCGTATTTATAACTGAGGTATGATGCTCTTTCAGGATGAAGCCGAAAGGCAGGGGAAGCCCCAGCTTACTGCTGTCCTTCACTGCAGCCTGCCTGATAGCCCTCCCCAGGGGCAGGGCCTGTCCTCGCCGCTGCGCCTGTTACCTGCCTACAGAGGTGCACTGCACGTTTCGGTACCTCACCTCCATCCCAGAGAGCATCCCACCCAACGTGGAACGTATCAATTTAGGGTGCGTGCGGGTGCTTGTCTTGCTTCCTTCTCAAGGAGGGACTGAGTACACTGGGGATGTCCCCCAAACAGTTGTGACTTTGGTAGATTAACCACAATCCTTTTAATATTTTCCTTCTGAAATGAGTGCATGAGGATCTTAAGCTTCCTGGGGCAATGAGAAAATTTTCCCTGGTAAACTTTTACTAGGGGAAAATTTTTCTAGAACCCAGTCATTCATGGTAGACTGAGAGCCCCGTGATTATAGAAAAGCTTCATTTTGGCTCTATTTTTGCTGAGTATAATATAGCTCCTGCTAAGAATTAGTTATGATAATATCCGTAAGAGGGAAGTGTCCTCCTATATATATGGACAGTTAACTAGATCTTTTTTCTAAGGCTTTTGGATTTTTTTTCCCATAGAAACTGACTTATTTAAAATACTTAAAAAAATGCATAAGTAATTAAATCTGCTAAAAAGTGACTGTATTTTAAAGGTTGGTGAAAAAACGTGTGTGAACGAACGAAAAGGCAGACTTAACATCTTTTGACTAACTTAGTGAGCACCTGCTATGGACCAAACACAAGGATGGTACCAGGGATACAATGAAGAAGGATACATTATTCATGTGTAGAAACCAGTTAAAGTGAAAAGTACTGATGTATAATCAGTACAATTTAATAAGAATTGTAATACAGCATACGAAGTGTCTTGGAAACAATCACTACTGGTAACAGCTAACATTAATTATGTCCTGGCATTGAGCTAAGCACTCTTCATGAGTGCATTCATTTAATCCTCAAAACCTGTTTCAAGTAGGTTCTATTATTTGCATTTTATAGACAAGGAAACTGAGGCAAAGAAAG
This sequence comes from Cervus elaphus, assembly GCF_910594005.1. Classification (NCBI taxonomy): domain Eukaryota; kingdom Metazoa; phylum Chordata; class Mammalia; order Artiodactyla; family Cervidae; genus Cervus; species Cervus elaphus. Next base: position 5,417,453 of record NC_057833.1, on the reverse strand, counting down.
ATTACGGATTTTTTTTTTTTTTTTTAACCCAGCATTGGCCCTACTCCCAGGAGCCGGGTACCTGAGTTCATAATCATATCTAAATTTGACTTCAGAGCCTAGGCTTCTTAACCATTGTTTCATAATGATGAATTCTACCTGGGAGGACGAGGGGCAATGTCATTAGGGAATGGGCTGGGTCTTAACAGTGTTCACAAATAGAGAGGGCTGGAGTCAAGGGCATTCCAACCTGAAGAAACAACATAGCATACAAAGGTTTGAAAATGAGCAGGGATGTAGCATGTTCCAGGAATGTGGGTAGGATAATTGCAACTGAGACTGCAAGGGCTGGGTGAAGGGGTTGACCTTCCATGGCACCTGATGAATTTCAGCATTTCAAGCATTGGGTTATCTCCTTAGAGCACAGGGAATCTTTAGCAGGGTGTGTGTTTGTGTGTGTGAGGTGGGGAGTGAAATTCAGTTTTGTGTGTGCATTTGTTGGGTTTTGCTTTGACATTTGAAATTTAATTGGCAGACATATCTAGAATGATGTTCTTATTTCAGGTACAACAGCTTGGTTAGATTAACAGAAGCAGATTTTTCTGGCCTGAACAAGTTGGAGTTACTAATGCTACACAGCAATGGAATTCACACAATCCCTGCTAAGACCTTCTCGGATTTGCAAGCATTGCAGGTGAGACTGATTGGGAAGGGGCAAGTTAAGTGCCTCCAAAAGCTACCTTCCTAGAGAACCCCAAAATTAACATTCTGTACATCAGACATAGACATCAAGGGAAAATGTCAAAGAACTGATTTCAAGTGGAATAGTATGTGGAAATTAGAATAAGAAAATTCTGATTTTCTTCTACCTTAGGCTCACAGAAAGAAGTATTAATGCCCAGGGATTACTGAACTTTGAAAATGTAATTCTTAAAGGCCACTTCTAGTCATGTTTATCTGGAAATTGAATGTAGTTTATAAAATAATTGCCATCTTTACACAGAAGTTAGTTTTTTGTAAGCAATATATTTTTAAAACATCTTTTTGAGTATGTTTTTATTTTTAATTGGAGAATACTTGCTGTAGAATGTTATGCTAGTTCTTGCTATACAACATGAAATGAAGTGAAGTTGCTTAGTCGTGTCCAACTCTTTGCGACCCCAGGGACTGTAGCCTACCAGGCTCCTCAGTACATGGAATTTTCCAGGCAAGAGTCCTGGAGTGGGTTGCCATTTCATCACCTATAAATATCCATATATGTACACCCTCCCTCCCACTGCCACCCATCCCAGCCCTCTAGGTCATCCCAGAGCATCACTGAGCTATATGGCAGCTTCCCAAGGCCATGTTTTACACATGGTCGTGTATACACGTCAATGCTACTGTCTGTTCCACCCTCTCCTTCCCCTGCTGCATCCACAAGGCCCTGCCCTGCAGATCGATTCAGCAGTACCATTTTTCTAGATTCCATATATATGTGTGTTCATATATGGTATTTGTGTTTATCTTTCTGACTTCACTCTGTATGACAGATGCTAGGTTCATACCTCATTACAACTGACAATTTCATTCCTTTTGATGGCTGAGTAATATGCCACTGTATTTATGTACCCCATCTTACTTGTCCATGCATCTGTTGATGGACCTCTAGGTGGCTTCCATGTCCTGGCTATTGTAAATAGTGCTGAAATGAACGTTGGGTTAGATGTGTCCTTTTGAATTATGGTTTTCTCAGGGTATGTGCCCAGTACTGGGATTGCTGGGGTACATGGTAGTTTTATTCCTGGCTGCTTAAGGAACCTCCATACTGCTTTCCATAGTGGTGGTAGAGCAATATATTTTGTAAGTTTCACTTTACTTTTGCATTGCTTTATTTAGAAAAATTTTTTTAAGTTATGAGGACTTCTAAGTATGCATCAAATATTTTAAGAATTACTATTCCAGTAGGCAAGAAAGTAGAAAGTAGGAAGAACTCTTAGGAACAAGAACAAAGGGAATGCAGGAAAACATCAGGCATAAAGATTGGTATGTCTGCTGTAAGCAGGACTTGAGGCTTTAGAGAAGTTAATTCAATTTATGATGTCTGTTACTTTTTAAATAAATTAAAAAGTACAACTACTGTTCAGAAGTACAACCTGATTTTAAATTAGAAAAAGATGTCTCCCAAAGGTCCTCATAGATGAGATATAGTACAGTAAAGCAAACGGTCAGTTCTACCCTTAGAAAAGATAAATTGCCAGTGTACAGTGAATCTTTTCACACCACATCAAGGCTGTGTAAAGCCATAGATTTAAGTCTAGATAAGTGATTATGTTGATTTGGTTTAATCAGGCTTTATTTGCAATATATATCTTCAGCAGATTAGATGGAATTTCTTCATGGAACTCACACATGTTTTTCTTGACCAGGTTTTCAACAGATATTGATGAACACTGAGTTTGGTAATATTTGGGCCAAGAAGTTGTTCCATGTCGCCAAATTTTCTTTGCTTATTAGGAAACTTAGCATTCCAGAAAAGCATTCTCAACAGAGATGACAGATTAGGTCAAATCAGGAAAATATGATAAGAAATCATTGCTTTTACTAGCATTTTTTTTTCTTTTTGGGAGAAAGAGTATGCTCAGCTGGTAGCAGAGAAGGAATTGGAGAATACCCAAGCGCTACTGAAATATTGAAAAATTATCTTAACTTCAATTAAAATCACATTACTCTTAATAGCTAAAGACTAAACAAAAACAACCCCAAACGTCTGTCAGCTCATAAATGGATACACAAAACATGTTACATGTATAAAGTGGGCTACTACTCAATAGTAAGAAGGAATAACTGAGTTACATGCTACAACAGTGCTAAGTCCTGAAAATAAGGCTAGTTAGAAAAAGGCAGGCACAAAAGACCACATATTGTATCACCCATTATTTTAAATGTTGAGAATAGGCAAAGCCAGAGAAACAAAGTAAATCAGTAGTTTTCGAGGAGGAGGGGGGAAATGACTTGTTTCACCCATATTTCCACCCCACTACTTTTCTACTTCATTGCATTATTTTGAGATAAATCTGATATATAATGTTTCATCTGTAAGTACTTACATATATATATATATATATATCAAAATTAGAGTCTTTTAAAAATAAGTGTAAAATATTGTTTTACCTTAAAATTATAGCATTAATTCATCAATATCATGAACTGTTCGAGTGTTCTAATCTCCCTGATATTCCCATATTTAATTTTCAGGTAGTTTGTAGAATTAGGATCCACACAAGGACTGGATAATCTCAGTGTATGTTTTATTATGAATATGCTTGTCCTTTTTGTGGTAATTCCTTTGACAAAATAAGGGTGTTCTTTGTGTTCTTAGGTCTTAAAAATGAGCTATAACAAAGTTCGAAAACTTCAGAGGGACACTTTTTATGGCCTCAGAAGCTTGACACGGTTGCATATGGACCACAACAACATTGAGTTTATAAACCCAGAGGTTTTTTATGGACTCACCTCTCTCCGACTGGTGCACTTGGAAGGGAACCAACTCACTAAGCTTCATCCGGATACATTTGTCTCCTTGCGCTACCTCCGGATATTTAAAATATCTTTCATTAAGTACCTATACTTGTCTGATAACTTTCTGAGCTCCATCCCTCAAGAGATGGTCACCTACATGTCTGATCTGGAAAGCCTTTATCTTCATGGGAATCCTTGGATCTGCGACTGTCGACTGACATGGCTGGCTGTCTGGTTACGGGAGAAGCCAGGTACCTACAATACTTCTTGTGTTATAATTCAATAAATGGAATCTGCCTGGGGGTGTTTTACTAGTGAGGGTAGGTCAAAGTAAATTTAGCTGGAAAGAAAATGAAATCTCAATAATTCAGTGAGAATGAACTGTCTTAATTAATCAATGAATAAATAATTCCGGTCAATTATCCAGTTATCACTTCTGGCTTTTAGCAAGATCGGGAGCTAAGAAATGTATCATGTGTTACTCTTCCCTGCTTACCACAAGGCACAGAAACCCTTCCCTCTTCTTATTTTCCTTTCAGTCATTTGGTCAATCCACATGTTTTGGAGTTTTATCCAAGGCCTTGTGCTCAGTGAAGCAACCACCAAGAGCTCTGTGTCTGCCCTAACTACACTTCTGGTGGGGATACAGATCAGCAACCAGAATGTAAAACGTGCTTTGACAGCAAAGTAAGAGGCAAGATGCATCCAGTCAACAAGTAGTTACAAGAAGTCAGAGAGAACATAGGGATGCAAAAGCGATTGTGGAGCTTACACTCTTTTTGAGAAAATGGGTTAACAACTAATCGCACTATTTCAATTAATCAAGTCTGTAGGGAATGACTGAAAGGAGCCCACTGGTTTTGACATCTAAGTGGTGACTGATTGGCAAGAGCCAAGGAGAGCTGGATTGTTATGCAGGGGTTGGGGAGACCGGGTTGAAGTGAGGGAGGAAGGGTGACCGCCAGATGGAAACATGCCATCACTCAGGACTCTCTGAGCATCAAACAGACATGAGCACATTTAAGCTAAGGAGAGATTTTTGAGAGAGAAGGTAGCAACATTGCAGAAAGAGCAGAACCTCAATTGAGCCAGTCCCCTGCACAGGCTGGATGGCAAGAGACCCAGCCATGGGTGGAGGGGTTTTCCTTCTTTGTTAAGTTGTAGGATAGGTGACTAAGGAGGATGCTAGGAAGGGGTCAAGGTTGGAAGTCTGAGAAAAGTGGAAAAAGTCTGCAGTTGCTGTGGTGAAATATATAGATACATACATACGTTATGTATGTGTAGATACAGTTAGTTAATATAATTAGTCAAAAAGTGAACTGCTTTAGGCCAAAAGACACCACCTTTGCACTCCAGGAGTTTGCAAGCTTGCAGGTAAATATGCTCAACACATAAAAAGACAATGAGGCATGGGTGAAAAACGGCAGAATGTTTATACTGAAAATTTAGTTCTATAGAAGCCAGAATCAGTAAGTTACTTCTGCCTTGAATAATATACCGAAAGAAAAGGAAGGAATAATAGGGAGTGAGCAGGAAGGTAATGTGTTTTGACATTGTGCTCGATTACAATTAATCCTCAATTTAGAGATGAAGAAATTGAGGCTAGAAAAGTTGGGTATCTTGGGCTAGTCATCTAGATTCTTATAGATGAGTTTTCTCACCTGTAACATAGGGATACCAGTAACTGAAAAAAATAATTAAAATAATACATGTAAAATGCTTAGCACAATGTGTGACATAACGTAAGCACTCAACAAGCGTGATTACCATGATTTTCACCGTCACCCAGCTCACGTGGCTAGAAAGTAGAAGAGCAGAAACTCAAAGTCTAGTCCTTTTCCTATAATGTATTTGGGATGGAGAAACTGCTGTGTACATAAAAACAGGGTAAGGCTCATGAAGAGGGCAATACGTCGCCCAGCTTGCCTGGCATGGGGTAGTATAGGCTGGCATGGGGTTTTGTCTTTTGCTGTCTGACTTACTTCACTTAGTATGATAATCTCTAGGTCCATCCCTGTTGTTGCAAATAGCATTATTCCATTCTTTTTATGTCTGCATAATATTCCATTGTATATATACCACATTATTTTTACCCATTCATTTGTCAACGGACATGTCTTGACTACTGTAAAAAGTGCTTCTATGAACACTGGGGCACACGGATCTTTTTGAATTAGAGTTTACTCTGGATATATGTCCAGGAGTACGATTTGCAGAATTGTATGTTAACTCTTTTTTTTTCAAGGAACCTAGATAGTGTTCCACGTACTGGGTACATCATCTACAACAATGTAGGAGGGTTCCCTTTTCTCTTCACCCTCTCCAGTCACATCAGCTTCTGCTTTGACTTTTTTTTCATCTACTTCAAGAGACTGATAGTTCCTCATACCTTCAATTGCCTCATTTGGCAGTCCTTTAGTACGTATGTGGTCAGTAGTCAGAGGTAACACAGCTTCATCTGTTTATGGCTATCTTCCACTCCTGGGTTTCACAAAGCTCTAGGTGTTGTTTTTCTAGGAAATGTGGATTTGTGGCCTTTTCTCTGACAGTTACATCACAAATGTTAAATTTATGTCCTTTTATTGTTTCCAAGCCTTTCTATATGCATAATAACTTATTTTATGGCAAGCACAGTGTAATCTTTATGTAATACCAACAGTGCATGTAACTCAGTTGAAGAGAAAACTATACATATAAGTGTCCATGGCAGTATTGGTATGTGTGCCGGCAGTGGCAGCTATATCAAGGCTTCCACCTGGCCAGTCACGACTGTAGGACAACTTCAACTGTCAGACACATCTCAATTTGTAAGCTAAAATGTGGAAGAAATGTGGTCTTGGAATTAGATTGCCCTTCCTTTCTCTACTCTTTCCATCCATTCGCCAGGGCTGGAGATAAACAGAAGCTAGACAGGTCTTCCTACCAGTGGGTGACGAGGGACAGGATAGGAGGAGTGGAAGGTACCCCGAGAACATAAAGCAGGGAGCCCCCTGAGAAGGACTGCTCTTCCAGCTTGTTGACGAAGGAGGGAAGTAGTTGGGCAGTGACGGAAGACAGCCTATCAGACAGCAAGCGTGCTGCAAGTAGAAGAACAGCGTATGCTAAAAACGTGACAGGCTATGGCAGAGCTGAGGACTAGCAGGCATTTCTGTGTGAATGGAATCTGGTGTGATGGAGAGAACGGAAATAATGTGATCAGATTTGCAACTGAGCTAAAATACTTGATGTCCAGGGCTGAGCAATAATCAAACCAAGATGTGAGTATGATTCTATGACGAGGTCTACCTTTAAACCAGAAGTCTACCTTTTTTTGTTTGTTTGTTTTTGCTATATCAGGGTCTGAGCCCAGGCTACGGGGAAGTAGTAAAAGGTCACAGCTGGTTGATAAGTAGGTGGTTGATAAAAGCCTCTTTGACAGGCTTGCTAGCTACCTCCTCTGGGTAAGCTGGGGCTTTACAATTTGCTGAAGAATGCTGAGGAGCCAGATATATATCACAGTGCCTGTCACACGGAAGAGTTTGGAGTCAGAGAGGTTTTTCTCAGGCCTCTGAGGAACTGCGCAATTACAGGAAGGTGATTTGACCCTGTGCAGTCACTTTGTCAAATGAGATCTTCTAAGAAGTACACTGCTTCTTTTACATGCTGTGCCTAAATGCATGATATGGAACAGGATGAAGTCCCTAGCTGTATTTTGTATAAGGTAAAACCCCGTATCTCTTATCAAGTATTGCTGTGACCAGCCATTTAAACAGGCTCACCGGAGTAGTATTTTTATTTTTTTGCAGAGAAGAAAGATTTAAATGACAAATTAGTATCAAAATGAGACTAGTATTAAAGATACTTTAAACAAAAATCCCATGTATTTGGAAATTAAATGTCCACTTTTAAATGATAGGTGTATCTAAGATGCCATGACAAGGAAAATTAGAATAAAAATGAAAAGAGAACTTACCAGAATTTGTTGCATGCAACTGAAGTTGCTCAATTAAATACAATGTGGAATATTGAATAAGATATGAAAACAAATAATGGTCACTAGCATAAAATTTTGTGAAATTTGAACAAAATCTGTACTTTAAATACTATATCACTTGTTAATTTCCTGTTTTGTATTTTTTTTTTTTTTTACAACATAGTATTTCTTTATATTCTCAGAATTGGATTAGAGCCTCAAATTTTTTTTTAAATCACTAGTAAATTTTATAGACTTTTAGCAGTAATACTAGACACCAAAATACATGGAACTATATCAAAGTTTTCAGGTAATATAAATTAGAAATCTAACATTCTATTCATACTAAATAAAATGAGCAGAAACAAAATGCTTTTGTACGTACCTGTATACAGTATATATGTCAGACCTTTCACGGGCTGCCCCATTGCTTGGGCACAGCTTTCCTCTCTCTGCATTAAACCTGGTCCTCCTCACCTGAGTCTACCTCTGGTGCCAACATCATACCGAGTCTTTCTGCACTCTTCTTAATAACCCTCTTTGTTCAGCCACATCCTCACCTCTTTATTGATTGGTTCTACTGGCTTCATTATTTCCAGCATCCATCTTGTTCTCTCCATTCCTATTGAGACCAAGCTAGACCATGCCAAGGTACCTTGTAATTCATTCATCATTCTTTTTAGTAATGGAAAGAAACTTGGGTTTTTAATGATATCCAAGAATGTATAAATGGTAACTTATCAAAGAAGTTATCATTTAAAGGACACTGAAATTCTCTGAGCCTTAAAACATGAAATGGGGAAACAGAACTAAATAATAAGCTAATAAAAAGTGACAAACATAAGTGTATCATTTTGTTTTGCCAGATAAGGGAACTACTCAATTAATGCTGAGTACCAAATATGTACCCCAGGTGCTTTTTAGGCATGGAAAATATAGCTGTGAGCAAGAGAAACAAAATCCTTGTGCCTATGGATGTAATATTGTGGCAGGGTATATAGACAATAACATTTTCAGAAATCAATCCAAAGACAAAAAAAAAGGAAACACTAAAATTTCCAAATTGTTTCAAATTCTAACAAAAGTTACTTATTCAAAAGGTTTAAATGTTAATTCGTGAAGAAGCCACAATGGGCAATAATTGTCATTTTTTTCTAGATATCATAAAATGCAAAAAAGACAGAAGTCCCTCCAGTCCTCAGCAGTGCCCGCTTTGCATGAACCCCAGGACCTCTAAAGGCAAGCCCTTGGTTATGGTCCCAGCGGCAGCCTTCCTGTGTGCCAAGCCCACCATTGACCCCTCTCTGAAGCTGAAGAGCCTGACTGTTCCAGAAGACAGTGGTTCTGTGTTGGTCTCTCCCCAAGATTTCATGGCTCCCTTCGGCTCTCTGACTTTGAATATAACAGACCAGACTGGAAATGAAGCTAACATGATCTGCAGTATTCAAAGGCCGGCAGTGACCTCATCCATTGCATTCACTGCAGAAAATGACAACATCACGCTGAATGCTTCACTGTCAACATTTCTGGTGTGTGACATGGATGACAGCCACATTCAGCCAGTCTGGCAGGTTCTGGCTTTGTACGGTGACTCCCCTCTGATCCTAGAAAGGAGTCACGTGTTCACTGAAACCCCACAGCCCTGCCACAAATATAAACAGGTGGTACTGAGGCCTGAAGACATCTTTACCAACATTGAGGCTGGTCTCAGAGCAGATCCCCCGTGGTTCATGCAAGACCGAATCTCCTTGCAACTGAACAGAACTGCCACCACCCTCAGTACACTGCAGATCCAGTACTCCAGTGATGTCCACGTCACTCTACCAAGGTCAGAGAGACAGCCGGAGAGACACCGGTGGACCATGATTTCCAGAGATAACAATACTAAGCTGGAACGCACTGTTTTGGTGGGTGGGACCATTGACCTAGACTGCCCTGGCCAAGGAGAGCCTCCCCCACATCTGGAGTGGCTTCTGGCCGATGGAAGTAAAGTGAGAGCCCCTTATGTGAGTGAGGATGGACGAATCCTGATCGGCAAAAGTGGAAAACTGGGGCTCCAGATGGCTGATGGCTCTGACACCGGCACATACCACTGCGTAAGCACAAACGGCGACGACGCAGACGTCCTCACGTACAGGGTCACCGTGCTAGAGCCCCGCGTGGAAGCCCATCAGGAAAATGGGGCCCGTCACACGGCTTCCGTCGGTGAAACGCTTGACCTTCCCTGCCGTTCTACCGGCGTCCCGGATGCCTCTGTTAGCTGGGTTCTCCCAGGAAACACTGTGCTGCAGCAGTCCTCAAGAGACAAGCAGATTCTCGACAACGGCACGTTAAGACTACTGCACGTCGCTCAAGACGACCAGGGTCACTATCGCTGTGTAGCAGCCAACCCAGCGGGGGTCGATTTTTTAGTCAACCAAGTTTTGGTCAAAATAAAAAGGGAAAAGTCAGCAGAGCGTAACACAGAAACAGATGGATCGGGGTTTGATGAGCCCAATTCCATGGGTCGGCTTCAGGATCCACCGGCTGCACATCTCCCCACGTCTCCTCCCATGGGGGCTGAGACTGGAACACATGTCGGGAGCCCAAGTAAGAATCCCAAACAGCGGGTATTAACATCCCAGAGGCGTGGAGCGTCAGCCAGCTGGCGTTCCAGGGAGCACAGGAGGCAGCTCCCTCCCTCTGCCCAGAGGATTGACCCACGGCGCTGGGCAGCGCTTCTGGAGAAAGCTAAAAAGAATGTGATGCCCGAAAAGCAAGAGAAGACCGCAGGAAAGCCACCTTTGCCAGTCACCCCAGTCCCGGGTATACCCGGTGAGGAAGCAGACTCATCAGGCATGCTCCCTCCAGATGAGCAACCTATGGTCCCAGCAACTAAAGCTCCGGCCGTTCTGACAAGGACAGTGGCTGCAGATTCCAGAACATCACCTGGCGGCCCTGTGACAAGTAAAACTGCGGGCACCCCAGTCGCCCCACTTGTGAGTCCACAGACCCTATCACCTGAAGAACCAAGAGATTTCAGACCATCTACTACTATTAAAACTCAAGTCACGCCAAAGAACATAAACCCAACCACATCAGGCGAAATGCAAGACACAACCAACCCAAATTTACCCGCTGTGTTTCCTCTACTAACGGAAGCAACTCCGTTTCAGGATGCTGACGACGTGGAGAGAAAAAAAGGGCCCTTGCAAACTGCATCCCCAGTAACAGTGGGGGCTACAGCGATCAAAGATATCCATATGCAAACGCTGAGTAATGCTGCAGGCCAAGCTGGTATATTTTCAGGGTCAGTAAACGCCACAAAGAGTCATCAGAGATCTGTAACAGGACTTGGTGAACCCAGGAGCCATCACGCTCCTCCTCACAGTACTCACAAACCTCGCACCACTAAGCTCCCTTCAGGCCCACACACTGCTGCTCCTTCTCCGTTACATATTCCAAGAAAGAGTACAATGAACGGTCCGCTGTCCAGGCGCTTTGGAAGATGGCGCAAAATTTGGAGCAGGGGGCGAATCATCAGCCCATCCAGGACACCAGTTCTCCGACCGCACAGATTCAGCGTTGTACGGCCCACACCCAGAGGCTCTTCAGAAGAAAGCACCACTGCATTTCCAGCCCCAGAGATCAGTGCGGCGTGCCCATCCTGTTCTCCCAGAGAAAGGCTCACCGCTGAGGAGGCAGCGCTGTCTTCTCCCAGCTTATCCCCCGTCACCCTCCCCAAAACTGAAATTGCCAGCGTCACAGCAGAAGAACCTACAACTCTAGTTCACAACCCATCATTACTGCTTGAGAACAAACCAGAGGCAGATGCTGAGAAGCCCACCCCCATGACAAAGTACTCCAGTGCTCAAAGTGCCCACGTGACTCCAACCACTGCAGTTATGACTCAGGCAACAGGTACTAGCTCCCCAAGTGGGTCTAAAGCCAATGAGACCACCAGATATTCTGTGATTGTATCACCACTTCCGGGTCCTACCATCAAGTCACCTGTGCCTGCCACTCCAGCTATTACCAGATCCTCAAGGAGGAAAATCCCTTGGCATCAGATCTTTGTAAATAACCATATCCAAAGAGAAAAGCTAAAGAATCAGCATAAATTTGGTTCACAAAGCAGCACAGACACGGTGCTTCCTAAAATATCTCCTGCTTTACCCACAGATAAAGTTTCTCCCTTCCACTTCACAACACGCTCAGCTAGTGTAATGAAAATCCCATCTGTAACACCAGCCACAACTCACCTCAGTCACACTAACACACACAGCCTTGTAAGTCTCCCAACAATGAAGGAGCTGCCCTCCCTACCCATTTACCCTACACCTCCTAGTAGCTCAAGCAACGAATCAAGTACAAATTCCATATCAATGCAAACAGATGTACTGACGACCACGCCTACTGCCCCTGCATCTATCGTTATCAACAAAGCCCAAATAGACAGGCCCAGGGCGCAAAAAGAACCAAGAAAAAAGGAGCCTCAGAAGAATATGAGTGACCCAAGTATCTCTCCCACCCACTCCTCTGGCTTCATTACATCCACCACTGTGACACCTCCTGTTCTAGCAGCAGCGGAAACTTCAGCCAAGCCCAGTGTGTCTGCTTTCACTCATTCTCCTCCAGAGAACACAAATGAAATTTCAGGCACAATTGGTCTTCATCCAGGAAGCTTGAATCTGACAGCTGTACTTCAACAACCATCCCAGGAGGGCACTCGGGCTTTGAAGAATATGACTGCTTCTGAAACCACTTTGTCCAGCAAACTGCAGAGTACCACTACTAGGAACACAATCAGAAACTCAACCAGGAAGACCTTCCTGAGCCCCAGCGCCACTCCAATGCCAATCCCTACCCCCCCTCCCCCGAGTCATCAAAGTGAGGTCGCTGATGATATGGCCACACCCACTTTCAGGATGATGACAGGTGCCATGGTTGAGCCACATGAATCCTCAAAGCACAATGCTACTCCTCAGCAATTAGCAGCAGCATCTCCCCAAACTCACCCAAATGCCAAATCTGCAGTTGGAACCATTCACTTCACCTACTCCAGTCTGTTACCTTCTACTCCTATGCCAGCGCTAGTAACAGTTAAACCACAGGATTCTAAGCTGACTCCCTCTCCCTGGTCAGAAAACCACTTTTGGCACAAGTCACACCCAGAAATTGCTGAAAAAGGCAACAAGCCCGTAGTGAGTGTACTGCCCACCCCAGGCTTGCCAGAGGTCACCACTCATGCTTCCAACTGGGATATACAGAAGAATGCAAAGGAAAGTGGCTTTGATAAAACAGCAGTTCAAAAAATAACAACTTCCGAATTCCTCCCCTTTGACGCTTTATCTAGGGATACATTTGAAAGGCCCAGAATAATTGGAGGAAAAGCAGCAAGTTTTACTGTTCCAGCTAACTCAGATGCCTTTCTTCCTTGTGAGGCTGCTGGAAATCCTGTGCCCACTATCCACTGGACCAGAGTCTCATCAGGTATTTGAAACAGTTTCTTTACACTTAGTCTTTAGTAACAAAACAAGGAAAATACTGTGTGACATTTCAGGGTTACATATTCAAAGAATCAACATGATATTTCTCCAAGACACAGAAACTATTAATATCCTCACTTGATATATGCATGACTTTTTGCTCATTAGGTGGTTTTCAAACATATGTTAAGACCACTAAAAAAAATACTTTTAAAGCAGACCTAGAAAAAGGTCATTGTGTTGAACCGTCTTTTACATTAAAATTAGGGTTTTGTTTTTTTTTAATCCAGAAATAATTTTAGCAATCTGAAGACTAAGGATCTTAATTTTAAATTTATTTGTTCCCAGTAGCCTAACAAAAAAATAGCTCTCCTTTTGTGACTTCCACGTGAGCAATTTGTTTTCCGTCTAAACTTTGATGACCTATGACTATAAATTTCTTTCTTATCAGGACTTGATTTGTCTAAGAGGGAACTGAATAGCAGGTTCCAGGTGCTCTCCAACGGCACCCTGGCCATACAGAGGGTGGACATTCAGGACCGTGGACAGTACCTGTGCTCGGCATCCAATCCATTTGGCACAGACCGCCTCCATGTCACCTTGTCCGTGGTTTCCTATCCCCCCCGGATCAAGGAGAGACGTACTAAGGAGATCACAGTCCATTCTGGAAGCACAGTGGAGTTGACGTGCAGAGCTGATGGGAGGCCCAGCCCTACAATTTCCTGGATTCTTGCAAACCGAACGGTGATCTCTGAATCATCCAAGGGGAACAGACAGGCCCTGGTGACATCTGACGGAACTCTGGTCATCCACAATCTCAGCATTTATGACCGAGGCTTTTATAAATGCGTGGCCAGCAACTCAGTGGGCCAGGATGCACTGCTGGTTAAAATACAAGTCATTGCGGCCCCACCTGTGATTCTAGAGCAAAAGAGGCAAGTTATCGCAGGGACCCGGGGTGAAACTTTGAAACTGCCCTGTACTGCAAAAGGCACCCCTCAGCCCAGTGTTCACTGGGTCCTCTCGGATGGCACTGAAGTGAAACCATTAGAATTCGTCAACTCTAAGTTCTTGTTTTCAAATGGAACTCTGTTTATAAGAAATGTAGCCTCTTCAGACAGGGGCACTTATGAATGCATTGCTACCAGCTCCACTGGCTCAGAGAGAAGGGTGGTAATCATTACAGTGGAAGAACAAGAGACCATCCCCAGGATCGAATTTGCATCCCAGAAATGGACTGAGGTGAATCTGGGGGACAAACTACTGCTGAACTGCTCAGCCACTGGGGAGCCGAAACCGAAAATCACCTGGAGGCTCCCGTCCAAGGCTGTCGTCGACCAGTGGCACAGGTAAACCGTTCCTTTCGGTTGAGGTTCTCTTGGTCTGCTTAGCTTCACAACTTCTGAAATGGAGAGAGTGGTGGAGCGAGGCTTGCAGCAATGTTAGCGCACAGACTCTGCTCATAAAAGTAACTTGCTCTAAAGAGACCTAATCCTTTGGAGATGTATATAAAATAATATAAATTATGTAAAAAGAAAGTTTCTAAGGGCCAATTTCTTGTTGAGTTTATATAGTTAAAAAAAGATTTTTTTTTTTAAAATCTCATTTTCTTCCATACTTGTGACAGTTTTTTAAAACAGTAACTGTGTAAATGTATTTATAATCATTCTATCCAAAAATAAGAGGGAATTTTGTAACACAAACAAGGTCTGGAGAGATGCACTTCATTAATTTACTCTTCAGAGTCTCCTAGTAAAGCATTTTCAACTTTAGTGCAATCTGTACTTCATTTATTCTACCTCAAAATTGCAAAGCACTTTATGAAGTTAAGGCTTCACAAAGCGAAACGTATTCAGGACCTCCATCACACTGATGGTGTCAGACAACATATATACACATACAGACTTCCTCTAATATGTTCTGATTCAGGCATATTGATTTTTATGTTTTCTGTAGCAATTAAATCTCTTTGAAAAAATAATAATTTACTAGATTATTAACTTTTGCTATTTGCATGACTTCATGCAATTATTTTTCACAATATGAAAAGATGGACTGAACATTTCCATTTAATGTTTATGAATAGAAACTATCCATGCAAGTAAAATTATACATGAGTTTATGTGTAAAATAGATTTTTTTTCCTAGTGTCAAAGTATGAGTTGGTAATGGATATAGTTAAGGAATTTTACTTGTGATCTTTAACGCCAAAGTAAATGTTAATTTTCAAGCTTTTCAAATAAGTCATCAAAATTACCTAAATTTTACACTCATCCCAAGTATAAACAGCTTTGGTAGTTTCTAAGGAACTAATTTGAGCTTCTCTTCAGCTGAAGGAGTCATGGTTATGAGTTTGATCTGATGCTAATAAGAATCTTGAAGGGACAAGAGAAACTCTTCACATGCCTCTGTCTGTCAGTCATTATCAGGCTCCTGTAAACCAGGCCCAAGATAATGCTCTTGGAAAACAAGTGATAACTTTGCATGACTCAGGAATGGGTACTGGCTAAACTTTAGGGATATCTAACACAACAAGAAGAATATAGACATACCTTTGATAAGTGTGGAGTGCCGAGTTTTAGAATATGTTCATCAAATTAAACTTATGTTGTTCAAATCTCAAAAAAATTACCTAAATTTTAAATTGAAATTTAGATTTAAAATTTAAAAATGCTGAGTTATGAAATGTAAACTTTACAAGACACATGTTTATGCCTGTCATCTACTGTACATATACCCACTTGTGGCATCACATATATTCAACAGTTTACCAACTTTTATATTTAATTATATCAGCACATCTATTTCTTAATCACCCTGCAGCACATGAGGGTGCTTCTCAATAACCTAGAAACTGCTCATTATTCTGTGTAATCATGAACACAGTTTCACTACCCATGAAGAAACCAACGTAAGAATAGAAGGCATCACACCTGTGACGGGCATTATAAAAAAAGTTCAAATTTTAGGTTATAAAGACAATGTCCAAAATATTTACTAGACATTAAGTCGGTTTTTAAGAATGGAAGAGGTGTGAAAAAAATGTAAGGGAATGTCTTAAAAAGTTAATCCAAAGGAATGTCTAAAACACATTAGTATCTCAGAGAATAAATCTCGATCTAAACAGTCCAACAAATCCTTCAGAGTTTAATAGCAAAGAAATCAGGTAGGCTGTTTGTATTTCATTTTGGGAAAGCACTTATGGAACAAGGAAAGACTGTTCACATTGTGGAAAAGCCAACAGAGGGTGTAAGATCACAGATGCTATCACAGGCCCACCAGAGGTACCGGCATTCTTTTATAAAGAACTACACAGCTTGTCTGCTAACTCGACACTTTTAGTGATTATTCTGCAACTAACCCATTCAAAAAAGCAAGAATGCTCTTTAGTTAGGTGCTTAAGATATCAACAGAAATAAAAAGGGCACTTTTGCTGTTAAATAGAGTCCTTGCTGTTCCCATTTCTTGGTTCTAGAAGTCTGGATTTTAGATTCTAAAAATGAAAATTTTCATCATAGCTACACTCACACAAGTCTACTCCAACATGACCAAAATAAGCAGAATGTTTTACTTTTTTAAAGCCCAGTTGTCAGCTGAACTAAGAAAGCCTTTTCTGAATTTTTTTTTTTAACCATCTCAGACTCAGAACACTATAGGTAGGTCTACCTCCACGACTTTCAATAGGACTTACCTGACCTATGTTTCAGACAGAATTCTGTTTCCTCTGCTTCGGATCTTTGCTTCTCAAGGAGTTTGTTACAAGAACAGAACATCGGGCCCCACCCCAGATGGGCAGAATCAGAATCTGCACTTTAAAAGTATCCCAGGTGGAGAATGAATACACATATATGTATGGCTGAGTCCCTTCGCTCAGTCTGAAACTACCACAACACTATTAACTGGCTATACCCCAACACAAAATAAAAAGTTTAAAGTTTGGGGAAAAAAATATAGTTAGGATGGTAATATATCTGTTGTATAAAAGAGATACAAAAATATCATAGAACTAATTAAAAGTATTTTCATTAAATCAGCATGTGATCACTGAAGCATGTCATTTACTTGGACAAATAAATTCTCCCAGGCTTCTTTAAAAAATATATATATCTCCAGGTGAATCTCATGCATTATAAGGTCCAAGAAACACTGCTTTAAAAAGATTCCAAGTGCTTCATTGTCCATTAATCTTCATAAAAGAATTCCCTTTCTTTTACTCAAGGAAAATGTCCACTTTCCAAAGTCAGTTTTCTCTTAAAAACATCAGCTTGTAAAAGGAAACACAATTCTCACAACTTCTAGAAGTATCAGATTTCGAGGTCAGGGAAGGTCATTTTAAGTCACTGGTTTTCAAAGGGTTGTCCCGCTACCAATAGCACTAGCATCACCTGAGAACTTGAACCTGATTCTCTATCAAAACATGCAATCTGTGTTCTTAAAAGCCGTCCAGGTGCACACTCAAATTTGAGACTGGTCTGCAAACGTAACTGTTCTTAGAGTCTCCTGGGAAGCTTGTGAAACAGTGGGTTACCCAATCCGTGGCCAGATCTATTGGATCAGAATCTCTGAACAGTGAAACCAGTAAATATGCATCTTAAATGAGACCCCATGTAACTCTGACGTAGGTGATGAGGGAGTTGCATTGAGGACAGATTTACAGCCGTGGTCCTCAGACTCTGCTGCACGTGAGAGTCATTTGGAAAACTGAGGCCAAGGTCACATTCCACACCACAAGTCAGAAATTCTGGAGGCGGGACCCAGGCGTCAGCACTATTTTATACAAATAATTTTAATGTGCACCCAAGCTCGAGAAACAGTGTTCTTAGCATCAGGAAAGAATGACAGCAGGTAGCAATGTAACATGGTGAAAAGGGCAAGTAACTACCTCTAAGTACTTTTTTTTTTCCCAGCTGTATGGTGAGGAACTACCTAAAGATTAAAAAATAAATGCAAAGACCCTTGTGGTTTCCACTCTTAAGTGCATCCATTATGATGACTTTCCCTTGCTTTACATGCCAGGTGAAAGCATGGAAAGATCCAGGCTTGAGAAAAGGAGAAAAAAAAAAAAAAAAAGCAGCAGCTGTAAGTTGTCCTATAATAAATACTCTTCCTACTTAAGGTTTTTTGCTGGAAGATAAAAAATGACTTGAGGCTGTTGGACTTGTTTAGCGGTTATGCTGTGAAAGGTCATACACACTTTCACCCACTTTCTTAGCTCATGTTGCCAAAAAACTAGGAGAAACACATGTAATGAATATTTTCACCTATAGGTGTTTTTTATTGCGTTTTTAGCAGTTACTCAGCTGCCACTGGTCTTTCTGGAAAACTGTTTAGTTTTTTCAGGGAAATTCTGCCATCTGGTGGTTCTGCCTGATAACAGCAGGCCGTGTAGTGCTTCGGAGAAAAGGGATGTTCATACAGTTCAACATAAGGCAGAGACCAGAGTCACACTGGACAGCTGCCTGCAGAGACAGATAATGCTTTAGTGTGCTTCTAAGGAATTTTACCTTTATAAAAAAAAGTAAAATTTACTTTCTAACCAAATAACTGATTAATACTCTTTAAAAGGGAAAATCTGGTCTCTTTTCTGAGCAAGTATATTTGTAATGAGAGTTGTTCTTTACTGACATATACCACAAAATGATCATCTGCCATGTAGTGGTCAGGACAGTCATGGGTCTAGGCAATTGGTATTTCTAACATTCTCATCATCATTAAAAACTTTTTAAATTGAAATGCAAAGGAGGTGCATTTGAAGTCCATCTAAGCAATACTACTTGTCTGCACAAAATTTATTTGTTAACTTCATCTTTCAGAACAGCTTAAAAGACAGTAAAGAAGTCGGTACTAATTTTAATTTCACTGCAACGTTTAGTCCTGTGTCAGCTAATATAACTCCCTTACCCTTGCTAATAGCTGCACACCTCAGCCAGTCTCTTCTTTCCTCAGAATGGGCAGCCGAATCCATGTCTACCCAAATGGATCCTTGTTTGTTGGGTCAGTAACAGAGAAAGACGGCGGAGACTACTTGTGTGTGGCGAGAAACAACATGGGGGACGATCTGACCCTGATGCACGTGAGCCTAAGACGGAAACCGGCCAAGATTGACCACAAGCACTACTTTAAAAAGCAAGTGTTTCACGGCAAAGACTTCCAGGTCGACTGCAAGGCTTCCGGCTCACCAGTGCCCGAGATATCCTGGAGTTTGCCTGACGGGACGATGATCAACAGCGCCATGCAGGCCGACGACAGCGGCCGCAGGACCAGGAGGCTCACCCTCTTCCACAACGGAACCTTATACTTCAACAAGGTCGGGATGGCAGAGGAAGGGAACTACACCTGCTACGCCCAGAACACCCTCGGGAAGGACGAGATGCAAGTCCACCTCACAGTCATCACAGCCGCCCCGCGGATCCAGCAGACTTCCAAGACCAACACGAGAATCACGGCCGGAGACACTGCTGTCCTCGACTGTGAGGTTGTTGGAGAACCCGAGCCAAAAATATTTTGGCTGCTGCCTTCCAATGACATGATTTCATTCTCCAAGGACAGGTACACGGTCCATGCGAACGGGTCTTTGTCCATCAGTGGGGTGAGACTGCTCGATTCTGGGCAGTACGTGTGTGTGGCCCGGAACCCCAGCGGGGACGACACCAGAGCCTACAAGCTGGACGTGGTCTCCAAGCCGCCGTTAATCAATGGTCTGTATGCGAACAAAACTGTCATTAAAGCCACAGCTGTGAGACATTCCAAAAGACACTTTGACTGCAGAGCGGAAGGGACACCGTCTCCTCAAATCATGTGGATCATGCCCGAGAATATTTTCCTCACGGCTCCATACTATGGCAGCAGAATCACTGTCCACAGAAATGGAACCCTGGAAATCAGGAATATGAGGCTTTCAGACTCCGCTGATTTCACCTGCGTGGCTCGGAATGAAGGAGGAGAGAGTGTGCTGGTGATACGGCTAGAGGTGGTAGAAATGCTGAGAAGGCCGACGTTCAGAAATCCCTTTAATGAAAAAGTAGTTGCCCAGCTTGGAAAGTCCACAGCACTGAATTGCTCTGTTGATGGAAACCCACCACCTGAAATAATCTGGATTTTACCAAATGGCACACAGTTCCCCAGTGGACCACACAATTCTCAGTATCTAATAGCTAGTAATGGTTCGTTCATCATTTACAAGACAACACGGGATGATGCAGGAAAATATCGGTGTGGCGCAAGAAATAAAGTTGGTTACATTGAGAAGTTGATTGTATTAGAAATTGGCCGGAAGCCGGTGATTCTAACTTACGAACCAGGGACACTGTACAGCTTCAGTGGGGACACTGTATCGATGCACTGTGTCTCCCTCGGAAGCCCTAAGCCACGTGTCCAATGGACTTTGCCAAGTGGCTACATAATAGATAGGCCTCAGATTGATGGAAAATACATCTTGCATGAAAATGGCACCTTAGTCATCAAAGAAGCAACAGCTTATGACAGAGGAAACTACATCTGTCAGGCTCAAAATAGTATCGGTCGGGCGTTGATCACCGTGCCAGTGATGGTTGTAGCCTACGCTCCCCGGATCACCAGTCGCCTGCCCAGGAGCGTCCGCACAAGGACAGGCATGGCCGTCCAGCTCCACTGTAAGGCTCTGGGGGTCCCCAAGCCAGAAATCACATGGGAGGCGCCTGACCACTCCCTGCTCTCCGCGGCAAACAGAGGGAGGACACGGACAAACCGGCCTTTTCACCCACAAGGTACCCTAGTCATTCGGAATCCACAGACCTCGGATTCTGGGATATACAGATGCACAGCAAAGAATTCACTTGGAAGCGATTATGCAACAACTTACATTCAAGTAGTCTAACAGAACATAAAACTGCCTGAACAAAGTCAACATCTGGACAGAATTCAGTTTTTGGAAGAAGTTTAATCAAAGGCAGCCATAGGCATGTAAATGAATTTGAATACATTTACAATATTAAATTTATAATAGACATGCAAAAAAAAAAGGACTTATAAATAAATGCATTATGAATTGATACTGATTTTTTTTAAATGGATCTCAAAACAAACTTTTAACTTAAGGCACTTTTATTTTGCCAACAAATAACAATGAACAGTAAGAGGAAACTCTTGACCATAAAGTAACAAATGTCTAATGTACCTGAATTCTTCATTAAAGAATGGACTTCTTTTTCTCTCACTCCTGTTTGCCTAGTGTCCACCTTCTAGCAATGTTACAAGCGTGGCACTGAGGACAGGACACAATGGAAAAGACTAAATTTGCAGTCTTGACGTAAGTTTGCCATCCTAATGTATAAATATTGCAGTTGGTTTATAAATATTTTACTAAGACCCAGAGAAACTAAGCACTGAACTGTTCTATAATTCACCATTTTGTACATACTGAAAATTTTCATTGATGGGGAATACAAAAAAAATGTTTTAATAACTGCATTTAAAAATAAATGCAGGCTGACTTTTCCTCTTGTAAAAAGCAACTTAACACCCACACATCAAAAATGTGAAAAGGGGGTTGATAACTTCTATCCCAAATAAAGCCATTGAAAAGCTTTTAAAATACATCGACACTTCTTTATAACTTCAAAATCTAGCTCAGGCACCCCTGGTTTGGAATTGTTCATAAGGAAAATCTTCTTAGGAGGAATCACTGCTTTATGAGCATTTATTTCATTAAGTGAGCATCCTTTACGTGGTGGGGAAATGTTTGGGGAAATCTGGATTGAATACATAGAGTGTCACTGTACTGAAAATCTGATCAACTCTACAAAATCTTGCTTTTTGTAATTCACTGAATTTATTTATATCACATGCTTAATTCAACCCGAATTAAGGACATTATGATTAATCTTTTCTAGAGGCTAGCATTTTCCAGTGTAATTTCTTCAGCATCTATTTAAATATCTGTCTATTATTTAAGAAGAATTATAGGAGCCTTAATAAATGAAAAATGAGAAAATGCCATCAGTCTTGCTCAAGTATCTCAGCACACAAAATTGAGAACTATGTTTGCCCCTGTGTATCATTTCAGAAAGATGGGGGGTGGGGGACACTTCACTTGTCGTCATCACACCAAGTTTCGGCATGCTCCACCTAAAGAGGTGACCTGTTTCCTACTGTCTCTGATTTTGGTATCCGGTGACCACAAGTGGTCAAAGGATACTCATTCTAACAGAGATCTCATTCTACTTCCGGGCCAAGAGGGATCAATTGGAGGACAAATGGAACCCTGCTAGGGAGGGGCCGACAGTGTAAACAGGTGTATGGAAGGGCTTCCTATGTCTAGCTCCGTTCTATTTCAAAGTCTTTAAGGGGGACGGGGGGGCCACATTTTTCCCAAGATAACCTCCTCTCTCTCTCACCAAGCTAATTACCAAGGTTCTTCTAAAGGACAGGGTTATCCTTTGTGATCATTTCAAGACAAATTAATGCATATTCTAAAAAGAAAAGAAAACTCACGGGAGAGAGAATTAAGTGGGAGGAAATATAAGAATAGATTGAAAATTTTGGTTTCTCTCTGTATAGTACACAGGGGAAAACCGGTTCTAGGTGTTTCCTCGACTCTCTATAGAATCTTCAAATCATACGGCCTTACCGTATCTTAGGCTTTCCCACCTAAAAAATAGGAGACGGCAACAAAAAGGTATGCCCTACAGCTTTTCATGTGCAAAATGATTAATAAATTAATTTCAGTAACTTCTGCAAAATATAAAGTGCATACAAATGCTATGCAATTATAACACTCATTCTTGAAACAGTCTTACTGCTGTTTGCAATATTGAGCTACAAATATATACGGTTCAAACTGAAAAGTGGCATTTCAAACACCAGTAATTCTTGAAAAGAAGAAAAATAACAATCAGGACAGAACATGACTCCTACTCACTAGGCACGACATTCACATTTCGGTTGTTTTTGCCAAGGCAGTCGTTATATATTACTTTGAAGAAAAATAACTTTATGAACTCTATCACTCTGAAAAGGGGAAAAAAAAGACAAGAAAACCAAACCTGATATACAAAACTAGCTGCAATGTCAAGATTCATCTGAAAGCAGATAGAACGTGTTAAATGAGTGGGAAGAATGGTCTTTAATGTTTTGGCAAAGCCTTTCCCAGCCCAGAGTAAACATGAAATGCGCGGGCTGGGGTGACATAGTTTCACAGTGTACAAAGCAGTTCACACGGACGCTGCCGCGGCAAAGCGAGCGGACATGGGTTTGAGGTCATTTGCATGAGTCAGACTTTGCAATGAGTAACCCACCTAGGAAGATATAAATTATTTATATAACGACTGGCAAAGGAAATGATCTACTGAAGTTGTACCAGCTACAGTTAAAAAAAGTAGTTCTACGTGGTTTGCTCATTATAGACAAATCTATTCACAGTATGTGCGACTATATTACATGTAAATTCACATGGCAAAAGAAAATGAATTGACACAGAACATGGGAAAATACTCCCCCACATGTTTTAAAATGCCCTGCAATTTTTCACATTCAAAATTTTATGCATCTAAGTCTAAAAAAATATTATATGGAATACTCTTAAGTTACACAAACTGATAATAATTTACTGTATTTTTTACTCTAATAGGAGCAAATTACCACATACTTGAACAAAGTTAAAATAGTTACTATTTCTTTATAATAAATTTGATGTATAATTTACTTTACTTGTGCTTTTTGCACCAATTTATAAATACAGTATATGCAATACACAACCAAGACAGACACCAACATTAATAATTAAATTCAAAATAGCAAATACTTACCATATAAAATAAACAGCAAATACATCTCTTATGAAAACCAGAGCCCTCTGGACTTGGGGGCCATACTCTCTGGAAACCATGTCAAGTTTGAGCACTGTGGAATCTCAGGCCAGCTGCGAGATTTTTTTTTTTTCCCCTCAAGCTGGCATAAAGGTTCAGGAGAACCAAAAC
Organism: Cervus elaphus; assembly: GCF_910594005.1. Taxonomy (NCBI): domain Eukaryota; kingdom Metazoa; phylum Chordata; class Mammalia; order Artiodactyla; family Cervidae; genus Cervus; species Cervus elaphus. The sequence goes on along the minus strand of NC_057833.1, from coordinate 5,393,598 downwards.
TGGACAGAGTCATTTTTGCCAAATCTGGCAAATAGTTGGATCAATTCCACTGTGGTTCATTCCGGCCTTTAGAATTTACATGCTGTACCTTCACAAAGACTCTGGTCAATGATCTTGCCATGGAAAAACTCAGTACAGCTACTTCTAATGGGTTTCCATGTACCTCGGAGTGGCTCTCACAGAAGCCTTGGGTTAAGTTCTTGATCTAAGAAGTTTAGGTTCTAAGCAACAATCTGTTTCAGCACCTTTTGACCACAACAAAAGCAAAGAAAAATCCTACATAAATAAGAACAAAGTTCATAAAGTGCTTATGAAATTACAAATATTTTAAATTAGAGCAATGCAAATAGATGTCCATTTCACCACCAAAGGTGACTGCGGAGTAAATGGATCACCTTCCTGTCAAGATCTGACATGCCTTTCAAATCAGTAGTTTGGTCCGGCACAGTTTGCAAAAAAAAAAAAAAATCATCATCAATGAATACATAAATATTTTAAATCCACCATTATTCATTCTTTCTATAACTACGAGATTCAATAAGAGCACCAATTTTAAAAAGTCTGCTACCAAACTCTTCCTGCAGTAGGCCCACATGACCTACATTTTTAAACCTACTTTTCAAGTTGAATGAAACCAAACCAAACCCTTTCCTTCACTTTTTGTTTCAACACCTTTGTATGAAATGTGGCGTAAAATATAAGAAAACCTCAAAGAAATGAAAAAACAAACAGACATTTCTGAAGATGACTAATGCATTAAATGTGATTTTCTATTTTTCAGTGCAAACAAAAAAGTTTGTATCTTTGTCCTCTTCCAGACTCAGAAGTGTGAAGGATGCCCGTAGGGAGTCACTCCTTGCTGTGGCTGGTTACCTAACGAGAGAAAGAAATTCAAACAAAATTGCAGATGCAAAATTATGCTACAGACAGACGGTATGCACGTGTCACTGCGTTCAGTACCAGCCTCGGGAACAGGAGAACAGACTGGCCCGGGAGCCTAACGCTAGTCAGACACTTGAGCGGCCAGGTCTTCACAGCACCCTTGAATTCATTCTGCAGAGGGGCCAGCCCTACATCACGGCCCCGCACCTGCCTGCAAAAGGCCTTGGGATGTGGGTCACTGGCCCATCAAAAGTCTCTATCCCTGAACCACCTAGACACTAACATTAAAAAGGACTGTTAAGTATCATAAAACATTAAAGGTTCTCTAAACTTCATTACAGCACATCAGAGGTTCTACTTTAACTGACACTGTAATAGTTGAAAGAGAAGTATCTTGAAGTGGGCAGTTTTCTGCAAGTGGCCACAGATACATCAGAGAGAACCAAGCAAGAGTGTATGCACGTGAGAAGGCCGCGTGTGAGAGACGTGAGCACATGCCTACGCACGTATGTCTGCGCACACAGACAAGAACCGTGCACAGGTTCAAAGGAACCACACGGGCTTAGAAACAGCTACTGCTCACACAACTCTGGTGGGGCTGTTCACATCCAGAGGCCCCATGCATAGACTACGTCACAGACGGAGCCCTCTGGGGACGTGCAATGGGCAGCTCAGCTTCGCCGCCCTTATTCAACAAAGGAGACTGCTAATATCGCAGCAGAATCTATAAAGGTGGCTCTGGAACGAGTCACTCTGAGTTTTAGTCCCAGCTGTTGGCTGAGGAACCTTGGGCAGACAAGTCAGTGTCCCTGTTCTCTAGATGTTTTCTCATCTGTAATATGGGAATAGCAATTAATACCTTATCACAGGTAAAGAATCTGCCTGCAATGTGGGAGACCAAGGTCCAATCCCTGGGTTGAGAAGATCCCCTGGAGGAAGGCATGGCAACCCACTCTAGTATTCTTGTCTGGAGAATTTCATGGACAGAGGAGCCTGATGGTCTAAGGGGTCACAAAGTGTCGGATACAACTGAACGACATGAGGTGGTTTAGAAATTAAGTGAATTAACACGTGTAATGTCATAGTGCCGAACCTGCCCCCTAGTACACTTGAGGGCATCAGCCAAGATGCTCTCGGGGGCATCTAGCTTTGCAAGAAAAGAACCTGTTGTTTCTTGGGGTCCTCCAAATGGAAAGAAACATTCCTAGACTCAGATGGGAGCAAGAGGAAGACATCTTTGCTGAACTCAAGGAAAAGACTGGGGCTTTTGCAGGAAAAGAAGCCTTCAAATCAAGACTGAACACAGTAGGGACAGCCAGGACTAAAGCGAACAGGAAAGCGGTGAGGAAGACTGAGGCTTTTGAGGAGCGGCCAAGGGCGTGTAGCTCCGCCTCCTGGAAGCCGCGTGTTTCCGAGGGAGCATACTTACTGGAGAGCTGCTTCTGGAGCTGCCGCACCAGGGCAGCCGTCTGCTGTTGCTGCTGGGTCTGCTGCAAGCCTTGCCTGGGGAACTGTCATCGGGAGAAAGGAGAGAGTCAGCGCCCAGCGGAGGTAAGGACAGAAAGCCGGCAGCCACGCCTGGTCCACACCTGGCCTTCACCTGAAAGGGCCTGATCCATTCCAAACCCATCTCCAGGTGGGGACGGAGCCTTTCCCGGGGGAGCCCCGAGGACGGAGCCCAGCGGTGCCCTGGGGGTCACATATCCTTGTTCCCTCACCCATCACCAGCTGATGAGTTGGTATCACTACATTACAAACCATTTGCAGCCGCAAACTGAAAGCTGCCTGGCGGGAGGATTGGGTCCAGTCTCACAGGCCTGGCCTTGGGTGAATGGAGACAAGAGCATGGGCGCAGAGGCCTGGACCCCATCGGGACTGCACCTTCCTGCTTGGTGGAGGAGGGAAGCTGGGTAGGGATGAGACCAGGGAGGCATCGAGGAGGACCACACTTCGAGGAGGCGCCGGCTTCCAGAGTCCTGTGTGTGTAGAACAATCTGAGGGCCTGAGTGCCCTGGTTCCAGCCATTAAGTCGACACAAGAAAGTGCGGTAGTTATTCCAAAGAGGGGGAAAAAAAACCCTATGTGGCAGAAGTAGCATCCCCTTTGGTTAACGTCATTCATAGTGCTGACTTTTTCCCTCAACCTTCAGATGTCAGAGTGCCACTCCAGCCTTCCTTTTCTTTCCGCCTCTCCCCTGCTTCTTTCAGCCGGGCCTATGACCATCCTAACAAAGGATGTGTTCGGATGCAAGGTTATCTTAATCAGATGCACATGGGAATTAGTTAATGTACCCCACAGGCCCGTCCCCCACCCACCTCGGGATGGAGTGCTGGCCCACTGACCTCCTGACCTCTCAGCGGGGGCGAGGCGCACCCTGGAGACGGCAGGGCAGAAGCAGAGTCAAATCTCTGGTATGTGTCCCTTTGCTTAGGAATAATGTGTTGGGTGTTTTGCTCCATTGCTGGGACATCCAACAAACGAGTTATCCAAATCCAGGTGCTCTTCTGGATTCCAGGACGCCAAAGGGAGCAAACACGGCCCTCGCCTCCTGACAGCTGTCCTGAGCCCTGTGACCCCACCATCAGTGAGCAAAGGGACACAGAACCAAGGCCACACTCAGCTCACACCCGTACCGCCGGCCGCCAGGCTCCGAGAGACCTCCTCTGACCCACAGGACGCGGCCCTGCCTCCACCAGCTTTGGCAGAACAGACTGCAGCGCTGCCCAGGCCCCTCTTCCGAGCACGTGGACGGAACCACGTGTCCCAGACGGCAGACACAGAGAGGGCCAGCAGCCAGTGGATTTCAGAGTACTGAGCAGGTGTTCATTTGCAAGCTAACTAGCAACTTCCACTGAGCCTTTTTTTTTCAATCTGCACTAGTTTTTCTTCTCAGTGAAAAAAAGAAACCAAAAGTATCAGAGCTGTCGCCACAAATCTCCCAAGGACGCCTTCCCCACACCTCCTTCCGTAAATATGACTTCTCTTTTTCCTTCTGGTGGGGGGGGGGGACGTGGATCCATATTCATACAAAGGAAGGCAATCTGGCTCAATAAGTTCCACGGACCCAATTTTTTTCACTTGAAAAGAAGAATAATATTATCTGGCTAATTTGGAGTTCCAGAGGCATTCTGAAAAATTTCTGACTGGAACATATGAACTCCTTGAGGAAAATTATATGACAATTCTACCCTTATCTTTGATTAAAAGTTAATGCAATTATTTAAGTATCTATTTCTGCCATTATGCGTATTTTTAAAAGCAAGTATTCAACACAGTATGATATCAACACAACAATCAGTTAATTTTAAAAGCCATCTTTCCAAAGCTTTCTGTTAGCATGTTTTCCTGGCCACCCAACTATGGCAACCTGATGAAAAGAAATTACAGAGCACGATAATGTAAACATTATTTTCTTAAAAGCTGGAAGCAACTTTAAAGAAAAAAATCACAGCCTGCTAACATAGTTAATTTAATCATAACAACTCATGAGCTTTAAAAGTATTTTCCAAGTCAATAACCATAATACAGACTAAAGCCTGAGATGCCAAATCTAATTCTTCAGCAAGGGCACCCACTCTTTTCCAGATGTTCTTCTTTCACAGAAGACAAGTGACTTAAGTAAGCAGATGACAACTCCCGATTTAATTTGTAAGCATGGGCTTTTCTCATATTTTCTTTCTTAGAGGAAAGCTCTATTTTCTGATGATACTTTCTGAAAAAGCACTGGTTCTGTTGTAAGTCCGTTTTGACTCGTAGGTACACTTATAGAAATGACGAACCTGCCCATAGGGGTGTTGATGATGACTGTCTACATGACCCAGCTGCTGTTGTCAGCAAGGAAACAGCCTGATAAGGAACCAGTAGTCAAAAGCAGTAAATCAAATACAAATGCATTTTGAGGTCCCCTGCATTCAACTTTCTCTTTCAAGGCTTCCCATACTTCTCCTACTCCTCTTGACCTCTGTTAGGGGTTGAATTATTTTCTCCCCAAAAGACTCACTAGCGTCCTAACTATCAGTACATCGGAAAGTGACTTCAGTTGGAAACAAAGCCTTTTTTTTTTTTTAAAAAAAGGGAAATTTGGACACAAACACAGGGAGAATATCATGAAAGGATGAAGGGGAAGATCGGGTGATGTGTGTGTGAGCCGAGGAATGCCCAAGATTGCCAGGAAACAATCAGAAGCTCAGAGAGAGGTGTGACTCAGGCTCTCGGGAGAAACTGGCTCCACTGACTCGATGATCTTGCACTTCTAGCCTCCAGAACGGTGGGACCCTAAATTTCTGATCGTTCAAGCCACACCCTTGGTGGTATATCACTACAACAGCCCTGGCAAACAAACACAACCACACCAGGCTTCCACCACTTTCCAGGGGCCAGGCTGCCATCTAACAGCTTTCGACGACTCTAAGCCATTTGGTGGCAGAAAGCGAGCCTGGCACATCACCTCTGTGCTCCGCGACCTTAGGCACCGTGCTGGCCTCCACTGCACCTCTGAGTATACACGTGTAGACTTGTGGATGTCACCAGACAGCAGGAGGGCAAGTCATGAGGAGGGTGGAGGCCACGTTAGCACCATCCCTTCTCCCCTGAGTCTGCGGGAAGGACAGCTGTGAGTGCGTCCGAGCTGGTGTCTCTCCAATGGCCAGTTTACCACTCTGTCACCAGCAAGCAGACAAGCAGGGAAGGAAGAACACTAGCCAGGAGCAAGAACTGGATCTGCTAGAGACGATTATAATAAATACAATACATATAACTAATAAAAAAGGAACTGTACCTAAAGATAAAAAGAAATAAATTGTGTTAATATTGCTGAGGCTTTGTGTCACGGCTCTTCTGAAAATATACAACTAGAACCTTTTTCTTATACTTCTATTTTCTTTCACTGTGAAGAGAAAGGAAAAAAAAAGAGCAATGGAATATATAACAAAATACCCCCAGCATCACTAAGGTGCAACTAGGAATGATCTAAATGTTCAACAGTGGGTAGGGTGGCTAAACAAGTAATAGCAGGGCAATACGATGGACTGACTTCTTCACAGCTATTCACATGACAAACATGCTTTATATTAATAATAAGCTTAAGAGGATATGTAAATAAGGATGCTGTAATTAAGCATGCAAAAAAGAATTATACTGATGCAAAAGTCTGAGATCACTGGTCATCCCTATAACTTCTAATTTGGAAATTATCTGAAGTCTATCACTCTAAGTGATAAGTTTCTCAGTTCATCTTAAAACTTAGGATGTACAACACATCTGCCTTTAATGGCTGCTGACTAGATTGTAATGAGTCGGGCTTCCCCGGTGGCTCAGTGGTAAAGAATCTGCCTGCAATGCAGGAGACCTGGGGTTGGGAAGACCCGCTGGAGGAGGGCATGGCAGCCCACTGCAGTACTCTTGCTTGGAGAATCCCATGGACAGAGGAGGCTGGCGGGCCACAGTCCATGATGTCGCACAGAGTTGGACGCGACTGACTGAGCAGCAGCAGATAATGCATTGCTCTAAGTATCAAAATAAAACATGTGCTTCTCAAGGGAGCTTTTTAAAGCTTAAAAAAAAAAAGAAAAAGCCTACTGTGGATTTTACTTTCTATGTAGATGACTGTGAACGGAGGTCTTTGTTTCTCTGGAATTATTTTCCTTGGAATACACTGAAGAAGAATCACGAGTCTGACCTGACTGACCCACTCAGTCCCTGGGATGGAAGTGTCTTAAGCCAGTGAATGAAATACAACCTGCTGCATTAAAACACATCAATACTGACCTAGAAGTCAACGCTGAATGTGTGATATATGCTCTCTACACACAAAAAAATTACTAAACATTTATGAAACTATTACAAGAGCAGATAGGTACTAAATTTTGCTGTATGAGATATGCTTAATTCTAGTGCAATATGGGACCTGGGTCTCCTCTCGGTTCTGTGTAAGTGGAACTTCTGCCAACAATTATAATGGAAAGAGTTTGAAGTTAATTTCCACCCCAGTCATATAATTTTAACTCTGTGATAGAATCAATTTTTTTTTTCCCAGTCAGTTCAGTCACTCAATCGTGTCCAACTCTTTACGACCCCATGGACTGCAGCATGCCAGGTTCCCTGTCCATCGCTAACTCCCAGAGCTTACTCAAACTCATGTCCATCACGTTGGTGATGCCATCCAACCATCTCATCCTCTGTCGTCCCCTTCTCCTCCCGCCTTCAATCTTTCCCAGCATCAGAGTCTTTCAAATGAGTCAGTTCTTCCCATCAGGTGGCCAAAGTATTGGAGTTTCAGCTTCAACATCAGTCCTTCCAATGAATATTCAGGACTCATTTCCTTTAGGATTGACAGACTGGATCTCCTTGTAGTCCAAGGGATTCTCAAGAGTCTTCTCCAACACCACAGTTCAAAAAGCATCAATTCTTTGGTCCTCAGCTTTCTTTATAGTCCAACTCTCACATCTATACATGACTACTGGAAAAACCATAGCTTTAACTAGATGGACGTTTGCTGGCAGACTAATGTCTCTGTTTTTAATATGCTGTCTAGATTGGTCATAGCTTTTCTTCCAAGGAACAAGCGTCTTTTAATTTCATGGCTGCAGTCTATTACATTTCAAGGATTTCTTTAAAAACGAAGATCAACCTGGCCAATGCAGGGGTGTATTAAATTCCCTTAAGGTGTCCAATTTCCATCTTATGGGGGCATTATCAGCCCATTACCACCTAATCTCACTCTACCCCACCTAATATACAAGAGCCCTGGCCATACTGTTCCTTCTTACTAAAAACTGAAAAACCACCCATATTTCAAATTCTGTCTTAGAAAAGAATCTACATCAGTGTTTCCCACAGTGTGAGAGGCATGCAGTCATACAGCCCATCTCAGGCATGTGCTCACTCACCCAACTCCTGTGGCTGAATTACCCGCAGAGTAAGTACCTATTTTCACAGGCATTTTCAACACAGGACAAGGGATGTGCCCACTACCATTGATGGCAGTGATAAAACGCTTCTTTTTAGAGTATGTTCAAGGAAGTAGGAAAAGAGGCAATTTAAAGACAAATAGTAGGTAAATAATAAAGAATGTATATGGCACTGGTAAAAGTAAAAACTATTGAGGTTTGGCACACGTTGCTTGATACTATGCATGACATTTCAGAATGTGGTTTACAAAGCCACAGAAGCAAATTAAAAGATTACATGAAAAATTCACGAAATTATATGAAATGAATTCCATGAAAATTCTTGCAGCAAATGCCAACACAGGCTAAAATTGGGAGTTTCTTTTACATCAATAAAGATGATACTTTAGAAAGTACTCTACTCAAAGGAAACTCAAAGCCAAGTATGATAATCTTCTAAGCATACCCATGGTAAGTTATCATTTTAACATTGTTTACAAAAAACTTGGTTTCTCAATATAAACATTTAGTCCATAGAATGAAGAGGTCTAAAGAAATTTGAAGAGGAAAAATTATATGACCTATTGAACCCTAAATATTTATTTATATCTTCCATGAAAACAAATAAACTGACTACAACAGTAACACAATCCTTCTCTGATAAAGTTCTAGGGAAGAAACCAGCAGGGTATATTTAGGGTTTTTTCAGTTCTTAACAATCTTATGGGACATGACAAAACACAGTCTGCCTTTGAAGAACTTCAGCAAAAAAGAAAAAAAGAAACCCGAACGTTTGGTTTTCAAATGCTAGGCCTTACCAGAGGCTGCTGGGGCTGCATTGTCTGGAGACCAAGGGTCTGACTCTGGGTCTGCGAGGACCCCTGAGGCTGGGGGGGCTGCTGGGGCTGCTGCATCTGGAAAGAAAGAAAAAGAATTACACAGCTAAAGTATGAGGTTAATATCATTCCATGGAGAAGGAAATGGCAACCCACTCCAGTATTCTTGCCTGGAGAATCCCAAGGACAGAGAAGCCCGGCAGGCTACAGTCCACGGGGTTGCAAGAGTCGGACACGACTTAGTGACTAAACCACGGCCACAGGATCACTCCAATTTCCTCCCCCAATATACCTTCTACCTGATTATTCTGTTCTAACGAAGATGACATGCACCTGCCTCCTCCATCTTTTTCTTGCCACACATCACTCATCCTTCAAGGGCAACACAACTGCTCCTCCACACACCCTCAGACTACTCCAGCACTAAGGATCTCCGCCACTGGAGTCCCAGTGATCACAGGCTAAGCCACCTGACACCCTCCAGGGACATTCTTTGTACTTAACCATTTCCATTCGTGCCATTTGCCCTTCCATGTACTTTATCCCATCTTACGCTACCAGGTGAGACAAGGACTGCTCACTAGTTATCTTTTCATCCCTTATGACACCCAAAGGAACTCCTGAATTTATTTATTTTTTTTAAAAGAAGATTTAGATGTGAGAAGTCCTGGTGTAAATTACCAGCATAAAATTGTAAGCTTATGTCCATGAACACTGGCTCAAATATATGGCTCTTGGGAAAAACCTCCAAGTCACAAAAGAATTATAAACTAGACATAAACTAGACACCCATCTGGTGGGACATGACAGAGGAGCAGAAAATATTAGGAGGTAGTTTGTCTTCGAACTTTAAAGTCTCCTCCACCCAAACACTTCATCCTGATGATGTTAGCACCAGACTGCTTTTCATCTTCTGCATTGTCCACTTGGTTGGCATACTCTCTCCCAAATTATCTTCTTTAGGGCAAGGTAATCAATGGCTATTGTCAGATGGCACTTTTCTCTAAGTGACAAGGGTCTTGGATTTGGAATCCGAGCTGAGGTCTGGGTGGGCCATTTCCACCATGAAAAATGCAAGTTGGATCAGACATACAGCAACTGCAATAGGAAACCAATTCCCCATTGGGCTCTCTGCGAGCCTGTTCAGGAAAAGTCAACCCAACTTTGTAATTATTAATCTGTCTCTTTATGGAGGAAGCCAGTCACCAAAAAAGGAAAAAGTGTAAATTGGATGCAGAAACAAATAATTTTTCCTAATCTCCAAGGAATGTGCTGGTAATGAAAAAATTATTAGGACATTATCATGTGAATTGGGTTAAAAAGTACACAGTAACCAATAAGAAAGATTCTCAAAATTTGCAGTAAAAAATAGTAGTGGAAGATAGGAAGTGGTAAATACATAATGTAACAACTTTCCTCCGTGATTTGGAAATGAGATATTTTAAAACAGAAGAAAATGTAAACACCAGTCATAGAAAGTTCTGAAACCTATTCTCAGAACTTGAGGAAAACTGTGACTCAAGAAAATATCACTACAAGTATTAACAGTCATATTAACGATAGTATTACCAAATAAGTGCTTTACTTGTATATTCTTATTAGATTTTCACTATACATGTAAGAAGTGGGCACTATAATCATCTCCATCTTACTTATGATAAAGCTAGAGAGGTTCTGACCATGCTGGAGACTGCGTGCAGTGAGTGGGGTGGCCGTCTGTAGGCCACACTCCCTGAAATCAGTTCCCAAATGCTTTCTCAATTTTCCACATGTTAACAGGTGAGAACCGGATGTAATTCACAGCATCTTATAATTGTGGAGTGCAGTTTTGTTGAAGACTTGTGTTGGCTTCAGTTGTCCACCTGATGGCACCGCCAGCCAGAATTCGCTGGATCATACTGAATTCAGACCTGAAACCCATGTCAGCTAATGGTTCAAACATTTCCTTCCCACCATCAGTGTCAAGGTTGAGACATGAGAGTTCCTCTGCTGCCCTTTTCTGCACAACTAGTTTATTTCTCAACAACCTCACATGAAGACCATAACCCCCGATCACCCTTGGGGACCCCAGTTTTACTGGCGCAGCCATTCCTGGGGTTGCTCTCTTCTCCTTTCTTAGAAATGCATAAAAGGACGGTGCATCTTAAGCTGGATTGTTGATAACGTTAGAGTCCACTGTATAGACTCATCAAGCAATTTCCAGTCCAATAACACAGGACGAGCTTGCTGATAATAAATATAAATGGAACTGGCAAAACCTAATAGCTTGCATTCCCTAAACAACAGAGGCAGAGGTCAGAATGTGTTGAGAGGAAGAGTTCTTTATTTAGAAGACTCAAATATTTATGATGAATAAGCAAAGGGACAAGTGTCTGGATACTACCAGAGACAAGATAAAATATCCCTTTGAAACATCCTCCTTACGTCTCTCCAACTTCACAGCCCCATCAGACTAGAGGTGTTAAGCAGAACATTTACAGGCATTACAGGCCCCTCTAGAAATATGATGAAAACTCTGGACAGCTCAATTTAAAAAAAAAGAAAAACACACACAAGAAATTCTGAACTCAAATCACATGGTCTGTAGTTAAACAGTGACTGGGGAAACTGAGGCTTGCACTATCAAGATAAAGGCATCCAGTGACCCTCCCGAACCTTCGTGAACGGCAAAGGGATGTCTACGTTATGTTCTCTCCTGCCCACAGCAACCTGGTGGATGCAGGGAGGAAGACCCCTGCCAAACTGGAACTAAATGACACCAATTTAGCTCCTAGTGTCAAATACACAGGGTTCCTTGGAACTCGGAAATTATAGTCTGAAGCATCTGTTATTTCTTAAGGCTGCTGAGGAGTCCACCCACGATTCGCTCACTCCCAGCCCCTACCTGGAGGAGCCGGGGCTGCTGTCGGACCTGTGGCTGTCTGGGTCTCAGCGGGTCCTGAGACAAGGGCCCTGAGGGAAGGGTTGGATGTGCGGAAGTCAGCACCGCGTCGATTCCTCCGCCCACCAGAGGGCTCTGCTGAAGCGACTGATGATTCAGCCTGGTGAGGAAGAAAGAACTTGTTTTCAGGCCCAAGTGTGCCGTCAAAGGTTTTAGTCACTGCCGTGGGAGCTGGACACATACTCACAAAGAAACAATAATCACTTTGTACAGTTCAGATGCAACAAAGGCCAGCGGTTAAGGTCACCTAGATTCTCAGGTATCACTTGGCAAAGGACAGCAAGCATGCTTGCTACTTACAGTGAGATTGCAACACGCGTAAATTACTTGTTAAAAATGCTCCGATAGTTTCTAATAAGTGACATTAACCAAGCGTTTTACCTGGAGCGGGCGCTGTGGGAAAAATCTGAAATCTGTTATTTCGTTTACGACCCCCACAGCCCTCCTTCACGCTCAGCAGTCCTGTGAGCCCTACTTTTAAAGTGAGAAAACAGCTGGAGAATAAGTTACCAAAGGCAGCAAGACAGGCAGTGGCATGGCTGGCATTTAAACCCAGAACTCTGGGCTCTGAAGTTCGGTTTCTTAGGCAGTATGGTATGTTGCCACTTACCAGACAAATAATAAATACAATGCATGTTTTCTGAATTTATTCATGTTCCCAAATGTGCTGCCATCAACCGTGCCGGTTCTCCAAATGGCGATTACTTGGAGTCGACCTGCACGCACTCTTTGACCGTAACACACAAGGGCAAAGCTGCTGTCCATGGGAGAGCAAACTCCGACATTCTGCAGGAACTCAGTTCCCCTGACCGACGCCACGCAGCACATCCCACGGCCACGGCGTCTGCGCTGTCCAGGAAGACAGCCACCGGCCGCCGGCTACGCAGTTTCTGGGTCTCAATGCAAAACAGAACGCAGGGCTCTCCGATCAAAAATGAGGAAGACGCTCAAGTGAGTGACAGCGGAGCGTTAATAGCGACCGCACAGGCCTCTCGAGACACACAGCCCTGCCTGACCGCACAGATCACAGGTCTTCAAAGCCGGTCCCGCTGGCCGCATGTGGTTAAGGAACACTTGAGATGTGACTGCTGTGACTGAGAGCTGAGGAACAACATTTTTAAACTTAACTTTCATTAGTCTAAATTAAAACAGCCCTCGTGGCTAGTAGCTGCTCTGACGGACAGTTCAGTCATACACTATGTCTACAACTTCCAGTTAAGCAAGAACTGAGGAAGAGACATTCGTGGCCCTGTTTTGCCAGCCATTTCTGAAGTGGAAAAGGTAAAAACTGAGATATTTAACAGAACGGTTGTGCACACCACGTATGATGAGAACTGTAATCACAGGCTTTAAGGTGCCAATCAACATATTCTAGTAAGGCATTGCTAGGGATAAGCAACAATTTTTTATCTATTAAAAAAAGGTTTTAACAAATTAAAACCTTTTTATAAAAGAGAAGGAAAAAAGAACACTGGAGCTAACATAGTGTTATCACTGAAAAATATTACACAAATACTAAGGGAGATGTGAGTCAAACAACAAGCCTTGAATGAAATAAACGGGGCATTGCTTCTTTCGAACCACAATCTGGATGCTGCTAAAAATGAGACGACAGAAAGAAAATGATGTGAAAATAAGCAAGCTCATAAGAACAATTATAAAACACCATATCCTGAGGGAAGCGCAGTAAAGATGAGGATTTGAGTGGCCACCACTGTAACCATTTCCACATGCATCACCTCTGGGAGCCGGTCAGGGGCTGCAGGTATGGTGACGCCTGCTGCTGAACGTAGCCGCTCGGCGGCTGCTGCATCTGTCTGAGTCTCTCCATGAGCGCTGGGTTGGAGTGAGCGGCCGGATAGGTTCTGGAATTATAGGTAGGAGACAGGACCACGCTGCCAGCCTGCTGCTGAGGGGTCTGCTGCAAAGGCATCTGGGTTCCATACATTGTGTAGCCCTGGGGCATGGTCTGCAGGCAGGCACAAGGGGAGAAGTCAGCGTTTCCATTTACCAGCTTTCCTATCGCTAAGACACACAGGGCAAAAACAAAGCCAGGAGGAGCTCCCTGAGATCTGCTGTTCTCCAAGGCTCTTTTAACTCAAAATATGAGGAAGACTACTCTGGAGGCCAAGAGAAGAGTCAGAAAATTATAGGATGAATTTGTGTACTGATTCACCAAAAAGTTCCATTACAAAACATGAATCCTCATTTGGTTAAGCAATCAGGTTTAAGCGCAGATGCTTGTTTTCAGGAAAGGAAAGGCATGTTTCTGCATAGAAATAATCAGGCAAGCATGCATACCTCTAGTGCACATATGATATCAGTATTCAACAGATTTTAAGCATCACTAACGCTGTTTCAGAAAAGCAAATAAAAATAATGGAGTACCCTTTTCCCAGTATGGTGTGTAACTACACTTCCTTGGGTCTGATAAATTTGCCTATAGTAACTAGCCAGTTAACAAACAAGAAATTAAGTCAATTAACCAGAGAATGAGGGTGTCACTGAAAGTATTAGCTGCTCAGTCGTGTCTGACTCTTTGTGACCCTACGGACTGGAGTCCGCCAGGCTCCTCTGTCCATGGGATTTCCCAGGCAAGAATACTGGATTGGGTTGCCATTCCCTCCTCCAGGGGATCTTCCCAACTCAGTGACTGAACCTGGGTCTCCTGCACTGCAGGTAGATGCTTTACCGGTAGTCTGAGCCACCATGAAAGCCCAATGAGGGTGTCATTAGTGACTATTTGATACCCTTGAGTTCTGGTTGGACAGTAGCCTGTTTCAGCACTCTATAATTATCATCAGGATACTCAATTTCTCCATTCAACATTTTATAGTGGCTGTTTCTTCAAATCTTGACACCTGACGTAAATGAAAAGCTTTAGGTTCTGCTGGATCACCATCTATAATATACAGAACAGAGTGCTGATTAAAATAGAAGAGGACCACTCTTCGGGTCCTCTAAGTACCACATTTCGAGGTAGCTGAATGGCTCTGACTTGGAAGATAGAGTGATGGACAATGACTTTCTTGCAGACAGCATGCAGGGATGCAGGCCATGGGGCTTGGTGCTCATGAAGGCCAATCTCAGCCTTCCTTTCAGCTGTGGACACAGTGAGAACTGCTGGCCCCAACTAGAGGTCTTGCCAACATCCCTGGCGTCCTGATTATGAGAGGGGTGGAGTAAAAGTATGTGGAGGAGAAATGACAAAACTATTAGCAAAAAATAGCTCAAGATTTGCATTATATTAAGGCAAACCTATCATTTGCTGAGTAACTACCGTGTATCTGGTGCTTCACTAGTTCTATAGGTGGTCTTGAATCTCTACAATGTTCACTTCTGTTTTACAGAGACAGAAATCAAGACTCAGAGTAACTCTCACAATGTCACACAGCTTAGAGGTTGTTAGGAATTTTGTCAAGGTAAGATGCCAAGGCCAATCTTCTTCTTATTCTACCATGATTCCTCTTCGAAGCTATTTTTGAATATCATAAAATTCCATCAAAAATTACATCATTATGTATTACAATGTAAGTACTATAGGACTAATAACCATTTCAATATCTATCATTATTAACATAAAGTTATGAATTGATATTTCTAATTCTAACAATTTCCTAAAATGTTTTATGCCCTTTAATCAATCCCCAGACTTGTTTAATAATCACTGGTAAAGATTTCTGTGAAATGTCAATTATAATCTACAGGCAGAAGACGAGACCAAGTTCCATACCCCATGAGGGAACTGATACCCTACTTACTTGGTTCCCACCTTCAAACAAAGAGCATTAGAGATCCCAGTAGCATCTACAGAGCAAACATGGGTACCTGTGCTTGCTGCAGTCCCGGATACTGGGGAAGCTGAGGGGAGGGCCGTGCCTGGGCAGCAAAGAGAGCAGCCTGGTCCCCTGGCTGGCCCTGGAAAACAAAGCCGAGGCGGCTCTTGATCATAACAGCAAGGTGTGATTCCAGCTCTTGGTTCATAACCCCAAACACCCGTGACACCAAACCCGACGTCAGAACAGCACGTGCAGGTTCCAAACGGTATTAAATACTATTTCTCATCAATTTCCTATTGACACTAGAGATTGTTGCACTTTTTATTTCTTCCAAAGAAGACGACAGCTATCCCAGATGATAAGACATACATAAACACAAGCCAAAATATTCAATGGTCTGCTAATCAGAGAGAATCTGAGACAGCTTTCCTGTACACTCCAGGCTTACAAAGGCCCCTCTAGAGTAAAAGACATGAGCTTCTTAAGTGTGAAATCTGAAACCACAGACTTGCCTCATCCTGTGCCCATCAATTAAGAGAACATGTGGTACATACAAATGACAGGTAACAATCTTCATGACGTTTTAATGATACTTCTTCAGAGGGACCTAAACACTGCCCTTTAAGCCATGTATGCAAGGGAAGAATTTGGTTATCTTTTATGACTCTAATAACCAACAGAACCAATTAAATTTTATAATGTGTTAATATCAAATGCAATTCCAACCAACGGCAATATAAAATAAAACCAATTAACATCTGTTCACCAGTCTTAATTTAATACATATTTTCACCTGGGGAAACTATATTCCTAAAAGCAGCTATATGTATTGTGTGTTTTGGCAGCAGAAGCCATTTCACAGAAGTGTGCAGTATTAATCATAGAAAGAGGACCAGCTTCTGACCACCCCTTGGTTTTCTCCAGGCCTTACTAATTATAAACAAATGGGATTTATTCTAGGATATTTTAGTATCATTTTATATTCTAGATGTTCTCATTTTTTTAAAGCGCTAAAATATAGCAATGTAAAACCAATTTTAATGTTCTTGGAAAGAAGCACAGATATTTCTGGCAGGAAAAAAGGTATAAACATTTAGCTTAAGAGGGAGAACACCAACACTTATTAGGCATCTATTATATGCCAGGGACTAGGCTTCTTATTCCTATCTCCATTTTGTCACGGGAGCTCTGCAGGTCCCCATTTTCTTCGGGCAGGAAACGTCAGGCTCAGAGCGCCTAGGCAGCTTAGCAAACTCACCCGGTTAAACCTGGCCAAGCCCTTAGCGCCCACGTGAGCCTGCCTCCACAGCCCAGGGCTTCTTCCATGATGATAAGATGCCTTCATATGTGATATCAAGAATGAAAATATTTAAAATTTCATCTGGCGCTTATTCTTTAGGGACATATAGCCTCTTAAATTCACCCCAGTAAGAAAAGAATAATCTTTATTAAGACTTGTTAGTGAGATTCTGAAATGAATGCAGACATCAGCATTTTCCTCTGATCCCCACATATAAAGTCACTTGAGGGCATTTAAGAAACTTTGGCCTCTCCTAAGGTGACTGACCACACATACATGGACCAAACATAAATTTCTAAAAGTATCTACTATGGTATCTATACATAACAGCTTCAACAAGAATGTAACATTCCAGTGTAGGGTACCATGATGATACTCTGAGATTTTAGCTGATTAATTTACTAAGTGTAATTATATCTCTATTTGCTTGTTGTTGTTCAGTCGCTAAGTCGCGTCTGACTTTTGCGACACCATGAACTGCAGCACGCCAGGCTTCCTTGTCTTTCACTGTCTTGTGGGGTTTGCTCAAACTCATGTCCGTTGTATCAATGATGCGATCCAACCATATCATCCTCTGTTGTCCCCTTCTCCTGCCCTCAGTCCTTCCCAACAACAGGGGCTTTTCCAATGAGTCAGTCTGTTGCATCAGCTGGCCAAAGTATTGGGAGCTTAAGCTTCAGCATCAGTCAGCCAGTGAATATTCAAGGTTGATTTCCTTTAGGACTGACTGGTTTGATCTCTTTTCTGTCCAAGGGACTCTCAAGAGTTTCCTCCAGCACCACAATTCAAAAGCATCAACTCTTCAGCGTTCAACCTTCTTTGTGGTCCAACTCTCACTTCCATACATGACTACTGGAAAAACCACAGCTTGGGCTAGATAGACCTTTGTTGGCAAAGTGATGTCTCTGTTTTATAATACGCTGTTGAGTTCTGTCACAACTTTTCTTCCAAGGAGCAAGCATCTTTTAATTTCATGACTGCAGTCTCCGTGTGCAGTGATTCTGGAGCCCAGGGGAAAAAAAATCTGTCACTGCTTCCACAGAAAAATACCCCAAGCTCCCTCTAGGGGAGCACATGTCACGGCATTGTGGCCATCCGGAGCATACAAGGATCGCCCTGACCTATCCAAGTAGCGCTCAATCCTCCAGACACTAAGCCAGTGAGTCATTAAATCAACCAGATCTTTACATGACACTTCTCGAATCTGTGCTCGCTGACAGCATCATCCAAAGTCCCTGAAACACACTGCTGTGCTTCTTGGTGGGGACAATATATGTAAATTATCACTTTTACACAAGAAAAGAACAATGAATTATTTATGTGAGTTAGAACCCTGAGATCCCTAAGACCTAAGATCCCTAAGATCCTTAAGATCCCTAAGACCTGAGATCCCTGAGATCCATTTTAGACCTAAGTGGTCTAAAATGCCCATGCCCTTTTTTGGCTTGGAGGTAAACAAGATCTACAGATCTTTTTCTAGCTCTTCACTCTTCCTTTGCTTCCTAAAGAATCTTATAGATCTTATAGAAGAAACTGACTTATATGTTGGGGGACAGGAGGACCAAAAACACTAACAGGGTAAGTATCTGAGTTGCTGGGCAACACACTTTTATTGACAAATAGTTGAGACTGTGGAAATTTAAGAAATATGTATTGTAAACTATTTCCATTCTCAAAACCACAAAATTAACATTCAAGAAAAAGCATTATAACTTTGAAAACAAAGCAAGAGGGGGTAAAAAAATTTCTATAATTCATGCATTCTTCAGTGAACCATTTTTAGTCCAAAGGTAAACTGCTTATTTATAAACAGACTGTGTTTCTTCCCAATGCTATTTTTTGCCCAACTCATTCCTTAAGTGCAGGAGGTAAGGGCTCTAACTTTCAATAGCTTCCCTGAGCAAATCACAAACAGCTCACATCAGCCAGCACTCCCTTAGGGCTTTATAGTCCTATTTGCCCTGAATGAAAAATATCCCTCTTTTCCCAAACTGAAATGACCTCCTGCTGTTACCTGGTTTTTCCCAGCATGATGCCAGGAACAAATTACTTCAATTTGTAGCGATATTCAATCTGTCGAGTAAAGAATAGATGACCAAGGCGTTCTTTAGTAACTTCTGTTGTTTTTGTTGTTACTCAGCCGCTCAGCCGCATCTGACTCTTTGAGACCCCAGACTGCAGCCCGCCAGGCTTCCTTGTCCTTCACTATCTCTTGGAGTTTAACTTAAAAGATGCTGAAATGAGGACCAATCCTCCAATGTGGGAATAAGTAAGAGAACTAGAAACTGGAAGTTAGTAAAAGACTTAAGATATTAATAGGATGGTTTTGCTGCATTCAGGAAGGGACTACATAATGTATCATCCAAACTGAGACAGGCCAGGGGAACAGGGCAGAGACCACTCCTGGCAAATCAGGACTCAGGGTCACCTCTGTCACATGTAACCTATTTATCTGCTATTTTCCGAAAACTATCTAGGCTTTATTTGATTAAAACAAAATCAGTTCCTAGCACTGTATCTGGCATATAGTAAGTGCTCAATAAATATCTATTGAGGAAATCTAAGATTTAATTTAGTTTATCTGCTGAAGAAGAGATCCAGAGGTAAATTGAGATGTATATCTCAGCATAAATTAGTTTACCAAGCGCCTTCCAAGTGCCCCATGTTTTTGAGTATCATCTTTTGTTTTAAAAACTCACTTTTCGATTCAATTCTTAGCATCTGTCATTCTAATGATTTCTTCTTTCGCTTAATTAGTACCTAGAGAGTAGCTCAACTGCCCTCCCATTCCGCTTACCTGAAACAGTCAGAGGCAGCATTAAGCTCACGTTTTTGTGAGTGTAAAGGGCGGCTCAGGAGGCTGGCTTCTGATGGAGAATTTGGGTCCAGCCAGGTGCCACTCTGTGCTCTGGCTTCAGCTCCCCTGGCTCAGGCACCCGATTTAGGGAGTAGCAAGCAGGTAACTGGGCAATTCTGACAGCTGCATGAACCCATCTCTACCCTGCGACCCAAGGCAAATTCCCACAAGATAAATTTACCTTGTAAATTCCTACAAGGTAAATTCCTACCATGCTTGATTTTAAACACTTTGCTTTAGGTTTGGCTCTGGATAAGAAATAGCAATCCATTTTCTTTTCTAAAATTTCCACTTCCTAAAAACTTTTTAAAAAGCTGTGATGTTCAGTAGTGCCTCTTCTTCCTGGCCTTTATAAGAATAAGTCTCTCTCTCACTGCTTTATTTTTCATTAGACAAGAGAGTGTCTGAGCTCAAACAGACATCGACTGAAAACCTCCTGCATGAAATGAATGGATGCAGTAGGTTTAAAACTTTTGATAAATCATCCTCAAAGACAATTTTCAATCTTCTGGGTCTTCTTCATTAGTTCACTCTCTGAGTCAACTACTGAGAGAATGCGAGGCTCTCTTTCTAAAGGAGAGCTGGTTATGACTCCAATGAGCAGACAGTAAGCATTACAATCAGCAGCACTTCAGGATCAGGAAACTTCTCTCCACGTTGTTCACTAGTAATGATATTTTCAAATTCCTATTTAGTCACTTGCCAATACTATTTAAGGGTTGTGAGGAGAGAGAAGTGTACCTGAAAAACCACAGCCAGATTTTGTGACTCTGGAAATGCTGTTTTGTGTTTCTGAAAATGCTGATTTAGGAATAATAATAAAGGTCACCCAATGAGAACCAGTGGGTAATGTTTCAAACTTCTTGTTTGGAAGGTACTGAGTGATGGTGTCCAAGATGAAACAACAAACGGTGTGGACTAGAAGCTTCGGCATCACATCACACGGGTGTATTCTGATTGCAGACAAAGATACACAGAAAATTCTTTAACTAGAAGAGGTCTTGCTGACCATTGTGCTTGATTCTTTCATAAAGCTTTCACATCAAATATAACTCGTCTGGTGATCAATTAACAGTAACATTAACTACTGGGACAAACAGGTTCATTTTGAAATAAACACTTCAATAATAAACCTCAATAACAATAAACAACTGTTAAAGTGCTCACAAATGATGAATAAACCATATTGATTAGTCGAATATATGCATTCATTAAATTTCTAATATTGGAGACTATTAAAGAAAGATAAGAATAGTGAAAAGGACAGCAAAGATATACACAGACGCTTCCATTTATTTGAGTGAATATGTAGGTTATATATATTCCTTTAACTTTAAATACTTGATGAACAAAATATTTTGTCTATTTTTTAAAAAGTAAAATCAATGCTAAATGCAAATTATATTGTTTAAATTACATTATCATCTGAACAATAATTGCCCTACAGCAAACATAAACTATATGCAAGGTATTTTAAAATTTGATAGTTTAATTCAAGTTTTTAAACAAACAGAAACTTTGCTTGCTCTCTGTACACTACAAACATCAGGAAAAACTGATTAAAAAATTGATTGTTTTCAGAAAAGTCTGCAAACCTTCCTTTGCCTAAAGAACAATTAATGAAATTGCCTACATGGCAGTATTTCATCACCTAAATATGGTCAAAGTTGTATTTGCAGTTCAGGATATTTTCACCAATGTACAGAAAATGTTACCCATTAAATTCATAGTGAAACAAGTTGACTTACATTCACATCTGAGATGTGTGCTCTGTTTTATTCTAACGCTTCTTGAGTTTATGTTGTGGGTTGGCTACCTGATATAGAAACCTATAAGTCATTTAATGCAAAACATGCATTCTTAGCTAGCCCAGGCAAAGCGGTAGAGATGAGGTCTCATGACATGCATGCACAAGACCTATGCTCAAAAGGGAAAAAAAAAAAAAAAAAACTTCTCCATACCGGAAAGAAAACAGAGATGATAGGTTCCATTGAGAATTCAGGAAGAACCAGTGAGTGGGATGTGATGAGTGGGGCAATTTCATGACCACAGTTTTCATTATCTTGCACTGGCCTGTGAGTCAGCATGCCATGCGTTCCTCCAGTAATGATGTGAGTTACCACAGAGAGAAGGAATAGATGGGTCTGAAAGTGGGGCTGAGATGGTGGTGCATGAACTCGCCTGCGTTCCCAAGTCCAGGCCACAAACGTTCACTGGTTTCTGTACCATACACGGCTGCGATGGGAAGCACGAGGCAGTCAAAGGGGACCACTTCCAGAAATAAATTCTGTTGAAGTGGACATGGGCAATGCATTCATGATTTTTGTGTCACGGTCTCAAACGTAAACCAAGTGAGTAACAGTGAAATGAAGGCTGCAATTATTACCAGCTATAGAGGAATAACCTGCTTCTCATTTTGATGTTCAAAGAGTAATGCTATAAACGTTTACTTAATTAAAAAAAAAAGAAAGAAAGACAGAAAGAAAAGAAAGTATGAGGGATGACAGCAGGGGTGTTACCATTATGTTGTCAAAGTCTTCCAGAAGGGAGACAGCAGAGTTACAGAAGTCCTACAGAAAGGGGACAGCGAGAAAACGGCAGACAACACAGATAAGATTCTTCAGCCTGATGATGTGGGCAGCCAAAACACATGAGAATCAGTTCATCTTAAAACAACGTTTCAGGGAGTCAAGACTTAAAACCCCAGGCCCTAAGACAGGTCATGTTCATTCATGTGCCAAACCATCTCGCCACAGGCTGGGGCAGACAGGACAGCAGTCACACAAAGGCGCAGTAGCGCCACCTGGAGGTTAAATGGGCACAGACAGGAAGCAGAGACGCGACCAGACCCACATAACTTCCCAGAACAAAAAGCGTGCTGGGCCCCCCGCGTGAGCCAAAGAGTGCCCGAGACCTTCCCAGCCCAGAATCGGGGCAGAAGAGCTCAGGACATTTGGGTCACACGAAACAGACAAGACATTAAGTGAACAATTCATGTATTATTGGAGGAGGTCATTAGGTTGCTCCATCGCCAGTAAATGCAAATGAAAACACAGCATCACTTTAACCACACATTCAATCAACCAAAATAGACAAAAACTATTTATAGTGCCACGAGTGTTTACATGCTAACAGGGAATCTGATTTATTAATAAAAAGGAAATTCCACGCTGGGGAAAAAAAATTCCTCTTTTTCAATTCAATGATTTCCTTGCTTAATCATTTTTATAAATGGATTCCAAGTGACATTTTGTTTGAGATGTTAAAGTTTTTCTGTTCACTGAGTTTTAGAAATAGCGATGACATAAAAAATTCACAACCTTAATTGAAAAAAAAAAAGCAGTTTACTATAATAGGAACTAAAAATCACAGGAGGAATTTCCCAAGCAAATAATACCTATTCTCTTTTAGGGGTAAGTACATAATTCATTGTATCTATTCATCTGTCTTATATCCAACTTTATCACCTTTGTATGAGTGCTTCACTTTCTCGCCCCTTACCCCTATCTTCTCTCCATTCATAAAAATCAAGCTGTGTACACTATCTTCAGGATCACTATATTTGCACAATCATAATTTCAGAAAATGACATGGGCACCTTCCTCATCATCCAAGTAAATAGAGAAATACCAGCTATGAAGTAATAAGCAGAGCATCCACTTTCCTGGACACAGTTTCCACCCAAGGAACAAAGTGATAGGTGTTAGGACATATTTACTAGCTCAGTGGATTTTGTTCTCATAAGTTCATTTTTGTCACTGAGAGGTATAAAAATCATAGTCTCTGAGTAAATAAAAATCATAGTCTCTGAGTAAATGCATGAAAGATTCTTATCAAAACTCAAGATTTGTTTCAATAAGACTGATCTGCATGCCTTTACCAAATAAGAACCAAATTATTTTGAAATATGTTCAAATTATACAATCTGGTAAATTGTAGAAGGGAAAATTTAAATAGCTAGTAGAATTATAAAACATGCCTAAATTAACAGGTAATCAGAAAGTGCAAATTAAAATGTCATAATACAATACCATTTCACCAGATCTGAGTGAGAAAATTAAAGGTTAATCAAAGTTTCGTGAAGATGTGGAGAAAGTAAAACACTCATTTATAACTGATGGGAATCACCACCACCTTGGAAATTAAATCTCCACTTTGACTTCCACATACATACCCTAAAACTCTGCACAAGCAGCAGAAGTATACAGAAATGTTTACTATAGCGTGGGTAACAGGAACAAAAAACTGGAAATAACTCAAATGGGCTCCATCAATCTGAGAGGCCATGCAACATTCAGGACATTGCAGGGTCACTTCTGCTAAGGCGCTAACAACTCTGGAAGGCTCCGACTCACTCAGTGTTTTCATTAAAACCTTAGAAGCGTGTCAGCTGCCATTATTGCGGGGAGCCCCAGCCCCTTGCTGGCGACCTGGACTCCCTGCAGAGAGCGCTGCGCTGGTGCGGGGGCCTGCTGAATCCCTCTCTCCTCCACACAGTTTCTGGGAGGGTCTCCAAGCCTTCTCTGAGCCTAGCCATGCTCGCTGGCAGGGGCAGACGATGATAAGGCTTTCTGTAAGGCGCTGCACTCTTCAGTTTTCACCCAACACTAACAAGAGAACAAGCAAACCAAGCGCCAACTTCAGGATATCCAAGTAACCATGTGCTACAACTGAGACATCATTTCTGCCTGGCAGAAATCCTCCTCTTTAACGTCATGAATATCCTTGGGACTCATTATTTATAGCCAGCAGTGAATTGCTTTCTTCCAAATCTGCTCAATCAAATTAAGATAAACATAACTTTTGTCTGTCTTTCACTGGACTCTCAAACTCTCTAGCATTATTCCAAAGAACACAAGATGACTGTGTACCCTGAAAAGGAGAAATCAGGATTAGGTGATATCATAAATCAAGGTAGAAAATTAGGTCCTCTTCCTGTGTCAAAGCTTAAAATTCCCTTCAAAACCCCCTTCCCTAGAAGGTTGATCTGGTGGGGGTGGGGAAGGAAGGTATCTCCTATCCAAAGAAAAATATGAGAAATAATAAAAAGGTAACTGGAAAACAATTTTAAGCAGCATTTGGCATTATTATAACCAAAATTCGGGATTTTACAATAGTTCTCATGAGATATGTGGGAAATAAAATACAACAGTGATACCTTTAATAGTGAAACTGGAATCATCGTTTTAAAGTTTGCTATCACAGAATTTAGATGGTGAAAACATAATGCTCCAAGAAGCCAAAATGACTATTAGGAAAACCAAACAATGTTTCTTTCTCTTGGTCTCTTCTACTGGTGTCCACTAAGTACCAGTCATAATGGGACAATGACTCTAATTATGCAAGTAAAGCATTGGATGTACATTTATTTTTAGTCCTTAACATATTTAAGAAAACAAAGATCATTTTTATGGGGCAAGGATTTCCTCTGAAATAATACAACCATAAAATAATACTAACAAAACAGTAACAGAAGTATGGGAGCCAACATTTTCTGAGAACATACTATAACATAGCCACTGTTCTGAGGGCTGTTACACACGCTAAATCATTAGTTTCACAAGAAGCCTATGAAGTAAGTATCACATTAGCTCCATTTTATAGATGAGCCTCTGGAGCAGAAAGATGGCAAAAATTATGATGCTGGGTTCCATTTCAATGAGGGACACTGAGTGAGGAATGGAGGGAGAGCATTTTTACTTTTCTGGATGAAGACTGTAACTGGGAAAAATAAAAACAAGTTTCCTCACCAAAACATCTTCATGCACGTCAATATGCACTGAAGTCATAAGAAAATACACTTGATTATAATAAGTCATTACATCAAATAATTTGATTAACAATACCTAACAATATCCATGCTGTTTTATATTGAGCACCATTTTTTTGGCACTAGTGTTAATATACAACACTATTAATATATTCCTGAGGAAATATAAGATGGTTCATAACAGAAAACTGCATGACCAACTGAAGCTGATATATTCAGCCTCTGAAGCAGAAATCAGTTACTTTATAAAGGGACTCTAGTTTTCCTCATGCACCATCTAAGGCGAGAGATTCCATTACACATCAACTCTCTCCATTAGATGGAAAGAGGCTAGGATGACTCGGCCAGGTCTGAGACATATCTGCAATTCAAGAGCTTGGGCCTTCTCTGCCCCATCTATGTGTTCAAAACAAGCATAGCAGAGGTCACTGTTGGGAAGAGTTTCTGGAAGCACTCAAAGGAAGAGCTACAAGACGAATTTGTGGATAAAAATCACATTGCTAAGGATTAAGGTTGCTAAAGATGCTCCAGAGTTGGAATTCCCTGGTGGTCCAGTGGTTAAGAATCTGCCTGCCAACATATGAGACATGGGTTCGATCCTTGGTCCAGAAAGATCCCACATGTCATGGAGCAACTAAGCCAGCACACCACAGCTACTAAGCCTGCTCCCCCTAAAGCCTGTGCTCTGCAACGAGAGGCCACTGCAGTGAGAGGCCAGTCCGCTGCAACTCGAGAGGAGCCTCTGCTCGCTGCAGCTGGACAAAGCCTGCATGCAGCCACAAAGACTCAGCACAGTCAACATAAATAAGTAAAGATTTGTTTCAGGGCTCCAGAAAGAGCTGCTCAAAACATGAATTCATTCAATAAACGTCTCATAGATTTCTACCCTCTGCTCAGTAAATGAAATGATACGAAGTATTATAAAGACCCAATGCCTGAGCTAAGAAGAAAGGGTCTCCTAGCAAGTGCGGGGTTGGGTGTCATTGTACAACCAGCCGAAGGAGCAGTCACACCCAGGGTTCGGAGGAACAGGTTAGTCTCTAAAAGGATCTGTCACAATACCAAGATCAATTCTGAGAGCTAAGATAATTTGAAATTCTCCATCAAGCTTGTTACATTTAAGAAATGGGATATCTGTAACTAGCCAAAAACTGAGAAAGAAAAAAACATAAGTTTTAAACAGCTAGAGAGAATCACATTTTGGGTATGCATTTAACTTGAGAAAATGTTGCTGCCAAAATCAGAATCGACTTTTCTTACTATGAAGCACAGGGGTCAGCAGTTACTAGAAAACAGCTAACTGCATCAAGAATAAAATATGAAAGCAATGTATCAATATCAACTTATATTCCTTATAATTCTACCTTGAGTTTTTAATTACATGACAATTTGTTTTCTGCCACAATACCATATTTAGCTAGAGTCTATGTATATTAATCCATGATCTACTGGGAGAAAGGGAAGGCGCTAACATTTCCCTCAGAACCTCCTTGATGCAGGCATTCTAGAAATGCTACATACAATCTCATCTGCTCTATGGAGGACCACTCCACCCTGTGTCTGCATCATGTATGCATTCCTCTTCCTTTAAAGAATGCTATTTCTCTTGATTAACCAACAATTACAAGATTGATGAGATAGGGGGAAAAAAATGCCTGCTTCTGTTAAAAAAGAATATAGGAGAGGAGGAGAGGTGACTATTGCACAGGCATGCCTTGGAGATACTGTGGGTTTGGTTTTAGATCACAGCAATAAAGTGAATGCTGCAATAAAGTAGGGCCTCGCATGTGGCGCTGGTGGGAAAAAAACAGCCTGCCAATGCAAGAGACCCAAGAGATGTGGGTTCAATCCCCGGGTTGGGAAGATCCCCTGGATAAAGTGAATCATCTGAATTTTTTGATTTCCCTGTGCATCTAAAGGTTATACTTAAACTATACTATAGGACTTCCCTGGTCGTCCTGTGGTTAAGAATCCACTTGCCAATGCAGGGGACGTGGGTTTGATCCCTGGTCCAGGAAGATACCACATGCCGCAGGGCAGCTAAGCCTGTGAGCCACAACTACTGAAGCCGGCACACTCTCAGGCCCAGGCTCTGCAACAAGAGAAGCTCAAGGACCACAGCTAGAGAGTAGCCCCTGCTTGCCACAGCAAGAGAAAGCCCAGGTGCAGCAACGAAAACCCAGAGCAGTCAAAATTAAATCAATAAAAATTTAAAAAGTAAACCACACCATAAGCTAGTAAGTGAGCAACAGTACTGTGTCTTTTAAAAACTATGCTTTAATTAAGAAACACTTTATTGCTAAAAAACTGTAACCATCTGAGCCTTCAGAGTCATAGAAATAACACAGGTCACTGATCACAGATCACTGATCACTGATCACAGGTCACTGATCACAGATCACCGTGACAAATACAATAATAATGAAGGGTGAAGTATTGCAAGAACTCCAAAAATGTAACAGACATAAAGTGAGCAAATGCTGCTGGAAAAACAGTCCTGAGACTTGCTCGACACAGGGTTGTCAATCTGCACTTACTACAAACCTTCCATTTGCAGTAAGTGCAGTACCTGAGAAGTACAACAAAGCAGAACGCAACGAGACAAGGCATGCCGACAGTCACTGCCGAGCAGTGGAGCTTTTACTACGTGAAGAAATAACTCCCGACTTCTCAAGGGGAAAAAGAAAAGAGAAAAGAAAAAAGGTGTGATAAAATTACTACAAAAGAATCAGGTAACATATTAGCAGTTAATTCCTGTTAGTAGAAGCTGTGCGACCTCAGATGGTATAGAAGAATGCCACGCTAAGTCGCTTCCATTGTGTCAACTCTGTGCGACCCTATGGACCGTAGCCCGCCAGGCCCCTCTGTCCATGTGAGTCTCCAGGCAAGAATACCAGAGTGGGTTGCCATTTCCTTCTCCAGGGGATCTTCCCGACCCAGGGATCGAACCTGTGTCTCTTCAGTCTCCTGCATTGGCAGCTGGATTTTTTTTTTTTTTTACCACTAGCACCACCTGAGAAGCCCATAAAAGAATAGAGTAACAAGTATTTTTGAGTGGTGTGAATAATGGGGTCCTACAGGTACATTTTAGGTCATAAATCTACCTCAAAATATGCAAAGACATTTTTGAATACATGAAGATTTCTCTATTGAATTCCCTTTTAAAAAAATTCTTTTGCTTCAGGGAAAAACTGCTTCTCATGGCTGATACCAGGAAGTGAATTTTTGAGGACAGACGTTTCACCTATAACCAGGCTGGCAAGCTGCTCCCCAGTGTTAAGAACCACTTAGAGAAATTCAAAACTGAACTCACCAGTAACAGTTTGAAAGTTGGCTATTAATAAGTCAAATAACACCTTGTGATAGAAAGGTAGATAAGAAAAAAATAAACATACTTATTAGAAGGTAAATTTTACTTAGGCTTCTATTACTTTAAAAGGGGGCTGAATTTATTCTAGTAGAGTGATTATTCAGCTTCCAGTAAATTTTTTCTCCATGAGCATTGGAAACAGTGGTGTAACTATTTTTGTTCATCCTCAGAAAGAGCTAAAATCCCACTGAGGTTTTGAATGACTCCAAACTTGTTGCTTAGAGAAAAACCAAGGCTTTTTAAATATTTTCATCAAATTCTCATCATTTCTGTGTAAGAAGCAACTTGGGCCCATCTCTCCTAATACCCAGGGAGCATGAACAATCAGATCTCCCTGGGAGGTCGGGGGAAACGAGCATACTGACTGCTGTTTACAGTCGTGTGTGGTTCAAACTAGACTGCTCTCTCCTGTCCTTCTTAAAACAAGGGTTAAAAAAAAAATTTTTTTTTTTAATGGATCTCTGTTAAGACTACACACCTAACCCTACCACTCCCATCCCCTACATCACTAAGCGGACTGTAAGCTGCAAGCCGCACAATGCAGGCACATCTACAAAGTTACTCCAAACACAAAGACTGCTTCTAAAAGCGCTGGCATTCCCTGCTGCTTTGAAAACCTGTGGCTGTTCTTAGAGCAGGACGCACCTGTAGACTGGCTACTGCCTTTGTGGGTCATAAAGCACCTTACTCCTAGGACTGCGGTGAGATCTAAGATAATCAGTCCATGAAAGTGCAATGCTTAAGAGTGTTTTGGAAAACAGTAGTGCTCTCTTGGTGTTAGCAGCTATCATTAGCATCATCAAAGCGCAATTTTCCTAAGAAAACTTGGAAAACACAAAATGAATACAGAAACCAGAAGAAAAAGCCATATTCGCACTTCCTTCTTTTTGCTTTAATGTGTTTGTGCAGATTTGTAGTTTCAGTCTGTACGATGTTTTGTGTGACTTCCACCAATGCTTTGCTAAACAATCACTATTATCCAGAACGTTAAAAAAAAATTAGGAAAAAAATAGAGATTATTTCTATTTTTATAGGGCATAAAAATAGAAATAATACAAATCAGTAATTAAAGATATCCATATCCTGACTGTTACTTGTCTACTCTTTGCCTTCTATAGATTTTAGCCAGAAGTATAAAGCCAGAGTCAGGGCAATGCAGGGCACTGTAGGAGAAAGCCTAAGGAACATCAGTGCTTCGGAGATACGACCTCAAAGTAATACAGCAAATAATGAATGAATCATTTAAGCATAGCTCAGAGGTGCACAGAGTATGCTGATAATTATAACAGGGAGTGAGGGCTCAGATAAGATCATGTCAAGGATAAAAATCTTGCCGCGTTTAAGTGATCAGAAAATGATTAGCTCTTCGTTTTGTTTTCAGGCATACTTTTAACCAACTTAAGTTCTTTTCTGATCAACGATAATGGCAAAATACAAGGAGGGGAGAAGTATGCATAAACCTGTACATGAGAGATATACGTGCACTCACAGAGGTAATCAGGGATGCCCGCGCAGGAGCAGTCAGTCACACGCCCACACCCACTCCTTGCTAGAGGAGCTAATGAAATGCGGAAGACACCGCTGATCTGGACAAACCTGTTGGAAAGGCCGCGTCTGGGCTTGCCTGAGAAGCCGCTGTTGCTGCTGCTGCTGCAGGAGCTTCATCTGGATTAACTGCTGCTGCGACGTGACGGCGTGCAGAGAGGGCGGCTGCATCAGGGCCCCCGAGCGCCGCTGCAGCATGTTGGACAGGGCCTGCTTGGTGTTGGTGGGGACGAAGGAGCCAGCGGGGTCCAGGCGGGAGCCACCTAAACGCAAGCAGAAGGAAGGGCTTTCTGCGCGTGCCGCTGCGACTCTTCCTGATTCGATCAGAACACAGAAATCTCACCTTCTGAGCCTCCTTTTAGTGGCGCGCTGGGAAGCAGAGCGCTGCCCCACCCTCTACGAATCTGAAAGACCAGTTATGCATCGCATACATTCCAGACCATGGGGAGGGCAATGTCCAGTGAACGACACTATCTGAATGACTTCTCAGAGGGCCCACTTTGCTCGGTAAAGTGAAACACCTGAGGTGCAGAATCCTTGGCACAATTTCAGAATCATGCAGGTTTGCATTTATGAGGCCCCCAAGAGCATGTCGTGTTACGCTGCGCTAAGTCGCTTCAGGCCTGGCTGACTCTGTGACCCTGTGGGCTATAGCCCACGAGGCTCCTCTGTCCGAGGGATCCTCCAGGCAAGAACACTGGAGGGAGCTGCCGTGCCCCCCTCCAGGGGACCTTCCCGACTCAGGGACTGAGCCCGCGTCTCTGTCTCCTGCACTGGCAGGCAGGCCCTTTACCACCAGCACCAGCTGGGAAGCCCGGGAACACGTTACTTTCACAAGATGTGGTGCCTTTTGTGATGTATTTTGTCAAGTGTGCTAAGCCAGGCAGAGAGACCCTTTTGATGTTCATGGTATTTAAGATTTTTTAACACAGCAAAGTAAAAATGCCTGTTCTGCGGTAGAGGGGCATGACAATACTCCAAAAACCTGAAATGCTTGGAAACTTCAAATACCATGATTCCAAAGGCAAAACACATCTTTTTTGAAATGCATAACTAAAACAAATAAGAAACATCAATTATAGTGAGGCTAAAAAAAGCAAATGAAAACCTGAACACATTTGCGTACATAATCTGTCAAATGCCTTTAAGAGGGGAAAAAAAATGATGAGATTTGCTGGTTTCAAACAGCTGCCAATCCTCAACTCATCATACAGTTTGTATTCTTTACTGTATGTAAGAAAACTTCTATATAAATACCTTACAAATACTATACCTTTTTTAAAAGCACGTGGTATGATAGAAACAAACATTTTAACACTGATCACTGGAAAAGCCTACATTCTTTCAAAGACTCAGTATCAAAATGAGCAGTAAGGCTTATGAAGTCATTCAACAGCATCTGAAGAACATTTGGAAAAAAGTTAGAGGTCAATTTGAGTTACGTGGCAAGGTAACTTTTGTTGAAGCAAGAACTGAATGTACACTAACACATATAAAGTTAAATGACTCATTTTATGCAGGACATACTTTTTCAAGATTAGACTATGGTCTACTCTCTTTGAATTTTCCTAACTTTCATATAATCTTATACCTCTGAATCACCTAAAGAAATAAGAACAAATATGCTGAACTCTGCTTTATTTTCTTACATAACTTTCTCAACTCTCACCAAATGGTGTTTATTATTCATATATGTTTCCTTATAAACTTTACCATCCTGATGTGTATACAGGAAAAAGAAAGAGATTGCTAAAGATTTGTGTGGGTGTGAGTGTGTGTGTGTGTGTTGTGAAGAGCACCGTTTTGCATTATAAGAACGTGTGAATGGACTTCCCCGTGGTCAGTGGTAAGGAATCCACCTGCCAATGCACAGGACAAGGGTTCAGTCTCCGGTCAGGGAAGATCCCACGTGCGGGGAGGTCCAGGCCCACGCAGCACAGCCAGCGCGCCCATGTGCCACAACCGCCAACGTCTGCGAGCCCTAGAACCACGCTCCACAACAAGAGGGTACCTCCACTCACCAAAACTGGAGAAAGCCCCCATGCAGCAACAAAGACCCAGTGCAATCAAAGTAAATTTTAAAAAATGTATGAGTGGAAGCGGGCTGTACACACTCTTCTTCAACTGCAGAGGATGCATAACTTTATGAAGATCTATTAAATCACAAATGTAAAATCCCCATAATTAACTGCTTTCCTCAAATTTTTTTCTTACACATCATAAAACATTAAGACTTCCCTAATACCTAAAGTCTCCCTACTTATGAACACCTTCTATAGTGTTCTGGGGTGAGGGGAAAGGGTTTGTGCCTATATAAAATAATGAACCTTCAATTTAGAGATGGTCCTTGGGTTTGACTTCAATATCTAAAAAGTTTAAAAATGCTTAAATTCATAAGGACCTTGGAAGTAAGGAGAGAAAGTCAAAAGAGAGGATGAGAATGTATTATTTCCACACTTACTAGTGCCTTGAGAGTTTGCTCTTAAGAGTCCTTTGGTTAGCAAGGAGATCATACCAGTCAATCCTAAAGAAAATCAACCCTGAATATTCATTGGAAGGACTGCTGCTGAAGCTGAAGCTCTAATACTTTGGCTACCTGATGCGAAGAGCCGACTCACTGGAAAAAGACCTCTATGCTGGGAAACATGGAGGGCACACGGAGAACGGGGCAGCAGAGGATGAGATGGTTGGATGGCATCACTGACACAATGGACATGAATCTGAGCAAACTCTGGGAGATGGGCAATGACAGGTAAGTCTGGTGTGCTGCAGTTCATGGGGTCACAAAGAGTCGGACACAACTTAGAGACTGAACAACAGCAAAAGTCTGCTCTTTGTAGTCAACATTCACTCACCCTTCAACCTGCTTTTAAGGCCCTAGCCAGTCTGGATGAAGAACAAGCTGGAATCAAGATTGCAGGGAGAAACATCAATAACCTCAGATACACAGATGACACCACCCTTATGGGAGAAAGCGAAGAAGAACTGAAGAGCCTCTTGATGAAAATGAAAGAGGAGAGTGAAAAACTCAACATTCAAAAATCAAAGATCATGGCATCTGGTCCCATCACTTCATGGCAAATAGATGAGGAAACAATGGAAACAGTGAGAGACTTTATTTTTCGGGGTTCCAAAATCACTGCAGATAGTGACTAAAGCCATGAAATTAAAAGATGCTTGCTCCTTGGAAGAGACGTTATGACCAACCTAGACAGCATATTAAAAGCAGAGACATTACTTTGCCAACAAAGGTCCATCTAGTCAAGGCTATGGTTTTTCCAGTAGTCATGTACGGATGTTGAGAGTTGGACCATAAAGAAAGCTGATGGCTGAAGAATTGATGCTTTTGAACTGTGGTGTTGGAGAAGACTCCTGAGAGTCCCTTGGACTATAAGAAGATCAAACCAGTCCATCCTAAAGGAAATCAGTCCTGAATATTCATTGGAAGGACTGATGCTGAAGCTTAAGCTCCAATACTTTGGCCACCTGATGTGAAGAGCTGACTCACTGGAAAAGACCCTGATGTTGGCAAAGATTGAGGGGAGGAGGGGAAGGGGATGACAGAGGATGAGATGGTTGGATGGCATCACTGACTTAATGGACATGAGTTTGAGCAAGCTCCAGGAGAGGGTTTCTTCCTGAGGCCTCAAAATGTAATATTCAAAATACAATTTAAAGAATCACAATATAACACAGAATGAGGAAAAATATTATATGTTAAGAGTGGCACATTCTAACAAAATGCAGACTGAAATTTCAAGAGAAACTGTTTTGCAGAAACAGCAAACTTTCATTTAGAGAAAAAATTCATTTCTAACTAAGATTTTTTTTTAATTTAGAAAATCTGTATCTAGATATAAAGATTATTTGGGCTTAAATCAAAGCAATACTAACATTTACTGTGATTTAGGAAGGTTTTATTACTGATATCTAAATCTATTTGCTGCACCAAATTTCTGAGATTGTACATGGTATGAACAATTTAAAATTCATAACATGAGGAAACAATAAAAGACACTGAAATACTGTCTAATCTTTTAACATGTTGATAAGGATTATATCTGATAAAAGTAAATGAAATTTTCACAGCATAAAAGTTTTATCAGGTTTTTATGTTACACCTGAGATACTGATCAGTGGCTAATTTCCTTCTAACACTGGATGAAAATTCCAAAAGTGGCACATAAACTAGTCACTGAAACCTTATTTCAGAAGAAGGAAGAAACTGAGTGGAGAGAATTGCAGAAATGTCCCGAGCACCCACTCACTCCCTGAAATATGCAAGGTCTATAAGAGCGAAGAGAACCCCAAGCTATTCCTTCCCCTCTTGGAGTCACCTGATGGTGACTTCGCTCTGCCCTCACTTACCTGGGGTGACGGGCTGGCTCTGAAGGAAGAAGCCGGGCTGCTGGGGCTGACCCATGAGGCTGTAGCCCCACAGGGTGGGCTGCGGGTGGTGCGTCACCTGGGAGGCGACGGGTGAGTAGTTGGGAGGCACTCGGTACATGCCGCTCTGCGGATACTCCTTCAACACAAAGTTAAAGACCAAAGTTACTCCACACAACACACAGGTGATTAATGCAAATTCCTCCTGCTGCTTTCTTTGAGAGAGCTGCTATCCCAGCAGACAAGGTTGTTTTGATAAAGTCGAAGAAGGAGGGCAAGAGTCTCAATATGTTCTCTGCAAAACACCCCTTTAAGTTAAAACTCTTGCTCAACTTAAAATGGACCTGGCTGCAGTGGGGAGATCAAACCAGTCCATCCTGAAGGAAATCCACCCTGAATATCCATTGGTCGGGCTGATGTTGAAGCTGAAGCTCCAACACTTTGGCCACCTGATGCGAAGAGCCAACTCATTGAAAAAGACCCTGATGCTGGGAAAGATTGAAGGAAAGAGGAGGAGGGGACAACAGAGGATGAGATGGTTGGATGGCATCATCGACTCAGTGGACTTGAGTCTGAACAAACTCCAGGAGATAGTGAAGGACAGGGAAGCCTGGCATGCTGCAGTCCATGGAGTCGCAAAGAGCCAGATACAACTGAACTGAACAACAACAGTGGGGGAAGATGGAAAAGGATCTTTTCCGAAATCTGTTTATAAATACTAAAAGTACATTTAAAACACCACTGCTGACCATCACCTAGAGTAGAAAACGCATCTTCAGTTGCTGAGTCTCCCGATAATTTCATCTCAGAAGGCTTCCCTGATACCTTGCACCTGGATGAGAATTAGCCAGAAATGCACAGGATTTTGAAACTAGTCTCCGGCCTAGACAGTGTCTTAGCTCCAGCTTTCAAGAAAGCACGGTAAAGAAGCAGCCTCCCCCACTCCACCCCCCACATCTTGTCCCCTCTGCCCTTTGCCACACCTCCAGCCCAGGGCTTTCTCTTCCTCGGAGCAGGTGCAGAGACTCTAAGGATCACACCTGAATGTTTTCCCCCACTGCTTCTCCTTCTCTAGCCATGAAGGATGAAGGAAAAATAGAAGCTCAGTTCCCTGCAATATATATGACTGAAAAGAGGCAACTTCAGGAGAAGTGTGGGAGAAAAGGACATGACCAGGACTCGCTTGGGGAATGAGATGAGCTTGATGTCTTTTAAAGCATCTGAAAAGAACAGAAATCTATCCATGTGGATAAACAGGTTAAGAGACCCAGACTGGCAGAAGTGGCAGTCTGGATCTTATTAAGCATCTTTTTCAAAATAGAGAGACACATTTGTTGAAAGGCTCCATGAGAAGAGGGCACTGACATTTAAGTCGGGATCCAAAAGGGAGGGTGGTCATTTCTAGAATAATACTAATCACCAAGCTATCAGCTGAGAAAAAATGTCTTGGTTTTGACTTAGGTGGACAATAAGAATAAGTAGTCAGGATGACAGGTCAACAAACTGTGAATATTTCTTCCACTGCACCGTAAGAACTCTTAAATCTTATAGAAAAACATCACAAATCCCTCTGGAGTATTTTTTGGGTGAATTTAAATGATAAGACACTTTGCACATTGATTCTATAAAATTATTTCTAA
The DNA here is from genome assembly GCF_910594005.1 of Cervus elaphus. NCBI lineage: Eukaryota > Metazoa > Chordata > Mammalia > Artiodactyla > Cervidae > Cervus > Cervus elaphus. The sequence goes on along the minus strand of NC_057833.1, from coordinate 5,357,405 downwards.
ATTAACATCTCATAGATTTCTGAGGTTTTCAAGAAAAGGTTATTCTAGATAGGGAAGGCTATCAGGGAAACAAGAGCTAAAACTGCTTTAAATTATGTTCACTTTCTCTCTTATAAAATCTAAAAATATGGTAAAGAAGTAGAAATATACAGGAGAGTAAGATGAAATAGTAAACGATGAAACCTCAGAACCATCTTATTAGATATGTTAGATAGGATCCTATCTGAGGAAGACAGTTATTACGTTAGTTTACTACAGATATCAACTGCTCAAAATACAAAAAATATTTTAGACATACCTAATAATAAAAATACATACAAGGATGAGATTTTATTAGGTCAAAAATTTCAAGTGCTAAATTTGAGAAACTGTGAGACAGTGAAGGAGTAAATAAATATTATTCACGGGAAAAGCCTAAAATTAAAGTTATTTAAAAAGTAGAAGAGGCAAAATCAGAAACTATGATCCTGTTATTTGTGAAAAGTTTGCGTGCTGGTCTGTTAATTACACCTGAGCCCTCACGATAACTTCCAAAGAGGCTTACACTGCACTTGGGAACGTTTCTTAGGGACGTAATCCGGGGACTAGTGAGTCTGCGGGATGCTAACACACCCACGGTCTCTCTCTGCTTCCCACACTCACATCAGCCCTGGAGCTGGACTTCGTCTTGCGCTTCCTTCCCTTTGTCTTCTTCTCTTCATCTGTTGCGGTTTTTCCCTGATCTGACAGCTCAGCTGATTTCCTCTCAGGCTCCTGAGAGATGGGAGATGTGGTTTCTTCCTCTTCCTCTTCGGGAGGCAGGGGCAGCGGCTCGAGGTAGTAACTGCGGGGCTTGGGCGTGGGGTGCGTGTGATACAGAAAGAGGTGATGTTGCTCCTCATACTTGATCACCTTCCGGTCCACTCGGACGGTCCCGAACCAGGCCCAGGACAGGGGAGCCGGGTTCTTCTGGCCCTCAAACAAATCCCACGGGGACACCTTCTGCTTCGTGGAGACCTGGAGACCCTGTGGCGAAATAAGGAGCTATGAACACATGCTCAGATCTTTTGCTGATATGGAGGCCAGGCTTGCTTAGGACACAGATTCAGAGACCATTCTGGCTCGAGGGGGCCTTAAAGAACTCCAGCACAGAGCCGTCGGGTTAACTAATGAGTCCAGGCTGATACTAGATCACTGAGGGCAGTGGCTACATTCCAGGCCGGTGAGTCCAGATCTACGGTCTGTTACACCACACGACCCTCTGCTGAGGCTGGGACACCAGACAGCCCAGTAACTTTTACTGTAAATGCCATTTTCTCCATTTAGGTTCTTTTCTTCCCCTAGCCAAAGAAAGAAAGAAAAAAAAACCAAACACTGCAAATTTGACATTACTGTACTAAAAACCTTTGGAATCTATTTACTGTTTTTGAGATAAAACAAAACTTAAGAGTCAAATTACATTCAACATCTAATTGGGCTCAAATTAACTTCCATCCAAACATGTATGGACTCAGTTCAATACAATCATCTTTCATGTACTTAATTAGGCAGTCTCTAAGTAGTTAAGTAATATTATTACGGAATTAACGTGTGCCAACAGGTACAAATAAAGCGCTTCAATTCAAGCTTATCTGCACTGAGCTGAGGAGAGGAAATGTTACTCTCTTTCTGAATCTACAAGTTTCTTATTTTGAACATGAGTTGGGGCTATCCCTTGGGCCTTTCCCTACCACGCCAAGTGGAAAATATTTTTCTCCAAAGTGACCCTGAAGATAACTGCTCAAGTCATCTTGAATAACTTGTGAATGCTCCTGTTCCCAGCCGCACACACTCTTCCATGGGTGGCTTCATCCAAAACCACGGCTCGGTTAACCGCCTGTATTTTGACTGTTTCCTAGTATCTGTCTTGACATTAGAGCTCTTTCCTGGGTGCCAAGACCACGCATCCAAACGGGTTCCAGGTGTGTCGCCAGTGGGAAGGACAGAGGTGCAAGGTCAACCTGCGCCTGACTCTAGAGTCTTCTCCCTCCACAGCTGCGTGGGTATCAGTACAGGGCTCTCTGCTTTACTGAAGAGTTGCATTTTGCCTGTGAGCTACAGTCTCTCAGGCCTTTGCATAAACACTTCCCTTTGCCTGTACCACACTTTGCCTACCTCCTGGCTAACTCTTATTCATCCAAAAATGATGTGTCAGTTTTCCTGAGGATCCTGCTCGGACTACCTATCCCTCATCTGAGTATGATGGATCTTTCTCAGGGTCCTCTAACATTCTGCACCAAGACACACAAATCTCACAACATGGTGTGTGTTAGCCGTTTGGTCGTGGCCGACTCTTTGCGACCCCATGGATGGGACTGTAGCCCACACCAGGCTCCTCTGTCCTTGGAATTCTCCAGATAAGAACACCAGAGTGGGTCTCCATTTCCTTTTCCAGGGGATCTTTCCAACCCAGGGATCGAACCCGCATCTTTTGTGTCTCCTGCATTGGCAGGCAGGTTCTTTTACCACTGTGTCACGTGGGGAGCATGACACAGTAATTGTCTACCTACGTCCCCTTAAGGGTAGGAGCTCTGCCCTTCATCTCTGTTATCCTGGAACCCCACAGCTGTTCAATGATCACTGAAAGCATAACAGACAGTGTTCCTCGTGTTTTGGGCTTCCCAGGTGATGCAGTGGTAGAGAATCCGCAGGCCAGTGCAGAAGATGCAGGAGACTTGGGCTCAATCCCCGGGTTGGGAAGATCTCCTGCAGTAGGAAATGGCCACCCACTCCAGTTTTCTTGCCTAGAATACTCTAGTATTCTTCCACGGAAATCCCATGGACAGAGGAGCCTTGGGCTACAATCCATTGGGTTGCAAAGAGTCAGACATGACTGAGCAACTGAACTCAGTTTTAGAGCTTTAGACTGACTCAAGTTTTAGAGAACCATATTTAATATCTTATATAGATCAAGTGTTCATTAAATGTTGTTCAGCTGCTAAGAAAATAAAGTGCTAACACTTAAAAAAATTTTAAACAGCTTTAAATTTTTAAAGCCATGTAAATTTTAAATTTTAAACTATATGGAGACTTTTATCAATACAAATTTTTTAATCTACCAAACATAGTCCTTTTTTTTCTTTTTTTAAACAAGGTTTTACTTACTTTTCCCTTGATGGGCTTCAAAAATTCACTTAAATTCAGGAAAACATTTAAATGAAGATCTTCAACATCATTATCTGTATGATAATGCCGAAGACTACTGCATTTAAATGACAAGGATATGTTTTAAAAAATCAAGAAACAATAAAATTAAGATATTTCATATGCCCTATAGGAAGACAAGAAAGTATAAGTGTATGTATTTATATACATAAGGAACAAACATTTACTCTTGCCTGTTTTTTATCTATAGAATCAAATCCAGCAATTTTGTTTCCCTTTGTGTCAATCAAGGAGCCCATCGGTTCACAGGTAATGATGTCACATGTCTGTTTCGGCAAAGGTAACAGCTGTCGAACTTTGTCAATACTTTCTGACCGCTTGTCCCCCAGCTCTTTCTAAAAAAGAGAGACAGTGGGAGAGACAGAAGTGAGACAGAAATTGTTAACAAAGGCAAATGTTTACAAGGAGGAAGTTCCCCTATGAAACATTTCCTTTTTATAGCTGGAATGTTCTTTAACCTTCAACAGGGTCTAGGGGGCAGCTCTCACTGACAGTGATGCATATGTTTCATTTCTTCTATTTAAGTAGAAAATAGAACACACATGAAGGCGCCCTTGTTACACAACAAACACCACAGTGCTGAAATGACAAAAACCCAGAGCCGTATTTGCAACCCGAGGACAGGAGCCGCGGCACGGAACACGTTCTCCAATCCACAGTCAGGCCGCAAGGTAACCATTGGCTGTTTTATTAGTAAGGTCATCGGATATATTAATTTTTTTCCTGCATTGTTCATTTGTAGCTTATTTTAAAAACTGTGTTAGGGGCCAGGCAAATGAATTGAATTTAGAAATAGCAATGCAAATGCTTAATATTCAACTGCATGTTGCCAGTGGGAGATGAAGTTTATCCTGAATCTAATGTTGGCATTTTGGTTACATATTTGATAACGGACTTCTACAGTCCCTTAAAAAATCAAATATGTTTTATGAGTTTAATTATTTTAAGAAAAATCTTCAAGCTATATATACTTCTAACTTTGGGGTACTGAGAAGCTGAGGTAAAACTAACAGCAAAATAATCACCTGATATTAAGTTGAATGTGAAAAATAATGTCTGATTTAAGGAGTAATAAAATAACGTGCGCTAAATGACAAATCCAGAAACCACGTGAACTCCTAAGCAGAGGCCACAAACTTACTTTCAGTTTCTTGACTAAGTTCATGTATGCGCGTTTGTTCTCTTCAGATCCCCCTGGGGATGCATTCGACAGGTCAGAGGCCAAGGTCCCATTGATTAAAACACCCAGCATGTCAAGAACTGTTGTGAATAACTCACTAGGAGGAGAAAGAAAAGATAGGCACCTTAAAGCAAAACCAAGGTACTGCTGACTAACTGAGCAATTTTATTTAAGGCATAGAGCTGTTAATGGTAGCCTAAGAGTGTCTGATGTGGAAGAATCTGTGGCCAGGTTACGAACGCCTCCACTACACATCTATGAAACAGAGCCACTGGGAAATGATAAGAACCTACTTGTTAGTATGCATGTCAACGGTTCCGGAAGTGATGATCTGCAGGAGGAGAAGCGCCCAGTCCGTGGTCCACTGGGTGCTCCTCTGCACCGTGTCAAACATTCCTCCCACCTAGCACATAAGGAAATACGATGAGAAAAACCAGCATAGTGTTGCAAAAACCACCACCGCCACTTTACACAAGGCTACGGGTTATCCTGTCTTCTCTGTCAACTAGCTATGTATTTGCCTGTCTTTTTGGTTCCGTTAGCACACGAGCTGGTCACTCAGGGGAAAAAAAGGAGGAGGTATGGAGTGTAGACACGTCATCAACATGAATTAAAATTAGCTCTCTGTTGTTCCTAAAATTTCATGATATTCAGTTTCATTATGTAACTTTCATCCAATTAAATCTGAACAGACACAACCTGCGTGACTCAGTATATACAAATTCTGTGTTGTAGTTACTACTGAATCTAAGCCTGTTGTCATAATTAACACCTGGAAAGAGCCAGTAACACAGAAGTGATGATGAGTGGAAGGCCTGGCCCTTAGGACTGCTTGTTCACGAGTGGGAATTAATATTAAGTATCAGGCAAGCCATCCTTCACAGTAGCTTTTATCTGGTCTTGTGCATTGAGAAAAGGAAGAGTCAAAAGAATCCGCCGGAGAAGGAAATGTTAAATTTCTATAAAGCTCGCCTATGGGATTTCTCTTTATGTTCAATCTGATGGAAAGTTTGATAACATTTTGACTTAAAGAACATTTTAATAGTTTTTAAGCAAGTAGAGTAGAAGCTAATGCTCACCTCAAGTCAGTACTTCCCTAAGACCTACGCTTGGCACAAACAGAAACAAGAGAGAGAGAGAGAGACACCGGGGGTGGGATGCAGAAGGCAAGACGACACCAAAAATATCCACTCTTGTCTAGAAGCCAGACCAGACAGGAAGGGCAGTGGCCAGGCAAACAGAAGGTCCGAGAGCCAAGGAAGCAGTAGAGAGAGCAAACAGTGGGCTTCACCTTGTAATGGAGACTGTGACCACAGCAGGAGTGGAAAGCCGGAGTTATTTTCACATGGAGATAAATTTAATGGAAGAAAGACACCGGAAGGGTCTCTTACCAAATTGAGGCGGAGCTGCAACGCCTCATGCATCATCTGTCGTGCTTTGATGTCATCCTGGTATCGTTCTTCTCTCCAGTTACTTAAAATCTAAACCAGAAAATAAATGAACACAAACCCCAATACTTGTTTTCCCTGTTAAATTTGACTTTTCTCGTATTTAAAGTTAAACTGAGTTTTTAAGTGATGAAGACAACTTCTTAGTTTAATACATTAAAAAAGGGGGGGGGGGCAGATAAAATTTTGCTTTCCTCCCCTTCCTCCACACAGACAGGAATATAGCTATTTTTTGTTTGTTATCTAATTATATATCCTGTTAAGAAAAATCTTATGTAATTACATACACTGTTGATAAGTCTTGGGAAATGCTTTAGAGGATCATAAAGTTAAGCATTAACAAAGATAAAGAATATTTTAAAAATACATCATTACATTGGTCTTATAAAGATAAGTGTAAAGACAAAGGGGCTTCCCAGGTGAGTCAGCAGTAAAGAATCTGCCTGCCAATGAAGGAGGTGTGGGTTCGATCCCTGGGTTGTGAAGATACCCTGGAGAAGGAAATAGCAACCCACTATTTCCAATACTTCTGGCCTGGAAACTCCCATGGACAGAAGAGCCTGGCAGGCTACAGTCCATTGGGTTGCAAAAGAGTCAGACATGACTTGGTGACTACACCACCACCATAAAGATAAAGAGAAACAGAATTACATTTTATATCAGTCTTCTCTTATATTTCTAGGGACAGGCTGTGAATCCTAGCAAATACATTATTCTGATGTTTCATTGAAGGGGAGACTTGCTAGTCAATAAACTTGTCTTCCTTGATAAAGGTAATGTAACCAACTTTGAAAAATGTGACATCTTGGACATCAGCCGACTTGCATACCAATTTATTAAATAAATGTTTCCTCACTTATTCAGACAAATGCTGGGGAAGAGACAGGTTGCTTAGGGAAGGCAAACCACAAGTGGGAAATTCCCGAATCAGATGTATAAGCAAAAAAGAAAAAAAAGTGCTCTGAAGTAGGGCATATACTGAGAATCATCTCAAAAGAGCTGAAATGAGTCATATGCAGAAGTAACTGAGTCCAAAAGACGATCTGTGAGTACGCCACATGGCAGATGTGGAGCGCTTCTCAGACCTCATCAAAAGATAGGGAAGAATCTCCCCCAAGGCAGGTGAAGGCTGCAAGGCAGTTTAAAAAAGCCCACAAGCTGTCATGGAGCTGACATTCTGGTAGTAGGACAAATCAAAGTAAGCAGAGCAAGTGGTAAGAATCACGACAAGGTGACAGAGAACGACTGTGGTCCTCCTTTTACAGAGTGATGGGGGTGGAACTGAGGGAGGGGAGGGGACTAAGGCGGTGAGAGCTGAGCAGAGATCTGCTGAACTGAGGGATCTGGCCATGTCGATGCCTCCCAGGGAAGGGGAGAAAGGCTCTGCAACAAGAAGATGCTTGGAAAGATCAAGGAACAGCAACATGGTCACCGCGTACAGAATGGAGTGAGGAAGGCCAGGTCAGGCAAGAAGCAAGACAGAGGTGGGGGCAGGGACAAGTCATGGGGGCCACAAACGCCTCTACGGGGAAGTGCCATTCCAGGCATGGTCAGAAACAGGGGCTCCCCAGGCGGTGCTGCTGGTAAAGAGTGTGCCTGCCAATGCAGGGGACGAGAGAGACACAGGTTTGATCCCTGGGTTGCGAAGAGCCCCTGGAGAATCCCATGAACAGAGGAGCCTGGCAGGCTCCAGTCCATGAGGTCACAAAGAGCCACACACAATCGAGCACACGCGTGTGCACGCACACACACACACACAATAAGAAACACTGCAACATTTGGGGCACCAGAAAAACATGTGGTTTACAAAAGGATCACTCTGGCTGTGGTGCAGAGATAAATCTCACATATCCAAAAGGTAACAGATGATTAGAGAACCGAAGAAGGGTCTTGTTCAGGTTCATCCAGTACCATTAACGAAGACACACTGTCTAGAATCAGCAGCCCTGTGGGAGGCCTCTGTTAGGCACTGCTGTAGGATAAAACACCCCACAGAAGCAATCTACCCGCTCTTCCCCATTTTGTACTTTCAAATTCCAGTTTGACCACTCAGTTTCCTTATGGCACACAGAACATAAGTGTTTCAAATAGTGACCATGAGAATCACAGCTGGTGGAAAGGCAAAGTCCAAACAAAGTCTTTGTGAATGAACTAAAAATGCCTTCTGATTTAGCAACGAGTATCTTGTGCCCTGGGACTCCCCAGGTGGAGCTCACGGTATAGAACCTGCCCGCCAACGCCTGAGACTCACGAGACGCAGGTTCAATCCCTGGGTTGGGAAGGCCCCTGAGGTGGACAAGGCAGTCCACGCCAGTATTCTTGCCTAGAGAATCCCATGGACAGGGAAGCCCGATGGGTTACAGTCCATACGGTTGCAAAGAGTCAGATACAACCAAAGCGATGTAGCATGTGCAAGCACGCAGACATCCTGTGCCCTAGACCAGCATCTCTCTGGTTCTGGCAGCTAAGCTGAGCTTTGAACCTACAGAGCTCACGCTGAGACCTTCCCTGCCATGTGGAAGCCCAGCAGAAGACCTGGCGAGTGGGCAGGCTCTCTGTTACTGACATGAGCCCTGCAACACGGACTGCTCCAGGACCTCACCTAAGAGGCAGAGTCCAGAGAAGGAGCAGGTATGACCAAGTTATGTGCAATCTGCCAAATGTGACTTTTATAGACATCTGTCCAATGCCTGACCTCAGGGTGGCCAGAAGGCCAGGCGGGAGGACAGGGCGGGGTGGTGCTTTCCTGCATCTCATCGAAACAGGCTTTGCCCTTATTAGTTTAAGCTCAGTGTTTGAAAGGGAAACAAATGAATGCCATTAGGAAAATACTTGCCTAGCTCAATATTCTACTGTACTTTACCTGGTTAACTTGATTCTGCAGAGATGTTAGAAGGCCTTCTCGTTGTTCATCTTGTCCCTTAAGGCAGGTAAGGACCAGTGAGAGGAATGGTTGTTGACTCAAGAGAGACATACTACAAAGGAAGCGATAAGAGCAGATCGAGTTAGAAAGAACAGATTACTTCCTGCGCAGCACTGGCTTCCTGCCCTCGGGCCACTGGCTCTTATTTATTCTACTATTAGAAAAGCGAGGGAAGTAGCAAATAGCCAAGACTGCTTGAAAAGTTAAATCATATCTCTGACTAATAAGGTTTAAAACCACCGTAATACTTCTAAATAATTTAATATTGTTCTCTTGCCCTTGAAGGCATCTGCAGACAAGCATAAATTCATACTGCATCTCAGTGGGGGGTCAGGGGAGTGGGAAGGAAGCAGCGAATGCATGGTTTGTATCAGTAAACTGAACTTAAAGACACACAGCAGGAGGAATATCACTGTATACACAGAATAAAAAGAAAAACTTTTAAACTTCTCTCACACAGTATTTGCATTTTGTTGTTTAGTCACTAAAGTCACGTCTGATTCTTCGCAATCCCGTCTACTTTAGCCCACCAGGCTCCTCTGCCCATGAGATTTTCCAGGCAAGAATACTGGAATGGGTTGCCATTTCCTTTTTCAGGGGATCTTCTCGACCCAGGGAGCAAGCCTGTCTCCTGTCTGGCCGGCAGAGTCTTTACCTCTGAGCCACCAGCCGTCTTTCAGGGTCCAGGAAATGGGCCTGGTAGGACTGCAGTGCTTGTGCTGTTTTTCAGCACGTTTCTCAAGACCAGTTAGACGGGCATGAGTAGAACTGAGATGAGCACCGAGGTCTGAGGCCTCCAGAACCACTCTGCCTGCCAGGGGCCTAGCGCACAGCTCCACTCCACTCTGCACGCTGGACTTGCAAAAGAGTTTCAAGATATTTGATTTGCAAAATTTATTTTAAATTGGTATTTTAGTCTTATTTCTTACATGATCAGAAGCGGCTGACATGTTGATAAACTAATTTTGCTACAATGCAAAGAAAGATTTCTTAAAATGAGATCGAGGTCAAAATATTTCAATCCGCTTCATTTTACAGTAGCAGAGCTTAGAGAGACTGACTTATTTAGGAAGAGCCGTCTTCAATCTCTGCAACAGCATCTAGGATTCCTGTGGGAAGTGAGACAATGGACAGGCCATCGTTAGCCTACCAACTCTGAGAATTAAAACTGAGTTATCTGGTTGGTTAATAAATACTGGCAACGGGGATGAAGCAACCAGATGCCAAGCAACACATGTGCAAAGCTAGGCCAATACCAGAATGTACTTTAGTTAAGAGCACAGACTCAGAGGCCAGACCACCTGGGTTTCAGCTTCACACCTCCTTGGCTGCGTGTCCTTGAGAAATGTATTTAACTTTCTAGTGCCTCAGTTTCTCCTTCTGTAAAAAGGACACAATGAAAGCCCCTCAGTATGACTGCTGGGAGATTTTAAAAGCTCACAGATGTATGTAATGAGTCCTATATTGAGGCCGACATTTCATAAGGGCTTAGTAAAGGGCAGCTACCGGTTAGGGCATTAGAAATCATTATTGATTAGAGCATAAGAAACCCAAAATGTTCAGAATGCTCAGAATTTTTATTTTTTAATGTCAGGAATTTCCTTTTACCTCTGAGGTGCTAAATTCATCATGGTTTTACATTAGAATGTGTTTATGTTCTTTTTCAGTAACATAATCATTTTTCTAATAGAACTACTTAAATCTTTTCCAGGCCATAAAACTTAAAAAACATTCAACTTGGAGGATTCCACTTGGAGGATCCTATATATTAGGATCTAGCCTAATATATATAGGCTAAAACAAGAGCCCTAAATGTTAAAAATATTAGTAACTTATTTCAGGGTGCAGCATGACAGAAGTATAAATTATTCCATGAAATTTAAGCATAAGTACCTAAATAACAAGAAAAAAAACCCAAACAACTGTTGAATACAGGGACTGTGGATATATAGATCTGATTCAGCAGGTCTGAAGCAGAGCTGAGAAGTATATTTAATAGTGCAGCAGTGATTAGGGAACATAGGCAGAATTGAACGCTAGTGTATTACAGATTATAATCTGGAAACTTTATGTAACAGGACTTGGCCTATCAGATTATTTTCAATTCCATACAAAGACGAAATTTCAGTGGACTCTCAGTACAATGACTGTAACACACCTAGATAGCGTAGTAAAAAGCAGAGACATCACTTTGCAGGCAAAGGTCCATATAGCCAAAGCTATGCTCTGTCCAGTAGTCGTGTATGAATGTGTGAGTTGGACCATAAAGAAGGCTGAGGGCAGAAGAATTGATGCCTTCAAATTGTGGTGCTAGAAAAAGACTCCTGAGAGTCCCCTGGAATGCAAGGAGATCAAACCAGTCAATCCTAAAGGAAATCAACTCTGAACGTTCATTGGAAGGACTGATGCTGAAGCTCCAATACTTCAGCCACCTGATACAAAGAGTCGACTCATTGGAAAAGACCCTGATGCTGGGAAAGATCAAGGGCTAGCCAAGTATGGGGTGGCAGAGGATGAGATGGTTAGATGGCATCACAGACAAAATGGACATGAATTTGAGCAAACTCCAGAAGACAGTGGAGGACAGAGGAGCCTGGCATGCTGTAGCCGACGGGGTCGCAGAGAGTCAGACATGATTAGCAACTCTTAATAACCACCAACAGCAGAGTACAATGAGCATGTGCATTCTTTAACCTCTCACAAAGAAACAAATCTTCCAGCCATACCTTTTCTGCTTTTGTCTGTCTCTTTCCTTTTTGGAAGAAGACCCCAAGTGCTGTCCTTTCTCCAGCTCCTCCCCAGCTGCTTTCAACACTCTTCCCTGCACAGAAGTCGGCAGCCTGGCAATGAGGGGGGCCACCAGCCACACTCCCCTGCGTTCAGAGGAACTAAAATTGGAAACAGGTGTTATACCCACGGGGGCATCCATCTGCTCTGCTCTCAAGTTCTGGGAGAAACTCCAGAGCGAAACTTCCATTCACAGGACACATGGGTTACTCTAACATTTGCCTTTTGCTTCTAGACTGTTTCCTCTCACCAAATACCAGACATTTGCACACACTCTTTGTGCTTATGGAAAGCACCAAAAGCTGGGATTCTGCGAGGGTACTATAGCTCAACATTTTTTTTAAGTCTGGAAAAGTGTTTTTCTATGATTCTGGCTTTCTGAACACTGACAGTCCTTTTGTCTAGCAAGCAATATGCCTTTCTGTCATGGCTAAAATATGAAATGTTCTGATTACATTTAAGCATATAAATAACCAATTTCTAAAGTTTCAAAATTCACCAGTTATACTTTACACCAAAAGGATGAAATAAAAGTCTATCTGCCTTTGGTAATTATCATTTGAGCAAAACTGCCAATTAAAAAAGATGGCAGAAAGAGTGTTTCCTATATTAGGAATACCACGGAACAGGGCAGCCTCAAGGCACATGAAAGAAATTCACTCCTCTGGAACGTCATCCGCGGTTCCCAGGAGTCTGGGCCTGCTTAGCCGCATATGTAGAATGCTCAGCTTCCATGCAGCCCAGCAGCATGGTCCTTCAACATATTAAATCATGATAATGGATACTTACAAGCAATTCTTTTCCTCACATTCCTGCAGCTTTATGAGGAAAAAGTCTGCATTATCCAAGTAAAATGTGCAGTTATATGTGAACAATAAATGACAGCTTTGTAAAAAAAAAACCACAGGAAAAAAAAAATACCTTAGAAATGTCTTTATTCCATTCTGTCTCGTGCCGCCTGTATCAGTACTTCCAATCCCGTTTGGGTTGAAGAGGCCCATGCCAGCGTTAGAAGCGTTATTGTTTAGGTCAGCTGACTGCTGGAATACCTCTATCGTTGCTTTGGCGATATTGTCCAGCAGGTTGTTCATTTCAGCCACCGAACCAGAGCCCTGGAGTCAGACATGAGAAAACAAGCGCACCTGTGTTTCACTTTATCCACAAGCATCGCTGCTGTGTTGCTTTCCATAAAATGTCACGCACACTCGTGCTTTCATTAATATACTCACAGGGTCCTTCAGGCACTGCTTGATCATTAACTGCAGCTCCAGCCAGGACTGCCTCAGCGTCCACTGCTCAAGATTCTGGGGAAAATGGAGTCAGCACGTTAAGAATACCAAACATGTCTTAAAGTGTAAGAATCCCCTGCAGTATTCTCTTTCTCAAAACAAACAAGATCACACACAATAAAGGGATTCATACGACACAGAAGGCTTCCAAGTCTATTACATACGCTCATTATAGAGACAAGGGAAAAAACAGCGACATTAAAATAACGTGCCTTACTCAGCTGGGCATTGGAAATGAATACGACAATCAATTATTCTCCCAAAGTCTATCTAAACAACTCCATTACAAAATGATTTTGATATTTTATGAATAACATCATGAAGACAGTCCTTCTACAAAGCTTATTTCTCAAGTAAACACAATAAATACTGACACGAATTAACATATCTGCATTTATAGATACATAATGGCTGTAAACGACTTGCAGTTTGCGTATTTACCCAGCAATAAAGTGTGGCTGTTACACAAGATGGAAAATTGGGGGAATAAAAATCAGAATTAATTAAAGTTAAGAATTAGCTAGCAATGAATCAGCCATGGATTTACATGTGTTCCTTCCCCTTCCCGATCCCCCCTCCCGCCTCCCTCCCCACCCCATCCCTCTGGGTCTTCCCAGTTCACCAGCCCCGAGCACTTGTCTCATGCATCCAGCCTGGGCTGGTGATCTGTTTCACCCTTGATGATATACTTGTTTCAATGCTGTTCTCTCAGAACATCCCACCCTCGCCTTCTCCCACAGAGTCTAAAAGTCTGTTCTGTATATCCGTGTCTCTTTTTCTGTTTTGCATATAGGGTTATCGTTACCATCTTTATGGCAAAAACCACTACAATATAAAATAAAAATAAAATAAAATTCAAAAAAAAAAAGAATTAGCTAGCAATGACAAAAAGAGAGAGTCAGTAACTCCTGTTACAAACACAAAGAACGTGTCAAAATGACAGAAACACAGTCTTTAGAGTATTTTCACTCACCTGAAGAATGCGTTTAATATGCTGTCTTTGGAGGTTCTCCCCCTCCGTACATTCCTTAATGCCATGAGGATAACAGATCAGCTGCAATAATTTCTGTGCTTGTATATTTGAGAGCACAGGGTCCAGAATAAGTTCTTTGTCTGTGCATAATCTCTCAGGTTCTTTTAAACAATGTTCTCCTACCCATTCCTAAAAATAAGATGGCAATTAGATTGTACTAAACTCATGGCCCATAACAGAAAGCGGACAGGGAATTTTCCATTTAAAAAATAATAGATGGAAAAAGTAGGAGGGAAAAGGCTTAGAAATTTTCCAGTATTTTGACTTCTTAAAAGTATAAAGCAGAATCTTGGTTACAAAATTTTTTTTAAAAAGGAATGCAAGAAAGAAATATGCAAAAAAAAAAAAAAAAGGAGGTGTGGGAGAAAGCTCAGTATGCATGTTCAGTTGGAGAATGAAACTTTGCTCTAAGTACTGTTTTATAATCATTTTTTTTTAACTTGCTAGTAACAGTAGTGATTCTATATTATAATATAGAACGGAATGCACTGTAATATACCCCACTGAATAGATAGGACATAGTAATAACACTGAGAAAACTATCTTCCTTTTTGATATCATTGTGAATAATGTTACCTTTCTAAATAGTTGTGTACTCTGTTCTCTGTACAATTACGTTCTTAGGATAATTTCTTACACGTATAATTGCTAAAAGAAGGATGATCAGGCTCCATATCACAGCAATTAATCAATCTCAGTAATGCTATCCAGACATCGGTAATTTCTTAAGCATCAAAATGTTTTTAAACTCTCCAGGGTGTACCCACAATTAGAAACCAATGCACAACTCAGCACACTCTCAACATATATATGACTAATAGTTAACTTTTACCATGATTACAGTATGCTTTAAGAAAAACAGGACTCTCTCAACATCATACCAACAGCAAAGTGAAAAACAGCATATATGGTTATGCCTTTTTTTTATAGGAAAGGAGAATTTAATAAAAACTGGAAAGATAAGTCAGAAAATAATGAAACTGATTACCTGGGGCAGGGAGGAACAGAGTGCAGAAAAGATGAGGGAAAGAGATGCACATCTCTGAGCATGCCCTCTCGCTAGCAGACTGACCTTTGCAGTTGTTTAGCTGTTGCTATTGTTATTTAGCCACTAAGCTGTGTCCCACTCCTGATGACCCCGCGGACTGGAGCCCACCAAGCTCCACTGTCCATGGGATTTCCCAGGCAAGAATATGGAGTGGGCTGCCATTTCCTTCTCCAGGGGATGTTCCCCACCCAGGGATCAAACCCACGTCTCCTGCATTGGAAGGCAGATTCTTTATTGCTGAGCCACCAGGGAACCCCAGTTGACCTTTGGGAGCATGTTATTCTAAAGACAGATACGGTAGGAAAGAAATCTAAACTGAACACAAGCAAAACAAAATGAAATCAATTCTATTTCAAGTGAGTAATATATCCATACTGAAGAAGAAAGGTCGAATAACTTTTTAACACAATACCGTAAAACCTTAGGGAAACAAGAATTATAAAATAAGCAAATTCTCAACTCCTTTTAGGAGACTCATTTTTTCATAGTAGTATAGGTGTAGTAATTCTAAAACTACTTCAGGTGTATTGTAGAATTCAACAAATCAGTAAATGATTGATGTTATTGGTATCCAGGACTCTTATTATGGAAGAGAGCACTTTCAACACAGTTTGAAGGGATGCTAACAAAAACTTGAGCTGTTTGATCAGAACTGGAGGTATCAGTACAAACTCATGATATACACACACACATTTATGTATATGGATGCTTTTTCCCCCAGTTCTGTCTGCTAAAAGGGCCTAGAAGCAATAAACGCACATTGCCCACAGCAATAAGCACATACAGAACTCAGACCTTGATTTCTAAACACCATCTTCTTCTAAATAGAACCAAGGTTCCGTGAAAAGATGAGTAATTCTAGTCTGGGGCAGGAAAAATATAAGATAGGCCAGAAAGAAAGAAAATACTTGTTATTGAAAAAGAGAGAGAGAGCGAGAGAGATGTGAAAATAGCACAAAAGACAGCATGAAAAGGTTCCCACTTCTGGACAAACCTGGAACAGTCTGAACACGAAAAGAACTGAGGACAGCATACTGTGACTTGTGTGGATGACAGATAAGTGGAAGAAAGGAAGGGAAGGCAGAAAAGGCTGGGCTTTTCCTCAGAGGAGAATGCAAACTGATAAATGTGAACACGGTGGAGGAGTTGGGAAAAGCCACCTTGCAACCATCATAGTCAAGACTGGTTTAGACAAGAATCAAAATGGATGCTCTGTGGGAGGTGAGGGAGTTTAATGAGAAGCAGAAAACTTGCACCATCTCAGACAGTGTCCCCCAAACTGCCTACTAATTCCAAAGGGGAAAATGATAACCATACAACACAAAAATTTTAAAAACCATACGATGGAGACAGCCTGATCAAAACTAACACCACCAATGAGGTACAAATGGGCCTCAGGTGCCTTTGGATGTGATTACCTGAGAAGAATATAACATATTTCTACAGTATCATGGTGAGGAATGCATAATCTGACACTAACCTATAGGAAACTTCAGACAAAGCCAAGATTGTTGGGACAACTGACAAAACTGGAATGTGGCCTAGAGGTGAGAAAAACTTAAGATACCAATGCTAAATTTCCTTCCTTTTAAAAACCGTATTTTAGTTATGTTGATAAATGCTGAAATATTAAAAAGTAAAAAAAGAACACTATTCTATCTCCTCTCAAATGCTTAAGTAAAAACATAAGAATTAAAAAGCATATGAGACCATACTCACACACACACAAATAGAATTATAAAGCAAATATATATGGTAAAATATTAAAAAATTAGTGAATCTGTGTATAGGGTATACTAGACTTCTTTATAAATTATTACAACTTCTCAGAAAATCTGAAATTATTTCAAAATAAAGTGAGAAGGCAAAAGAGTACTATCTATGTACAAGTTTCCTACAGTACTGGGCCTTCCTCTCCGAAAGAACAGTAATACACTCAAAGTAAAAGGCAAATTAAATCTGAAAAATACCTGTTGACAGATGGTCCTCAGTACATATCGAGCATATTCTCTTAAATTGGCTGTTTCTATGGAAATGCTTTTCCCACAGGATTTTGAATTTTGTGAGGCAGTCCAGATATCCTCAGCATTCCCATCACGTCGTAAACCCCTCATGGTGAAGTCTTCATTTTTTAAAGAGCTGACATTGTTATTGCCAATTTTGGCATCTCCTACATAACAGAATCACAAAAGCAAAATCACAGAAATTCAAAATATTGCCAAATATTTGGGAAATAAATAAGGCAAGCATTCAGAGATTTAAAATACACGAATGGGATCATTATTGCAAAGTAAGTTGTTCAGCAACAAAGAGAAGGGATCAAGACAGTAAATGCTAGAACACTGAGAGGTTCCATCAGACACGGGAAAAAAAACAAGTTCAAGGCTCATTTTTTATTTCGTTTATAGAATTAATTATACTTTCACCAAACTTGGAAAAGGCCATTATGAATCACACTTAATAATCACAGAACATTGATTTCACCAATATTTCAAGCACAAATGTATGCAAATTCATTTGACTTATATAGACAAGGAAAAAATGGGTTACTCACCCTTCTAGATGTCCCTTTTTCATTTCTTCTCTTACAATGAATGACTTATTTTCTATCCATAGGTCAAGAGAAAAGTTTTGCCTTAGCCCACCTTACTATCAACTTCTTGACAAGAGAGATTTATTTCCCTGGGAATGGAAAAGGGCAACGCATACTAAGGAGGCCCTGGAAAATAGGGCCTTCATTGAATAACCATGTCCTCCACTTTCCTCTTTGTAAACGTCCGAATTAGGAAACCTCACCTGATCAACCTCTCATACACTCAGCAAAATGAAGCTCAGGAAAGTGTTTTCCTCACAACAAAGTTCTCGGGGGGAAAACTGAGAAAATTACTGAATAGCTGGAAATAAGAAGTCTTCTCTAGCCATGAAAGACAAAAATTTGTCATATTTTAAAAGTGAAAAATTAATGTAAATTGGTTAAAAAAAAAAAAAAAAAGACTGCCAAACGGAAACAGAGCCTCCAAACTCTTGTCTATTTACCTACAAAGATCACAAGCATTGAACAGGAAAAATTCCTGTAACCAACAAATGAGTTTAGATAAGGCCCTCACTACTTCACTGTAAGGGAAACCAACCTCAGGTCAGTGCAAAAAGCCTTTTAAAAACCCTAAGTCAATCAAGAAAAACTTTTTTGAGTCTGTTGAATTTTAAAAATTAGAATCACTTAGTGAATGTTCACTTAAAAAATCTTAAGGGGTGGGGAGGAACACACAATACATTTTAACTCAGTATCTTATCACATATTATCAAACATTTCTCATTCAAATATTTATGCAAAAAAGCACCAAGTTCACTTCACTCATAGGCATTCATTTAATTCAACAAAGCTCTTCAAAAGTTGGAACAAAGACTGAATTCTACATGTACCAACATTTGGCAGGCTATTTCCAACCTTAGATGATATAAACAACTACTGTTGCTATTGTTATTTAGTCACTCAGTAGTGTCCAACTCTTTACGACCCCATGGACTATAGCCCACCAGGCTCCACTCTCCATGGGATTTCCCCAGCAAGAATACTGGAGTGGGTTGCCATTAACTCCTCCAGGGGATCTTCACGACTCAGGGATTGAACCCGTGTCTCCTGCATCGTCAGGCAGATTCCTTACCACTGAGCCAGCAGGGAAGCCCATAAATATCATGGGCATGCGTGCTCGATCATGTCTGACTCTTTGCAACCCCATGGACTGTAGCCTGCCAGGCTCCTCCATCTATGGAATTCTCTCGGCAAGTAACAATAGAGTGGGTTGTCATTTCCTATTCCAGGGAATCTTTCTGGCCCAGGGGTAGAACCCACGTCCCCTGAGTTGGCAGGAGTGTTCTTTACCCCTGAGCCACCAGGGAAGCCCTATAAACAACTATTTCCACACCTTAAACTACTAGAGAAATTAGAAATCAAATTCTATAAAACAGTCCTATCTCTCTAACTCAGCACAGATCCCAGTGGAAGGACTTGAGAGAACACTTTGATAAGGACACAGTGAGGCAAATGAAACCGCAAAAGCAAGGAGACAGACACCTCTGCCAGCCCAGTCTAGGAGGTCCTTCTTCAGTTTAGATGTTAGGATGACTGAGAAGGTCAGGAAGGCTGTGCTAGGAGCTTCTGCAACGGGAGAGACAACAGAACAGACACAGGGTTCAGTGCCTGCCTGGTCCAAGGGTCTCTTGACCCTTCAACAAGCCTCATCCTGACTTCTCAGATCTGAAGAACCTTTTATCACTTAGGAAGGTGTAGAATCCACCAAGAACTGGGGCCACTTAAAAAGGTCAAGGAAAGGCCATGAGATAAAAACTAAACTGGTGATTAGGCACTGATATTAAAATATGTATACTTAAAGAGGTTGGCAAATTATGCTTGGGATTAAACCAGCCCCACAAATCAAGGGGATAATATAATGTCTCTATGGTACACATTTTGGTTTCTGCTATGAAAATGCCTATCACATATGCATTCACACTTTCAACATTAGCTTATTGAAAATCTTTCCCTGATGGGCATTAGAAATACCACAGTAAAAAAAAGTCAGTCCCTGACTGCTTAGTCCCTATATTTATCTATTAAATAGAATTGACTGGCCAGCTTTCCTTTCAAACATATTAAAAGTAGAGAAATCTTCCTGAAATGAGCATTTCATGTTGGCAGTACAGTACCAGGAGCTCAGAGCAGAGGTGTGGCCCTCCATGTGGCTCTACCTTTCCATTTCAAATACAAAACCCCTGGGCATTTCAATAGGAGTGTGTGTGTGTCTCTGTGTGTGTGTGTGTGTGTGTGTGTGTGTGTGTGTGTGTCTGTGTCTGTGTGTGTGTGTGTCTGTGTGTGTCTCTGTGTGTGTGTGTGTGTGTCTGTGTCTGTGTGTGTGTGTCTGTGTGTCTGTGTGTGTGTGTGTGTGTGTGTCTCTGTGTGTGTGTGTGTGTGTGTGTGTCTGTGTGTGTGTGTGTGTGTGTGTGTGTGTGTTAAGGTGAACTTTTAAAAGTTTGTTTTATGAAAACTCTTGTTACCTACCCTCATCATCTCCAAATACTACTTAAGTGTTGTTTGTTCGGTTGTGTCTGACTCTTTGCAACCCCATGAACTGTAGCCCACCAGTATTCTCCATCCATGGGAGAATTCTCCAGGCAAGAATACTGGAGTGGGCTGCCTTTTCCTTCTCCAGGGGATCTTCCTGGCCCAGGGATTGAACCTGGATCTCCTGCACTGCAGGCAGATTCGTTACCATCTGAGCCATCAGGGAAGCCCCAGTACTTCTTAGAGAGAGGTATAAAAGGGTCAGGATACATTCCAAAACATATTTAAGACTCATCTAAAACACCTCTCAACTCAGCAAATTCAGTTCTAGCCAAAAGGAGTTCCTTTGGAACATAAGAGGTAATTTTTGTTTAGTCAAGACCAAAAGAGGGTACCTTAAGTTGAAATTAGGCAGTATGAATTCAAGAATCCCTCCCAATCCTTCAAATCCTGAATGATTTACAGAATAAAAATGTTTTAAGGTAGTACACTAAATGAACAGAAAAGATAGTACCACTATTCCTGGAGAATACATATCAATAAAGATACAGGGATGTCTTGAACATAAATTATAAATTAAATGAAAAAATTTATTATAAATTAAATGAAAAAAGTGTGATATCTAATACTGATTTATCAACAATATCTGTATCATTGTAATTATCACCTGATACATGAAAAAACTAAGGCAGATGGACAGAAACTTTTTCAGGATCACAATGAAAAACTAAGATTAAAACCCAGATTTTCTTGTGTTCTAGTCCAGGAATATAACACGAAATGTAAACCTTTACACAGATTACCAATTCAACCGAGTTCATCACAAAGCGTGACTTCCGCCAACAACTGAAACCCTAACAACCCCGTGGGCAGCTAAAATGCCACACAAAAAAAGTATTTGAACTCCCCCAGAACTGTAAGGAAGGGACAGACTTCTTGGGAGTCCAACTGAACATGAACTTGGATAAAGCCAACTAATTTTTCCAAGAGAATAAACAAACAAAAATGTATTTCTAATAATTTTAATGAGAGTTAAACCTGAATAGAAATTATTTTGCCTCTGTTTCTGGTGATTAACCAAGCTCAGTGCCAGGATAATCTTACCAAGCATCATAATTGCTTTTAAGACAGCAAACACGGCTCCCACTTCAATGCTATTGTGAGCAGCAGCTAAGAGGTGTCTATCACAAGATGATCTTATTCCAGGGAAAGGTTTGCCTATGAGAAAAACAACAAAGCTTTAACAGATTCATCATCATCATTAATCACTGTTTGTAACCATTTACAGTCAACAGGGCCTTTCATTGCTAGGCTGTGGACGCTTAATTGCTATTAGCTAGCTTTAATTGACGGTTCATGGATTCACCAAGAGACACTGCCAGTATCCAGTACTTTTTTTTTTTTAAATAATTAAGACAATTGCTTTGCTCTTCAGAGAGATGTATTGAAAAAAAATCAGTAGCACTTTTATCCATTTCTGCTGATGTCACACACACATTTACATAGAAATGATCTTTAGGAACAGACTGCGCTAAATTCTAATCCCTAAAATTCTTACCTATTCCCTTCACCTTAGTAAGAGAATAGATGAAATGCCATTGCCCTAAGCTGCTAGGGTTTGGCTCATAACCAGCAGAGTATGTTGGAGGATCACACTGCCCACCAGCATGACTTGGCCAAGGAGCAGAGGTATTTTTATTGTTTATTAACTGCTGATGTGAGTTTCTCAACACATCCTGATATTACGTAAAAGAAAGCTGCTGACAACCCCTTTCCTTCATCACCTTGAAACAAGCCCAGCAAAATCAGGAAGGAGATTACAGAATGGACAGCCTACTTGGTCAAGTTAAACCTAAAGCTCCAAATGAAAACATCATCAGATAAGATTTCAACTGTCATCTCACCGGTTGCTTGAGGTAACAGGCAGGCCTGGGGAGCTCGAAAGAGATGAAGCAGGAGGCGGCATGTCATTCTTGCCCCAGGCTCCGCATCCGCATCTCCGCAAGCTAGGAGAGAGGATTTTAAAAGCAAGTTTTGCGACATACTGAAGAACATATCTTCTGCACTTCTCGTAAGCTGAGGTTTCTGGAATAATCTAAATAAATGCTCCTTACGGTAAAAAGCAAAGCACTGGCTATTTCTTTTCTGAGAAACCCGAGTGCTCTCTTAAAAACAAGTATTAAAATAGCCGTTTCCAACCTGCTCCGTTGAAATCAGTGTGACTTTTGTTTGGAACAATGATTACAATTCTACCATCTCTACCCTGAGGGCGTACCACTGCCCAAGGCATGTCTGCTCAAATTCTGCTCCGCCCCTCCTTCACCATGTGAGAGACCGCGGCACCGAGACGCCCACCAGACCAGCAGGGCAGCTCCGGGGGCAGCCTTACCTGCGGCCAGCAGAGAGGGCAGCGCGACGTGCTGCACGACGTCCTCCAGGGAGAAACACTGTCGTGCTATCAGAATAGCAATGAAAGTAGCTAATGAATCATGGAATGAAAGGTCACTCACCTTCAAGAAAAACATTGACACGTTTTAATACCTAACACCCTTTGGAGTAACATCTTAAGATTCATATCTAAGAGCACGCAGGCAATACCAATAAGATCTCAAATCCCAAAAGGAACCAGTAGAGGGAAATCACTTATGAGCATCACCCTCCAGGCTTTTTTTCTATTTTTTAAGACAAAGAATGAGGTTCACCCACATCCCAGAGCTTTAAGATAATACTAAGCTGTACCTTGAGTATATGTAACTGGGAAACCAAACAATAAAACAAAGCAAAATCAAGATATCTCTAAGTGATATAACATAAGTAAGTCTTTTTGGCAGAATGCAGTATAATCTGATATTGAAGGGTAAGATCATTAGGAAGCAATGGAAAACAAGTACGTTCTCCTAACTGAAAAACAAGCCTTCTGAGTGTTTTTGGTGTTTCTTTCAGGAATAACTAATCTTAATTTTGCAAGATAATTAAATTAGTTTTTAAAAGCAACTGTGAAAATTCTCACCGACTCCTAAATTTAAAGAAGAGTGAAGATGAGGGAGGGAGAAAAAGAAAGAAAGAGGAGAATCAGAGGAGGAAAAATCATTCCTTCAGAGTGAAATGTCTACTCTTTACAGATCTCACAAGACTTTGGCAGAAAAGAATAAGAAAAACAGCTGTAATGGCAGCCTCCACATTAAGTTGTCCTGTAAGTCAAAAACTATGGTGAGAGATTTACAGAGAAAGAACACAGCGCCTGGAGGTTCATACTATTAATTCCAACTTTACAGATGAGGGAACAGGCAGAGGTAAAGTGAAACAAAAACAACTGAAAGATTAAGGACCTGTGTTAAAGACAGACAAGTGGGTCTTTGCTGTCTGGATATGAGTTTTACATCTTAGGTGCCCACAGGATAAAGTGGAATGCCCATGTGGTCTTGAGACACCAGAACCAGGAAATAAAACTGTAATTGAGAGGCAGTTTTTATAATGTATACAATTCTTCTATATATGAGATACACTAACATGTAACATGGATTACTGCAGGAAGTGACCAAAGTGACAGGCAGAAATAAAGAATCAAGATGGATTTTTAAGAAATTCACACACTGATGCACTGTGATAGTTGAGGAAATCTGTGATAACTTTGTAACGGACATCTCTTCAAAAACCTTCAGACACAGTCACTAAGAAAGACTGGACATCCTAATCCCACACAACAGAACCAATACTCCTAAGAGAGTTTTTCTCACCTTAAGAAAACAAACTGGCTGACTTCAGAATGCAAACTGCTTTAGTTAAGTTATGCCCTGCACCATGAAGGACCCAAGGCACTCAGTAAACATGAACAGACTACTCTGAGGAGACCACAGGCAAGAAGTCTCAGCTAACAAACAAGGAGACTCCTGGCATCTCCACTCTAAAGTAGGCTATTTTAGTTATTCTGGTTGTTTTTTTTTTTTTTACATTTACTTATCCTTGGCAATCACACTCTGGTTTATCACTTCCACAGAGAGAGAGGAAAACAAATTTATATTTCAGTTAAGAGTTGACTCAACTAAAAAAAATTACTAACTGAATATTTAGTTGCACGGTCGAGTTTTTAAATGAAACAGAACACTTACATCTACAGTGCAAAGTACGTCATTAAAGCCCCAGACGTGATTGGAAGAACAACAGAGGGCCTTGAGGACCCCCAGCCACTCTGAACTGAGAACGGTGCAGCAGGCCGTCAGCTCGGAGGAGAAGTTGGCTATGTCATTAATCCTACAAAGAAGAAGAGGGACACAGGAGAAGGTAGCAAAAGACAAATACTCACACAGGATAAACTCAACCAACACACAGTCTCAGCATCAGCGAATGTGGGCTTCATTTCTTAGATTCAAGGACATAATAAAAATCCACTTGACAAACTACCTACCAGAATACGGAACGGAAGAGAAAGATGTCTTCACATGCTTTCTAATATTTAATGCTGCCAAGCAACAAACAGTAACCAGTGCAGATATCAATTAACATGCTTTCAGTTCTGTGAACAAATCTGACCTATGAATTCATGCTTTTAAAAAACATGAAAAAAAGGAAAAGGAAGACCTAAATCCAACGTTTCCAAAGTTATGTGTATTTTTCATTGGTATTTTTGTCATATATGTTTTTGAAAACGGATCAGACAACTGAGAGACTGTATCTAGAGCATCTTACGTCAGCTCAATAAGCCAGGTTAAGAAAAGCACCCAGTAACAGAGCTGAAGTAAACTCAGTAACAAAATAAGATTTAAAAAACAGAGCCAAATGTCTGAAGTTAAAGATCTGAATTTCAAAGCAGCAACCATGCAACAACTGCGCGTGTAACCGTGGAGCCCAGCTCACCTCCCAGCGTCCTGATGGCCCATGCACACGTTCATGAGGGTGTTGCAGACGAAACTGTAGCGGTTGGCCGCGTTGTCACTGAGGATCTTGCCCAGCACGGAGTAGTTGATGCTACGGGCTGAGGGATTCTCAATAAAATCCATCATGAAGTCTGGATCCCATCGCAAGTTGGAATTTGCAGGAATCACATTATTATATATGGTTTGCTTTACTTTTGAACAGGCACTACTGAGGTTACAAGAAGAAGAGTTAAAAGACAAAACAAAACTATAATAACTAGAAAGTGACTTCATTTAAGGACAGATTAAATGGCAGCTATAAAGTATTCCTAAAGAAAGCTCACGTTATGGGTTCTTGATTCCAACTTCCTAATAATCAGCATTGGGCACAGTGCCTAGAATGTTCTAGTTCAATAAATAGTTACTAAGTGGGTAGAAGAACAAAACAAAAATAAGACATTTAGGTACTAATCTTAATTTCTAGGTCATTTCCACATTTTACGTGCTTTAAAAATAAAATAATCTACTAAGACGTCCAACAACTTCTCTGAACAGTGAGTGTTGTAACTTAAGACTAATAAAAACGGATTGGCTTACACACCAGGAATAACTTGGTGTTTTTATCCTAATCATGCATCCTGTAAAACTATTCCTCTCCATTTGGGATATCCAGGGAGGTTTATGTGCCATGCCTACCTGGGAAAGAGGGGTTCACTCCCTGCCTTCAAGGAGTTTAAATTCTAGTAGGCAGATACAGATAATATACAAATACAAATTCTATGAAAGTAAAGAAACCATTATACTGCTCCTAAAAATGTATCATGCTGTGCTTCTCCGCAGTATCTAGGATGTTTTAAGAACCTGGTTTACAGTATTCAGAATTATACAGAATATTGTCTGAGTGTATAAAAGGGAGTTAGCAAGCATCCTCTCAAATCTCGCTCTGCAGCTGAAGGATGACCTGATTTCGGAGCTCAGACCCCACGTGCACTTTGCTGTCCTTGCCCACTTGCTATGGATAACTAGTCCATAAACAACATTTCACCTTCTCTATACAAGAGCTCTCT
Source organism: Cervus elaphus (assembly GCF_910594005.1). Lineage (NCBI taxonomy): Eukaryota > Metazoa > Chordata > Mammalia > Artiodactyla > Cervidae > Cervus > Cervus elaphus. The sequence goes on along the minus strand of NC_057833.1, from coordinate 5,331,532 downwards.
TAAGCAACAGAAAGTCTTTTCCTTTTAAATTTCAGTAAATTTATTTCTGATCAAGGTGACATGCCCTAGTTTTATGCCTCCTGTATAAACAGTAGCCAGGAATGATTTCCTCACAAATGAAAAGATTTATAGAGTCTTTACCCTAAACTGTTACCACTGACAGGTGCTTCCAGAAATCAGAGATTGCTCAGTTCAGTGTTTACCAAAATGTGACTTCAGGTTTTCTCCTTCACAATCACCTCTGGGAATTTATAAAAACTAAAAGACTTCTGGACCTCACTGGTTAGGTGTATGGATTCTGTATGCTTTAAAAAAAAAAAAAAAAAACTGTCCCAGGTGAAACTAAGTCCCAGATATGCTTGGGAAGAACTGGGCCAAGAGGGAGGACTAAAGCCACCATGTAAATGGCAGCAAACACAGCTTTCTACATGCTTTTTCTTGGCAGACAACTTATATAAAAGCTTGTCCGTGGTTGCTGAAGGACATAAGTTTGCAAGCTGAATTCATGACCTGATCAAAATGACAGTGCTTTTGTTCATTTTTTTAAACCCTAAAATCTTATTTATTTACGGCCGTGCCGGGTCGCCGCTGCCGCGTGCAGGGTTCCCTAGCTGTGCCGAGCAGGGGCTCCTCTCCAGCTGCGGTGCCCAGGCTCCTCACTGTGGCGGCTTTTCTCGCTACAGAGCGCAAGCTCTCGGCGTGCAGGCTTCAGGAGCTGTGGCTTGCATGGGCTGAGTGGCCTCACGTCATGTGGAATCTTTCCTGACCAGGGACCAAACCCATGTCCACGGGATTCGAAGGTGGGTTCTTAACCCGTGGACCACTAGACAAGTCCTCCAAGCACTTTTAAAATCTCCCTTTTCCCTGTCTTAACCCGTGCCATGCTTTCCACTCAACTTTTCATACATTCTCACTTAGTGATAGTTCTAAGTTTGTTTCACTTGCCCACTGAAAAGGAAATAAAAACCCATTTTTCTCTCTGCTGGCCCCCTTCCTAGCATCAGGCCCTGGATTCCTCCACCTCCCGGTATTCTGAGTGTTAAGGAAACAGAGTTCTGCAAATGGCAAAGCAGTATCTCTTTTTTTCCCAACTTCCCACTTAATTCTAACAATCTACCCAAGCCTGTCTTTAGAAAGCAAAAGAATTCTGCTTTTCTTTCTGCATTTTTTTTTATAAGTCAGCCTCATTTTTCTAGGGACTTCTTTCAAGTTGATGCCCTCCTGCCTCCTCTTATAATTTTCCTGAACTTTGTGGTTCATGGTGAGTCTCCTCACCCTTCATTTTGAGGCTTCCTGTTTCACTTATTACACTCTTTCCAGACGAGCTCTAGGTTTTAATGAAACATTAGCTGCCATCAACGTCACTGTCAAACTCTTAGCACACTCTGTTGCTGGCGCAAATAGAGTTAACAAGCAAATAAAAACACTCATTTCCTTCTGAAACTGCATGTATCAGAAAAACCGGAGAGAGTAATGAAAGCAACACATAGCTCAAGGCCAAAACGACGAATATTCAAATGTAGGCTTCATCCTTTATTAACTTATCATGAAGGACAATCGTTTACCGATAGGAAAAATTATTCCTGCTTCCTGGGGTTGTTAGGAGGATTAAAGATCTTGATGAAAATAACCCAGCCGCGCCCTTGGCACACAGCAGCAGCTCAGCCATAGTGAATGCTAGCTGCTCGGTTCACGCCTGACTCTTTTCGCCCTCTTAGACTGTAGCCTGCCAGGCTCCCCTGTTTATGGGATTCTCCAGGCAAGAATACTGGAGTGGGTTGCCATTCCCTTCTCCAGGGCATCTTCCTGATGCAGGGGTCAAACCAATGTCTCCTGTGCTGCAGGCAGATTCTTTACTCACCTGAGCCGCCAGGGAAGCCTGCTCAGTCATAAGTGGATGTGACTAGTGATCTATTTCCTTCAAATATTACACTTATACACATTACAGATGATGTTTCAGATCCAATCATTAAAACTGGTTTAGTAATATACTAATAGACATCTCTCTGCATATCTACCTTTTCTTCAACCATTGTCTTAATCCTAGACTATAAATAATGCTTGACTTGAAGGTTTTCCAAGAGAATTGCAGCTTGCTTCCATGTCTTTAATCGCTAACGCCAAGGAGCCCCTCAGTTCATTGTTGGTCTCCTAAGTTTCCACACAGCCCATGTGCATTACTTGAATTAACTCACTTAACATGCTTTTCTACCCTGCAGGAGCATCAGGGGTCAAACACTGTGGCTTTCTTGAGAAACTTACAGGGCTGTTGCAAGAACCCAGTCATGTATGAGAAAGCTCTGTGAAAACTGTAAACTGAAAGCTCTTGGCAAAGTAACAGAAAAACATGGGGCATTTTTTTTTTACCTTATTTCTGGGGAAAAATATAATATTTCATAAGGGATTATCTTTAAACCTAATTCATTTCATAAAGACAAACTTTCACATTTTTTTCTTTATCAGTACCATTAAAAATATCACAGATATTGTTTTTGGTATAGATCATTCTTTAAACAGATATTTTTTTTGCAGTGCCTACTATGAGCCAGATACTCTTCAAGGTACTGGGATAGGGCAATGAAGAAAATATAAAGCTTCTGCTCTCAAGAAGCTTATATTCTAGAAAGGAGCCAGACCATAAATAAGTGTATAATGCACATAACGGGGAGGGGGAATAATGATAAACTCAGAGAATGACAGAGAGTGGGAGCAGGGGCCGTCCTATTTCAAAGGGGCTGATCAGGGAGGCAGAGCCCTGAGTGAACTGCGGGAGTGAGTGAATAACTGCGGGAAAACTTTACAAGAGCAGTAACCGCCAAGTCCAACAGCTCCAAGATGGGAGTGTGTTAGAATGTTTGGAGACCAACAGGGAGGTCCATGTGGTTAATCTGAACAGAGAGAAAGAGAAGACAGAGCTGGATCCAGTAGATCCCGAAGGGTTGTGAATTCTGTTCTGAGTAGATAAGAAGCCACTGGTATATGTCAAGTTATTCTTGTTTCAAAAGGATGACTTTTGAAGACATGTTGAGAATACTCTTAAGAGAATCAAGGATGCAAGGCAAGAAAGCAGTTAGAAGGAAACTGTGATGGTCCAACCAAGAGATGAGCATGCTGGGAGTGGCAAAACAAGAAAGAGTGGTCAAAAAAAAAAAAAAAAAAGAGTGGTCAGATTCTAGATGTACCTGGAAGACAGAGTTTCTCGGGTTTACAAACAAACTGGATGCAAAGGACAAGAGAGTGAAGAAAATCATAACTGACTATTCTTTCCTTGCCTGATTCTAGATTACAAATTTGTCAGGTATTACCATCTCCTTCCCTCCACCAACTTACAATTAATCATCTAAACTTCCTCAAACAACATTAAGTAAGTAAGGAGTTTCCAGCACCTGTCCACCTCTTGGGGGTACAAGTGCTAAACTGCAGAGAATGACAGGGAGCCAGAAATGCTCTTTCAAGTAGGAAGGTAAAAGAGTCAAAGAAACAAATGCAGGGAGAAAGTAAGTATGCAAACGGTGGGGAAACAATTTTCTAAGTGAGGTAATAGCAACTGCAAAATACAGAATGCTTTCTCTTCTACGAAAATTGCAATCAGAGTTAAACATGAACAGTAATTTGGAATAGGAGGTTACAGGTACAATGAGATGTAATTCAACAGGAATTCTGGCAGATATAATTAGGATTACTTCCATTATTAAAAAGGATGACAATATTGGTTGGCCCACCAAAAAAGGGGGGGGGGCATAAACCTATTCTTATTCTTTTGACTTTCTTCTACCCACCTGAAGAGGTCTCCAAATTTACTTCTGAGGTGGCTACATGACACGTAGAGATCATAGAGGTAGGCTAAGATGCATCTCTCAGGGGAAGAACATTCTGAGGGGTTCACAACATGCTTGACCACACCACACAATCTAAGGAGAAAAATATATGAGGACATGAGACACATACTTTGTCAACATATATGTCATTGCTTGAATCTTTTAGAGTGAGAATATGTTCCTGATTACTTTGAGTAAGAAAAAAAAGATATCAGACTGTCAACACTAATCATTATAGCAAGTAAATAACTGAATAAAATATCATTCTTCTATTATGATATTGAAACATTAAGTATTTTTAAAACTTCTGAAATGCCATTAACAATAAGAAATGAAAGAAATTCCTCCAGACAGAAGATGTATAGGGAGGGTCCATCAATAAAGCTTCTGCACCAGGACACAAAAGTTTTGGTAGAGAATCTTCTCTTGAGTAAAAAGACTGATAAATTCAGGAAATGTGCAAAGGACCCCATGTCCACTGTGTAAAGGAGCCATTTCTTCATATCAGTAAGTCTGATAAGTTCAATTTTAAGACCATAAGCTGGTTCAGGCATGAAACACAAATTCCTGGTCTGAGGTCACATTCTCCTTGTTTATCCAAACTAGAAACAAATGTATTTTAGTTAATCTTAACTAAGAATTCCAAACCCCCTCTTTTTGGTGATATAACACTTGCAATTCAGAAGAAGTATTCACTACTCCAATTTCCCAGATCAGAAAGATGGCCTCTTGGGCCACAATTCACACAACACACCATTTCTCGTGACACAGGCAGACACACCAGCAGTCCCTCGACCCATCAGAGTCAGACTCCGCCGCCGTGCTGCATGTGATTACGGGGTTCAGTGCTACTACAACGGTGTCACAGGAGACTCAAGATGATTAAAGCTGAAAAGTGTTTCAGAAATCATCTGATTCACCTTCTTTATCTTACAAAGAAGGCTCTGAGGCTCAGAAAGGTAATGGAACTTGCCCACAAGGCAAAGAGCTAGTTTATTGCAGATTCAAAAAGAGAACTCAGGTCTCCAGAGGCCCAGTCTAGAACCTTCTCTGCTGTTTAGAAGGTGGGAGGCAGCCTGGGATGACAAGGCTGAGACGGACGCTGGAATCACAGGCGATACCACTGAGCATCCTTCCCAAGGCCTGTGACTCGAGGGCTCGCTCAGACTTGGACTCGTTATTCCTGCCCTGGGATCCGCAGAACCCTGATAGCTTCGTTGTTCAGCCGGCAACAGCAGAGGAAGTGCAGTGTTCCCTCAAATGGGTCTGCCATGCTGTGGGCTTTTTCTCTGTGGGTGTAAATGAGAAATGCCTTTCAAAATAAGACAGAGAAGCGCCAACACCCAGAAAGAAATCCAGCCCAACATCAGAGGTGGGACCTCGCAAACCATGCAAAGAAATAACCATGTAGCATCCCACGGCTTCTGAATTGCCAGCAGCAGATGCAGGCAACTGAAAACAGCTGTCAGTCACATCAAAAGTGCCCCTCAGTTAAGAAGAAAATAGATGCTTCAATCAGTTGTTCCCTATATAAACCAAAAGAGCTCCAGGTATACCTTGAAAAAGCAGAGAATTACTTTGTGATTAAAGAAAACAAATGTATTGAAAAATTGCCAGTCAGTGTTCCCTCCACCTCCTAGAAGTAACAAGACATTTTACATCGAGATCCAGTATGCTTATATAAGTGCAAAAAAAACACAAAACCCAACCCAGAATAACAGTTTTGGGAAAAGTACTTATCTTTACTATATATGATAAAAGACAAACATAAAGTGAATATCAAACATGATTTTATAAACATTTAAAATATCAAAATAAATGATAATGACATAAATTTCAAAATAAAGGGGAAAAAAAAAAAGTACTTGTGAAAAACTATTATTTTAATTTCATGACCAGTTAGGGCATTTCCATTCACAGTTTAAAAAGTATGGTGTAAATCAAACAGCATGAATGAGCTGCGTGAATGATTGCTGATTGTCTCAGCAATCTGGCGGATTTATCAGCTAGGAGATGCTGGGTGCAACACTTCACCAACCACTCCAACTGACAGGCCTGGGTGTCAGTACCCTGACTTGTAAATGGTACTAATTATTCAACTCCACAGAGTAGCTGAGGGTTGTAAAACAGTTCTGTATTTTCTGGATTCTAAGGTAGCTATTTTCTTACATTTAAGAATATCACGGATGTTTCAGATGTCACTTAGGAATAATCTAAGTGTTTATTATCTGTGGCTTTTCTCTCATGTGAAGAGAAGACTTATGGTTCACTAAGGCTAACATATTTAACAACTGGCTCAACAGAGAAAAAAATTCTGCTGACTCCGGTCACAGAGAAAAAACTGAAGAAAAAGGCCAGAATATGAAAGACAAGCTTGAAGGAAAGATTAAGAAGATATTAAACGAGGGGTCTTCAAGTGATAAGATAGTATTTGTTAGGTGAGGATGGCTGCAAATATAGAGGAGGCACAGAAACACTTATGTCAAGGTCAATGTTAACGAAAGTCTGAAAGCAAAAATTCTACTTAAGCCTAAAATCTAGTCAAAAATGTACTTCAACTTTAAAGTAAAAATGTTTCATCTTGGGAAATGCAGTTAAAGAAAAGCACATGTAGTTAAGAGACAGCCTCTTATATGAACTGAATGTAGCAATAATTGGATTTACTTTGTTCTGGTTTTTTATTTATACGGTTATTACAGAAACATCTATAAGATGCCAAAGAATAGTTACAAATTTAAAAACCTATGTGTAGAATTAATGTGGTAGCATTTCCTCTCCCCTCCAAAAGCTGCTGTTAAATGGATGCCACTCTAGAATAGATAAGACGGTTATTACAGAAACATCTATAAGATGCCAAAGAATAGTTACAAATTTAAAAACCTATGTGTAGAATTAATGTGGTAGCATTTCCTCTTCCCTCCAAAAGCTGCTGTTAAATGGATGCCACTCTAGAATAGATAAGACTACATGTGCTGGATTACCAAAAAAAAGGCACTGTGAAACCAAAGAACTCCATGTTTGTCTTTTGAGCGCAGGAGGAAAATCAAAAGAAAAAGAGGTTGCCTTTCTTTTATGTCTACATAAAGCCCGGAGAAAGAAGTCTGCAGTGGACAAAAGAGAGCTCAGAATAAGTGTTTTGACAGCTCATTATACTTCTCTGGTCCCAGTAATTTCAGCCTCTAATGGTAGTGATGTAATGACTTAGCGCAACTTCCCTAATGCTAACAGAGAAAACCTTAGCCTACAATTCATCCAAACCGAAAAAGACTAAGAATCAAAAAGTCATTTATTCTAGATTAACTCATCAAAATTTTCCTTTAATTTATAAAAGAAATGAAAAGTTAAATCTGTAAGATGATATGTATTCAAAGCTTATTTGGAATTGGATTATCCAAATAGAAACTGAAATTACGTGAACAAAAAGCAACCACATATTCACCAATCATAATAATTCAGGATTCTGGTCGGCAGAGACGACAGTAACTAGGGAGAGAGAAGTAGGCAGGCAGGCTTTCTACGCTTTTATCACCTTTCTGGTAAATGCTTCCCGGCACAAGCATTCTTTAAGTATGCATCTTTTTATGAAACAAACAGTACTATTTTTCGTTTAAAGCCACTATAAAACTTTATCACAAATACACATTCCATTGTTAAACCTGTGAAAAGGGTATATAGGAAGGCCTTTGTTCTTTCAAACTTGATATGAAGTTATTATTTCAAAATAAAGCTTCTTAAAAAAAGCCACATTACACATTCTAGGATATACCAACCCTTCGAACACCTGGGCTGTCTGATCGGGGTTCAGGATCAGGCAGCTGTGGTAACGCCTGAGGACAGCCACAATGCAGACACACAGTCCTGTCGTGTAGCTTCCTGCCAGGCTGGAGGACTTCAGGAGCAGTTCCGCTTCCACGACACTCAGCTCGTTCAGCAGCTGCAAAGGGCAAAAAGACCGAATAAACATGCAGCTGCCACAACAGATAAGGAGACACGTGAACTTGTACAAACTCTGGATATACTGAGTCATCCTAAAACTGCCTGATCTCCTTCCTTGTTCTGCCGCAGGACTATACACGTATAAAACCACCATCGCAGAGCCTCAGGCAATTAAAAGGCTTTTACTTTCAATCCTTTACCAAATTATAGTTCTCCTTCTGTCTGGGCATCACGGTCCAGGCCATCAAGAGGGACTCAATACTGAAATAGCTGCCAAAATTTTATGGGGGTCCAAAGTTCTGGACTGGATAATTTCAGGAAAAAACACCCCTAGCCTCTTGATTTTTTTCCATTTACACCTCATTTTCAATAAATGGAAGTTATTCATCAGTATTTTCTTATTATTAACAAAGCTAACACCTCCAACAGGATAAATAAAAGATATGTTTTATTTCTACTCACTAACAACATACACTAACAAAAGAACTCAAGTATGTGTACAAGAAAAATAGTGGAACAAATCAATAATGTTTAATATTTTTTGCTCTTACCTAAAATATACTCTATTATAAATAGCAAACAAATTTTCACCTTTCCCTAAGCAAAACAACAAAAGACAAGTAAGAAATACAGTCAAAACTCTCACGTTTTTTACTATTATATTTTAACACCAATTATATTTAATTGAAAATTATGGACACAGCTGCTAGTTGAAAATGCTAATTAGATACTGTTGACTCAGAATGTCTCAACTATACAAAATTGCACGGGGTGGCTCCCTGTAAACTGCACAATGCCTAGTAGGTTTGCTTTGCTAAAAGGCAGGATGCCTCTGATACCTGTATTGCAAAGTCAATGAGTCCATTGATATTTAGTGCTGGCTCCATGAGATCAAAGATGAGCTGAATGTGGTGAGCCAATGGGAGATGGTATGATGTTCCTGATGCAAAGCTTGTGATTTGTTCTAGCACGTTATTAGAAATCTATGTGAAAAGAGTGAAAGCAATTAGAAGACCAATATTCCAAATACCTTTTATGTATTATTTTAATTTTGTAAAATTTTAATTTATGTATTAATTTAATTTTAATGCTTCTACTTAGAAGTTGAAACATATTTCTATAGAAAACAAAATCATGTACAAATCAAACAATATCCTTAAAACAAATATAATCTGAAGAAATAAGACAAGTTGTCATTAAGATCTTGACCTAACTCTCCTAAAGGTAGAACTATAAATGCTTAATTAATTTCCAGATATTCCTTTGACTACCTATGGATTTGGTTTCTTCCCAATTGCAAAGTACTTCGTTTCAGTCATCAACAGATTTCTCCCTTATCAATCAGCAATGTAGGACACAAAATGTAATAATGTAAGTATTGCATTAGAGTACTTTATGTAGGGCTGATTGTGATCACAAGGTAAAAATATTTCTAGGATAAACATTAATCCTCAGAAAAGTAAACCAACACTTGAAACTGAACTACTTTACAGTTTTAAGACACTTCCAAATACATTTAAAAATGCATTTATAAAACAACGAAGGGTGAATACACACCCTGCGTGAAAGAGCTTTAAGGAAACATCCCAGCTCCATAATAAATCAGCTTTAATGGCTACCTGAGATGTCACTTGATGCTGATCAAAGTATGAAAGGAGTTGAAGTTTCGTGAACACGGTCTCCAGGGTTGGAAATGCTTCCTGTTTGTTCTTCCTGGCTTTCTGTCCTTCATCTCCAACTAAATAAACGCACAGTGGATACATTATTTTTCATTTAATTGAAGCTCTTGACCTGTTTCAGGGATACTTTTTTTACTGAAGTATCACACACATACAGAATATGTACACAGACTCACTGAATTTCTACAAAAGAAATTAATTCATGTAATGAAACTCCAATCACAGAATCACAGACCAAAACCCTAGAAGCCCTCCCAGGCGCCTCGCAGTCACGTGCCCTCCCCAGAGAGCCAGGAGCCGGCCCTCGAGGGGCTCACATTAGTGCTGTTCATTCCATCCAAACGGAGTCACATGATATGTACATAATTTTTATATCTGTCCTCTTCCACTCAGTACTATTCTTCTGAGATCGATCCATATTGATGAGGCAATTCTAATTATTTTCTAAACACTGACCATTCTCATTTATGTAATATACTTAAATGCTGGCTATTAATGAGAAATGACAGTTGCTCACTTGTTTCTGACTCTGTGAGACCGGAGCGCTAGCCCCACCAGGCTTCTCTCTCCACGTAATTCTCCAGGTAAGAACACTGGATGGGCTGCCATTTCCTTCTCCAGGTTTAATAAGAAATCCCTCCTTAAATATTTCTTACTCGCTGACTTTTAAAATACGATATCAATATTGAATGGGGAAAAAAAATCACCCAGGTTCAAATGGATATAACAGAAAACTCCATTGGCATCTTGTTAGGAGACTCTATAACAACTTAGTATGTAAAAAGGGAAATCTACACAATTCCTAACATTTTAGGGGATAGGAAAGAATTAACTCTGTCCACATTAATGGAAAAGTGCTAACTTTACCAATTTAACATAAAGAAGTTTGGAAAAAATAAAAGTAAGAACTACTACGAACATTGTTTATTCCAGAAGAACATTGCTTATTGTCTTGTTCTTAAGAGCTCTGAGGATAAGATCCAAAAATAATTAGGTCCTATTTTAAAATATCTTTAATATATGCATTTACAAACACAAATCTAAAAGCAAAAAAATGCTGTATTATATGATCTCAAGGATCCCTTCCAACACTATGATTCTAAGTAGTCAATGCTACTGAAACAAAAGCCTCCTCACACATCATCTTATTTGGGAAAGTTTAATTTCAGGGAACAAAGGTCATTTTACAGATTTTTCTGTTTAAGATACAAGAAAGATTTCCTAAACTAAACCACTAGACCATTCAGGTATGACCTAAATCAAATCCCTTATGACTATACAGTGAAAGTGAGAAATAGATTTAAGGGACTAGATCTGACAGAGTGCCTGATGAACTATGGATGGAGGTTTGTGACATTGTACAGGAGACAGGAATCAAGACCATCCCCAAGAAAAAGAAATGCAAAAAGGCAAAATGGCTATCTGAGGAGGCCTTACAAATAGCTGTGAAAAGAGGGGAAGTGAAAAGCAAAGGAGAAAAGGAAAGATATTCCCATTTGAATGCAGAGTTCCAAAGAATAGCAAGGAGAGATAAGAAAGCCCTCCTCAGTGATCAATGCAAAGAAATCGAGGAAAACAACAGAATGGGAAAGACTAGAGATCTCTTCAAGATAATTAGAGATATCAAGGGAACATTTCAAGCAAAGATGGGCTCAAAAAAGGACAGAAATGGTAGGGACCAAACAGAAGCAGAAGATATCAAGAAGAGGTGGCAAGAACACTCAGAGGAACTGTACAAAAAAGATCTTCACAACCCAGATAATCACGATGGTGTCATCACTCACCTAGAGCCAGACATCCTGGACTGTGAAGTCACGTGGGCCTTAGAGAGCATCACTATGAACAAAGCTAGTGGAGGTGATGGAATTCCAGTTGAGCTATTTCAAATCCTAAAAGATGATGCTGTGAAAGTGCTGCACTCAATATGCCAGCAAATTTGGAAAACTCAGCAGTGGCCACAAGACTGGAAAAGGTCAATTTTCATTCCAATCCCAAAGAAAGACAATGTCAAAGAACGCTCAAACTACCGCACAATTGCACTCATCTTCCACGCCAGTAATGCTCAAAATTCTCCAAGCAAGGCTTCAGCAATACGTGAACCATGAACATCAGATGTTCAAAATGGTTTTAGAAAAGGCAGAGGAACCAGAGATCAAATTGCCAACATCCACTGGATCATCGAAAAAGCAAGAGAGTTCCAGAAAAACATCTATTTCTGCTTTATTGACTATGCCAAAGCCTTTGACTGTGTGGATCACAATAAACTGTGGAAAATTCTTCAAGAGATGGGAATACCAGACCACCTGACCTGCCTCTTGAGAAACCTGTATGCAGGTCAGGAAGAAACAGTTAGAACTGGACATGGAAGAGCAGACTGGTTCCAAATAGGAAAAGGAGTACGTCAAGGCTGTATATTGTCTCCCTGCTTATTTAACTTATATGCAGAGTACATCATGGGAAACGCTGGGCTGGAAGAAGCCCAAACTGGAATCAAGACTGCCGGGAGAAATATCAATAACCTCAGATATGCAGATGACACCACCCTTATGGCAGAAAGTGAAGAAGAACTAAAGAGCCTCTTGATGAAGGTGAAAGAGGAGAGTGAAAAAGTTGGCTTAAAGCTCAACATTCAGAAAACTAAGATCATGGCATCTGGTCCCATCACTTCATGGCAAATAGATGGGGAAACAGTGGCTGACTCTATTTTTTTGGGCTCCAAAATCACTGCAGATGGTGACTGCAGCCATGAAATTAAAAGATGCTTACTCCTTGGAAGGAAAGTTATGACCAACCTAGACAGCATATTAAAAAGCAGAAACATTACTTTCTTAATAAAGGTCCATCTGGTCAAGGCTATGGTTTTTCCAGTGGTCATGTACGGATGTGAGAGTTGGACTGTGAAGAAAGCTGAGTGCCAAAAAAATGATGCTTTTGAACTGTGGTGTTGGAGAAGACTCTTGAGAGTCCCTTGGACTGCAAGGAGATCCAACCAGTCCATCCTAAAGGAGATCAGTCCTGGGTGTTCATTGGGAGGACTGATGCTGAAGCTGAAACTCCAATATTTTGGCCACCTGATGGGAAGAGTTGACTCATTGGAAAAGACCCTGATGCTGGGTGGGATTGGGGGCAGGAGGAGAAGGGGACGACAGAGGATGACATGGCTGGATGGCATCATTATGGACATGAGTTTGAGTAAACTCCGGGAGTTGGTGATGGACAGGGAGGCCTGGCGTTCTGTGATTCATGGGGTCTCAAAGAGTCAGACATGACTGAGCGACGGAACAGAACTGAAACGACTTGCTAATGGCAAATGTAACAGCAAATGTTTTATAAAACAACATTAGAAAGAAAGGAGATTTCTCTTTCAACAAGAAGCAAGTATGGTTTAGGGGCAAAAGACAAGCAAAAAACCCAGGCTGTTTTATTTCCTAAAACAAACAAACAGAATTTAAATGTGCTGAGTAACATAAGGTACAAGATTATGTGTAACTTTTGCCAAATAACACCAAATATAATGCAAAGAATAAGAACAAAGAAGTTCATGAAACCTACTTGTTTTTCAGTATCTATTCTCAAAGGTACAAATGTGATATTTTGCCTTCAATATAGCTGCTCACAGGTCATAAGTGTGTTTAAAATATTCAAGTTTTGAATTTTCACTTACTAACATCATTGATCCAAGACCGAAAGCTTACACCAATAGTCTTGGGTGCCATGATCTTTGGAAGTGAAGTTAATATATTTATTCAGTTTTTCTTGGGACCAAAACCAAGTGTGTCATCAAGTAACAGAATTGAGGATGAAGAGCCGGTATGAGAACTCAAAAAAGCCTCTTTATTGGTTTGTCTACATTAATAGGCTCTATTTACTTACGCATAGCTAAGTGAAAGAAAAATTTAAGAAGTTACTGGTGGTTCTCAAAGGAATATTTTATTTTAATGACATTTACATAAGCAATAATATAATAGTAATTCATAGATTTTCATGTTTTATGTTCATTTGCTTTCAAAATACATATTATTGCTCTTCTGTGACTTAACTTTGGTTTTCCATTTTTTTTAAAACAACTCTAATTCTGGTGCTCACTTCAGCAGCACATATACTGAATCTCTAATCCTAGAAGCTTGGGCTTTTGTGTTATGATAAACTTCATTAATGGTTTGAAAATTCACACCCAAAGGCGACCTGTCAATGTAAATGTAGAATGAGACTTGCCTGTGTTCGACTACAAATTCAACATTAGACTATGAACCCACCCCACCCTCCCAGGCAAAGTCTGATTGATCTGCGAGTATACCTAATGAGTTCCTCAAAGTCATGTTTTTATTTGTAACCAGAAATCAAACACATGCTAAGACAACCTGTTTTCTAGCCTCACCAGGATATCAATGCTAGTGTTTACATAGTGACTTAAACTTAAGACTCCTTAGCAGAAGGCAGTTTGCTATCCCCCAAATTAAGAAACATATTTCTGATTGATGAGGAGTTTTATTTAGAATGTGGGAAAGACAAAATCCCCACTGAAGATGCCCCTCTCCTCAGCAGTGCCTCTAGTACTGAATATCTCAAAAATTAGCATGGAAGAGCAATTATCCCCTGGTGAGTTCACAAGCCAGGAACTGCCTATTTAAGAGACTAGTCCAAAGATAGGACAGACGACAGTGGAGCATTTTAAAAAAACTCTTCGTGAAGAAAGGAAGTGGACTCAGCAGAAAGGGACACCGCAGTGCTTCCTTCCTTGTCCCACCCCTCAGCCTTCCAATACCAAACATTCCACAGGATCTGCAAAGACCTGCTAAAATTAATTTAGGAAAAGCATGTATTACTGAACCTCCTAAAGAGATTGTGTCCATCCCATTCCCAAATATACAAAAAAGTAGTTTCGGATACAGTTTGCCAGCCAGCTGCTGAGCTTCGAAATTCAGCCTATTTCCTCTTTTCTTTACGAGAGAAAAGAGAAAAATAGCAGATCAACAGTTTTTTCAGAACAGTTCTTCCCCCTCCTCACAATCTCGATAATGGCAACAGGTTTCATTTCCCTTCTACAACCTCATGGAGTTCCTACAGCACTAGCTCCTTATGTGGCCACAGAAGAGAGTTAGGGAATCTGATGTAAATAACATGCAGGCAGCTGTCCCACTGAGATCTAATACATCAGGTGCCCAAAACACACTTAAAGACTGAAAAACATGCCACCCTCCTACCTTACTTCTGCATCTGCACCCTAAGGATGGAGAGGAAAGAGAGCTATTTGCATTGGTTATATCTGCACTTTTCTGTAGGAAAGATCTACTGTGGACAAGCTTCAGTATTTTGTTCAATTAAAGTCCTAAGATTGGATCCTCTGGGAAAAGGTTCATAAAACAGTATTTATTTTGTAGCGAACAGCAAAGTGGAATTCCTAGAGGTGGTTTATGCCATGTGTAGGAAGTGTGCTATTTTCACAGGGAAAGTCCAAACTTTCCCACTGTGTTACCTAAGTAAAAGAGAAATAAACACCACTGCTGGTGGTGGAGTATACAAAATGATATCACATTTTAAACCATATGACTATCTAATAAAATAAACTTTGGAAAGGGTAATTAGGCCAATGTGAAGCGGATAATTACAAAATTCCAATTGTGCAATAAGGTGACATAACACAACGGCATAACTTCACTGTAAAAACTATGTGAAAAGATTGAGGAAAGAGCATTCCAAGGAAAGGCGTTATGGAGCAAAGGCCCAACCTTCTTCTTAACAGAAATTGTTTGGAGATGCGAGTAGCCTCCGCTACCTATTGCAATTATTCTTCTGAATAACGTAAGAAAAGATCAGCCACTACACTCTCACTAATTTAAATTATCATGTAAATATGAGGAGGCTTCCCTGGTGGCTTAGTGGTAAAGAATCCACCTGCCAATGCAGGAGATGTGGGTTCTATGCCTGGGTCAGGAAGATCCCCTTGGAGGAGGACATGTCAAACTATTCCAGTATTCTTGCCTGGGAAATCCCATGGACAAAGCAGCCTGGCGGCTACAGTCCATGGGGTTGCCAAGAGTCTGACACGACTGAGCGACTAAACAACAACAAAAATATGATGAGCCAACTGCAAGCTTGAGAAAAGGATGGAATTAGGGGAACAGACCTCTTCCAGACTAAGGGTTTTCCACTTTTTAATACTTTATCACAAATGCTTAGTCACTCAGTCATGTCCAACTCTTTGTGTCCGTTTGACTGAAGCCCACCAGGCTCCTCTGTCCATGGGATTTTTCAGGCAAAAATACTGGAGTGGTTGCCATTTCCTTCTCCAGGGGATCTTTCCAACACAGAGACTGAACCCACATATCCTGTGTCTCCTGCATTGCAGGCAGATTCTTCACCTGCAGAGCCAGCAGGCAAGTTCTTTTAATACTTTATATATGACTACTGCAGAAAATTTGGGAAATATGAAAAAAAAGAGGAACAAGTAAAAATTACCACTATCTATCCATGGAAGGCACTATTTTAAATGCAAGGATTACTATAAACGGAATCAAGGCCTTAAAATTTCAATGTGCTTATTCATATTTCAATGTAACAGTCATTTGGGAGAGGAAACACTGCTGACCATGCCACGTATGGCTTTGATAAAGCCTGCTAAGGCGGAAGATGACAGAGAACACAATGGGGGCAAAGGCATGAGGGCTCCTTACCCCCCGTCTCTGTGTTGCTCTTCTTATTCAGGATTTTCAAAATATCTTTGGTAATCTTCTTCAGCTGATGCCTGGCTTCATCCCGCTCTTTCCCCACTCCGTAAAGAAGGATTGTGCGCTGGTTACATTCATGACTTGAAGATTCATCCTGAGAAAGAGAAAACGCATTTTGAAAGGCGTTTTAAAGGCGCTTTGAAAGGCCTGTTTAAAGGGCGGGGTTCGTGGACATGAAATGCGCTAACCACGGCATCTCCATGCTGGCTCGTGTGTTGGTGGCATCTGGCCCGCCTTTCAATTCACCTCAACCTCCACTGGCAACACCCTGGTTTTTCCAGTTTGGAACTTGCTAACGTTTAAAAAAAAAAAAAAAAAGTATCAACTGACCTGAAGTCTTAATAGAAGCAGTTGATGTGGGCGTACCTTACAGAGTAAGTTTTGACTCTTCATTGTTTAAAATTTAACATGGTATTAATGTCACATCCTAATTACATACTAGCTATATTTTTCCTTATGGAAAATGTTATTTCTTAGTAAGCTCGGTTTTCTACATTCACTAAACATTTTTAAACACTTTATATTTTGGCTAGGATCCTCAAGTACTTTTATTTAAAAAAAAAAAAAAAGTTCCGTTAACTTCCAACATGACTGTGTAAGACACAAGAATGTATATTTCTTTCCAAATGTTAACAAAAGACAGCATGGTCTTATTGGGTGTGAGAAAAATAGTTGGAAATGCAAACACATTCTGACACCACCTCCGGCCCCCACCCCACCCCCACCCCAGACACAGTGAATTCAAATCACTGTTTTTCCTACACAGGAGAGGAAATTACTAAGCGCATCATAAAAACACATTCCTCAACCAAAGTTAAATAATCCAAGACATGTCCTCTCTTATGCCTGGTTTTGAATTCTTCTCTGTCTTCTTTTCTCTTTGATCCTATATTCCTAAATTTTCTTGGTAAAATTCCTAGTTCTATCATTTAGCCCATCTCCTTTTCTTACTCGTGTGAGGTACTTACTATCACTAATAGTATCTATCCCTAAGAAGCTCACATGAGGAAAAGATGTGTCCCAGGGAAAACAAACTGGATTCTGTGCAAATAAACTAGCAGTGTCTGCAAAGAGGAGCAGAGTCCTTGTGACCTGAAGAACACTAATGTTCCATACGGAGTACACTCCACGCGTGTGCTCTGCACGAAGTCGCATTCTGCTTCTGCAGTCCTGAAGTCAGACCCTGCTTCCTCTCGGCTTCAGTCCCTCTCCGCTCAGTCTCTGTCATTCTGTCTTTCTCTCACCTGCCTGCATTCAAGGCGCCACTTCTTGCATTGCTTCCTTCCTTACAACATTTTATCAGAAACATATATTTGCATAATCTGCCAACCTATTTTGCTACCACGTCCCCAAATGTTATTTTAAGTGCTCAAATGTGCCTTCTTAAAAAAAAAATAGCTAGCAGTGTTTTCTAGAAGTTGTTATTTAATATCCTGAGTTGCATAATCTCTTCCGAAGTCTCAACGGACAGACCTAGCTCCAGCATAAAGTCAACATAGACAGTGATTCCTATAGCTCTATAACCTGAGCTACTGCGCGAATCTCTGATTTTGTTGTTCCTCCACAGCATTACTGATATATTTCCTTTTTATCTGGTGGGATGTGTAAATATAAGCCCTACAAAGGGAACAGAAATGCGATGAGGAAACTGCACAAAATTCAGATGCCAGTCATGTGCCCTGGTGATTGTTTTCAGCTAAGTCACCTGTCAAGCGGTTCTGGTGTAAACTTGAGTGTGAGGGGCGATGGAAAGATGTTAGTAACAGCTGTTTAGAGAGTACCTACCTACAGCAAGCCAAGGTACTACGAACCCTGAAAAAAACGCATGGATGAATGTCCCCTGATTAAGGGAGTACAGATCCAGCGTCATCCCGGCAGCATCTGCAGAGCTCGAAGCCCAAACAGAGGAAGGAAGGTATCCTAGAAAGATCCATGTGTTCTATGGACATGGAGTACCAGGGCTCCACACTCGTCAAGTAACAGCCCCAGATCAGGGTAAGACAAGGCTGTGACTGCACCCAAGGTATGCCCTTGCCAACGCCATGGTCCAGAAACACGAACCTTTTTGAGCCTCAGATTCTTCCTCTAAAAACTGGTAACACCTCCTTTATTACAAGGCTTGGGTGAGAACTGAGATGTTTGGAAAAAGGCTTAGGGGCATGTCAGACACAGCACCCACTGCTGCCCACTCATATTACTGCACCTCCCCGGGGAAGCTCCCGACAACATTCCTCAGTGCTTCCCAAAGGCGCTGAGCACTTCCTTCCTTTGCAGGTCTCCTCCTGCCACCTGAAGTGCTCTCAACACCCTCAACTGCACCTGTAGAAATGCTGTGTAGGACGACAGCATTCCTGTCACCCGAGTTTAGTGAAAACCCTCACGACAGGGGACGGGATGGGGAGGAGAGACTCTGGAGCATTTACCACAGTGTATAGCCCTTATTTTCTCAGCATCTGTTACATGTCTGTCTGCTCCACTAGACTCTCAGTTTTGCGAGGAAGAACCCAGATCTATTTTATTCACATTTACATTCTCCTTAATGGCGCTTAATATTTGTTAAATATGTGAAACAAGGAATAATAGAGTAGATCAATCAAAAAACTAAAAGAATGGGGCAGGGGTGAGGATAAGAACAAAACATTGTTTTATAGAGAAGTTGGCTTGATAACTAAGTGTTGAAAAACTGAAGATGAGAAATGAGAGGCAGAGAGAAAGACCAAAAAAGTTTGTAGGGTATAAAGTAGGTCTTAATGGTAGAAATAAAAAATAAGACGCAAAATCAAGAGGTACCTGAAAGAAGTTAGGTAAGGATTGGGAAGTTTCAAGATGGACTCACTAGATAAAATCTGTTGGCGGGTAAAGGAGCAGGTTATAAGGGTCGGGAGCTCATGAATTCACCATTAGGTGAGAGAAATTCAAGGGGTGGGTGGAAACATATTACAAATGCCTAGTAGGTGGTTTGACAGCAGGTATAGTGAAGAAGTGACAGCTTAGGGGAAAACGCAACATGTCACTAGAACGGATTCTAATCCCCCATGTTCTCTTTGGACGGAGTATGGGAGGGAAGAATGCTGAAACAGTGAAGGGGATAAATAAGTCATCAAATGATGGATATACACTCTCCATAATTAACAAGTAACCAAAGAAGTCAAGGTCACAGAAGTGAGGGAAGCAATAGTTAATAACAGGGACCATCAACAGTGTTGAAAACAGTTAGGAAATCACAGTGGATGCTGGCTCCCTGACTTATTTCTTAAAAAAAACAAAAACAAAAAACGTGTGAACCTCAAAAGAGAAGTTTCTCTAGAGCGGTAGGGGCAGAGAGGAGGAGACAGGAGGTTGGATGAGGTGGCGCAATGGTGACTGTGAGGGAAGTAGCCCACACCTACTCGCAGCTGAGCGTAAAGAAGGACAGCTTGAGAGGAAAGTGATCCCTTTATTAGGATGACCAATGACATGCTCTCGTTTCAAAGCTATGCTTCAAGTGAGTCTCCAGGAAGGAAATCCGGACTGGAAGGCAGATGATACTGACAGAGGGGACAGGCAACAGTGACCTCTTGTCTGGATTTAACTTCAGAAGAAAGACGAGGACATCTTTCTACTTAACCACAGACAGAAATGAAAACTGGTGAAAATACAGGGAAATCTGGAGGTGAAGAAGTGAGACGCTTGCATCAGTTCACTGGCCCTATTATGCTCAGGGAATGGGCCAGAGGCAGAGTCATGAGGTAAGAGTCAGGGGATGGAATTAAAGAGACAAGAGAAGCCTGCAGCTAGCTGGCAGGGGGCGGGGGGGGGGAGCCCAAAGCTCTGGTCACTCTGTATATGGGGCATGAAGACAGCTTTGCTGACTTTTAACATTTTCTAGGGAAATCATGATAGCTGTTACTAGCTTTCAAGGAAGAAAGGCAACATTTTTAAAAGAAACTCTCTTTCAATAGCCTACAAGATTGGTTTACATCAATTTTTTGTGCATGTAGAAAATGTACAAGTCTTCAAATAGCAACATACACATGAGAATAAGGTCAATCTCAGAAAATGGACCACATAGTACCAAAGGTATCGGTTAAGTTCAGCTCTTCAGTTAAGTATTACAACACTCTGAAGTTGCATGGCTGTAAAAGCTCAGTGCAAGAGTTAGTCACTCAGTCATAGCCGACTCTTTGAGACTGCATGGACTGGAGCCTGCCAGGCTCCTCTGCCCATGGAATTCTCCAGGCAAAAGTACTGGAGTGGGTAGCCATTCCCTTCTCCAGGGGATTTTTCCAGCCCTAGGGATCAAACCCAAGTCTCCTGCACTGCAGGCAGATTCTTTACTGTCTGAGCTACCAGGGAAGCCCAAAAGATCAGTAATTCTCTTGCTGATGCCCTGAAGGACACATCTGTCGGGCAGGAGAAAGAATCCAGGGGACAGTCTATGGAAGCCTAGTCATCCCCTTTCATGCTAGCCCACTGCTGTCCTTGCGTTAAGAAGGTCACCTCCCTGTAAACTGAGTTCTGAACATCTTATCCTCCAGATCAATTAGTTTTCTTTCTTCAGATAATATCTCAAACTCACAAAGACTTAATTGATTTTAAGAGCAATTAGGAGGATACACATCCAAAAACTCTGGAAGGCGTGTTGCATTGATAGTATAGAAATTGAAAGATGTTCCTTAAGCCAAATGTTCTGAGAAGGGAAAACTGGATTTAACTGAAGTCTGATGTTAGTCATCTTCATTTCTTTAAAATAAGTGACTAGAAATGTTGCCAAAACTTGTGTGTGAGTTCATAAGGATGTGACCACAGTGGTGAGATTATTAGAGCTCTGAACTCTCCTTTCACCTCCAGTCATTATTTCTTTCAGTTGAAGCATTCAAGGGACCATATTATTCTGTACAGAAGAGAATAAATTCAAATCAGTGTTACAGCAGGAAGAAGCCTTGGGCTGGTGGAGGAGAACGGGTGTGCACGCTGCGGGCAGGCTGGGCCAAAGGAGGAGGAAATTAGGAGCAGCTTCTCAGTAGTATGACGCCTGACCTGGAGTAATTTCTTCTAAATCAAGAGAATCAGGGGCTCCTATAATTAGATTTGTAAAGGAAAGCTTCATAAGATAATAGCTTATAGTCAACAGTATGGCCAAAATGAGGCCTTCATCCAACAAACTCAGAGCATCCGAGGAGCATTATGGCTGTCAAGCGGATTAATTATAGACACCACCCCTCTGCTTTCAAGCAAAACACGCAGGACAAGGATGACAAATAACTGGATCACCAGAGATAGTATTCTTTTTTGTTTGTTTTTTTGCTAAACATCGCAATGCTCAATACTCCTTACTTTTGGAATTTATCTTATGTCTAACCTAAACTTCTACATTCTAACAGGTAAAGCCAAACTAGATGACATGAGAACCGCCTTAAAACACATGTCCCTCATCAAAACGTTCACTACTATCAACACAATTGCATTTCAAAACCATAAGACAAGAGAACTAAAATAGTATTAAGAGTTAATCCAAGGGCATCATTACCTCTTCATCTCCTCCCCAACCCAGTTTCACAAGGACCACAGGTTCCTACCATTTCAGGGCATGGCACTCTCCATTCCCAGTAATCCTATTTGAAGCAAATATGTATTTTCGGAGAAACAGACTACCTTTAGTAGACTCGATAAAAAAAGAAACCAAGTAAGCCATGTGCATATAAAAATTCTAGGGTATACAGAATTAGTTCACTTTTCCAGTTGTCTTCCAACGACAGACTAAACACCATCAGAGAAGATTCACAGACAGGTGTGGCTGTGAGTTAGTCAGAGCAGAGATAAAGAGGAGAGATCAAGAACTGGAGCCTTTCATTTACCCCTCAACTCACTAGTCACAGCACTACAGAAATCTGGAAACGTAAATGAGTTAAGTATACTGAAATAGTGTTCCTTTCGTGTGGCATATTAATTTGTTGAAAATAGGCAGGATTTCCCCCGCCCCCCAGCCTTGTTTCATCCTAAGGTCTTAGAAACACTTCACATACATTCCTTAAAACTGAAAACCAATCTGGTGTAAAGGCAAGTATGACTCCTATTTTCCTAAAAGAAGTATAGCCATTCCATTCATGGCGTTCACCTCTCACTGCTGGGCCTCAGTGTGGGGGAAGGGTTGTGGAGACGGTAAGATGGGGAAGACTTTTATACCCAGAGGTCACAGGTGCAGGCTCTAGAACTAGACAGCATGAGCTGGAATCGGGTCTCTAACTTCGCTGCTCTGCGCCTTCGTTTTCATCATCCAGAGAATAGAAATAAGATGATTATCTACTTCACAGAATAGTTAATTCATGACAGTGTAAGAAACCAAAAGCGGGCTATTATTATTCTGAAGCGTATGTGGCATAAAAGCTTTTTCCAAAAGTATGATCTCTCTCTAAACCAACAAATAAGTTAATTTTCCAAGAGTATATCATCAAACCGATGTCTAGATGGTTAACAGATGATGTGACTGACATTTCCAACTGAAATTACCCAAATCTGTAGCTTGATTTCAAATCCATAATGCCAACAAAATTCTCAGCTAGTTTAAATCAGTGGTCTTCAACCCTTAAGGTATAGAAGCATCACTCATACAGGAAACTACAGGTGAGGAAACTATAGATGAGGGCTGCATCCCTGAATTTCTGAACCACCGGGGCTAGAACAGTGCCCAAGGAAGTGCATTTCTCGTGACTCCTCAGGTGACACTGAGCCGCTCTTCTGTCCTTTAAAGACCGTCCTTGAAGGTCATCTAATCTACACTGAGACAGATGCACTAAAAACTCAGAAGAAATAAATAACCAAAAGATGTATTTACAACAAAGACACTTACCCAAGTGGATCTGCTGGTGACAGAAGGACATTATAGCTCGAGACAGTGTGTGAGTGTGTGCACAAGCGTGATTACCCACAATATTTATATAAAGGTGACACTGAGGCTCATCACTGAAAGATTGTTGTTAGTCGCTAAGTCGCTAAGTCACGTCCGACTCCTTTGCAACCCCATGGGCTGTAAGGATTTCCTAGGCGAGAATATTGTAATGGGTAGCTATTTCCTTCTCCAGGGGATCTTCCCAACTCAGGGATTGAACCCATGTCTCCTGCCTGGCAGGCAGATTCTTTACCACTGAGTCACCTGGAAAGCCCTCACTGAATGATATATTTCCCCAAAAAACAAAGGCAAAGTCAAAAGAAATCTGTTTAAACTCTACTCAAGACAGGCATAAAAGTCCTATATAATAAGCCTAGCAATGGATACAACTGTTTTTTTCTTTCTTAATGTAATTTTAGAATCTTCAATTTTATAATGGGAGGAAACTGTGTCGCCTACAAAGAGCTGATCAAATACAGATTTAAAATAATGACATTATTAACCAGGAAAAAAAACAAAGAGCAAGAGACCTAACATCCCTAATGAGCACACATTACGAGTTAATGTGATTACTTGTTAAAAGGCAATAGATCACCAATGTTGGGCACAATATGTTTTCAGGTAAACAACCATCTGACAAAGCAAGTCTGCAGCCTTCTCCAGGAAGCAGACATCAGTAGGCTTGATCTCTTGGACTTATCATTTGCATGGGAAATAACCCAAAGAGCTCACAAAGCATCAACTCTACAGCAGGTTTCAGTAAAAAGCCACAGGATTTTAAATTGCTTTTTAAAAGATGACTTCTCACCCACCGTGCCCCATATTTCCCAAGGAAATAAAAGCAGAAGTCCTAAAAGCGGGCCAGACGGAAATACAGTGTCTGCACAGCCCTGGGTCCACGGCATCTGAAGGTAACTTCTGATTGTGAAGTCCTCTTCCTCTCTCCCCCTATTTCTCTCTAGAACACTCAAGACCTGACTGATGAAACCTCAGCAGATTCTCTATCATAAAGAGTGTGAGCAGCTAAACTAAGACATTAAAAGGAAAATAACAGATGCCACTCTACAGCCTGTATTAACTACCACTTACTGGATACATTCAAATTCTTCAAGAATCAAGAGTAACCAGGTAATTTTATACCCAGAAGTATTTGAAAAGCATATGTATTTGCACTATGATGTGTGTGTGTATATTTTTTTTAAAAGTTTTCTTAAGTTGGAAACCTTTAATAGCAATATCAATGTGAGTACTTAAATGGAATATAAACTAAAATACAAGCTGCATTAATGATGCTGGAGATAACCAGCATTTTAAAAAGAAATTATACAGAACATGGAAAAAAAATTCAAATGGTCTTACTTATTTTATCTTGAGTATAAAATGAGATTTGCTAATAGTTAGGGGGAGCTGAAGTTCTTCATGTCAAGAATACTTGTTAAACAAGCAACAGTTTATGAATAATGAGCATTCTCAAAGTATAATTTCCAAAACTATCAGAGCATAAACAAAGAAAAATAGCAGTAGCAAGTAAGGTTAAGTTGGTTATCTTCTATCAAATTCTAGGGCTTATTTAGTCTTTTTTTTTTTTAAAGTTAAACTGGTGAGGAGGTGTATGACATAAACCTCAATTTGTTTAACATCCAGTAATGAAAGGATGGAAAAAAGAATTCCATTGACATTTGGGGGAATTTAGAAGTTTTTTCTTGGTATTGAGGTATCTGTGCTTTAATATTACCACGTCTTATATTTAGGAATAATATTTTCTTTAGAATCAATCCCACTGGTTTTTGATGAATTCAAATTTTACAAATTTCATTTTAAATTTCAAAACTTAGATGCCAAATAATGTATTCAAGTTAATATATTCAAGTCTAGTGTTAATTTCCTTTATAGCTGCCTGTTGTATAAAAACCTATGGATCCAGGCAGGGACATGATCTTGGTATTCTATTTTAGTTACCATTATACACGCTATAAACCTAGAAAGTATGCCTGGGGTATTTTGAGGAATGCCATCTAATGACTACATACAGAAATCATTTCCTCATTTTTTTTTTAACCATTTAAAAATTTTCCCTGAATGATAGTCAAGAAAACATACGTGAAACCTTAAAATTTACTAAGCAAAGCTGGAAAAGAGATGCACATGGGTTAAAATATTTGCAGCCAAAGAATACTCTGTGAGGCTGGTTTTCAAACGGATGACAGAGCAATACAGAGGCAGAAATACATTCCAATTATAAAGGGAAAAATTTGTTTTCTGCTCTTTATTTAACAATAAATTTTATACAAGTGATTTTATACAAACTTCTTTTCACTATTACTTTAAAAGTCTACTATGCAATTATCAGTCATTTCTCCTTAGAACCCTTTAAAGGTACTAGAGAAAATGAAGTCCAGGAGTAAGGATTGCTATAGGAAAAGTGACTATGAATAAAAACAACAAAGCCAGAAGGTAAGGAAATGAAACTGGAGAAGAATAAGGCATAGCCTAAGTATTTCTCTTCTAGTTTTTATGTATATGCACTTTTGCCTAAGATCAAAAATGTTCTGTAAGAGGCAAACATGCAAAAAATAAGAAATACAAAGCAACCACATCTTCATAAAATGTTCTTCAGACTATTTTACTATGCAAATAGAGTATCTGCCACTATGAAATATTTTGATTTGGTTTTTCTGTGTTCTTTACTAACTGCCCCATGAGGATCAGGCAGCTTAATTCTTTCGGAGCAGTCTCTCTGAAAACATTACCCACAGAGATGAGGGCAGAATCGGGCAGCAGGGACCTGACGATCATCTCTCCCTCCATCCCCCCCAGGCAGCGCCATGGACAACCTCAGCTCCGTGGCAGGGAACAGCAGCCAGTGCAGCCGAGACTACAAGGTCACCCAGGCGCTCTTCCCGCTCCTCTACACCGTCCTGTTTCTCGTGGGACTCGTCACTAACAGCCTGGCCATGAGGGTGTTCTTTCAGATCCGCAGTAAATCCAACTTCATTATTTTCCTTAAGAACACCGTCATCTCCGATCTCCTCATGATTCTGACTTTTCCATTCAAAATCCTTAGCGATACTAAGCTGGGAACAGGACCCCTGAGGGCCTTCGTGTGCCAAGTGACCTCCGTCGTGTTCTATTTCACAATGTACATTAGCATCTCATTCCTGGGGCTAATAACCATCGATCGCTACCAGAAGACCACCAGGCCCTTCAAGACGGCCAACCCCAACAACCTCCTGGGGGCTAAGGTCCTCTCGGTTATCATCTGGGCGTTCATGTTCTTAATCTCCTTGCCTAACATGATTCTGACCAACAGGAGGCCGAGGGACAAGACTGTGAAGAAATGCTCATTTCTGAAGTCAGAGTTTGGTCTGGTCTGGCATGAAATAGTCAATTATGTCTGTCAGGTCATTTTCTGGATTAATTTCCTCATTGTCATCGTATGCTATACGCTCATTACCAAAGAACTGTACAAGTCATATGTGAGAACAAGGGGCGCTGGCAAAGTCCCCAAGAAAAAGGTCAACATCAAGGTTTTCATCATCATCGCTGTGTTTTTCATATGTTTCGTTCCGTTCCATTTTGCCCGAATCCCCTACACCCTGAGTCAAACCCGGGATGTGTTTGACTGCGCAGCTGAGAATACTCTGTTCTACGTGAAAGAGAGCACACTCTGGCTGACGTCCTTAAACGCGTGCCTGGATCCATTCATCTACTTTTTCCTTTGCAAATCCTTCAGAAATTCCTTGATGAGTATGCTGAGATGTTCCGGTTCTGCATCATCTCCAACCCATGATAAGAGGAAAAAAGGACAGGACGGCAGTGACCCAAGTGAAGAGACACCGATGTAAATAAACTGAGGCGATACTTCAGCCTATTAGTGTATATATGACTCCCCAAAGGCAAGCACTATGTGGAAAATATTAACACTGCCTAAGAAGTAGCTGGGTTAGTAACAATAACTCTTGAAACAAGTAATAAACAGAAGACTACGGAAGCAATTTTCATTTCCTTGTCCAATACTGAAAGCAATCTTAAGCAGCAGAGAAGTGACCTAACATGTAGCCGTGTAGCAAAACTAACTGCGTCCAATCACCATGCCACACGCAGAACTACACACAGGCATAACATGTGGAGTTCTGACAAAATGTGTAAACCACATAATAATGTATACTGTAATTAAAAAAAAATATATTGATCACAATCCTATTATGAATTTATTACAATAAGCTAAGAATGATAAATCTGATAAAATCACACCAATTATTATATACTATATATGTACATATACATGCTCATATATATATATATATACATTGCAGTCCCTTAACCAAATGCTGACCTATGTGATACTCTTTATAAAAATTTAAGTAATTGAGACATGCAAAGAACACTAACTACTAACTTTCGATTATGAGGAAAAACTTAAGGGATTTAAACTAATTGAAATGGTAATGGATCAGATGAAAAGGTTTTAAAACTACCTTCTCAAGAAAAACAGCAGACATAGCAATGTTATTAAAACAGAGTTATTTTACAATGTTCAAATACCAGGAACTTATGAATATTTCCTTAACAGCACAGAAACTGGTTTACTCATATTTTGATAACTTTAGTAAATACAGTACCATCCTTGATACCGATCTCTATTAACTAGCTTCTAAAAACTGCCTGTGATTAGGGCTAATGAACATTTCCCCTATGAGAAAAACAAATTAAATATGATCACGCAGCTGAACAGTATGAACATTAACAGGAAAGTGATGAAAATGTTGGGAGTCACCTGTTTGTCATTGGTGTATACAATAAGTAATTTACATTAAACTCTAAAACATACTTTGTTGGAATTTCTTTGTTCAAAGTTATGAGATACTACAACTCATATTTTCTATACTCTCATATCAAATGAACCTATTTAAGAAAGGATAGTTGCCGATGCTATCCTTTTTATTACAAACTATTAGGCAAAATCTGTTCTGAAGGTGATATCTCATGTTAATTAGTTCACTGCTGTTATCGCTGCTTAGTTGCTCAGTCACGTCCGACCCTTTACAATCCCATGGACTACAGCACACCAGGCTCCTCTGTCCATGGGATTTCCCAGGCAAAAATACTGGAGTGGGTTGCCGTCTCCTTCTCCAGGGGATCTTTCCAACTGAGGAATCAAACCTGCTGCTCCTGCATTGGCAGGCAGGTTCTTTACCACTGAACCACCAGGGAATCCAATTAGTTCATACGTAAATGAAAAAATAGGTCAAACTTATAATGTTGTCAGATTCCACACAAGCCATATTGTTTTTTCAATGTAAACAAAACACACATCGCACTTGGAAATGGACATGGTTTATCAATTACTTATGATCCTGAGAGGTGATTCCCAACTACAAGGCATAGATACCAATATCTAAATATAATGTGAGAAGAAATAAAAAGGATTAGCTGTAGTAAAAGGAAGTTCACTGAATTCCAATATAATAGCTTCTATTCTACTAAGTTAAATTTCAGTACAAAGCTGAGCTCCTTTGACTCTCTAGATGTATCTGTTCTCAAGCAGCCACATTTCCTTCTCTGGCACTTCTGCAAGCGAGCACTGGATGTCAGTGGAGATACACAGAGACATGAATCAAAAAAGATGCGTGTCTGACTCACTGCGAGGGCAAAGGCAGTAGGCATCTCTGCCAGACAGACCAACGCAAGGCACTCTAACGTCACATGAGCAAACGCATTCTGTAAGAACACTGGGATATTTGAGCCAGAAAAGAAACAAGGATCAACAAATCTGACCACCATACTGTGGATATGGGAAACATAAAGGGCAGGTCTACTCCTCAATCCAGCCAAGTCAAGGGCAGACTGGCCACAGATTAGAGCTGGCCACGTCACACTGCCAGGGTCACATCAGGTGTCGGAAGACTGCAAGGCAGGCAGAGGTTTCCTGAATAATCAATCTTTCATCTGGGATTAAACTGATTCACTGAGATGATGATTTCAATAAGAGAAAGAACAAGAAAAGCTAATGGTGTTACAATACTTTTGCAAAACAAACAAACTTGTCCAATGTTTGGAATTATCTAGGTTATTATACATAATATGAAAAATTTATGATAAACTCTAAATCATACTTAGTTGAGAGTTTTTGTTCAAATACATTACAAGCATATACTCCTTTATCAAACAAACTGAACCCATTCAAGACAGGTTAAGATATCACTATTTATGGAGTACTCATTTTACACAGAACATGTCACTATCTCTAGCTTTAGGAATTTTAATATACACAATATATCTCTCATTTCACAATAACTTCAAAAAGAGAGAGAGACGCCAAATTTTGTAGATACAGATTTAGAAGATGAGACAGACAAAACATAGTCTTGCCCATAAAAGTGGCTAAGGAGTCCTAATGATGCTAGTTACTGGCATTTTCTCCCAGTGACTTCATAAATAGTCTAAAGCAGGTGTGACAAATTTTAGCCTGCAAGTCAAATCTAGCCCAACACCTATTTCATACGACCTGTGATTTAAGAATGGTTCTTACACTTTCAAATATTTGCAGGAGGAAAATCGGAAGGATAAAACTTCACACTGCATAAAGTTGTAGGACATTCAAATTTCAGTGTCTGTAAGGTTTTATTAGCACACAGCCACACCCACCCAGGTTTTATCTATGGCTGACTTCCTGTTACAACAACGGGGCTGAGTAGTTGCGACAGACTGCGGGGCCACAAAACCTAAACATTTACTACCTGGCTGTTCAGAAGACTGACGGGCCTGCACTGGACCCCAAAACTTCAGAGGAGTGCCCTGCATAGAGCAAGAGCCCTGTCTTCGTGCATCTCAGTGTTTCAGCAGCTTTGCACTGGAAACACTTGTGGGTTCCTTTGGCTGATCTGGTCATAAGGGTTGGCTGGTAACATGCAAAGTGGAAAGTGGGATTACACTGATGCTGGTGGGAACAAAACATGCAAATATATTTACAAGTCAATAAGAGAAACAGCCTGACTTTAAAAAGTAAATAAATAGAAATGGGAAAGGGGCAAGAGAAATCAATTCCCAAGAGAAATACAAATAAATATTAAAAAATATGAAAAGATGTACACCCTCATTAACAAACAAGTTTATGTTTACATGACATGACTTTTTTCACCTGTAAATTTAGAATTGATTTAAAAGATTTTTAACAATTTTGTTGGATAATCCCACTTGATGAGACAGAAAATAAATACAATCTTCCGGAAAACTTTTTAAACATATCATTCAACATTTCAATGCATATCCTTTGATCCAGAAATCCCACTTCTAGGAAACTTTCGATAAATATGTTAGAATAACTACATAAAAATACATGGAGTGGTATCTGCTCTACAGCATGTTTTTAATAGAGAAAAACTGGAGGGAAAAAAAACTTAAATGCCCAAAAGCAGCAGCTTATCTAAACTATGATAACTTTATATAGTATATCCTTTTTAAAAAGATTGTTAGTAAATCTTCATATACTAACATGGAATGAAACAAAGATCCAATATGTCAATAAATATAAATATATATATACACAATACACATATTTGCACACACATTGGTGCATATATTTAAGGGGGATTAACTTTCACTTTCTACTGTATATTAATATGTCAATAACTGAATTCTTCAAACTTCTTTTCCTTTTATAATAAAATTATGGAACTGGATACTAATATAAATATTTCAGATAATAGTGTAAATTTATTGCTGCTTCCAGTTATATGTAGAGATTTTATAATACCAAATTTATTTATACACATGGATCACTACAGTAATGTTAAGCTGCATAATGTATTTTAGATTACTACCACCTTGGGTTAGGGCTTCCCTGATAGCTCATTTGGTAAAGAATGCACCTGCAATGCAGGAGACCCTGGTTCGATTCCTGGGTCAGGAAGATCTGCTGGAGAAGGGATAGGCTACCCACCCCAGTATTCTTGGGGCTTCCCTGTGGCTCAGCTGGTAAAGAATCTGCCCGCAATGTGGGAGACGTGGGTTTGATCCCTGGGTTGGGAAGATCCCCTGGAGAAGAGAAAGGCTACCCACTCCAGTATTCTGGCCAGGAGAATTCCATGGAGTCCATGGGGTCGCAAAGAGTCAGACATGACTGAGCAACTTTCACTTCACTTTCATTTTGGGTTAATTCAGTGTGGGATTTTAAACACTTTCATATAATCTGGGAAAGTACCATGGTATCCTTCGATGGGAAGTAAAAGGCTCTTCTATGAGTTACAGGAGTTCCAACTTTGACTTTCATTTCAATTGAAAGCAAATACTTCCTCATCTTTTCAATTATTATTTATATGGTACTGGTTACATGGACAGGAACTTTATACTGTTGAGTTTGATCCAAAAGACAATCCCTAAGGAGATGACAAATTCTTCGTTTATTTCCATTTGGCAGGCTTCTAATTTCTACTACTTTTCCTTACATATTTAACTCTCTCCTGATCATACTGCTGTGAACCAATTTATGTTTTCAACTGAGTACCTCACTTTGAGACAAACAGTTTCACAAGTCCATGAAAGTGGATTATCCCTCCTCACTTAGCAGTAAGAAACACCCAGGCCAAAAACTCCAAAATCTGACAAGCAATCCCACACTCATCTTGTCTCTGGCAGTCAGAAGAGAGAGGGGCTGGTTCTAAGCAGGGGGCTCTGGAACCAAATTGTGTGGGTTCGCAGAGGGCTTCAATTGCAGGACTTTGGGCAACCTGCTTAATGCCTGTGATTCCATTTTCTCATCTGTAAAATGGGACGGATCTCTAAGCTTGTTGTAAGAATTCAGTTCAGTTCAGTTGCTCAGTCATGTCCAACTCTTTGTGACCCCACGGACTGCAGCAGGCTAGGCTTCCCTGTCCTTCACCACCTCCGGGAGCTTGCTCAAACTCGTATTCGAGTCGGTGATGTCATCCAGCCGTCTCATCCTCTGTCGTCCCCTTCTCCTCCTGCCTTCAATCCTTCTCATCATCAGGGTCTTTTCCAATGAGTCAGTTCTTCACATCAGGTGGCCAGAGTATTGGAGCTTCACTTCAGCATCAGTCCTTGCAATTCAGCACTGATTTCCTTAAGACAGACCACATAATCACTTACAACAGTATAGCTAGTGTTTTCATTGGTTTTGACTAAATTCCCTTTGAGCTTGATGAGATTTTAAATGTTCTGTTTAGGAACCTGCCAAATCAGAATAACTTCTAGGACCTTTCATGGTATCTTCTTTGATTCACTCCTTTAGTGGGCTGTCCCCACAGGTATAGAGAGTACTCTGTTTTCAATTTCACTTAACAAGAAACTTACTAACATGAACCATTTGACAAGTGTTATTCAAAGCACTTGGCAAACATTCAAACATTTTTGTCCCCTTAATAACCCAATGAAGCAAATGCTATTGTTTATTTTCACTGTTATGAGGGGGCAATGGTTTTATAGAGAGCGTAACTAACTTGACCAAGGTCACAAGAAAAGCAAGTTGGGATGTAAGGAAATGAACCCAGGCACTCTGGCTCCTGAGCGGTGCCCCTGTCCCACCGCAGCCTCTCAGGAGCAGCATCAAGGGCAGAGCGCCCTTCCCCGGCAGGGACCAGCACTGCTGCGAACGAAGAGACCACTGGCCAACATGTACCGAAGCACACAGGCATAAAGCAGTCTGCTGGATGTTTCCTGCGGTCAAACATTTTGAAACCTACATTTAAGAGCAGATACTTCTGTAACTCTAGAAATGCCACCGTAAATAAGTTCCTCTTTTGAGGTTTCCCACTCTTTGGCATTTTGAAATTTGACCAAAAAGTGATTTCCAGTTCTCATATTATGAAATTAACTTGTACAGCATTGCCCTTGTTTAAACTTAAACTATCGCAAACCTGCATCTAAATAATGGACTTGGAGCCATCGGGATATTTATACTTAATTACATAGGTCTATTCCCTCTACTTAAATTTTTGTAAGTTTGTTTTCACCCTCTACTGAAGCAAACAAAAGGATATATGTTTTAATTATGTTCCATTACATTAATAAAACTCAAAATCTGTATTTCCAAGAAACAATTTATCTAAGTCAAACACCAATTTTTCTTTTTTTTTTAATTACTTATTTTAATTGGAGGCTAATTACTTTACAATATTGTAGTGGTTTTTGCCATACATTCACATGAATCAGCCACAGGTGTACATGTGTTCCCCATCCTGAACCCCCCTCCCACCTCCCTCCCCATCCCATCTCTCAGGGTCATCCCAGTGCACCAGCCCGGAGCACCCTGTCTCATGCATCGAACCTGGACTGGCGACCTATTTCACATGTGATAATATACATGTTTCAATGCTATTCTCTCAAATCATCCCACCCTCGCCTTCTCCCACAGAATCCAAAAGTCTGTTCTTTACATCTGTGTCTCTTCTGCTGTCTCGCATATAGGGTCATCGCTACCATCTTTCTAAATTCCATATATATTGCATTAATATACTGTATTGATGTTTTTCTTTCTGACTTACTTCACTCTGCATAATAGGCTCCAGTTTCATCCACATCATAAGAACCGATTCAAATGCATTCTTTTTAACACCTGAGTAATATTCCATCGTGTATATGGACCACAGCTTCCTTCTCCACCCGTCTGCCAAAACACCAATTTTTCAACTGTGCCACCACGATGGTGGTTCCAACCCAAATCATTAGGCATCCTATTCTCTCAGAAAAATGTCCAGTGGGATACTGAATTCTCAGAATTCACCGAAAATGCTCCATCAAGCCCACACAACAGTCTAGTCCAATCCTGTGGTAAAACTCACAGCAAGAAATATGAAGTGAAACTTACCATGGAGAACGCCACATTACCTCATAAGATCTGATTTCCTCCTCCACTTTATCTGGTGAGGAAACATTTCTTCATAGACAACTACTTTCTCTTTACAAAAGCAGCAATTACATCCTTTCAGAAAGTTTACAGAACTCGGCTCAAGGTTGATGAAATTCCTGAAATCTTTAGCACTTTGCAAAGTCACAAATACAGGAAGAGAGTTCCAAAAATGGCCTTCTCATAAGTAAAATAGTGTATGTCCGTTTAAATCTGCAGTTCGTTCACCAGGGCAGTGAGTAGCTAACCTTTTTATCATGCTTCACATGTAGTCAGCACTATTCTAGGCACTCATCTCAGTCTCTAAACACTGAAGCATGCGGTATTATTAAACCCATTGTACAGACGGAGAAAATGAGGCACGAAGCTACTAACTAATTTGTCTATTATCTACCACCCAGTAATTGGTTAATCTGAAATTCTAACCCCCAAAATCTGGGTCTAATAGGCCTTACCTCTTAGAAAATATATCACTTCATCTCTCAAAGGTTGAAAGACCAAACAAAAGACTGAGATAAATGTCTATAGATATCATCAGGTCATCCCAACGAACACAGATTTCTGAAAAAAGCAGTCTACAAGGGTGCAGATGATGCTGTCTGATTTTAGAGTCAACACTTACTCTCCTATAATTTAAGGCTATCTTCTTCACATTTCTCCCTCCTGTTATTTTAAGGCATTAAAAATTTCATTGAACATGTAGAGAAGATAAACTGCAGGAAAGTTATTATACAAGAAAAATATAAAAATGACTGCAACTGAACTGATTTATTCAAAGCATAGTACATTAACAGTACATAAGTTTAAAATAAAGAGGTTCCTTATTAGAGAACCCCTCAAAGGATTACATGTGAAGAGGTTCTAATGGATGTCCCCGCACACGTGAAAATGAGGAAGGAAACTCAGTATAAGAAAGCAGAACAGCATTTGCTTCATACGCCTTTCATGGGCTGAACGAACGACTGCCTCGATCGATCGGAAGACAATGAGCTGAGTTTCCTTCCAAAGAGAGGTGAATTTCAATTGTTATTATGAGTGGCTTGCTTATAAACGATAGAATATGTTCAAGAGGGAAAAATGCTTTAAGTTTAACATTCTATAAACCATAGACTAGAAGCACAGGAAATGACACGATGTAAGCAATCCAGCATGAATACTTTTACCTCTTAGGCAGTTTTATTTTACTGCCATGTTAAGTAAAAGTAGAACCTGGGAACGGGGTAGAATCTGTTATTTGAATTTCATAAGGGTATGAAAGCAATGGGACTGTTAAATAAGTACCAAAACTGTACTATGGGCTTTAAAAATGCTAGCCAGAAGCAACATGTGCTTTCTCAACTGAGTTATTAAATGTGATGAATAAATTTAAGGTGTAAAAACGCTGCAAACCTAACATCTATCTTTTAAAGAAGGAGCATTTTGAAATCATGACATGCTTCTTGTCTTACTCTGTGTGTGTGTTTTTTGACAGCTGACACTGGAAACCATGAACGTGACAGTGGTGAAGGACTCCAACGTGTCTGAGCGGTGCCCCAGAGACCTGAAGACCGCACAGCTGGTGTTCCCGGCCGTCTACACCGTTGTTTTCTTCACGGGTATCCTGCTGAACACTTTGGCCCTGTGGGTGTTCGTCCACATTCCCAGCTCCTCCACCTTCGTTGTATACCTCAAGAACACTCTGGTGGCTGACTTGATAATGACGCTCACGCTTCCATTTAAAATCCTCTCCGATGCGCGGCTCGGACCCTGGCAGCTCAGAGCCTTCGTGTGTCGTTTTTCTGCCGTTATCTTTTATGATACCATGTACGTGGGCATCACACTGCTGGGGCTCATAGCCTTTGACAGGTTCCTCAAGATCATCAGACCTTTCGGAAAATTCTTCGTACAAAAACCTGCTTTTGCCAAAGGGGTCTCAACCTTCATCTGGCTCTTTCTGTTCCTCCTCTCGCTGCCAAACATGATCTTGAGCAACAAGGAAGCAACACCATCTTCTGTGAAAAAGTGTGCCTCCTTAAAGGGTCCTCTGGGGCTGAAATGGCATGAAGCAGTGAATTACATTTCCCAGTTCATCTTCTGGACTGTTTTTGTCCTAATGCTTCTCTTCTATACAGTCATTGCAAAAAAGGTGTATGATTCTTACAGGAAGTCCAAGAGTAAGGACAGCAAGAACAACAAAAGGCTAGGAGGTAAAGTGTTTGTTGTCGTGGCTGTCTTCTTTCTGTGTTTCGCCCCGTTCCACTTCTCCAGAATCCCATATACTCACAGTCAAACCAACAGTAAGACTGACTGTCAACTGCAAAATCAACTGTTCCTAGCTAAGGAAACAACTCTCTTTCTGGCAGCAACTAACATTTGCATGGATCCCTTAATATATATATTCTTATGTAAAAGATTCACGGAGAGGATACCGTGCATGAAAGGGAGACAGACTGCAGCATTCACTCAGGAAAATCAGACGAGTCAGTCGGACAATATAACCCTAGGCTGATAACTCTATCATGGTTAACTATTTATTGATGAGACTTCAAATGACAATTTACTTG
The DNA here is from genome assembly GCF_910594005.1 of Cervus elaphus. Classification (NCBI taxonomy): domain Eukaryota; kingdom Metazoa; phylum Chordata; class Mammalia; order Artiodactyla; family Cervidae; genus Cervus; species Cervus elaphus. The sequence goes on along the minus strand of NC_057833.1, from coordinate 5,295,096 downwards.
GAAATCAAACCTAGGCGATGAAAAAAAAATGGATTAGAACAAAAGTTTTGTTACTTTTTACTATCCTGGTTTATAGAAAGGATCATGTCAACTTTAATTCCACTGCAATCTATCCGTAGCAGAATAAAGCCTTAGTAGGAGGAAGCACAATAGGAAGCAAATGGTGGCCACCAGAGGTCACCTTTTCAAGAGCATTCACTTCCACTTTGGAAAAGGTGTATTTATGGGGAAATGTATGTTTCTAAAAACACGTATTCTTTTAAGTATAAAAAAATATATTCCTTCACTCTAAATGCCTCTTCACATTCTTTTGCACATGTAATTCAAACAACACTACTGCTTTTCTATCCCACTTGCCCATTTAAAAAACCAACAAGAAAAACAACCTGCAAGTCCTTTGGTGAAAACTGAAGCTGGAGGTTGAAACGGATGCTAGATGGAAAGCATCTGGGGAGTAGGTCAGAACGCCCTTTGACACCAGATGAAGGTGACTCTCCTTACAATTACAAACGGCCTCGTCCCCAGCATCCCTCTGCACCATAGGATGCACAAGCAGCATCATTAAGTCATATAAAATACAGTAATACAGCCTAAGTGTGTACAATTCAGGAGCAAGAACACTGTATTCTTATTCTCTGGAATCTTCCCTCTGCCCAGCAGATACTCTAACGGCGGCTCAATATTCCACCTGTTCAGCAAAGCCTTCCAGCACCTCCATGCTCTTTCCTCACACCTCTGGTTAAAACAACTACTTCTCCCACATCTGGGCAGAATCTCAATGCAGATTTCCTACAGTTAGCGGTATTCCTGAATGCACCCTCTAATCATGGTCAGGATTCTTTAAGAAAGGCAACATGTTTTAAAGACAGAAAATATGTCATGTTTTCTTGGTATCACCCATGATACTTTCAACAGATAATAAATTACTGATATTTTAAATATAATGTGTCATTATGCCATTTCTTGGTATGTTTATAGATAGAAATGTTGACCCACAATCAGTAATATCCATACTGGGAAATTTTTAGAGGATGATGACCTACTTGTACTTATATATCTCTGCATTTTCCCGAATACCTTTGTGGTTAAAAAAAAAAAAAACTCAAAGTATGTTCATCTGCAATAGTGGGTGCTGATTTGTGCCTTCTAGATAAAATGTACAAAGGAGTACTCATGCTCTGCCAGTAGCTCCAACACAACCATCAGAATGTGAAGCCCCCGTCTTCTTCCATGGCCCCGAGACCCTAGAACGTGCCCGACCTTTCTAGCCTTTTCTCCTAACTTCTTCCATCCCTGGAACTCTCTTATATATGTTTATAACTATCAGAAAATGCCATGTTCCTATTTTACCCCTGTGTCAATGAACTTGTAAATTTCCCTCTGACTCACCAAGAAAACGTTTACCCACCCATGGAACTCTAAGTTGCCATCACTCAGTCCATGAAATCTCATCTGGCTCACCTCCCAGCATCACCCCAAACCCGATCACGCCCTCATCTGTATGTTGTCATACCTCAAATATTGTAATGATCACACTGCTTTGTAATTACTGATTCACAGATGTATCTACTCTTTTAGTAACCTATGTGCACTTTTGAGGGCAGAGAATGTGGCCCATTGTGCAAGCAATAAATATTTGATGAAATATACCACACCAAACTACCTTTATTTTTATATACCAGAAAAGCAAAAGGGAAGCCAATTCTCACTGATGTTTTACTTTTCAAAACATAACATAAATTCCTTAAAAGCTCAAGTTCTTTTTAGTTGGTCTCCTATGCATGTACACAGAAGCCTGGGAAGTGGGGGCGTTCTTGGGTTCACTAGTGAATGACCAGGAAGGAAGGAGGATTACTGAACAGTACATGTATAGCTTGGGGGCTAATGTCTATCATCATTTCAGTTTTAGAGCCACTGACAAAATGCTTAAGCTATGCACTGTTGGTTTTGGTTAAACAAAATTTGTAACTGTAGCATATCACAATCAGCAAAACTCTTAGAAAGTACTTTGAGTGCCTGATTTTTATTTGCAAAAAGAATTAAGTCATAATGACTATTAAGAGATGCCACTAAATCCATGTTACCTTTACTGAGTACATTATGCGATCATGAGCAGACTCTAATAATGTATTATAAATAACTGCATTGAAGCCACCCATCCAACTAGGCCTGGTGATATAACCCATGTATATTTTACATTTAAATAGTTTCAGTATACACTGAATGGATATAGACAAGAAATATATTTTAGAAATACCTTTCAAGATAAAATTTCAGTAACAAATCTGTCCTCCAGAGAGATATTTATTTTATATCCATTATAGTAATATTACAGTTAAAAGCAGAGTACCTGAGGTATAGAACGAAATAATCTACTAAGAACTTAGAGAAGAGTAATCTTAAAATCACATTCACAAAATGAAAAGCAACTACCTGAGAAGAACTTCCCATCTAGCGATCACAAGTACTAAAATCTAGAAGACTCACAGCATGGGGCCCTAGACCCATAGTCATTAGTGACATAGAAGACAGGTCGGGGGGAAATAGGAGCTTTGGTAAACTCCGTAAGCTCACAGCACAATTAAGGGCTTTCGTAAAAATCTAAAACGTAAATATTTATACTGAATAAGGCCTTCCAAATACCCCTGATGCAGGGGAAGTAGGAGAGGGTATTGCCCCTACACAGAATTATTCTTTGGAAACCAAGAGAGAGCACTGTAAGGGGGGAAGGGAGAGACACAGAAGCGGCGTGAATTCCCAGCTCACAGGAGGTAGCTGGCTGATAAAGTGATGGTGACATCAGAATATAGATAACTGTCCAATTCAATCCTGTTAATCTCACCACTTCATACATTCCAGGCTCATTTAAATGCAGCTTGTTCCGTGACTTTCTAAGGTCTCCTTTCTAAAACTCTCTCACCATCACCCTGGATAATCTGTATTCCTCCAGTAAGTGAACAGATCAAAGTTCACACCCACACAGATGTCACCAGAACAAAACCTCCAAGCAAAGGAACCCACACCCAGCTGTGTGTGGAACAGCTTAGGAAGCACAGGTTGAAAAGCAGCCCTACTGAGGAAAAGCGTGAAATTTACACATCATTTGAAGTGGCTAAAAACAAAACACAACATTTTAAATTTTACATGGAAACCAAACATAGGTAATATGAATATAGTCCATGTGTGAAATCAGTAGTCAAACTCTAACAGGTACCAGAACCAGCTCTAAGAGTAGATCACTGGCCTGCCCCCAGAGTTTCTGATTCACTAGGTCTGGGCTGAAAACTCGGACGAAGTTTCCAGGAGAGGAGATGAGGATGCTATCCATCTGGGACACGTGTTAAGAACCATAAAGCACAGTACTCCTGGACATGAATGCCCAGTGGCGGGATCTGTCACCAGGAGACAAACACAGCTGTTATTAAGGGAGCAGGACACACACAAGGTGACAGGCAGCGACATGAACTATGGCTACCTGGAAAGTTCGTGTCTCACCTGGGGAGGGGGCGGAGGGGGGCATCTACTACTCAAGGCCAACTGTTGGCACAGGAGGGAATTTGGGCCCAGAGTTGCTAGCTGGTAGCCACAGCAATAATAAAATCAGCACCAGCAACAACAGAAACAACACACATTATCTACTATTTACGATGGACCAGGGAAGCGAGTCCAGATCTTCAAGTACACTGTTCCAATTAATAATCCCAGGAAGCCTGTCAAGTACTATGTGTGCATGCTCAGTCACGTCCCACTCTGCAATCCCAGGGACTGTAGCCCACCAGGCTCCTCTGTCCATGAGATTTCCCAGGCAAGAATGCTGGAGTGGGTTGCCATTTCCTCCTCCAGGGGATCTTCCCGACCCAGGGATCGAACCTGCATCTCCTGCACTGCCCGTGGATTCTTCACCACTGAGCCACCTGGGAAGACCTGTCAAGGCCTATAGTTATTTCCAATTTAGATATAAAGACGCTGAGAAACAGGGAAGTTAAGCAACTTGCATGGGGTCAAACAGCTTGTAAGTAACAAGGATAAGAGTCATTCAGACAATGGTTTCTGAGCTTAACCATCTATTCTTAACAACTACCTACCATAGATCTTCTAATGTTCTCAAGAGAAACCTTAAATCCAGTCTCTTCTGCCCTATTACTTGTTATTTTCAAAACTTCCATAGTCACTCCCACACTCCCCAGCCCCACAAAAACAACACATCCATGTGTAGGCCCAGCAGCCCACAGACAGCCGGCTAATTATCCTTGACCTCGAAGCTAACAGGCAGCTCCCAGGACCTCACCTTCCTTTACTATGTGTGTGGCACATCGCGATGAATGACCTTACAAGGGTCATGGCCTTTCTCACTCTGTCCCAGGAGATGGCCACTACCAGGCCCCCTGAAGGGGACAAACCGAGAAAGGAAACTGAGGCACGGAGTGAAGAGCTCCCTTGTGCTGGAGCCCCTGACCCCAGCCCAGAGCAGGGCTGGAGCTGGACAGACGCCCAGCGGGGGCCTCCAGGCCACGCCTGACAGACACAGCAAGCCACACTCCGCCAGGGGTGACCTCAAGCCCCCGCTCTGACAGTGATACGGAGGGGGCTCCCAAAGAGAGAGCTCTCAACACAAAAGCATCTCAACAACCTCAGCGGTATGACAGTTCCACCACGAGTCCGCAGAGACCTGTGCGGCCCCTCCAGCTCTTAAGAGGGGTAACCTCACCAAGCATAGGATGGCTGATTCATTGAGCCAACCCTCCATCGTGTGCTCCATGCAGGGCCCCTGGCCTCTCTGGAGGCTGCACACAGACCACCATGAAGAAAAATGTGGTTCGTGGAATATGCTGAGTCACTCCGTCATGCCCGACTCTTTGCAACCTTTTGGGCAGTAGCCTGCCAGCTTTCTTTGTCCTTAAGATTTTTCAAGCAGGAGTACTGGAGCGGATTGCCATTTCCTTCTCCAGGGGATTTTCCCCACCCAGGGATCGCAACCAAGTCTTCTGTGTTTTGGGCACTGGAGTGCATTCTTCACCTATTGAGCCATCGGCTCCCAGGATAAGAGACAGAATTAGCTCACCAAAGCAGCTCAGAGAAAAAGGCAGCTAATGCCGGATGGAGAAACTGAGGAAAGGCTCGGAGGAGGGGGAAGTGTGAACTGGGCCCTGATGAAGAACTAGAGCCTTTGAAAGGGTGCCCTGCAGCAGTCAGAGCCTTTCGGAGGACGGCGCGGGAGGCTGGGCCCTGAGCTGGGGTCCAGAGAGAGGGGCCACAGGGCCCGGGGGAGTGGGGGTGTCCCGGCTGCTGAAGCACGCGTGGGGTGGGGACGAGCCTGAGAAGTGAGCGTGGGCCCCGCGGCACAGCACTCGGGGACTGTCTGGAGTTCTCTGTGAGCCGCTGCCGGTGGCTGAAGTGAAGACTATGTTCTCTACGCTGTGCTTTAGAAAATCAATTTGTCAGCAAGACGGTGATTCTGGATTAATAGAGCCACTGAGGCCAGGAGATCAATTAAAGAAGTCTTTCATCTATACAGTGTTAACAGCCAAGTGGAAAGAAATCTGATATGGATCTCAGAGCCATTTTCAGAGAGAGAGAGAGGTTTTGAGTCCAACATCACAGGAGAGAAGGGGTTTCTATATAAAACGTATGTGATGAATATGCAAAATGTATTCTCAATGGGGTCCATAGTACCCCCTGGGCCCCGTCCCAATCAAGAATCACTGCCCTGAGGAACATCAGCTTGGGCGATGTGCTGTGCCGTGATGGCGTGTTGAGTATGAAGTACCAGTGAGAGAGCTGAGTCAAGGAGTCTACGGAGTGGGGGCAAAATACGGATCCCGGCTCTCAAGACACAGCCAGATCAGAAGCTGTGGGAATCATCTTTCCCAAGAAAGGGGGAAAATAAGGAACGAGCTATGCGCCTCAGAGGCCACGCTACCCGAGTCTCACGGACAGAAGAGACAAAAAAAGAGGAACGGTGCCCGGGACTGGATCGATGAACGACAGGGAGCAACAAGACGTTCCCTGGGAAACAAGGAACAAGAGAGATGCAAGGAGAAGTGATGGCCCACAGAATCACACACTCTGGGAGGTCGAGTGTGATGAATGGACAACTGTGACGTCAGTGGTCACCCGAAGGAGGAGGTGGGAGGAGCCCCAGTTTGTAATGGGAAGGGAGGGACGACAAGCTACTCTCGCCATGAAGGACCAGTCAGTTGACAAGAATTGCAAGGAGGAAGTAAGGACAGCTGTTACACTAGCTCAGCTTTTTCCACGCGTTCCCAAGAGGAGCCGGAGGCGCTCCTTCCCATGTGTCTCATGCAGTGCAGAGTAAAGATGCTCCTCCCGAAACAGGCAACGGGGCAGGGGCAAAAGTCACAGGATGGATGGAACCACACGACCAGGAAAACCAGCTGTGGTCACAGAACGGGCGTGCCAATGTTTCAAGCCCACGTGCCCTGGGTTTCTGAAGCCCAGCCCACACCCACTCTAGCATAAAGTGCTTGCAGGGAGAAAGGGATTGAGGATCGCCATGAAGCGAGAGGCATGTGAGCTGAGAACACGGGGAGGAGTGCTCAAAGAGAAAGGAAAACTGAAGGAGAAAGGAACTGAACTTGAGACTCACAGTAGGCAACTTGTGCTCAGCCACATCCGGCTCTTTTTGACCCTATGGACAGAAGCCCACCAGGCTTCTCTGTCCATGGGACTCTCCAGGCACAAATACTGGAGTGGGTTGCCATCTCCTCCTCCAAGGGATCTTCCCAACCCGGGGATCGAACTCACCATCTCCTGCATTGACAGGCAGATTCTTTACCACTGAGCCACCTGGTAAGCCCCATGGTAGGTAAACCAATGATTTAAAAAACTCAGAGCTTCACTCAGCATGTGAATATTCACCTCTTCTGTAATAAAACTTAACTGACAAATGTAACATTCTAAGGCATCAGTTCAGTTCAGTGTCCAACTCTTTGTGACACCATGGACAGCAGTACGCCAGGCCTCCCTGTCCATCACCAGCTCCCGGAGTTTACTCAAACTCATGTCCATTGAGTCCGTGATGCCATCCAGCCATCTCATCCTCTGTCGTCACCTTCTCCTCCTGCCCTCAATCTTTCCCAGCATCAGGGTCTTTTCCAATGAGTCAGCTGTTCGCATCAGGTAGACAAAGTATTGGACTTTCAGCTTCAGCATCAGTCCTTCCAATGAACACCCAGGACTGATCTCCTTTAGGATGGACTGGTTGGATCTCCTTGCAGTTCAAGGGACTCTCAAGAGTCTTCTCCAACACCACAGTTCAAAAGCATCAATTCTTCGGCACTCAGCTTTCTTCACAGTCCAACTCTCACATCCATACATGACCACTGGAAAAACCGTAGCCTTGACCAGACGGACCTTTGTTGGCAAAGTAATGTCTCTGCTTTTTAATATGCTGCCTAGGTTGGTCATAACTTTCCTTCCAAGGAGTAAGCATCTTTTAATTTCATGGCTGCATTCACCATCTGCAGTGATTTTGGAGCCTAGAAAAATAAAGTCAGCCACTGTTTCCACTGTTCCCCCATCTATTTGCCATGAACTGATGGGACCAGATGCCATGATCTTAGTTTTCTGAATGTTGAGCTTTAAGCCAACTTTTTCACTCTCATCTTTCACTTTCATCAAGAGTCTCTTTAATTCTTCTTCACTTTCTGCCATAAGGGTGGTGTCATCTGCATATCTGAGGTTACTGATATTTCTCCTGGCAATCTTGATACCAGCATATGCTTCTTCCAGCACAGCATTTCTCATGATGTACTTTGCACTTTGTATATAAGTTAAATAAGCAGAGTGACAATATACAGCCTTGACGTACTCCTTTTCCTATCTGGAACCAGTCTGTTGTTCCATGTCCAGTTCTAACTGTTGCTTCCTGACCTGCATACAGGTTTCTCAAGAGGCAGGTCAGGTGGTCTGGTATTCCCATCTCTTTCAGAATTTTCCACAGTTTATTGTGATCCACACAGTCAAAGGCTTTGGCATAGTCAATAAAGCAGAAATAGATGTTTTTCCTGGAACTCTCTTGTTTTTTTCGATGATTCAGTGGATGTTGGCAATTTGATCTCTGGTTCCTCTGCCTTTTCTAAAACTGCCTTGAACATCTGGAAGTTCACGGTTCACAAATTGCTAAAGCCTTGCTTTGAGAATTTTGAGCATTACTTTACTGGTGTGTGAGATGAATGCAATTGTGCAGTAGTTTGAGCATTCTTTGGCATTGCCTTTCTTCGGGATTGGAATGAAAGCTGACCTTTTCCAGTCCTGTGGCCACTGCTGAGTTTTCCAAATTTGCTGGCATATTGAGTGCAACACTTTCACAGCATCATCTTTTAGGATTTGAAATAGCTCAACTGGAATTCCATCACCTCCACTAGCTTTGTTCATAGTGATGCTTTCTAAGGCCCACCTGGCTTCACATTCCAGGATGTCTGGCTCTAGGTGAGTGATGACACCATCATGATCATCTGGGTCGTGAAGATCTTTTTTGTACAGTTCTTCTGGGTATTCTTGCCACCTCTTCTTAAGAAGCAAATTTGGCCTTGGAGTACAGAACGAAGCAGGGCAAAGGCTAATAGAGTTTTGCCAAGAGAATGCACTGGTCATAGCAAACACCCTCTTCCAACAACATAAGAGAAGACTCTACACATGGACATCCCCAGATGGCCAACACCAAAATCAGATTGATTTTATTCTTTGTAGCCAAAGATGGAGAAGCTCTATACAGTCAACAAAAACAAGACCGGGAGCTGAGTGTGGCTCAGATCATGAACTCCTAATTGCCAAATTCAGACTTAAATTGAATAAAGTGAGGGAAACCACTAGACCATTCAGGTATGACCTAAATCAAATCCTTTATGATTATACAGTGGAAATGAGAAATAGATTTAAGGGACTAGATCTGATAGAGTGCCTGATGAACTATGGACGGAGGTTCCTGACATTGTATAGGAGACAGGGATCAAGAGCATCCCCAAGAAAAGGAAAAGCAAAAAAGCAAAATGGCTGTCTGAGGAGGCCTTACAAATAGCTGTGAAAAGAAGAGAAGAGAAAAGGAAAGATATTCCCATTTGAATGCAGAGTTCCAAAGAATAGCAAGGAGAGATAAGAAAGCCTTCCTCAGTGATCAATGCAGAGAAATAGAGGAAAACAGTAGAATGGGAAAGACTAGAGATCTCTTCAAGAAAATTAGAGATACCAAGGGAACATTTCAGGCAAAGAAGGGCTCAATAAAGGACAGAAATTCTAAGGCATGGCAATAGAACATTCAACTTTATTTTTTATTCACCTTAAACATTATATGCCTGTATGTGATCATACTTAGTGGTATTCACTTAAAGAGTTTTATCTAATACATATCTGAATAGTTTCATAGTTATAAAAAATACTAGCTTTGTGCATTAAATTTATATCATATTACTCTATGATTTTCATGTTTTTTATTCTATTTAGCTCTATCACTGAAATGTCCCATAGCGAAGGATGCCTGAACTCATGAGCGAAGCATTAATGCCATAACCCTGCGAAGACCACTCCTCTTCTTAACCCACAGAGCCTGACCTCAGCTTTTACACCTTCCCACAGTATCCCAATCTGGAATAAGCTAGTCCTGATTTCCTCCTTTTCAGAAGAGAGAGCGATCAAGAAAGAATATAAAAAGTATTTCAAGCAATCACCATGTCATCACTAAAGGAAAACTAAGCGCTTTCTAAGGGCAACCAAAACATTATTAACTGACGTTGACTTTCTAGCTGGAATTTATAACCATTCCAACTTTACATTCAGAGAAATTACTGCTATTCATATTCATTTATGTACTCTTGCTCTGCCCTCTGATCAAAAACAAAAGCAAGACAAAACAAACAAAAAATGATACTGTTCACTAAGCACCAACCAAGTTTCAAACACTGTAGGAATTACCCCACAGATTATCCCATTTACACTTTACACTCTTCTTTCAGAAGAAGAAACTGAAGCTCAGATGTAATAATGACTTGCCCCAAGTAAGAGAGCTCCTAAGTGGACAGGCTGACGTTCACGACGGAATCTCAGGACCCCCAGTTACAGGACTCTCATCAGTACTGATAGCATCCCTCACAACCAAGACTGCCAAAATGAGGAGCTGGATCAAACAGCAGAACACAGAAGAAAGCGTCAATGTGAGGGCAGGAGTCAGATGCAGGCGTATCTCCAGATTTGTCTCCACACCATCCCTTCCCTTTAATTGACCATTACACATGAAGTTCTCATACCAGGAAAAGGTAAGCAGCTTCATTTAAAGCAGACCTAATAGATACAAATCATCTCAAATGACAGATTAAACACAGTAATTCAAACATAGGGACCTAAAGATACCAATCTCAGTGCGGACAACATTAAAGGGTTTGTAATGATTATACTCAGCACAAATCCCAGTTACTGACTACATGGTAAGCCACAATTACAGTGACTTTTGTACACAGAGATGGGACAGGAAGATCTGGTGATTTTACTACGATCCTTGTTGTATGTTCTGACTACACGTGAAAGACATATCATATGAACTATGTTTCAATTAGACCCCTGCTCATCTTTGTTTAGTAATAATGGGATCGAGTACTGGGAAGGATTTGGAGGCCCTTTATGTGTATGCTTTCCTTTAAGAAGAAATGGATGCATCAAAGATTATAGAGACAGAGAAAATTAGACAACAAGTTCTGTGCCTACCAACACTGGAGACGGGAACATTATGCCTGGGGCCAGGCCAATGCAGAGAAGTCACATAAAGGGAGCAGAGAGGAAGCAACCTATGCAAGGGAGAGGTGACTACAAGACCAGGACAAGCCTTGGCAATACACTGCAGATGGCTCAGGGTCAACCTCTGGGTCAGGAAGATCCCTGGAGAAGGGAATGGCCACCCGCTGCGGTGTTCCTGCCTGGATTTTCCACGGACAGAGGAGCCTGGCGGGCTACAGTCCACGGGGTCGCAAACAGTCAGACACTCAGTGACTTCCACTTCACTCATACTAGAAAGTGAGGAAGCAGGAGTAGGGTAAAGAGTTTACTCCAGGATTTAGGAAGACTTATCAACACCACTACCTATTTTCATTCCTCTAAAGGTACTAGAAACAGTCTCTCCTTGAGTCCTTCTGTCTCTTTAAGAACATATTTTGAAAGATGACACAGATTCTTTTCTAAAGTTCACTGAATGAATCCTAGTTTTGCAGAACAATGAAGCCAAGAAAATTTGAATCAACTGTCCAATATCCCAAAGCAAAAGTGATTTTGGAGTCATGAACCAGGTCTTTGTCCAAAACAAGAGTTATAGATATTCATATTTTATTTCAAGCTTTTAAACGCCAATGTAGATTTCAGATTAATATGTCCAAAAGGCCTCAGAAACATTTAAAAGTATTTCCATTTAAGTGTCCCATGGGCTGGACCTAGCAAATACAGAGCAAACCAATCTTTAAAAGCCAAGGAAATTAAGGAAAAAAACAAAGAAAGCAGATTGTTCTAAAGAACAAAAGAATAAACCAGTAAAAAAAAATAAATAAAAATGAATGCAATGTAAAACTCATTAGTTTCACATCAAAAAATTATTAAGAATGTTACTGGGAAATAGAAAAATTCAGACTAAACATTTGAATTTATTATTGCTTCAGAAGTAATCACTTGATTGATAATAGTGGCGTGATTAGTAGGAAAATACCCTAGTTCTTAGGAAATACATGCTGAAGCAGTGAGGGCTGGGGACACTGGTCACAATGACTTCAACTTCAAATAGGTCTCCCTCAAAAACGTGTTGAAGGAGAGGGAAAGGGGAGGATGTGAAAACTACCAGTATGAAAGTATAAAATTTGGCTGAACTATAATTTCAACTTACCTGTAAGTGTAACATATCTAAAAGTAATATTATTATAGAAAAAAATGAAACAAAATTTTTTTTAAAAAACACTGTAGTGGTAGAGAAACACAAGCATATCCTAGGACGTCCGTGGTCCTGGATTCAAAATAAATTTGAGGTTTCCAATAGCTGAAGAAAATTATTAAAAGAGCTTCTCTGCATTTAATAGGATCTTCCAATGAAGCAGCAAGATAATTATGGTTATAAAGTCTCCTGTGGCTTTTATGAAATGTGAGACTTGCTATAAAAATCAGCAGAAAAAAATTATGCCGGTTAACCTTTCAGTGATTTGAATAATAATAAAGTTAAGGGATATTTCTTAGCTGCTCTTTTCATCAAAGCATTACACTTTTTTTTTCTGACTAAACCTGTACTACTTCCCTTTCTGAATGTTAAGTAAGTATGACCAGCTTTTACAAGTCCCAACTTGAGATACGCATAATGGGCTTTAAGATGAATGCATAAAGGCTACCTCATGTTAACTTTTTCACTACTAAACCTACTTTGCATCACCAGTGAAAGAAGCTTTTAAATACACAATCCCACTGTTATATGACTAGCTGTTTAGTCACTAAGCTATGCCTGACTCTTCGCGAGCCCTTGGACTGTAGCCCGCCAGACCCCTCTGTCCATGGGATTCTCCAGGCAAGAATACTGGAGTCGGTAGCTGGAGCTGGTGTCAGTCCAGTAGGTGGTCCTCTTTTTCTCCTCCTGAGGGTGGCCTGGGCATGGCCTAATCTTTTCCAGACCTTAGCCACATACTTGGGCTTCCATGGTGGTTCAGTGGTAAAGAATCCACCCGCCAATGCCGGAGATGCAGGTTTGATCCCTGGGTTGGGAAGATCCCCTGGAGAAGGAAATGGCAACCTACTACAGAATTCTGGCCTGGGAAATCCCATGCACAGAGGAGCCTGGTGGGCTACGGTCACAAGAGTTAGACATGGCTTAGTGACCAAACCACCACCAGACAAAAAGATCCTCATTTATAGCACATGAAACTGTATCAGTAACCTGTGATAAACCATCATGGAAGAGAATTTGAAAAAATAATGTATGTACGGGTATAGCTGAGTCACTCAGCTGTTCAGCAGAGACTGGCACAGTATCATAAATCAACTGTACCCCAATAAAAAAATGAGGCAGATAACAGAACTGCCTTTATTCCCCCACAGAAGCTTGTGAAACGTTTGTCCATACACGCCCCCTCACATGAATTCCTACCCACCACTGGAACTGAAGGATGATAATCCTCAGACTTTGCAGAGAAGGTCTTTGCCCAACATACTTTTAAGGAGACTACATGGGGTATGCTCCCTTGAATGGATGCTTTTAAGACTGGCAGTTGGTTATTCTGGCAGTGAGGTTTCCCATTTGAGCAGCCCATCAGTTACTATTTGGGGGTCACAGTGACAAACCGCAAGAAGTTCAACTCACGAAAAACAAAGTCTCTCCAACTCAGGCCTGCATGGCATAACTTTCCCCCTCAGGATGCAGGGAAATGGCTTCAGCGATAAAGGGCAATCCCTGGAGAAGTACCGAAGGACAATCAGCAGAGTCCAACCTGAATGAAGTATGGCTGGTAAGTCTGATAAGTTCTTGTAAGACTGAACCACTATTAAGTTGGGTAATTTTTGTTCAGAGGCTTTCCCTAGGGCTAGCTACTCATCCACAACATACTTAGTCCACCCTGAACAGAATGGAATGGAAAACCATTAAATTTTAGTTGTCTGTTTTTGTTTGTTTAGAAAAAGGCAATAGAAGAAACAACTACTCAACTCTTGGTCTTTACATTGAATACACTGAAAAAAAAAATGAGTACATATACATTATCTCCTTAAGGCATAAGTAAATTACTAACTAAATACTTATTACTGATTTAACTAACTTCAAAAAATGTTCCACCTTCATTATTTTATCTTTCTCTTCGTTCATGAAAATAACAAGTTTTTATTATATTTGATAAATTTTTTATCTTTTAACTTCTTTGTTTGAATGTCGCATTCAAGAAAACACTGGAGTCTTCGGGACATTTTTTGGAAGCTCTAAAATTAATTACAAATAGGAAAAAGTGATTTGATTACATAACTTTATCACTGTGGGAAGATCTTTTAAAAGAGTAAAAAGTTGTCTTGTAGAATTCAAGAGATTAGGAAAACTGGAAACCTAAGTAATTTTATTTTAAATGTTCTGAACGTTTAGATTTATGTATAGGTGAAAACAAGTATATAGATTTCAACAGATTCTCAAAAGCAACTCCACAGGTTTCCCAAGTTATCAATCACCAGTATCGACATATTTAATTCTGTTCTTAAATGTGTAGAATACTATCCTGAAACATCTTTTATTAGAGATATTCTGATGCGCTTTAACTCCAAATTTAATTAGCGGGAAGGTTAGTAAATGCGTATTTTCCAACTAGCAACAGGAAGTCTGTCCTCCCACCACCACCAGCAGCAGCAAAGCCCTCTCAGCACTGGGTCTGACTTAGCAAGGCCCAGCCTGAGACTGGACACCCTGCTCCCTAAACCGTCCTCCGGCATTCTGGGCTCCAGCCCTCTGTGCTCCCTGCAGGTGAATCACTGTCTCATTCCTGCGGGTTCAGGAAGCGCTTTCCCGTCTACACACCTCGCCTCCTCTCAGATGTGAGTCATTTCCAGCAGCAAGAGAGCCAGTTGCTCCAGTCGCTCCGGAGCAGGAGGGCTTGAAAGGGCCCCAAAGGACAGGCTTCAGGCAGGCGGGGGAGACCCACCTGCCCTGGCAGGGGAGCGGGAAAATGGCTATTTTTTATGCTTTAACAAAAAGCGTACTTCCCTGCCAGCTTTAGTTTCAAGGCTTACTCTTAATTGACACTGGGAAACCTGTTTCAACTTGAAGACGCCTGTATTAGGTGAATGGACAGCCAGCCACAGCAATGAAAGGTAAATGAAATATTTTATTTTCTTAAAAGCCATGGTTGGTAGGACATAGCACTGATTAAGACTGTAATTATACCTCTGCTTAAATCTGAGATCTGACGAGAAAGTAAGAGTTAGAAATCTAAGTGAATTAGAACCACGAGTCTTGTTTGGGAGGGAACAATTTCTGAAATCCGGGCCATTGTGCTTCACGGAATTTCACTGTTCCCAGCTCAGGCAGGCAGTTGTTAAGCAAACCGTGCGTTATGCCTTCAAACGTGGAAACGATGTTAAGGAAATCACTTCTATTAAGTGAATTTTTAAATCACATTTGCTTTATTGGTTGAGTAAACCCCAAAGTTCATTATAAGTGCTTCCCTAGACGCCATACTGAAATTTGTTTCATAATCCTTCATTCACTTTTCTTTTAAAAGGAGATCTAAAGAAAAGAAAAAAGAAAAAAAGAGGGGTTTTCTCTCCCACCTGCTTCATTTTGATAAAAGAATCTCAATCTTTTCATTATAACACAAAGAACACGGCAATCCTTGCCCTGATTCCTTAGGAGATCATGCTAAAACATGTTTGGAAAAGGCGCTGAGAAAACCGCCTGACTAGTGGCGAATGGCTTAGGGACAGCTTGGGTCTGGTTCATGTTCAAAGTCACGGGGAGGCTTTTATTTCACTGAGGGAATCAAGAAGGAAATGTGAACTCTTTTAAGTTATAATAAGGATTTTTAAAGATAGGTGAGCATAAGGTAGGGAGATTTTTTCGATTTACTAGGTCAAGATTCATCTGCTACGGTATTTTGTATCATATTCTCAAAGGGGGTCTGGTTTCACATTAGGCATATTAACATTTTTAACATGGGTTTTCTTTCGTAATTCTGATTAGAGACTCCAATTTACTAGCAAAATGAACAACAAAAACTGTGGTTTTTCAAACAGAGCCAGAAACTTTTGATTTTATACTATCATCTTTTTATACTGCATTATTATTTCTGCCAGTTCAAGGTTGAAACTAGGAATCAAGGGGATGTATTCTCTGAGCGCTTCAGCAAAATCCTGTCCTGAGACTACTGTTCCTAACACCTATCTGAAAAGTGTTCTGAGTGTATGTGGGTGAAGGAGAAGACGTTGGAGGAGCAGTCAGATTGTTGAATACCGTATTTAAGGATATAGCCTAGAAAAGAAAAAGTGTAACTAGTCAGAAAATCCTATTCCATGAAGAGACTGAGTCAAAAATTTCCTGGCAGACAGAATATTGAGATGGTTTATTGCACTCCAGGATAGAAGTGGGAGATGGAAAACTAAATTAGAGTGGATGTTTTTATTTAGCTGAGTGTTATCTGGCCCCTTCGGAGCCTGTCTGCTTTCCTTCCTTCTTTGATATCTTGGGGTTTCACTTCCTTTAAAAACAAAAAATATTCCACCCTTAGTCCTGTCCTCTGAGAAAATGCCACAGAAATTTAAGATAGAGGAGACATGAGTGGCCATTCACTCTCTGCACTCCTATAAACTGAGGGAAAACTAGGAAAACATGCTCAGAGCCCAATAAGAGGGATGACGGTGAAGGCAGGAGAGAAGGGACGTGAAACCTACGCGAAATCACCTGGGAGCATCCCACCGTCTCCACAGGACTGCTAAGTGCACAAGCGTGGGACAGGACTTTGGTTTAGAGCAGAAAGCCCAGCTGCAGAGTGGGTGCTGGCGATGCCAAAAGTTAGTGTGACTTGAGCAAGCCTCTTATTTCCTCAGGAGCTCACTGCCCTCTCCCAAGTAAAATGAGGGGATTTGACCAGAGGTCATGAGGGGCCCCTTGTGTGACTAGATTCCCCTGATCCAGGAGATGTACTGAGGCACTCCGGTTGGTTATCAAGAACCCAAGGCTTGAGTCAAAAGAAGATGCTAACGAGGAGGAGGAGGAAGACTGGTCCCGCCCGTTTCTGTCCCAGGCAGCCACGTGATGTCCATCCAACCCCAGCCTCTGAGGCCCCGGAGTCTTCCCCTGCAAGACACAGGTGACTACAGTCTCCTCTTGCTTCCTCAGCTGGAAGTTTTGCCTCCGTAGGAAGGCAAGGGCCAGCTGGAATTCCTATAGCTGCTGACTTTCTAAAGAAGAGAGGAGACAGCGGAGGCAACCAAGACACTGTGGTTTAGAACTAGATGGGAAGAACACGTCAAGGTGAACAAGAAATAAGATGCGAACCTGCTGTTTCATGCCAGTGATTGAAGTCAAGCCCTTATACAACCTGGCAACAATTTCCAAACTTTCCAACTTCCTTACATGGCAAATATGGGCAGAATAGAACATTTATTCTTCATTTTGTATTGAAGTAGCGCATCTTATCTTTCATTGACATTCTTATTAACCAATATGAAAAAACTTACACTAAAAAAGCATCTGAAGAGCACTGATAAGCCATCACATTAAGTCATACCTATCAGTGATTCCACAATTTCTCTTTTAAGGCAATTTCTTTTACTTTTTTAAAGGCAATTTCTAATAATAATTTCACACATTTCAGAAGAAGATAACTCTTAAAATGACTTAGATAGAACCTTTACAACACAAAACTGTCCTAAACTGTAATACTAAAACAACAATCATTAACATGCACTGGTAGCTTAACATGTCTAAGACTATTGCATATTTTAACATAAAGTATTTTTTTACAAGAAAAAACTTCACACAACCTTAAGATATACACTGCTGTTACCTCCATTTTACAGCTGAGCAAACTAAGGCTTCAGTGATAAACAAGTAGGAAGCAGAGCTCTGAGCTTGACCCAAGTCTGCCTGCAGACAGCCATGCTCTGAGTCATCACTCTTTAGAGTTCTAAGTAAACGCTGTATTTGCTATCTGGGATCTCTTTCTCATCAGTAATTTAATAGGTGGGCTTCCCAAGTGGTGCTAGTGGTACAGAACCAGCCTGCCAATACAGGAGACCCAGGTTTGATTCCTGGGTCGGGAAGATCCCCTGGAGGATGGCATGGCAGCCCGCTCCAGTATTCTTGCCTGGAGAACCCCATGGACAGAGGAGCCTGGTGGGCTACAGTCCACAGGATCACAAAGACTTGGACACAACTGAAGTGACTTAGCACGTACACACAATGTAATAGGTAAAAGCACATGGATTTGTAATTTATTTACCATGCTAATTGACTGCAGTAGGTAAGGGGCTGTCTTGGGCACATCACATCCTGCAATCAAGTTGGGGCTATTACCTAGTTTTCACAAAGGGGACATCAGACTATAATCAACACACGAACCCCCGGGTTGTACAGAAGTAGAAGAAAAGAGGAGTTAAGCCCATCACTCAGACCAACTTGTGTCCAAAGCAGGCTCTGCCCTCACCAGGCCTCTGACCAGGGCAAGCCACAGCAGCTGGTGTGTGCTGAAGGAACCGCTGCAAGCCTCAGTTTCATCAACTGGAAAAGGGGCAGACTATTCTTACTACCATTCGGAAAGCATCTGTATAATGAGTTCTTCCTAGATGCCAAGCTCCAATTAAAGATTTCGAAAGCTTGAAGGACAGAATACTATGGTAATACCTCCTTCAGTCCTCAAATCAATCCTATATGGATGTTTTGCAGAAGAGGAAACTGAAGTATGGAGTGATTAGACGACTTGCCCAAGTAAGCGGCAGGTCTGGAATTTGATTCCAATGTCTTTTTCACAAGTTATCTAGGGACTTCCCTGGTGGTCCGGTGGTTAAGACACTGCGCTCCCAATGCAGGAGCCGCGGGTTCAATGCCTGGTCAGGGAACTAAGATTGCACATGTCACAGCCAATTTTTTTTAGAAAAATTAATCTAAATAACTTAGAATAGTCTTAGGCACAAAATTACACAGGCAGTGCTTGCTGAACCTATACTCTGATCATCATTGTTGCTATTATGAGTAAAAAGACAAAAACAGACCTTTCAGCTGCAGAGGACGCACTGCCTGTAGTCTGGACATGCTCTCAGGTTAGAAACAGTACTGGCTTTCAAACTCCACTTTTTAAGTCTCGGAGTCTAAAGAGATCCTTTGCTAAAAAATATCAAGATTCTGGTTGCCTTCAGAGTGGAGGCCAGAGTCATGGGGGCGGCAGAAACAAAATAATCCATGGTCCCTGCACTGCAGGAGCTTGGGATCCAGCTGCAGAAAGAAGGATCAGAGCAGAAAACAGTAGGCTGCCGGCAGTCAGCTGCGTCTCCCACGCTGGGAGCTGACAGGAGAGACCCAGGAAAGGAGTTCCCGGACACCAGCTGCCTCAAGACTGCAGGCATTTTAGGCCTGCCACTCTGCTTTTGGGGAGGATGACCTGCCTGTCCAAACTTGTTCCTCCTCATACCTGCCAAACCCAAAGGTGAGACGTGAAACTGAAAACAAATCATCAATGGGCTTCTCAAAACAACTTAGATAAACAGACTAAAAGCCAAGTTGGAATAACTGCAATTTACTGTTTACCGGTTTATTTTTAAAGAGAACGGTCCTTCCTATCATGACTGGGTACCTTGCAACTGCCCAGGGTGTCCAGGAACATGCAAACCTTAAATAAGCACAGTTGCACTGATTTTGAGTTGTTTAAACCAAGCATGTTTAAAATCCTGGAAAAGGAAGACTTTAAGCAGGATAAAATTTTGTACTGTGCCAAAACTGTTCATGTGGAACTCATATAACACAGCAAAATGAATGAATAAAGGAACAGTGGATCCCATTATAAAAGGTCACTGTATCAATGGAATAAGCATATTGTGATCACCGTTCAATAGACACTATGGTTTTACCTCCTCAACATCAATATTTTCCTTTCCCTTTACCCTAAAAGATTCATTCTAATTTTGTGTTGCAAATATAAAACAAATACACACACACACATATATATAGACATATATTGTGGTATGAAAAAAAAAACTATTCATACCATGTCTACAGACAATAGTACAACACCCCAAGTATCATCTCCATTTATCATCTTAAGCCCTAGAAACACTGAGTACCTGACTGGTACCCACTCAGGCGGCTCACGCGAGGCTCGGCGTAGACACTGTGAGAACCAGTTTACGATCTGTATGAAACTGCAAGCCATGCAGACACTAAACAAGTGGCCAAAGGAGAATGGAGTCTGAGAGGGCAAATTGAAGGCACATGATAAACGAGTGCCAGGGCGCCTAACACTTGCCCTGATGGCCTCCCCGATCCCTCCTCGATCCTGGAAGACACTCCCGGTAACACAGTTGTCTTGCAACCAGGGTGGCCAAGCCCAACATCTCTATGTTACCTTTCCCCACTACACCCTCAAAAGGAGATGGTGTATTTCCCATCCTCTGCCATGAATTACACCCCAGCTGACTTTACACCAGGCAGGCACTCCCTCACATGGCTATTTATTTAGATCCTGCTTAATCCCCCAAAAGATCTGAGGTAGTGTACAGAGATGCTCAATATCAAAGAAGTTCAAATGAATGCTAACAAAAATGGAGCCTGGGAAATGCAATGGAGGGAAATTCAAAGCCACGTGAGATTAGTTCACCAAATGCATCAATTCCTATCTCAACTCTAAAAGGAAAACAAGAAGGCACACCGATGCGGTTCTGATAAATAATTAATAGTAGCAGGCCTAAAGGAACACTGGATTCCCAGAGGGCGCTGGTCAAGGGGGGCTTCCCTGATAGCTCGGTTGGTAAAGAATCCGCCTGCAATTCAGGAGACCCAGGTTCAATCCCTGGGTTGGGAAGATCCCCTGGAGAAGAGAAAGGCTACCCACTCCAGTATTCTGGCCTGGAGAATTCCATGGACTGTATAGTCCATGGGGTCACAAAGAGTCAAACACAATTGAGTGACTTTCACTTTCAGTGGTCAAGAATCCGCAGGCCAATGCAGGGAACACGGGTTTGATCACTGGGTCGGGAAGATTTCCTGCAGTAGGAAACGGCAATCTGCTCCAGTATGCTTGCTGGGAAAATACATGGACAGAAGGGTCACAATGAGTCAGAAAAGGCTGAGCGACTAAGCACAAGCATCAAAAAACACTATTCTCAATATGCAGCCTAAAGAACTTTTCTCATGCGATGAGTCCTCACACAGAAAAACAAACTTGTGTTCAACACCCAAAGAACAGACACAGTGAAAATGGGGAGCCGCACAGAGGTATCAACTCAAAGCTCGGTCAAAGCCATCCTACGGAGGCAGACAGGAGAACACAGTTTTACTACATTGCTGTTTCTTCGTAATTAATCTAGCAAAACCTCTCTGCCTTTTTCTCCCCAGTATTATTATTGTTGTTGTTTAGTCCGACTCTTGCGATCCCATGGACTGTAGCCCGTCAGGCTCCTCTATCCATGGGGGATTTCCCAGACAAGAATACTGGAGTTGCCATCTCCTTCTCCAAGGGATCTTCCTGACCCAGGGATTGAACCCAGGTTTCCTGCTTGGCAGACAGATTTTTTTTTTTTTTTTTTAACCACTGAACCACATGGGAAGCCTGTTCTAATCATTAAAATTTCCCAAGCACTAGACATATTAAGTTAACCATATGAAAATGCCATTTGACCTACAAACACACTTCCAAACAGTTCAACTTAATTCATCAGCATCAAGGAAGACAAAACCTTAAAATCTTTGAAAAAGTATTGATCCTAAATTAACTACAATGCCATTAAGTTCTAAAACTGTATAAACTACCGCAAAGCTTGACTTACAAGCTCATCAATTTCACATAAGAAGGAAATTATTCAATGAGGGGAAAATTACGAAAAATAAGGCTCAGGTTTGTAGCTGGCAGTGGGTACCAAGGCTGGAGGAACCCCAAGGTACTGGTAGGAACCCCATGGAGAGAGCTGGGGCAGCCCCACCTAGAAATCACATGTCACAAACTGCAGGCCACAGATAAGCTTTATTTGGTCTGTCTTAATAAAGCTAAGCCAGAATTTAAAATCCATGTAATTTTATACAAAAATCCATTTTTACAGTCTTGTGGCAGATGACCCACACACCCGCATGGCAACGACCCAGAGCCTGGCCACGGGGCAACACTGCCCTGTTCACCGCAGCCCCCAGCCCCCCGGGCACTTCTCTTAACATGCTGTTAGCTCTATTTTATTGGCTTGCTGATACTAGTGATTATTTCTTCTTATACCTGGCTCACTTTCCTCACTGACATTAGATACGGGGCTTTATGTGGATTTGCATTCCACTGCAACAGTCCCCTAACTTCACAGTGGGTTGCTCAGAAATATCAGAGGACCAGCATCTGCTCAGCTTTCCCCAGGTCTTTGGCCATGCCTTTCAGGAGATGAAAGTCAAAGTGTTAGCCACTCACTTATGTCTGACTCTTTGCAAACCCATGGACGGTAGGCCCACCAGGCTCCTCTGTCCATGTTATTCTCCAGACAGGAATACTGAAGTAGGTGGCCGTTTCCTTTTCCAGGATATCTTCCCCACCCAGGAGATCAACTGCTAATTCCTATTCGCTCAGTTCTTCTCGGGTCGTATTGTGTTCAATTCATTCAAAAAGAAAAAATTAATGCCAGTGAAGTTGACAGCAGGAACTACTTTAAAGAAAATGTTATATATATGTGTATGTGTGTATGCATGTGTGTGTGTGGGTGCGTGGGTGGGTGTATATGTATTCACACACACACACAGAGAGAATGAATTAAATGTGATGTCATATCATTTTACTACATACAGGAGTAGGGGGATTGGTTGATTTTTAAATTGAAGTATTGTTGAGTTACAATGTTTCGGGTATACAGCAAACTGATTCAGATAGAGATAATGTTCTTCAGATTCTTTTCCATTATAGATGATCACACAATACTGAATATAGTTCCCTACGATACACAGTAGTTGCCTGTTGTTTCTCTATTTTACATATAGTAGTGTGTATCTGTTAATCCCAAAATTCTAGTTCTTGTTTTTATGAGAGGAGAAAATGAGACACAGTGAGGGTTTGATGCCGATGAGAACTGCACAATACCCACTGGCATTGAAGATCTCACTAGTGAATCTCTACCACTGAAGGAGGGGTTGCAACAGAAGGCAGATGCGTCTGTTAGGTACCCGTCTCGTTTCATTACTTTAAACAGCATTACAGTTTGCTTAAACTGATTCAAAAAATTAGGCTAGCTAAACTTACACCCAATTCTATTGAGAGCGGCCCTGCCGCTCAACCTACCCCCTCAACCCACTGCCATACTGATGCCATTAGAATGGTGACCATGACAACCACCATCATCATTGTCATCACAATGAAGAATAACTATGACCCTTGAGTATAGTGCTTAAGCCATGGAATGACCCTCCAAACAACATTTCTGCAAGCCTGTGAAAAGCACTCTCTTTTCTTAACAGGTTTGTAAATGGTAATCAAACAGCTAAAGACTTTACCTGGGGTCTTAGATTTTGAGAATTTTTTAAGGGACTTAAAGTTACTTGAAATGCAGTTTGGCTTAGAATATATTCATTCAATACCACACTCCTACTGGGAGTATAGCCCATAACCTCTCTGACCAGTAAACTCGTACTAATAATTCAGAATTTCCCTATACATACATTAGACTTTGCCTAAACAGAACACAAAAACACACATTTCAACTTGGGAAATGATAAAATTTGACTATAGGAGTAATAAGATTTTTATGAAGTGAAGTGACAGTCACTCAGTCATGTCCAACTCTGTGATCCCCTGGACTATAGCCCATTAGGCTTCTCTGTCCATGGACTTCTCCAGGCAAGAATACTGGACTGGGTTGCCATTCCCTTCTCCAGGGCATCTTCTTGACCCAGGGATCGAACCTGGGTCTCCCGTACTGCAGGCAGACTCTTTACCATCTGAGGCACACAGGAAGATTTTTTATTATTAAGCAGAAAAAAAATATTTGACATGAATTCCACTGCTTTGCCATGAATTATATTACTGTAGCACTTATAGTATAAAATAGACTTGCACGTACTATCTCTTCAGATTCTCATAGCACCTTTGGGAGCCAGGCCAAGTATCTATTATTTTCCTCATTCCACAAACAGTGGAAAGCTAAAACTCTGAGAGCTAAAATGCTTTGCCCAGGGTCACAGGATCAAAGAGAGAGTCAACAGCTGACACCTGAGGTCCAGGACACTGTCGAGCCTACTTTTGAGGGGCCGCTGATCCAGCCAAGTAGCAGAGCAGAGAGGCAGCCTATTCTGGGGTCACAGAAACTGGACCCCATCTCCTGGCTTTGCCTTTCACTGTCTGTGTGACGTTGGGCTCCTCACCTGCACAATACCCAGGGCTGGGGTAAGGGAATAAGGAAGCACCAGACACAGACCCTGCCTTCAGGGAGTTTACAGCCCAGTTCATACCCTCCCTCCTCCACCGCCCTCCCTCAATCAATCAGTAAGTAAAAAATTAATCAGAGGTCGTCTGGAAAAAAGAATGCTAAATCTAAGTGTGAACCAAATTTTGCTTAATTGTAGGCTACAGACGTCAAGCGTAACTTTGTAAAAAGAACTTCAGGGTGGTACCTGAAAAACCAGAATGAAGGCTGTTTGCTTGGCATTCCAACACCTTTGGGTTACTGACTCCAAGCTTGCATTAATGAAGTGCCCTATGAATACAGTGACCTAATTCTATTACAAAAAGAAGTAAATTATAGCCAGTGAGGTAACTTGTTTCTTGCCCAAGGCCTTCAGCAGAGCTCTATCTTAGCAGTACTGGAACGAACACACACACACACACAGAGTCTTAGGTTACAGGTGGAACACACACACACACAGTCTTAGGTTACAGGTGATTCCAAAATGCAAGGAAGGCTGCGCCTCTTACCAGAAGCTTCACGTTAGATGGTTCTTGTGAACACCACCACAAGCAGCGGAAGAATGACACTGTCCCACTGATATTCAGGAATTACAGCAGTAGCCCCATTTAGTATCCCCCCCCTTTTAACACAGTTTTTCTGTAAGAAAGTCACAGAACACAAACAAAACCCCTCCGATCTGAAATTCCTGCAGCTCCAAACGTGATTCCAAATGTGAGCTTCTAAAGAAACACACAAGAAGTGGAGGGCAAATTAAACCACAGCTCTGCCATGCCATGCGAGAACCATCACCACCACCAAATAATCAGTCAAAAAACCGTGAGCAGCTGCATCTAGGGAGTGAGCATTTAACTGGCATTTGACCAGCAGCGCAGTGATGAGACCCTGGACAGCCAGGAGAGCAAAGGCACAGACAGCTGTAGCCTGGCGGGCATGCCCGCTGGCCCCGCCTGCTGCAGAGGGAGTTGCCAGCCCGGCATGGCAGCTCCCCACCCGAGCCAAGACCTAACCCGGGAAACACGGGAGCAAGGCTGGGTGCCCAAAGCAGCAGTTCCGGGGCCCCGGGTGCTCAGCTGCCCAGCCTCCCCACCGCCCCTCCAGGGCACAGCAGACGCTTGCGCGTCCTACACACCTAGGTTCAAGCTGCTACACGGTGAGTAAACCTCTCCTTCCTGGAGACCCAGAACCTCAGTTTTCCCAACCATGAAAGCAGTCTGATATGACCAGTACAGTAGTGTTTTCACGAAAAGGCCTCAGCAGAGGGCTGCGCATGGTGAAAAGCTCAACTGTGACAATTAGTTTGTTCTCAGGGGTTCCCTAAACAAGCTCACCTGCCACTATTCTTTCTGGCTTGCCGAGAGGTACCAGGAAAGTCATTTGTTATGAATCCTCAATGTTGGTCACTGAAGCAAGAAAGGGGGCAGACAGGGGGCAGAAGAAGAGGAAGAAAGGTACGTTTATAGTCAACACAGGCCACTGGATGATCCGTACAGGTCAAGTGTCATCATATAAGGATAAATGATAAATGAATCCAGAGTTGTGAAAGCCAGGGTCTATAGGACCAGGAAGGCAAAGCTCCTGAGTGAGGAGACCCAGGGAAGTCAGGAGAGGTTGCTGTGAGCTGGTGACCCAGAGAGCAGGTTCCCAAAGGGAAGAGGCAGCAAACACTGCTGGACGCTTCACACTCAGCTGT
Source organism: Cervus elaphus (assembly GCF_910594005.1). Lineage (NCBI taxonomy): Eukaryota > Metazoa > Chordata > Mammalia > Artiodactyla > Cervidae > Cervus > Cervus elaphus. The sequence continues at coordinate 5,269,328 of NC_057833.1, read as the reverse complement.
GGGCAGATCTTTCTCAAGGTAAGAGGGAAATTTCCCAATGCTTTCCACATGGTTCAGGTCAAACCAAACTATACCTCCAGGTTAGAAGATCAGCAGTTCCTTCTTGGCCTCAGCAGGGAAAACAAATGGTGCTTCTGCCTTATCTTCCCCCTCCCACTTCCCACCCTCCAATACCAGCTATGGAAAATTGCTCCGCATTGGGACTCTAGGGAAGGATAGTAGAAAGAAACATGGATACAGCTTCAATCAGATCTGGTAGGAATCCTGATCCCAACTATCACTAGCTCTGTCAGGGCATATTAATTCACATGTCTGAACCTCAGATCGTCCCGGCTGGGAAGGAAGAGAGGAACAAAACACGCCTAGGGCACGGGCTGCTGTGAGCGCTGCAGGAGAAACCAAGCACCAAGTTCAAGGCCTAAGATCAAGAAGACACTGAGGACACATCCACCCTTTTCTAGGGCATCCTTTTCCAGATGGACATGTCCATCTATTTCATTTCATTCACTTAAAAAGCCAGCTTACAGCTAACAACAGCGTAACATTATTATGAAAAGTTAAGGGTTATGAAAACAATCAAATTATCAATGGCTGGCCAGATAAAAGCCAGAAGGTCTCTAAGCATCAATACTATCCAACCTCAGGAATGGCCGTGAAACCCAGACCTGCCACAGACACCACATTCTTGAGAGGTTTCATCACCTCTCAGCTTGGGGAGCCGTAGGTGGCAGGACGGGGCTCCCGCCCGACAGCAAGGCCCTGGACCCAAGCCCATAACCACGGCTGAAGCAATGTTCATTGCAACACCCTGCAGGCGCTGGGAGGTGCAACGTATGCACAGATGCTCTGCGATCAACTGCACGGGGGTGGGGGTGGGGCGGGAAGGAATGTCGATGCTGCTGCTGAACAAAGACAGCCGGCGGATGAGGATCAGAGGCAACTGAAAGGAAGCTTCTGGAGCAAAGAGCTCAGTCAAAGGCCTCCTCACTGGGCGACTGAAACCACAAACCACCCAACAGGCTCAGCACAAACAAGGTGGCGAGACCTCCATTCACCCTGCGTCCAACCCATCAGCCAGCAGCTGCATTCCACCGCGTGCCTGCGACAAGCGACAGGGGCTTGTGGGACTCAGATCTCACCCTGCACCATGGGGCCAGACGCTGCGTGCATGTTCTCAGGTCAACCTTGGAGTCACCCCACAACGGATGCATCAACGCACACACGGCACAGAGGATGGAGAGGCGGAGACTCACAGAGCCTAGGCAGGCACCACACTGCCACCTACGCGGCTCCTTCTAGGGCCGAGGGTTGCTTCTCGCTTGTTTTTAAGCCAAGGGAGGAACATACTTTAAAATGTTAAGACATTAAAATGAGAAGCTTAGCAGAAACGTCCATCGTCCTGTACCCATCTCTACCTCCCACCCCTCCCACTCTCTTCTCCCAGGGCAGACATGTTTTTCCTTTTTGAAAGAGTGGTCTCAGCCCTCTGTTATCAGCCCTCTGCCTCTGCCCCCCACACTCACACAGCGTGACTTAGGCAGCTCTGGCAAAGACCAGCAGTGACCTCTCTGTTACTGAACTCCACCCAACAGCACTTTGCTGTCCTAGGCCTCTTGACTTCCCTGCAGGATAAAACTAGTTACAACTTCTTATTTCGTAACCTCAAGTCTCAGTTCACAGGACATGAATCTTGTCTGATAATCCTTCCAGTTCTCTGACCACTCCTCCAGGAGCTTCCCTTTCTGGAGAATTGCTCCTGAAAAACTTCAAAGGCAGCCCTCTCCTACTCTCAGTCTATCGGGAAGGGTCATGGTGGGCAATCGCACCCATTCCCATTGCTTTTTCTACCCCTGATCTTCTGCCAACTTTAAAAGTACACCACCAGCCAGGGCCACCTCCCCAGGCCCCAGACCTCAACTTCAGTTCCTCAGTAGACATCTCCACATGGATACTACATGGGCATCCTGAAACCCACAAAGGGAAATCTGAACTGTCCACCCCTTCTTCCACATGCTCCTCCTCTCACGGGCCCTACAGTCAGGGAAACAGACCAATACCCACTGCCTCACACTGGGAGGCCACGGGGCCTCCTCTTTTTGCGTCAGCAGCCACTCATTCCTCAGTGTGCCCCAAACCCGTCACATCTCTCTGCCACCTGAGGCCATCATCTCCCTAGCAGGTGACATTATCTTGGGCCATGCCGAACATTTCCACATGTTCCTTTCCCATCTCACATCCGGCAAACCAGCCACAACCCAGGCATCGAGGCTCCCACGGAACCTCCTTGACCTCTGCTGCTTTTCATCAGGGGACACCACCACAACTGGATTTCTACAACATTCCCCCTCGGACTCTGTATTTTGTGGTCTATTTACTTCTGGATCCTCAACTAGATTCAAAATTCCTTGAGGGCAGAAACTTACCCTTCATCTTTATAATTCCCAGAGTGTGGAACATGTCTAAAAGTAGACTTTTAGACAGTAACTTCACAGAAAAGGTCAGATTATGGTTAACACTGATGGGGAGGTAGAGACTCCCAAGACAGGGAAAGAGGAGGAGAAAGGAGGAGAAGGAGGTCATTCAAGAGCAGGAATCAGTATGAAGAGAGGCAGCGGGTTAAATGCAAGGCATGCCCCTGTGAGGCAGCAGTTAGCATAAAGAAATCCTGATCAGGTGAAAATGATCTTGAATTTCATGTAGGCAAGGATTAATGTCAACAACACAAGCGAAAGCTCCATTTACAAAGCACGCAACTTATAAACATAAATTCTAATTTAACCTCATGATGCTTCTATAGAGGAGGTACAATTGCCATCAGATTCAGAGGATTAATTATAGAGCAAGACTTCTCCTGAAGTTGAGAGCCACCTTTTAATTATCAGAAGCCAGCATCTTCCAGCTTCCACACTCCATAGTCTCCAACACTAAGAAAATAACCCCTTATGTATTGTTCGTCACTGTAATTTGAGAAGTTCCCTATCAGACTGTACTTTGGGTGAGAGAGCATGATGACATGGGTAACTTAGAAAGAAGAATCTAACAAAAAGCAGAAGAATCTGAGAGGAGAGAAGCAAGCAGCAGAAAGACCAGGGAGGAGGTCAGTACAGGGCCGCACATGAAGCTCGGAAGGCCTTGGTCTGAGCAGCAGGGTGACGGCAGAAGTGAAGGAATGACATCGTAACAGAAGAAGTAGCAAGACTAGACAAGTGACTGACCAAGGGAGAAGGATCCAATTCAGTACTGAGGTTTTAAACTCTCTCGACCGAGAGCTGAAGCAAATACTCATAAAGAGGGATGAAAGGAAAATGGCTTCTGGTGAAGAAAGGGAAAAGAGCTAAAGTTGAGAGATGCTGCGTCTGAGGAACAGACGATATAATGAACAGAGGTTTAGGGCAGGAAGATTAGGGAAGAGAGGCGATGGCTGAGCATCCAAGGAGACATGAACAGTCTTGAGAAAAACAAAAAGAAAAAATGAGGATCTATGACCCAAATTTGGGGGAGTACTTCATCTAGAGAAAGTGGTGAAAGAGAAGGAGGTGGCAAAAGGAAACTCTCACAAGCCACTTGAGGAGAATAAAGCATTTCCCAAACCTGGAAGACAAATTTGATTCCAGAAAATCCATGTATCATGCCTGAACTAATTAAGACCAAACTCATTCACATAATTTCAATGGGAATTAAGATAATGATATCCCCAAATTACAAATCGCCACCCACGGCTGGGGTCTCTAGATTCTGAACCAAATTCTAAAAGAAGAAACTCAGAAATGAATCATCCAGATCACTGAGCAATGTCCCACACCTACATCAAGGGGTGGAACTCCTGCTAAATATACTTTGCATTTCACTGTCTTCTTCAAGACATGATAAGGAATGTGCTTATAAGGTACTTTTCCTTGGTCTATAAAACTCGTATTACTGCACAGTGAATTGCTATCCTGTATCTATTTCTTTTCTGTGTACTCTTTGTTCCTTTTTAATTTTGTTCAGGTATAATTTACATACAATAATTCTCATCCATTTTAAATGTACAATTCGATGATTTTTAATTAATTTATAGAGTTGTGAAACCACCATCATAATCCAGTTTTTCTCACCTTAATAAAATTCCTCACCCCCTTACAGTTAAATCTCTCCACTCCTACCCTCAGCCCTAACCTACTTTCCACCTCTATAGATATGCCTCTTCTGGGCATTTCATTGAAATGGTATGTGGTCTTTTGTATCTGGCTTCTTTCCCTAGCAGAATGTTTTTTAATTCATCCATCTTATAGCTGAATTTCACTCCTTTTTATTGCTGAGTTGTATTCCATTCTTTGACCACACTACCTTTGCTTTAACCATTCTATGACTATACCAACTTTGGTTTACCCATTCTGTTGACTATACTATCTTTGGTTTATTCACTCATCAGCTGATATTTGGGTTGATTCAAATCTTTCAATTCTTAGCTATTATGAATAATGCTATTAAAGACATTTGCATATATGTCTCTGCATAGGTCTATGTTTCCATTAGTCTTGAGTAGATACCTACAAGTAGAATTATTGGGTAAGATAAATGTAGGTTAAACTTTCTAAGAATTTACCAAACTGTTGTTGAGGTGGCCATGTCATTTCAAATTACCACCAGCAATGTATGAGGTTGCAACAATGTATACTTGGTGATACTTGTTACCAGCTTTTTCATCTATAGCCACTCTACAGCCAGGTAGATGTAAAATAGTTACCTCATTGTGTGGGTGTTTTTTTTAAAGAAATATTTATGTATTTATAAATACATACATAATTTATGAATATTATGTATGTATAAAAACTGAGATCACTCCAGGTCTCAGTTGCAGCACACAGGATCTTTAGTTGCAGCATGCAGGATCTAGTTCCCCGACCAGGGATAGAACCCGAGTCCCCTGCACTGGGAGTGTGGACTATTAGCCTCTGGACCACCAGCAAAGCCCTCATTGTGGTTTTTATTTGAATCCCCCTAATGACGAAAGATACTGAGCATATTTTCATGTGTTCTTGATAAAATGTCTATACAAATCTTTAGACCACTTTTTAGTTGGGCTGTTTTCTTATTAGGAAGTTGTAAATGTTCTTTGTATATTCTGAATTTAATCCTTTATCAGGGATAAATATGATATGCAAATATTTTCTCCCAGAATCTTTTCAGTGTCCTCCTTAATGACTGTCTGCTATCTATTACTGCAACTGTGACTCACCCACTAAATACTGCTTTTCCTCCAGTGGGGATAAGCCATAATGGATTTCTTGTTATCAAGTAAAGTTTAAGTGAAGTCAAGAAGAGAAAAACCACATAACTCTCCCACAGAGGAATATGAAATTGGAGATGTCTTTGATGGAAACTCCCTGAAACATTTCCATGAGAAGTTAGATTCAAGAAAATAAGGTGTACTGAAATCTAAGGGTCATTATTAAAAAGTTTAGAAAACTGCTTCAACCCCAGTAAACTTTAATAAAAGAAAGTAGGATTTCACCTCCTTGCCTTACTTTAAAAAGACTGCAAAACTGGCACCCAAAAAGGAGGCTGTCTAAGAGGGTGTCTATTGTCTGTGATCCATAAAGCAATGAACACTTTTTGACTACTCACTATGTACCATATACCCTGATGATTCAAGGTGAGACATGGACAGGGCGTCTGAACTCTCGAGAGATGACTGGTAGTGGGGAGGAAATCACTCAACATTTGGACACCACTTTTTCCATCTACTACCAAGTCCAGCATCCAAATGTCACGTGCCACTCGGGAACAGAAGAGAAGGCCAGAATAACAGACAAAGAAATACGTGCCTCTCCACAGGCTGCCCAATTCTTCAATATGCTTTTGCTTTGAAAGTACTCTGAGCCTGCTGACCAGCAGACATAACTGCTTACGCAACCAGTGAATTACTTTGGACTTGGAGGGGATGAGGTTACTTGGGGTCTCTCTGCAGCTTTGTGGTATTTATAAACAGTATTGCTGAGGGGGCATGACAGTCTCACACGGTTTCATTTCATGAGAAACAGCGTGACTTCCCCTAGAGTGAATTCTTCCCAAAAGACATCTGACTTCGGCAGCACACTTTGCAAATCAGTTCCCAGGATCTCTTCTCTCTTTGACCAACACCTGAGGGAAGTCAGAAAACGAGGAGCAGACAAGGAGCAGGCTGCCAAAGGAGAAGTGGGGGGACTGTTACCGTTTAACACACGCCCCGTGCACATGCGACCTTGGGCAATCATGAGAAAAAAAGACTGTGAGGAATCTGAAGCTCAGAAAGATTTGAGGTTTCAGCCAAAATTTCAAAAACTAGTCACTCAAAGCCGATTTAATTATTCACTCCTAGCCAGACTCTGAGGTTGGATGGAAGACAGTTATCATAGAGAAATACAGGAACTTCAAGGTAAAGGTTCAAGTAGTATTAAATTCTGAACGGAAACCTATGTTGAAGGAAAACATAGAAGCCAACAAAAACCTGAGTTCCACTGGGGATTTTTTTTTTTAAGAGCCTTCAGTCCAGTTTGAAAAAGGTTAAGTGACATGATGAAGTCACTGAGCTAGTTAGTGTAAAGCCAGAACTAGAAGCCCAGAGATTATAAGACTGGGTACTGAAGGTAGTTGAGTTTATAAAACTCTAACATACATCGGTCTGAGATCTTTTAACTAACTTTTAACAATCTCCAATTGCATATAAGTCTCATCAGAGATGCATTTAAATACACGTGCTGAGCTTCAGGTCGATGGGGTGGGGTAGGATGAAGTAGAAACGATATGGCCAGACACAGGCTAATGTGTCCTGAGAACACTTTTGGACCCAGGTTCCTATGGACTATGTCACATAATTCTTGCTACAATTCTGTTGTATGATTATTTCCACTCCCATGTCAGAGAGGAGAACACCAAGTCACAGAGATGTTAAGTAACTTTCCCAGGGCCACACAGCGGCATTCGGATGGAGAAGGCACACACAGAAATGTCCCATGCTCCCTGGCAGGTGGAAAGAGTACACAAAAATAGACAAATCTTATGTGGCACAGCTGTTCATAACAAAACAGTAGGCCTTTTCTGAATCAAGGGGCATTTAGTTTTTCTTTTCAAGTGAAGGTCAAAGTACTATGTATTCAAATTCCCACTCAACTGCTTTTTTTTTTTTTCTTTTTTCCCCTAGAAATCAAACCAGGAATAACCTATGCTGACCCCTTGACTGAATTGTCCCCGAGTGTTTCCTGACACAGATTTCTGCTTTCAGTCCCTCACAACTAAAGAATGGGGCTCAACTTGACACTTGCAAAATTACCAGGTAAGCTGTAGGGGAAAATGCAAAGAAAATCGTACTTGATCAATAACAGTTACTTACACCATGTGACAGTTTAGGGGTTTTGGTGGTTAGCAAATCAGTTAACAAAATAAACTTGCATTTATCCTTGCCTTCATTAAATGTAAAACAGCAAACATGCAGGATGGCATTGCCGAGAGAACTCTAACTTGCCATCACTTTGTCTTAAGCTGTTTCACCTAGAGATGATCTCTAAAAGGACAGGAAGATTAAAGTAACAATTGGGGAAGTCTTTCACACTGAAACTAAAGCACATACCCCTTGCCGGATGGAACAGTCCCGACCAAAGACAACACCAACCTGCGCTACGGGGTAACCAGAACACAGCGTGCAGGGCAGCGGTACCCGGGCAGTGACGCCCGGCATCTGCACGACCTCGGGACTTCCTTCCCGCCCGGCAGGCAGAGCGGCGGCACGGCGCTGATGCCTTCACATCCAGTGCCGGAGTGTGACGTGCCCCCACGAGCAGCAGCGGGGCGTCTCCAGAGGCAAAAGGAGCAAGTCTTCATCACGCTTCATTCAGGACGTGACTGCTCCTCATGGCACAAACCCAAATCACGGCCTGGCGCTGAGAGAGACCACCTACTAAGTACGACTAAGTACTAAGTACTAAGTAAGACCACCTACTAAGTGCAAGATGCTGCGCTTGAAACGTATGCAGAGCATTTTTAACTCTCAGAAGACCCAGCAAAATGGCTGCTCTTTATTCCATTTCACAAAGCCAAGAGGTGACTGAGCCAGCACCGTCAAAGGGGACTTCTAAATGGTATAGAGGACCTTATCTGCAAAGCAGAAATAGAGACACAGACACTGGGAACGCATACAGGACACCAAGCGGGAAGGCGACGGGGGAGGAACTGGGAGATGGGCATTCACACACACACACTGTTGATGGTCTGTATAAGATGGGTAACTAACAAGAACATACTATACAGAGCAGGGAACTCTGCTTAACGCTCTGCGCTGACCCGGAAGGGAACGAAGGCCGGCAGGGAGGAGATACACACATGGCTGATTCCGTTTGCTCCCCAGTGGAGACAGCCACAGCAGTGTAAAGCAACCACACTACAAAAAACTGTAATTTGAAAAAAAACATTAACAAACAGGACTGCAATGCCCTTGACCTCTACTGTCCACTCCAGGAGCCACATAGGACTAATAAGCTATCTGACTACAAAATCCATGCATTTCTTCAGCCACACAGTACACATACAATCCCCCTTACACACACACACACATAGGCAACCACAGCCCCAGCACACACACCCCAACACCTCTCACACATACACATGCAGGCTCAGTCGTGTCCAACTCTTTGCGACCCTATGGAGTGCAGCCTGCCAGGCTCCTCTGTCCCTGGGATTTCCCAGGCAAAAACACTGGAGTGGGTTGCCATTTCCTTCTCCAGGGGATCTTCCTAACCCAGGGATCGAATCTGCGTCTCCTGCATTAGCAAGGGGATTCTTTACCACTTCGGAACCTGGGAAGCCCCACCCTCAGACACACACTGGCACAAAATGATGATTCACTTTGGTACTAGTGTTATTAGGTCACTGCCTTTGCTAACTTAATTTAAAAGGAGTTGGAGGCAGGAGTGCAGGGGGAAAATAAGAAAGGAAATTTGACCGTCACTCTCCCTCTGTAATCAAGCTCTGAGCTAAATAACACTGGGAATAACATCCAAGGAAACAAGAAGTGTGTGAGATGTAAGAAAATAGCCTTTATGCTGTAAAAACAGCTTCCAATTTTTACTAATTGAATCACTATCATACCTGTCATTAAAAATGTTTCCTAACTCAGCCAGGTTCTTTACTGACAGCAAAGAACCACATGATAAAACCACCTGGGTAAAGAAAGCCACTCACTTTAAATGGACATTGTTCCTGAGTGGGAACACTGCGGAGAACTGCTTCTGGGCATAGCCACAGGCATTAGGAAACTGGAGGCAATGATACAGAAGAGAAGAAATGATGGGAGGTAGCTGGCAGGAAAGAATATGCCATAGTCTTAATTCTTTAAAAAAAAAAAAAAAAATCAAGTGTCACAAAAAACTCTCTATATTCAGTCTTGAGCCTTCCAGAGCAGCCCAGAGATGACTGTTCCCTCGACCACCATACACTGTTTCATAGAATGACCCGTAACAGGTTTTAACCACTAGTTTGCTTAAGCTGCATCGTAAATATGAAATTTGCAAATGAAGTAATAACCAAGCCCAAGCCTATTCCACTGAAGTAAGAAGTCCTGTATTCCAAACTGTTAATCTCATACATAAAACTCAGGATGCAAATACTGTGAGGTGACAGGATCGGCAGACACTCTCAAAGCTACAAAACAGTGAAAAGAGGTCAGTCGGCCCTGCTATTATTTATGACTCAGAGTACATAGGACTATTTCTGACGTTCTGATTTAAGACTGACTTTAATAATAACCATAACTGATCAGTAAATCATTATTTAATAAGAGTGCTTGTTCACACAATTAAAACTTGAAAGTATATAATGGACACAAAATTCCTAATCAACCCAGAGAAGTAGGGGTCCTTCTATTCCACAATGGACAGGCATAGCAGATCCAGGGAGCTGACACTAAGGGTTGAAATACTCCATGCCTAGTGTGTACGCTGGGCTTCCCCGATGGCTCAGTGGGTAAAGAATCTGCCTGCAATGCAGGAGACACAGGAGACTCCGGTTCAGTCCCTGGGTCAGGAAGATCCCCTGGAGAAGGGAATGGTAACCCACTCCAGCATTCTTGCCTAGAGAATCCCATGGACTGAGGAGCCTGGCGGGCTACACTCTAAGAGCTGCCTAGGACTGAGAGACCACACACGCAGTATGTGCCTGTGGCCAGGGAACCATTCTGTTTGCACTCACCGTGGCTTTGAAAATCACTGTTACAGGCTATAGCCAGTGTTCCAGGAGATGGTATAGCTGCCGCTTTTCGGGCGGGGTCCCTCAGTTGGACCACTCACCCTGATTAAAAGTTACTTGTCCTCTCCATGATTCCTTTAGGTGTCTACTCTGGGTTAGATGAAAGGGACTGCTGATAGTTTCATTGAAGAAATTAATTCAAGCAGGTACCTTAGCCCAGGTAAACCTGCATATCTTAAGAAGCTTCTAAGGTTATGGACGCTGATATGCATCTGCTGGCACAGAAGCAGCCAGGACCGAGACGTTTCATTAAGTCAAAATCGGCTTGAACAACACTTCAAGACGATGCTTATAACTGGCAACCGTGATACAGATGGCCACTGAATCAGGCATTGTAAACTTATAAATACTGTGGGTCTCATCATAACAGGCTAGTCCAGGTATCAATTACCAGCCTGTTTAAGGATATTTAAGCCAGGGAAACCAATTTTTAAGAACACTTCTAGCAGAGAATAAAAGGAAAAGAATTAAAAAGAGGACAAGGTTACTTGGGAAGAGCCTATACACTTAAAATTTCAGGCAGCAATTTAAGAACCTGTTTTTGGATTAAAAATCATCCAAACTCATCCTTGGTTCACTTCTTCAAAGAAGGAAAACAAAGTACATACTACGCTGCCTGTCACGTAGGGAAAAGTCTAAAATCAGGCTGTTAGCCCTAAAACAAAACCATTCCAAAGCATAATTGTCATTATAGTAAACGTTATTAGTGAGACGTGAAAATTCAGAGATGACTTTTCTTGTAAAGTCACACCCCAAAAGTTCACTTGTAAACAGTTAGTTTCAGTTTGCAAAAAAAAAAAAAGGGCAGCAGCAGCAGATAAAAGTAGCCATATGGCTTAAGGGGAATGCCCAGAGGGATTGCAGACAGCTATGCAGGTCCACCCCCTGTGGAGGAGAGAAGGGAGCAGGGAGCAAATAGGAAGATTCACATTTCTGTGTAGTTGGAAGAAGTTTTGACCAGACTGATGAGAAGTGCCCCAGCCAAAGTCATCATCAGAGGAAGCCCTGCTGTCCCAGGAGCAGGCCTGTCTTAATGCGTCTGCGGTGCCCCGTCACTGGCTAGGAGTGACCCACGGAAGCGTGGCATCAGCAGGAAAACAGCGCTGGGCTCAGGGCACCGCGCTAGAGCTGCCCGTCAGTGACCTTCCCTGCAGCCGGAGATCGGAGGGGCCCCTTCTCGCGGCTGTCACGCAATCCAGTGCTCACAAACTGTTTCACTGATTATGTGATGCAATGGTAAGGCTCACGAACTCAAGATTTCAAAAGAGCAAAAGGTTCAAAATTTTCATATTCTTAGCAGAATAGGTATAATCTAGCTTACAAATAAAAATAGGTACCAGGCGGCAATTATTTTTTAAAATTGCCCTCCTTGATAATGAATTTAAATACTAATGACAGTTGTCCCTTTTTGTCTTTCTTCCTAACAATGCTCCCTAAACTTTCTTAAGTATTACCCCCCCAAAAGAAAGTCACTGGCAAATAATTCAAAATGACCTGCTAGTTTTATTCTTTCTCATTTCAAATAGCTTAAAACTGAGAGAAAAAGAAATTTCAAAGAGCCTACCTACACTAAAATAACCGCATGCTACCCTTCTGTTGTATGAAATTTTAATTTGCTGCTCCCCAACTTATTCAATTTGTAATTATATCAAAATTGAAATAAACGTTGAATCAAGATCATTTTCACTGGTATATTTATTTTCATTCAAATGATTAGCACAACCAACCAGAAATTCATATTTTACTCGAAGGACTTGGTGGGGGAAGTGGGATTCCGGGGTGAGGTCACGAACAGTTTTTAATGCTTTGTGTGTGTGTTTCTTCAGTGAACTACAGCTGATTCAAAATACTGTGTCAGTCGCTGGTATACAATGATAAAGTGATTCTGGTATACAGGAGAACAAAATACATATTCTTTTTCATATTCTTTTCCATCATGTTTATTACAGGATCCTGAGGGTTGCTCTCTGTACTATAGAGTAGGACCGTGTTGTGTGAGGTCACCAATTCTTTAGCCACTCAAAACATTAACAGTGCACTAAACAGACTCTTTAAATTACTAAAGATGTTTTTTAAACTAGCCCGAAACATCAGTAGTTCAGCCTGTAAGGAAGCCTGGCATGAATAGGGCATGTGTGCGAAACATGAACTGACGTCTCCCCACTTCTCCCACAGATGATGAGCCGCAGGGCCCAGGGAATCACACCCCAAGTAACGCGAGCGACAGACTCGGAAAGAACGCCACCGTTCACAACGAATTCGACACCATCGTCTTGCCTGGGCTTTACCTCGTTATATTCGTGGCAAGCATCTTGCTGAATGGTCTAGCAGTATGGATCTTCTTTCACATTAGGAATAAAACCAGCTTCATATTTTATCTCAAAAACATAGTGGTGGCCGACCTCATGATGACGCTGACGTTTCCGTTTCGCATCGTCCATGACGCGGGACTGGGACCGTGGTACTTCAGGTTTATCCTTTGCAGGTACTCCTCGGTTCTATTTTACGCCAACATGTATACTTCCATCGTGTTTCTGGGGCTGATCAGCATCGATCGCTACCTGAAGGTGGTAAAGCCGTTCGGCGACTCTCGCATGTACAGCGTAACCTTCACAAAGGTGCTGTCTGTCTGTGTCTGGGTGCTCATGGCTGTCCTGTCCTTGCCAAACATCATTCTGACCAACGTCCAGCCAACCAGGGAAAACATTCATGAGTGCACGCAACTTAAGAGCCCTTTGGGAGTGAGATGGCATCACGCCATCACTTACGTCAACAGCTGCTTGTTCGTGGCCGTGCTGGTGATACTGATCGGGTGCTACATAGCCATTTCCAGGTACATCCACAAATCCAGCAGGCAATTCATCAGCCAGTCAAGCCGGAAGCGAAAGCACAACCAGAGCATCCGAGTGGTCGTGGCCGTGTTCTTCACCTGCTTTCTGCCCTATCACTTGTGCAGGGTTCCCTTCACCTTCAGTCACTTGGACAGACTTTTAGATGAGTCGGCACACAAGATCCTGTATTACTGCAAAGAAATGACGCTTTTCTTGTCTGCGTGCAACGTGTGTCTGGACCCCATCATCTACTTTTTCATGTGTCGCTCATTTTCAAGAAGGCTATTCAAAAAATCAAACATCAGAACAAGGAGTGAAAGCATCCGATCACTACAGAGTGTCAGAAGATCCGAGGTGCGCATATACTACGATTATACTGACGTGTAGGAATTCAAGGTCACGAGGCCCACTCCTGTTTGCCAGTATGTACAAAGTGTAAATAAACGTGTTATTTTCATTATCCTTGCCTGAGCCCATCAAAATGTGGATGAAAAGAGAACTGAAATGTTATGAATTTGGGGTACAATTCAGAACTGAGGAAAACATTAAGGCATAATGAACAAAGTGAAATTGGTGAGATGGCCTATGGCTGAGCAGAGGGGATCATGACTTGAAGTTTAAGGAGCAGATTTCAGGGGCAGCCAAAGCCACAGCTATGCCAGCGCACTGCAGTCATCTTCCAGGAAGTGCGGATGCTCTGAAGCCACTTTTGAGAGGACAGGAAGTAGAGAGAACTCTGTTCGACCTTGATCCTTAAGACTTGGGAAAGAAAATGCTGCTTTCAACACAGCTCATTTGTTGCAAATGTAACTCAGTAAACACGGATTGCTAGGTTTCTCTGTCGTTGTATCTCTGACCTGTCCACAACGTTAGCCACAGTCCCTTGTCTATGTTTACGTTTTATGCACATTAGGAAAACTTGCACAGTGCAGGAGTAGGCAAGGAGGTTTTTAAGCAATGCACTTGTAAGACTGGAGTCACTGAACTGCTTTTAAACTTAGGTTATTTCAGAGAAGAAAAAAGTATGACTAAGTATTAAGACAAGCAGATTTTGATAAAACACTGACCTTACAGTGCCGTTATTATACCCCTATGCTGCATTTGAATCCTTATGTGCTAGAGGCAGAGAACAGAAGATGAAGCCTTCATTAATAGTCAAGTACATATCGTTTATTTAAAAGCCATTTAATACTCTTTATTTTATAAAAACTGTAGTTTTTAATTATATCCCATCTCTAATAGGAATATCATTCGTTTTAAACCTTCAGTTGTAGAGCTCAATGCATCAAGTCAAAAAGATTAAGGGTTAACTTACAATCTTAGAATAATTTCTCCTTCTTCAATATAAACCTTTGAACCTTCATGCTTTTTCAAAGCCTTCAGCTGCCTGACCATCGTCTAGGTTCCTAACATGGGACAAGCAGCCAGGGGAGCATTAAATGACCAGGAGTGAAGCCATGTTTGCTGATGAAAAGGTATCATTATGGTTAATGAAGACAAAGCAGATGTACAGGTGTAACACAGTGCAAGGCTTCATTTTATTTAGACTCGTACAAACGATCTGCAAAATTCTGAAAAGCTAAAGTGAGCAAAAACGAAGGAAGCAGGGCACAAGAGTAACTCAGCCTAACAGTGACTACCAAAGTTAGGTTCAAGAACAGAAAAGGGGTCTAATAGGTGAGTCAGGTTTAACAGAAAGGATGGAAGCAAAGAGGTTAAAAGAACTGTCTAAGGACCTTCATCAGAATATCTATTTCTCATCAAGATTCCAACTCCATAAACTCCAGGGAATCTGCAGTACATGAATTAACACACATCTCTCTTGGGCATGTGCCTGGCTACCACCACCTGCTGCTCCTTGTGTTCACCAGCTGGGTTAAGATAGCCATGCTTACAGTAGGTATTTAGGAAGACAGTTTGAAAGGCTAATATCCTTTCTCCATTCTCCTCCGAACACCCAGGCTGAGGTACAGCTGCCCCATATAAAGAGGAGGAGCAACGCCACAGCTGGGAAAACCCTCAGACAGCGTGTCCTAGACTCGCCTTCCTCTGCTTGTCTCTACATCACGGCTCACAAATAGGCCTTGTGCGTGTGTGTCTGTGAGTCTCTGTTCTGTTAAAGGCATGATCACCTTAGAACATGCCTAAAAAATAAGAACCTGTCCTCTTCATCAAATGATTCCATTTGGTGTTCTGAAACTTAGCAAAACTAACCCCACACTGCATTTAATTCTCTAAAATTCAGGCCTCAATTCTAAGAGGTCCTTAAAATATTTCAATCCCATTTTAATGTTTCTAAAATTGTATTGCTGTAGAGTTAATGGGGACATTTAATATTGTGGTTTTATTCTCTGAAATCACATTATTAAATCAATGGGATAGCTTAAAACACTGACTTAGGGAAAAAATTTGAAAGTATTACCCCCATTTTTTTAAAGCCACATTACAAAAGCATCAAAATTATACTGCTTGTATTTTATACCAATATTCACACTGTGGTCACAACCAAGAATGAATCAGTCACATGACTAACATAATATCCACAGGAATAAGTTAAAATATTGTGTTGGTGTCATAAGTTAATATAAACTGCGGCACTAACAATGAAGAAAGCAAAAATTCTATTTGATTTGTTTTTAATTAACTGATAATTTGGAAATTATTTTAAATTTGAAATCTAAAATTTATTACATGGAACTTTTGGATTATATTCAGTATTTTAGGACCCACTTAAGGCAGCAATTTTAACATAGCTATTTTTATTTTATGCAAATGAGAAATATATTCAGATAATTTCAAAAAGAAATTTTCCTATTATTCATAAAAATTACATGCAGAGAAACTAACCCTGCAGAAAATCTTTTGGGTGTGCATATTACTAACTCTGTTATATTCATTATACCATTCATACCATTTTATTCTCATTTCCAAATAGTATATCAGTATTTTGTTTCTCAAAGTTTCAAAGGAATGATAACTTGGAAAATGCATAAGTTCAGACTATCTAAGTCAAAATTGTGAATACACAGTACAATCTCAAACATAAATTTTATGATCCCTGTGGAGAAATGTGATATACAAGAAAAAAATAAAGTAAAAAGACAAGAGCAAAATAAAGCTCAAGGATCACTTAAATCTCGTAAATAGAGATTCTCTCTCAAACAGAATACCACAAGAAAACAGCTTATCAAATCAATAAATACTAGGAACATACTATGTTTAAAAAAAAAAATTATGGCTAAAACGATATCTACAATACTCTTTGGATATGTCTAAGTGAATTATAAAAGCATTAAGATCAAACATTTTCAAATTTAAACATAAACATCTGGTAGATGCTGAATGAGCTATGCTCCGCCCCCTAGCCTCTATCACCATCTAGTGGTAAAATTCACAAAACAACGGAAAACGACTCCAGTCCTATTTACTGCTGGTGACTTCACATTACCATGGCCTCGGCCTCCCCTCTGGTCTTCCTTCAGCCAGGCATCTTTAGTGCTAACAAAAGGCAGAGTGTGTTTGGCGGGGGGCCGAGGGGGTGCCTCTGTGTGGGGGAGGGCACATCAGTCCTGGAGCTGCCTAGATAAATATAAGATGGAAATGTTTGACAAAACATAAGACCTATAAGAAATTATGTTTTCTTTCATTGCTAAGTCTTGTCCGACTCTTTTGCGACCCCAAAGACTGTAGCCCATCAGGCTCCTCTGTCCATGGGATCTCCCAGGTAAGAATACAGCAGTGGGTTGCCATTTCCTTCTCCAGGTAAGTTATAGATGTGTCTTAAAAAAAAAAAAGGAAAACTAAAAAGGCTGAAGTGTACATAGATTTCACAGGGAAACCGGAACAAATATTGACTGTGCTTTTTGACATACAAAAAAATTTTATTTAAATATAATTTACTGTTTCAAAAATAATTTATTTATTAGAATTGGACTAAGATTGTCAGTGTTAAAATGTCTAACTTATCAAGAAATGTATGGGATTCACATGGCAGCTTTTATTTTGAGTATTCTTAAATTTTTTTATAAGCTACAATAATGAGATAAAAAAAATCATCTAAAATGATTTAAGAAAATGGTGTAATGTGGTTATTAGACCACCTAGCCTTTCCTTGTCTCATTTGGAAACTCAAGATATGGAATTAAACCAGAAATTCCTTTCTTTCAAACACCTTCCTAGGCAAGCATTCTTAGTAAGTGGCCAGCTTCTCTTTGAATAATGCCAGAGAAATCTGTTGACTGCAGCAGCTCTCAGAAACAAGCCACCCATCAGATTAGATCACCTAGGTTATCAACAAGAGCCTAGAACAGTCGACCAGACTGGCCAAAGCTTCTAAGTCTCGCTTTAAACGTTACAAGCAAGACTTTCCAACAACACTCTAGACATGTTTACAGGGACACAGATATAAACACACAGTACTTATAACTAGGGCTAAGAGATTCAGTATACCAAAGATAACTCAGCTCCCTAACCTATGATAGCTTCCAGGTGGCGCTCGTGGTAAAGAACCCGCCTGCCGATGCAGGGGACATAAGAGACTCAGGTTTAATCTCTGGGTCAGGAAGATCCCCTAGAGAAGGAACTGGCAACCCACTCCAGAGTTCTCGCCTGGAGAAATCCCATAGACAGAGGAGCCTGGAGGGCCACAGTCCACGGGGTCGCAAAGAGTTGGACACAACTGAAGCGACGGCTGCTGCTGCTGCTAAGTCACTTCAGTCGAGTCCAACTCTGTGCGACCCCATAGACGGCAGCCCACCAGGCTCCTCTGTCCCTGGGATTCTTGCGCACACACAAAAATACACCTTAAAAATCACTTCCCTTTCTTAAGATTGTTACTACTATCCCACAGCAAAATACCTTCAGTAACAGTGAAGCCATCTGTCAATTACCAAAAATAAATTCTGTGTTTTTTCAAAATGCCACATCAACTGTATCTTTAGATGTTTATGTGCTATTTTATGCAGCTGGAGAAATGCCAATATTAAACACAATGGAAAAAATGAATGTGTAAGGAGATGAAGACTGGGCCAGACACTTATGATATAAATTTGGAGTCGCCTAGATCAGAACTTCTCAACTCCATCGGACACAGTGTACTCTTTCTGTGAGATATGCTTCAACGCATTTTTAGTAGTAATAGCGCAGGGGCTTCCCAGATGGTAAAGAACCTGCCTGCCAATGCAGGAGAAATAAGAGACATGGGTTCGATCCCTGGGTCAGGAAGATCCCCTGGAGCAGAGCATGGATTCTTGCCTGCAGAATCCCACAGAGAAGCCTGGCGGGCTATGGTACACAGGGTCACAAAGAGTCAGACATGACTGAGAGTCTAAGCACAAACGAGCACAACCAGTAGTGTTAGTCATCAGTCACGTCCAGCTCTTTGCGACCCCCGTGGACTGTAGCCTGACAGGTTCCTCTGTCCAAGGGATTCTCCAGGCAGGAATACTGGAGTGAGCTGCCATTCCCTTCTCCAGGGGCTCTCCCCGACCCAGGGCTCAAACCCACGTCTCTGTCCTACATTGCAGGCAGATTCTTTACCATCTGAGCCACTGGGGAAGTTCAACGTATTTTTAGTACATTTATAATATAATCTATCTATACATGCATACCTCACTTTGTATGGTAGTGTGGGACCATAAAAATGAGGACTGCATCACTTTATCGTATCCAAGGAGGCTCCGTACCCTTGGATTTGATTAACACCATCACCATCACCCAGGCGCCTGAATGGAAATGCAGAGTCATCCACTGGCTCTTCCTTCCTTCCCCCCACTAGCAGCCCTGCACCCAGTCTTGCAAGGCTGCCCTCACACGCCGGGCACACACTCGGCCTCCACCCCGCACGGCCCACGGTCAGGCCTCGCTCAGGCTGGAGGCGGCGGTGTGAGCTCCCGGACCAGCAAGGACCGCGAGCACAGGAAAGCCTCGGCCCCGGCCCCACTGTGTGCAGCTGAGAGGGGAAGTGCGCCCACCTCACCCTGAGGGTAAGCTGCCAGCACTTCTGCTAGGAGCCTCGAGTTTCCGTTCTGGCCTAGGCCCGCACACACTCCTTTCTAGAACTTCTAACACTACACAGTTATTTTCTAATGAAATAAAAATAGCTAACTTTTATTGGCATTCCCTACAAAGCGGGCATCATTGTGAGATCCTGACCTGTATCAACTCCCTTCATGCCCTTGACAAACTCCAAGGAAGCAGTGGCATTACCGTAACATTCTCAGGGACACACAGGTCAGAGGGCTATTGCTGGGATCCAGACTTAGGCCACCTGGCTGCAGAAGCTCTGCTTTCAGTCAGGCTCAGAAATGATGTGAAGCACACGCCTTAAGGTGTTACTGATACGACCAAGAGCCTTGCAAATGCTTTACGTTACCAAATGCTAGACACAAGCCACTGCAAATAAGGTTGGGAATGAAGTTAAGCAGCACTCTTAGGCAAAGCCTCAATAATTCATTTACTAAACCTGAAAGATTATACTCACTATTAAGAGAACATTAAGTCCATCAATCACACTTATTTGGTCATTTTACTCCCTCACAGTTCAGACGAGGGGGCTTCCTTCGTGGCTCAGCAGCAAAGGACCCACCTGCCAATGCAGGAGACACGGGTTCAATCCCTGGGTCGGGAAGATCCCCCAGGGAAGGAAATGGCAACCCACTCCAGTATTTTGCCTGGAAAATCCCCCATGGACAGAGCAGCCCGGCAGGCTACAGTCCATATGGTTGCAAAGAGTCGGACATGACTTAGTCACTAAACAACAATTCAGATGAGCATATAATTCATGACCAAAACCCGGCTACTTCTGAGTGTGGAGGTGTCAATTACTGAGCTGGCACAGGTGTAAACTGAGACAGTGTAAACAAACCTGGACATATGGCCCCTGTGCTCACAGCACATCTGAAAATTCATGTCTGTTAGGACTGCGTTACCCAGTTAAACAAGCCGTTTAGGACAAGGATGGAGATCAAGAAACCCAGCCATTCCATCACCTTGAAGCCCCACTGTGAAGTCTCCTCTGTCCAGTTTACCAGCACAAACTGTGAACCCCTGGGTGCTGGATTCACAACTATCCAACAAAAAGCTCTAATGGAGGTTTCCTGGGAGTGTGGATAATGGTTTCTAGGTCAGTGCTCACTGCGAATGGCTTTGTTTAATAGCACAAGAAAGAACCTTCCCTGCTCACCAAATTCAGTACTTTTGCCTTGCCAAGCATACATAATCTAAATTTTAATTTACATTCTCTCTCTCCTCTGCAGCAAAACCATCACGAATCTGTCACATTGTTAACAACTAAGTACAAAATTTATGATTGGTGCGACTTCAACAGGATTTTAGAAAAGGAGGCTGCAGCATTCAGCCTTCCAAGGCACAGGTCTCTGCAGAGACAACTAAACAAACTGGCTGGATAACAAAGGGGTCAGGATATTGGGCCATAAGGGTACCGGTGTCAGGGAACTATTATACAGCTAGGGTCAGATAATCGCCGCCTACGAGAAGTCTGCCAGGCTCCAGAAGAAACAGAACATGGGAACCCAATGAGCCTTCTGGTCATGATACAGTCACACAAGTGGAACCACACATCCTCAATCAACCCGTCTGTGCCCGCCCTGGGAATCAGACAAGGGCAACACGCACAGCTGCACCCTGAGCAGCCCATTCAAGGAGCAGACACAGAAGCGGGGCCCCACCGAGTCTTCCTTCTAATGACGCCACCTGGTCTGCGAAAAAGAGCCCAGAGTTCACCGCTGTGCTCCCAACATTAACTGGACAGATATGTAGCTCTCTACAGCATGAAGGGCCCAAAACCGCAGAAAACCTTCTCAGTCGCACCGCCAAGAGATGACCACACAACACTCACACGAACCAGAGGAATATGCAAGTGTGCTTAGCTAGTAGCAGCTGGCTAGGCAGCGAAGACGGCTGAGTCTGCAAATTTCAGGTATGGCTTACTCGTTGGGCAAAAAAAATAAACAGGAAAAACAAAAAAAAAAAAAAGCAAAAAAAACCCTGCATTCAGTTTAACCTCAGACAAGCTCCCTGCAGTCTCCCCGCCACCAAAGCTCCCCCTAAAGCTGTGAGTGCCTGCTCCTCCCACACATCACACAGCTGAACAAGCGACATCTGTTCATCAGAACAACTCTGGGAAAATCTATCGAGCTGATAAATGTTCGCACACGAGGCATGGGGGAGTCTTCTGCCTTATACATGAGTTATATATATATGCCTTATATGTGAGTTGACTTGAGTTCCGTGCTAGCAGAACCACCTGCTGGTGGCCTATCAAACATACACTGCACATCTGTTTGATTATCAAAGAAAAGGGCATGCTGACCAGAAGTAAAGAACGTCCACATCAAAAATAAAGAGTAAATGCCTCTCTTCCTGGGTCATCAATGCTGGTGTTCTGTTGATGATAAGACTCTCCTCCCAGGTGCCAAGTCCATACTGATTCGCTGTGTATGTGCGGATTTTTTTTCTTTTTTTTTGAAACCTTGAAGGAATGCATCCCTGGATTGTTTTATGTTCTTTGTTCTGACATCAAACTGCACTGAAAACCATGTTTCTTTGGAGCGATTCCTCAGAGTTATCTGAGAGGCTGTGCCCCAGAATTTATTCCTCAGTTTGGCTCAAATAAAACTCTTTTCCATTCCTATTACAGGTTCTTTATTATTTTCCTCAACATAATCAAAATGAAGTATTTACTCTCGACATCCGTTACGTCTCATTCTGACTGAAGCTTCTCTCAGTGGCTTCTGAAGAACTCGTTTTCCTAACTTGTTCAAACGATTTACTAAAAAGCTGAGCAGAGTAGAGTGCTAAGCAAATAAATCGTCTCATAAAGCGGTGTACTATCGTCTAGCAGGAGTCCCGACCTCTGGGATCTAACCTCTGGGATCAGAGGTGGAGCTGATGTGAAAGTAATAGAAATAAAGTGTGCAATAAACGTCACGGGGCTGAGTCGTCCCCAAGCCACCCCTGATGCCCAGTCCACGGGAAAGCTTTCTTTCAGGAGACTGGTCCCTGGTGCCGAAAAGGTCAGAGACTGCCGCTCCAAGGGACTCATCCTGTGTGTGCTCAGACGCCCAGTCATGTCAGACTCTGCGACCCCCGTGGACGACAGCCCGCCAGGCCCCTCTGTCCATGGACTTCCCCAGGCAAGAACACTGGAGTGGGTTGCCATTTCCTTCTCCAGCGGATCTTCCCGACCCAGGGACTGAACCCATCATTCTTGCATCTCCTGCACTGCAGGTGGGTTCTTTACCAATGAGCCACCTGGAAAGCCCAGGGAGTCCATCGCATTTATCTCTACCCACAGGACCAGGTACAACAGTTGGGGGGACATTCCTTGCCTCTCTCCCATGTGGATAATACATATTCACTCAACAAACATTTCTCAGTGCCTGCTACAGGAGTGGGCACTGGGGAGACCAGAATAGGACAACAAAGATTGCCACTGCCCATTCTGGCTGGGATGGATATTTAAAAAGGCAACATAGGAAGAATATGAACAACGCCAAGACACTAGAGACATGCCCGGAATTAGTGACAGGTGAGTCTTAAGAGCAGATGGGAGCAGAATGAAATAAAGAGAAAGGATATTATTTTGGAGGCTCAGAGGGATAAAAGAAAATAGCCGCTTCTGCCTCATGGCCATCTTCTCAAAAAACTATGCCTACAGGAGGAAATACATGCACTGAGATTTTATTTTTGTGACAGTGAGTTCTCAATTTTGACTCTTTGCTAATATCACAGACTGAAATTCATTCAGTCTGATTCTTAAGGTTATATCTATTATTAGCAACAAAGAAAATTTTTTTGAGTAATTCAACTAACTAGGCATTCGACTCATGACTCAATATTAGTGTCTATTTCAAAGCGAGGTTTTTGTTAGTCTACAAAACATGTAAATATTGCTCACATCAGTTCTTTTTAAAAACTGTCACTTCTGCCAATCTTCCAGTAGGGGGAGATACTGTAACAGACATTTGTGTCTCCAAACACAACTTTCGCATAAAGGGGAGCACACAACTGCCAATGAATTCCTGTGTCTGTTGCTCATTTCAAGAGTCTTTACAAAAAAAAAAAAAGAAAGCATTGTTTTACAAAATAGTGGGTAATTATGTCCTAAAGACATAAATCCTGCCACCCTCTTCCACTACCCTAAATCAATGCACTGACTTTGCCATCTTAAATTATTTTTACCAAAAAGCTCAAACATGCCACGGTATCACGAATTACGAACACCTCAGCATGATGATCAAAACGCTCACACTCTGTCCACCCACCTCCGCTGACTTTCCTTCCCAGGCTGGTGCCTTTGGTCACACCATTCTCTCTATCCTGAAGGACTTTCTAGGCTCAGTCTAGACATCAAAGAGACATCCAACAAGAACCACTTGAGATACCAGCTCCTTCACAGATCCTTTTAGATGGCAACTTTCAAACTCACTTCCCCTTTTTGGGCCACACCGTGAGGCTTGCAGGATCTTAGCTCCCCGACCAGGAATTGAACCTGGCCCCAACAACGAAGCACCAAGTCCGAACCACTGGACCGCCAGGGAGCTCCCTAAACTCACTCCCTTTTAATTTCTCTATAGTTTCCTACAGTGTTTCTAATGGGTCTTGTACTAAAATTCTCTGTATTCGTAACCCAGAGTATTTCTCAATGTCTGGTAGAATCCTGTTGAAACCATGACTCCCCCCAACACAAACACACACACCATAATAAATCACTTGCCAGAAAAGCCTTTTTAATTTTTTTAAAAATTATATAACCCAGTAAATAGCTCCTGCAGTTAAAACAGGTTCATCAAAAATCTTCATATAATGACTACATAAATTATGGGATACTACAAAGTCATCAGTTCAGTTCAGTTCAGTCGCTCAGTCGTGTCCGACTCTTTGTGACCCCATGAATCGCAGCACACCAGGGAGAAATAAAAAACACAATTATATAGGGCTAACGTGAGTAAGTACCAAGACAGCAAGTGAGAAACAGCAAAATGTTCTGGTGTGGCTAACCGTCCAACAAAGTCAATGGGGAAAAAATTGGGGGATAAGGTTATAACAATAAAGTCACTTTTGTACTTACTTCGAAAAAGGATTTGGGGGCAAGGAACAAACTAAGACATTTATAGAAATAAGTAAACCGACTTTTACGGCAATCGTTGACAGGCTGGATGGAAACTGACTGGAAACAATAACAGACACTGGAGGATTCCACGCATTAGACTCACTCTATTTGAAGGACAAATACCCAAGGGATGTTTATATATAACCAGCCCCGGCACTGACGAGGCAGAGTCCGACCTGGAAATGATGCTGGGGAAAGGAAATGTGTGCGTGCATGTGAGCATGGGGGGTGGGCGAGGGGTGGCAATCACACTGGGGGTATGTGGAGGGTTTTGAGATTAACGGGGATGAAGTCCTATAGTATCTTAATCTTCAGAGTTCCACAGAGTGAAATGGGAATAAGTTGAGGGAACACAGAACTACTCAGCATAAAACAAAGCATCCAAAAAAAAAAAAAAATCAGAGACAAAACCAAAATAGAACATTTATTATCTTTTTATATTTTTTTTAAGAATCCTGGAAGAAGGAAATATGTCCTCTAGCCATTATACTACATCATCATTTATTATTTATTTAATATTGAAACTGGTGTCCAGTGTTGAATAAAGCCAAGTTATCTGTGTTGTTAACCATCATAACAAAATACTATCTTTTAAATACACAAAATATGATCAATAGTTTGTCAGGATAAAAAATTTTTGCAAATAATAATAAGATACATTATTTCCAATTCTAATAGGGAAAAATGTTTACAAGCTTTAATCATCACATTTAAGCATATCCACAAAATGACCAGCAAAAATCTCGGGGAAAATACAAAATGGCAATGCAGGGTGGACTTTACATCCTGCAATGCAATAGCTCTGAGTCACAAACATGCCCAGGTTTCCACAAGCTCCTCACTCTGGGACACCTGAGGCCAGTTTTCAAAATCTGACTGACACAGAGGGTGAGGTGCATAAATAAAGGAAGTCTCCACTCTGAGAACTTCTCTGCTACAAAGGAGTAATGATAGACAGTGTAAGAACAGATTTATATCATTCACTGACATCCAATGCAGAAAAGGAGTGATAAGAGAAGACAGGCTGAAATAGAAACCTAAGGGCCCAGAAGTCAGACCTCACGGTTTTTGCTGCATGGGCCCCTGACGATACGCTCGCTTTTCCTCTTCGGGTTTTACCTGATCTCTGTAAGCTCTAGCTCTATCCTCTCTCTCAGTCTCTCTGATTCTCTCCTCTCACTGACACCACCCTCCTAGTCCTCCGATCGTCACAATTTCTGCTCTCGGGGCACGAGTCTACAGACAACATAGTGTCCAAAGCCCCAACAGTGACTGGTAAGGGCCAGGAGGCAAGACATCTGGAGGGAGGATACAAGTTCCTCCAAGTGTTGTCGGATCAGAGGCTCCAAAACAGCACGGCCAGGATGCTCCCCGCAGGCCACATTTCTGACACACCCAGACGCTTTTGACAGTAAGAGTTCTGAGCCAAAAACATGGATTGTGACTGGCTTGCTGAAGTAGGGTCTTAGAATCTGCATATAAAGCTCCCCAGGTGGTACTGATGGCCAGTCAAGTATACGAACAATGACCTGAAAGAGTCACAACTGCTTCCGAGTTCCCAGGTGACTGGAAGGGCAAGAAGGGCAACCCAGAAACACAGGGGAAAACAGGTGGCAGCTTCAGGTTTTCCTTAAAACCCTCTCAAACATTTTCTGAGAAACCACAAGGGACTTCCCTGGTGGCCCAGTGGCTAAGACTCTTGAGTTCTCAACGCAGGCCCCGAGTTCAATCCCTGGTCTTGCTGCAAATAAGAGTTCACATGCCGCAACTAAGACCCAGGGCAGGCAAACAAATCAATATTTTAAAATAAATAAAAATAAAAAAACATAAGACGAGCCCTTGCCCCACTGGCAATAAGCTCCTACGGCCTAAAGTTCTACCAGCGCAGACACTCTGTGTTGAGATATGCAATCTCAAGAAGACAAGATAATCAGATAACTCACCAAGTTTTTCCTGGATACCTAGTTTTCATCTTCCCTAATTCCAAGACAAGCACAGCCTCTAACCACTAACTTTACCATTCTTCTTGGCATCTAGAATCATCATCACCTGCATCACTTAAATGCCTGCCATCTCCCTCTGTCAAAGTGTTAGCTGCTCAGTCATATCCAAAAATTCTTTGCAACCCCATGGACTGTAGCCTGCCAGGCTCCTCTGTCCATGGTATTCTCCAAGCAAGAATACGGAGTGAGTACCCTTCTCCAGGATACCTTTCCGACCCAGGGATAGAACCCGGCTCCTGCATTGCAAGCTGATTCTTTACCATCTGAGCCATCTCTACCTTGGATTAAAACGTGACATGGGCATGCAACCAGATTTCGTGATGAGAAAATATACTCTTTCTGTGTGCCCAACAAGGACTGTCTGATGCTTGATGAATTAATGAATCAGTGTTCACTGTTCATGGGGATGTAGGAAAGATCTGCTGAACCAGAGAAGGAATCCTAAACTCTTGAGTTTAAACTTCGGCTGCAAAGTCCTGTCCAGCTACCTCCTCACTTGAACAACTTGGTTAAATCCTCCCAAGCTCTCTTCTCTCGTCTGTAAATATAGAAACAGCTGGTCCTCAGATGGCCCCCAAGTAAACTGGGTGCAAAAGGGTCTGATACAAAGAGAGCCCTCCTCCGTCAAACGTCTGGGATGCTGTGTGCCTGAGCTTCAGTCCAGCCCTTGCTGGAGAGCACTGCTCTGAATCCCCCAGCTTCCTGCCTAGACAACTCACCACACAGCAGAGGTCACAAACCAGCCTTCCTCGAGCCAGCACAGTCAGGGTCTGTTTCAGCCCACAAGACATCAGGCCTACAGAAGCATCTGACTTAGACGGCAACATGCAGACACAACAGAGCAGTTAAGAGGAGCCGGGGCTCCAGGAGAGGCTCCGTGGAGCGTCTCTGAGCCTTGGTTTCGCATCTATTAAGAAAGAGGTGGAACCCAGCTCATGGAGCTCTTGTGAGAGCCCCATGAGTTAAAACACACAAACACAACAGGTGTTTAAAATGATGCACACAAACACCATTCGAGGTTCCGACAACACTGACCTATCCACAGAGGAGGCAACGAGGGGCGCTGACAAGGTCTAGCTGACAAGCAGCTGCCCACTTGGGTGGGCCCTGCGTGCTACACTTCACAATTCCTGGCTCCCCGAGGGTCTCACACTTGTCTGGACTACCTGCTATCAGGGGACCACCCGTACGTAGGGCTATCCCTTTGGCCTTGGGCTTTGCAACTCCTGGTATTAAGAGGAAAACGAGCAGATCAAGTAAACTTTAATGTAATGATCATTTCCATCACAGTCATGCTCCACACACATGTGGAGCACCCCGTGGAGAAGGCAAGAAGCGTAAGAGCACAAGGGGACGATGAGTGGGTGTTTCTGAGACTGTCAGAATAAGCAGAGCCTCCTGCAATAAACCAAGGAAGCCTCCAGAGCCAAACTGTCCATTTAATCAGCACAGTGACATCTGAAGGACTCTGCCATGAGCCCTGGTAATCATCCTTATATCCATTTGTACTTGTGTTTGCCCACCAGATCTGCCTACAGCTGAAGCTAGCGAGCCTCTGCAAACACACGGGGGCTCTTAGCCCCAGTGGTCAAAGCAGCAGGAAGGACTCTATATAGGCCCTGGGGAAGGATGGGGAATGGGTGCCCCCAGGCAGAGTCAAGTGAGAAGCTTTCCTAAACCAGCTCTGGGTCCCCAGGGGCCTCTGCTGAGCTTATTAAGGATCAATAGTGACTACTGCCACCTGCAACACAGGAGACCCAGGTTCGATTCCGGGGTCGGGAAGATCCCATAGAGAAGGGAATGGCAACCCAGTCCAGTATTCTTGCCTGGAGAATCCCCATGCACAGAGGAGCCTGGCAGGCTACAGTCCGTGGGGTTGCAAAGAGCTGGACACAACTGAGCGACTAACAGTTACTACTGAGTCTGTCTATAAGACGCAAAATAAGTAAACACACTTCAGGAGGAAAGGGACTTGGGTCTGAGTTAGTCACCACGTCATCCCCAGGGCACGGAATACCTCCTACTACACAGCAGGTGCATATAAAGCATCTGAAACAGCCTGGGGCACATCGTAAGTATCTAAGTAAGTACTACTGACTACTATAACTGCAGACGCTTCTTACGTTTTCTAGATCCAATTAAATTTGACACATTACACTATGAGTCCACAGTGTGGGCACCTGAGTGAACACACCTGCAATGCAGCCGCCTGATAAACAGTCTCCCATCTGCTCAATGTTCTGTAAGGACCTAAATGGGAAAAGCATTCGAAAAAGCACAGATAAACGTGTAGGTGTAACTAAATCACTCGCTGCATACCTGAGAGTAACACAGCATCGTTAATTAACGACACCCCAACATAAACTAAAAATTAAAAGAGAGCCTTCCAGGGCACAGTTTCTTCTCTGTTTCTGAGTCACACACTTTGATGACGGATTTACAGACGAATTCTGAGTACTTCCCCCTATTAACTGCACACTGTTTTTCAGGGGGAAAGACACTGGAGGCCTCCCTGGGACGTGACAAGTGATAGTATAAGGCCTGCAAGGAACCAAAAATCAGAGAGGGCCCTGCCTCTCACTTTCAAAACAGTAATATTAGCATCACACATTGAGCAAAAGATTAACACGTGATGAGATTACCGAGGTCCTACTGGTGACCTATTTGTCAGTAACGCTCAAATGTGGAAAAATTAATGTGGGAAAAAAACCTGTCAATAGCAGCACCTCTTATGTGACAGATGGGGTCGGGGATGCCAGAATGCTTCTTTGCTCAAACGCCAGGTTCACATTTCCGGGGCGCCCCAACCACCACCTGCTGGGGAACAGCTGTCCGCACTGCGTGGCTGCTGCTGACGGAAAGGGGGGCAGAATCTGCCAACCCCAGGTGTGCCTCTCTGATCTGCCCGTTACTGTGAGCTGTAAGCAAGTCAGGCCCCAGAGACTCGGGAAGCTCTGACCTTCCCCTGACTGCCTACAAGAATTTAGACGGAGGATCTCTTCCCTCAAGGGCGCTGCCAGCGCAGATACGCGCCCTGCAACAGGAACTGGCTGCGCAGACACAGAGGGACCCAGCACCGTCTGTTTGATCAAACGCCTCCTCCCCGTGACCCATTGTCTCTCTGCAGCAGAGCAAACATCAGTTCGGCAAACGCTTGCTCTTTTTCATCTTCCTGAGAATCTCCTTCCTCCCTCTTGAATTCCCAAACCACTGCCCCTAACATCTTCTGTCTTTAGCTGAAGATGGTGTGTGAGGTGCTGACTTCTGCCATTTTGGTGAGTTACTCAGTTTTCCTGGCCTCTCCCACATACACCTGCTGTTCAATTTTTTCTCCTGTTAATCAGTCTCATGCCTAGAAGGGCAGAGAGAAGGTCTGCGCCCCCCACAACAGCTTCCTCTTAGGAGGGTGCTGCAGAGGGAGCTGGTCCTCTCTGTCAGAGGTCGGCACCTCGAGCAGCCCTCCACCTCTTACATGTTGAATTTGGCAACAGCAAGGTGTGAAAACAAAAAGCACGCAGGTTGTTGCCTGGGTGTTCATTTGCCAGATGACGTGGCAATGCTGGGGTGGGGTTGGGGGGGAAGGTAGTAGAAAATTTCAAGAAGGAAAAAGAAAAAAAAAAAAAGGCACCACACCTTTTTTTGGATCGCTGAAAGAAAGGAACTAACGCGGAGGCTGGCCCAACACCACGGAGATCCGAACACCTCTCTCTTCCTGCTTGTTTCCATTTCCCAGCCTTGAGTGAGTTCTGACCAACCAGTTCGGCAGCGTGACAGACAGTCGACCTCCTATCTCGTGGTTTCTATCAAGTTCCTGATTCTCATCTGTTCCTGAAGACGAGCAAGAACCCTGAGTCTAACAGTCTCCACTTGGAGCGTCCGCTGAGACATTCTGAAATGGTTGTTGCTTGACTCACAGATGAAAGACTACAAACAGGTAAGGAAATAGCCTTTCCATGAAATAACTTCAGCATGTGTGAAAGGGGCATGAGAACGGAAAAGGAGATTTCTGGGCTTGGCAGTGACCCTGCTGAGTAGCATAGACTCTCTCCATCCTCAGGAAGTTACTTTGGGTTTGAGAACTATAACCAATTGATACAGTAACGTATTTGCTCACGCTGGTCTGAGGATCCAAATCTGAAATTTTACCACTGATGATTATTTAGGATTTCTGATTGTGGCTGTCAAATTATATGTGATGAGAAGCTATCAGAGAAAAAGCTTCAAAGGTATTCATCCAGGACAAACATTTCAAAAGCCTGTAGATGTATTATCAAATTGCCTCTAAAAACTGCAAACTCAATTATGACAATAATACTTATAAGTCAGTGTGAATATGTTTTTGCTTACAATTTCATGTATGCATAGGTATACAGTCAGTATCTATTTGTACATATATTTATATAGATAAAAGCTTTTATCTTTGTTATTGGGATAAGTAACCCTATTAAAACCTAGTAAGGTATATATTTACCTTCAAAGTGAATTATAAACATCTGGCCTATGCATAGCAAACTTTAAGTTCATCTGTTACTTATAATGATCTAGGACTAACCAGCTAAATTATTTTTAAAAACCTTAAACATTATAAATTTAAATTACACACAGGGGTACCATTATACATCCACACTGTCAGCAAAGTCAACCAATCTCATGCCAGAAATGTTCTTTTTTTCAAACAAGAGAAAAATGAGCCAAAGGTCACACTGGTAAAACAGAAAGAAAGAAAGAAAGAAAGAAAACTATAGCTTGTACATTCTCTTCTTAAAATATACAGACTTGAAAACAGCTTTGGCAGCAGAAAAATCTAGGTAAAGTTAAAAATAAATAAAACAATGTATTCACTCTAAAATATCAAAATAACATTTTATGATTTGTAAACATAAGTAAGTTTCATACTTCAATAAAATCTATAAACATACACATAAGAGGATGCACACATATACACAATCACACACTTACATATAAACTACATTGCCATTTTATAGCACTCACGCCTGTTATGGCTGAGTAAGGAAGACATGAAGGGTCACCAGATGCTCAGAGTGTGAAGCCCCAGGGAGGGAGAGGGGGAAGGGCGGGGGAAAGAACTCCTGTTTCCTGAGACGCAAGAAGGGCCCGTTTCACACTTGAGGAAGCAGGCCGACAGGATGCAACCACCCAGTGGGCCTGGCATTCCATTTGGGGCAGGGGTCTGACCCCTACAGGTTTTCAGTCCGCCCAGCCTTCCCACGGCTACACTCCTGGCCCCGCCGCCCTGCCCGCCAGTCACCAGCCCTCCTCACTGAAGCGTGTCCTTCGATCCTCTTCAACCACTTCCATCCGCAGTCACGCACTTGTAGGATGGCACTTCTAATTCCCCGGGGAGAACAATGTTCAATCTAATGCTACACACACACACTGGAGAGAAAAATTATCCTAAAGAACAAGTTATAATCATCCCTGACATATTTAAATAGGATACCACAGGGTGAAGGAGCGGGGAGTAGAAAGTCTCCTAAAACCAGGAGAACGGGGGCGGGTGGGGGTGAGCGCGGAGTGGAGACACACAGTAAACCAGCGAGGAGCACACCAGAGGGCAAAACACCAAGAAATCACCTCCAAGAGGCCAGTGATCACACTCCTGAGTCTCATTCCCCTATCTGTACGACAGTGATGGCATTAGCACGGAATTAAAATCAGACATTACTTGTAAAGTCGTCAAACACAGTGATGTAGAAAATGTTCAGAATATGTTGGTTAACATCATCACTGCTTTCACTATTCTTATAAAGACATTTGATCAAAGCAGATTGTGCATAATTATATATCAGACCATTGGAAAGCATAATTTAGACATTTCAGTACCTTTGTAGACCAAAATAGATAGATATGACATAGAACCATTTACAGAAACTTCCCTGGCAGTCTAGCGGTTAAAACTCCTAGCTTCCACTCCAGGGGGCACGGGTTCAATCCCTAGTCAGGGAACTAAGTGCCTGCATGCGGCACGGGGGAACGGCAGCCCCCCCTCCAAAAACTTACTTACAACAGTGCCTGTCAAACATTGTTACACATCAGAATTACCCAGAGGGCTTGTGGAAACACATGTTCCTGGGCCCCACACCCCAAGGTTTCCATTTCATAAGTTGGGAGTGGGGTTTAAGAACCTGCATCTGAACAAAGTCCCGGGTGACAGTGACGCTGCCGACCTGGGGTCCACACTTTAAGAGCCACTGATCTGCGGTGACTCACCCTCACATCTGCCTTACTAATAAAGCTATCAACATGTTTCTCATTCAATCCAGGTCAGTAAGAGAGAGGGGAAAATGCTGAACAAATGCTTAAAAAAGCAAAGTGAAAGTCACTCAGTCGTGTCCGACTCTCTGGAACCCCCGTGGACTATGCAGTCCATGGAATTCTCCAGGCCAGAATACTGGAGTGGGTAGCCTGTCCCTTCTCCAGCGGATCTTCCCAACCCAGGAATAAAACCGGGGTCTCCTGCATTGCAGGCGGATTCTTTACCAACTGAGATATCAGGGAAGCCCTAAAAAAAAAAAAAAAAGGGCACCATATTATCCTCCCATTATTCTTGATTAAAAAAGGAAGAGAAACAAACAGAGTCAAAATATTTCCCATCAGATCTAAGATGCTTCTAAAAATCAACTGCCGAATTGAAAAATACTGAGGGAAAAAGAAAAAAGGAAAAATACTGAGGGTTTTGTGCGTATGCTGCTTTTTTTTCTCCCCTCCAATGCTCAAAGAGCTAGCTTTGTTTCTGCAATAAGGTAGGAGTTCTGGATGATGCAATTACAGGAAGTTCATTTAGTCCAACATGACGAAAGCAATACTTTCGAGTACTGATGGTCAGCACTGCTGGCTCATGGTGAAGCTGTGTTTCTGGGTCAGGCTGCGCCACTGTGAGCAGATGCGCCAAGAACAGGAACCCCGACTGCGTTTTCTCGGAAGGCCCCAGCAGAGCTGCTGCCGCCCCGTTCTTGCTTTCACAGATGCAACAGCAAAGAGTGCAGGAATACTGTTGCTCATAAGGATGTTCAACCTATAAAATGTCTCTGGGATAAATTTAGGTGTTGAGGCTTCCCTACGCTGAAACCCCTGTGGTAAGAAACCAACGTCACATTTATTTCATTTGGTTTTCACATTTTTTTGAGAGTTGGGTTGGTACCAGGAGAGCCGTCTCTGGAAAATCAAGAATAGACAAGTCCACAGAGACATGGGTCAAAGCAAATCCAACACAAGTTTTTTTTGTCATCTTCTTCATGGATATTCTCACATGTGGAAGGTTGAGAAGGATTTAACACTAAGGAGAGCTTCTTTCAACTAAAAATTACATCATCAGCGTAAGAGTGCCAAGCTGGTCTAGGGAGAACAGTAGTCCTGAAACTGCAGTCCCCAGATGAGCTGTAATACCACCACCAATGAACTTGTCAGACAGGCACAATTTTGATCCCAAAGCTACTGAATATAAAACTTTGGGAGTAGAGTCCAGTAACCTGTGTTTTAATAGCCTTCCGGGTGATGTTGCTGCAAGTTCCATTTCTGGTTCCATTGGGTAGTGTCACTCACTGAGTCCAGGGACAGCCCCAGTTTTCACTTTCTGACATAACTGTAAATAGTTTCCCCTTTCCACCTCAGAAGCGTCCTGGTTTGGACAATAAATTATGTGGTCATCCTTGCACTTCGGATTGGATGCCATAAAGGGGTTTCATTGGTTGGACTCTGTTTACCGCTAGGGATTTCAAATTCGCTTCATAACTGCTGCTATATCCTGGTACTAAACCAACAGCCACCCTGAACACTGAAAGATGCTTCATGAAAGTCTAGGGAGCACAGCTGCTTCAGAAGAGGTATCCTGTCGTCTCCAAAAAAGCACCCACCAACAAACTATACAAAATCTGCCTTAAATTCCCAGCATGTGGTATCAAGTGTCTTTTATCAGGTCTTCAAAATCCTTTTTACTAAATCTTCTGGTTCCTCTATGGGGAGTTTCCTTTTCCCCACTAGTACCAGAGAAGAGTGAAAAGCTAGTAGGTAAACGGATAGTCTTATTTTTGCAGTAGTAACTTGGCAATATTAATTCACAGAAAAACCAAGTTCACCACAAAGCTTCTCATTCCACCTGTTCTTTTAAAGGTAAAGTGAAATATTGGTCATAGGCTTTTGGATCTTATCTATTTTCCATTCCTTTGAAATCTTTGTCTTCACTCAGCCTAAATTAAATTGTTGGCTTTTTATTCTTCACTGAAGTATTCCATCTGCTGTTTCTTAAAAGCATCAAAGGCCTCGGATACCCTGTCCTGACCCTTTATCTTTCAGATAAAAGTCAGAAACAGGTCAGTGGCTTCTACTCATTTATGTAACATCTGCTGTGGAAGCTAAGCTCTCAAAGGCAAACAGGAAGGTCAGCTATTTGGCATCTCACTCTTGGCCCATTGGAGATCGTACACTTTGGTGTGATCACTAGGAAAAAGAATCTGATTCTCAATCTTCTAGGATCACACACATGTTTTTATCACATGACTGACCCACACCAAGCTGGCCAGAAGTGTCTTAATCCTTCTTTTATCAAGGGAGGATCTTCCCAGCTAGTCCAGCCCTAAGGTCAAAGGTCGTTAAGAGAGCTCCCAGGAAGCTTCATCTAAAGAACATTTCCATCCTGCTACAGAGGATACATTCCTCTCATCCTAGAGCTATTTCAGTCATTTATTCATTCAACAAATACTGATTCCTTACTGTGTGGCAGCCAAGATTCTATATACTGGAGATACTGTTTGTAAGAGGCCTTCAGCTCACGGAGCTCACGTTCTAATAGAAACAAACACAGACCTTTTCAATGTCAATCTTTCTCCTCTGGGAAATGATACTTACTCAGTATGACAACAATCTTTGGGCAGGTTTTAACTCATTAGGTTACATTTTGGAGGGGAAAAGGCAATCAACTTCAGTATTCTTGCCTGAAAAACCCCATGGACAGAGGAGCCTGGCAGGCCACAGTCCAAAGGGTCCCAAAGAGTCTGACACAACGGAGCAACTAATGAAACACGCAAGCAGGGTACATTCTCTTAACAGAGGTTTGGGGGGGGACCCTGGTCTCTTCAGAAGCCAACCAGCATCTACTGACTTGATTCCCATCCCACACCTAACCCGAGTAGGCGCTGACAGCCCTGCACGCACTGTGACAACCTGGAATATTGAGAGCAGGACTGAATATTCTTAACTGTCCTAGAAACTGCCCTCTACTGTTTCCTACTCTCTCTTTCCTGGCCCCGAAACTGCCAATTATGTTTCTGCACAAAGGATCTCACTACTTCTTTCCCTACTATAAATATCTCTGCAAATCTTTATAGAAGTGAAAAAAGGAAGGGAAAGGATATGTTCTAAGAGGAAAAGAAAACCTAAAATGTAAGATTTGCTGCATCTGTTATCACCAAGTCTTATAAAGAGTTTGAATACAAGTAGTCCTTGTCGCCAGGGTCCCTGAAGCAGGTGGCTGGTTAACCAAAAAACTAGACTAAGCAGCAATCGTGTTTGTTGTTCTTGTTTAGTTGCTAAGTCCTGTCTGCTTTTTGTGTCCCTGTGGGCTGTAGCCCACCAAGCTCTGTCCACTGGACTTCCCATGGAGAATATCAGAATGGGTTGCTATTCCCTTCTCCAGGGCATCTTCCTGACCCAGGGATCAAATCCCTGACTCCTGCTTGGCAGAAGTATT
This sequence comes from Cervus elaphus, assembly GCF_910594005.1. Lineage (NCBI taxonomy): Eukaryota > Metazoa > Chordata > Mammalia > Artiodactyla > Cervidae > Cervus > Cervus elaphus. The sequence continues at coordinate 5,233,394 of NC_057833.1, read as the reverse complement.
CTTTACCACTAGACCACTTGGAAAATCTCTTAATCACTTTTAGAAAAGGATAAATATTTCCTTTAAATACATTATTTTAACTTAAAATACATAATATATCTTTATTGCCTTATTTTTTGGTGTGGTGGCAAGATTTTTTTCTTGAATATGCTTCTGTTGATGAGAGTTCTGTAATTAATTTTCCTTCATAAATAACTGTAGCATATTGCCAGTCATGACCAGTTTCTTAGTTTAGTTCAAGTAGTATGAGAATTTTTAAATACTTGAGAAGCCACAAGAGTTAAAAAAAAAAAAAAAAAAAAAAAACCCAGACCTAGACTCTTAAGCCCTCAACAGAATGGAATCTGTCTTAACCTAATAAGGAAAAGACACAGTAAAGTTTCTCCACAAACATTTTATGGATGAATGGCAATAAGGAGAACCTTAATCTAAGGAACTAACTAAATATGTCATGGAAACAACATTCTGCCTCAGTAGTTTTTATCTAAATCCATTCCTATTCCTACCCCACCCAAGGAAAAGTGCATGCCTTACTCTCACTGAGAGAGACTGCCAGTCCTTATGTTCACAAAGCCAAGCAGTAGAGCGTAACAATAAAGAGCAAAGACCGTGTATTCTGGAATCAGACCAGTTCAAGCCTTGACTCCATAAGGCTTACTCTGCTATGACCCTGATAGAGTTACTTAATGACTATACGAATCACTTCCCTCACTTCTTATGGAAGTCAAATGACTTAATACGTATAAAGTGCCCAAAGAGTGACTGGCGTGACATAAGAGTACAAGCGGTCTCGACTCCTGCCGTCACTGATAGAAACTTATTCGTCAGTAACACAAACACAGTGGTCTGATGACTTCCAGAATAGTGGAAGCCAAAGAAATATATTCACATTCCAGCCTGTTACTTAACCTGTGCCTCCTAAGTTTACTCCTCTGTATAAATAGAATAAAAATACCTAAGAAAAACTACTGTAATGGGTATCATAATTCCTGATACACAGTTGACAAAAAATTATAGCCATTAACACTCTTACACATGTACATATAATGTAGCATATGTACACATAACACTGCATATAATACAGTGTTAATGGCACTCTTAATGTGGTAAATCTATTGTACATTCCAGTAGATGTTCTCTCCTGAACATCTATCAAACCTGAATTCAAAACCCATACCTAACAGTTGATTGTGGACTCTGCCTTTCACTTAGGGCAGTAAAAGAAAAACCACCTTCCCCCAGAAAATACATTATGAGAAAAGACACACTCAACGTGCAGGATATAACCTGGGAAAAGTTAGGGGCTATGCTGTGGAGTTAAAACAGGAGCTCAGAAATAGTAAAGAACACGGTGTGCTGGAGCGATGAACAGATGGAAGGAACAGAATTAGGCTGAGTCTTGAAAGAGGGTTTCCTTGGTGGCTCAGATGTTAAGAATCCGCCAGCAATGCGGGAGACCTAGGTTCGATATCTGGGTTGGGAAGATCCCCTGGAGAAGGAAGTGGCTACCCACTCCAGTATTCTGGCCTGGAGAATTCCATGGACAGAGGCGCCTGGCAGCCTACAGTCCATGGGGTTGCAAAGAGATGGACACGACTGAAGCGACTTCCACTTTCTTGAAAGAGGAAAGTGATACACCAAGGGAGTGCTGGGACATGAAAAGCTGAGTATGTCAACAGCTTCAATTCATACGCTGATTGACCTCAAGACATGTCTTTTTTTATTTTTATCCTGACCCTTTGTCCTGAGGCCCTAACCTTTTTTGGAATATTTTCCCATCAATCCTAATCTCTAACATGTATTTTCTGTCTTCAAACAACACAAACCACCTACGGCCCAGAGCACCTTTCCCATCTGGTCTGCTTTCTCCTCTGCAGTCACATGATGCATCCGTTGTGTATCTCTGCTATCCTAACATCTGTCTCATTTACACGTAGTTTACAACTGCACCCTATCTGCTCAATATCCTTACTGCTCAGGGGCAAGTTTTACAGCTTTGATTTCTTCCCCACTGAATTTAGGCTCCGGTATAAACTACCTACAATAAAATGGAAAACATTTTAAATGTAAATTCAACGAGTCTGACACCAGGTAAACTCCTTTCCAGTCACAGGTGTCCACGTTCCTGATTTCTGTCCCTAGAGCTTAATTTTATCTGCAGTAGAACTGCATTTAAATAGAGTCACATAGTTCATACTCCTTTCTGACTTCTTTGGCTCAAAATATTGTTTTGAGATGTATTCATATTGTTGACAAGTATCATTTCTTTTGATAACTAAGTGATGGTCCCTAAGTATATCATGATTTGTTTACTCATTTTAATCTGATGAACATTTGTGTCAGTCTCAGTTTTTTATTATTATGAATAAAGCTCCTATGCACATTCCAGTAAGTCTTTTTTGTGGATATATGCTTTCATTTTTCTTAGGTGAACACCGAGGAGTTAAATTACTAGCTCATAAGTAGTTATATGTTTAACTTGATAAGAAGTTACCAAACTGTTTTCCCAAGTAGATTTTCTAGTTTACACTCCAAAAATGTATGAACTACTTACTGTTCCATTTTCTTGTCAATAGGTAGTGTTCTCAGCTTTTCTGTACTTATTTTATTTTTCTGCCATTCTTGAGGATAAAGTAGGATCTCATTTTAATTTGTGTTTCCCTGTTGACCAATGATGCTGAGCATCTTTTTATGTGTTCCTGGGTCGAGTATCTTTATGATTTTTTCATTTCAGTTTTGGGGGTATTTTTTTTACAGTCCTTTGTCTTTTTTCTTAGAGAGTTATAGAGTTCTTTAAGTAGTCTGAGTCCTTTAACAGAGATATAAATTGTGAATATTCCCTCTCAATCTATGGCTTGCCTTTCATTTTCTTAGTGCTATCTAAGGAAAAATGAAAGATTTAAAGTTTTATAAAGTCCCATTTATTAATTTTTTTTTATGGTTTAGTGTTTTTTATATCCTAAGAAATCCTCCTCTATCCAACATCGGGAACATATTCTGTTTTCCTCTGGAAGCTGTATGGTTCCAGTTTTATACTGAGGCATACGATCCATCCTGAATTGCTTCTTCAACTTCTCCCCTTCTTCTGATGATAGATCTTTGCAGAGAACAAGTGCTCTATAAACATTGCTGATTCACTTATATGTGCCCCACAGCTTAAGAGAAATGTATTTTGAAAGCCTGGTGGAGGGGCATTTGCTGAGGCTCAGGGACATTGTGGATGGAAAACCTACAGACAGGAAAAAAGGCATGACTATAGCCCAAAGGGGCAAACTGGAAACATCTGTTGAGAACTGTTGTTCTGGCCCTGTCTTAGGATAAGCTTCTGACGAGGACAGGGATCATCCGCAGTTTGTATTTCTACACAAGTTAACCGTTTAACCCAGCACAGGAACAAAAAAAGGAGAGCACTGTGCTCACGACATTTTTCTTCTTGGTACACACATTACAACAATTACTGCGTCATTAGTGTAGACCGAATTCTCTTTAATGAGTTAGGCTCCATAAAAACACTCAATGATTCACAGCAGTTCTATTGAAACCTGACTCTACAGTGAGTAATAAACGTTAAAAAAAAAAAAATTACTCTCAGGGGACATATTTTCTATAGTCTAAAACATTCTCATTGTTTTGTAGGATTTCGATGACTTTTAAAACTGTTTTACTAATACTTTACCTGGAAAACCTGTCAAATCAAAAAACAAAGACAAATGTTCCTGCTATTCACATAAAGCCTATTTGAGATTTTACTAAGAAAATGAAGAATTGAGAATAGTAAAAATATTCTTTCCCATTTAATTGGAGCTTGGGGAAATTAATAAATTAACTAGGATCACAGAGCATTTCATACGTACTTAGTAATACAGTCGATCTAGGCTGCCATTTTCCTCCTCCAGGGGATCTTCCTAACCCAGGGATTGAACCCATGTCTCCCGTGTCTCCTTCACTGGCAGGCAGATTCTTAACCATGAGCACCACCTGGGAATCTTAATAGCTTCCTTAATAGTTTTGAACCAAAATACACTCTTTGTTTAGCAACGCTCATTTCTTATTACTCTGCTTTAGCTTAAGTTTCCACACTACAACTGATGAAATGCCATAGGAAAACTACATCTAAACAAAAACTTAGGCACTCATTTGTAGCTTGCAAGTTTTCTATTTTTAATGATGGTTCAGCTTCAAAGCTAACAGCTCTTGGAAATAATCAACAGTAGTTACTTATAATTTAGGTTGAAAAGAAGAGAAAGTGCCATATAAACCTGGTATTCTTTCTTTTTAAAGAGAAAAGAAGGGTTTGCGTCTAGATATTTGAATTTGGTTAAGTTACATATTTAAATTCCTTTTCTCATCAAGCAGTTCATTTACCATTATTTCCTTAATAGCACTCCATTATTTTTTATGCCTTCCTAAGTGTACAATCCTTTCTACAGCCGAAGGTCAAAAGGAATAAAGATAGCAACACACACACAAACTCCCAGTAAGAGATATTGTCTTAAGTCATATATAAACATTCCCTGAAATACTAACGGTTCCAATAAGTAAAAATAAACTTTTCATGGAAAGAATGTAAGAAACTCTAATATGCAAGAAATACAGTCTAGAACGGGCTTCCCTCATAGCTAGATCCACTGGAGAAGGGATAGGCTACCCACTCCACTATTCTTGGGCTTCCCTTGTGGCTCAGCTGGGAAAGAATCTGCCTGCAATGCAGGAGACTCGGGTTTGATCCCTGGGTTGGGAAGATCCCCTGGAAAAGGGGAAGGCTACCCACTCCAGTATTCTGGCCTGGAGAATTCCACGGACTGTATAGTTCATGGGGTTGCAAAGAATCGGACATGACTGAGTGACTCTCACTTTCACTGTTCACAGCCTAGAATGAGCTGCCCATATCATTTAATTAGAACAGTTCTCCTGTACTTCGCAGCATTGATCCAACTCACTGTCAGCCATGAAGTTAAGTCCCAGCTTTCCCCAAGTGAAAGTGAAAGCCGCTCAGGCGGGTCCGACTCTTCGCGACCCCATGGACCACACAGTCCATGGAATTCTCCAAGCCATAATACTGGAGTGGGTAGCCGTTCCCTTCTCCAGCGGATCTTCCGGAACCAGGAATCGAACTATGGTCTCCTGCATTGCAGACAGATTCTTTACCAGCCAAGCTACCAGGGAAGCCCAGCTTCCCCCAAAATCCCTATTAAACCACGCTGAAAGGATCCCACGAGAGGCTAGGTTGATTCAGTGAGGAAGGAGTTTATAAAAATGACAGAACCTTAGGGAGCTCCCTGGTGGTCCAGGAGTTAGGACTCTGTGCTCTCACTGTCCGGGTCTGATCTCTGGTCTGGAAACTAAGATCCCACCAGCTGCAAGGTGTGGTCAGCTGGCCATGAGAAGGCCACTTTCTGACTGAGAGGTCACTTCTTCCTCACAAATGTCACATCTACAGCAACTTTTTGTTCTGACCCGTACCTTTCTCCTTTCCGGACACCCAACTGTTTACATACTTCGCTTTCCCCTGTGCCAAGCCACCAAGTCTTAAAGCCTTTTTCCTATGGCTGGAATTCCTTTCCACTGATTTGTTCATGTCACTTACTTATTATTCACTCCTTCATTTACTTCGAAGAGCTAGAATGCAAAAGAATATTCAAGAAAAATCACATGCAGCACCCCCATCTCATAGAGCTAAGATAAATGTGGCAGTCAGAAATGCACACACAACCACCGCACTATTATACAAGTGCTTTTGTGCCAAGTTAGCTGTGTCCAGAGTCAAGGCAACCTGTGCTTCATGCTAAGTTCATTCACTCAACAACTAACTGCTTTCCATCTTGATGGGTACTGTGAATGTGAGCCCAGAAACTTCTTCTGTTTGGAATTTCCAGATACATTCAGTGATAAGCTCAAATACTTTACAAGTATGTTACATTTTTACTTGGATGAGTTCATGTTCTCATTGTAATGGAGGATTTTTAAAAGACTTGGAAATTGAGGGCATGCAGGGAAATCAAAAGATTTAACAGAAATCAGATGGGCCTTCCCCAAACGCACAGTGCCAGGAGCAACCGGTAGCATAAAACTTCCATAGCGATGTTGGCAGTGTTGCACCACAAACAGAAGCACTCAGGGGAAAGGAGGAACTGAAAAAAGACAAAGGACGGTGGCAGCGAAGCCCAGCGCACCTGTGTACACCACCCGCAGAGCCTCGGCCAGTGGCTCACAAACCCCTGTGATTAAGCTTAAGGCACAGACATCAATCAAACCTCTCCTTGGATCAGAACCAGGCAGAATCATTGAGAACAGGCCTCCCTTGCCTTTGCCTGCCACCTTCAATTCTCAGGGATACATGGCCCTCCCTGTTCCAAGTCCTCTCACTGTTCCCCGAAAAGGGAAGTGACATCTCAACATCAGAAGTGTTCTGATACTGTTTCATTCATGAGGCGCATCTTACTCAAACAAAGTCTTATAGGGAACACTCATACACTAGACAGATGGAAACGGAAAGGCTCTTAATAAGGTTAAGACAAGAACTCCAGCTCCCCTGAAAAGCCCTGGAGCCCAGCCCAGAAGCCAAGAAAAAGCTTGAAACCACTGCTCACACCCCTCTTTAGAGACAGGAATGACTGTGGATGAGCCAGCCACATACTTCCTACCCCCCCGGAGAGAAGGCAGCCTGGGTATACTGTAAGACTGTCACCACTAATGCGAGGGGGGAGGAAGGGCAGGAGGGGAAGCACTCTGCAAGTGGGCATTTGAGAAAATGAGAACAAAGACTCAAAACCACTTTCATGACACAAGATATAAACACAAGAGGAAAATCAAAAAGCCAAGGACAGTTCTCAAAGGTGAGAAATCAAGCCATGGTATTTCTGTTTTTTGAAAATTGCTCAGCAACCATTACAAGCCCATGCTCTGAAAAATACACTGGAGGACAGCTTTTCTGAACTCTCTGAAAAGTGCTCTTTGCTGCCGTCATCGCTATTCAGACTAAAGCCTCGAAACGCAGTATCATACATGAACGTCTACAAGCCCCTCTGCTGCCCTGATCCCTTCGTTAGTTCAAGCAGCTTTACTGAGTACTTCCATGGTGCCCGCTGTGCCGGCCACAAAGCCGTTCATCTGACACAGTGCTTGACTTCAGGAGCTCAGAGTCCTGGGGAAGGAGCCGACAGACAGAATGGGCCGGGGCGGTACGGGACCTAACGGGGCATGCCGCGTGGATGAGGTGACCAGGTGTGGCCACAGTGAAGACGCCGGAGCCAAAACAGGGGACCTGAGCACAGTGAGGAAGACACGGGGAGGAAGCGCATCTGCAAAAGCTTCCAGGTGGGGCTGACATGCTGGAGGGGGAGGACGGGGAGGAGGCGGCGCAGAGGGAGCAAGAAGGCTGATGCAGCACAGGAGTGCGTCTGAGAGCACAGGAAACAGCCAGAGACCCGGGCGAAGACCAGCCGGGTCAGAGAGGGCCTGGCAGGCCACAAGCAGATCTCAGTCACAATCTCTCCCCGTGGGTGCCACCAAAGGCATGCCCTGATGGGGTGTGGGCTCCGGCAGCTGGCCACAGAAGAGGCCGTGGGGGTGGGAGGGAGAAGGTGTGAAGCAGGAAGGCAGGCGGGGAGGCTTCCCAGCAGCGATCATGACCAGGAGGAAGTTTTTATACACGCAAACTAAACTGCAGTATGAGGAGGAACAATTTCAGGCAAAAGGCATTTCATCGAATACAAATGAGAACCCTCTCCAGGCTGGCTTATGTGCACCTTCCACAATTACACACCAGCTCAGGAGTTTAGGTTTCAGTTTCTGAGAGACGGGCGCTAAGGTATTTTCAGTAAAGGCTCTTAGGCAGTTTCCTCCTCCTTACCTGAGAGAACTCACTCCTGCTGCCCTCAATTTTCCAATTTATAGGACTAGACGTCCAATAATTATTTAGTTTTATGCTAAATGAGCACAAATTCTGCCTGATACCCCACTGAACAAGTGTTTATAAAACAATCATTATAGCACTGGTACTGAGACCAATCTCAAAATACGACCTTCAAAGTTTTCAGGGGAATGTCGGAGGAGCAGGGAGTAAGAGTATGAGGTATTTATAACGATGGAAAAATACGAAATAATCCAAATAACCTTTAATGATTCTCTCCTTCAATGGGATGACGTGCAACGATTCAAAAGAGAAATGAGCTTTAAGAACTGACAGAGGTGAGGTCCAGAACCTGGTGGCCCAGTGGTTAAGACCTCACCTTTTAATGCAGGGAGCGTGGGTTCAATCCCTGGTCGGCGAGCTAAGATCCCACATGCCTTCTGGCCGAAGAACCAAAACATGAAACAGAAGCCATGTTGCAACAAAATCAATAAAGACTTTAAAAATGGTCCACATCAAAAAAAAAAAAATATTAAAAAAACACTGATATGGAAAAGCCATGGAGACATACTGCTAAGTGGGTGGGGAGCAATGGTAAGATAGCAACCTATGCTTTTCAAGGATTTAACAACTGCTCACATTTATTGCGGAGAAGGAAATGGCAACCCACTCCAGTATTCTTGCCTGGAGAATCCTGTGGACAGAGAAGCCTGGTGGGCTGCTGTCCATAGGGTCGCACAGAGTTGGACACGACTGAAGCGACTTAGCATGCATGCACATTTATTGAGGGCTTTCCACTCTTTCAATATCATACTGATGCTTCATGAGTAATGAGTGTTATCTCACTGAATTCTTACAACAATCCTACGGGATGCAGAGAGGCAGGAGTGTGGGTGGGTGTGTGGGGGTGAGCGGGTGTGTGATCAGAGGCTAACTCAAGTTCAGCTCTTCGGGATCCTATGGACTGCAGCACGCCAGGCTCTTCTGTCCTTCACCATCTCTGGATCGTGATATTCGTGTCCACTGAGTTGGTTATGTTATGTAACCATCTCTTCTCTGTGTTGCCCCTCCTCTCTGTGCCAATCTTCCCAGCATCAGGGTCTTCTCCAATGAGTCAGCTCTTTGTATCAGGAGGCCAAAGTATTGAGGCTTCAACATCAGTCCTTCCAACAAATATTCAGGGTTGATTTCCTTTAGGATTGACTATTTTGATCTCCTTGAAGTTCAAGGGACTCTCAAGAGTCTTCTCCAGCACCACAAGCCGAAGGCATCAATTCTTCGCTCTCAGTCTTTCTCTGGTCCAACTCTCACATCCGCACATGACAAAACCATAGAGACGACTATATGGGCCATTGGCAGCACAGTGATGTCTTCGCTTTTTAATATCTAGGTTTGCATCTCAATTTCCTGGCTGCAGTCATCATCTGTAGTGATTTTGGAGCCCAAGAAAATAAAATTCGTCACTGCTTCCACTTTTCCCCTTCTATTTGCCATGATGAGTTAAGTATTTTAGCCAGACTCAAAGAGCTGCTAAGTGAGGGATTTTAATCCAGGAATTTGGAATTTCAACCCCGTAGCCTGAGTTTTTAACCTCTACATTACTCATCTCTCAGAGACAAGTCCTTATTCACTAAGTGTATTAGATAGATTTGCTCCTGGATTCTTTCTTTTAAATAACATTACAGGGAAAAATGTTAGTGTTTCTGGGAAATAATTTTAGGGAAAATTGTTATTAATTTTAATGATGAAACATCCAAAGTTCATGACTTCGTGGAAAGTCAGTATGACCCAAATTGGGGTTACCTTCAAGATCAAGTACAAGGCAACTTTACAAATAAATGTTACTCAAAGGCTCAGTGACCTACAGTAATTCTGTCAGCCCTCATTATATCGGTAATCTGTGAACACCACATTTGTATATTTCCTTCTAAGTCCAGCTATTTGTGAATGTTCAGCAGAGGGGATGTCATGATACCCAGTTTAAAATTAAAGAGGAGTCCCTCATTTTAAGACAAGTTGAAAGATATCAATCAGCAGACATTCTCTCAACAGTTCCACTTGTTGATTACAAAGGAATGACAGATATTTCAAGGTGAGGCTGATGTTCAGCCTAATTACTAAAGGGTACAAAGCATAGATCTGTGTGTACTCCTGAGTCACTGACCCATCTCTGCACAACCTGATCCACACAGAAACATCCTAGTTCTCAACGCTCAGCCCCAACACACTCCCCTAAAGGGGTCTCCTCTCCTCCCCCTGCACCCCACACCACCCAGCAGTGATTCACAGTGGTGTTTATTACCCTAGAAGACCAGAAGAGGGTACACATTTGAGACAGAGAATAAACGTCTCAAATTCTCAACTCAAATCTTTACCAGCAGTGTGACCTCCATGAAGATGCTTAACCACTCTGAGCTTTACTGTCCTTGCTATATTGGGGTAAAATGACAACACTTACTCATACATCAGCTATCAGGTTTTAATGAGTTACTGTAAATAGGGTGTGTAAACACAACAGTATCTGGAATGTTATAAAATTTCAACAAATGTTAGGTGTTATTACTACTATTTTTACTAAACTCGTGCATAACTAGAAAGCATAAAGTCCCCGAGTGACTATTCCTGTACTTTTCATTTTTACCATTTACAGAAAAATAACTGGTTACCCTGTCATCTTTTAACCCTTTTTTTATTCATCCATATTTCTAATTTGCCCATGCATTCCTTAGAAATGTTTAAAACTGTACTTGTTTTAGTAAATGCAATTCACTAAAAAATTAAAGCAAGTTAATTTTTAAAAGTAAGTTGTTTAAAGTAAAGGGAATTCATTCAAGTCTCCTCCCACCCTCCCGGCTGGGTGGGGACCCACCAGAAGAGTCTACACCACATCCAGTCTGTGGCTGAGTGAGCATATGAGTCAGGACCACCCAGCAGGTACCATCTTGACATTCACCGCAGGGCCCAGGTTAACGCCTGGAGAAAATCTCAGGGTGTGACCTCTCCACGGAAAGGAAAAAAAAAAAACAGCAGCTAGTGACAAACCACAAAACAGAACAATCACTGGTGTGTGACTTACTCTAATAATTCTTATAAGATTTATTCTGCAAACTAGAGTGCTTAGTTTATATCACAGGACTGAAACAGGGCTTCCCCAAAGCCCTGCTATTATATAAAATATAGATATGCATTTTTCTAGCTTTCTGGCTTTCATCAAATTCTGAGAGGTCTTCACCACCTAAAGCTGCTACAAATTGTCAATTTAGTAGTAATTCTCAAACTTGAACACACTTTAAGAAGTTTGGAGTCACCATTAAATGATTAATAGTAATCAGCTACACCCATCAATACAGTGAGGACTCACTGCATCCCCAGCAGTAAGATGAACGCTAGCTGACTCCAAACTAGAAAACGTCCTGAGCTCCCCACTTCAGATTACAGATCTGAAATATTTATCACATAACCAAAAAAGGTGGGGAGGCTGGGGAATTTGGCTCCAAATAACTTAGAATTAAAATGTTGGAATTACAGAAGGGAGAGAATAGGGTGGATTAGCAGAGAGACATCAAGAAGGAATCAGAACAGAGAATAAACACAGCACAAAGGCAAGGCACTGGGGATAAACTGTAAGCCGGGACTCTCTAAACTTGTGTGTGGAAAAGCTACAAGCTCTTTTACGTAGTTCATGAAAGAATTCTCCTGAATACTGGCACAGAGTACTTATACACAGCAGATGGTCAATAAATGGACTCATCAATGCCAACCCTACGTCAGAGCAGCATTCACTACGAAGACAGACAAGGTAGCACCTGTCTGTCTTGAGGCTCATTTTAAGGCTTTAGGTAAGACCTGGGCTTTCAAAAGATTTGGGGACTTCGAAATTTCTCTTCTGACTCTCAACAGTGTACTTACCATGGGGCAAACATATGTCTCATATGCCCATGAGAGAACCAGTTCACTCCTGCAGCCCCACTCTAATTATAATTAACACCCTTTTCTGCTCTCACAAGTGCCCCAGTTGGCATACTAAATTCTGAGGTCACCCTATTCAAACCTGTTTTGGTTAAACCTTTGGTAAGTGACATCTCTTCTGAAGTATTTCCTGGAGCAAGGAAGCTCAGATCAAAAGGTCTCTCCTCAATCTTAAAGTTGAGATGAAAAATACATTACAGTTCAAAAGGAGATATTCATAGCATGTCACAGAGAGCAACCTTCTCAAAGCGAGCTACGCGGCCACTGTCCTACAGCACCGTAATCAGATGCAAACAGAGCTCAAGGCTTCAGGTGAACCTTTTTCTCTTGCCATTCCATTCTAGAGCATCACCAAATGCTTTTTACAAGGGTGGGGGGGGGGGGTGTAAGTTTGATTAATGATAATAAATAATCATGTATTTAATATATACATAAGTACATGTACTTATCAGAATTAGAGAAATTAAGTTATCTTAAGCAAAAAAAAAAACCTTAACTCACTTTAAGAAGAACATACACGTGCACACGCTAAATAAAAATGCAAAAGAGGAAGGCACTGTCACTCAAAAAGGCAAATACTTCGGCGCCTATGTTACTATTGACCCCGTGGGGCTCCACGGCCCACGCGTGTCCCTGCAGGGCAGATAACTGTCCGGGCCCGTGGTCCTCTCTGTGTTCTAGGCCCATCTCGGAAAGGCCTGAAGTGCATATGGATACTGCAGCTACCACAAAAGGGGGACATGTTCAAACACAGCACGAATGAGAAGTTACTAGACAGTCCTGGTTTAAGACAAGCTGTTTCCGTTTTAAACACTCTAGCCCCCAAAGACATCTGACCCAGAAAGCAGCTCACATTATCCCAGGAAGGGCCAGGGAGGTAAAGAGGCAAACCCCTACCGCTTGGTCCAGCGCACAAGCTCAGACCTGCTGACCGCACACCAACGCAACCAGGTCTGGGAAGGGAGGGAACCCAAGCCTGAATTAATTGGTTATCTCACTGGAGTTTTGTGCGTCCTGATATTGTAACTTCCCAAAGACACCAGATTTAATTAGCAACCATCCCTTTGTTACCTCTTATCTCCATTGCAGCTTCTAAATGTCAATTCAGTGGTCTTGAACTACTAAAATATCTCTGAAGCCCACCGCTGCAACTTGTGTGATAGACTTATTCTAGAACAAAAGTGTTTCACAGAATTCACTAGAATGGCATGGTTTTCAAACTGCATTTCTTAGCCACAGGAGATCACAGACGTAGCTTGGTGGGCAACCGGTAGGGACTGAGTAGGCAGGACAAGTCCTCGCTGCATCCCCATCTGCATTCAAAGGTATACTCTCACCTGTTTAAATGGAACCAATCGAGTTCCATTTAAGGTTTCAGTAAGGAAAAAGTGGATTCTACTGCTCTGCCCCTCAAAACAAAACCAGACATACACACCATACACACAAACCCCATTTGAGAACATGTTGCCAGAACCAGAGTCTGAATCAACATCTTAAAACATACTACAACTGCCTGAAAAAGTCTGAAAAATTTAAGGAGGACTGAGAAATTTGAGGAGGAAAGGATCTTAGATAATCTTTCACGCAATTCACTCATTAAAACTGAGGAATTAAATGAGCCCGTGAGCCTGTAAGTAAAAAGCATATCCTTACAATATCATCTCCATCCCCACTTCCTGCCCATGTTTGTTCACACCTTTCCCCAAAGTTCCCCAAACCTCACCACTGACACGAAGCGTTGAGATCCTGTTTGCACAACCTCCAAGAGATGGTGCATCTATAGCATACAGGTGGACGCTCCAAGAATCAAAATGCTAAACCTCTTTCTAAGATATGCCTACTGAAGGGCATGCGGGGAGGAACAGAATACAATTATTATTATCATCATCATCTTGACTTGGAGAAATCAACAGAAATAACACTAACATTTATTAGTTCTACTTGGCGCCACACACTGTGTGCGTTCCATGGGCACTATTTCCCCTAATGCACACATCAGCTCAGCCAGGGAGGCAGCATTATGAGCGCCATCTCCCGGGTGACAAAGGCCAAGCCTAGACAAGAGCGCCCACCTCCAGAGCACCCTCACACCTGCCCCAGCCGGCAGAGGCACAGCGCTGCCCGCAGGACCCTAAAAGGGCCCAAGCACATCAGCTTCTGATGATCAATTTAAAGTGAACCCAGGTACAAAGGAAAAGCTCCCCACATTCCTCGGGATGTGTCACAAATCTGGTGATCCAACAGAGACTCTGAAAGTAGCTTAGACAGTGCCAGTTCTCCTGCTGCCAGGGGCACCATGGAATTTACCCGAGGGCCAGTCCCAGACTACACTCCATTCATCACCTCGGTCTCCTTCCTCCTCCAAGAAGACATTAGGAAATTTTCTTTACCTGGTGTCTATGTGGCACTCATACTGGAACACACCAAAATTTTCTTATGTCAGCAGCAAGTCAACAAAGAGAGTAGTGAAATTATATTAGAAGTAATAAGTGTGAGGGTCTGGAGTGTTTGATTATGCCTCTGAGCTAGCTACTAGGTAGCTTCCAGATCTTCCTAATCTACCACAAATAAGTAGTGTATGAACTCGATTTTGTGCCTCTGAATGAATCTGAATCACAAAGGTTGGCCTAGAGATATCTCAGCACCATAATGACCCACACATTGGAAGAATATGTTTATTGAGTCTGCACCTTCACTATTTTATTTTATAAAAAATAGAGCTCCATGCAAGAAAAATTGAACTTAAAGCCAAAACATACTGATGCTTATGTTGTCTTCAAACAAAATGTCTAAAATGAGTTTAAAAAAAAAACAGTGGGAAAGGAAGCAGTAAATATGAATTACCATTCAAATGTCATCATATGTGGAGGAAACCTGTAATATAAAAATTTGTGAGAACCTCATCTACACCAAATGGTGCAAAGACACTTAGAAGATAGTCTGAACATAGGCCAGCGGAAAATTATAATAAAATACAGATCCATAAGTACTATATTTAAAGTGCCGTTTCAAAATCATGTTTTCTCCAAGCAATCATTACCTTTGACAGATAGGAAACTCCCTACAATGCATTTCAAGTTTTTTTTAATTCTCCAGTGCAGAATAAGACTTATGACAGGCAACATTCATTCTGCTCTTCATGTGCTTGGCACGCATATAATGCTGTTGATCAGTCACTCGGTCGCGTCCAGCTCTTTGTGACCCCATGGACGGCAGCACACCAGGCTTCCCTTTCCTTCACTATGTCCCAGAGCTTGCTCAAACTCATGTCCATCGAGTCGGTGATGCCATCCAACCATCTCAGCCTCTGTCGCCCCCTTCTCCTCCTGCCTCCAGTCTATCCCAGCATCAGGGTCTTTTCCAATGGGTCAGTTCTTCACATCAAGTGGCCAAAGTATTGGAGCTTCGTTTCAGCAGAAGTCGTTCCAATGAGTAGTCGGGATTGATTTCCTTTAGGATTGGTTGGATCTCCTTGTTGTCCAAGGGACTCTCAAGAGTCTTCTTCAGCACCACAGTCTGAAAGGATCAGTTTTTTGGTACTCAGCTTTCTTTATGGTCACAGAATATGCTGAGTTAAATATTATCACTGCTTTTGCAGGGATCATCCCAAGGAAGAGACTGCTGAGACACAGAGAGGTTGAGTAATGCGCTCAAGGACCCACAGCCAGGAGAGCCTGAGCCGGTCTTATGAGGGCAAACACTCTGGGGCTCTCCCTCCCAATTAATCAGACATAATGCCTCTTACATCCTCTCGACCACACGTTAAGAAATGTCACAAATGCCTAAAAGATAAATACACAGAGCTAAGATCGTATAAATATTTAGACTCACTAAAACACGCCAACTGGCGTTCAGTAAAACAAGGATTAAGCTGAAGTTGTAAAATTACAGCTACAGAGAAAGATTGTACATCAGATGCCTGCCAGGCAAGATCACTTAGAAACCATCCCAAATGACTGTGAGAAAACTTGACAGATTGAAAATGTCGACAGTCTCTCATAATCGTTTCCTTTTTAAAACCATACCATCTCTTTTATTTCAGAAGCAGCTGCATCAGGGTGCTGCTTTTTTTGTTTTGTCTTTTGAAACAAAAGGCTTCCAACAGGGTGATAATAAGCATCTGAACTACACACAAATAGCAAATACTTCATACGTAGAGTTAATAAGTGATATTTGGTTTGGTAAATGGCAAGAGATTATTGAGCAAACTCAAACACTGTTTTTCTCCGCAATGGCCTATTAAAAAAAATAAAATAAGCCTCTGTCATTTCCCACAAAACACCAGAATAAATTAACAACCAGTCAGCTGAACTAAAAAAATATTTACAAAATATCCTGTCTGGGCTTTTGCTCTCCTTGCCTAAGGAAAAATAAATGTTTCCTGCCTTTACTATGATTTTGCTTCATCTCTTAGGCCTTTAATAACAGAAACTCATCTAGACATTGCTAAATAACGCTATCTGCACAATAAGCTTTGGTCTTTCCTGCAGGGCAGTAGGCTGATGTGATTTCTGGCAATGGAGAGGTACTTTTAGACCACACGGTTTGTCTAAATTAGGAACAAACAGTAGATAACCATAACAACTTCTGGAGTTGGATACAGTCAAGAAAGAGGAAGCACACTCCATCCTCACTCTCTGTGGAGACGGAGTGAAAGGAGGGATGGAACGAGGGGTAGGAAAGGGACTGGATGCCCGGCTTCCTCACCTAGGAGTCCAGGGAAGTGAAAACACTGAAGTACTCCATCAGATGAGATGTGCCATCTCTAAAGGCTTCCAGGCTCCTGCATATTGCTCATTCCCTTGTGAAATATGTTTTCAGTTTGGAGGCATTTCTCTCAGAATTAAGTACGGCTAAGTTACAAAAAGGGGCTTCCCAGGTGGCTCCATGGTAAAGAATCCATCTGCCAAAGCAAGAGATGCAGGAGATGTAGGCTTGATCCCTGGATCAGGAAGATCCCCTGGAGAAGGAAATGGCAAGCCAGTCCAGTATTGTTGCCTGGGAAATCTAATGGACAGAGGAGCCTCGAGGGGTCCATGGGATTGCAAAGAGTTGGACATGACTGAACACACACACACACGTTATAAATGAGCTTTTCCATAACGATGGTTACTGAGCCAAAGTTTCTGTTCAAATGTGGATCTTTCCAAAGAAATCAATGTTTATTAAAACTTCAAAGCATAGCATTTTATACCTCCCATATACTTAGTGATAACACAGCTTCAAGAAAATTATGAGGCAACAATTAGCCTTTGCTCATATTAATAAGAGCCCCTACCATTCACTGACTACTTACTCTGGCTGAGAACAGCAATTAAGAAAATACACATTATTTCATTTAAACTTTCAAACAACTTGAATGAGGCAGGTGACACTAAGGGAAACAGGGATGCAGAGAGGACATAACTCGCCCACCGTCCCCAGGCTGGTAAGAGGCAGAGCTTACTTTTGTACCCCAGGTTGACTCTATGTTATATGGGATTAGCTCTAAAGAAATACAGATTGATCCCATCCTGACCCTTTCTCCATGATTGAGTAGACAAGTTTGCTGGTGTTTATGGTTTTGTTTAGTTTTGCTTTTTCCTCCCTTCATTTTGTGCTGGATCAAACTCCAGCCAAAGACGGCCAGAGGTTTCATGTCAGGGGCGGACTCTAACAGATGGCTCAAGATGCCCTAGAGGAGGGCTGAAAGGCTGCAGGAAGACGGGCTGGGACGAGTCTGCCACGGGCACACCCCAGGACAGGGGTGCTGCTTCCGGCCCGCACGCGTCTGTCTGCTCAGCAACAATTGCCTGCCGTGGACCTTCTCTTTCCTGGGCGCTCATCATTGAGACACCCTCCCCTTTTTGAACTATGACAAAGGTTTAGGTAGACATTTAAGTCACATTCTCACACTATGAGGGTTATCAATTAGCATGAATCCTCAAAGTAAGTTTTTTTTTTTTTACAAACTAATGAGAGCCATAGAGTTCCTCTCACATCCCCATTATTCAGCTGTTAGCTCTCTTTGCAAATTGCTTATTTTTACATGAAACGGGTCTCCCGACAATCTCATCAACTCCACAGGACAACCCCCAGCCTGCCTATTTATGACTCAGACGCTTTTACCTTTTAAGTGATTGTCTGTATTTTTAAATGAATAAAATCAAGGGCCTTGCTTATCAAGTATAATATAAGGCTTCTGGAGAAACTACAAAAGGCAAAGGATCACAATCTGATTTGGGCTTTTGGTGGCAGGTTACGAGAAAGAATGAAAAACACAGTTCTGGAAGCATTTATATATCACGAATGGGACTTTTTCAAGATAGCAATAATTGCAAGCTGCCAAAAGCAAAATTCTAAAACGAATAAGCTGGAAGGGCTCTTCAGTGAAATATATCAGAAAACAATGAATAACAAGGATGTGTCAACAACACACATTTTCTCTGCCTGTTGAGGTATAATACTAAGAAGTATCCATCCAATAAAAGTCATATTATGTAAACACACACCTGGACCTCATGTGTTTTCTCTAAATGCAGCTGCTGGCAAAGGACTTTCAGGCTTATTCATTTGCATATGGTTAAGAACTGGACTAAATTTGGTTTGGCTCAAACTGTAATATTAATGTGATAACAAGAGCTAACATTTATAGAGCTTGTTTACATATCATAACTAATTCTAAGTGGGAAAATGGGCAGCCTGGATGCACAGGGAAGCCTGCTTGCATTAGGCAAAAGGGTACAGTCTCTCCTGGTGACAGAGACAGCTGGGGAATTATGATCCCTTTTAATGTAAGCGATGGGCCTCAGTTATAAACAATGCTGCCATGGTTTTAATTATTTGAATAAAGGTTACTGATTTATCAAAAAAAATATAGACATAATTATCTAGGTGAAGAGAGGCATGGAGAATAAAGGAACTGTATCTTCATTTTCCACATCAAGAGACACGCAAGGAGGACAAGAACTCTCAGTTACAACAGGAACATAGGGATTGACACCCCAAAGTAGCAGCTAAAAAAGTGATCGAGGGGAGGCACTGGGGCACACAAAAGGGGCAGGATTTTTTTATAAGTTTTATAAAATTGATTAAAGTACATAAATGTATAACTTCAACAAAAAAACTTTTTAATTAGTTTAATTTGAATTACCAACAAAAAGAAATCAAAATTAAAAGGATGTTTATATTTCTTAGACTAGGAAAACAAAGAAGGGAGTACAAAAAAAAAAAAAAAAGAAGGGAGTCCAGTGGAGGTCCTCACCTTCATTTACAATCATGTCCTTGTCTCTGAAAGATCTTGCCTTCTCACTGAGATGGAGTCTTAGGAGACAGGGTGCCCAAGAATTGCTAACAGGTAAGGTGCCAAGCCAAGGAAACCAACCTGGCCATGTAGGATGAGAGAGGCCACAGAAAAATATCGTGTCCTCCAGCCCAACAAGCCAGGTGACTGCATGACAGACAGACACAGGGAGCATAAGCGAAAGACTCTCCTTTCCCCAAAACAAGGAGATGGCCATTACTATCAGCAATTCAGCAGAAGGTTATATACACTGTCAGGAGTGGCCTAATCAAAACTCAAACTAAGCACCATGGGGATAACCATTCGTTCATTTTTAGGGGGAAGATAAAGAAAAGCTCCGCAGGTGGTGGAGTCTGGCCTGTGTTTTAAGAAATGCACAAGAGGTCAACAGGTAGAGATGGAAGGAAGGGGCCAATCCAGCAAATCTGAACAGAGTCAGTGGTGGAAGGAGAGATGATGTGTTTGGAAAAGGGACACGGTCAAAGCCACATCTCCTGTTGCCGTTGCCTCAGGGCAACCTGAGGGAGAGTGTGGTGAGTGTGCCTCCTGGGACAGACAGTTATTTCAGTGGTTACTGGGTCAGTGCAGAACTACAGACACGATCAACTAAAATACTGTAAAAGGCTGTGTGCCTCTTAAATTATCTAGCTTACAGGACATCCTCCTGTTTAAACTGTTCTATTTCACACTGGACACACCTGAATCCGAGGCACTGACATTTATCTCGTTGTTCAGGGATCCTGTCATACCTCCAGGTTTCCCCAAGGGCTCACCTTTGCTCTTCACTAATAATTTCCCAAAAGTGTGGAATTCATACGACTCAGAGGTTTGAGTTTCAGGTACCTCCCGTTCTCCCTTCAGCTTAGAAAATAGAACCATTATAAAAGTACAAGTTCCTTTAAAAAAGAAATTCCCCCCTTTGGCATTCTCATGTAGCTCTTGTTAGTTTTAACACTGCGATCATTATCTAATCCCATAAAACTGGACCAGTTTTGATGTGCACAACCCCAAGCACTGGTTTTGGTTATTAAAAAAAAATGCTCTTGGCTCAAGGCTTCATTGTAACTGAGCTAGTTCTAGCAGTTACTGGATTACAAACAAACAAACCTATTCCTGCATGTCAAACTGAGTATTTTTAAAAGTCATTTTATTTTTATATCATGGATCTCAAGCCTTCAAAACTAAAAGCGAACACATTAACTTTTACTCTGGCCTTTATCAATGTTTAGAAGTCTCCTTTATGAAACATACCAAACACTGTAAGTAAAACTTGGAAGGAAAAAACAGCTTCCCAGAGGAAGGGTGACCAAACTGTGTCTGAACCTGGGTTCCCACAGGTCTGAGAAATACTCAGGAGGATCAAACTGAGACAAGTTTACTCAACTTGCAGTTGAGTAAAGTTTACTCAACTAGCTATGCATTTACTTTAATTAAAAGATTAAACACATAAAATCTGTAATTTCATTCTACTTAGAGGAAAGCTAAATATTTGATTTTTAAGGTGATGCCATGTCAATGCAAATCAGATATAATAAATAGAGCAGATGGTACACAGATGATAAAATTTCAGACATGAGTATCATCTCCACTTTTCAAAGCACCAAATGAAATTTGAAGACTTTTTTTTTTTTTTAATAATAATCAAAAATACTGTTCAGCATTTGTTTTTCAAGGAGTCACTACAGAGGCAGCTCCCAGCCCTGAGCAGTGGGAGTGGCACCCCCAGCTCCATCCCCAGAACTACACTCAGCTTCTCAGCATGAAGATGTCAGAGCTGCGAACTGGGTCTGGGAGCATCTCTGCTTTATCTCAATTCATGTGCATCCGTTAGCAAGATCTGCTTCTACTCCAGACTTCCCTGGTGGCTCAGACGGTAAAAGCGTCTGTCTACAATGAGGAAGACCTGGGTTCGATCCCTGGGTTGGGAGGATCCCCTGGAGAAGGAAATGGCAACCCACTCTAGTACTCTTGCCTGGAAAATCCCATGGACTGATAGGCTACAGTCCGTGGGGGTCACAGAGAGTGCCACTCCATTAGCAAAACAACTACTTCTACTTTGTTGACTACTCCAAAGCCTTTGACTGGATGGATAACAAATAAACAGTAAGAAATTCTTCAAAAGATGCGAATACCAGACCACCTTACCTGTCTCCTGAGAAACCTGTATGCAGGTCATGAAGCAACAATTAGAACCAGACATGGAACAACAAACTGGTTCAAAACTGGGAAAAGAGTACATCAAGGCTGTATATTGCCACCCTGCTTATTTAATTTATATGCAGAGTACATCATGCAAAATGCCAGTCTAGATGAAGAACAAGCTGGAATCAAGACTGACTGCTGCGAGAAATATCAATAACCTCAGATATGCAGATGACACCATCCTTATGGCAGAAAGTGAAGAGGAACTAAAGAGTCTCTTGAAAGAGTGAAAAAGGAGAAAGTGAAAGAGGAGAGTGAAAAAGCTGGCTTAAAACTCAACACTCAAAAAATGAAGATCATGGCATCCATTCCCATCACTTCATGACAGATAGATGGGGAAACAATGGAAACAATGACAGACTTGATTTTCTTGGGCTCCAAAATCACTGCAGATGGTGACTGTAGCCATGAAATTAAAAGACACTTGCTCCTTGGAAGAAAAGCTATGACAAACCTAGACAGCATGTTAAAAAGCAGAGACATTACTTGCCCAACAAAGGTCCATATAATGAAAGCTATGGCTTTCCCCAGTAGTAGTATATGGATATGAGAGTTGGATGATAAAGAAAGCTGAGCGCCGAAGAATGGACGCTTTTGAACTATGGTGTTAGAGAAGACTCTTAAGAGTCCCTTGGACTGCAAGGAGATCAAGTGAAGTGAAGTCAAGTCAAGTCACTCAGTCGTGTCTGCCTCTTTGCGACCCCATGGACTGTAGCCTACCATGCTCCTCTGTCCATGGGATTTTTCAGGCAAGAATACTGGAGTAGGTTGCCATTTCCTCCTCCAGGAGATCTTCCTGACCCAGAGATTGAACCCGGCTCTTCCGCATTGTAGGCAGACACTTTAATGTCTGAGCCACCAGGGAAGTCCCAAGGAGATCAAACCAGCCATAGAGCACCAAGTCTGACGGATTAAATACCATGAACTTATCAGTGATAAGGAGCCACAAAAAGGACACGGGCATGCTTGGGTTTTAGAAAGATCCTACTCACGGGTGACTGGACGGCAGCTATTATGGGTGGGGAAAAGACTGGAGGCAGGGAGTACGGGCCAAAAATGACTTTGAGTTTGGTGAGAATCATAGATAAGAAATATTTAGGTATTAAAAAAAAAAACAGATTTTAGTGATTGACTGGATAGTTATGAGACAGTGAATCAGAATTTAATGTTTTATAGCGCTTGAGTGATCCATGGACAACAGTACCAAATAAAAGGGACTTAAGGTCAATCGGGGCTTTCAGGGGTTTTGTTTCATTTTGATAATGATAATATACATATCTGATAATGAGCACGCTGTCTAAGGACAAAGGGAAGAGAAACTGGTAAAGTAAGTAAAGCTGACGATGTCGGTCCAGAACTGGCAGAGTATGGGAGATCCAGGCTCGTCCTCCAGGGAGACGTATCATGACTGCATTAAACCAGAGGACTACGTAAGAAAAGGAAAGGATCCCTGGCAACAACCTGTTAAAGAAGGCAACAGTCCAGAAATTAGCCACCTGGGCTTCCCAGGGGGCACTAGTGGTTAAAAAAACAAAATCTGCCTGCCAACGCAGGAGACACAAGAGAGTTGGGTTCAATCCCTGAGTTGGGAAGATGGTTGGAGGAGGCCATGGCAACCCACTCCAGTATTTTTGCCTGGAGAATCCCATGGACAGAGAAGCCTTTGCAAACCCTGGTCACAAAGAGTCAGACACGACTTTAGTGACTTAGCACTCAATGGCACTCAGAAATTAGAGACAAACAGCGTGCTCACCTGGAGAAAAATTAGGAGGCCCAACAGCACCAAGTCCAGGTTGGGGATGTGTAAGCCTAATTCCTGGAGCAGAAAGGGAACCAGCAAGCCTCACGGTCCTCGCCCCCCAGAACCGGGTGAGGCTAGACAGGAAAATCACTCAGGCTCAAAGGAGACAGCTTTGAGGTCCTTTCAATCTCTCATCTCATTTGACAATGATCTTGGCCTTTGCTGGTCAGGACACTCCAGTAAACACGCACTTAGAGTCTCCTCACTCCTTCCCCCGGCACTCAAAGTGGGACATGTTCCGGTCTGCTTTACTCTCAAATACTTTCTCAGTTTTCCAACACTCTTCAAGGAGTTAGTGAGGCCGTGTGAACTACAACTTGGAAATACGTCCCAATAAATACAGAAGCTATTCTTACAACAGCCTCACAGTCAAAGGTCACAGCCAGGCATGGGAAAGATCCTGCCTCCTGCTGCTAGCTGGAGCGCTCACTTACCAGATCGGTTGCACTCGCTCACGTTCACTCTTGCTCACTGGCTCTCACTCTCCCTGTCTCTGCATCTGTCTGTCTGTCCGTCTCTCTCGGTACCCAGTTTCATACCGGTTACTGTTTGGTCGAGCCTGGATCATTTGTCACCCTAAACGCAAATCAGACTGAACTCACACAAGCACAGAGGAGAGAGCTGGGCTCCAGAGAGGACTGGACATCTGTGGTACTTGACGTTCAAGTCCTTGGCGAGATGTCAGCATTTCACAGAGCACTTTAAATGTTTCATTTGAGAGCTAATGCAGCATTCCCCACTGGTCAACAGCAGGAGTCCAGGCAGAAAGCAAAGCAGACTTCCCTCAACATCAGATGTTACACCCAGTGGCTGAGCCAGTCTTGCCTTCAGAAACCACAAGAGACTGGATAAACTGGTAAGTAGAAAAGCCCATCCAAGGCAGAGTGTATTTAAAGAATATTTGTGATACCACTGTAAAATGGCCCTTTTGCGCTTATGTCCTAGATTCCTTTTTATAATAGACAGAGTGACAGATTTACAGGTGAGATTTTACTTTTCCAGGTTCCAAGACTAAACTAGGTTCAATTAATTTTTCTCTGTAAATGTTCTTTTTAATTGCATGAAGCAGGATTTTCTTTCACGACCTTATGCACAGGCTTTTGTAAACTCCTGTTTTAGAAACTTTATCTTATTGCTTGTAAAATATAAGACAGTGTTGTGTGTCTGTGGATAGTGAGTTAAAATCAGTTTTGGAAATGGTAAAGAGCACAAATACAGCTGGGCTATGATGTAATCCTCAGAGCTGAGGGAATCCAGTAAAGAACTAAAATACTGGAGGGGAAAAAAACAGGTTTGGTGTAACAGCACAAAAGGCCACAACCCCACTGAAAACTGAAAGCAAAGATGAAATACTTCATGCAAGCGAGCATTTTAAGTCTTCTCTGAAGCGCTAAATGCCTGGGCTACCTGTGTGGATTGAAGGGTGAGTCCCATTTGATTTTCGGGAATTTTAAGAGCCTCAGTTGCTGTTTTAATTTTAGCTTGTACTATATGTCTCAGAAGTTTTCTGTTTGTTTTTTTTTTAATGGAGTGTTTATTATAAGCTCTCATACATGAAATATTTTCTACTTTGAAACTCCTCACATTAATAATAATTTACATTCCCCAGCCAGTATTAATAGTGTTACACAGAATCCCCCAAAATAATTCAAATATTTCACTAATGACTTCCTTTCTAAAAATTTAAAGAAACTGAATTGCATAGATTCTTTCCTCACAACATCTGTTATTTGCCTTTCGGTATGAATTTCTCACACAAATCTCCTTTTATTTATTTTTCCTCTTTAATTCAATAAAGGGGAAAAAATATTTTTAATGGAGGATAACTACAATGTAGCGTTTGTTTCTGCTCTACAACAATTTGAATTAGTTACATGTATACACGTAACTCTCCTTCTTGAGCCTGCCTCCCAATACCCCCATCCCACCCATCTAAGTGGGAACAGAGCCCTGAGCTGAGATCCCTGTTATATAGCAGCTTTCCACCAGCTATTTTACACACGATGGTGCATATATATGTCAACGCTATTCTCTCCATCTGTCCCACCCTCTCCTTCCCCTGCTGCATCCGCAAGTCCGTTCTCTATATCTATGTCTCTACTTCTTTCCTGCAAAAAGGTCATCAGTACCAGTTTTTCCAGATTCCATACATATGAGTTAATGTACGATACTTGTTTTCTCCTTCTGAACCTCACTACAACTGACTCAATTTCATTTCTTTTTTATGGCTAAGTAATATCCCATTGTAGGTATGTACCATTTCTTCTTTACCCTTTCATCTGTGGATCAACATCTAGGTTCCTTCCATGTCCTGGCTATTATAAAATGTACTTCAGTAAACATTGGGATACATGTATCTTTATGAATTATCATTTTCTCAGGGTATATCTCTAGTGGAGAGTTTGCTGTTTCTTATGGTAGTTTTATTCCTCATTTTTTAACTAGGAATACTTTTCATACCTTTTTAACTAGGAACACCCTTTAACTAGGAATAGTCACCATACTCTTCTCCCTAGGGGTTGCATCAATTTACATTCCCACCAACTCAGGGGAGTTTCCTTTTCTACACATCCTTTCTAGCATTTATTGTTTGTAGACTTTTTGATGATGGCCATTCTGATCAGGGTGAGGTGATATCTCATTGTAGTTTTGATTTGAATTCCTCTAATAGTGAGTGATGGTGAGCATCTTTTCATGTTTCTATTGGCCACCTATATGTCTTCTTCAGAGAAATGTCTGTTTAGGTCTTCCACTTATTTTTTGTTTGGGTTGTCTGTTTTCTGTTATTGAGCTGCATGAGTTGCTTGCA
Source organism: Cervus elaphus (assembly GCF_910594005.1). Taxonomy (NCBI): domain Eukaryota; kingdom Metazoa; phylum Chordata; class Mammalia; order Artiodactyla; family Cervidae; genus Cervus; species Cervus elaphus. The sequence continues at coordinate 5,207,479 of NC_057833.1, read as the reverse complement.
CATTTTGGAGATTAATCCTTGGTTAGTTGCTTCATTCGCAATTATTTTCTCCCATTCTGAAGACTGTCTTCTCATCTTTACAGTTCCCTTTGCTATGCAAAAGCTTTTAAGCTTAATTAGGTCCCATTTGTTTATTTTTTATTTCCATTACTTTAGGAGGTAGGTCAAAGAGGTTCTTGCTGCAATTTATGTTCAAAGAGTGTTCTGCCTATGTTTTCCTCTAGGAGTTTTATAGTTTCTGATCTTACATGTAAGTCTTTAGTTCATTTTGAGTTTCTTTTTGTGTATGGTGTTAGAAGTGTTCTAATTCATTATTTTAGATGTGGCTGTCCAGTTTTCCAAGCACCACTTACTGAAGAGACTGTCTTTTCTCCATTGTATATTATCGCCTCCTCTGTCAAAGGTAAGGTGCCCACAGATGTGTGTGTTTATCTCTGGGCTTTCTATTTTGCTCCAATTACTTATATTTCTGTTTCTCTGCCAATACCATGCTGTCCTGATGACTGCAGCTTTGTAGTATAATCTGAAGCCAAGAAGGTTAATTCCTCCAGCTCCATTCTTCTTTCTCAAGATTGCTCTGGCTAGTCAAGGTCTTTTTTGTTTCAATCCAAACATTAAAACTTTTTGTTCTAGTTTTGTGAAAAATGCCACTGGTGATATGATAGGGATTGCACCAAATATGTAGAGTGCTTTAGGTAGTAGAGCCATTTTCACAATATTGATTCTCCCAATCCAAGAATATATTTCTCCATCTGTTTGTGTCATCTTTGATTTCTCTCATCAGTGTCTTATAGTTTTCTGCATACAGATCTTTCGTCTCCTTAGGTTTATTCCTAGGTATTTTATTCTTTTTGTTGCAATGGTGAATGGGGTTGTTTCCTTAATTTCTCTGACTTTTCATTGTTAGCTATAACAATGCAAGGTATTTCTGTGCATTAATTTTGCATCCTGAAACTTTATGAAATTCGTTGATAAGCTCTATTAATTTTCTGGTGGCATCTTTAGGGTTTTCTACATATAGTATCACGTCATCTGCAAGCAGTGATTGCTTTACTTCTTCTTTTCCAACCTGGATTCCTTAAATTTTTCTTCTCTGGTTGCCATGGCTAGGATCAAAACTATGCTGAACAACAGTGATGAGAGTAGGCATCCTTGTCTTGTTTCTGATCTTAAGAGGAAATACTTTGTTCTCACCACTGAAAATAACGTTTGTTGTAGGCCTATTATACATGGCCTTTATTATATTGAGGCAGGTTCCTCCTATGCCACTTACTGGAGACTTTTAAATAGGTGTGGAAAACTATCAAAAAGCTTTGTCTGCATCTATTGAGATTATCGTATTTTTTTTTATCCTTCAATTAGTTAATACAGTGTATCACATGGATCAATTTGTATAAACTGAAGAATCCTTGCATCCCTGGATAAACCCCACTTGATCATAGTGTATGATCCTTTTAATATGTTGTTGGATTCTGTTTGCTAATATTGTGCTGAAGATTTTTGCATCTGTGTTCAGTGACACTGGCCTGTAATTATCTCTTTCTGTTGATATCTTTGTCTGGTTTTGCTAACAGGGTGATGGTGGCCACATAGAATGAGTTGCTAATCTGTCCCTATTCCCACATGTACTTGCCTCCAATGTCCACAGCTGCCAGAGTCAGGGCATTTTCTTTTGTGGGAACACACTGCCCTTTCACACAATCCACAGACACAGTCTACCAGCTGACCTTGTGGATTTAATCTGCAGCTCGTGCAGGTGATGGAAAGGCTTTTGATGCTCTTCCTCAGTCGTTCGCCCCTGGAGCTCAATTGTGGTTTTATCCCCACCTCTATAGGTGGGCCACGGACAGGAGCCTGCTCCTGAGGCTGCCCTAGAGGACCAGAGTCTGCCGCAATGAGGACCGAACAGGGAGGTGGCATGCCTGCTTGGATCGTGAGGGCCCCGGCAGCACCAGTTGCACAGGGAAGCCAGAAGCCATCGGCTCAAGGGATACAGCTCTATCAGGAGCTTTTTCTAGCCTCTAGCAGCAGGCACACGAGAGGCAACCGTGGGTGGTCCTTCTCTCCTGCTAGGCAGCCAACGTGAGCCTGCAGGGAGAGAGCTTACAGTGATGGCTCCACCCCTGCGAGGGGCTCAGCAATAGTGCCCTGCCTCCAGGGCCGTCAAGCTTTCCTCCAAAGGCATTCCCTGTTGCGGATTTCCTTCCTCCCGTTCCCTCAGACCATCTCCCCATGATCAACAGCAGTCCTCACCCCAGGACTGCTCTCCACTCCCCACGCTCCAGCTCGAGCCCCCGCATGCACTGGTGGACATGCGTCCAGAACGCGGTACACAGGCCTGTGGCAGATGGTCCATGTGGCTCTCTATGCAGACTATCACAGATCAGCTGCTTCACTCTCTGATCCTTCAAATGCTTCCCTCTGTCCCAACCGACTTCCCTGGAACTCAGGAATCTCTCCCCTGCTTTAGCTTCCCACCCCTGGGGTGCAAGTCTGGTCCTGCTTGCTCTCCTCCTGCTTCTCACTTCTTTCATCCTACCCAGTCATGTGTGGATTCATACAGTCCTTCCTGGTGATCGAGGCTCCTGTGGTATTCAGCCAGTGTTCTGTGAGAACTACTGCATCTCTAAGTGCTGTCCAGGGCGTCTGTGGAGACAGATGCACTCCATGTCCACCCGCTCCTCTGCCAACTTAGACCCAGTTCCTAATGTCTTATAAGTTTTCATTTCCATCTTGATTGATTCTTCTGATTTCTTCCTCTGAGATTTCACATAACACTCTTAAGTATCAAGCATTGGTACCATTGTAAGCCTAATTAGTGGATGGAAAGAACAAGGTATGTAACTTGTGAAACTTATTCTATTGCTTGTTTTTCTAGAAAGTTGGGTAGTAAATTCCATAGAATCTAAATTAATAATTTAAAAACTTAGTTCATTTTTAACATCCATTCCAGTTTATTTCCCAGTCCAAAAAAAAAAAAACAATAAATACATCTTTTGCTAAGGAGCTCCATTTTCTGGAGAGATTGTAAGAATACTTCAACTGAAATAAGGCAGAGGTTTAGAACATATTTTGCCAATGACAAACATTGCCATCAAAAACTTCAGAAATCACTAAATTTAATACTTGCTATAAGTTGTGACTTCCTTCTTCATAAATTACTCTCTAAAGGAGTCTTCCCTAATTCAGTTTTATACCTATCACTTCCCTGCCAGCTTTCTCCACTTAAAGAAAGCATTCACAGGAGAAAATCTATCCACTTATATATATAGACCTTTAGACATATGGGCAGATCTCACACTTAACACAGTTAAAAAGAAGAGACTGGCTTTTGCAACTAATTCCTCTTTCCTCCGTTTGGGCCAACTGTCTGCAACAACTCATTCTGGGGAATAATGCTCCGTGGCCTTCTGCGCTTCTTCAACAGAAAACATTTCACTGGCTACTAGGCAGCATTCACACGTGTCATCAGATAGTTTGAGAAAGAAAAGCCATAATAAAAGTTTAATTTGTAAAACATAACCAAGATCAAGGCTTACTGACTTTTGGTCCTATGCCCTTTTATGTAACTATATAGATGTTCACTGTTCATGTGTAATTTTACTATAAACTATTTTAAATAAATCTGCATTAGCCATATGAAATTGACATTTTTTGCACATAAAATATAGTTAAATGTTAGCAATTTTATATGACTCGATCTAATAAAAAAGAAAACAGTGTTAGAAGGTAGCCCCAGCAATCAAAGGGTGAGGGAAACATCACTATTAACAACCTACATAATTCACAAAATCACTGAAGATTTTGAATGTGGATAATTTCATGGTTACTGCAGCCATGAAATTAAAGGGTACTTGCTCCTTGGAAGGAAAGCTATGACAAACCTAGACAACATACTACAAAGCAGAGACATTATTTTGCTGACAAAGGTCCATACAGTCAAAGCCACGGTTTTCCCAGTAGTTTTCACGTATGGTTTTGAGAGCTGGACCATAAAGAAGGCTGAGCACCAAACAACAGATGCCTCTGAATTGGGGTGGTGAAGACTCTTGAGAGTACCTTGAACTGCAAGGAGATCAAACCAGTCAATCCTAAAAGAAATCGTTGGAAAGACTGAATATTCATTGGAGGGACTGATGCTGAAGATCCAATACTTTGGCCACCTGATGCAAACAGCTAACTCGTTGGAAAAGACCCTGATGCTGGGAAAGATTAAAGGCAAAAGGAGAAGTGGGCAATAGAGGATGAGACGGTTAGATAGCATCACTGACTCAGTGGATTTGAGCATATTCCAGGAGACTGGTGGACAGAGGAGCCTGGCATGCTGCAGTTCATGGGATCACAAAGACTCAGACACAACTTTGCGACTGAATAACAAACACCACCACATAACTCATGTGCACTACTGAGATTTAGGACTTCTAATTATCCCTACAAGTACTCCTCTGTTTTTAAAGCCTCTGCACAGATTCTGTTATCAAAAGTGGGTATTTCCAGCAGCCAAATTACACTGAGAAAGAACTTCTGTCACTGGCTCTGTTTTACTGATTAGGAAACTGGAGTTCAGAGAGCTTTGGTGATTCAAACAGGATAGCACAACTAATAAAGTCCAAGGGTTGAACTTAAAAGGAAAAAGTCATCTGGCTTCAAATCAAATGCCCTGTTGCCTGCCCCATCCTGTCTCTGACCTAAGGAGGTAAACATATCCAATAAGAATTATGATTTATACACAAATAAAAGCTGGAGGGAGATAACAAGAGTATGTGAGACTGCTCTGCACCTTAACTAGGTATTTACACAATAATGGCAATAATCACATTTTATAAAACAATCAATATTATTGGGACTCGGGTTTTTAGAGAGGAAATTTTCCACTGTCGAAAAAGTAGGCACTTTTCAGACAAACAGCTGAATCTGAATCCACTGTGGGCTTGAGCGACATTTTGTTTTTTAGCTCCTTTGCCTCTGTGATCCACCTCTGCTCCATCACAATAAAACTATCACCCCAAAGAACTACTAAGACAATCAGACAGGCCAGTACCTGGTACCTTAGGAGCTACTCAGTAAAAACAGAACTCCTTCCTCTTCCTTGCTAGTATCTTACTAAGTTACAGGTAGTCCTGTCAAGAGTAAAATCCCACAGGAAATTTCTTGAATTGATTCGCACAGTCATCGGGCCAAGTAAGAAATCATAAAATAAGGGGAAATGAACAGTTCTCCCGATTTATCTCCTATCATTCCAACAGAAAACTGGACACTATGTCAGTATTTTAGTAGTGAGTACCTGTCAACAGGTCCACTGGCCACTAACTAACACCGGCGACCCCTGTAAACAAGTAGACCTGTCCCTCCAGCCCAGACCGGCAGGTCTGACGGCTGTGGAGTGTGGAGATCCAGGTCAGGGCCCATGAGCCCAGCAGGTGATGGTCCTACACAGAACGGGGGGGGAGGAACTAATGAGAGGTATTATTTGCTTAATTCATGCTTGATGGATGGATGGACAACCAAACAAGTTAACAGCCATATCAAAAAAACTCCAAAAAAAAAAAAAAAAAATTAAAGATTATCTGATGAGCAGGAGTTACAATGATAGGCAGAAGTTATATACATTTTTCATTTAGTCACTCTTCATAAAGATCTGGTGTCTTTTTTTGTTTTGGGATTTACAGACAGTCCATATATGGGATGGATTAAGAACTGACATAATAAAATAAGCTAACTAAACCCAAAAAATATTAGAAAATAGAGTAAAATATATTTTAGCCAAGAATTGTCAAACTTTGGTCTCAAGATCCCTTGAACAGTATTGAGAAGCCCAAAGCTCTTACGTTGTTATACCCTGCCATGTTTACTATATTAGAAATTTTAATTGTGAAATTCATAAAATATTTATTTTTAATTTGTTTTAAAGATAGCATTAAATGTTAACATTAAAAACACATTTCTGTGAAAAGTAATTATATTTTCCTAAAAGTTTTAGTGAGGAAAATGGCATGATTCTACATTTTTGCTCATCTCTTTAACATCTGGCCCAAGATTGTTACATTCTCACATCCACATCTGCATTGGATGAGTTTCAAAATGCAGTTTTAGTTAAAGTATACTGAAAAAATCTAGTTTCACATAGATATATTCTAAGAGGACAAGGAAGAAGTATTTTCGTGGCCTTCTGGATTTTCTTCTTTGGTGGTGTAGTTGCCACGTCGTGTCCGACTCTTCCAACCCCATGGACTGCAGCCCGCCAGGCTCCTGTCCATGGGGGTTCTCCAGGCAAGAATACTGGAGTGGGCTGCCATTTCTTTTTCCATCTTCTTTGGCACCACATCAAAACTCAAAATAGCAGCAGTTTCTTAAAGGTGGTTAATGAAGGAGAAACTAAATTTTTGTTACATTAAAATCCTTTAGTATAATTTAGTCTTTGAGGAAATCTTTTACCACTGCTAGATTTTATATCATATAATCGTTGGTCATTTGGAGAGGTACCTTCATCCAGAACTTTGAAGTATACTTTTCATACACAGTATCAAAAAATAATTATCATAGTGGCACTGATCTCCAAGTACTAGAATGTACTGCTATTTTTTTTCCTTGACTTGATTTTGAGAAAATGTCCACCAAATACCCAAGTACAAACTGCCAGAGTTTGTGGATCATTCTTTCCAGTAAAAATGGAGTTCCGTGAAAAAAGCACCTAATCTAGCTCGTAACTCACTCCCAAGTATTGTTCCTCTAGACCACCATCAAACATAGCAGAAGTGCTTTGCGAACTATTCTTATAATGCCACATGAAATATTTAAATATTTGTCAAATGGACAATACATATCACGTCATCACAGTCATTCTAAAGTGAACTTAACCTTTTCTGTTTTGTAGGGTTGTTTTTTTTTTTTTTAAGGTTTATTCTTTTATTTTTTGGCTGCGCTGGGTCTTTGCTGCTGTGTGCAGACATTCTCCAGCCGCAGCGAGCAGGGGCTGCTCCTCATCACGGTGTGTGGCTTCTCTTGTTGCGGAGCACAGGCTCAGACACGCAGGCTTCGGCAGCTGCAGCTCCCAGCTCCAGAGCACAGGCTCACTGCGGGGGCACGGAGGCTCAGGTGCCCCAAGGCAGGTAGGGTCTTCCTTCCTAGACCAGGAAGCTCCCTGCCTTGCACCGTGGATCCTTAACCACCAGACCACCAAGGAAGCCCCACGTGCTGCTGGCTTTCTGTTTGTTTACTCAGGTTGCATGGCAGTAAGTTACAAAATGACTCCAGGACACACTTGGGTAATTGGCCCCAAGTGTGCCGAGGCATCGGCAGGTTTGCTTTACACACTGCGGCTTTCACACCATTAGCACAGGTGTCAGCACAGTGAACGGAACAGGCCAACACCCCGTCAGCACTCTTCTGAAAATGGGTGACCTCCTGATCCCCCTGAAAGCGCATCAAGGCCTCCATGCCAAACCATTATCTCAGACTCTGACATGCCAATACTGTATTCTGATACTAACAGCATTAATTCCAAAAAGTGAGAATTTAAATATATTAAAGTAAGTAACTTGTTTATCAAAATGCACTTTTAAAGACGAAAGAACAAGTTACAACCTGAGAGATGCTATTCACCATATATGAAACCAACAAAGCAGGGATCAGGAGTATCTGAAGGATTTCCACAAATCAGTAACAGCACAAACAACCCAAAAGAAAAATGAGCAATAGACGTAACTAGACATTTCGTGGAAATAACCAATTATCATATGAGGATATGCCCCTAACACTATTACCACGGAAATGTAAATCAGACCACAATGGAGTAACATTTCTCAAGAGAAAATCTGTAAATCTGAAAATAGGAAATGAGGATTGGTATCCACAGAGGATTTGCAATCACTCTGGGAAACAGTTTGACATCACTGTCTATAGTTTAACCTTCATATACCTGTGATTCAACAATTAAATACCTAGATTTATGCACACAAGAAGCTCTTTCACATGTTCATCCAAAGACATGAAGGATATATACTGTGGCATGGTTCAAAAGGGCAAAACCCTGGAAACATGCTGAACACGGGAAGCTGAATGAATGAACCGTGGCATGGTCAGACAGTGGAATGTTGCAGTCACCAAAACAGATGATTTATAGCAACACTCAAATAACATGGGCAATGTGTGGGGTGATATATTTAAACCACTAAATGATTGCGAATGTTTCCTAAAGATCACAATTTCATACACACACATAAGCATTCAACACACTTTTAGGAACACATACACATGAAACAAAACACAATAAAACTAAACTGAGTAAATGAAAAAAATGAGGCTCAGGGTACATGGTGGCCAGAGAGAGAGCATGTAGGAAGAAAGAGAATTCAGTTCCACATATTAATAGCTTATTATTGTCAGTCTTGGCTTTTGTTTTGATTAACAAGTTTGAAGGAAATTAATAATGTGATTAAGAACACAAGATAAAAATTTTTTAAGTCAACCTTGCATGAACCTTGCATGATAAGAATATGCCATAAACCAAAGGCTATGGTTAATCTGATTTTATGCACCAATGATTTTAAAAGATATCTATACATTTTAACCTATTAAACACAGAAAATATAAAACTCTGAGGTCCTGAACAGACTCATCATTCAACAGTTGAGTCCTTATTTGACCAAAGTTGTACAGATAGAGTCATTCATAAATTCAGTAAATATCTAATGAACTTCTACTATATACCTGGCACTAATTTAACACTGAAGAAAAGAAATAAGTTCTATTTTCATGAAGGCTACCTTTAAGAGGATGGCATAGTAGGAATAGGGAGATGGAGGGATGATGGAGAAAATAAATTGAAAAATAAGTATCACTTTAAATAATGAAGATGGCTCTGAAGAAAATAAAACTTGGTGAGAGGCTGGAGTGTGCTGGGTAGGTGCTCAGCTGTGTCAGGGGTCGTAAACCAGTAAGGCCTCCCTGAGAAACTGATGTTTTAACAGAGACCAGTATGAGGCAACCACAGTAAGACGCTGCAGACAGACAACCACAGGCGAGGTCAGGGCTCTGAGAACCTCTGCCTCATTGAGGCTCATCTTTATAGAACTGACCTTCAGCATCACCACGGAGACAGTGTGAAAGCAAATCTACCTGGATATTCCTGCTCCTCCTATGCGGTTCTTGACAAAATCTGCTGGGTCATGTTTGTAGACCCTTGCCAATGCCTCTCCCCCGCTGCCCCCTCACCCCCAATTTACAAAGTAACAAAAGCTTTTCATGATTTATTTGAGACAGAGAAAAAAACATGTATCTGCTCAGAGCTTTTCCTGACACTGGATGGCCGGCAAGGAAAAGCTCAAGGGGATAGCTGGGCAGTTAAGCTTTTGCTTTTCTTTTCAATTTTTGTTCCACTCAAGCCAAAAAAATTAAAGAGTGAAATAAATTTTTTTATGACACATACTGGTTTACTTGCCAAAGGCAACAAATATCTGCAACCTTGCGTTCTCTACACCCCCACCCCATATGCACAAACTGCCTGCACTCTGCCACAAGCTGATCATGTCAGGGACATTCAAGAGACAGAAAGTTTGCTGACACTTTTGCTGCTGCAGGCTGGGCAGGTTCATATCATAAATTAAAAAAAAAAAGCCACATAGCTAAAGAAGGGCCTCTGCTGTCCACCAGGAGAGCAATTGTGGGCCCTGGCTAAGGAATTCGGGGTAGTAATAATCCAAGTGATGCTGACATACACCTGCCAGGCATCCCTCAGCCATCCACTGGGATGGCGCAGGGGATGAAACCAAGGACAGAGCATACAGGTAAGATGCTACAGTCCCTGAGGGCTTGAAAGGGCTGGGTTTCCATTGCAGGTGCTCTGGTTACCATCTCAGAACTCACTCCAGCTACTAAGCTCCCTTACATAGCATTCTTCCTATTTAAAGTAAGGATGTCTTCAGAAATTCATTCAACTCCTACTATGATCCATTTGTTGAGCTAGACGAAAATACGAAGCTCTCTCTCCGTTCAGTGAACAGACAAGCTAATAAAGCCAAGACTTTTCAACAAGAAACAATACTCCACAGTCATTAGAGCTTTTGAATAACACTCTCAGTTCTACAACATACTTGTTCTTACACCTCGGATAAGTTATTCAAGCTCTCTAGACCTCAGTTTCCTCAACTGTAATATGGGATTTCTCTTATCAGGAGGATTTTAAAAAAAGCACAGCTGTAGTTCATTCATTTTCACTGCTACACAAAATTCCACTGAAATGTTAAACCCACTCTCCTGTCAATAACCAGTTGCTATTTCTACACTTTGGCCATTACAAGCAATATTTCTGTGAGCATCCTTTCATGTGCATCTTCTTGTACATCCTTGGAATGCCTCTGGAAGAGATTCTTCTAGAACATATACTTAGGAATTAAAATGCTCAGCCAAAGGATGAATGAATGTTCATCTTTTGCAACTACTTCCAAGCCTTTTCCAAAGATTTCAATTCCTTTAGAAACAATAATGCGGAGCTGGGGGTAAAAAAAGAAGGGAAAAAAAAAAAAAAAGTCCTGAAGACTACGCAAACCATGAGCCATGAACAATTTTCTAATGGAATCTATGTTCATGTAGATTTAAATCAAGATGGGACATAAAGGACACAAAATTCAAGACAGAGTTCTCTCCCGTGGAGGAAGGCACAGCCCGGGGAGAATGAGGAGGGAAAGGCTGGCGTGCTAACGTCTGCTGTGTTCCGTCTGTGCGCTTTAGCTTCTGTGCATAAATTCTTTTCAGAATATCAAATATTCCACTGACAACAATAAGAATAAGACTCTTTACTGACTGAGCCACAAGGGAATCCCTTGAAAAGAATAAGTATTTTTAAAAAGAATTAGCATTGCCTGTGTCTGATACCTAGGTAAAGTTCCCAGCAACTGGCAGTTATTGCTGTAAAATGGGAAGAGAGTAGAAAGAGGTGATAAGACTGTTCCTAGATGACAACTCAGGACTGCAGGAAATGGAGGTGCTCAGTGCAGAGTGGGGTGAGGAGGCTGCTCAGATACCACAACCACCAAGACTCTGGGCTCTAAGAGGGCAGGATCCCCAGTACCAACAACACTGCCTCATACAAGGCGCCAAAAGCACTGTGTGATAGATGAAAGGAAAAGTCTGTCTTACAGATGACCGTCTTAAACAATACTCTAAACAAAGGTTACTTCAGCTTAGAAGAAGGGCGAGAATGTGAAAAGACGGCCAGGAACAGAGTAATAAACACCGATTTCAGGGCAGGCAGAGAAGCTCCCAAAGGTGACTGAGAAGAAAAGGTAAGGAAGGTAGAGACATCTAAGAACTGCTCGCTTCTAGCCCATCCCGTCTGCTTTTCATGATACTAATTTATCTAGAGGTTCTGAGCTGGCTCTTTTATAGAATGATCATGCTCTGAATTGTCCAATTGTTTATCCATGATTAGTTTTTTAACAAGGAATGTTGTATACATCTGAGTTATATTGGGGGGGAGAAATATCAAATTATTCCATTTTTGGTAAGTTCAATTATTCAGTGACTGTCAGATATCCCTACTGAAAAAGTAGAATTTTTCCTTTGTTATTCTAAGTTATCTGAGAGTGACGTGTGTAGATTAGAACATCCTGTTCTCCTAGAAACTTTTGCGGACTTTTCACAAACATTGAAGATTGTTGCCTGAATCCGTCGTTACGCTGAGATTGAAAGCTGGTTTCTTTCTATCATTCCTTCTACCTTTTCTAGCTGACATTCTTCATTGAAGACATTCTCCTGCCTTCATCCTCCCTTTTTTATCTATATTTTTAATAGTACTAGCAACTCTTGAATCTGGTTTGCTTTCACAAGTGTTTATGGTACTGTTGTTCTGACTGATATGCAAACTGCTGAACTGAGCAGAGCCGCCAGGCCAGTTCTCACGCCCTTTCCCCCGAGACACCCCCGTTAGTCTGAGTACCCCTTGCTTTTTGCCCACAAGGTATCGACCCAACTCTCCTTGTGCCTACTTTGAAATCAGTCATTTCCCCAGGAGGCTTGGTCCCCTTTAGTGGGCAGTGACACTCAGAAACAAGATAAGCTCATTGATATCGGGGCTCGTTCTTTGCCACCTACAGAGGATTTCTACTTTTGTTATGTGAGGCTGGAAAAGGCCTGAGCAAGTTTATAGCTATGAGGGTGTCACGACTTCAAGAGAACTTCTGCAGGTTTATACCTCGAAAGAACATAGTCTAAAGACAGAGACAGATCTTGAATACAAAAGAGGAAAGCAACAATGTATGGATAAAGATTAGAAGTCAGGGAAGGCTGCATTTAAAAAAAAAAACAAACACACACAAACAGTATGGAGTAAAATAAAACTGGTTCTTGTCCAAGTAGGTCATGAACATGAAATGCAATTCACGGTACAGATGGAAAGGAACACTTCTAATTAGCAGATTTTGTACAGTTCAGACAACTACATCTGAGGCAGTGATGAAATGGCAACTCATAGCTCCCATAGGGTATGGCAAGATATAAGATAGCTCTCTCAAAACACGTAAGACTGATTCATATTGAAATCCATATGAAAAGTGAAATAATCACTAATGGATTATTTAAAGAGGACATTTACATTCAACAATGGATCCCACCGGGAAGGGCCTAGGACTCAAAAAAGAAAAGGTCTTCATCCATATGCACTCTGAGCACCGTCTTTAAGCTGCATGAAAATGCATCTGTCACATTTAAGTCCTACTCATTCTCACGTGAATTATAGTTGTTCCACTGTCATATATTGTGTTTAACAAAATACAAATCCATTTAAAGAATTTCCCAATTCGTAACAATACACTTTACTGAGTCAAAATTTACTGATTTCCTCCCACAGGCAGGAAGTACATGAATTTTAGGCTTTAAAGTGTGTGACCATCACTTCTCTGTACTATTTCCATTCCCACATAGAGTCCTGGATTTTTATATTCCTTTCCTGTGGATATGTAAGCCTGAATCTTGAACAAACATAAAACATTCATCTCAGACGTGAAAGCAGCTGGTTTCTCAGAATTGAAAATCTGTTCCCCAGCCCCCGAGCAAAGGGGCATGTGTGAAGGCCCTGAGCCCCAAGGTCTGAAGACCTGAGCACAGCACGCCTGACTGAGAAACACCATCTCAGTGAAGCAGAAAGAGGTCAGAGATTCATCTCCTTGTCGGGCCCCCAGGGAACGGAAACACAGACTCCAAAACAATGCCGCAGAAGAACAGGCTGCGGGCGGAAGGGGGGCTGGCAGGGAGAGGCAGAGTCAGGAATCGTGAAGGCTCCACTGAATTCCAGAGAAGGAATCAGTCCCCCAGACTCTGGAGACGGGAGCTTCACGGCTCCCATCACTCTCAGCAGAGACGCAGGCCTGCAGGGACTGCCAAGTAGGAGCGTGAAATGCTCTGGAGTGAAGGGAAACCCTCCCTACTTAGGGTGCCACTTTCCATTACTAGAACCCAGGGACCACAGAGGCACAGCCTTCCCCAGCCCCCCCAGGCAAACACTGCTGGGCCAGACTCCCCGAAAAGGTGCGGCGCGCTCAGAAACGGATCTCAGGCGCCTCCTGCAGCCCTGCATCAGCGCAGAATCACCGCCTCACATGGATGTGGGGAAGCAGGGCACACGTGGGGCCCGGCCCGGGGGAAGTCCTGGCCCGCTGCGAGTCCCAGACAGCCGACCCGATTCTGCTGTCCGCTGAGTCACCCACTCCCCGAACGCCCGCCGGCCGCTGAGTCACATGCTGCCGGGCACCAGGTCTTACAGGAATAGAAACCCTGCGCGGTAGCAACCACTGCCTCTCCCTTTAGACGTCAACACAGAAACCAGGAGGCACTCTGCAAAGAGGGCAGATTCTTCACCATCTGAGCTGCCCAGGAAGCCCCAGATGATCACCTACCACAGCTATTCAGACACTGAGCTGTACTTTTAACCAAGGTCCACTGCATCCGTTTAATCGTTATGCTCCCCTGCCTGCCCATTATTCCAATAGGACAGTAAAGAAAACCTACTTCACATTCCAAGACCTAAACACATGAATCACGTCCTGCTGCTGAGTTACTCAATGCGTAAAGTTTAGCATCAATTTACAGAGTTGATTACATTCTATTCCTGTATCAAAATGGTAAGAAATACAACTATCATTAAGGAGCTATTTCATGTCGTAAACCATGGCAGCTGCTGGCACCTAGCGGAGAGAGGCCGGAGATGCAGCCTTCTATGATGCACCAGCCCACTCACCCACAGAGAGTGAAGTCGCTCAGCCATGTCTGACTCTTTGCAACCCCATGGACTGCAGCCTACCACGCTCCTCTGTCCAGGCAAGAGTACTGGAGTGGGTTGCCATTTCCCTCTCCAGGGGATCTTCCCCACCCAGGGATCAAACCCGGGTCTCCCGCATTGTAGGCAGACGCATTACGGTCTGAGCCACCTGGGAAGTCTACAGAGAACTGCAATTCAAAACAATGTCTACAGTGCCAAGGATGAGAAATCCCAGGCACCCCCAAGACTGTAGGTGAAAAATCCCCCCAAATCCACCATGACAAACCAGGTGCAGTTACTGACACAGAGGCTGGGGGGGGCCATTTTCATGGCCCCAGAAGGGCCTGTGCGGCACCTCACCCCTTCCCCCAGCTCCTAATTATCCACCTGCATCACCCGAAGATGTGAAGACAGACCCAGGGTCGAGGAGATGCCACTGGTGCACTTAGCTGCGAGTTCGGCTAAATGTACTTTAAGGGAAGTGGTTGGAATTAAACAGTAAAAACTAGGTCTGCATGTTCTCAGTCCACCTGTTATTACATGGAATCAAAGAACGGCTGTTTGTGGCAGAAACTCACAGATGTTTAGTCTTCGTGATTTTGAGAGTCTGTAAACAGGAGGGCCCAGGAAGGAGGCCTGAAGGTGTAAGGACAGAGCTGAGCTTATGCTTTGGTGGAAGAGGACGTTCTGAGGTGTCTGCAATTCAGCCTATGAAGAACATGCAGGTATTTCCAATGTGAGAATGAATTAGCACTGCTCCTCAATTAAAGGTCCGTAAGACCCTGATGCTGGCAAAGACTGAAGGCAGGAGGAGAAGAGGACGACAGAGGATGAGATGGTTGGATGGCATCATCAATTCAATGGGCATGGGTTTGGGTGGACTCCAGGAGTTGGTGATGGACAGGGAAGCCTGGAGTGCTGCAGTCCATAGGGTTGCAAAGAGTCAGACACGACTGAGTGACTGAACTGAACTGATTGTCAAAGCTATGATTTTTCAGTAGTCATGTATAGATCTGAGAGTTGGACCATAAAGAAGACTGAGCACCGAAGAATTGATGCTTTTGAACTGTGGTGATGCAGAAAACTCTCGAGAGTCCCTGGGACAGCACAGACGTCAAAACAGTCCATCCTAAGGGAAATCAACCCTGAAAACTCATTGAAAGGACTGATGCTGAAGCTCCAGTACTTTGGCCACCTGATGCAGACGCTGACTCACTGGAAAAGGTCCTGATGCTGAGAAAGACTGAAGGCAAAAGGAGAAGGCAGTGGCAGAAGATAAGATAGTTGGATAGAATCACTGATTGATCCAATGGACTTGAACTTGGGCAAACTCTGGGATATAGTGACGGACAGGGAAGCCTGGAGGGCTGCAGTCCATGGGGTTGCAAAGAGTTGGACACAACTTAGTGACTGAACAAAAAACAACTCAGAGACAACAACATCCGCCCACTTATAAGTGAAAGCATGTTTCTCGCTGACGTGCATTCTGACCGAAGATGAGGTCGCTGAGCTATGGTGGCCAGGAGTTTGAGGAGTCACGTTAGACCTCATGCCCACAGAGAGAAAACCGGCTGGAAGGGAGAGGCAGCAACAAGCAGGGTCCTCCTCTGTGCCTGGGATCCCAGCATCCAAACCGCAACCGCGGACCTGGGTTTCCTGCAGTAACAGGGTCTCCACCACCAACTGATTAATGTCACTTAGTTTTAATCACTAATACACGTGGTCTGTTTCTAGTCAGAAAGGTGTTCATTTTTAAACACTTTCAGAAACTGGCAAATTAAATAGAGGTTCTGTACGCAGTGGCACCCAGAGGCTCACTGGAGAGGCTGAAGGCAGCCACATCTGGCAAACTCTTAACCACGAGACCCCACTCTCACACTCACACATCCACCTCACCCCAAAGAACATACTTGACAAGTGGTTCCTAAAAACAACATTCTAGAACAATGCTGACGGGCCTGCAACACGTGTGCACACTCACAGACACACACCAAACATGCCTGCCTGAGTTACCACGGGAGCAGGGAAGACCTCGCTGGGGGATGAACACACAAGTTTTAACATGGTCAGATCGTGTATCATCTGCCCAGTTCACCTTTGATGAGTTACTCAACCATTTTCAGCATCAGCTTCCTCATTTGCAAAATGGTGGTGACGGTATCTGATTAACAAGGCTCTATCATGTTACTCACGAGCTTGGGCAGGCCACGGGACCCCTGCTGAGTTACCATCTCACGGGTCCTGGTGGATGTGCCTGGCAGCTCTCTCTGTCCGACACATTCTCCCTCCCCTTTGACTGGCTAAACATAATGCATCTGTCCACCCTCACTGTCACATGACCCAAGAAGACGGCCTTAACGCCCCCATTCCTGAAGCTGGAAGGTGCTGAGCGGCAGTTCTGCTCCTAGGCCTCCTCCTTCAGTGACAGCCCCTTGCTGCACCCAAAGCACCGCTGCGTTCCGTCTCCCCTGGACTGGGGACTCTCTGAGTGTGTGGCCAGTGTGGCCAGTGTCTCTCCACGCCTGCCTGCCTGCTGCGCTCAGTCATGTCGGACTCTTTGGGACCCCATCGACCCCACCAGGCTCCTCTGTCCACGAGATTTTCCAGGCAACGATACTAGAGTGGGTTGCCATTTCCTTCTCCAAAGAATCTTTCCGACCAGGAATCGAACCCACGAATCTCCTGCATTGGCAGGTGGATTCCCTAATGCTGAGCCACCTGGGAAGTCCCACTGTATCTCCATACTGCCTGGAAACATGCTCTGATGGATTTAGTAATCAAATGAAGGAAAGGGAGATCCAATATATACTGGAGTCAAAGGCTACAATGTAACTTATGAACAGAGGGTTTCAACAGGCGAAAATCAATACCATCAACTATTACAGGGAAGTCAGGAAACAGAAAGACAGAGAGAGGGACAATAAATTTAGAAATGAGGTCCCTGGTAGCCTTTGAGAAGTGTGGCGAGCACTGGACATTAATGCCATTAATGTTCATGGGGATGAAGAAAGATAAGGGAGGTGCTCACTCCTTCGGGTACAAAAGAAAGTGAAGAGTCTCACTGAGCCTAGACAGAGTGCAGGCCAGAGAGAGGACACAGGGAGGGCAGAGCGGGGCCAGACAGCCACAGTCAGTGTCTGAGCAGCGGCCAAGTAGGAAATGGGGTAGGAAATGGCTTTCTGAGGCGCAAGGCAGGTGGTCAGTTACAGATTAAAATAGCAACTTCTATGAACTAAACTGAGGAGCCTATAATGACTTCCTTTTCAACAGGTGTATGACCTAGAAGCAGAGAAGGCCATGGCACCCACTCCAGTACTCTTGCTGGAAAATCCCAGGGACGGAGGAGCCTGGTGGGCTGCAGTCCGTGGGGTCGCTAAGAGTCAGACATGACTGAGCGACTTCACTTTCACTTTTCTCTTTCATGCATTGGAGAAGGAAATGGCAACCCACTCCAGTGTTCTTGCCTGGAGAATCCCAGGGACGGGGGAGCCTGGTGGGCTGCCATCTATGGGGTCGCACAGAGTCAGACACGACTGAAGCGACTTAGCAGCAGCATGACCTAGAAGAGAAAGACACTGTTTAGCCACTCTTCAGGAGTCACGGTGTTGGGAAAGAGAGGCAAGGCCAAGAGTCAGGATGAAGAAATTCTTAAATACTCAACCGACCATAGAATAAGATAGGTCAGAAGACTGATGACAGAATTAATTAATACTACTCAAAAGTATAAAATATTTTTAAAATAAAAGTATGCTGCTGAATATTTAATAACATAAAATATTATAAAATGTAACTACAAGACTGAGTAAGTAGCCCATACATAAATCCTCATTCTAGTCAACCCATTACAACTGCTCTGAAAACCATCTAGGATACAACATACTGGCATCCCAAGGAGAGAAAAAAAAGTCACACATTACAGCAAGGGAGATAGAAACAGCAATGCTCAGAAAACAGCTTTAGTAAGTTTGGACATGTACACAATGATTATACACATCTATACTCTTTTCTCTGTTAGAAGAATCATCTAGAAAACAAGCACATATCGCATGTGAAAAGATCTTGGGGCACCTGGAATGAAAGCTTCTGATGTGTGAACTGTGAGTACAGAGGAGGGATTTTGAGCCTGTCGCTTGCTAAAACAGAACAAAGAAGAGGGAGGACGATGCCCATCATAGGTGTGCTGTGCTAAAGTCACTCAGTCGTGTCCGACTCTTTGCAACCCCGAAAAGGAGGAACTGCAGCCCAGCCAGGCTCCTCTGTCCATGGGCTTCTCCAGGCAGGAATATTGGAGCAGGTTGCCACGCCCTCCTCCAGGGGAACTTCCAAACCCAGGGACCGAACCCAGGTCTCCTGCGTCGCAGGCGGACTCTTCACCAGCTGAACTGCCACCGTCACTTGCTAAGAACAGAACAAAGAACAGTGAGCAAAATGCTCATCATAGGTGGGCAGTGATAGAGGAGTGATTTGAAAGCAATTCATTTTCCATATACATTTTTTCCCTAATTATGAACTAATCCAAGTACACAAAAGTACAAAAGCTAATGGTGGTAACACCAATATTGCTAGTAACTGCCCAGTATTAATTCACAGTGATGTTAGGTACAGTAATGTTTACTTGCTTCAGAATTTAAGAGATGAACGACCACAAATACAGCTGAAGTCCAACCACCCTATGCCCCGCTTCCTTCTCCAAGAGTAAGCACTGCCCTAAAGTTAGATAGTATCATTCCTGCCCAGAACAAGCTCAGTATCACCCTGGATCAAATACAATATTTCACCACAGAGAACTACATCTCCTTGTTTATAAAGAGAACCTCATGACCTTTTAGGACTATCCTAGGTAAATATACGATGTTCTTTATCACTGGCTCTCCGTAAAATATATATTTATATATCCAGACCAGAAGGATGAGATGATGATGATGAAATCTGTAACAAGTAAACTCTCCAAGAAAAATTCTAGATTTCAGGCTCCCTTTAATGTAATTTTTTCCTACCCGAAGTCCCAACTACAGCAAAGAAAAAATTTTTTAAACCCTCCTCATCAAATATTTCTTAAAGTTTCCTGTATACAGAGTCAAAAGCTTGCTATTCAAAGGGTACTCCTTGCCATACCAACATCAACATTACAGCCACTTCAGACTTATGGTATGTGAGTCTTCACTTCAGCAGGAGCCCCAGGAAATCTGTACACACGTTAAAGTCTGAGAAGGGTTAAAGAATCCCGAAAGGTGCCAACCCAGACCAAGGCAGAACTGAACCAATCACGTTCTGCCAAACCTGTCCTCTTCCTAACAAACAATAAAGCTTTCAGGGGTTTTTTCGGTAAAGTCCATGTATGTCAACCAGGGGCAATCTGGCCCCCTAGAGGACATTTTGGTCACAACTCAGGACGAGAAAACTATTGGCACCTAACAGCTAGGAGGCAAGGGTGTTGATGCTTCACATCCTACAATCCTGAGGACAATGCTCACAACCAAGCATCTAACTCCAGAATGTCCGTGGTACAAAGGTTTAAAGAAAAAAAAAAAACACAGGAAACTCTGCTGAAAGCCTGCTGATGATTTCCTGGCTGAAAGGGTCAACTGTCTGTTAACTTCAGTAATCTAAATGATCTGTTTTGAGCATCTAAACCCATAAAGAGAGGGAAAAAATAATAAACCAGTAACTAAAAACACGCAATTCTCAAGTAGAGTTTACAAGGTTCTCACCAGAGTTTACATCAAATCTATAATGGTCAACGGCGACAACCAACAAGAGGTTTGGTAAAGCAACAAAAGCATGTGTTGAAATATTTCAAGTTATACAAGCTGTATTTAAAGAATAAGTACCCTGCTACCACACATACATCTTCAATAAAACATTCTGGTGTTTATTTAACGTAATTAAATCTTCATTTTTCTACTACAATACAGGATCACTGGTGAAGAAACACCTCGGCCACTTCAAGATGACAAGCGCTCACTGGGCTAAATTATTTCATTGAACGAAAACCTCACACTGGACAAAATTTTTACAAAGGTAATTGAAGAAATACTTTAGCATTGTCGAGAGCTTTGTTAATTTCAGCAAAATATTATGATGGAATAATTTCTCTTCTTCAGAAAAAGTAGAATCATAGCACACAATTAAAACATTGGAAGGTGGTCTGTTTTAAGAGAAAATTGGTTCACCGCATCAATCACACAGAGGATGAGCAATTACTCAACACACTTTTATTATGGTGAGTGAGCATTGCCTTGGGTGGCCTTGGATCAACTAGATTCTGCCCAAAGAGAGAGCCCTGAGGTTACGTGAAATACTCCAAAACCCAAAAACACGAACACGGCACACTCCAGAGACCTAACGTTTCACTCGGAACAAGTATACTCACTATCTAGATTAAAATTAAACTTTGCCAAAAAAGGAGAAAAGAAAGAAAAAAATTAAACTTTGCCATGGATGTTCTAATTGTACAAAAAAAGATGAAAGAAATTCACAGGCTCCTACTACACATTAACAACTGTCTTTTGGTCCCATAAATTCCATTTTACCATTATATGACCAGAGATCCAAAGTGACGCTTTATATAGACCAAAATGTTTCACGTCATTTCATTCTCCTTTACCTGGATTTGTGGAACGAGGAAGATTTCCACCTAACAATAGCTAATGCCTTATATTTTACTTTAATTGAAGTCTACTTGATTTATGGGCTTCTCTGGTGGCTCAGCGATAAAAGAACCCACCCGTAAATGCAGGAGATGCGGGTTTGATCCCTGGGTCAGGACAACCCTCTGCAGAAAGAAATGGCAACCTACTCCAGTATTCTTGCCTGGGAAATCCCATGGACAAAGGAGGGTGGTGGGCTACAGCTTGTGGGGTCGCAGAGAGTTGGACGCGACTGAGCAACTAAACAACAACGAAGCTGATTTAAATGTTAATTTCTGCCGCATAGCAAATATAAATGGATGTGTGTGTGTGTGTGCGCACACGTTCTTTTTCTATATATTCTTTTCCATTATGGCTTATCTTAAAATCCTTCTTAAATGAAGGCTCAAGAATTCAAGGAGCTTTGTTTATGTCCCCTGAAGCCTCAAGGTGAACATTATGCCCACTTTCACTATAGACATTCAGAGAGAATCTCAGAAGTAACTTCCATGGGCAGGACTGGCTACACTTCCACAAACCGGCTCTCCAGAATGCCCCTTATTTCAGTAGATCATCATCCAGAGGTGCTTGTCCTTTTTCCTTCTCCCCCTTTGCCTGTCTCTCATCTTTAATGGGCCTCCCTAGTAGCTCAGACGGTAAAGCGTCCACCTACAATGAGGGAGACCCGGGTTCGATCCCTGGGTCAGGAAGATCACCTGGAGAAGAAAACAGCAACCCACTCCAGTATTCATGCCTTTAAAATCCCATGGACCGAGGAGCCTGCGGGGCTACAGTCCATGGGGTTGCAAAGAGTCAGACACTACTGAGTGACTTCACTTTCACCTTTAATGGGCTAGGACAAGCTGCTTAGAAACAGTAAATCAGCTGAGAGCCTGGGGCAGGGAAGGGAGTGTTGTTGGGCCACACCGAGACCTTCTTTCTTTGTGATTTATTTGGTTATTTTTCACGTTATAGTATAAAATCAACATCCATGTGTGAGTATTTCCTCCATCTGTGACAGGGTTTGAAGTTTTATCAGGTCTCTTTATCAGGATACTAACTCACCTCTATACTTAAGATAAGGAGAGGAGACAGGACAGAAGTTACAAGGTCAAAGCAACACCTGTCTGTATTATCATCGTATCCTATTTTTCATCTCACATGTATTCCTGCCTTTTGATCTCCATGTCTAACTGGCCTCACCTGCTGCAGATACCTTAAGACAGTTCTTTGTCCACACATCTCTTGATCCATCACTGCAGAGAAGGCTGCCACACCCTGAGACGCCAAGACCAAGGATGGCAAATTACGTACCGGGAGGTCACAACGCCCCGCCATCAACACTACTGCGTAAGAAACACAGACTTAAAAGCATGAAAGTTACTGCTAACGCGGCCTCAGATTTAGCTATAGCTCATGACCCGTCATGACCCTAAATGTGCCTCTGCTGTATGCAGACAGCAGCTCAGGCAGCAGCGATACCCTCTTTCCCCAGTCAACACATCTCACATGGAAAGATTCTGATCTGCCGTTGCTTCAAAACGCACCAAAAGAGCAAGAAGATGTCATTTGGAGAAAAAGATCCAAGCAAGGATTCAGTACTCACTTCAGAAAGCACTCCTGCTCTAGCAGTTTGCCTGGGTCAGCAAGCCCCTTCCACCAACGTCAGATGAGGAAGGGAGGGGGCGTGAAATGCACCGCAAGGCGTATATGCTCGATTTCTGACACTGAGGGGCCGGAGCAGAACCAGAGCTCGTAGCTCCCCACCACTGGCATCACGGCTGTTGTTGATGTTTAGTCGCTCAGTGCTGTCCAACCCTTTGCGACCCCACAGCCTGCAGCCCACCAGGCTCCTCCGTCCATGGGATTCTCCAGGCAAGACTACTGGAGTGGGTTGCCATTTCCTTCTCCAGGGGAATCTTCCAACCCAGTGATCGAACCCACAGCTCCTGCATTGGCAGACAGATTCTTTACCACTGAGCCACCAAGGAAGACCCGGCATTAGGGTACACACAGAAATACTGTGTTTCAAATGGACATAAGTCACAAGACTCTGTGGAAAATGTCTTTATACACATTCCTAAAAGGAAAGGAAAGGAAGGAAGGAAGGAAATTACTAAATCATTTCTGAGAACTTCTTCACTATTACTCTGTATCAGTTCAGTTCATTCGCTCAGTCGTGTCCGACTCTTTGTGATCACATGAACCGCAGCACACCAGGCCTCCCTGTCCATCACCAGCTCCTGGTGTTAACTCAAACTCATGTCCATCGAGTCGGTGATGCCATCTAACTATCTCATCCTGTCGTCCCCTTCTCCTCCCACCTTCAATCTTTCCCAACAAGGTCTTTTCAAATGAGTCAGCTCTCGCATGAGGTGGCCAAAGTATTGGAGTTTCAGCTTCAACATCAGTCCTTCCAATGAACACCCAGGACTGATCTCCTTTAGGATGGACTGGTTGGATTTCCTTGCAGTCCAAGGGACTCTCAAGAGTCTCCTTCAACACCACAGTTCAAAAGCATCAATTCTTCACTGCTCAGCTTTCTTCACAGTCCAACTCTCACATCCATACTTGACCACTGGAAAAACCATAGCCTTGACTAGACGGACCTTTGTCGGCAAAGTAATGTCTCTGCTTTTTAATATGCTGTCTAGGTTGGTCATAACTTTCCTTCCAAAGAGTAAGCATCTTTTAATTTCATGGCTGCAGTCACCATCTGCAGTGATTTTGGAGCCCAAAAACACAATGTCAGTCACTGTT
Source organism: Cervus elaphus (assembly GCF_910594005.1). Lineage (NCBI taxonomy): Eukaryota > Metazoa > Chordata > Mammalia > Artiodactyla > Cervidae > Cervus > Cervus elaphus. Next base: position 5,183,839 of record NC_057833.1, on the reverse strand, counting down.
TCCTCATCTATTTACCATGAAGTGATGGGACCAGATGCCATGATCTTAGTTTTCTGAATGTTGAGCTTTAAGCCAACTTTTTCACTCTCTTTCACTTTCATCAAGAGGCTCTTTAGTTCTTCTTCACTTTCTGCCATAAGGGTGCTGTCATCTGCATATCTGAGGTTATTGATATTTCTCCCGGCAATCTTGATTCCAGCTTGTGCTTCATCCAGCCCAGCGTTTCTCATGATGTACTCTGCATATAAGTTAAATAAGCAGGGTGACAATATACATCTTGATGTACTCCTTTTCCTATTTGGAACCAGTCTGTTGTTCCATGCCCAGTTCTAACTGTTGCTTCTTGACCTGCATACAGGTTTCTCAAGAGGCAGGTCAGGTGGTCTGGTATTCCCATCTCCTTCAGAATTTTCCACAGTTTATTGTGATCCACACAGTCAAAGGCTTTGGCATAGTCAATAAAGCAGAAATAGATGTTTTTCTGGAACTCTCTTGCTTTTTCGATGATCCACCAGATGTTGGCAATTTGATCTCTGGTTCCTCTGCCTTTTCTAAAACCAGCTTGAACATCTGGAAGTTCACGGTTCAGGTATTGCTGAAGCCTGGACTGGAGAATTTTGAGCATTACTTTGCTAGAGTGTGAGATGAGTGCAATTGTGCGGTAGTTTGAGCATTCTTTGGGATTGCCTTTCTTTGGGATTGGAATGAAAACTGACCTTTTCCAGTCCTGTGACCACTGCTGAGTTTTCCAAATTTGCTGGCATATTGAGTGCAGCACTTTCACAGCATCATCTTTCAGGATTTGAAATAGCTCAACTGGAATTCTATCACCTCCACTAGCTTTGTTCATAGTTATGCTTCCTAAGGCCCACGTGACTTCACATTCCAGGATGTCTGGCTCTAGGTGAGTGATCACACCATCATGGTTATCTGGGCCGTGAAGATCTTTTTTGTACAGTTCTTTTGTGTATTCTTGCCACCTCTTCTTAATATCTTCTGCTTCTGTTAGGTCCATACCATTTCGTCCTTTATTGAGCATATCTTTGCATGAAATGTTCCCTTGGTATCTCTAATTTTCTTGAAGAGATCTCAAGTTTTTCCCATTCTATTGTGTTCCTCTATATATTGGCTTCTATAAATCTTCTATAAAGAAAAAGTTGGCACTCATTAAACAATTTCTGGAAATTCTTCACTACTTCAGCATGTAATTACATATTAAATCATTAATATTTCTCTCTACAATGTACTGGGGCTTCCCTCATAGCTCAGCTGGTAAAGAATCTGCCTGCAATGTAGGAGCCCCAGTTCGATTCCTGGGTAGGGAAGATCCCCTGGAGAAGGGACAGGCTACCCACTCCAGTATTTTTGCCTGGAGAATCCCCATGGACAGAGGAGCCTGGCAGGCTGCAGTCCACGGGGTCACAAAGAGTTGGACATGACTGACCAATTAAGCACGAGATCTGCTTTTTTAAAAATGTTATATTTTAAACTGCGATGAATCCAACAGTTAGTGAACACACAAGCTGAGCCCTGCAGCACACTGGCCAGGGGGCGGCGTCTCCAGCACTGCGGCCCTGGGGGCCGTCTCTCAAGCGCTGTGGGACTGCTCTTAGGCTAAGCTGCATCTTAGTATCAGAGGACAATACCAATTATTTCCTAGATACAGGCTCTCCCACAGTAAGCAGTTTACAATAGAAAACATAGACCCTTCGCTCAGCATCTAAATATGAAACAGGCCACAGAAGACCTACAGAGAAGCAAGTTAAGTACAAATCCATTATGATCAGATCCAAGTGAACAGGGCATTAGATTTCCCTCCGAAGGAAGTCCAAGGACAGGCAAAATCAAGTGGCTAGAAACGTTTCTACTTTTGTCATGTGCTCACAGGAAGAGCACGGAAGCAAGACGCTCTTCCGTGAGAAATAGCACACAAAGGTTGCAAGTATTTGCAAAGTGACTGGATTTCATATTCCACATTTCCAGATTTCACCTTCTCACACCTGCTTAAATTCACTGACCTAACCCTTCACTATGTAAGCACCATACGTGGCACCAGAAATATAAAGATGAACAAGGTACATTCTGTATCCTCAAGGAACCCAGTGTCCTCCACAATCTTTCTTTCCCATGATCGCTGACTAGCTGAAAATTTCTCAAGAGGGATGCATGACTTGTATTCCCAGATTGCATATTCATTTATTTCACAAATATTTTAAATATCTAATGTCCTAAATGTAATGCTAGGAATACAATGGTTAAAAAAAAAAAGCCATGACCCCTTTCACTCTGAAAAAGCGTACAGTAGCAGAGGAAACAAAGAACCAACACCCAGAGGGACAAGCGCTGAGAGAAGAAAGGCACAGAGCCGTGAGCACACAGGGGGCCTCATACTCCGTCCACCCAGCCAAGGCCAAGGCGGCAAAGAGTCCTAAGCAAAGTCGCATCTTCCACCAGCAAAGGATGACGAGAAGTCAGCCAACCAAGAAGGTACACAAGAGTCTTCCACACAAACGAGTCTGTGCAAATGTTCAAGGTGAGAGCAATCAGGGTGCCTGCAAGGCAGGAGGATTCAAAGCAGCAGGAGCTCATTGTTGGAGGTAGAATCAGGCGGGATCCGACCAAGAAGGGGCTTCTGGGAGCTCAGGGTTTAAGAGTTAAAGGACTTTATCCTGAGGGCAAGAACGAAGGGTTAAACAGGATGTTGCCATTACAGGTAAGATGGGCAGCGGACATTCTCTTTGACACATCAAATAATCTTTCAAAAAACTCCTCACTCCTCATCTTCCTTGCCATGAATCATTATGTCCAACATCTGTGAAGACTACACAAGATTCCCTAACAAAAGAAGGTTCTGGGTAATACCCAGGACAGTGCTGCTCAATAAAAATATGATGAGACCCATATATGTAATTTTAAATTTTCTAGTAGCCATATTCTTTAAAATAAGTAAAATTAAGTGAAATTAAGATTAATAATATATTTTATTTAAGGGGATATTTCTAAAATATTACCTCAACATGTAATAAATATTAAAAATACTGAGATATTTTACATAATTTTTTTCATACTAAGTCTGCAAAATTCATTGTGCATTTTACATCATATTTCAATCTGGACTGGCCCCATTTTCAAGTCCTCTATAGCCACGCATGGCTAGTGTCTTCCATATTGGACTATACAGGCTAGAATGTACTTTGGGGAACATCTCTGAGAATGTTTAAGGTACTTCTATCATTTTTGTGTTTACTAATTTATAAAAGTACTGCAAATCAGCTTCTAAATGGGAAAAGACACAGAAAAATCTCAATTTTGAAAGGTACCCATAATCCTATACCAAAAATACCAGTTACGTGTGGCCTTGTATGCTTGTAAGACATGGTCCTGTGTTTAAAATACACATAGGGTGGGCTTTCTCAAAAGTAGGGTCTGTAACAACAGCTCTTAAACGTACTATGAAACAGACACTGTTTTTATAGCTTTATCATCTCAGAGGCTACATTTAAAGGATCCTCCCAGAGCCCTGGAGCTTTGCAGGAACCCCCAGCATTTCAGGGAAACCCTGGTCTCTGTGGTCACCTCAGTTCTCAGGCTGTCCTGCTGCTTCTCTAACACTTCTTTCCTGTTACCCGTCAACTCGATTCTTCCCTTTTCTAAAGGAAGGAAGAGAAGGTGAAAGGGAGGAAGGGACGGGTACCTAACAAATACAGCACAAACTTAGCTTCCAGAACTTGCTGGGCTTGATCATATCCTTGCCTGGAAAATCTCATGGACAGAGGAGCCTGGCGGGCTGCAGTCCAAGGGATCGCAGAGTCAGGCACGAAGGAGCGACAAACACTTTCCTTCCGTGGTTATATCTATTGCCCTCTGCTTTTATTCCTCAGCAAACGACTCAGAGGTTTGTGTGTGCGCTTTGAGTGACTCTTCTCACATCACCTTGCAGGCCACGCCTTCGGAAGTTGCCAGACCATGAATGCCACCACCGTCCCACCCGCGGAGGGGTCCTGCCCATCGAACGCCCTCATCACCAAGCAGGTCATCCCCGCGCTGTACTTCGTGATCTTCGTGGCCGGCATCCTGCTCAACGGCGTGTCGGGGTGGGTGTTCTTCTACGTGCCCAGCTCCAAGAGTTTCATCGTCTATCTCAAGAATATTGTCGTGGCCGACTTCCTCATGAGCCTGACTTTTCCTTTCAAGATCCTGGGGGACTCGGGCCTGGGCCCCGAGCAGCTGAACATCTTCGTGTGCCGGGTCTCGGCCGTGGTCTTCTACATCAACATGTACGTCAGCGTCATGTTCTTCGGGCTCATCGGCTTCGACAGGTATTACAAGATCGTGAAGCCTCTCCTGACGTCTTTCATCCAGTCCGTAAGCTACAGCAAACTGCTGTCGGGGCTGGTGTGGGGCCTCACGCTGCTCATCGCCCTTCCCAACATGATCCTGACCAACCGGGGTGTGGCGGGGGCCGCGCGCCTGAGATGCATGGACCTTAAGAGCGACCTGGGCCTCAAGTGGCACAAAGCCTCCAGCTACATCTTTGTGGGCATCTTCTGGATCGTGTTTCTCTCCCTAATCGTCTTCTACACTGCTATCACGAAGAAGATCTTTAAGTCCCACCTCAAGTCCAGAAAGAATTCCATATCGGTCAAGAAGAAATCTAGCCGCAACATATTCAGCATTATGTTCGTGTTTTTTATCTGCTTTGTGCCTTACCACATTGCCAGAATCCCCTACACACAGAGCCAAACAGAAGCTCATTACAACTGCCAGGCAAAAGAAATCCTGCTCTACGTGAAAGAATTCTCTCTGCTCCTGTCAGCTGCAAACGTATGCCTGGACCCCATTATTTATTTCTTTCTATGCCAGCCATTTAGAGAGGTCTTGTGTAAGAAATTGCATATCCCATTAAAAACTCAGCATGACTCGGACACTTCCAAAACCAAAAGGGAAAATATAATACGGGAAAGCACAGATACTTTGTGAGTTCCCACCTCCTTTCAAATTAAGCTCATGCATGCATGCTGTAATCTTCAATTCCATAACAAAACAGAATGAATACTGAATACACGTGTCCACAATAGTATCATCTCTAGGCATCACTATTCAACTTAGTGGAATAATAAAGTTAATAGGTAAGTTTCCATGCTTCTTTTGTAACATCAAAGAAAAAAACAATACATTATTTAATCTTATCCCATCAAAATAGAAGGTTTAAAAGTATAATCAGTAGCCTGGTCAGTTCATACAGAACTTTAAACAGCAAATACATTGGAAGCAATAAAGACAATTCACAGGTGTGTCTTCTTCTAAAAACAAGAATTAAGTTACACAGTTTTTTTCAACAGGGTCATTAAAGACCAGTGTAAAAGCAGGCAGAGTTGATATGGACTTAAGAGGCCAGTTTGTAGTGAAAAAAGTCAAGTTTTCTCTGATTTGAAGAACCTGGGTAAGCAGACAATGAGAAAATTACTTAAGAAATCCCCAACTGATTTATTTCATCACATCTCAAAGGAAAGCAGATATAACTTCTGTACACCACAGCAAAAAATGTAATTTTTCTCTGATAGCATTTTGAGGATAAGGTAACTTTTAAATTCTTTATATGAAGATTAGCTAAGCCACTTAATGAGCCTGGGGTTCTGGTCTTAGAATATGTATAAGTGAACTCTACAGAGAGAAGCTAGGTAGTGGCATGTGTTGTGAGCAACTTCCTCTGCTCAATGGTATGGAAAAAAATATATATATATAGGCTGATTGGGGAAAAGGCATATGCACACAAATACCCGCCGGGCTGGCAACATACATTATTCCCTAGGAGCAGAAAGAAACAGTTTCTGTAGAAAGCAACTGGACTTCATAAAAAAGAAAATCTAAAATTTATGAGTGATAAATTACACACAAAATGAAAATTTACATATCACATTTTATGAAAAACAAATTTCATATGTGCAGATATAGGATATGGTCGCTGGCTCTCTGAGTTATCAAAGCTAAATTCTTTCCTTGCTGTTAACTTGCCTGAAGATATTTAGCCCAACTTTCAAATGTTCTTCTCAAACATTTTTGTATGTTTATATATATATTTTTTTCAAGCCCTATCATATATGTACTAATAAAAAAATATTTTTCATAGTGTCAATTTTTCCCTTAATAGTCAAGATATTAAAAAACAGTACCAGATTTCCTCAGTCAAGACATGGGTGGTTGCGTTAGTACACTCGGTCAAACAAGCTAATAAAAGGCAGAGAGAGCAGGCATAGGAAAACCCAAGCTAAGAGTTATATCGAGTACTTCTGAAATCCTATGTGCCAATGACTTTTCAAAACTAAGTATTTCTATGTTCTAGGACCTTATCAGATTTTAGAGAAAAGTGAGAAGGCACATTTTAAACTGAGGAAGATCTGGGAAGGTCTTCACACTCTGAATCCACCTTCCAGTCTCTGCTCCCAACTCTGGGTCAAATGTTCTCTTCCAAAAAGAACAAAATCACAATTCTATCATACGCATGCCCGGCAAAACTAAGCGTGCTATAGCATTTGTCTGGCTAAACATATTTGCAAAAGAAAGTAGCTTGTTTGTATTCAGTTCCCATTGTTCAGGGCAAATTATTACATCCTGATGTTTCACATGCCCCTACTACAGCACCAGAGGAGAAACTGAAAGTATAAAAGAAGACAGGAACCACCCAGCAATGCGTCTGTAGCCACTGCGGCCAAGCAAACCGGAAATATGAAAGGCAGTATCTGTCAGGAAACAATATGCAATGCAAATAAGGACGGGTGAACCAAGAGGTGAACAGCGGCAACTGCGTATCAGAACTTGTGAAGCACAAGACCTATACTTGGGAAAGGGTGAGACACTAAAGAGGACACAAACAGATGGAGACGTCTGGTGCTCACAAACTGGCAGAATCAATACTGCTAACATGATCACACCACCTAAGGCAACCTACAGGATCAATGCTATCCCTATGAAAATATCAGTGGCATTGTTTACAGAACTAGAACAAATAATTCTAAAGTTTGTGTGAAAACACAAGGGCCTCTGAAAAGCCAAGATAAGCTTGAGAAAGGAGAACAAAGCTGGAGGTATCACACTGCCTGATTTAAAACTATACTGCAGCACCCATGCGAACACGGCGCTGCAAGCAGTGCGGAGCGTGCGGGCCGCGGTCGGCAGCCAGCGCGCCCTGCTCGCCGCGGCCCTGGGGACGGCGGGCGGGTGCCGTCCGGGCACTGCGCACCGGCCCTGCTCTGCTGTCGGTGCGGAAATTCACAGAAAAACACGAATGGGTAACAACAGAAAACGGTGTTGGAACAGTGGGAATCAGCAATTTTGCACAGGAAGCTTTGGGAGATGTTGTTTACTGTAGTCTGCCTGAAGTTGGGACAAAGTTGAACAAACAAGAGGAGTTTGGTGCTTTGGAAAGTGTGAAAGCTGCTAGTGAACTCTATTCCCCTCTATCAGGAGAAGTAACTGAAATTAATACAGCTCTAGCAGAAAACCCAGGACTTGTCAACAAGTCTTGTCATGAAGATGGTTGGCTGATCAAGACATTCAGTAACCCTTCAGAAAATGAACTAATGAGTGAAGAAGCATATGAAAAATACATAAAATCTATTGAGGAATGAAAATGGAACCCCTAAATAAACTACTTTGAAACAACTTAATCTAGCATAGTTGTCTTAAATTAGTGGTGGATAGATATTTAAAAAGCAACTTTTAGCAAAAGAAACTACTTGTAACAATATTTCCTGAAGAAAATACCCCTTAACTTTCTAATGCCTTCAGATAAACACTGTGTATCTTTTCCACAGCATCCTGTGATTTTTAGGCTAGGCTCCAGTTATAATATTCAGAATTCCTGAAATTATCTGATAAAACTAATTATAAAAATTATGTAATTCAACGATAACATGGTTATCTTATACCTTATATGACATTGTAACTTGCTTACAGCTATCCTTGGATTTGGGTCAAAATGATCTTCCCACTAGAAATAACTGCCAGTGGAGAAAAGTTTGTTAGTTATATAGTGTCCAGTGAAGAATATTACTGTCTTAATTTTGCAATATACTGTGTTTGCTGGTGCTATTTTTATACAGTGAAGCAACAGCCTTGCAGGAGAATAAACAATTTAATAATAAAATATTCAACTTCTTAAAAAAAAAAAAAACTATACTGCAAAGCTATAGTAACCAAAACAGGATGGTCCTGGCACAAACACAGACACATAGATCAACAGACTAGAACAAAGGGGCCCAAAATGAACCCTCACTTACACAACCAACTAATCTACAAAAAGGAGGCAAGAACATACAGTGGAGAAAAGACAGTCTCTGCAATCAACGGTGTTGCAAAAACTGAGCATCTATATGCAAAAGACAGAAACTGGACTATTTTCTAACACCATATACACAAATAAACTCAAATGGATAAAACACTGAAATCTAAGATTTGAAGGCATAAAACTTCTAGAAGAAAACACAGGCAGTACACTCTTTGACACTGGTGGAAGCAATTTTTCGGGATATGTTTCAAGCAAGGGAAACAAAAGCAAAAGTAAACAAACTACATCAAACTAAAAAACTTTTGTACAGCAAAGGAAATAAACAAGAAAGCAGAAAGGCCAGGAACCCTCACGCACGATCAGTGGTGATGTAAATGGGTAATGCCACCGTGGAAGACAGTACGGAAGGTCCTCAACAAAAATAAAAACAGAACTATCAGCAATTATACTTCTCAGTACTTTTCCCTAAAAAACCAGAAACACTTATTCTAAAAGATGTGTGCATCCCTATGCTCACTTCAGCATTATTTGCAATAGTCAAGACATGGAAGCAACCCAAGTGCCCATCAATAGATGAATGCATAAAGATGATGTGAGATACACACAAACATACACATACACACAGACAGACATATATACCAAGAACAAACTGGGGGCAGTCAGAGGGGAGGAATCAGTGAAACAAGTCAGGGATCAAAGAAGCAACAAACTTCTAGTTATACAGTAAATAAATCATGGGATGTGAATGTAATGTACAACAGAGAATTTAATCAATAATATGGGCTTCCCTTGTGGCTCAGCTGGTAAATAATTGTCTGCAATGCAGGAGTCCTAGGTTCCATCCCTGGGTCAGGAAGATCACTTGGAGAAGTAAATGGCAACCCACTCCAATACTCTTGCCTGGAAAAGTCCATGGACAGAGGAGCCTGGTAGGCTACAGTCCATGGGGTTGCAAAGAGTGGGACCTGACTGCACAACTTCACTTTCACTTTCTACTTTCACTGGTGACAGATGGAAACCAGACATATCAAGGTGAGCCTCTTGTAATGTATAAAAGTAATCACTGCTGTGCACCTGGAACCAATAATACTATAAGACAATCACCCTTCAATTTAAAAACTGAAGAAAAAAATTCAGATCAAGACCACAAACAAATCTTTGGATTTAACTTTTAAAGATCATTTAAGACTTTAGCGAGAGGAATTTCTGTAAGAAATTTATCAGAGTTAGAAGTCAGATCATAAGGAGTTTATTCAAATATTGAAAAGTTAGGTAAGTAAAAGCAATGAGCATTTTTTAAGAAAGAAACTTAAAGGTCCATGGCTACAATAAAAAATAGAAAAATAGAGCAACAGCAAAAGTGGATTAACCCAGAAACTTCTGAGATCATTATTAGTTTTTAAATTATTTTCTGTAATATGTTCTAGTTTATAAACAAGACTTGTAATACATATTTGCTGCAGCTAAAAAATACAACATTCCGTACAAGCAGTGCTATGAAATAAAGCATTTTGAAAACCGGCTTATGACAAACACAAGCCACGTTTTGTTAAAGTGCTTCTTCCAGGAGTGAGAGGTTAACAGGCAGGAAGGCTAGGGGTCTTCAAATAGAGAAAATAGGCTGCAAGTGTCAGACTTTAGCGGCAGGAGGAAACAAACTACAAGTGTCAGATTTTTTTCTCTTAAAATTCTCTGTTGCCAGGACGATACCTGGTTCCACCAGAACTTTTCTCAAAACTTGAACTAACCAATGCTTTTTTCTTATGGAAATATTTTTCTTAAGTCATGTTAATGAAACTATGTATTTGCTTTGGAATCTTTCTTCAAACTGGTTCCACCTAAAATTAACTTTTGGCTGATAACAGCTCAACAAACCACTATTCATATCAGTTGTTTTATGGCTGGGGAACGACACACCTGTGCCATCCTATCTCAAAAATGCATATTGTGGGAGAGGGGGCAGGTCAGCCTTGAAGTGTCTCTCTTAATTGTTAATAGCTTTCTAACAGACATAAAACCTCTTACTAAAACTAGCAAGGGGGGCCACTCTCCATCCCCCTTCTGATGTCTATGTCAGAAGCTTTCTCTGTCCCATTTTGTACTCTAATAAAACTCTGCTATACAAAAGCTCTTGACTGATCAAGCCTGGTCCCTGGTCCGGAAGTTAAATCTTCTTCGGAGATCACGAATCTGACACAGTTCACCGCGAGCTATCAGGAGGATGTCCTGTCATAAAGCGGTGATCCATACATCACTGAAGTCTGGCAGAGAAGAGGTGGCCAAAAGGAAGTGGCAGCTTTTACTGTTGAAAACCACAGAGTATTAGGTCTTTCCTACCCCAGCACACAAACCCTCACAGCGCTGTTAACCCAAAGGAAATCCCATGTCATTCTGGGCAGATGATCTGTTGTGTTTGTAATTTGTATGACATCTCTTGATGTCATGGATATTTTCTGTACTAATAAAGTTTATTTATTCTCCATAGTCAAAACACGTAGGTAGCAGCAACAGGACAAAGTACAGAATAGAAAAATAATGGCACAAACTTCCTGTCATCTTAGGTGGAAACAAAGCTTAGTTTAAGGGTGTTTTCCAGAGTCTCTAGATTAATCTTTTAGATGACGCTAACGTGGAAAGGTTTTATCATTTCTAAGTGACCCCACTAAAAAACTACAATTAGGCTTGTGCCATATAAGAGACTTGCTGGCTGACAGACTTGAATGTCCACAGCTGTGGGCAGGGGTTCCGTTAAAGGCCAGGTGCAAGGGCTGCAGCTGACGGGACCAGGCCTGAGTTTGTCCTGTTTCACCAGTCACCTTCCATGGTGTGAGTTTTAACTAATAAAAGGAAGTTACCTGCTCTTCTTTTGTGGTAGCAAGATGAAAAGGGATAAAATAAGCAGCAAATTATGCTGTATCAGATAATGAGGTAACACTAAAAACACAGGACGTCGATAAACCAAACTTTCCCTACCTGCTAAGCCAGATTCTGTCCTCAGACTTCCCATCCCAGAACTAAGACCACAGCCTGCTTCCCGCCGGGCCCATTCCTCAGCGCCTTCGCCTCCACAGTCGTTCCCAACTGGCCATCCCTTCTGGGCCAGTTCCAGATCCTCATTGCCTCTCGCCTAGAAAGATGGTGAGATCCCCACCCTGGATCTTGTCTTCCACTTTTCCTCAATCCAACCCCACGTCCTCCAATGCCCGCACTTGCCTGGTACTACGGAACTGACCTCTCCTCAGACAACTGTCCTGAGCGCTGCAACGCTTCCTAACCAAAGCATCCGAGATGGACCACACGGCTCCAAGACGTGGCCCGGGCCTCTTCCTCACACAGACCCCACACACACACTCTGCAAGCCCAGGCTGAGAGGCGCCAGACGCCCTCCCCACACCACAGCCCAGGTGCGTGCACCCTCCCCGAGCCCACCTCCGCTCCCTCACGTCTCAGGAGCAGCTCCTCACCTCCTCTGGTCTTTAAAAGACCACTTCCTGGACCCCCACAGGCTCTGACAGCCCACAGTCCACCCGCAACCCCTCAGTCCTGCCTTGTCTTGCCCATGCCTTCTACGCTGCAACCTTCTAAAAGCAACGCTTTCTGGAGGATGGAAGTGAAGGAGGCAGCCTGTAGTCAAGAAGTAGTTATTAGAATTTGTCTTAACCACTTGACCAAAAAACAAAGATTCACAAGAAATTGATCATATCATACTCAAGCGGCGGGGGGCGGCAAGGGGGGAAAGGACAGGGACTTCAGTGACTAAAAAGACACAAGATAACCTTTACAAGTTCTTTTTAAGGGACTTCCCCAGCTATTAATTATTTTATAAACATGAACCAAATAGCACAGCCACACCTCCCAACTGAAAGATGAGATGAATCGTATATTGATCAGATAACACTGTGCGGCCAATAAAAAGGCAGAAAATCGAAAAGCACCAGACAGGGGAGTGACTCCATACACTCAGCCACCCCTGCAATCAAATTCACATTTTAAGCAGATGCAAAACACCTCCGGCTTCAAAATATCCCCAAATTTTTACGCTTCACTTCATTCAAAAGGGAAAACTGAAGCAGAATATAAACAATGCGGAAAGAAACTGTAACCTGTTAGCAGCTCTGCATCTATATCTCACTTTAAAACTACTCTGTCTAATCACATCTGTCACTGTCGGATCTGAAGCTGCCAATCTGAGAGTTAGGAAAGAATGTCTTTGGACTAATTCAGGTGGGAAAGGGGATTATCCACCTTTAAAAACACTTTCAAAATGCAAACCTAAAGCTCAATGGCTCCAGAGAGAAGGGTGACCTGGAGCCACAGAAGCTGCTGGAGAAATGCTCCAGATATGGGCATTTGTTAACCAAAGAACAGCCTCCTGCCTGAAGATCATTTAAAACCTTCAGGATGCAAACTATTTTGAGCTGTCCACATCTCAAGTTGCAAACTCCGTGAGGAAAGTGAGGCTAGGCGGTGCCCGTCCCACTGCCCAGGGGCACTCAGGCTCAAACAACTGTAAACACTAAATGTGCGTGTTTGCGGCGGGGGGGGGGGGGGGGGGGGGGTGGGGGGGGGGGGAGGGGGCGCGGGGGGATACGACCGACCTGGCAGCCTCTCTCATAACCACATTTTCCATCCAACACTTCCATTTGAACTAGAATAATTAAGTGCTGGGGAACACTGGGGTCTAACTGTGCAGCTCTGAGCAAGGCCTCAAATTCCCTCATGTCCTAGTTTCCCCATCTGTAAAAAGAAAAAGCTCCTCTATTTTATGGATTTCTTCAAAGAAAATAAATTCTCAAACGTGTGTTCCTGGCTGTGGCAGTGGCTACCTACCCCAACAATCTTTTTTTTTTCCTTCCTTCCTTATTAATTCCAAAGGTTACCATGCTATGTTTGAAAAGCAAATTTTAAGAATGTTACACATTAAAAATGATGCTTCTATTGAAAGACAGTTGTTTGGTACTTGCATTCAACAAGATCAAAACTATTGTTTGTGTGGATAAAGGAGAGACTATAAAAAGATCTTTTTTTTGTCAATTCATGGGGCAATTTACTTTCAATTTTTAAACATACAAAATATTCATTTAAAGTAAACGCTTCGTCATTTCTTAAATAAAAAGTATTGCCACAACCCAGGTAGGAGAAAACAACTTCCCCTCACTTCTTCCCACTTGGGTTTCTGAAATACTGGGTTGGTGATGACGTGCAATTTCCTAGAACGCTAAGAAAATACCCACTGACAAGCATTAGTCCTTAATGAAACAGAAAGAAGTGATTTATGGAAATTTAAATGGAACTAGTGTTAAAGACAAAAACAACAGTGGACAGCAGGCCAAAAAAAGAATGCTTCTTCCACTGTGAAGAAACTTCCACAAAACTCCAGGGTGCCTCAAGCTGTCAGGAATGAGGAAGAACACGCTCAGTTTCACTATTAAAAGACTGTGTGTTGTGTGAGTCACTTCGGTTGTGTCTGACTCTTTGTGACCCCATGGACTGCAGCCCACCAGGCTCCTCTGTCCATGGGATTCTCCAGGCAAGAACACTGGAGTGGGTTGCCATGCCCTTTTCCAGATTAAAAGACTGGTTTCTCATTATTCCCAAAAGGAAATAGAACATGAAGAACTAAAGGACTTTAGCTCTTTCATACTTGGCAACCCAGACACACACACACAAACTCAGAACAGTTCAATGTATTTCTTAATTCTATCCATACCCCGAAGTGAAGAGGGAAATACACACGTAACTATGTCTAACTAAAAAAAAAGAAAAAGAAACTTTACCAAAAACCTTTGATGCCAATGTTCCTTCGTACCATATTTTAAATCCATTCACCACTCAGCTGGCAGCCACCTGCATCTCATCAAATTCTTTCCATCTCACCCTCTCCATCCCCCAGTGAGTGTAAGCCCTGATCATAACTGCTCATTTAACTTGACTACTACAAAATACAAGTGCATTATTCAGTGAGTCCTAGCCAGTAATGATGCACATATTAGTGTCTTAAAAGAGAGAGCATTTCCTATTATGATGAAAGTTAACACTGGTTCCTAACCCAAATCAAATACAAAGTTTGAGAAAGATTGGCACTTTTCCCCACTAATTTCTAAGTGAATATATGTAAAAATTATTCTTTTGCAAAATGATAATAACTACCTGAATCTGAAAGACCACCAGGGTATCTGAAACCAATGGACAGTGTCATCATAAGCGTCCTTATAGAAAACTGTTGTTTTCAAAAGTTCCCTAGATCCACCTTAAGTTCCCTCCAGCTTGACAGTTCCCCTTTAGTCTTTTAGAGGTTTTTCTTTTGAAGAGTGAATACCAAAGGAATGTATTTTAGACCCTAGCAAAGCTTCTTCTGACTATTATTTAGAAAACTAAGAATTACTAGGAGAAAAAGAGACAAAACCAAGGTACCCACTAGGCCGATGAAGCAACAGAAATCCAGACACCACCCCAAGTGGTCAGGCAACGATCTGCCCCGACACATCACCTCTGGACCACACTACTTACTCCCTCAAAGGAAGAACAAACATTTATCTGATTTGAATGTACACCAGAGGGTCCCTTTTCATGCGTTATTAATTACTGAGTACCTGTCTCAATCCATCATGCCGTTACGGCCAGATTGACAAAAGAACACTGCAGGTTTACTCTCACAGCTTAGACAAACAGGCCCAATACATTTTTGAATAAAAAAAAATTCCCAGCTATAAAACAGTACGCACAACACGGCAACATTTTTATGCGGGCATGTTGTTGTTCGGTCACGAAGCCGTGTCCGACTCTTTGCAAGCCCGTGAGCTGCGGCAAGCCAGGCTTCTCTGCCCTTCGTTATCCCCCTGAGTTTGCTCAAACTGAGGTCCCCCGAGTCAGTGATGCCATCCAACCATTTCATCCTCTGTGAGATGGTGTGAGATGATGTGAGCATACTCATAGGAAAATTTTAAAATATGTATCATCAGACATCACCACAGGTAGTCAGTGATTAAGAATCCGCCTGCCAATGCAGGGGACATGGGTTCTATCCTTGGTTCAGGAAGTTTTCACATGCCGCAAGGTAATTAATAAACCCTGTGTGCCACAAATACTGAGCCCGCATGCTGCCGACTGCTGAAGCTGGCACGCCCTAGAGCCGGCGCTCCGCAGCAAGAGAGACCACCCCAATGAGAAGCCCGTGAACGGCGACGAGAAAACAGTCCCGTTCACAGCAACTACAGAAAGCGTGCACACGGCAACCAAGACCCAGCACAGCTAGAAAAGGTTTTAAGTAATTAATTTAAATAAATAAACAAAACAAAAAATAATAATAAACAAACAAAACAAAGCCAAAAAATGCATGCAGCAAAAACGTTAACCGTGATTATCTCTGTACGTGATGATTTTCCTCTTATATTTCCAGATTCTTCTAAAATATGAACAAAAAATATAAATTAAAAAAATACACTGTATCAGACTCTATTAAATCACATATTTTCTGTATGTTAACAGATGTCTCACAGCAGTATTAAAATTGCAACCATTTTTTAAATTATAATTTTGAAAGCTGATGACTGTCAGTATATATACTAAAGAAATTCTGCTTAAACAGCTGGTATCTTTAACTCATAACACCATTCAAGACACAAAAACTGGCATTCTTTAAATTCATTATGATGAAAAACACAGCTTGGGTGATTTCAAAAAAAACATAGGTATTACAACAGATGAATAAAAATCTTTCCTCTAAAAGAACAAACAAATCTTAACTGTTGAAGAAACCTTGTACAAAATTGAAAAGAACTTCTTCAGGAGGCTTTCATAAAGGTAAAATATGTGTTTAAAAAAAGAAAAGAAAAAAATACAGTTAAACTATCTGCAAACCACAGTCTCATCTACGTCAATACGCAACATTTTAAAACCACACAAAAAGGAAAGGAAATTTTTAGTGCAGCCGGCAGCCCTGCAGCGGGCCTACTGCCGCTGAAGCTAGCCAGACAGCTCACGTTTCTCTGAAGACTTGGAGCAAGGCCTGCTGAAGCACAGAGAATACACCTCCAGGTACGTCTTCCTAAATACTTAATATATTCAGTGTCTTTACGTGGCAGGGAAATCTATGATTTTCAGTGCTTAAACCATGTGAGCCAAAAATGCCAACATGTGATAAGGGTGCTGTGCAAGAAGGCACCAATGATTAAACTCCAAATAGATTCTCAGTGTGAGCTACACTGTAATTTTCTTCTACCTGAAGCCCTCATCCATCCCTTTCAGAAAGACGGCTTAATTCACACAACACTGAACACTGCTTCCTGATGGGTTGGCCTAACTAGTCAGTAACTCGATTTTAAAACTGGATGGATGCAGGCTGGGTCGTAGTTCTTCCCCGCAGGGCACAACACAGCTCTACAAACACTGTGAGAGGTAATTTCTAGAAAACTCTGTTGTGACTTCTGTAAAGAACAACTGATGAGTTATCTCACGAGGTTCTAAGCAATGGGCACTCTCAAACAAAGGCAACAACAGACATCTCTTCCTGATTTTGCTGGAATACACCGGGGCACCTCAGATTTCCATAGGCTAATAACTGGTTAAAACAATATATATTCATCAAGCACTTAGTGTTCAAATTCACAATGGAAAACACAAAATGCTATTACAGTGTAATTTAACAACTGTTAAATTTTTGATATGACCAAAAATTTTAAATGAGAAGTTTGGGCTTCACTGCAAGCTAGACGGAGGTTCAAGAAAAACAACTGGGAGGCCCTGCATGACTCTCAAGCATTATGGAATGAATAGTTACACAGTAATTATTTTTAAATAAATTACCCACGGGTGGTCAGTTCCAGATACACAGTACGCTAACTGATCAAAACTAATTAATTCTCTAATCCTTCTCTTTACCACATAGTCACCTATAAAATGAGACTTTACTGTGTAATTGTATGAGCAACAGGGGCACTCAAAGAAATGCATTATATGTTACGATTATAATGTAACATTTGAAATACAAGCATCTAGGCCAAAATGCTAGCACCTCTGTAAAGGAACAATGAGCAAAGTCGGGAGGTGAGGGCTCGTCTACACCGACACTAGCTTTTGACCCAGAGGACAAAAGAGTGTTCAGAATAAATAGGTAATAATTAAATGGTTATTAGCCAAAGTCAAGTCATAAGGAAGTCAGTAAAGCCTAGAGCAGACTTCAGATCTGAAGGGCTTCCTTTGGGCATTTAGGATAGGCAGGATGGGGGCTGGGAAGGATAGAGGCAGGGAGCCTAGAAAATAGCCAACAAGGTGGGACCCTAGTCTGCTCCACCAAGCCAGGGAAGCCTGGCCAGCAGCCAGGCGCCAGACCTCTGTGTGATCAAACCCCGAGACTGGACCAAATGCTACCAACAAGGGTTCCCTGCATCCTGGCAGTCCTGTGAGCCCCAAACCCTATCACAACAAAAAGTACACAGGAAGGAAGGAAGTGCTCCCAGAACAGCAGGGATCCCACCAACTAAGCCACAGAGCTGGGGGGAAGACAGTGCAGACCGTACGGACGGGAATTCTGAAAGAGAAGCAGGTGGAGGCTTCAAACATACAACAGACGCTTGTTTTTTAAATGTATCTATGGTAAAACGAAACATCAAAACACACAGAGCCTGAATGTCCTGCATTAGTATTTAGGGGGAAAATTTAAGAATGAATATTTTCTTTCTGCTCTTTGACATGAACATTTTTAGACTATAGTTCCTAACAGTAGTGAGCACTTAGAAAAGGTTTGATATTATAATAAAAATAAGACAAGGTACCATAGGATACCACTCACATGTGGAATCTAAAAGCAATGGTACAAACGAACCTCTTTATAAAACAGAGAGAGTCACAGACGTAGAAAACATACTTATGGTTACGAAGGATAGAGGGGGGAGGGGTACACTGGGGTTGATGCAAACGCACTGCTGTAGATAAGACAGGTAACTAATAGGACCTACTGTAAGCACAGGGACCCTACTCAGTACTCTGTAAGGACTTACACAGGGGAAAAAATCTAAAGAGAGTCGATGTATGTAGAACTGATTCACTTTGCTGCACAACTAAACTCAGCACAACACTGTAGACCAATATACACCAATAAAAGTTATTACTCAAAAAGTAACAACAGACACAGTTTCAAAGCGGTTTTGAACATGGCTTCTAAGATCAGACTGTCTGGCTGGGGATCCTGGCTCCATAGTTTACCAGCTGGACAACCTCAAGCTACTCAGCCTCGCGGCGCCTCAGCTTTCTCATCCATAAAACAGGGTATAAAGGACCTGTTTTCCTTCCTTTGTATAGCCAAGTAATATTCCATGGTGCATATGGACCACATTTCTTTACCTTCATCTGCCCACGGACATTTAGGCTGCTCCGCGTCCTGGCTACCGTAAACAATGCTGCCGTGAACAGTGGCGTGCATGTGTCTTTTTGAATCATGGTTTTCTCGGAGAATACACCCAACAGTGGGCTCGCTGGATCATACACTAGTTCTATTTTTAGTTTTATAAGGTACCTCCATACCCCAGTTTTAAAAGGGTAAGGGAGACAACATCTACATGATAGAAATAATAAAAGGTTAAATAAGTACATGTGAAGTATTTGGCCTGGTACCAGACACAAAGAATGTGTCTGATGACTTTCACTGAGTTTAGTACAGAATGATGTTATTGCTGGACTCTCAAGCCCTATCTCAAGTAGGGAAATGGGAAAAACATGTATTCTTTAAATGTCCCTTTAGTTTAGAAAGCTTTATATACATCTGCCTTATTCATCCACTTACATATTATTTCACCCCAAGATGTAACCAATGCATCATTAAATAATTAGGAGAATTAAGATTCAAAAAAGCTTCTAAAGTTTTTGTTTTTTTAAAAGGATGTTTCAGAGAAGTGCCCTTCTTAACCCCTAAAGTTACTGGTTGCTATTTTTAAAAGCTGCACATGAGTTTTTTTCTTGCTAAAACACAAAACCAATCTTCTGATCGATAAATCAAAGGAAGGAAGTTGTTTGATATTCATGAGAAGGGTGCCACAGCCCTAAGAGCATGAGTTTATGAAGCCTAGTTTATTTAACTTACACTATAAATCATCCAATATTCCAGATTTGGAGGGAACATGACAACACTCCATCACTATCAGTGATAATCACAATGGTTCCAAGGGCAGGACTTACACATCTGGCCTTGACTGCCTTGAAACCCACAATGAAAGAAGAAAGAAAAAACCCTCAAGTGCTAAAGTTAGATGTTTTGATACATCTCTACATATAACTGAGCTTCTTTCCTGAGAGCTTTGTAACCAACAATCATATACCCTTGCCCTAGAAGCCTTTAAAATAAAATCTTGGTCAAACTTCTTGCCAACACTGACCAGGAAACATCTACGCAAGCACATATAAGAGACATATAAAGCAAACCACAAAGCTACTTTAAAACTATCTTGCAGCTAGCTACACTTAAAAAAGCAAAAGCAGGAGAAATTAATTTTAATAATATATTTAACCTAATGTATCAAAAATATCGTTTCAATATATGTTCAATATAAAAATTACGACACATTTTACTAACTCTTGCACTACGTGCATAAAATAGCACAATTTTACTCCTTAAGCCTTTGAAATGTGACCCGTCCAAACTGACTTGTGCTGTTAAGTGCAAAGCACACCCTGGGTTTTAAAAATTTAATGTAAAATATTTTAAGAATACTGCAAGGAGTAACTACTCTTTATAATATTTCATACTAAATCTTTTTTAAGACCCAGCGTGTACTTTGCACTTACAACACAGGTCAGTTTGGACAGGTCACTTTTCAAGGGCTTAATGGTCATCTGTGGTTGTAGGTTACCAAACCAGGTCTACACCATCATAATCCAGAACATCAGGCAAAGACCAGATGCTGATCCTACAACTTCTTCTGCTAAGAGAAAAATGAAATTCTGATTGTAAAAATGTTCTGGTACACAACAAAAGGCCTATTATTTAAATAAAAATCTAGATTTTAGTACAATTTTCTGCCCACTCTCACCTCCCCTCTCCACCTAGGTTTCTCCAGCATGAAGAGTTCTATCAACCTATGAAAACAAAAGCCAGGAAGCCTCATTGAGAGCAAGATTCAGGCTCAGCCGCAACCAAACTTTTTTGTTTCCTCTCTCTAATTCTCAGAAATGCAGTTCACTTATCTCCTCTACAAACTAACTTCCAACCCAACTGGTTACAAACAAGCTATCAGGATGCACAAGTGTGAAGTCAAAAATATCCCTTCTAGCAGCAACCTACACGGGATTTCCCAAAATCACAAAATCAGACCATGGAAACCCCAGGCTTCCTTCCTCATAATCGAAGGTGTTCCCACCAATCCACACATCAAGTAACTTCACCAATAAAATTCTAAGAAGCAGAGTGACTGCAACCATGGTTTCGGGAATGCAACTGTGTTTGAAGAAAACAATTTCTAATTTGAATTACTAACCTCGCTTTCCTCTCATTCTTTTTTTTTTTTTTTTAACAGATTCTTTGGAGCTTTTTGTCTTTGTTTTGTTCTTTCTGGACGGTCATCCCTACTGTCCTTGAAGATGACCAACAGTTCTACCCTCTGTCCAGTTTACAGAGACCTGGAGCCATTCACATATTTCTTTTATTTAGTTTTCCTCGTTGGAATTATTGGAAGTTGTTTTGCAACCTGGGCTTTCATACAGAAAAACACTAATCACAGGTGTGTGAGCATATACTTAATTAATTTGCTTACAGCTGATTTCCTGCTCACTCTGGCATTACCGGTGAAAATCACTGTTGACTTGGGCGTCGCACCCTGGAAGCTGAGAATATTCCACTGCCAAGTGACAGCCTGCCTCATCTACATTAATATGTACTTATCAATAATCTTCTTAGCATTCGTTAGCATTGATCGCTGTCTTCAGTTGACATACAGCTGCAAGATTTATCGAATACAAGAACCTGGGTTTGCTAAAATGATATCAGCTGTTGTGTGGCTAATGGTCCTTCTTATAATGGTGCCAAACATGATCATTCCCATCAAAGACATCAAGGAAAAGCCCAACGTGGGCTGTATGGAATTCAAAAAGGAGTTTGGAAGAAACTGGCATTTGCTGACAAATTTCATAAGTGTAGCAATATTCCTCAATTTCTCAGCCATCATCTTAATATCTAACTGCCTTGTAATTCGACAACTCTACAGAAACAAAGATAATGAGAACTATCCAAACGTGAAGAGAGCTCTCGTCAGTATACTTCTGGTGACTACAGGCTACATCATCTGCTTTGTTCCTTATCACGCTGTCCGAATCCCATACACCCTCAGCCAGACAGAGGTCATATCTGACTGTTCCACCAGGATTTCACTTTTCAAAGCAAAAGAGGCCACACTGCTCCTGGCTGTGTCCAACCTGTGTTTCGATCCAATCCTGTACTATCATCTCTCAAAGGCTTTCCGATTAAAGATCACTGAGACGTTTGCTTCCCATAAGGAGTCCAAGGCTCAAAAAGAAAAATCAAGGCCTGAAAACAATGCATAAAATACGGGATTTTTTTCATGCTATAATTTCTTGCCTCACTAGACAATTAAGTGTACAAACTCCTGGGAAGGAGGGGAAAAAGAGCCTCCGTAAGTAAAAATACAGGCAGAGGGCAAATGCGGCTTGGTTTACTGACAAACTGTTTCTGAACACAAGTCCAACTGTACTCTTGCGGTTGTTGATGCTCCTTAACACAAATGTTACAAAATGTACATTTTGTACAAATGTACAAAAAAACAAAAAGCTAAAAAGTCTTCTTGAACCAATATAAACCCTGCAATATCCTTAAAACCTAAATGAGTTCTATGACACAGAGTCTGAAATATTCATTAGGTATTCACTTAAAGGCCTGGAGCTGACTTCTGATAGAAATATGCAAAATACTTTCTATGTGAGTTGCCAGAAAGCCCTTTAGCAACACAGTTTAAAGCCCTTTAGATCACTTTAAAAAAAAAAAAAAAAAAGGGCAGGTGATTTCTTACCTGAAACCACATGAGCCTGATTGATTTTTAATCCATCCCTTCAAAAACAGTAACTTTTTGACTCAATGCTCCAATTTTTAACATCTAAGTGTGTCCTGCCACAATAGCCTACAATTTTTTACTTATAAAAAGGTTTGGAAAAACATGGTTTTTGAATGTACTATATATCCTTATTTCTACCTATAGGTTATAAATAAAGATATTTCTACTGTTAGTAATGACAAATCTAGTGATTTCTTATTTTTAGTTTGCAGCAGTAAATATCATACCCCATAATATCTTCAAGTGGGGGGGTCCTTAAATTATACTAACTGCTAAAACTACTGTTTTGGGACTCACATCCAAAGTATGGAAAACTAGCACCAAATAGTGTTAAAATAGACACGTCGGCTCCGCATCGCAAGGACTTGTTAGAAAGAGATGCGGCATGAGCTTAGCTGAAGTGTGCCTCCCAGGTCCTGAAGGGGAGTCTGACCCCAGGGGCAGCCAGCCACGCAATGTACGCGTGACCTCACTCTCAGGGTCACAGCCCACTGGTCAAATTCTCTCAGATGTGAGTAAAGCATAAAGGACTCAGTAGATGGTGTTAAATGAAGACTTATTTAGGGAAGGAAGACTAAAACATTTAGATAAGCACATACAAGACTTTGTATTTTTTGTTTGTTTCATTTATAAAAGCCCACATCAAAACCAGTAATGCAATTGCATTAGCTGCAATGATTAAGAAACGGTGTTGTTTGAGCAAAAGCACGCAGACACAAGAGAACAGAGTATGGTCAGCAGAGGAGAAGGATGACATGGGTAATGGGGATCAGCTGCTTGGTGACAAAGGGAAGCTAAGTTTCGGGTGGTGAGCATGCTGCAGGGGATACCGCAGTAGAAATAAGATGTTTACACATGAAACACCTCTAATGTTATCAATCAACATTACCTCAATAAAAATACATGATCTCAAAGGATAGGAGGGAGGGTAGGAGGGAATAAAGAAGGGAGCGAGAAAGACAGAAAGAAAAATAAGGAAAGAGGGAAGAAAAGAAACGAAGGAAGGAAAAAGAAATGGTGTTCCTGGAAAGTGACAAGTTTGAATTCCAGGCTCATTTTTTAGCTCTGCGCTGAGAACTATTTTCTGACAGCTGAACCTTGGACAACTCCTGCCCACAGCGTTACTACACATTCTCTGAGGATGTATAGTCTGAGGAGAACAGTAAATGAGAAAATGCACCCAAAAAAGTGCCCATTACACCTCTAACGTGGTAGGCACTGCACCAACCCCAGCTGGCCAGTGCTAACAACAGGAGCCCTGTCGGTATCACACGTCTGACACAGGGAGGGTCTAGATGACCCCGGGTGACCTGTGGCAGAGGCTGCTGAATGCCCAGACACGAGAGCCTGGGTACGTCTGACACAGGGAGGGTCTAGATGACCCCGGGTGACCTGCGGCAGAGGCTGGCTGAATGCCCAGACACTAGAACCTGGGCTTGGTGGCCCACTGAGAGCAGAGTCTTACCGATGAGCAGATTAGGACGTCATTCACACAGAAGCATATATGCAACTAGCTTACTTTTCTGAATCTTTTAGTCAAGCTGCCTTTTAGTCTTCTCTCCTTGGCCTTCACTCACTAGAGCCACACTTTAGAGACACAGTGGGGGCGGGGGTGGTAAAAAACGAACTTTTTATTTTTAAATCATATTCTTGTATTCTCCTCATGTGCATAATAGGCTAGTCAGACTCACTACAGCATCCACAATGGCATAGTTTTACTAGTATACGCTTTTATTTCCCCTTTTCTGATGGTTCAGTCTAAATCACACTCACAGTAAAGGTGCTTCTAGACAACTGGTAATAGAAGGCCATTAAAAAACTCTATCCTATAATGTCAAATTTCTAGCAGTTCTTTTATGATTTCGCATCGCAGCTGAATTATGTCATAACCCATCAGGAGACTTACTCACTGGGAATCATTCATGCTCTTTCCTCTAAGGAAGAGGACAGCCTTGAGAACGTTAACTGCTGGGAACAGCTGTGTCACCACGGGTCACATGAATTCACACACGTGACAGAAGGAAGAAGCGCATGCTCACGCAGCCCCCTGCTCTCACACACCCACACACACACACAGGGAGGCCTGCAAAGCGCGGCTCGCCCAAGAGAAGCGAGCAGAACCCTCAACCAGCCTGAACCCTTTCCACGTTTCTGCCATGTCTCCTTCCTTTCCCTATTTTTTCCAAATACATATTTGGGGATAATTTAAAATTTACAGATAAAGTAAAAAGATAGTACAGACAGTTCCCATATATTCTTCATCTAGTTTACCCTAGAACTAAAGCCTTATGTACCATGGTATATTTGTCAAAACCAGGACATTAACACCAGCACATTAATATTAACTCAACTCTAGACTTCAATATGGAATCTTTTTGGCTAGTTTAAAACAAATCAGACATCATGATCGTTCACCCATGAATTCTTCAAGATATATCTCTAAAATATCAAACTACTCTTCCTGCTGCCCTAAATACACTGTGAAGTTGTTCCAATATGTGGAAAATGAGTGATGCTCACAGGTAGCAGATGAAAAATATTGGTATATTCAACCAGTGATGAAAAAGACACAATTTTAGCTACTTTCAATATAGTCCTGAACATAGGATAATTAACAAGGGGTTCTTAATTGTTAACAAGAAAAAAATATATGTGGGTGTAGTGATTTTGAAAGTCATTTCAGAGGATGTTCAAAAATAACCAAAAAATAAACAAATTTAAGAAACTATTTAGCCTAGAGAGCAAAACTCCTCAAAGGTATCCAGGAAATAATATAATATGCACCTCACAAATACATTTTTTAAAAGAATAGTAGTAATAATAGTCTTCTATTTAAAAAAAATGACTCACTGAAATAAGTTAAAATAAAATTCCATGAAAAAGGATAGTGAACCTAAGAATTTAAAAATTTTTTTTTATAAATTGTGACCCAATTTTCATTTTCCCTTCAAAATAAAGCACATCACTTGTTATGACTCAAACACCAAATTTCCCAGCAACCATTTCCCATGTGCTATCATCCGGTTCTTAAAGTCAACAGGTAGAAATCCAAGTCCATCACATATATGACCTCTTCTATGGAGCATGAGTCGATTTTTCAACCAGATCCCTCCTCCCATCTTTATTCTTTCAGAGTAGTAGAAGCGCTCTGGGAATGTCAAACGGTTCACTTTTCAGTGGACACTTGGGTTTTTACTCAAGTTATTTCACTTATTCTGGGGCTTGTCATTTCACAGACATTTGTCTCCCTGTCTTTTTCATCTTTTCTGTGCTCAAAAGTTCTTACTCATCTGTATAATGCCAAAAGTACCTACCACAATACAGTGCACATAAAAGCTACTTAGTGAGTTTCAAATTGAAGTAGGAAAATACATTCGGACATCATTTGCAGTGACTCAGATGCTCTTAGTACAAGTATACTAAAATGGAAATTTCTGCTAAACCTAGCCAGTCAGTAGTGCGACACCACGAATGTAGGCTACAGGAGCAGACAGGCCACATGGTGAGAACCGTGGCAGACAAAGAAGGCAGTGAACACAAAAACTCACCTCTTTCACATGCAGGACTCAGGCAAGCAGCTGAATAACCAACGACCCTACAATGAAAGGATCAGCTTGCCGGCTGACACGCGACTTACCAGAGGTATGGGAAAATGGGTTGCATACTGCAGGTGTCGTAGGAGGTCATAATTAGATGGAAAAATCAACTCCCTTGGTTTTTCTCTCTTCAACAGCTTCTCACCATTAACTGACATTCTTCTGCCCAGAGAAGGGTTGGCATTCTCACAGGACTCTCCAGGCATGGGAGAAAAAATCTAAGTCATGTAAAACAAATGTTGGAGACTGTAAATGAAAGAGCAAAACCAAAGCGCATAACTTCAAACACACAAGACACTCATAATACCATATCTTTTCCTTATTTAACCATTAGCAAAACAATGAACTGTGTGAATTTCCACAAATTTCATATTCAGATCGGGAGCATCATCCCCCACTCCAAAGATGAGAGAGTGGCAACCACACATACAGGTCAGAAATGTGCACGGCTCCACCCCCAGAGGACCAGAGACAAAACTAGACTCATAACTAAGTGTCTTCCTCATAGGGCTACATTCCTACAAAAACACATACAGAAATAATTCACTTAGAAAGCTCATGAACAACAGATGCAAAAGTTTTAGTCTGTACCCCAACCAACATGGGTTTTCATAAAGAGTTAGTTACACCTTGAGATCCCTGAGGAAGAACACGTTGTAATTATACCAAGATAAAGTAGAAGAATGTACAACAAGTCCAGAGCCAGGAAAGCTGTTATTTAGAAGTTGAACACACATCCAGCAAACCAACATGGCCTGTCCTGATGAAATGATATTCATGGATTCCTGAGAGATAATGAGCTCTAAACAAAGGAGTCATGATCAGCCACGGAGGATGAGAGTGTTTTAATTTACCGGAGGAGGCAATGCAGCCAAAATTGAGGATGAACTGAAATCAGACAGCTGCGTGAGATGATGAACTGTGGCCTGGGGTGGAATTCATCCCAGAGAAAGACATTCACATCACAAGTACAAAGGTCATGCCAATACACAAGGCAGGGGGCAGAAGGAGGAGACAGTTGGGGATAGAGGTGGGGGAAGGAGGGGTTCATGGTCAATAAGAATTTGAAGGTTGAACCTACTGGAAATTCCGAACCAAAGTCAGTTTTAAAGTCATTCTTGTCTACTTCATCAAAAATATTAGTAGTTCCTGAGTCAATGCCCATATGCGCCATAATAGTCTGTTCCTGATAATTGCCAGAGAAAGAAAGTCACATTATAAATTTTGTAGTTCATTAAGAAGCTGAAGCTAAAACATAACAGTGACATTAAGTCATCTTTTGTCTCTTTTCCCCTCAGTGTGTTTCTCCTCAATAAAAGAAAAGGAAGTTAAGATACACGCTGCTTTACAAAGTCACGTTCTTCGTCCTCATGATAAAAAAGACTTAACTTCCGTGCTATTTCAAGGAAAAATTACACAAACTTCCTGACTAAAAACAAACTGACCGTAATTTCCTTCTCGGGGCTATTCCCAGTCACATGCTCACCAACTCGCCTTAGTAAGAAAAATCTAAGAGTATATTTAACATACAAGACACCTTGATGTCCAAAAACAGGAAACAAAAAAGAGAGAGAGAGAGAAACATGGAAAAAGCATAAACAGGTAAACTAATTTTATGTTTTACTCCAACTTTTTTTACTGTGGACAAATTTAGAAACAAAAGTATTCATATTAAAAAAGTAATTTTCAAAAATCTTTATAAGAGTATAAACTATAAATCCATGTGTGCAATTTTAAAGGCACATTTTTAAATTACAAAGATAGCCATTATTATAAAATATCATAACAGCATATGCTGAAACTCTCACAGGACCAATATGAGGCTTTATTTTTCAGAAACTATCATAATCTCTAACAATTTTCTATTATTTCCCATCACCAACTTCATGTTTTTGGCCTTGAAAAGTCCTATGTGTCTGAAACAACATCCAAAATATCAGAAAATTGGCAGAAAATGATAAAGTCATACTCACAGCATTAAGTAAATTGCTGAAAAGAGCAATTCTACATTTGAAAGATAGATTAAATTTGCAATTAATTGAAATGAAAATATGATGTGTTATGACTAAAACATACATATAGAAGAGCAGTATAAAAGAGCGATATAAGTAATGAGACATTGGGGGAAAGACGCTACTTAGAATAACAACAGTCATGACGTCAGGGCCAAAACAAGTCCAAATTTGAGGCTAAACATTAAAGTAAAACTGGAGATTAGAAATACATAGAACTGGAAGCACATAATTCCAATTCACGGAAAAATGTGATGGCCTATCAAATCTTTTCAGTTTCAGCATACCCGAAAGAAAATTCTAGAAGGTATAAATTATAGTCCCAATTTCTTGTGTCAGTGAGAAGCAGCGATAAATGAGCTTTGAAACAAGAGAGCACAACTGGAAAGCC
The DNA here is from genome assembly GCF_910594005.1 of Cervus elaphus. NCBI lineage: Eukaryota > Metazoa > Chordata > Mammalia > Artiodactyla > Cervidae > Cervus > Cervus elaphus. The sequence goes on along the minus strand of NC_057833.1, from coordinate 5,155,499 downwards.
ACCCGCCTCCCGCCAGCGCTGCTCAGACCCGAGGGGTGGCCCTCCCCCAGGACCGCACCTCCATCTTCCTGTCGTGCTCCTTCGGGTAGTGCTCATCTGGATTCTCCCCTGCTGGCGAGCGCGGGCGCGTGGAGGCGCTGACAGCCAGGTCTCCCCGGGAGATGAGCGTGCACATGTAGGCGTCGTGGGAGAAGACGTCGTGCCGGATGAACTCACAGAACAGCAGCACCAGGTTCACGAACTCCACCTTCTCACACTCGCTGTTTGGGTCCGCTGCGAGGGAACAGAGCCAGTCAAGAATTCAGGGTCCTTGACTGAGGGGGCGGGGGGCGGAGAGTAAAGACAATGACTGAGGCTTAACATGTTCGCTATTCTTCCTATTTTCTTTTTTTTAATAAAGGATTTACTGGAAAATCTGCTAACGGTTCGAGCTTTCAGCGCAGAACCAGTACACCAGTTCTGTTCCCACGGTAACTGCAAAACACTCTCCAGCGTTCTAAGCACCATCTCAAAATTAAAGGTAGTGGTCCCTGGTGAATGAACGGCCATTTACGTAATCATGTAAACACACAAAATTTCAGGTAAGGAAAAAAAAAAAAAAACGAGGGCTAGATTATCTCCTCTGATTTACTCTTATAACTGTTATGATTCATGATTCGTAACTGTCTGTTCTACTTTGAGCGTCTGTATACTGGGGGGGAGGCGGGTGGTGGGGGGGAGAGTGGTGCACGTTTTCAAAGGAGACTTCACAGCAGAACCATAATTCAGATGGCATTTGAAAAAAGCCAGGGAGTGGAATCCACTGCAAAGGACAAGGAACAATGCAATAAAAGGGGCCCCGAGATGAAGCTCTGCCATCTTTTAAAATTCATAAGTAAGCTATTTAACTTATGACTTTTAGTATTGCAACTGCACTCTCAAACTCTGTATCTGTACCTTTGAGATAAGGTCTAAAATGATTAAACTACTAAGACTAAACCTACAAAGCTCAGGCCCTGGAACCATCAAGCTCAAACATTGAGAAAGATGAGAGATGGGCCCAGGGAACAATAAACTCAGCGCCCTAAATCTTAAGCCTGTATGTTTGTTCTTGCCCACCTCCAAACTCAATGGCGAGAGTAAACTCTTCAGAGAAGCAGAAGAGCTTCCCCTGACAGAGCAATAAACAGAATCCAGAGGAAGTCAGGAACAGGAGGAAGAACTTTTTCCCAAAGAAAGAACAGAAATGAGGATGGGATGAGGGGAGCAAAGACCAAGCGTCTGTCTCCCCCAGGACACAAGGTACTCGAGAGTCCCTTGGACTGCAAGGAGATCCAACCAGTCCATCCTAAAGGAGATCAATCAGTCCTGGGTGTTCATTGGAAGGACTGATGCTGAAGCTGAAACTCTAATACTTTGGCCACCTGATGCAAAGAGCTGACTCATTGGAAAAGACCCTGATGCTGGGAAAGATTGAGGGCAGGAGGAGAAGGGGACGACAGAGGATGAGATGGTTGGATGGCATCACCGACTCAATGGACATGGGTTTGGGTGGACCCCGGGAGCTGGTGATGAACAGGGAGGCCTGGCGTGCTGCGGTTCATGGGGACACAAAGAGTCAGACATGACTGAGCGACTGAACTGAACTGAAGATAAGATACTCCCTGCTGTACTTTGTCACATGAAAACCTCAAAATAAGATTAAGCCAACTGAGCTTACACAAATGATTTTTTTTTAAGTTTCCACCCACAGTATAAACCCACTGCTAGTTGTTTATTCCCCACCCCCACCCTACTCCCCACCAGCGATGGAATAATGAAGACACAAAAAAAACATGATAGAACATCAACAACTAAGACAGCATAGACAAGCAGTCAACCATCTTCACAAACTATTTCCTTATGTCAGAAACCTGCTTATAAGGTACCTTTGTTTTATCTTTGCCCCCTTTCAACATCAGAAGTTAGAAAATCGGAAACTTAGAAAACAGGGAAAGAAGAGAAGTTCATAATCACAATAAATGTAGTGAGCATCACAGGACCTTAATGTCGCTCTTGTGATAAGAAAGATCTAGAAAGGGAAAATTAATCCATCAAATAGAAGAGAATGAACTGACCTATTGTTTTAACTACTAAAACTCCAGAAATGTTCAAGTCTTTGAAGACTGTCATAAAAGTATCCACTGAAAATAGGCTACAAAATTTTGTTCAGTAAAATGTGCAGCATATTCAGTGCAAAGTACATTGATAACATTACAGATAAGGGAAAAAAATGATCAGTTCCCAAAAAAGGTCACTCCCCTTGTTTAAGATCTAGAAGCAAAGATCTTTACTTACACAACGAGGGGGCCTGTGTATCTAAAAACCTTAGAAGAACATTCTGGAAAACAGGTAAACTAGATCCAGCGAGGGAGGCTGAGGAAATGGACTCCTTCTCATCTAAGACTTCTGATTCACCACATCTCTGAGATTAAAAACAAATAAGCAAAGTTAATTATTGAAGACAAGTACAGTCAAAATGGGTCAAGAAATATGTTGGTTTTTCATTAACACTTACATTCTTTGATAAAACATGCAAAATTGAGATTTCTATACTTATTTGAAGACCATGCATCAAAAGTGAATATAATTTCTGAAAGGTAAGTGAAAGTGAAAGAAAGTGAAAAGTCGCTCAGTCGTGTCCAACCCTTTGAGACCCCATCCACGGACTATACAGTACATGGAATTCTCCAGGGCAGAACACTAGAGTGGGTAACCTTTCCCTTCTCCAGGGGATCTTTCCAACCCAGGGATCGAACCCAGGTCTTCTGTATTGTAGGCAGATTCTTTACCAACTGAACAATCAGGGAAGCAACTGCCCCAAAATAACTCAAACAATTTCAAAGAACTCCTGTGAAAAACATTATCTGTGTGAATTATAAACGCTACACAGCACGGTATAAATAACCACTGAATGCACAACACAGTACAATGCAATAAACTACTCATTACTCCTGTAAAACCACAGAAATATAAACTGAGGCTGTCTTCACTTGTCAATAGTTAATTTTAACGGTATGCCCTCCAAGAAATATTTGGGCATGTGTTATTGAGTTTGACTGTTCTGTGCCTGCTTTTGTCAGGCGGTGAATTTAAGAGTATGTTGGGAAGTAATGGGTCAAATGTTCCTCGAACAAGATTCTTTCCCTCATCACACTTCACCAATTAGCTTTCTCAGAAACTCCCGGAATCTCCACAGTTCAGGGAACAAACACATCTAGAGGAGCTGTTTAACTTCTACAATCTGAAGGTCAGAACTTACTAGAAGACCAGCAAAGGAACAGTTTAGAAGCAATCAGACCCTCATTTTCTATTCTTTTTGCTATTCCTTTGTTTCTTCCCATTTTCATTATCCATTTCAGCATTAAAACAGTATTAGATATGATTTCTTCAATCCATCCTCTTTATAAGGGTCAAATTTTGAATATGGCGTTTAATAGAAATCAATTATCTTAAACATCTCTAAAAGAATACATTTTAGAGATGGATACATTTATACCTATAAAATTATAGTCATCTGTGTGTGAACCTCTTTTGAATATGTGTATGTGTGTGTGTGTGTGTGTGTGTGTATTCTGGGACACACACAGAGGGAAGGGAAGACAGAATAAAAATTATCCAGTGGGAGCAATGAAATCTGAGGAATCAACTTTAGTTACTAAAGTTTAACCACTGCATTTCTCTTTAGAATACAGTCCATTCATAAATATGTAGGAAAAAAGCAATGAAACGCTTTTCTTAATTTGGCCATTATAAAAGGGGCTATGTGGTTTACACCTTAGCGTCAATATCTTTAAGCCCCAATTGCAACAACATGACCCTCTGTATTTGGCAAAAGGTGCTTTCCCAACAAAAGGAGATGTCTATGAAAATATTCTTCCTATTTCATTTTTGTTAATACTGTCGTAAGAAGCAGGTGTATCATCAGCAACGCAGCACTGCACGGGGTGAGCAAAGGCCCTGTTGGCAAGCTCGCACTCACAGGCGCTAAAAAAGAAGGCAGGTCCTCATTAGGACCGCAGACCAGGACGGCCCGCGGAGGACAGGCCGAGGGCCAGGTGCCGTAAGCGTGGATGAGGTGGCGGGGAAGCAGTCTCCCGAGGAGGTGACACGTGCTGAGCCAGGAATGCTAGACAAGGAAGTGACACCTCCTAAAACGGGAACGGCCGTGTGAAAGGGGGAACGGAACGTGTCACCCAGAGGGGACAACAGGAGCAAAGGCCCCCAGAGGAACGTGAGTGTGGTGTGGACAGGAAGGCCAGGGCGGCCGGAGCCGTGAGTGACCCACGGGAGCAGGGGACGGGGTAGGAGGGCAGCTGGGCGGCTCAGGCGAGGCTCTGGGAGTCTTGAGAAGGAGCCACCAGCTGTTTCAGGAAGAGGACAGTGTGATCCGTTTCCACTGTGAAAAGTCGGCTCTGGAGGCTGTGGGGCGGGTGCTGGGGAGTGGGGGGAGAGACGGAGGCAGGAGGCCCCCCAGTCTCCCGGCTGAGAGGCCTTCTCCACCCCAGAAGGGAAGAAAGGAGGGCTCATTCTGACACTCCCCTTCAGCAAAGCTGTGCTGACAACATTAGCTTTACTGGTTCCTTTCCGATCGACGGCAGAGGCTTTAACCGCTCTCTCTGGGGCCAGAACACGGTCTCAAAGATGAACACAAACTGGCATCTGTAATCTCACAGTTACAATGGCCTCAAGAAAGTATTTCTATATTCACTAAACACATGTGTGCACATCTACATAAAAGGTGTATAACACCAAACGTACAGACATAGATGTATGTGTGCATGTCTTAACCTCACAGAGGGAGATTTCCATTCTAAGTCAGATATTTAAGTTTTATTTCAAATTAGTCCAGAATATAAATTACAGGCTTCATCAGCTTAGAGTGGTCATGCTATGAAGCCCTTATGTGAATTTGTACATTCTTCCTTTCTTCTTTTAGAAAGAAAAAAAAAAGCACAATGAAAGTAAGAAGCAGAATCCCGTTCACAGCAGTATCAGTAATAAGCAGCAGCAAGAAGGCCAAGCCTACCTCCGCCTCGATGTCCGCCTGCCTCTTCTCCAGGAGTTTCGCCACAGCCATCGCCCGGTGCTTGCCCGACCGCTTACAGCTCACGGCCCACTCACAGAGCAGGGTCACCACAGCTTCATCGTTGGGGGCGACCTGCGGACCAAGAGAAACGGGTACCAGCCGTGTCCCACGAAGCATCCACCAATGGATGAGCCTTAGGATGCGGGCAGCAGAGTATTTAAACTGTTGAAGCGCTCTTCTATCTTATTACAGTCATTTCAGAAAGTGTTCCCAGATCTATTTCAATTGAGGTTTAAAGAGTAAAACTTTAGTCACAAGGACGGAAATCACTTAGAACAGCTGAGGCTGTGGCAATTCCAAGAGAATTAAGAGTTTCCTTGTATATGCCTTCACTTGCACAGACCGTAACCCAGCCCCATCAAGCCTCCAGAAGTCAAAGGAAGCAGAAAGGGAAATTGACTACTGAATATCAAAAACACATGTAAACCCATGGCCGATTCATATGGTTTTGTATGGCAAAAACCACTACAATAATGTAATTAGCCTCCAACTAAAATAAATAAAAAATAGAAATAATAATAATTAAAAAAACACAAATAAATATAAACCTCAAAAAAAAATTTTAAAAAAGAACAGCTGGTGCAAAGCCCACGTACCAGCTTCACTCCCCTGCTGACCCCTTCGGGCCCTTACTCACACGGCCCAAATCAACACATAACCCCAACAAGCCAGGCGAGCGAGTCACCCAGTCCAAGGAGGAACTGCAAGGAACCAACTGGAGGGGAGGCTGGGACGAGGATCAAAACCTGCTGCCTTGGAAACAACAACAGGCACAGGAAGGAGCCAGAGTTACAAGCAGACCCAGTTAACAAAAGCTGGGAGCCCAGACCCGTGCAGGGCCCAGCACTGCGGCCGGAACGACCGGCTATAACTGCCGGGGCCTAGACGTGAGGCCACACACCGAGGACGAGAGAAGTCAGGGCACAGGGCCCCAAGTGACGGCTCCAGGGGGCGTGGGGGCTTACAGCAAGAAGGGGGGCTGTCCTTCTGGGCAATCTCACCTTCCTTGTGGAGGATCTATGCCTCCAGACACAGAACATCAACTGCACATTTTTAACATTCATCCAGTGGCATAAACACTATGCCAAAAGGGCCAGACAATCACAGTCCTAGCATTTATATGCTATGTGAGAAGTTCTTAACTTTTCAGAATTCATAAGTTCAATTAAGACTATGACAGCCATGGGCACAGGCCCAAGAAAAACATACACATACACACATATACTTTAGCACGACATTTCAGATGGCTTGTGGACTCTGAGAAAACATTCAAGAATAATCCCAGGATAAGAACCCCTAATCAGCTTTTAGATACCTGCAGACAATTCAGACCCTGAAAATCAGTTTATTCCAAGATTTTTACTCTTCCTATCCTAAATTCAGTCAAGTTCTTTATCTTAAAACAAAGAAATGTTAAGTTATCTAGGGCAGATATCTCAAAAAGAGCTCTGAATCTATTAATGTAAAACAAGAGAAATATTTCAATTACAAAGTATAAAGACTGAACATAACATTTTTAAAAAGAAAGCAAATTGGGTGGAATGCCTTCCTGGATTCAATCTAATCCCAGGAAAAGCAAAAATATAAATGTAAATGCAGTGATGCACTGCACGCTTAGCTTTATAATATTAAAAAGAATAAAAGAACTTATTTTAAAAACAAAGCCAGCAGTTTTAAATAAATTCGTCAGCAATGTGCATCATGTCTACATTTACAAAGTTTTTTATTTTCCCTCTGCATCAAACAAAATGAAAATGTGCTACCAAAGAATAACTGACTCACTCAACTTAAGTAGCAGGCTCTGCTTGACCTGGAAATGCACAGAAAAGAAACTATAAAGGAAAAGACTTCTTTTTAACACATACAGAAACCACTGGTTTGGGGCAGGAATATGCTAGAAAATTAGTCTTAAGAAAAAGAGAATTCATTTCCAAGAACACTTATTAAGCACCTAGGATATGCTAGTCTTTGAGGAAACTAAAATTTTAAAGATCTGGCCCTTGTTCTCAAAAAGTTTACCCTCTAGAGGGAAAAGCAGAAAAGGGAACTCATTGTAAAGCAGCAAACAGCTCTGAAGGTGGAGGCGGGAAGTGACCGAGGCCAGGCGCCTGCGCTTCCACATTGCATGGGCGACCGAGCCCAGGCCTCCCGCACCACGGGCGGGTTCTTCACCAGCTGAGACACAAGGGAAGCCCAAGAATGCGGGAGTGGGTAGCCTATCCCTTCTCCAGCGGATCTTCTCAACCCAGGAACTGAACCCAGGTCTCCTGCCTTGCAGGCGGATTTTTTTTTTTTTTTAACCAGTTGAGCTACCAGGGAAGCCCCTCATAAGCGATGAGCATCCATCTATGCTAGTTTATAGACACCAAGATACAAACATGAAGAAACAGGCCTGCAGTCTACTCACTGCAGCGAGTGGCCTCAAAACATAATCATTAGGAATTAAGAAAATCAGGGAGAAATGCTGCTAAAAGATGAGTTTTAAAATATAAAATTTTAATCAGTTTGTGCCCATAAAAAGTTATACATCTCAAAATCTATTTTACCAATAAGTATTTCCCAACACTGGCCAGATTCCAAAAAGCCCACTCCTTTCTGAACATCAAACAGCCTGCCAAATAGTGCCACTCTTTCCTTAGGATGTTGGAGTGGAGGAATAAGAGGCAGGCTCAGTAGGTGCCAATTTTAAAAGAAAACAGTAAGACATTAAAAAAGTTTAATGACTAACTTAGAAGAAGATCATATCGGAAAATCAGGTGATATTATACCAACCTGCAGAGAAAGCAAACTATCTCTGCAATATGAATAATTACATATATATTTATATATTTGAGTCATAAAGCATTTTGTTCTTTACTACTGAAAAATTGTTATAACATGAATTTTTAAAATTTAGCATTACTTTCCAAGGTAACTTCCCATTCAAACATCCTCCTACCCCCATATTTACAGAAAATTTTGATTTACATTTTAAGTGGTTTTAGCAAGAGGTCTTTTCTAGATTCTGCTTCTTATCAAAAATAAGGAGGAGCTCCTGTTTATTTGACTCTGAACACCAGCCCCAGGGTACACCCCACCAGACATGTTCAACAGGCACACAGACAGACACCCACGTACAGACACCCATCACCCCCAGCCCCAGCAATGCTCTGCTCTAAAGAATTTTTAGAAAATTATTAGAGGACGGCTTCAATTTGCCTGCCAGATGCTATATTACAAGTTAATTTGAGTAACTGTCAATAGGACATCATGACTTCAAATAGGGGAAGTGGAAATGCATTTTTATCCTGTAAACGAATGTCTAAAAATATGAAGCACCTCTTCTTTAAAACAATCAGTAAGTAAAATGAAATTTAGTAAATACTATTTTAAAACAAAATAACTTCAAGGCAAAAATTTGAGTTAATTTAGCAGCTCAAGATAAGAACTAAACCTGTGTTCAATGACATGGCACCTAAGTGGGACAGTCATACATGTATATAAATAATCTGGATGCATTAAAAAAAGAAAATAAAAATCATCTCAGAAAGCCAAAAACATTTAACAGAAGCAGAGAGAAAAGATGGAAGGAAATCATTAGTTGTTCGTTTCAGAAAGTGGTTTTCAAGAAAAGGCTTGAGGAATGAGTTAAATTTCAAAACCGAGATGAATGGGTGGTCCAGGGGTTAGGACTCTGTGCCTTCATTGATGGGACCCAGTTTCGGATTCAATCCCTGGTTGGGGAACTAGAATTCTGTAAGTCCAGTGGCAAGCCAAAAAAAAAAAAGAGAGAGAGAGGAAGAGAGAAGGAAAAAAATGGAATTTAAAAAACTGAGAAGAACAAAAGGAGAAATAAGTATATGGTAGGCAGAATAATCCTCCACCCTAAAGATGTGCATGTCCTAAGCTCAGGATGTGTGAGCATGTTACTGTAAATGAAAAAAGGGATTGTGTAATAGCTGTGATTGAGATAAGAGCCTAGGAAGAGGGGATTCCCCCAGAAGATGTGGGCGGACCCAAGGTAATCACAGGGGAGCTTCTAAAGGAAACGGGAAAGCAGGAGAGTCAGTCAGACATGCGACCACGGAAACAGGACTCAGAGGCAGGGGGAGATGTGAAGGGGCCACTTCGTTGATTCTGCAGATGGAGCAAGGTGAAGCAGGCTAAGGAATGTTGGTGATCTCTAGAGACTGCAAAACAGAAGGAAACGGTTTCTCCCAAAAGCCCGTATAACAAACACAAGACGGCAAACCCCTTGATGAGAGCCCAGTAAGATCATAATCGAGCTTCCCTTGTGGCTCAGCTGGTAAAGAATCCACCTGCAATGCAAGAGACCTGGGTTGGGAAGATCCCTTGGAGAAGGGGAAGGCTACCCACTCCAGTGTTCCGGCCTGCAGAATTCCACGGACTGTACAGTCCATGGTGTCACAAAGAGTCAGACACGACTGAGCTACTAACACTTTTCAAGATCTTAACCTCCAGAACCATAAAAGGGTAAATTTGTGCTGTTTTAAGCCACTAGACTTTTGATAACTTCTTAGAGCAGTAGCATTGGGGTGAACACTGGGGTGCGTGTTTTTTCTAATGTTTTTCTCTGGATGATCTTACTCGCAAAGCAGAAATAGAGACACAGACAACAAACATAACGAACACCAAGGGGATTGGATGAATTAAGAGGCTAGTACTGACTTGTACATAGAGCACGGACACTATGTATAAAATAGATTAACTAATGAGAAGCTACTCAAAGCACAGAGAAATCTATGCAAAGTGATGTTCCGTGGTGACTGAAATGGGACGGACACCCAGAAAGGGGGGTACAGCTACGCACTTTGCTGTACAGTGGAAACACCCCATTGTAAAGCGACTGTAAGTCCATTTTTTTTTTTTTTTTTTAAGTAATGTGGAGCTTCGAAGAATTACAGGGGCAGAGGACTGCTGGTTAAATGGCAATTATAGGAAGGCTACAATAAACAAGATTACAAACCTAAGAAAAAGAGTTTAATGATAACTCACCAAAGAGAACCACAAAATAGGTAGTAGGCTCACTAATTCATTTACTTACTAACTCATCAATAAATATGTATTGCCACCAGGACTTCTAAGCACCAGATACAGACAGTCTCATGTATTACTCTGTACGAATAAAAACTGGTTATTTTCTTTTTGGACGTAATTTCTACTATAAAACAAGAGTCTTTAAAATGTTCATATTATTTGCTGCAATCAATCTCAAGAATACAGCACAAGGAAATTATCTTAAAGTAAAAACATATGAGTCTTCCAGACAACCATGAAGCATGATTCCAAGACACCCCCCATTCCAGCTCCCAAAATTGACAAACTTTCCCTCCAAAGTTTGAAAGAGGCGCCTAATGGATCAGATCAGAGAAAGCAGGCGACCTGCCAGGAAGAGAAAGGTCCACACAGATGACTCAGAGGTCAGAGCACCTGCTTTCAGCAGAGGCACTAGCGGAACTTTTGTGATGTCTGCTTTGTTTTTATTTTTCTGCAGCAAAGAGTAATATTTCAATATCTGTGTAAAGATGCATAAATAGGAAAGGCAGATAAGACAGGCTTGCAACGGAACACAGGAAAGGGGAAGTCAGAGGTACACGACTACTAGCAAAGCTCACATCCTCGCAAGAAGGGAAGTTCTCAGCCTCAGACAAAGTGTCAGCCCGGCCGACCCACCATTCTCCCGGTCGTCTGGGGGCACTGCTCCTTCTCCCGCCCCGAGTGGTTCAAGGAACAGGTTATTAATTGGAGTGCCCCACCCTCTCATCTTCAGTGTGACGTTCTGGATTTGGGTCTTTGATGGGCAGTGAAGACTTGGGGCAATTCTTTCAACACAAGGAAAAAAAAATCACTCTACCAGGGACTTACTACATGCACTGCTCTCTGCTCAGCCTTGTGAAACATTTTGGAGGATAAAAGGCCTCAGCTCAGTTCAGTTCAGTCGCCCAGTCGTGTCCAACTCCTTGCAACCCCAAGGACTGCAGCACGCCAGGCCCCCCTGTCCATCACCAGCTCCCAGAGTTTACTCAGACTCATGTCCATTGAGTCGGTGATGCCATCCAACCATCTCATCCTCTGTCGTCCCCTTCTCCTCCCGGCTTCAATCTTTCCCAGCATCAGGGTCTTTCAAATGAGTCAGTTCTTCATATCAAGTGGCCAAAGTATTGGAGTTTCAGCTTCAGCATCAGTCCTTCCAATGAACACCCAGGACTGATCTCCTTTAGGATGGACTGCTTGGATTTCCTTGCAGTCCAAGGGACTCTCAAGAGTCTTCCCCAACACCACAGTTCAAAAGTATCAATTCTTTGGCACTGAGCTTTCTTTACCATCCAACTCTCACATCCATACATGACTACTGGAAAAACCATACCTTTGAACTAGGCGGACCTTTGTTGGCAAAGTAGTGCTTCTAGTTTTTAATATGCTATCTGGGTTGGTCATAACTTTCCTTCCAAGGAGCAAGCATATATTAATTTCATGACTGCAGTCTCCATCTGCAGTGATTTTGGAGCCCAAGAAAATAAAGTCAGCCACTGTTTCCACTGTTTCCCCATCTATTTGCCATGAAGTGATGGGACCAGATGCCATGATCTTAGTTTTCTAAATGTTGAGCTTTAAGCCAACTTTTTCACTCTCCTCTCTCACTTTCATCAGAATCTCTCTAGTTCTTCTTCGCTTTCTGCCATAAGGGTGGTGTCATCTGCACATCTGAGGTTATCTCGACTCATTTCAATCGAGTCCAGCTCTTTTCAACCCCATGGACTGTAGCCAACCAGCCTCCTCTGTTCATGGAATTCTCCAGGCAAGAATACTAGAGTGGGTTGCCATGCCCTCCTCCAGGGGATCTTCCCAACCCAGAGATCGAACCTGCATCTCTTCTGTCTCCTGCATTGGCAGACAGATTCTATACCTCTGAGTCACCAGAGAAGCCCAATAAACTACTGGGTTGGCCAAAAACATCATTCGGGTTCTTCCATCACACCGTAAGTAGAACCACACTGCGTTAAAAGAACCTGGAAGGTCATCCCGACCCGCCCCCAGGAATGCGATGGCTCCGAGCTTCTCTGGGCTCTCCCGCCCACACTCTTGGTGCTTCCAGCATCACAGTATTCTGCTGCCCTGGGCAAAAATACTTATTTCCATGTGATACGTATCTTTCACAACACAGCTTCACGACTACTGGCTTTAAATACCCGTTAGGAGAGAAAAACACACCTCCGCACCGTTCAAGAAAAGTACTTCATCGTCCCAAACACTATAAGCCAGAGTTGGAGTCTTCAAGGACAGCAACAAGTAACTTTCACATTGGTACTCTGACAGTTAGTACAAAGGTGACAGAATCCACAGCACGTACCTCCTAGCCTATCACTGCTGCTGCTGAGCCGCTTCACTCGTGTCCGACTCTGCGACCCCACAGACGGCAGCCCTCCAGGCTCCCCCGTCCCTGGGATTCTCCAGGCAAGAGCACTGGAGTGGGTTGCCATTTCCTTCTCCAATGCATGAAAGTGAGAAGTGAAAGTGAAGTCTCTCAGTCATGTCTAACTCTTTGCGACCCCATGGACTGCAGCCTATGAGGCTCCTCCATCCATGGGATTTTCCAGGCAAGAGTACTGGAGTGGGGTGCCATTGCCTTCTCCGGACCTATCACTACACACAGGCAAACGGGATACACCAGACCGGGAGAGACACGGAGAAAACGAGCCCTGACTCACAAAGTCACAGTCAGAGAAAGAACACCAAACTACGGGGTGAAGAGGCCTTTCCTGGTGGCTCAGCAGTGAAGACTCCACCTGCTGATGTAGGAGATGCGGGTTCAATCCCTGGGTCAGGAAGATCCCTTCAAGAAGTACATGGCAACCAACCCCAGTACTCTTGCCTAGGAAATCCCAGGGACAGAGAAGCCTGGTGGGCTACAGTCCACGGGTAGCAAGAGAGTCAGACATGACTTACTAAACCACCACCAAGGGTCAGGAATGTGGGACCTAGCCCTGATCCCAATGAAAATATGATCATGGCAAAAGAATATTAACAACTGTAACCTCCCAACCACAGTGATAGCAGTAGTAATAACTGAACACATTTACTCAGCAGATACTGGGTGTTTTACAGACAGCATTTCAATCTTAAAAACAAACTCTGAAGGAGGTGTTGCAATTCCTATTTTACTGGTAAGAAAGCCAAGGTTGAGATCAAAAGTAGCAGAACTGGGGACCTAATTCTGCTGCTCCCATCATGGGTGAGCCTAGATCAGTGGAAGCACAAGGAGCATCATGTTTACACGGAAATCTCCCAAGGGGCTCACATGCACCCCAGGAAGCCTGCCTCCCAGCCCACTCCACTGTTCCAGCCCTGACCTCCATCTCTCTAGGGACGAGTCAGACCTGTAATGTAACAGACATGCAGAAACTAAAACCACAGGAATGAATTACCAAAGATTTCATTCCTTCTCTAACACATGCTAGATGAGATGATTGTACAAGGCAGGGATCTGTCTTTTCCATTTTCAGTATCTACTGCAGCCCCTGGCACACAGCAGATTCAATAGGTATTGTTAATCAAAGAGTAAATGCAAGGCAGGCTTCCCTGGCAGCTCAGATGGTAAAGAATGCGCCTGCAGTGCGGGAGGCCTGGGTTCAATCCCTGGGTTGGAAAGATCTCCCGGAGAAGGGAATGGCTACCGACACTCCAGCATTCTTGCTGGAGAATTCCATGGATGTAGGAGCCTGGCGGGCTACAGTCCAAAGGGTCGCAGAGTCAGGCAAGCAATATGTTATATGAAACCAAGGATAAAAACAAGGTGGACTGGGCAGGGTGGGGTGAGTGGGGTTTATGTTTTGTTCCCCTCCCCTGACAAACACATGCAATTACTTAATATGAAAAAATAACTGATTCAATCTAACAGTTGCTTAAGTGTAAGACACGAGAAACACTCCCATTCCTAACTTAATCAGTCAAGGGTGCTGGCCACAAAACCATCACCATCATTCTAAAAGACTGAACCGATGGAGAGAAACGTAAACACTTGAATGGACATGACAAGATTACTGCAATGTGCATAAAATGATTACCCCCCTCCCACCAACCCAGAGAACTGTAAAACATCATGAACAGAAGAAAATAAACAACAAAAAAAGTGATGAATATTAAGCAGTCATGAGAAGGAAAAAAAAAAAAGCAACCCTATACTTTGTAGAAAGCAATCCCATTTATGTCCCCCTAACCTACTGTACTTAACTGCTCATATACAAGCACATAAATGTAAAGCGAAGTATCCAAAGGATATGGACCGATACACACGGCTGTTTCAGCTTCCGTATGTAACAAGTATTTGTCATACAGTCTGCTCTGCTCTGACACTTTCACAACAACCCTATGATTGTTGAGTAAACCAAGGCCAAAGGTTAAGTAACTTGTTAAATGACTTAAAGATGCTATTAATAGGTCACAGACCTAAGAGTCAAATCTAAGCTATCTGTCTCCACAGTGGGGACACATGCCAAAATGCCCCCACTCTGGGGGGAAGAGTGGGAGAAGGATCCGAGCTGTGGGCTGAAAGGGACTTCTTGATATCAAGAATGTCTTCAGGTATTATCTGTGTAGAAATCACAAGAAGAAATAACTTCCATAAAGAAAACAAATGAGAGAGGATTGACCCAAAATTCCAAAATCAGTAAGATCCTTACCCAACTGAATGCAGAGTTCCAAAGAAGAGCAAAGAGAAATAAGAAAACCTTCTCAAGTGAACAATGAAAAGAAATACAGGAAAACAATAAAATGGGAAAGACTAGAGATCGCTTCAAGAAGATTGGAGATACCAAGGGAACATTTCATGTAAGGACGGGCATGATAAAGAACAGAAACGGATAAGGATGTAACAGAAGCAGAAGAGATTAAAAAGAGATGGCAAGTATACACAGAAGAAAGTATACAGGAAAGGTCTTCATGACCCTGATAACCACGATGGTGTGGCCACGCACCCAGAGCCAGACATCCTGGAGTGCGAAGTCAAGTGGGCCTGAGGAAGCATCACTACCAACAAAGCTAGTGGGGGTGACAGAATTCTAGCTGAGCTATTCCAAATTCTAAAAGATGCTGCTGTTAAAAGTGCTGCACGCAGTACGTCAGCAAATCTGGAAAACCCCACAGTGGCCACAGGACGGGAAAAGGTCCGTTTTCATTCCAATCCAAACGAAAGACAATACCAAAGAATGTTCAAACTACTGTACAATTCTGCTCATTTCACATGCTAGCAAAGTAATGCTCAAAATCCTTTAAGCTAGGCTTCAACAGGACACAAACCGAGAAATTCCAGATGTACAAGCTGGATTTACAAAAGGCAGGAAAACCAGGGCTCAAACTGCCAATATCCACTGGATCACAGAGAAAGCAAGAGAGTTCCAGAAAAACATCTATTTCTTCTATATTAACTACACTAAAGCCTTTGACTGTGTGGATCACAACAACCTGTGGAAAATTCACTAAAAAAGAGATGGCACTACCAGACCACTTTACCTGCCTTCTGAGAAATCTGTATTCAGGTCAAGAAGCAACAGTTAGAACCAGACGTGGAACAACAGATTGGTTCAAAATTGGAAGAGGAGTATGTCAAGGCCATATGTTGTCACCCCGCTTATTTAACTTATATGCAGAGTACATCATGCAAAATGCCAAGCTGGATGAAGCACAAGCTGGAATTAAGATTGCTGGGAGAAATATCAACAGCCGAAGGTATGCAAAGTATACCACTCTAATGGCAGAAAGTGAAGAGTAAGTAAAGAGCCTCTTGATGAGGGTGAAAGAGGAGAGTGAAAAGCTGGCTTAAAACTCAACATTCAAAAAACAAAGATCATGGCATCAGGTCCCATCACTTTGTGGCAACTAGATGGATAAAAGGTGGAAACAGTGACAGATTTTATTTTCTTGGTCTCCAAAATCACTATGGACAGTGACTGCAGCCATGAAATTAAATAACAGCTGTTCCTTGGAAGAAAAGCTATGACAAACCTAGACAGCATATTAAAAAGCAGAGACAATACTTTGCCAACAAAGGTCTGTGTAGTCAAAGCTATGATTTTTCCAGTAGTCATGTATGGTTGTGAGAGCTGGACCATAAAGAAGGCTGAGCACCAAAGAATTGATGCTTTCGAATTGTGGTGCTAAAGAAGACTCTTGAGAGTTCGTTGGACAGCAAGGAGATCAAACCTGTCAATTCTAAAGGAAATCAATTCTGAATATTCATTGAAAGGACTGATGCTGAAGCTCCAATCTGATGCAAAGAGCTAACTCATTGGAAAAGACTCTGATGCTGGGAAAGATTGAGGGCAACAGAAGAAGGGGACAACAGAGGATGAGATGGTTGGACAGCATCACCGAATCAAATGGACATGAGTCTGAGCAAACTCTGGGAGACGGTGAAGGACAGGGAAGCCTGGCATGTTGCAGTCCATGGGGTCACAGAGAGTCAAACATGATTTAGCAGCTGAACAATAAGAAGATCCTTCAACTACCAGCATTGTCCATCTGGCCTCATAAGCACGAGACCCACTCTTAGGGGCGAAACACTAAAATTTAGGAACTTCCCTGGTGGTCTAGTGGTTAAGAATCCACCTGTCAATGTAAGGGACACAGGTTCGATCCCTAGTCCCACAGCCACAGGGCAACTAAGCCCATGCACTGCAACTACCAAGGTCCAAAGAACCCAGAGCCCAAATTCTGCCACAAGGGAAGCCCCCACAACGAGAAGTTCACACGCCCCAACGAGGGAACAGCCCCTGCTCGTCAAAAGAGAAAAAGACGGTACAAAGCCATGAAGACCTGGTGCAGCGATAAATAAGGAAACTAAAATCATTATTAATTTTGCTGCAGCCATCATCATTAATGGCGTTACCTACATCTGTAATAAAGACACTCCAAAGGAAGAGAGAGATTCTCGTCATAAGGGGGACTTGATACATTTTTTTCTTTCCTAGGAGAGGGTGGACACAGACTAAATAGGTTAAGTTTAATTCAATTCTTATTCAATCACTCAATAATCTAATAATCTCTAGAAACTAACCACAGGTCTATCCTTTAACAAAAATGGAAAAAACTGGCAACTACATCTGAGAAGCAGGCTTCCTTTAGTAATTACAAGGTACCTGGTAAGACTATTTTAAAACAAAAAAAAAATCTCTTAATATACTACATTATAAAACAGTACCATAAAAAGGACAGGAAAAATCAATGACTCGTTACTGTAAGCAACAGCAAACCAAAAGCACTTGAGATCAGATACTGAACAAAGCTCTTTAGTAGCTTTTTAATCTGAGACTAAAAGGGCCTGCTGATAAATATAATTAATCACTCTTAGTCAACATTGAACAAAATGGTCATCTCTGGACAAAGACATCATTCACATTACAGCACCAATAAATAACATGGTACGTAATGATAACAACACATAATGATGGAGATCCGGATGAATTTCAAGAGTTACATGAGGTAAAAAGTGGTCTCGGCTGCTAACAGAACGTAAGCCTGCTGTACAGAGTCACAGGTAGCATTTCTAACAGAATCACCACACACTCAGATTATCAACCACACTCTCAGAAGATGTATTACTTAAATATAAGTAGTATCCATTTTTTAAAAAATCTTTCTGTATCTGAGCATTTCCATATGTACACTTCCAAAAGATATTTGGGACAGCTGATTTTTGAGCAGAAAAAGTAGTTTTTCTTGGTTTCACATCCTTAGAATCAGTGTTGATAGTCTTTAGGTCCTGTGACATCTAAGAAAAACAACATACACCACAAAAGCAAAAAAAAAAAAAAAAAAAGACTTCCCTTTGTTTTCTTTCAAGCAGCAGTTAAAAATAGTACTACTCCAAGTTCTGAGAAGACAGGAGGTAGATAAGAAAATTAAAACAATTGCTCTGAGTATTTAAGTCAACTGTCATTAATTTGCACTCTTCCAAAAAAATTAATTTCCTATCCCTCAGTTAAATCATCATCATTTAAATAACAAAATGAATAAAGAAAACAGTTTTGGGAAATACAAAATTACGCAGTAACAGCAGTCATTTGAGATCCATTAGAATCACAAAGTAAATCACTCCAGGTCCTTGAAAAGTGCCACATCTCTCAAACTGAAAATAACTGAAACAGTAGGCTTTTTCCAAAAGTTGTCACCACATGGTACAACAAACTTTACTGCTTGCCTCTTATGATGAATGAAAGAAACCTAAAGAAGGGAAATGTAAATTTCTAAAACATAGTGCTAGGTTCAAGTCACTTGACAACCAAAGTTGCCCAGCTAAGAACGTAACAAGTGGCGTTTACTAAGTGCTTACCACGTGCCACCATGAGAAGTGGAGTCTATTACTAAGGCCGCCGTACAAAGAGAATGATCGCTGGCTGTGTGCCAAGTCACGTCAGTCGTGTTCAACTCTCTGCAACCCTATGGACTGTAGCCTGCCAGGCTCCAGGCGAGAATACTGGAGTGGGCTGCCCAGTAACCAGGCTGGGGCCATCCAACCACTCCACTGCAGAGCCAGGACCCACGTCCACATCTGAACTGGCCTCAGAGTTGCGATGCCCTACAAAGGCCAAATTTCCCAACTCGAGGATTGTCTAAGATAAATACGACATTACAATTGCCAAGCTTTTAAAATCAGTTAGAGGATATCCCCACAAACCAATATGCCCGTATCAATATGGAGAACTGTTCATGACAATTACACAAGTTTTTCCCTCCTTTTCCCAAAATTACATCTGACACGTGCGTGTTCAGCTACCTGACATCAAATGAGTTTTTTTAAAACAGCAGCACTCAAACTTTCTTGGTGGTCCAGTGGTTGGGAGGCCACCTGTCCCTGCAGGGGACATAGGTTCAAACCCTGGTTTGGGAAGATCCCACACGCGGCAGAGCAACCAAGCCCGTGCACCAGAGCTACAGAGCCTGCAAGCAGCAGCTACCAAAGCCCGCACACCCTAGAGCCTGTCCTCTGCAACGAGAGGCCCCTGCAATGAGCCTGCGTGCCCCAGCTAGAGAAAGCCTGCACACAGCAACAAAGCCCAGTGCATCCAAAAAATAAACAATGAAAAAAAAAAAGACAACACAAATAAAGAGAAACAGCATAAGAAACAGACGCACTGGTTAAGAATGCTGTTCGGAACCATCGAGGGCGCCCACCCCTGTCCACCCACCAGCGAGCTGGGTGCGTGCTTAGACCATTTACTCATCCTCTTAAGCTTCGGTTCCTGCACCTGTAAAGTAGGGAATTAAAGAACAAACATTGTTTAATAGGTGTCTCACTGGCCAGGGAAAATTTCTTATAGCGGTGCCTAGTGCCGAAAAAGTATCCGAGAAAAGTTTGAAGAAAAAAGGAAAACAAACCAGAGACCCAGCCCAGTCTAAACAGATTCAATAGCATTAAAGTCTAAGTGTCTGGCCACACCCCTTTCTCCCCTAAGTACATTATGCCCGTTACCTAATAGATTTAGCTTAAGGAAGAAGAAAACGGCAGCTGTCAAACATTAGCAATGCTTCCATTGGGCATCAGTAGGGAGATGGGTCACTCTGAGGCTCAACAAGCTCCGGCTGAGCCATGAGCAGCGCTGACAAGTGTCCAAACAGTCCGGCACGGGGCACCTTAATCGGGGCCAGATTGTGGTATTTTCCGGGTTCGCTTGACTTTGGCCTCATTTGACCTCTTTATCTTGAGTCCAGGGCTTCCCAGGTGGCACAATGGTAAAGAATCTACCTGCCAGTGCGGGAGATCCCTGGGTCAGGAAGATCCCTGGAGAAGGAAATGACAATCCACCCTAGAACTCTTGCCTGCAGAATCCCATGGACCGAGGAGCCTGCTTGGCTACATAAAGTCCATGGAGTTGCAGAGTCAGATACAAGGGAGCAAGTTAAGTTGCACACGTAAGTCTTGATTCCTGGTCTTTAAAAGGTGACTTTTTCTTCAACAACATTTAAAAAAAAAATAACCCTAAGCACTGAAATGAGCATGACCTCTCTTATAACACGGTACTCAGACACAGTGTCTGGGGAGGCGAGCTGATTCTGTCCAACTGCTTCCCTACAGAGGGTAAAGCCTCTGTGAGAATCCAGGAACGTGAAAAAGGCTGACAGGTCTAGGCTGTGCTTTATGGACTGGTGGATTGTGAGATGGGCAGAGGTGTGTGTGTGCAAGTGTGCAAAAGATGGGTAGAGGGGTGTGTGTGTGAGAGAGATGGGCAGAGGGGCATGTGTGTGCATGCATGAGATGGGTAGAGAGGGGTGTGTGTGTGTGCACGTGTGAGACGGGTAGAGGGGTATGTGTGTGTGGGGGAGAGATGAGTGGGTGTGGGGGGGTGTGTGTGTGAGAGATGAGTGGGTGTGTGTGTGTGCACGAGATGGGTAGAAGGGTGCATGTGTGTGCGTGCGCATGCATGCACACCTACAGAGGTCCCAAGGGATCACACTGCTTCCATCTCACTGCCTCCCTAAACCCATCGGTCAGGACAGCAGCTGGCATTTATTGAGTACCTGTCTACCAGCTATAAAATACTGAAATGTTTCAGCCCTACAGTTTCGCGCAATTTTCCCATCAGCAGACAGAATACCCATTTCACAAACACAGAACTGAGACTCATCAAGGCAGGCGAACTGTCGGCGATGCCATCCAGGAAACGCACGGACTCGGCCTCGCCGGGGGAGAGCTGTCCTGTCAGCACCCGCCGCCTGCACCTCTGCGCGACCTCTCCTGCCTGAACCCCTGGTAAACCCGACGCACTGCGCAGGCCTCGGCCGCCCTCACGCCCACAAGCCAAAGCCTTCAGAGGGGTGCTGCTTCCCATCCGTGGTCCCAGCAGCTTTTGTACAAGCACCCGAGACACCGACTCAGTAAATGTCTCCCAAGGGCTTTCCGGGCCCCGGCGCGGTGCTCATGGCCGATGATGTGCTGCTGAGCAGGAGGAACGCTGCCCTGGGCCTGCAGGGCCCCGCGCTTGCAGGAGGAGACACGGAACAAGCAGAGCTGGGACAGAAGAGAAACGGGGCTGAGGCCTTGCGGACCGTGCGGGCAGAGTCCTGCGGCCACATGGATGCAGAGCCGGACTGGCCCCGGAGGCCTGGACCAGAGCTGAAGGAAGCCCTGCTCTGGATTCTCCATTCAAAAAAACCCGTGTGAACTCATCACACCTGCCCAGGGAGCGCTCTGTGAACAGCCTGGATAGAAAATAAATAGAAACATGAAATACATCGGTTTGGTTTTAACAACAGAGAAGAGGAAGCGTGCGTCCACCAGCAGCGCCGTCCACCGCAGCTGGTCCGGCCTTCGCATTACTCAGGGGAGAGGCGGCTTCCTCCAGCCCCAGAGACAGAAGCGAAAGGCCGCTCCTCCTGCCTCCTTTTGACTTTCCCTTCTATCCGTGTCCTCGGGGCACCCGGAGACACAGCTGCTTCCCCCGCCACACACCACACCCAGCACAAACCAGGGGAGAAGTCACACAAAAGGAAGTGATGGGGGCCCTCCCTCCCCGCTGCTCAGGGGCGAGGTCAGCAACGTGACTCTGCCTGCGGGTCACGTGTGACAGGCTGTGAGGGCCTGGAGCCCTAGGAGGCCCCCACGGCCCCTACGGCAACGCCTCGTGGGGACCAGTCTTCTCTGCACGCGGCAGGCAGAGCAGAAGCGGTTCTGAAACGCTGAACAGGCAAGGACGTGAGTAAGTGTACAAAACGCGGAGCAGGGCCTGGAAGGGGGCAGGCATCTGAGCAAACACGGCCCCCACCCACACAGACGCCGAAGCCATACTGCAAGTTCTTATATATATTTCAGAAGGACCTGTCCAGTGACTCTTTCTGACAGATTATTAAGAAAAGGTGACCAATCTGAATTAAGGACTTAAAATGTAGTTTTCGTCTTACTCATGAAATAGCATCGTAACCACAAAGACATCCTGCTTGGCTGGCAGAGTGATTTACGATTGGGAGAGCTCACGTACAAACTCTCACATCCAGGCTCTCCTGACAGGCTGGGTGATCAGGCGACAGTGGGTCTGTAAAACCAAGCAGAAGCTGAGACAGGGCGCCCTCCTCAGAAAGTGGGGCCCCTTCCCGGTCACCCTGGCCCCATCCTCTGGGTGCCCTGTCCACGGCAGCCCACAAACCCTCACACTGCAGTGAAGGCAGAGCCAAGCAGCATCCCTCTAGAGTAAGTAAACGTCAAGGATTCTGGATGCTGTGTTTCCACCTAGGCCCTCACTCAGAAGCAGCAGCTGGGCCGCTGGGACAACGAGGCAACTGGGGGACGGTGGGGGGCGGCTGTGTAAGGGAATAATGCTCTCCACGGCCCGGCCCGGCCCCCACGGGACACTGTCCTCCTCTCGTTCTGAGACCACAGTTCAACCACGGGGGCGGGACTAAGGCCTCGAACGCCTTCATCCCATGCATTACTGCTCTCAATGGACTTTCACGGAATACCGAGACCGAGGACACACAGGTCTGAACCTCAGACCCCGTGTGTCATCTGGACAGCTGGCCCCACCCCACCCTGCCCAACGCAAGAGGAAGAGAACTGAATTTCCCATATCAGCAGTTCCAGAGAAAAGAGAATCCATGGGGTAAAGTTCAAGTTTCCCAAAGAGATATGGGGAAGCGGTTCTGCAGTCAGGGGCCAAGGCGCCCCTACCTACACACGGCTTGGGCAAGAGCGAACCTCAGCCTGCCTGCAACGGCAGACGTTGCTCGGCTGTTCTGTCACCTACCATGTTGTCTAAGTCCTAAAACAAATTATGAAAGCAGCAAAGGGGAAGTGTATTTTAAAGAAGTGAGCTGTGTTTTTGAATCCTAACCAGACCACTGTACAGAAAGACCACTCATCAGAGAATTATAGCTTCATCACATTGGTTCTTCCAATACAATACTGATAATGACTGTTAAATTACTAGCGTTAACAGTAACAACTTTTTAAGGCAAAGGGCTCATGTCTTCTTAGAGACAGACAGAGCAAGGAAGTATTCGAGCCAAGGCAAGAAAGTGCATTAAGACACAAGTAACTTGCCTGTTAGCAACTTGCTCAGAGTCACATAGCTGACCAGGGGTCAAAACAGCTCTGCACCTCACACATGAATTTCAGAAATAAATAAAATTCAGAAGTCAAGAACACAGTAAACCCTAGTGAAGAGGAAACACAGAGATGAGCCA
The DNA here is from genome assembly GCF_910594005.1 of Cervus elaphus. NCBI lineage: Eukaryota > Metazoa > Chordata > Mammalia > Artiodactyla > Cervidae > Cervus > Cervus elaphus. The sequence continues at coordinate 5,132,221 of NC_057833.1, read as the reverse complement.
CTGTCATTTACAGGCATATACACACGTACCTTGATATACACACACAAACAGATGCCAAAGTCATATTGCAAAAATTCTTGTTATAAATATTTCAGAAGGATCTGTCCAGTTAACTCTTTCTGGTAGATTATTAAGAAAAGGTGACCAGTCTGAATCACAGATTTAAAATGCAGTTTTCGTCTTACTCATAAAACAGCTCAGTAACCACAAAGCAACCACTCACACATCAAATTTTTCTGGAGTTGAGTCAACATTCAATATCATCACTTTTGAATGGGTAGCATGGACGTTCCTCCCAACCAAGTCTGTGACTCCAGCGGAGCCCCGGGCACATGGCGCCCTCTAGTGGCACACGCCTCCCCACGGCCGACGTGGAAACGGTCACTCTTGACAAGAGCTGAGAGCAGCGACTTCCAAACAACTCTCACAGGGCCGCTCAGCTCAGCTGGATTTTCTTTCGTTTTGCTTTTTTAGTAAATGCTCGCCACATACACATAGTTATTCATAATTTTTATACATTCGCTATAAAACTTAAACCAGAGTTGCTTACAGTGTAAACTCTTTTTAAATGTTACCTAAATAGACGTTCTGTTCATTTCTTCTCACACACACCCCTATCCCAACAGCTCATCTCAACGACCCACTCTGGAGGCAACCGTGTGTGAGACAGAACCCAGAACCTTACAGTGTGACTACTCAAAAACATCAGACCTCATTTCTGTCCTCGGTAAGACACTCCGCATTTTCTCCCTGAGAGGCTGGCTCGGTTGGGTGAATGAGGCATATAATCCTGCAGTGGGTCAGCTCATTCGTTAGCAAGTTAAATGTCAGGCCAACCACAAAACCGACGTGGCTCTGGAGGATCTGGTAAAATTCCCTCCAAAGAGCCATACCGTCCTAGCTCAACACTTCGTGCAGGAAGCTGAGCAATCTAAAAGGACACCTTGAAGGTCGGGTGTCCCCACTGTCCCTGCAGATAGCTCACCTCTGTGAATTAACAAGTGGCGTGAGTGGTAAAGAACCCGCCTGACAGTGCAGGAGACGTAAGAGATGCAAGTTCCATCCCTGGGTCGGGAAGATCCCCTGGAGAAGGACATGGCAACCCACTCCAGCCTTCTCGCCTAGAGGATCCCATGGACAGAGGAGTCTAGTCTGGCGGGCTACAGTCCACAGCGTCACCGAGAGTCGGACTGGACTGAAGGGACTTAGCGTGCATGTGTATTAAAAAATCTTAGCACTCTTAAAGCCTTTTATCTAATAAAAAGTCTTTACTGCAAAGAGAGAGACTTTCAGGTCGCCACACCAAAAGACCACAGCGATACTCTAACCTGCGTCCACAGGCAGAATCAGGCAGACGCACCAGCAGTGTGCCCTACAGGAATACTGGGGAGTTCCTACCGAGACTCTCTCATGATGAGTCCAAAACACACCCGGCCTAGACCTCACTCCCAACATCCTGACTTGGCATCACAGTCAAGAACCTTATTTTTGAGAAGCAAGGCACTGACTTGCAAATTACCTTAAAAAAAAAAAAAAAGAATGGTAGGGCATGCGTGTGTGCTCAGCTGTATCTGCCTCTGTGCAACCCCATGGACTGTAGCCCACCAGGCTCCTCTGTCCATGGAATTCTCCAGGCAAGAATATTGCAGTGGGCTGCTATCTCCTTCTCCAGGGGATCTTCCCAACCCAGGGATCGAACCCATGTGTCCTGTGTTTCCTGCATTGACAGGCAGATTCTTTACCACTGAGCCACCTGGGAAGGTATAAAAAGAGTAACCTGGAACAAATTCACATCACATGTAGGATAAAGGTTAACATAAATGTAGGATAAGGAGAAGTTTTTGGTTGTTGTTTTATCCCTTCTCCCCACCTATGCATTTTCAAAGCCTAGTACGAAAATCAAAGATCAGTTAACTATAATGTTCCTTCGTATATAGCACAGGGAAACACAGCCATTATTTTTTAATAACTTTAAATGGAGTATAACGTATAAAAATACTGAATCACTATGCTGTATACCTGAATCTAACTATAAATCAACTATATTTCAATCAAATTAAATCGAATGTTCCTTCGAGGTGGGTACCATGTGCTAAAACTGCATTCCTAGTGCTTCCACAACTTGGATATGCTACACATGCTTTACATGCATGTAGAAGCAGAGAAAACTTCTATTTCTCCCAAAATAAGGTTGAGAAAATATTACTGAAAATTCTATGTTACTAGAGTAGTTCAGTAATGAGACACTGATAGGAAAGCCTAAGATAAAAATCATCTGTGACGGCTAATTTCATGTGTCAACTTGCCTAAGTTATGGTTGCCAATTTCCTGGTCAAACTCCAGTCTAAATAGTGCTGTGATGGTGTATTTTTTTTTTTTTTTTTTGGTGAATAAATCAGTAAACTCTGAATAAAGCAGATTATCCTCCATAACAAGGGTGGAACTCATCCTATCAGTTGAAGGCTTTAAGAGAAAAGAAAAAACAGCTCCCCTGTGCCTCCAGCCTACTGGCCTGCCCCACACATTTCAGACTTGTTAACCCCTACAAACATGTGAGTCAATACATTAAAATAAACATCTCTCTCGCCTTTATATTTTTATATATATACATTTATACACACACACACACACACAATTTCCTCTATTGGTTCTGTTTCTGTAGAGAATCCTGTCTAAATAACTGTCTACAGATTTTTCAAAGACCATGACCACAAATATTAATTCACTGCTCCCTGATATGCCAAATATTAAAACACATTCCCCCTAAATTAAAGCCAAACCATTATATCATGTACAATCACATGAAGGATATTCCACTAACAGCAAAATGCTAAGTGTGATGATAAAAGGGCTAAGAAAAAAATCTTCCCAACCAATATACTCAGACCAGCCCAATGGACATTTCATTTTTAGGGAATTTTAGTCCAAAAGAATGATTTCACAGTGCAGAGATGTCTTGCAGGATACTACATACACTTCACAGAAAAGTGTAATTCAGTTAATTTCCAGAATTAACTGAATAAAAAGAAGAAAATATGCTAAGAAAATTAAAGGTGAAAAGAAGAAAAAAATATTAGCTACCTCTTGGTTGTCTTTGTTTTGGTTTGCCCAGAAAATCTTATGATAAAGCGTCTCCATTGAATTGCTGGAATCAGTTCGGTCAAAACAGTGTCGATCCAATACCTCCAACGTGTGCAAAACCCGACTAATGGTCACCCCTAGATGCAGAAAGCAAGCAAGCAGTTAAGAAAGGCCAAACAAAACCAGAGCAGCATACTACAGAATCACCATCAGGTGCGACAAGAGGAATTTTAAGACATTCTTATTTTCCGCATAAAAGAATCGGCAACAAAATCAAACCTGACGTTCTAGACAGCCCAGATCTAAAGGGCACAGACCAAAGAACGTCCCAAAACTCAGCAGGGAACTCTGTCCAAAGCGTCCTTGTTCAGACTGAGGGCGGAGTACCCAGAATCAGAGACACAGTGTAAAACCCAACATTGAAAAGCGCTCCTCCCCCTGCCGGGCTCTGTACCTGCTGTTGACTCTTGGCACTTGTCAAAAGACCACCGGACTTCCACTGCACGGCCTCTCTGCTTTATCTGCTGTTCTACCTCATAAATCCTTGCCCGAACCTGAAAGATAATCACTTCTCATTAACCTGTGCTTAGAAAGCCATGGCAGCTGTTTAAATCATATCAGGGTTTTCCACGGAGGCAGAGCATCCCACAGTGAACCACAGTCTTGACTGCATTGTAGGAAATGCAGGCGGCTGCCCGAGAAGCGCATTTTAAAATTTACAAGTGCTGACTCTATGCCAGTGTTCAATGCTAAATGCTCACAAAAATAAATGCTTACCCAAAAAAATCTTTACAAGTGAAATATTTTCAGGACATCATAGAGAAAGGTCAAAGTTCTAAAAATACCATCTTTGAACCACTCTTCTATGTCTGAAAGCAACGAACCATGTTTTATTAAGAAAACTGCTTGGTTTAAAAAGAAAAAACAGAACTTTTATTTTAAATATTTGTCCCAGTCCTGTGGTTCAAGTTTTTTCAGCCTTTGAACCAAATAACCCAGCCCTAATAAAAATATATAATAGTTACTAAATACCCAGACTCCTAGCTCTGTAGTATATGACTCTACTAGCACATAGACTCTGATACATTAATATTAATCCTGAGTGTCGTGATCTTATACCAGAACTACCATCATAATTACCATCTGGGGGGCAGAAGTCTCTGCAAGAACAGCCCAGCAAGACGTTCAGAAGAAAAGGAACAGTATGATGAACTTCTGCTGTTCACAGAGGCTATGGCCTTCCCTCTTCACCCAGAGAGATGGAGATAGCGACGAGAAGGCACCCAAGAACCCAAGGCTGCTGCAACCAGGCCTGACCCACTGCACCGTGATGCTGCTCAAGAGTGAAAACACCCCTCAGACCACCATAACAGCAAGTCTACCTGCTGGTTGAAAGCCGTGTTTCCGCCCGGCATGGGGAGGCTGGAGGGGGCCACCTGCAGCAGATCCAGCGGCGAGCCCGGGTTCGCGCTCCTGCTGTCGTTCGTGGAGTAATTCCACACCAAGGCACTTGGGCAACAGAGAGTAACAGTCTGGAAATAAAGTGGTAAAAGTCAGAGGAAAAAAGTATCACAAATGCTTAAGAGCTTTAAAAAAAAAAAAGTCATGTTACAGTTTCCAACGAGTGTGCTTAAAACATGAACATCTTTTCTTAACCCGTTCTCAACTTTTCAAATGGTGAGACAAAAAAATTATGACAGAATTATTCATTTCAATAGGTAAAAATACACCTGTTGAGAAATTAAGGAATGTCATAATCTATAAGCTAAATTCTGGCACAGCAAACCTAGGAAATTTAATAAAGATGCAATAAATTTTAAAATTGTCTCCTCAAACAATGTTTTTCATCCAATTAAAATATGTAATTTCTAAGGCTGTAAAATCTAAAAAGATTTTTATTTTTTTTTACCTCTCAAATAACGGTGTGATATGGAGCCTCATAAACGCTGGGCAGGCAGCAACCCCGGACGGGGCCTGGGCAACACACTTTTTCTATAAAAGCCAGTTAGCAAATGTTTTTTAAGGCTTTCGGGCCACCTAAGATCCCTGTTACCTACGCTTCCTTTTGGCTTAAAGCAGTTTCTGTGACCAACTTACTCACACATCACAACCACCCCAGCGGTAGGAAGCGGTATCTCCCAACCGTTCCAAAGAGGAACGGAAGCCACAGAGGGGCTGAGCGGCCAGCCCAAGGGGGTTTCAGGCCTGGAATCACTACACGCACTAATCCTAACTGTGGACCAAATATTACAGTTCTCATTAAACTGAGCAGACACTCTGTGCTGAACACTGTCCTGGAAGTGGCAGGGTAAGAGCTCTCACCAGCCCCCATCCACATGTGGGAAACAGAGGCTCAACGTGAAAGCTGCCACCCGGCCGAGCAGAGGCTACGATCGGGGCGGTAAGACTCTGGAAGGCGTCTTCCCCACCATGCTCTTGTGCCTCTCAGCTACACCAGCTCAGAGGATGAATGCAGTCTTTCTCTTCTAGTATGCAAAGTTAATTATTGAAAAACTAGACTCTGAGGCCCAGGAGACATCGTCATGGAAATCAGATAAACTCAGGCCCTGGAGCCCCCCAGCAGGGGCACTGGTCTTCACTGGCCCACACCCCACGGCCTTCCTCTTCTCGTCTCCTGGCCACGGGGAACTAGTGCCCTGCGTTCTTAATTCCAAAGCCCCCGGTATCCAGGGCACCGGTCCACCCAACAATCCTCTGCTCCTAGCCTCAGACTCCCCTCCACCAGTGTACCCTTAGCTTAGGAATACGTTCAGGCTTGCCCATCAAAAAGCAAAAAAAAAAATTTTTTTTTTTTTTTAAATCTCCACTCACCTAGCATCAAACTCTCTTCCCTTCACAGGAATGATTCTCAAATCTCCAACGGTCCTCGGCCCACACCTTAACAAGACTCCTCACGATCCTTCACTGACCATCTCAGCCCCCGTACTGTCAGACAGTCTCCTCATCAGACCTCTCCAGTCACCTGGGCACTGAGCCCCACTCACTCCCCTTGAAACCTCCCGCAGCGCCCACAGAGGCGGTCCCGCGTGGTGGTTACGAGTGTGGACTCTGGGTCCCCACTGGGTGCGATTTCCAGCTTCGCCTCTTACCTGCTGCGTGACCTATGCCACCATCTCATCATTCCTGTTACAGGAATGACATTGGCTCCTTTCTCAGAGGATGATTCTGAGAGCTAAATGATGCAATACACCTACATCTCAGAAGAGTGCCTAGAACATGATAAACGCTACTGTGTTTATCATTTCAACTGAATTATAACTGATGAGATCATAACAGTCTCATCATCTTTGTTTCTGTAACAATACTCTCCCACCTCAATCTTCTCTCTCCAGCCTGGCCAAACCTCCCTGGTCACCTCTGGGACCTTCCCCCCTGCTATCTCTTACCTACTTGTTCCCTCAGGGCCACAGATCATCCCTCACTACTAATTCTTCAGGAGATTGCTTCCTCTCCAGGTCTTGACCAGCCAAGTGGCCCAAATCCTAAGTGGCCCTAAGTGGCCCAGTCTGTGGTCTGCCCCTGTCTTCAGAATCAGACAAGCAACCATCTCTTGAACATATCAGTTGGAGGTAAGACAGTCCAAAACTGAACCTACACAGACTCATCCAAACTGATTTTTCCCTTGTCGTTCTGTCCCCTAGGCTTCCCACTCCCAAAGACCTTCCCTCTACTGCGGCCAAAACAATCTAACAAACCACACACTGACCATAAAACTCCCTGCATAAAACCTCCCAATGACATCCTAATTACAAGACACTCGGGGGGTATTCTATCCCTGACCCCCAACACATCGCACACTTTATGTCCCAAGAAAGCCAACCTGCCCACAGGATGACTCTCCCCCTCCAGGCCTTTCTCCACACTCTTCCCTCTGCCAAGGACAGGCTGCACCTCGTTTGGTTGGGTTTTTTTTAAACCAATATGGTAAGTGCTAGCCCGGACCACTTCCTCCAGAAAAGCTCCCTGAATTCTAGGTTGAACCAGAAGTCCCACTTCTCAAATCAGTCCCCTGAGCATCCCTCCACCAACCTTCCCTCATCTCAGCACGTGGAATCTCAAAGCCCTTTTTACTAAGGAGCATGACACATCAGGAGCCCAAGAAATGTGACTGAACACTGACCTGTGAGCTCCCAGGTCTAGGACCGGGCTGTATCTCACTCTTGGTGGCACCGGCCCAACGGCTGGCATGCTCCCGGGCCACACAGCAATGATGCTGGGCAGCGAAACAGAGTCTGAGAAAACCATTCAGATCTTAAACAGAGAGAGAAGGCAACCATCTCAAGCTGCGGACTGAGGAAGCTACATAATGCTGCATGGAGAAGCTGTCTTCCCCAAAGAACAGTCACACAGCTGACTTATTCCACGGGTTCCCTGAACAATTTTTTCATCATAGAACAGCCCCAATAAAGAACTATGATAGCCATCGAGACAGAAGCGATGAATCCTCTCACATTGTGATCCAACACAGGGATACAAGAACAGGAAACTTCCATCTATCAGTTATTTAGACCAGGATAAAACTAGAGTTGTGACGTGGGGGGTGAAGCATCACCCCAAGTCCGCTGTCTGCTGCACCGAATGTGGAGACAAAGCAGGAAGGGCCGAGGACTTACCTGCAGCATACAGCTGAGCCCATACACCAGGGGGCCGTGCTGCGCGCAGGAAACAAAGTCGGAGAAGGCCAGCTGCACGGGGCTCACGCCGGGGCCGGGGGGCCCGGGGCTGGGGGCCCCGAGGCTCGAGCCGTTTGGGCCTATCATCACATGGGGCGAGTGGGCGGCAAGCAGGCCGGGGCTGTCGCTCAGCAGCAACGCCAGGCGCCGGGCACAGAAATAGGCGAGACGACGGGACAGGTAGGCCGACTGGACAAACTCATCTGAATACTGAGGAACACAAGGACACCGGCCTTCAGTCACGTCTCCGGCTGCTCGGTGAGATAACCATTACCATCCAGGCTTCTCATCATTACAGGCAAAATCAAAAGCTTTCAGAAGGACTAATACAGACCCGTGCTGTCCAACAGAAATATAATGCAAGCCACACATGTAATTTTAAATTTTCTAGTATCCATTGGTGGGGGGGAAACACACACAAAGATAAAATTAAAAGAAAGATGTATTTTATTTGGCTCACCATACCTAAATCTAAAATGCTATCATTTCCACATGTTATCAACACAAAAGTATTAGCGAGATATTATATACCCCTTTTTCCATACCAGGTCCGAGCCTGGTGGGCACTTTAAACAAAGAACACATCGCAATGTGAACTTGTCACAGTTCAAGGGCGCACGCGTCACGGCTGGCTAGCAGCTACTAGAGCGGACAGCACAGGTACAGACGTCTCGGGGAAGACAGATCACTAGCATGGTGTGGTCTCTGGAAGGGACTGGCTACTTTTCACTGGACACTCTTTCACATGGCCTGAATGGTCAAATACATGAATTACTTTTCCAGGAATTTTTCTTTAAATAAATTTCATCCAGATAGACTAAATTTTAACACATCTTAGGACAGTCATGAAAATAGGATGTTCCCACCCCCAGGGGGCTCAAAGAATATTAAAAGAATGCAGAAGACCCTCTGTATCCCTAAGAGATTAATGGGGTTTGTTCTCACAGGGATCTATGTGAAGGAGACAGTATTTAAAGAGCTGTTTGCTCAGCTCAGGGACGAGGGAAATTCATGTGAGTGAGAATACTTGAAAGGGACACGTGGCTAGTACAAGTGACCTTCACAACTTACACGAAAGCCTCTTATCACTTCGAGTGTTGTAACATCAAGATCATTGCTCCTTCCATTTCAAAAAAGCCACCTCTACTTACCTCTTCATTCTTAGCAGACTCATTCCTAGCCCATAAAATCAATTGGCTCATGATTACATGTACTATACCTGCAGCATTAGTGGTAATAAGAGCTTAAGAAGATCATCATCCATTGGTCTGATCTTTTCTAACACATCCAAGATCCATGTCAAATATTCGTGCTTTTCCAGCATTCCTTCCTTAGATGAACAAAGAAAAATTACACTGATAATGTTAAAGCAAAGCCAACTAAAATTAAAAAAAAAAAAAAACCCACACACTCTTATCTTTATGTGTAAGTGTAATTTTACTATTGTTTTCCTTGTTGCAAAGCAGTCTCGTTGATGAAAGTTCAAATTCTGAAGAAAGAAAGTAACTGGTGTTATTTTGCACAGTTGGTTTGGAGTTTGGGTTTTTTTTGGTTGTTTCTGCATACCTGCCTCATTCTAAATTGATAAAAATTAATTCCTACAAGAAAGAAAATTTGGAAGCATTCAGATTCCCAGGGCATGTCAAGTGCCTGGCTAGATTTCAGTGTCCTAAGAACCCACGGTACACTGCGTGCTGCAGGCCACGGGGCCCAAAAGCCAGACACGACTGAGCGACCGAACTGAACTGATGAACTCGTCCTCGCAGGAGGAGACTCGGCCGACGCTGATCAATACAGAGCACAAAAGCGCCTTTCACACCACCGTCTCCAGGAGAGGCTGAAACCCCTCAGAGCCAAGGCCGCTTGGGGCCGCTTTCCCTGCCCTAAGAGGAATTTCAGACACCATAACCCACCTACAAAATATAACTTTAAAAACCAACATAATGGCCTACAAGAAGTGAGAGGAATTTATAATAAAATGGCATATAAACTTCTGACATAACTACACTAAAAACAACATGCCCACAGATTTCCAAAATGTTCCACAGGGGTGGTATAGCCCCCTTAAGATAAGCACTACTAACGTTTTCATCTACTGCCTTCATACACACACACACATAAATATACACTTCGTTATGACATTCCATGCACACATATATTTAATGGCATATTATAGCTTTATATTATGATTCACATCATAAAAGAGTCAAGACAGAAACAAATGAGCTAAATGGGAAAGAAATCCAAAAAAGAGAGATATATATATTTGTGTGTGCAAGTGTGTGCATGTGTGTATGTATGTGTCTGTGTGTGTGTGCATGTGTGTGTTGTATGTGTGTCTGTGTGTGTGTTTGTATTTATGTGTATGTATGTGTGTCTGTGTATGTCTCTGTGTCTGGTGTGTGTGTGTGTGTGTGTGTGTGTGTGTGTGCACGTGTGTGTTGTCTCTGTGTATGTATCTGTGTGTCTGTGTATGTGTGTGGTGTGTGTATGTCTGTGTGTGTGTGTGTGTATGTATGTGTGGGGGGGGTGTGTGTATGTGTGTGCGTGTGTGCGTGTGTGTATGTGTCTGTGAGTGTGTATATGTGGGGGGGGTGTGCATGTGTGTGTTGTCTGTGTGTATGTTTATGTGTATGTGTGTGTGTGCATGTGTGTATGTGTGTGCACGTGTGTGTGTGTGTGTGTGTGGTGTGTGTGTGTCTGTGTGTATGTGTGTGTCTGTGTGGTGTGTGTGTCTGTGTGTGTATGTGTCTGTGTGTCTGTGTGTGTCTGTATGTGTATGTCTGTGTGTATGTGTGTGTGTCTGTGTATGTGTGTGTGTCTGTGTGGTGTGTGCGTGTGGTGTGTGTGGGGTGTGTGTGTGTGTGTGTATGTGAGAAGCTGATTCACTTGCTGGACTGTAGAAACACAACACTGTAAAGAATTAGACTCCAATAAAATGCAAGACAAACAAAGATAGAAACACAAAGTTACGTCTTCTGGGAAGGTCACTGAAGCGTCCATGGTCACTCTGGTAGCAATCTCAGTGGTCAGAATGAAGCCCTACTTTGTTCCCAGCAGCTCTGATATGTCTATGGACCGTATAACCAGCGGTCCACCACCATGATGATCGACAATTCATTTAAAAATACACTGCTAAGTTATTGTTTCTATATTTAAAACGTAACACTGACACCACATTCATATCAAAGTATTCACTTATTGTTAATTTCTTTTCTTTTTTGTCTGCACCAAGGGATCTTAGTTCCCCAACCAGGAATCAAACTTGGGTCCTGGCAGTGAAAGCAGGGAGTCCTACCCACTGGACCACCAGAGAATTCCCCTTACGGATGATTTTTTAAATGTTTCAGCTAACAGTTTAGCTACAGGAAAAAGTACAATTTAAAATTATCAGACCAATAAAGTAAACTTCATGTTAAAGAGATAAATAAAATGGAACTTTGCATTAAGGATTAAGAGATGCTGAATGCAAGGTTCAAAAAAAGAATCTTCATAAGCATGACTTCCAAGGATGACATAATGTTCATCCTCAAGATGCTTCTGTTATGCACCTGTACCCTTATTTCTGCACACAAATGTCTGCACACATATACACTCCAGTCAGTTTCACGTTTCAGATTACAATGAATTAAAATATAATGAACTTTTAAATGTTAACATTAAAGTTAGATTCATCAGTTTATAACCTAACTGCTTCCTATAAAGGAGATACTGATTTCCATGTTCCTAAAAAATAATCATTCAAAAATACTAAGCGTGCTTAGAGACACTTTTTCAAAGATGCAGGCTGAATCCTCAGCTCAATAAAAGCTCAGAGCAGGCAGCGAAGGAGTCCTCTGCTAAATGAAATTAGGATTTGTAAGCATTTTTTTTTCTTAACTGATTTAAAACTAACAAAGCTACCTCCCAAAAGACCAGGCCGTTTCCTACTTTGAGCTCTTTGAAAAAGTTGCTTACCACCTGGAAATTATAATTAAAGTTCTAAGGGTTGAAATATAGAAAGCACACATCCTTTCTACCCGCCCACCCCATCACAACAACAGGTCACAGAAGTCTATGCTGACAAGACAACTGCAGCTGAATACGTCCTTCCTCCCTTCTCACCAAGAGCCAAGACTGAGGCAGGTAACAGCGCAGGTGCCGCCTTCTGGCCAGTATGGCGCACGTCAGGGTCTCAGGGGGGTAGTTTCAATCAGTCCTCAATGTCTTACCATCCTCCCAACCATATTTTAAACTGCAGCCAAACAAAATTAAGATGACCTTTCCACAGAATAACTAAGCTCTAAAGAAAATCTACGATAAGACAGGAGGCATCAGCATAAAAAATTCTTTGAATAAATATCTCCAATTTCTGCAAAATTACACGGCTTGGGAGGATTACATTTAATAGTGCCATTATAAGCCAATTGGCATTAAAAGAGCTGACATCACTGAATGTTGGCGATCAATACGTATAATAGGAAGCTGTCATCTCAGGGCAAAGATGTTACCTTTAATACAAATTCAGAGTTATGCTGGATGGCTTTCTTTGAATGCACTAGTTCATGTGATGATAAAATGTCTCGCCCCCCAAAAACGAAGGTGTAAGGAACTTGCTCTCGGCCGTAAGCTCCGTGGGGGCTCACCTGGAACATGTGGAATGCCAGCTTTTCGTGGTACTCCCACTGCCTCATGGCCTGCTCCACGTCGGGCGGCACGGGGGCAGGGCCGTCGCCCGCGCTGGAAGCCAGGTGGTAGAAGTCGGAAATCTTGGCCAACTGCTCGCGAAGGTACCTGGTAGATATCTGCGTCCACTCTGCATTTTTTTTTTTTAAAAAAAGAAGCCATTTCCAGATACAGTGAATGTCAGATCTACTTTTCCTCCCTCTTTCTGGTTATCTTAAGAGTGTACTTAGAAAACAAAAATCTATTACACAAAAATGGCTTTGACAAACATATACAAGCGCTCTTTAGAGCCCTTAGGTAGTGTAAGCTAGTGTAATGCGGCTGCCCGTCGGCCAGCTCGCCCCGCCTGCCTCCGTGACCCCAGACCTAGGAGAAGAGGTGTCCACATCGAGGTTAAAAACATCAGAGGCACAAACAGGAAATACAACAGTGGAGGTGAGTGATTCAAGAATCATAATTCAGGACTCAGACAAGAGACTTGTGGCTGCCAAGCGGGGGAGGGGGTGGGTGCAGAAGGGATGCAAACTACTATATATACAGAATGGATAAACAAGGTCTTACTGTATAGTACAGGGAACTATATTCAATATCCTGTGATAAACCATAAGGGAAAAGAACGTGTGGGGGGGTGTGGGGGGGGGGGAGCTTTCCCAGTAGCTCAGACAGTAAAGAATCCACCTGCAATGCAGGAGACCTGGGTTCAATTCCTGGGTCGGGAGAAGGGCATGGCAACCCACTCCAGTCTTCTTGCCTGAAGAATTCATGGACAGAAGAGCCTGGCGGGCTACAGTCCATGGGGTCACAGCGTCAGACACAACTGAGTGATTAACATTTCATATATAAATAACTGAGTCACTATGTTGTACGCAGAAATTAACAACACTGTAAATCAAACTATACTTCAATAAAACTTTTTTAAAACAAATTGTTTTTAAAAAATCACAGTACTCCTCCAAAAAAATTCAAAATTCCCCAAATGCAGTTCTCTTGGGGTGCAGTTTTCGGGCCCCAGGGCACAGTTCAAACGTGCCTAACTAAGGGGTGTCCTGTGTCTGCCCGTCTGTAGGACTGGCCGCCCCACAGGCCAGCACTCCCCCTTGCACCGCCCAGGCTCCACCCTGCCAGGGACACCAGAGGGACACCCCGCACAACCATCTGGGCCTCCGGTCATTCTGCGCTCCCCAACCAACACAAGATGCCTCAGGGCTCAGCCAGAAACAGCAGTGGGCGACAAAAGGCAGGAGACTGGGAAGGAGACAGAAAATGTAGCATAAAAAAAAAAAATCACTAAATCACTCAAAAGTGTCTGCCACAGGGGCACAAATTAAATCAACGCGTTGCCTTTGGCGACCATGAGGGACATGGTGCCAACTCTAGCCCTTCTGTGGATAAAAATGTAATAATTGCGTGCTCACAGCCAAATTTCCCCAAGGATTAGTGAAACAGCATTTCGCAAGAAATCCGCCTCCTGAAACATCACCACACAATGCTGTTTTCTCATTATTTCAGCAATAGGTTCTCCAACCGTCTCAATTTTAAAGGAACCTATTCTAACAAAAGTAAGAGTAGAAATAAACATCTGTTAGAAATTGAGTGTTTTGTTCTTATTTTTTAAGCACTACTAAAATTACTTGACAACAGAACCGGGAGATAACTACTGTCAGGTTTTGGTTGAAACTACTTATTCTAATTGTGTCTTATTTAAAATTGAAATTCAAATGCACACGTTAAGTAAAAATTGCTTCAGTAATCAGCCAATGCTAAAAGATGAACAGACACTAGGTCAATATTCTGTTCCTAGTATAATCATCTATCAGAAAGCACCATCAATAACAGATATTATCGTTAAAATTACGCCATCATCATTAAAAAAACAAACAATAAGTTACTAGTGTCATCATTTTCTGGTGCCCCTGTTATGGACTAATCACCTCACGACTCTCCCTTGTTCAACAAAGCAAAATGCCAACCATCAGATGAGACAAGTTTAGCTTAGCTATAATAAGCAAAAACAAAAATAACAAGGATCCGAATCCTAGCTTTCGTGTGCCAAGCCTTGCTATTAACTCGCTCTCAGTATAGTCCTATTCTCAATACTCAGAATAGTTTAGCCTCAAGAGCTAAGAATAACACACACATTCACACACCCCCTACTTCGTCTCGGGTACATTTTCCTTTCAAGATTGTTTTTATTAAAATATGGAAGAAACACACGCTCACTATAGAAGATCTTTAATGTGAATACGCCTGGAAAAAAATCTCATTTAATAGCTTTATATCTTTTCAGGCTTTTCCTTCTTGTGTGCTTGACTGTTTATATTAAACATAAATGCATCTTTTTAGAAAACTGCTGAAGATATTACTCCACGATTTGAATACCTTTAAAAATGCAAACAGAATTCAAATATAGATCTCTGGGTCATATATTTTAACTTCACCATATTTAACTGATGTTAAGCTATCATATCAATGAGACGGATTTGGAGATCTGGGCCCTAAGACAGTCTAGTGTGAACTAGTATAAAAATTAGGATGCACGCAAAATTTTCATTAAAAATTAAAAATAAAAAATGGCCACAAGTACCGTACTTTTCAAAATTATTCAGATTCACTAACTCCTCTCAAGCTGAGTTAGGACTGGTCGTTAAAAGAAAGAAATGAGGGCAGCAATGGCAAGAAACGGAGATTCTCAGGCCTGCAGGCAGACGCCATCCCCGGGGGCGGGCGCGGCGGCTTTCACCAAAGGCCAGTATCTTCAGCCCCGTCCCATCAGATGCTGGCTCAACTGGTCTGCAGTGGGGACTCAGTTCTAAGTGATAGCCAAGAAAACAGGAATGGCTAGAGATCTTAAGGAAGATGGTTGGGGGAGGGAGGTGGGGAGGTTTCAAAGGTAGAAAGGATGCAGAGAGTGATGAAGGAAGCTGCTTTGAAAGTGCACCAGTTCTAAAACCCTGAGGCTATGGCCACATCTCTAGTTCGCTGGTATCAAGTAGAGCTCAAGGCCACGAAGTCAGATTATTAGAAAGTTTACGAACATGAATGTTACTGAGAGTGGGGTCAGGGGTTAGTATTAAAAAGAATGACCGACTCATCCTTCTGAGGCTGCCCTCCCTAGCATCCTGTAGCCACTGATTTTTGCTGATGCCTCACCCCCAAACAGGAGGGGTCTCAGAGGCCACGCAGTTCACCCTGCAGGAGCCTACCATCTAACCAATCCAGGAGCTGTAGGCACAATTCAAGGTCACACAGGTAAAGCAGAAGAACACAGGTGTGAGATGCTCCACTCCAGTACCTGAAAATATGCAAATTGATAAGTACAATACGTAATAGGGGAGAACAGAGAGATGTCAAGTTACATTAAAAATGACCCCCGAGGGCCTGCAACACTTGCAGTATTCCTGAGAGAACTGGGAGCTCAGCAGAGGACAAGCATTCACCCTGGGGGCAAACACAGAGGACCCCAAATGCAACAACGCTGGTGCAGAAGTGTCTTGGCAGCATGACCCTGCAGAGGAGCAACAGAGGGCCACAACAAGGGTTACCGGCAGAGTGACCTTTGGCAGAGGTCGGCCTGGGTCCACACACTAGCTCCACCCTTGAGCCATGAGCAAGGCACCTGGCCTCCACCCAATCTCAACCTCAGCTCTACAACAGAGCCCAATAATACACCCAGGTCAGTAACTGTCCAGACGAGTTACTTCACACAGTGCATGCATCACAGAAGCTGATCAATAAGTGGCCGCCATCATCATCATCAGTACCCATCATTACTGGGATGAAAAGTTTTTAGAAAGGAAACTAAAGGTTAGGCCGTAACTGTTGCTGTCAGGCCCTGCTTCTACCTCAGCTGAGCTGCAATGCCTAACCCAACACTCTGGGTGTTTATGGACTCAATCAATGTCAATTTCATGGTTCCAAAGCCTTCAATGGATCTGCAATCCTTAATGAATTAAGGTCAAACTCCTTAGCTGGGAATTAAAATCATTTCAAATACTATCCAACATGATCTGCTCTGCGGGATCAAGGTGCTTCTCTGAGACGTCTGTGATGCTCTGTTGACAGGACCTTCCCCAGTCACCTATGACCGTCTGTGGGCCCAGTTCAAATGTCACAACTCTCACGTAGCCTTCTCAAGTCTCTGGACACCACGCCACCGCCTGGCAGGGATCACCCTGTAACTGATGTTGTAGAATTCCCTCCATCTTTCATCCCCATGCCTTACATACTCAAGACCTAAGTACTGACTTCAATCAACACACTATAAGGTCCTCTCAAAATTAAGCTACTAAACCAAGCTCCTTCCCCATCATTCTGTCTCCCAAATCTTCATAAAAACATCTCCATCTTCTAGTTTAAACCTATCATGGCAGACCTAGAAGGTTTCAAACATCATTGAGGGGGATACACCAAGTTCCCTCTCTAGCACACTTGGTCTTTATGCATCTGTTAGTCGGCAGGCTACAAAAGGTTCATGCAAATACACAACTTTTCATTCTGGTTAATGAACTTCCATTAAGTATAAATATAAAACTTATACACATACACCCCAATAAATACGTACATATGAAAATATTATACATGTCCTTTAATTTTGTGAAAGTTTCTTTTCTTACTACATTCTTTCCTTTTATCAGAATGAGTGGGAACCCACTACATAAAGGAGATAGCAACAAAGATTGCTTTGTAAAAACTCCAGCCAAGTCCAGAGATGAAGGTGCACATCTTTAAAGTGACCCACTGGAATTCGGACTTAACGTCAAAGATGACAGGCTCAATGGAAAAACCTATATCCTCAAACCTTCTCCCTGAAGCTGCCCCACTACTATAAAAGGTTCTTGCTCGCCCATGGGAGGAAAAGACTGCTTCTCAACACTGCAGGGTGCAGAGGATTTAACTAGCCCAACTTAGGTGCAAACCTGCCTGGTACAGACCAATGGGAGAGTGGGGAGGGGGTTGAGATGGGGAGGAAAGAAGTTCAATATATACAAGACGGCGCACAGTCCACTTGAAAAAAAGATAATGCTAAGTCGTGTCCAACTCTTGCGACCCCATGGACTGTAGACTGCCAGGCTCCTCTGTCAATGGGATTCTCCCATGAACACTGGAGTGGGTTGCCATTTTCTTCTCCAGGGCATCTTCCCGACCCAGGAATCAAAAACCACGTCTCCCACGTTGCAGGCAGATTCTTTACCGACTGAGCTACTATACACAGGGAAGCCCTATACACACACTTGTGAACTCCCAATAAAAGACTGAAAGATTTTTTTCACTTTCTGTTGTTAAAATGCTTTCTTGATCAAAGGATACCATTAACAAATACTCATAAATGGGAAGAAAACGTCTGCAAATCATTTATCTGATAAAGGACTTGGATCGAGAGTATATAATAAATGATTACAACTCAATAATAAAGCAATTACTAATCCATTTTTTTGAATGGGTAAAGGAGCTAAATAGACATTTCTCCAAAGAATATAGACAAATGATCAATAAGCTCATGAAAATATGCTCAACATCATTAGCCACCAGAGAAATGCAAATCAAAATGACAATAAGACACCATCGGGACACTTACAGAGGCCGCCCAGGCGGCGCGACTGTAAAGAATCTGTCTGCCAGGGCGGGAGGTGCAAGCGACGTGGGACGTGGGTTTGATCCCTGGGTCAGAAAGATCCCCTGGAGTAGGAAATGGCAGCCCACCCCAGTATTCTGGCCTGGTGGGGCAGTAAGAGTCCGACACAATTCAGTGACTAAACAACAGGATAGTACAAGGTCAACAATACAAACTTTTTGGTGAGGATGTGTTGAAACTAGGCTCCTCACACACTGCTGGTGGGAATGTAAAACGATGTAGCTACTGTGGAAAATGGTTCAGCAATTTCTCAAAGGACTGGACACAGAGTTATCATGTAACCCAAAGTCCACAAGTAGTCATAAACCCAAGAGAAATGAAAACACATGTCCACACAAAGACCTGTACACATTCGTAGCAGCACGGCTCATATGAGCCAAAAAGAGAAAGCAACTCAAGTGTCCATCAACTGGTAAGTAAATTTTGTTGCTGTTCAGTCACTAAGCTGTGTCCAACTTTGTAATTCCACGGACTACAGCATACCAGGCTTCCCTGGCCCTCAGTATCTCCAGGAGCTTGCTCAAACTCACATCCACGGAGTCAGTGATGCCGTCCAAACGTCTCATCCTGTTACCCTCTTCTCCTTTTGCTCTCAATCTTTCCCAACACCAGGGTCTGTTCTAATGAGTCACCTCTTCGCTTTAAGTGGCCGAAGTATTGGAGAGTCAGCTTCAGCATCAGTCCTTCCAACGAATATTCAGGGTTGATTTCCTTTAGGATTGACTGGTTTGATTTCCTTGCTGTCCAAGGGACTCTCAAGAGTCTTCTCCAGCACCACAGTAGGAAAGCATGAATTTTTCAGCTCTCAGCCTTCTTTATGGTCCAACTCTCACATTCGAAAAATAAAATATCTTCTATGCATAGAATGGAATACCACTCAGCTATATAAGGTCATGAACTACTGAAACACACTACAACATGCATGAACATAATAGTGCATAACTGACAGAAACCTGTTTCAAAGAACCACACAAGTTATGACTCCAGTTAGATGAAATGTCCAGAACAGGCACATCTACAGGGCTGAGGGGAGTTGAGGGGAAATGCGGAGTGACTGCTGATGGTTACAAGATTCCTTCCAGGGTGATAAAAGAATTCAAAAAGGTAATGATGGTTTCACAACTCTGTAAACACATGAAAAACTTCTAAATTGTACATTTTAAATGAACTGCAAAATAGTAAAAATTACATCAATAAAGCTATTATAGAATTCTTAATGTTTTCTTGAAATACTTTACTATAAATAAAAATCCAGCGTTTCATGAAGTACCAAAAAAAAAAAAAAACGACTATTCCACACTGATAAAAAGCAATCTACTATGGGACTTCCCTGGTGGTACAATGGATAAAAACTCACCTGCCAATGCATGGGACACAGGTTCAATCCCTGGTCTGGGAAGATTCCACACGCTGCAGAGCAACTAAAGCAACTCTGCTTTCAGATGGATACATCTTTCCTTTTCTCCTTTGCTTTTGGCTTCGCTTCTCTCAGCTATTTGTAAGGCCTCTTCAGACAACCGTTTTGCCTCTTCATGTATCTTTTCCTTGGGGATGGTTTTGATCACTGCCTCCTGTACAATGTCACGAACCTCCGTCCACAGTTCCTCAGGCTCTCTGTCTGTCAGATCTAGTCCCTTGAATCTATTTCTCACTTCCACTGTATTATCACACGGGATTTGATTTAGGTCATACCTGAATGGCCTAGTGGTTATTTTCCCTGCTGTCTTCTATTTAAGTCTGAATTTTGCAAGGAGTTCATGATCTGAGCCACAGTCAGCTCCCAGTCTTGTTTTCACTGAGAGATGGCAACACCTTACGTGCCTCCTGAGAAATTTGTATGCAGGTTAAGAAGCAACAATTAGAATCAGACATGGAACAACAGACTGGTTCCAAATCAGGAGAGGAGTAAATCAAGGCTGTATGTTGTCACCCTGCTTATTTAATTTTTATGCAGAGTTCAGTTCAGTTCAGTCACTCAGTCGTGTCTGACTCTTTGCAACCCCACAGACTGCAGCATGCCAGGCCTCCCTGTCCATCACAAACTCCCAGAGTTTACCCAAATTCATGTCCATTGAGTCAGTGATGCCATCCAACCATCTCATCCTCTGCTGCCCCCCTCTCCTCCCACCTTCAATCTTTCCCAGCATCAGAGTCTTTTCAAATGAGTCAGCTCTTCGCATCAGGAGGCCAAAGCATTGGAGTTTCAGTTTTAACATCAGTCCTTTCAATTCAGGGCTGATTTCCTTTAGAATGGACTGGTTGGATCTCCCTGCTGTCCAAGGGACTCTCAAGAGTCTTCTCCAAAACCACAGTTCAAAAGCATCAATTCTTAGGTGCTCAGCTTTCTTTATAGTCCCACTCTCACATCCATACATGACCACTGGAAAAACCATAGCCTTGACTAGACAGACCTTTGTTGGCAAAGTAATGTCTCTGCTTTTTAATATGCTGTCTAGGTTGGTCGTAACTTTTCAAGGAGTAAGCATCTTTTAATTTCATAGCTGCAGTCACCATCTGCAGTGATTTTGGAGCCCCCCAAAATATAATCTGCCACTGTTTCCACTGTTACCCCATCTATTTGCCATGAAGTGATGGGACCAGATGCCATGATTTTAGTTTTCTGAATGTTGAGCTTTAAGCCAACTTTTTCACTCTCCTCCTTCACTTTCATCAAGAGGCTCTTTAGTTCTTCACTTTCTGTCATAAGGGTGGTATCATCTGCATATCTGGGGTTATTGATATTTCTCCTGGCAATTTTGATTCCAGCTTGTGCTTCCTCCAGCCCAGCGTTTCTCATGATGTACTCTGCATAGAAGTTAAATAAGCAAGGTGATAATATACAGCCTTGACATACTCCTTTTCCTATTTGGAACCAGTCTGTTGTTCCATGTCCAGTTCTAACTGTTGTTTCTTGACCTGCATACAGATTTTGCAGGAGGCAGATAAGGTGGTCTGGTATTCCCATCTCTTGAAGAGTTTTCCACAGTTTGTTG
The DNA here is from genome assembly GCF_910594005.1 of Cervus elaphus. Taxonomy (NCBI): domain Eukaryota; kingdom Metazoa; phylum Chordata; class Mammalia; order Artiodactyla; family Cervidae; genus Cervus; species Cervus elaphus. Next base: position 5,111,156 of record NC_057833.1, on the reverse strand, counting down.
TGATCCACACAGTCAAAGGCTTTGGCATAGTCAATAAAGCAGAAATAGATGTTTTTCTGGAACTCTCTTGCTTTTTCGATGATCCAGTGGATGTTGGCAATTTGATCTCTGGTTCCTCTGCCTTTTTTAAACCCAGCTTGAACATCTGGAAGTTCATGGTTCATGTATTGCTGAGGCCTGGCTTGGAGAATTTTGAGCATTACTTTACTAGCGTGTGAGATGAGTGCAATTGTGCAGTAGTTTGAGCATTCTTTGGCATTGCCTTTCTTTGGGACTGGAATGAAAACTGACCTTTTCCAGTCCTGTGGCCACTGCCGAGTTTTCCAAATTTGCTGGCATATTGAGTGCAGCACTTTCACAGCATTATCAGAGTTACGCATCATCAGCATTATGCAGAGTACATCATGAGAAACGCCTGGCTGCATGAATCACACGCTGGAAGCAAGATTGCCAGGAGAAATATCAATAACCTCAGATATGCAGATGACACCACCCTTAAGGCAGAAAGCAAAGAGGAACTAAAGAGCCTCTTGATGAAAAGTGCTAGAGTGAAAAAGTTGGCTTAAAACTCAACATGCAAGAAAGGAAGATCATGGCATCTAGTCTCATCATTTCATGACAAATAGATGTGGAAACAATGGAAACAGTGACAGCCTTTATTCTCTTGGGCTGAAAAATTACTGCAGATGGTTCTTGCAGTCATAAAATTAGGACGCTTGCTCCTTGGAAGAAAAGCTATAACAAACCTAGACAGAGTATTAAAAAGCAGAGACATTACTTTGCAAACAAAGGTCCGTCTAGGCAAAGTTATGGCTTTTCCAGTAGTCATGTATGGTAGTGAGAGTTGGACCCTAAAGAAGGCTGAGCACCAAAGAACTGATGCTTTTGAACTGTGGTGTTGGAGAAGACTCTTGAGAGTCCCTTGGACTGCAAGGAGATCCAACCAGTCCATCCTAAAGGAGATCAGTCCTGGGTGTTCATTGGAAGGACTCATGCTGAAGCTGCAGTACGTTAGCCACCTGATGCAAAGAGCTGACTCATTTGAAAACACCCTGATGCTGAGAAACACTGAAGGCAGGAGGAGAAGGGGATGACAGGCCAAGATGGTCGGACGGCACCACTGACTCAATGGACCTAAGTCTGCACAAGCTCCAGGGGATGGTGAAGGACAGGGAAGCCTGGCGTGCTGCAGTCCATGGGGTCACAAAGAGTCAGACACGGCTGAGCGGCTGAACAACAGTAGAGTGAAGGGGTATACCTGGGCGACGGTTAGCAGGGACTTTATTACATCCTCCTATATTTTTCTACGTTCGAAATGCCCACAACAAAAGGCTTTAAAAAGTTAATCAGTTGAATTCTATAAAATGACTCACAGAAAACCCAAAATCCCCCATTCAGCCACTGCTTACTTGGGGAACGAAAGGGGAAATCAGCGTGCTGATCAGCAGCCTGGATAAAGAATAGCCTCAGTGAAAACCGCTGCCTCAGGCTGACGTGTGAGCAAAGGAGAGTCAGCCCACTGGCTGGAATGCTGGTTCTGCTGAACGGTCCGCTAGTGAACGGAGAAGCAGGGGAATGGGGTGGCCGCGGGGGGTGGCAGATGACATGCTCTGGTGCAGTAAGTTACCGGAACTTTTTTTTGGTCACCAAGTTTTTTTCTTGGTTTTTGTGTTCTTGCTGTCGTTAGTCGAACTGTGAGGCTTGTGGGACCTCGGTTCCTCAACCAGGGATGGAGCCTGGGGCCCTGGCAGAGACAGCCCCCAGTCTTAGCCACTGGACCGCCAGGGAAGTCCCTGAAACTTTTTCTTATGCTTCAAAAGCTTTTCCTTTCGCTCAGAACTACCTGTAGGACACTGGTGCTCAGTGGCAAATAGCGAATATCTGTTTTTGTCTGGATGAGTAATTTTACCGTGTTATTTTTAACGGGCTTTATTTACTGGGTTTATTTACTGGCAATGACGCTAAGTACTGTTACTTGGTGATGAAGGTGACAGCTCAAAATAAAATAAAAATCACGGGGGATTTCACAGGTGGTCCAGTGGTTAAGACTCTGTGCTTTCACTGCAGGCGGCAGTTAGGGAGTTCCATCCCTAACCAGGGAACTAAGATCCCATATGCCACACCATGTGGCAAAACAAGCAAACAAACAAACAAACGCATGGGCACGTGGCAGCAAACATTAGATGTCTTCTAAGGGCCAGAAGCTCCCCTGGGGTCTGGAGGTATAAAGCTGAGAGGAAAGCAGTCCCTACCTCAGGTGATTCATCCTTGAGGTAGAAACACAAGGTCCCAGACACAGACAGCAATGAGCTAAGTGGACTGACGTGCCGTGGGACAACGGGAAGCAAACACAGGGATGTTTCAGCCCAGTCCTAAGGGAACGTGGGGCTTCCCAGGTGGTGCTCTAAAGTGTTAGCTACTCAGTCATGCCCGACTCTTTGGAAGCCCGTGGACTGCAGCCCGCCAGGCTCCTCTGTCCATGGAATTTTCCAGGCCAGAACACTGGAGTGGTTGCCATTCCCTTCTCCAGGGGATCTTCCCAACCTGGGTCTCCTGCATTGCATTCTTTACCTAACGACTCTGCCTGCCAATTCAGGAGATGCAAGAGATGTTGAGTTTGATCCCTGGATCAGGACGATCCCCTGGAGTAGGAAATGGCACCCTACTCTAGCATTCTAGCCTGGAAAATTCCATGGGCAGAGGATCAGTCAATCCTAAAGGAAATCAATCCTGAAAATTCATTGGAAGGATTGATGCTGAAGCTGAAGCTCTAATACTCTGGCCACCTGACACAAAGAGCCAACCAACTGGAAAAGACCCTGATTCGGGAAAAGATTGAGGACAGGAGGAGAAGGGGACAACAGAGGATGAGATGACTGGATAACACCAACTCAGTGGACATCACAAGTTGGAGCAAACTCCAGGAGACAGTGAAGCACAGGGAAGACTGGCATGCTGCAGTCCGTGGGGCGCAGAGAGTCGGACACGACTGAGCAACTGAACTTCTGAGGAAAGTTACGAAGCAGTTCCACAGGCAGAAGCAGCAGTGTGTGATTTCGCAGGTCCTGCAGGGGGACCCTGGCAGAGGACGCAGGCAGACGGAGAAAGGGGCACCTCTGAGGTGAAGCAGGTGGCCCATGGGGGTCCTCAAATGCTAGTGCACAAAACGATCACCAGAGGGCGCTGGTTCGTTAAACATACAGATTCAGCCTCGACAGAGGTTTTTTACCCTTTAAGGTTCGACTGGGGCCCAGAAACCTGCAGTTATAACCTGCCTGTCCCCAGGCAGGGACAAGCTACACAGTCTGATCTTTTGCCACAAGTGACTCAAAGACACTGAAGAATTTTAAGCAAAGGAATGAGGAGATCAGATACGTAAATTAAGATTCTCCGAAGTCGTAGGGGAGACAAAATAAAAAGGAGACTGCAGAGCCAGCGGACAGGGAACAAAAGAGGAGGGCGGTACGGTACTCACCTGATAATGGAGAAGAAACCTGCGTCTCCTGCATGGTGGTAAAGCCGCCGCCTGCCCAGGCAGGAGACACAAGCTTGATCCCTGGGTGGTGTTTATCCCCTGGAGAAGGAAGAGGCAACCTACTCCAGTATTCTTGCCTGGGAAATCCCACAGACAGACAAGCCATGTGGGCTACAGTCCATGGGGTCACAAAGGGTCAGACATGATTGAGCCCATGAGTAGAGAAGAAAAGAGGCAGGTAGCTGCAAGATTCGCCAGTGGGGTAGCTGAGCAGATCATGGTGCCATAGAACGAGATGTGGAACAGACGGCAAGACGGGAGGAGGGTGAGGGAGCTAAACTGAATATGTTTGCTTTCATTATCTTGTTCTAATTAAACTTTGAGATAATCAGAGTCAGAAGCAGTTGTTAAGAAATAATAGAGATCCCATGTACCTTTATACCTGTGTGTGTGTGTGTGTGTGTTCACGCTCAGACATGTCCTGCTCTTTGTGATCCCGTGGACTATAACCCACCAGGCTCCTCTGTCCATGGAATTCTCCAGGCAAGAATACTGGAGTGGGTAGCCATTTCCTACTCCAGGGCATCTTCCCAACCCAGGGACTGAACCCACATCTCTTGACTCACCTGCACTGGCAGGCGGGTTCTTTACCACTGTGCCACTTAGAAGTTCTGACTTTTCCAAAATGTTAATATCCGGCAAAACTAAAGGACAAGATCATAACCAGGATATCGACATGGACACAATCCACCCATCTTATTCAGGTTTCCCGGTTCTACGTTCAGTTTTGAATACCTGAATTTGCAATGTCAAGATATTCATGGGAAAAGATGTCCAGCGGCAAGTGGGTAACAGGTCAGAAGGGTCAGGGTGAAGACATGGATGAGGGACCTTTATCATATGCGGGTTCAGTGCCTTAGACAATGAGATTATGACAACAGAAGAACCCAGCAGGGACGGGTTTAAGAAGGTTTACCCTGCAGAGTCAAAACACGGTTGTGCAGTGACCCAGCCCCATCCTGAGCCCTCAGCGTAGGTTAACCCGCTTGGTGGTGAAGAGCACGGGTTCAGCGGTCGGGTGGCCTGACTTGTCCAGGCTCCAGTCACTTGGCAGGTTCGGAGCCCTGGGCAAGTCACTCACCCATGCCTCAGTCACGTGCCTACAAAACAGGGCTGGTAAGTGGACTTCGCCTGTACGGCTATTTTGAGAATAAAGTGGGATAGAAGATGCTTACAACTATGACACGTTGTTCGAAAGGAAGCAAACTTAGATACCTTACGGGACCAGGCAGCCAGGAGCCCCGAGATGCAAAGGAAATAAACTTGGCCGGAAGCAGGAACTCTCTGGCCAAGACAGGCAGGCAGGTGAGGACCGGCTGCTGCGGGTAGGTCTGTACGGGGGTCCGATGGGTTCCACGTGGAAGCAAGCAGGCGGCTGAGCAACCGGGGGAGTCTGCCCCTCTCTGAAGTTCAAGAGACGGGTGCAGGCAGGGGAGGGAGCCTGAAGAGAGGCGAAGGCCTGACGAGCCGCTGTGAGGAGGGAGGGCTGACACCCCCAAAGGATAAGGGCCCTGACACAGCGATGGAGAAGTAACCGCACCACTGTGAGGCTGACAGTTAATGCCGGAGGAGCTCAGCGTAAAAAGGAAGCCAGCGGCCAACCAAGGGAACGGGTGGCGAGGTCGCAGGCAGGGAGAGGAGAAAGGAGGGCTGGTGAGGAGGGAGCAAGAGGGACCTGAGTCCCAAGGCGGCCAGGAAACTGCCTGTCCGTCTGCCTTCGAGGTGCGGATACCTGGGGACGGCACTCGGCACTTGTTCAGTTTTCCCTTCTTGTCATCAGGTCTCTGATTCCTGTTCTCAGGCCAATGCAGACAAGTGCTAACTGTTACTCTTAGGGTCCTTGTTATCGCTCAATCCCGTCAATGCAACAAAGCCGAGACTCCTGGCAACTACGGAATCCGATTCTAGCCCCTGGAATGAGAATCTCTTATCCCCTGTCCATCAGCCTCACCACCAGCTTCTCACCTCACCACAGCCTGCAGGATTCCTCCTGACGGAGGGGTGCATAAGAAACTCCTGCCCCCAAGGGCCCAACCCCTGCTGGGGGGCGGGGGGGCCCAAGGTGGTTGTTGGAGTTAACGTTACAGTTATCAGTGGGGAAGGAAATGGCGGCCCACTCCAGTGTTCTTGCCTGGAGAATCCCAGGGACGGGGGAGCCTGGTGGGCTGCCGTCTCTGGGGTCGCAGAGTCGGACAGACTGACACGCCGCAGCAGCAGCAGCTATCAGAGGGTAAGTCCCTCAAGTTTCTCCTGACTTCTGATTATACCCGAGTGAGTGACGGCCTTGGCCTCACTGAGATCGATATCCCTCTCACGGAATAAAAGGGAAGATCCTTCTCCAAATATCAAACTAGGCGTTTCATTAACCGCTCAGGACACGCTCCCACCGCCTTCCCCGTCAGGAGACCAGGCCGAGGGTTTCATGGCCCCAGGAGAGGAGAGCCTCGGCAAGAAGCGGCCGGAGGAGGAGACAGAGGAGCCCACCTCCGGGCGCTCCTGAGTAAAAGGGGGCCCCTCCTGAGGACACGTGAGGAGGAGACACAGGAGCAGTGCTGGTCGGAGGTCCCCTGCGGCCCCACGGGACACCCCAGAGCTGCTGACGTCAGCCACTCAGTCACCCTCACCCTTCCCCCAGCTTCTGCCGTGGAGGAGGCAGCAGAAAACCCCCATCATTCGCAGAGCAAAAACAAACTACACTTGCCTCTCTTTTTTCTTTCCTCTTTGCATTTGTGTTGAAATTTAATTCCATGATCCGTTGTGCTCTGAGTCAAAGTTCCTACGGAAAGAGCAGCACTGTGTTGACTACTTAACGTCCTGAACGCAGTTGCTGTCAAGTTCGTAATCCTGAACAAGTATCTTTCAGAGGAACATGAGTACAAATACTACAGGGATCATATCGCCAGATAACCATGCCATGCAGCAAAGGCTTTAAAATATAAAATGATTACACAGACTGTGCAGACCCATCCCCTTAGTCATCTCCTCCAGCATCACCTGTTTCTTTGGGTTGTCTTTTTCTGGAGACCCAAGACTGGCGTATGACACATTTATTTCCATCTGTGTCACTCTCAGGGCTTCCCAGCTGGCTTGGTGGTAAAGAATCCGTCTGCCACACAGGAGACTCAGGTTCAAACCCTGGGTCAGGAAGATCCCCTGGAGAGGGGAATAGCAACCCATTCCAGTATTCTTGCCTGGAGAATCCCATGGACAAGAGGAGCCTGGCAGGCTTCAGTCCATGGTGTCACAAAGGGTCAGATAAGACTTAGCTACTGAACAACAACAACGTTACTCTCACAAAGACGTTCCAACTGACCATTTACGGACCCTTAATGTGTTTTCTACCCTACAAATATAGTCTATTGGGTTGGCTAGAAAGTTCACTGGAGCCAGCCTGTAACACTGTACAGAGAAAACTACATGAACTTTTTGGCCAACCCAATATATATCCCTCAACTCCAAAATCATGGTGAACTGAAACAGGCCTAAGAGCCATTTTATTGCAGATTTCACTTGGAAGATTATACACACTTTGTCTGAAAATGACTCTGAAACTCAAGAGTATATCTTTTTTAATTTAAAAAAAAAAAAAAAGCTTTCTATTCATCAAGGAATTAACATTCCAGTACAAATTACAGAAAGGAAAGATCCAGCTTTTCTAAGTCATTACAAAGTTAGTAGCGTAGAGCCCCTTACAAGAACAAGGTTCTCTGGACACAGCATGAAACAAGCACAAATTTTCTGAAATGAGCATAAAAACATGCACTAAAGATACACATAAAAACACATTTCAGAAGATACAAAATAAACGTAGTAGCAGTTCCTTCTGAGGTACATGTTGAGGGGTCTGGGAGACCACAGGAGGAGACAGGGAAGTGAGACTTCACTACGTTCTTCTGAGTATTTTACTGTGGTCTTCTAGCATGAATATCTGTGATCTACTTTCAAAACAAAGTTGTCAGTCATGCAAGCAGCTGTCTTTCCTCAAAATCCTGCTTATGCTTTAAGCAACAGATCTACAACATGCACAACCAGTGAAAACCTCACTGAATATTGAGCTTCTTGAAACACCTTTCACACCTCTCGCCAACATCACTCCCCTGCCTCCGACTTAGTCACCCCTCTGATACGAGCCGCTTGGAAACTGCAGAGGACAGAGACCCAGAAATGAAATGAAATGAAAGTCCAGGAGCCAACTTTCTGTTCTCCCACTTTTCACAGATTTTTCTCAACCCACTTAATAAATGGAGACACCCAGCTACCTCAGAGGGATTCTGTGAGGACATGCCCAAAGGACGATATATAAAACCAGGCTGCAAACTACAAAAACTCCTTGCAGGCAGACTCACATGTATGTACTAATAATTCATAAAGAGCAAAGAGCTAAATTTTCATTAAACTGGGATGCTGCTCAGTATTTTATTATAGATGATTAATTTGACCAGGAGTCAGTATTAAAAGTGACTATAAAACAGAGAAAGTGTTGAGTGGCAATGGGTTCTGAACAGGAAATAAAAGACCAAGTGATTCACCCAAACCAAGACCAGAAGTGGCAGTGGTAAAGACCAAGGCAAATATAGTGCATGTAACAGAACGATAAACGTAACTCGTTTGCTCTCAGTTTGCCAGAGAGGAAGACAATTAGATAATTTAGGATCAAGAAATACTTTTTTAAAATGCAAAAGCAAAACAAAAATTTCCCAATTTTTATTTAAAGGCTAGATTTCTTTAGGGCCCAGCTCATACTTAATTCTCTCAGAAAACCTCCCCTAATTTCTCCAGTCTCCCATCACTTCTTATAGGATTACAGGTAATTATGTTCTGACTATGGCTGTGTGTTTTCGGTATGCATCTTGTTTCCACAAAAATCCTTTAAGGCAGCCCCCTTGAAGGCAAATAGCACAGCCTCCTTTTGGTTAAAATTCTTCACAGCATCTATTCCAATGCAGAGAATCTTAATATACCTTAAAAAAAAAATAATAGATCACTCTTTACTCAAGTGAAACATAACAAGCTCTCTGAAAACATTTTCCTGAGAAATTCAGAAGCAATCATGAGCAGACATTACCTCTGACTTTATCAAAAATTTAACTGATCATAAATACACACACACCCAACAATAACCCCCACATACCAGCATTCCAGCATGGAACAGGCTGTAAAATTTTTACTTTAGAAAAAGCTGAAATATGTTTCCACAGGGTGGCAATGTGGAATGCAGAGTTACACTGCAGCATATTAAACTTGATGAAAACTTTTAAAGGTTATACACTTTTGAAGATATAAATCAGGAAAGTATAATGGCGTTTGACAGAGGTTAGGGGAGGGGAGAGAGGGGAAGGAGGAGTTTATTTAACGAGTATAGAGCTTCAATTTTGCAAGATAAAAAGTTCTGGAGACCAGCTGCCCAACAACGTTCAGACAGTTAAAGACGACTGTGCTATACACAGAAAACGGTTAAGATGACAAATCTGATGTGTTTTTTACCACAACTTTTAAGTCTCTGTAAGCCTTACATAGCCAATTAACTGAACAGCTACACACCTGGAAGAATACAAAATTCTTCCCATTTTTGTTTCAATCTTAAGCAGAAAGTAGCTGGCAGAATCAAGAGTAAGCTCCTGAAATATCATTTAAGAAGAACTAAAACTGTACTACATTACCTGAGCTTCCTTCAAATCTTTTGCACAAAACACTTTTTTTTACAGCAAGATATCTTCCAGAAAAGGCATTAACAGTGCAAAACCAGAGAGCAATAATTTGAGACTGACATTAGGCTTGGCTGACTTTTTATTCATTAACATTTCAAAGTTACACCTGCACATGTCTTAAAGTCCAATAGCTGCATATGATGTTGTGAAAAACAGCAGCCTAGAGTCCATAAACTCCCCCATTTTCCATTCTCCAAAAGCAGTTATGTTCAGCTCTTTCATTCACTGTGCTTCTTCGTTTACCGCTTTATCTCTAAATGACGGACTTGCTGCTGTACTCCCTGATTTTAAGCATTATCTGCTGGCCTCCTCCTATAGAAGATGGTGGGGTAGGAAGCTCTCTTCCACCTCCCACCAAGAGGTTATGTACTCACATGTTGCCTTTCTCCCATCAAATAGATTTCAATTCTGAAGCCAGTGTATGTTTGCAGCAGGGGAACCAAATAAGTAACCAGGTCCTTGTTACTGAAAATCATTTCACTGTCCATGTAACAGATACGAGATCAATGTGAAATCAATAATAATCTCTAATGTTAAAGGGAAACATTAGAGATAAACTGGAAATAGAAATAAAAACTCGCATATGCATGCACAACACATTTGTGCACACACACACACACAGACATGTATGTATCCATCCATCCACTGACACGGCTTAGATGCCACTGCACACCTCATGGCAATGATCTCTTCAGCATTCAGATCTGGCTCTCTAAACACCATTCCCCACTAGAAGGAAGCAGAGTTCCACACAGAAATGGCTGACTGCAGGCCTGAGGCAGAAAAAAGTATAAGATGAGCCTGGAAGACTTTCTGTGCCCACAAAGGAGGTGCTCTAAGTCAAACGGTATCATGTCAAAGGATTTACAGAAGAGCCTGAAGCATCTTCCACTGGTCACCTCTGGACTAAACAATAAAATGAACAAGTATAACTGGCTGTAAAATGCTGAATGAATAAGTATCAGTAACCCCATAAAAATGACCAAATATAAATATTTTAAAATCAGAAAAAAAATTAGAGAAACTCATTTATTGAAAAGCTAAACACGCAATTGCAACAATTCTTACTCTGAGAAGTGATAATCATAGGAAAAGAATTTAGTGTTTACTCTGCCTTTTCAGAAAAGAATTATGATTTATCACAGGTGATGAGGGATAGCCCATTCTTACAGAAGAATGTCAGTATCTAGCCATTGCCAATGAAATGATGGTTTTGAACTTGATTCATCAATGGATGCTAAACTTTCAGGTGAAAAATTACTGAGGAATGGGAAGGATGCAGGTGCCAAAGTTGCACCCATAGGTCCTGTTCCTCCTATTGGAGAGTGACTTTCAACAGACAGCCAGAGTTACGTCACCAATTAAAACGTATCTTTCATGCCTAGGTAAAGTATGAGTTTAAATTATGCTTATACAGGCACATCTGTACAGGCTTTAGGGTTATTTTCATAGTAAACAAGGTGGATACCTCCTTACAAATAAAAGACAAGCCACACAAGAAAATGTGGAAGCAGTCTTGACTTGAAACTCAAAGCTTGTCCCTGGAATCAGAAAAAGTATGCACCATCTTCAAGGACCCGAACTGAAAGTAAGCTGGTTGGCTTAGATAAGAAACCAGACTGTCAATTATGTGTTTAGCAGGGCTTATTTTTGCAGTCCAAATGGTTCAGTGAGTATGTCACAAATTAATTACCCACTGAGCAAGACGGGGAGCTGTTTCTTCTCTGCTTTGGGGGGATGATAAGGACAGTGGTTCCTAGAGTACAGTCAACCGAGAGAAGTCTCTCATCCAACACAAACACCCAACCCAACAAAACCTCAGGGGGAGAGAGGAAATGACTGGGGGTAAACAGAGCAGTCCATGGGCAGTTTAACCACGAAAAATTTTAATCTTCTTCTGTTTCCCCCAGAAAAGGGCCTCATGTCCAAGATATGTCTTGTCACTTTTCACCGTATCGAAGGCCCAACATTTCCCAGCCAGAATTAGAGCTGCCCATCTTGCAAGCAACTTCATCTCTCTGTCACTGCTTGAGCAGCCTGGGCTTTGCTCCGCCCTGCCTGCTCCCAGTGGCGTTCACGGGAACAACAGCGTCCCGGCCGCTCTGATGCTGACCACAGCCACGGAGCCCTGCAGCCTGGGGTCTGCCTACCTTTCTCCTTAGCAACACTTCTTGGCCCCTGGGGCCCAGACCTACAACATCCACACAATCCCTCCTGCGCCCAGCAACCCTTAGGCCCCAGCGGGGAGGAAAGAGCAAACACTTTCCAGAAGGTCCACTCCGTCTGTGCCAGCACGTTACTTAACTTCTGAGGCTCGGCTCCCTCATACACAGAACGAAATAATGAAACCTACATTGCAAGCATGTTACGATGATTATAAATCATGTCTGAAACATTCCCAGGACAATATATAAAATAATTAATAGAGACTGGCTAGTAATAACTGGGGTCCTAGTGCAGACTAGTTACACTCTATATTCACCGGCCACTCACTACGTGGTGGACACTGTTCTGAACGCCATAGAAGTACTGACTCATTTCATCCAGAAGATGCTATCAGTTATGCCCACGTACAGACAAGAAGCAAGGAGGGAGGGTTATAACAGTAACAGTGATGAACGGTCCTTCCGCGGGTCCCCACCACCCTGCTCCAGCAAACACGCACGCCAGCCTTTCGTCCCAGCCCCACGGGTAACCCACGCGCCGGGTGAACGTAAACCCTGGCGGTTCCGCGTCAGACCTCCTCCTCTGCTTATCTCATTCTTCAGCCAGAAATGCCCTTCTCTGCTCAACAGCCCCCAAGCCTGCCGCCCCGCCACCCCCAGCCCGGAAAATCCTGCTTCTTCCAAAACTGCACTCAAATGTCACTTTCCCTGTGGCCTCCCTGGGCTTCCCAAGTCCTCTGGGACTCCGTCTGCATTTCATTCGCGTCACTGTCTCCTTGCCTTCCTCCACCGTCTGGACTCTTTGGCTATGTGTCCACTCCCCCTGCTGTGAACACCGAGGGGGCAGGGACCACGCTCTCCCCCCCGTCCCCACTGGCCAGGCACAGCGCCCAGCAAAAGCCTCAGGGCAGAGCCAGGACACGTGTGCTGAGGGGCTCCATGCAGCCAACACATCGGGGTGCACATGTGTGAGCTGGGGGTGAAGCACCTCTCTCACAGGGCTCCGGAATACTAAGCGAGAGCTGGGACAGAGGAAACACACAGCCGGAGCAATGTCTGCGAAGAGATGGGGAAGACCGCATCACCGCCACCCGAGCTGCCCCACGGGGGACCGACTGCTCTCACACGACAGGGAACACCGTCCCGGGGCCTGACGGCAACAGTGGGAGCAATCCCAAGGCTGGAAAGCTCACTTTCCCAGCACACGTTGGGAACACCACAGTCCTGCTTAACACAGGGTTGAGAGCGGTTCCACAATCGTTCCAGAGATGCTGTTTCAGAAACAGACTTAGAGCGAGCTTTTGGTACCAGGGGGAAGGGTGGGAGAAGGAACAGCTGGGGAGTTGGGATGGACATGCACACGCTGGTGTGCTTAAAATGGATAACCAACAAGGACCTACTCTACGTGTAGCACAGGGAACTCGGCTCACTGTCTGTGGCAGCCCGGATGGGAGGGGCGGTTTAGGGGAGAACAGACGCATGTGTGTGTACGGCCGAGTCCCTCTCTTGTTCCCCTAAAACTACCACAACACTGTGAGCTGGCTATACCCCAATACAAAATGAAAAGTTTAAAGTGGGGGGGGGTGGGGGGGAGATGCTGTTAACAGTTAACAGCAATAATGATGGTAAATACTAGATTTATATGATGAATTCATAACTCAGTAGCTCAGCAACAGTAAGACCCCTCCTTATAGCAGAGGAGAACATATAAACAGACAAGGTTTGTGTTACTTACTGTAAAGTCATATTTCCCAATCTGTTCAAAGATTTGAATTACGTAACTGTGTAAAGTTTCACTTTTTTATTTTTATGTATTCGCTATACCATTTTAAATGCTTTTCTCTGGTGAACTTAAAATACTGAAGACAGGTATACTTGATTGGGGGCAGGAGGAGAAGGCGACGACAGAGGATGAGATGGCTGGATGACATCACCAACTCCATGGACATGAGTTTGAATAAACTCCAGGAGCTGGTGATGGACAGGGAGGCCTGGCGTGCTGCGATTCATGGGGTCGCAAAGAGTCAGACATGACTGAGCGACTGAACTGAACTGATATTTGTTTTAAACACAAAACTCCATTCAATTCTAAAACATCTCTAAAATCAAATATGTGTCACGCCTAGTGCTTTCCCTCAAGTCTGTTAACACTAATATCTACTGGACAGCATTTACTAAACATCGTGTCCACCTGTAATCTCTTATTTTTTCAGGTCTTGTAAAGAAGGAGAACTAGTTTCTTCTCCCAAGCTTACCTAAATCACTTCTATTTTAAAATCCCGGTCCCACGTGGTGCTGGTGTAAAGAATCCGCCTGTCAATGCAGGTGACGTAAGAGATTAAAGTTCAAGCCCTGAACTGGGAAGATCCCCTGGAGGAGGGTATAGCAACCCACTCCAATATTCTTGCCTGGAGAATCCCATGGACAGCAATGCCTGGTGGGCTACAGTCCATAGGGTCCCAAAGAGTTGGACATGAAGTGACTTAGCACTCATGTCCACTCTGATGTTAGGATTTGTCCTAAATGCAGTTTTAACCACGAAGCATTTTAATCTTCTAATCTGTTTCCCAAAAAAAGGGCCTCACGTCCATGATACAACCTTTGAGCCCCTTGAAATTACACATGAAACCTCACCCAGAAACCCAAGGCCCCTCTCACCCCCCGTCACTTTTGGGTACACACTACACTGGATACCTCTTTGCCCTCTGCAAGTCTCCCCAGGGCAGAAACTCACTTCATCTACATCTGAGATCTGTAACTCTGCATAATGACAGTGAAGATTTCTGCATTGCCACATTTAAAGAATTCACACAACAGGTCTGCTCCCTTGTTGCTGTTAGCCCACTTAACTTTAGGAAAAACTCTCTTCAATAAAATCAAACAGCAGTGCTTTATAGCTCTGTTCCAGCGCTGAATGTAGGAACTGAAAATAAAACATATGTTTCTATTACAAAGGAATAAAGGCCATTTCTACGGAAAACACTTTACAAATCCTAAGAACGATCATCAAGACAACAGAAACCATAAAGCCAATGCCAGAAGAGGGTGACACCTGACCGTCAATCTTGCCCCAAATGTGCTGAACGGTTCTTTTCACCATCGCAGCCAGAACACAGACACTATTACTGCAAGTTAATCTTCTGAAGTGCATGCAATTTAATCCAACCCAACACATATATGTGTGTGTATACTTGTTTGGCTGTAGAGCTTGCTAAGAGTGTGAAAGTTGCTACATTGCAGCTATGTCTACACAACCAAATGCTTCCAAATACCCTGTATCATTTGCTTATAGAAGCTGAAGGAGGTGCTGAAGACAAAGCATAAAGTGAGACGTACCAGGTGCAACAGAGGGGTGGCAAATCGAGATCAGATATTTGAAACTGTGAGCTCCTTTCTTATAGTGTAGCATAGATAGTACACTACTTAAACACAGGTAAGAATAAAGAAAGAGCAATTGGATGTTTACCTAAATTACTTCTTGATTTCAAAGGATAAAATAGCAAGTTTTCAGGGGAGAAATCTGGGAGACACCATCTCAAGGTTATCACCACCGGTCCCGGGACAATGTGCTGGGAGGAGCTGAGACACTCACAGCAACGCCTCTGAGGCGTTCCCACCAAACGTGCACACCATGGATCTGATCACCAGCAACCGGACAAATACAAACCAGGGACGTCTGACAAAACAACCTGCCTATCCCCTTCAAACATGTTAAGGTCACAAACAAGAAAGGCTGAAGACCGTGACGATGAAAGGCTATGTGGACTGGATCAGGGTGGGGGTACCTACAGCTGAAGAGACTCAAGACTTGACTTTCAGTCACCCAGCCACACAGCAGGGCCAGGACGACTACAGCCCACAGCTCTTTCTGAGATGCTGGACCTAAGAGGTTTGGGGTGGACTCCTAAAATTCATGCATTTTTAAAATACTCTTAGCCTTAAATGCTTACTTTTAAGATCAAAACTTTTATACTCTACCATGAGAAAAGGACAGTGGGCAAGTGACTTTCACAGATTTAACATTCACACTTTTTAGCACACATAACTAGTCAAAAAGACTATGCAATGCTTTGTAAATAAACTGAATTGAAAAACAGAATCATGTGTGTTATGTGGTTTATGAAAAATGAGAAAACACAGCTAGTGGGTGAAAGGTGAACCTAGTCAACTATCTGTTGTGGTTGTGCAAACAAAAGGAAGTTTAGCTGGGGGAGGGGGGGGGCCGCAGTTTAGAAAATAATCCCCACCCCAAACCAACTGGTGACGCTGGTAAGGATATTAATAATAAAAGTAATGAATCTGGGGCTTCTTTAGTGGTTCAGTGGCTAAGACTCCAACCTCCCAAAGCAAGGGGCCAGGGTTCAATCTCTGGTCAGGGAACTAAGATACGACATGCCATAGCTAAGAGTTCACATGTCACAACTAAAGCATCCAATGAAGACCTGGTGGAGCCAAATAAATAAATAAGTAAAAAGGTAACAAATCCAATAAGAAGTCCTTGATGTTCTGAGCTAGACACTGGAGCCAGGCATTCCTCCATCCGGCAGCAGAAACCATACATCCAGGTGATCCATTTATATCTGGGACCCCTAAAAACTCTTAACCATACATTCGTCACAAAAGGTGGGAGTCTATCAGATTTTAATTTATCCTAAAATTGTTTTACGGTTCATCTGAATCATTCCTGCAAAACCCTTTTTTTTGTTTGTTTGTTTGTGGGGTTTTTTTTTTGGTTTTGGTTTTTTTTTTTTCCTTTTTGTGATTGTGACAGTTAAAATCAGGAAAACAGGAACAGGAACAAGTTATCAAAAAATATGAAGAGCATCTAAGGAATGACAGAGGATTCTCTCCGTGATAGCCAGTGATGCTGAAAATTTCAAGAATTACAAACTGGGGCAAACTAGAGAAAAGAAACCATGTACGCACTATCCAGCCCTCACCCACCCCACACACACACACGCCTCCAGCCTAATTATCCATCTATTCTTCTTAAGCATTGCTGAGCATCTTCTGTGTGCCGGGTACTGCCCTAAGACACCGAGCACAGAACATATCTGACAAAACACCTCAGGAAGGAACAGTACAGTTCAGAGTCAGAAGAAGTAGGTGACCAATGAATTGGAATATAATAAAAGCTATGAAGAAAAACGAAGCAGGACAAACAGACAAAGTGACAGGAAGATGACATTCTGGCTGCAGAGGTCTGAGAAGGCTTCTCAGAAGTGTCCTCTGAGCGAGGCTGGGAGCAGGGGATGGAGCAGACCCGGGGACCACTGCGGGCGGGAGGGAGCGTGGTACCCACAGGTCAGTGCCTGAGGCCACGCCAGGCACTCAGGCTGCTGCGGACCGAGGCGCACGTCTGAGAGGACGCTGAGCACCGGTGTGGGCCGTGATTTATGTCCTAGCAGGACCACTCTGGCTACAAGTAGGAAGTTGTCATTAGAGGACCAAGAATAAAACCAGATCAGCTACAGGGCCTGCAAGAAACAGGGCAGGCGTGGGGCAGGGGAGGGGGGCGGTGCTTTGGGCCAGGGCAGACGCAGTGGAAAGAGGAATACATAGTTGGACTCTGGCTGTAGTTTAAAAGTAAACAGGATTTAGGAGGGAGTGAATGCCGAATTCTGAAAGATAAAAGCCCAGAAGGACTATGTCTTTTACCCTATCCACCCGGTGACTATGTATAACATTTACTGAGGAGGAGAAGTCGGCAGAAGGAGTAAGTTTAGGCATGGTAGGAAATTAAGACTTTCACTTGATACACATCAGGTTTTAGATGCTAGTCATCAAAACAGAAGTGACGCGTAATCAACTAGATATCCAAGCTGTAGGGAGAAGTATTAACAAATGCAACAGATACACGCAGAGACAGAGAGACAGAGAGAAAAGGTAGATAGAGAAGTAGAGAGAGAGAGGAAGAAGAACTGCACATACGTGTTTGTGTCTGAATGAAGAAAAGTTCAAGAAAACACGGAAAATGAGAAAAGAAACAAACACGGTACTGTATCTGCTTCAGCACCATTTGAAAATGCTGTAATGAGAAGGTACTATTTTAGTAATTAAAGAGCAGGGGGAGGCGTTTCTTCAGTTTCCCCCAGTAAAATAATAAGCTAATGAAAAAAAAAATTAGGGCTTCTCTCATAGCTCAGTCAGTAAAGAAATCTACCTGCAATGCAGGAATCCACCTGCAGGAGACCCAGGTTCGATTCCTGAGTCCAGAAGATCCCCTGGAGAAGGAATGGGCAACCCACTCCAGTATTCTTGCCTGGAAAACCCCATGGACAAAGGAGCCTGGCGGGCTACAGTCCATGGGGTCGCAAGAGTCAGACACAACAGACACGACTTAGCGACTAACTCACCAATGAAAAAAATTAGAAACAGAATGAGTGAAAGAATACCGTGAAAACAACACTCTGAGACCACCGTTGGTAACTTGGTGAATTATTTCCCCCACTGTTTTCTTGACATTTACCCACGGACACACAGACAACAGTCTGGTTTGGCTTTCTAGGTACAGTTCGTGTTTGCTTGTTATTTTGACAGACATGAGATAATGCTAAACTCCCTGAAATCAGGCCGGTTTTTTTGCTTTGCTTTGAATCTAAGTTTCCATGCTTTTAGGGTTCATCAGGGCTCCCTCCGCCTCTCCAAACGCCTCACGCCCTAACTCACTCACCTGGGAGCCCTGGCCTCGGAAGCCATCTGAACTTCCCATTCCTGCTCCTCCTCAGAGCTCTGCAGCCGGGGTGGGGGTGGGGCGTCTGTCTTATAAAACCATAAGCGCATCTCCATTTCATTAAGAATTCTTTGTAAACCTAATCTCTCAGTGGGATCTGTATGTGTCATCCTCTGCGCACATTTCTAATGCAGCATCACATCTCCTATAAAGCAGGTTTTAGCACTGCCTCAAGGAGTCACTGTAGTCAGCCAAAGAGTGGAAGCTCTGACTGAAAACAGCTTCCCTTCAGTTCACTCAACAAATGCCCACCACAGCGCGTGTGCGAGCGGGTGACAGACACAACGTCCTAAAAGACAGTTTCAGACAGAGAAACAGCTGTGAGCAAACAGCAACACGTGAGGACGGAACTGGAGGAAGGTGGGAGAGAGAGGGGATGCCGTTTATCGGGGCGCCCCAGGAAAACCTCCTGGGGAAAGGACGCTCGAGCAGAAGCCGCAGGGAGAGAGCGAGGCTGCGGACCCTGGAGAAGAACAGGTGTGTGACGCGCTGCTCCAGTCGCATCGGGCCCTCCGACCCCGTGAACTGTAGCCCACCACTCTCCTTTCTCTGAGGTTCTCCAGGCAAAAACACTGGAGTGGGCTGCCATGCCCTCCTCCAGGGGATCTTCCCGACCCAGGGATCGAACCCGCGTCTCCATCGGCTCCTGCAAGCAGGCAGATTCTTTACCGCTGAGCCACCAGGGAAGCCCCACAATCCAAGCACCGGGGAGGAGGAGGACAGAGGCCCCGGGAAAGGGAGGAGCCTGCACGCCGGAGGGACAGACGGAAGGCTGTGTGGCTGAAACGTCGCGCAAGAGGGGCCAGATCACGGATGGCCCTGCGGGGGAGAATCGGGGTCTTTATTCTTATTGTGATGAAAAACTACCCTAAAGTTATAAACAGGAACATGAAATGGGATGGTTTAGGCTGAGCAGACAGCATGGCGGCTGCGGAGAGACTAGAATGTCCGGAGCAAAGATAAAGGCAGGGGGACCGGTTAGCAGACTGTGACCATTCTCCAGCCAAGAAATGGGGTGGCTGGAAGCACAAGTCAGTCACAGCGGTGGTGAAGTGTTCAGGACACACTTTGCAGCTAAGAGCAACCGGACGTGCTGAGAGAACTGGGAATCTGCCTGAGGAAACAGAACCAGCCCCCATCTACACCACTCGTGACTTAGCTTCACCAACGGAGCTTCTCAGTACTCAGCTCGCAACACTGATTTACAGGATAACTTAAAATGCATCAGACTGTCTCACTTACCCAAATTGGGATCAGTGGCCGGACGTTTCTTAATTTTCGCTTCAGAAATGGCAGAATAATAGGCACACGTCATCTTGATCAGCCATGTTGCTCGAACCATTGGCACTGAATACTTCGCTAAATATGCAAAAACATCTTCTTTTTTACTAAGGATGGGAACCTAGGAAGAAATAACATATTTATAATCGTCCCATATTATGTTCATCACTAGGCCAGCCTAAAGAAAGGGGAAGTGAAAGAAAGAGGCTCTAAGTCCATGCTGCCTCTGAGAAAGTTAATCCTGATGGATTTTCAAATGGCACGTGTGGTTTTTAAAAAATAATAAAACATTTTAAGCAAACTTCAAGAAAAAAGAATTGACACTATGTTTAGCACACTGGCGGTAGAGTTTTATCAGTTGTGCTTTCTTATTTATAAAAACAAATTATTTTCAAGCTCTCAGATGCTGAAAGCTACTCCTCACATCAACAATAGAGGGAAATAATTTCATGACAGTCCTCCAAGGAGTTTAATCTCGAAATTGGAAAGGACAGATCATGAGAAAAGCTATCCCCACTCTATATCTTATTGAATGGCATTTTTGTTAAAGCTTTCCAACTGTACCATTTCATAAGAATGAAAATTTCCAGAAAGCTTCTAAAAGAGCCTTTAGCCAAAATTTTAAATAGAGGCTAAAATGATGGCTCAGTGAATCTGCCTAATAAACACAGCGCTAGAAATAGCTGGGTAATTAATTCACTGGTTGAAAGTGGGCACTTGAGGCAGTTAATTATTTCTTCCAGACCACAAAGGTACTATTTAGCAAATTAGGATCCCAATGTACTGCTGAATGGCTTGCAAGAGTTAATCCGGTCTTGTAGAATTCCTCATAAATACCCTAGGAAGAGCCCATTCATCTATACATATCTATCCAATTTATGAATACAGGGTAACACAGTGGACAAAGGGCACATTGGCTACAACGCAGCACTCTGGGAAAAGTGAGCTGGAGAAGCAGGCGTCGTCCCAGCCCCAGCCCCCAACTGCAGTGAGGACCGCTGTGTCTCATTCCTGGCCCTGGTCTGTGCGATTAAACCCATCACGCCCAGGCTCTTCACGTATGAATGAGATAAACTGATCCTGTCCACTTCTCAGCAGGGTGAGGAGGATAAAGCAAAAAAATGACATTTATCAAAATTATGACAACTTTCGTTGTTGCCAGTTCCAAAGATTTCTCCATGCCCCCCAAAATATTCTCAAGCCACGGACTCTACCCTGTTCTAAGAAAATTCTGGAAACCACAATTGTGAACATCACTAGCCCTGGTTTCTGTGCCCCAAAGTCTTGCTCGATTTTGTCTTAAAAAATCAAAGCTTCCAACCAGCTAACTGATTCATAAGGCACGGCATTTTTCTTAGTTAGCCAGTGGCTTAGACAGTGGATTTTTTTGCATTATACATTTGTAACAAACTTGACAACTCACAATCTTGGTACAGTGTAATCCTAGAATTAAAAAGTGGTTTTTGTACATAGCCCTTCAAAACAGGATACCTTTTGCCTCTGGTTCTTCCCAAAGAAACGTCAAGCTGCTCCAATGATGAAGGAAAGCTGCCTGGTTGGAACCTGAGATGCAGTGTGTCCATACACTATATTTTATGGTCAACGTAACAGACTTCTGACCGTGTGCTATCCCTGCCGAGGTTGCTGATGTTAGAACGTAACTCCCATGACAGAGGCGACTACCTCGCTCACCACAAAACTAAAAAGGGGCTGAAAGTGACGCAGCCTAAAGCTGGAAAACATCCTCTCTGTGGATCACATTTTAACAAGAAAACTTCCTGAACATTTAGCTTACAAGACCCATCTCTCAGGGAGCACAGGCTTGGGTTCACTATCGTTCAGGCGGGGAAAAGGAAAAGCACGAGGCCAGACTGCTGGATTTTTCACTAGGACGTACAGTACAGTATCAGGGAGTTAAATTTTAGCTGCCAAGGTCAGGTTCCCTGCTAGGTAAGATGTACCAAAAGACTATGTATTATATACAAAATCAAGGCCCAAAAATGAGGCAGATGCAAAAAGTAAAGTTAGCATCTCCACAGAAGTATTACTAATAGTATCTTTATAGAAGCCTAAAGGATGTCTTCTGAGCGGCAACGGACAAGAAGGATATCCCCAGAAGCAAGGGGTACATTTTGATCATGCGAAACGTTTAGATGAAATAGCGGGCAAAGCTGAGTCTCCCATGAACAGCACAAGGCAGACCTGTAGCTCACTGCCCTTGCTGGCAGAACCCTAAGAAAAACGGTTGGCTCAAATCAAGGGCTTTGGAATTCGGAAGAACATATGTGAAGAAAGTTATTTAATTAAGGAAGAAAACACATTTTGATGGTTTTGTCAAATTTACAGTTTGGGCCAACTCAGGAAGGAAAATATGTTTACACTGACTGAAGTATGACTTCCTACAGAGATGGATTCCATTTTCAGCCAAGAAACCATCTGACTTCAACTGGTAGCTGAACCCAGGCGGTCACCGGGCAGCCGTCTGGTTTCTAAATCAAGCTGGAATTGCATCTAGGTACCAAAAGAAAAGTCAGACGTCTGGCATGTGGTGGTCTTCCACGGCCAAGGGGCCAGCCCGACATCACCTTTCTCCTTGCAAGCTCCTTACCGTCAGCATCCCCTGGTAGCTGGGCAGTGATAGAGGCAAACAGAAATTCCTGGACCACAGTAATCAAAGTCACCGGAAGTGAAACATCATTCCTAGTGAGCTGTTCCAAAAGCTAGCAGGATATCCCCAGAAGCAAGAAGTCTCCTTTTCCAAATCTAGCTATGACCATGACTGAATTAAGAGGCCTTTTGTAAGGCTCTGAAGACCTCTCTGAGGCTAAACACCTGGGGTGCTGTGGAGCTTTACAGTAGCAGAAAACCAGGTCCGGAAACTGGATCCCGCCCCATACAGGAAACTATTTTGAACTCTAGATCAGAGTTGGAAGATGACTCAGGATCTTAACAGGAAAATGAAGGTCTTCTGTACCAAGCCACCTCACAGATAAATATCAGAAATTAAACAAGATGTATTTAAACTCCCTAATATGAAGGAACATGTGGAGAATGCCATTTTCTACCCAATTCTACAGAACCGTCACCATCTCAGGAGGATGAAGTGCTGAGGAAGGGATGGGAAGGAATGGCTCTTGAAATGCCCAAGAAATGAATAAGTCAAAGTATATTCAATGGTTTTACAAAGAAAATATATTTTAACTTTGCAAAGAGAATTAATGTCAGAGCTTACCTGAGGGACACCTGACTTGGCCAGAGGCAGCTCCTAATAAAGAGAGAAGAACAGTGGCTAATACACCGCACCGCAATTCACTGCCCTCCACAAAGATGAGAGGCCGTTACACCCCTAAAGCAAGGGCATCAATTCCTCACCAGTATTTGCCTGCAGGAAATATCCCCCAAAAATGCATTCTAAAAGCTTACAAAAAAGGCAAACCTAAAAAGAAAGACATCAGGCTAGTACAGAGGAGTGGAAGGTACTAACCCCACATGGAGGGTATGAACTATTGGCAGAAATACATCAAGTCTTGAAGGATGGCCTTTGACTTCTGTGGCCTTCAGATACAATTCACACACCCCCGTGGGCCCACATGGTAAATGTTGAACAGTGGAAAAGAAATGCTATGTGGTTCAGCCTGGGTTGAGACAGGCACTCTCTGAGTAGCAAGAGGGGGTTACGCTGATGATTGTGCTCTGCAAGGACTTCAGCTGCCTTTGGGCGCTACCGTCTATGAAAGGCAACGCGATGCTCTGACACTAGAGCAAAATGAAGCCAACGGCAGCTACAGGCACTATTTTCAAAGAGCTGCTTTAGAAAACAAACAAGTCAATACGCAAAGGAGCTCTCCTCTCACCGAGCCTGCACCAAGCCATTCGTGAACATTTAAGAATGGAAGATGGGCTCTCCTGAAACTAAAGGGTTTCAGGGGAGATGAGAAAGACCTGAGAATTATTTGAAAGGTACGTAAGAAGTCAGAGATCAAGACTAAGAGGGAGGTTTCTGGTTCTCATCTAAATTTCAAAGGACGTTTTATATTATTGGGACTGTAAGATTGTTGAACGTGTGCAGTATTTCCCATTTGAGGAAAATGATCAAAGGCAAAGATCCTAAAAGAAGCCTCCCTTCCCTCCCTCCACTCCCCTCTCCTCCAAAAAGCTGGGAACTATGAATAAAACTGCCCCATTTTGTTCTGAAACTTTTTCAAAGATGTTCTTCACGCACACGCAGAGCCACTATCTTTTATCTCACTTGTTCAGAAAGAGACTTAGGTTAAAAATTTGGAAGGACGCTTTTCAAGACAAGGAAATAATATTAAAGCAAGGATTTCTATTCAATGCATTTTGGGTACCACGGCCTAAGAAAACTGAGCATGTAACAGGAATAAATGAAGTCTCGCTGCCTGTTCTTGATTTTAAAACCCTGTCTACCGTATTAACAGCTTCCTGTGTGGCTTGCTCAGGTCTCCAGATGTCCCTGGCACCACATGCCACCAATATGCAGGGCCAACAGCCTGTAAGCAGCACACACACCTGCCAGTGAAACTCTGAGCTGTGGAGAACTGGGGAAAAGAAACGCACACTTCAACGTTATCCCAAACAGCTTCATTTCTATAAGGCCACAAGGAAAACAACGCAAGAAATACTTAAGTACCTTTTTTGCCAAAATAGCAAGTGGTTTATTTCCTGCTAAGTCGGAGAACCAGCTGTGAATCGCACTCTGGGATCGAGCGGTAACCAGCCAATAATTATCTTTAGCGTTAACTTGTGGTTTCTTCTTTCCGGTGTCCTGGAAAGTGTTAAGCTTTAGTTTCTCAGCTAATATGCTGCTAAAATAAGCTCCGATCTGTGGAAGGGAAAAAAGGAAAAAGTTTAAAGATAAAAAGCAAGAATGTTAGTAATCTACATATTAGTGTTTTATTTGTATTAAGTGAAAATTTTCAAAGAGCCCATCAGAAAATAAAAGAGGAATTTGAGACCTTGAAGCCAAGAGATGTAATTTCCTTACACTAACGTAACACAGAAGCTCCCAGAGCACCTTTGTTTCACTACTCACAAGCAGTTCAAGGGGGAAAAAAGCACCTTTGAAAATCTCTGCAAGATAAAATTAATTACATACTGAATAAATTTCAAGAGAAGGGGTTCTGCTTTAATCTTCAAATCTATGTCTTTTTCATAATACACACCCGTTTGGAGAGAATCTTTTTCCTGTGAGGTGTAGCATACAACAGCAGAACCCAGTAATCACACAGTAATCATTCTTTTCCTTGTTTTATCTTAATAGCATGTATTTTTGGAAAGGAAACTCTGTATTTACACTCAGTGCCTTTTAAAAAAAAACGAGTCTAGAGAAATCTAATTTATTTAAATGGCAAATTACAAAAGGTTCAATTAAATTAAATATTCAACGTTTTTGACTGAGCTGCCAATTTCATGAGTACAGGAGTTTCAAGAGAAAGCTAATGTTACTTGCTCTGAATGGAACAAAGTAGAAAAGGGAGCTCTGTGAGTGACTAGCGTTTTCAGATTAACCACATCAGATTAACCAGTTTAAAGAGGACAGAGGAGGAGACAGGGACAAGAGGGGAGGGGGCTGAGGAATATCGAAAAACTCAACCAATTCACAGAAAACCTGCTGGAATTTCCAAGAATCCTATCACAGCATCACACTGTGTCCTCTGGAAATTCTTTAGTACCAGGATGTGGACAATAATTTCTAATAAACACCTTCAATACGGTTAGCAGACAGCGGCAACCATGATTAAAACAGAACGCCTACCACGCTGCAGCAGGGTAAGAATCACTGCTTTGGTTAACGCTCACGACTCGATGAACCACTCGTCTACAGGCTGGAGCACAGCTGGAAACAATCAGCCAAGTCTACCCACCAGGGTGAGTAACTGGTACAACTTTCCTAATGTGAACTGGCATCTCCTGTTCCTTGAGATTGATATACAATGAAAAAGTTTGTTTTGCCAAGTTGATGTAATATGGCAATAAAAATTATAGTAATTAGAAAAAAAAGAAGTCTGAAATTTATTTTTCTTAAATTCATAGCATGGTTTTTATTTTTTAAGCAAAGTGTGCAGAATATCCAGAGAATAAATTAAACGCAAAAATTCAGCAAAAAACAGTTGTTTGAAAATAAGCAAGTTTTTCAAGCAGTATTTGGTCTTTGCACCAGAGACATGAAACACCTACCTAGGTAGATTGTTTTATATTTAAAAGATTCCTTATTTGCAATTACATATGAGCAGTTTAATCAAAATAAAGGCATAGAACAATTTTAAACTAGTCTGAGAACTATCAAGAATATCCACAGTGATCTGAAGAGACTATTCAATTAAACCAAGCCAATCATTAAAGAGCTTTGCAAAAACTGTATTTTTAAAAAGTCTGGGCAATCTCTTGCAATATTACTCTTTTCTACTTATTTAATAATAGCAATGGAACACAGGGACTGTATATATGTTTTACTTCCTAACAAACTTTATGAACAATTTAATAACTGTAAGCAAAGTCAACTTCCCAAAAAAAAAGCTCAGAGAAAATTCATAACAGAACTCAAAAATAAATAAATAAAAACATGACCATACATTTAATTTTATTCTAACAGCGATATACTCACATTACTCCAAAATAAAAAAAAAGTTAAGAGCCTCATTCCCAGCTCCCAATGCCTGCCTCTAAGTCTTCTTATGTCTTTCCAGTGTTTCTTCACGTGTGAATACACACAAACACACACAGATATATTTTTCTCTTGCCTATACCTCATTATGTACACTGAGTAAATCTGAGAACCTTCCTTCCATACTTGCATATGGAGCGCGGCCTCATTCATTTTCACAGATACATAATAATGTCCTGTGTGGATACCCACATTGTATCTAACAAGGCCCTGCTGATGGACATTTAGAGTATTTCAAACTTCTGCTATTACAAACCACACTGAGGTGAAGGGCCTTCCTACTGAATATTCCAGTTGCCAGTTAAGCAAATTACATACGCTCGTGTATACATCTGTGCATATAAAGAGATCTGAAATAATACACAAATTTTTAACAATGCTTACTTATCTCTGGTTAAAACTCAGAAAGGATGAAAAACCAAACCTTAAAAGAATACAAACAGAAACAGATAAACCTATCTATATATCTAATTGTTAAAATAATTACAAAGAAAAAAGACTTAAGAAGAATTTTTAACACAACACTGACTACATTTTCTTAATGAAAATGAACTTTAACTTAAAGTTAGTCTAAAGACAAAAAGGTAGAGGAATTGTAGACTTTACAAATTAATATTGCTGTTGGAATGACACTGGTATAATTTATTCTGGAACTTCTTATGGATAACTGGACTCAGTGAGGACTTCCCTGGTGGCTCAGACGGTAAAGTGTCTGCCTACAATGTGGGAGAACCGGGTTCGATCCCTGGGTTGGGAAGATGCTCTGGAGAAGGCAATGGCAACTCACTCCAGTACTCTTGCCTGGGAAAATCCCATGGATGAAGGAGTGTGGTAGGCTATAGTCCACATGACTGAGCAACTTCACTTTTTATATGTATATTGTAAGACAGAGTAAATGAATAAACATGTCGATATTGCTGGGATCCAGGGTTCTCGCTTTGAGAGAAAGGAGATACAGCAATGGAAAGGGGACAAGTAAGGGAAAAACTCTGTGGTACCTGAGTTAGAATGGACAGATGGAAAGGAGGGAGGAAGGGAAGGAAGAAGGAAAGAAATCTAAATGTATCTGTCATCTCTGTCCACTGAAAGGCCCTAGACGTTGCAACACCAGTGGCCTTGAGCAACCCAGGCACCAGATCTGGGCCGGGGCAGGAAAAGAACAAGACGGTCCTGGACAGTGCTATTTTGTCAAAAGTGAGGAAATGACGACACGGCAGAGATGTGTCAAAAAGGCCCAAAAACTAGGCTAAAGTTGCCCCCACTGGCCAAATGGGAGACAATGTGAGCATCAAAAAGAAAACTGAAGATAATACAACTGATTTTAAAACGAGTTCAGGGGTTCAAGGTGAACCCCTTAAAATGCAGTGTCCTTTACAAAAGAATGCCAACTATTAAACATACAAGGAATAACAACGACAAAACCAGCATTTTTGCTTTTGCAACCATCAGCAAAATAAATCATTTGGCAGGAATCATCAATTGATGCTAAAATCACAGCATAAAATTTTATTGCAGAATAGGATATTCATACGGTCTCAAAGCAGCACCCTGTGGAGACCCCTACGAGGAAAAGATGACAACTTTTGCAACGGAAAGAGATGGCAGACACCACCTTAAGTGATCAAACAGGATACCCAATAATCGGCAAACTAACACTGCACATCTCCTGATACGCAGTGTAGTCTTCTTACTAAAAACACATAACCTGAATCTTGTCATGAGGAAGTAATCAAACAAATCTAGACTACAGTCCTAACCAATAAGAGAAATAACTGGACTCAGTGAGGGAATCTGGGGATCAGTACTGCTCTGGATGAAGTCAGGGTTAGGAGGCACGCCAGCCGAAAGCAAAGCCTGATCCCTGACGGGACCCCGGGGCAGGACACCATGAAGGGTGCCCGGGGAACTGTGAACGTGGATCATGGCTTAAACAACACAAACGCATCAACATTAGTTGCCAAGGGTCTCACATACACATTTCAGAAGTTTTAGGAAACAATGAGCATTACCTTTGATGGGTTAATTACAATATTTCTAGCTGAGCCATGTTCATCTCCAGTAAAGGCTGGCTGATTGTTGAAGCCTTGCTTCACGTTCACTGCGGTAAGTTCATCCTGTTGGGGAAAAGGTACTGATTAGTCCCAAGGATGTAAAAGCCCCAACTGAAGCCAGTCTCCTGCAGCCTGAGGAACAAACTCCACGATACTCTGTAGAAGAGAGCTGCTGAACACTCACCAAGGAATGCAGAAGTAGGGGCTAAATATCAACACATAAATGTGCAGAGAGAGAAAGCAAAGATGGCAAAACGTTAACCACCGCTGCCTGCAGATAAAAATTTTTCACTAACAAATTGGAGAAAAAAAACAAAGCAACCCCTCCCCCACAAACATAAAATCACAGACTCTAAACTAGAACTGCTTCCAGAAAGCCCACAGTCTGACTCCCCATCCGTTGCCAGCCCCTACGCGTATCTCTGTTCAATATCCCAGAAAACTGGCTCACTCAAGTACCCAACACCCCATAGTGAGTTCAAGACAGAAACGAAGGGTTCCTAGGCACAAGGCTTGTGCTAACCACACAACACCACCGTCCTGCAACTGAAGGAAAGTTTAGAGCTTGCCAGGTTCTTTCATATACTTTGGTTCACTTCATCTTTACCAAATCTGAGGCGGACGGGAGGTGTGTGTCTTCATGCCCATTTTACAGATGAGACGAGTGAGGCTACGCTAGCATAGTAACTGGACAAAGCCAGCGCTGAAAGGCCATCTTTTCGATCCTAGACGAGGAAGAGAAATTTCCATGACACTGTGCACCAGAGTACACAGGCCACATGAAAATGTGGTCTAAAAATACACGGCCACAATTCTTACCCTTCTTAAAAAGATCTCCTACGAGATAGACACAGGAAAACTTTCCTTACCAAGGTCACAACACATCAAAAATGGCCCAAGGCATTTAAAAAAAAAAAAAAAGGCGACGACCTTCCCCTGCCCATATCACCGTTACCGAACTAAATCGGAGTTCCCAATACAGACCTGAAAGAATAAAAGAGAAAAGATGGAGTACATGAAGCTACCTTTTGCTCCTCTCACTTCAGGCCAAGAAACAGTCTCCGTGCCAGCTGGGTTCATGATATAGCCACAGCCCAAGAATGAAATATACACTTAACTCTTCCCAAATAATTGTTTCGTGTGTAAAATTAAAACAAACATCAACAAAACTGATCAGATCACTGCTATGATTAGGCAGGAAGCCTTAGGTCAAAATCATTAGTGACAAACAGCTCCCGCAAGGTCACCTCGGGTGAGAACTGGGGTCTCCTGGAGTCCTGCCATGTCACCTGACTTAACTGCGTGAGCTCTGCCTAATACCTCGGCCAGCCCCAGTTTTGGGGGGCTTTCAGAAGACCCCACCAGAGGAAACTGAGCTCTCAGGTAATCAAGTCTCCTTCCAGCACAAAGGTAGCTGGAATCAGGATCTGCACAGAAAATGAATTGCACGTTCGTATCAGAAGACATCTTAAACTGCTCCTGCATTTCCAAATTAATTATTTGGAAATCTAGGGCAAAACAACATAATGCAAATTTTAAGTCAGAAAGGCGTCAGTCAACTGAAATAAAGCAAACACGCGAATGGGATTTCTGCAGTCTCGGAGTCTAAGGAAGAAGGGGGACACATCGGGTTTTGAGGAGAACAGGACAAGGAAATTGAATTCTTATCTTTGCTTTACCATCAGAGTAACACAAGAAACACTAATTGAATAATAGCATATGTTTTCACGAAAGATACGTCCTGGCTTAATTAGGAGGAAATGTGTGAGGCTTTCAGGACCGACTAGCTCCATTTAGTGCCACTTCACTTTCTATTCTAAACTAACCCCGACTCAATGGACATGAATCTGAGCGAACTCCAGGAGACGATGAAGGACAGGGAAGCCTGGCATGCTGCGGCCCGTGGGACTGCAAAGACTGAGCAACAAGCAGCCCCTGCTCAGCTAGCTGCCTGCTGTGACTGACTGCTGACCACTGGCCTGGACAGCCACATCTGTCTGTCTGTCTCTCTCTCTCTCTCTCACACACACACATACACACGTAATCCTCAGAAGGAAGAACATGGAACCGTGGTAACACGTCTGTCAGCCACATCAGATTCTCCTCAAACTCAGACCCAGATCCGGGAAGCGTGAGTGCTGAGAATTTTCCAAGCCTGCATTCAGAACTTCACAAAATGCGTCCAGGATCCAGCCACTCCTCACCACCATCGCGGCCTTCCCCGGGTCAGGGGCACCATCAGCTCAGGCTTGAACGCCGCAGTGGCTCCTAACTGGCCTCCTTGCTTCTCCTCTTGTTCCCTGAAGGCCACATTCCACACAGCAGCCACGGGGAGCTTTGCAAAACTTGAGTGAGATGGGTGACCCTCCTCAACATATGCGATAACGCCGCACCTCAGACCCAGCACCCCTCAGACCTCACCCCTGATCATCCGCCCCCTGCACGCTCCTCTCCAGGCACACATCTGCCCACCCCCCACTCCCGGCCAGCTCCTCAAGCCTGCCACTGGACGTCCTGCAGCCTCAGGGCCTTGCGCCGATTCTCCCCGGGTCTTCTCCCTCCCTCTTCTCCCTCTGTCTCCTTCCCCCGGTTTCCACGTGGCCGACTCCCTGACCACCTTCAGTCATGTTCTCAATGAGAAATGTGATGACTCTATTTGAAACTGTAACTGCTCACCCCGTTCCCTTCACCCTAGCACTCCTAATCTTCCGACAGTCCACAGCACTTACCACCTAAAATCCCTGTCCTGTCACCCCCGCCAGCGAGTTAGACCTGTGAGGACAGAGGTCTTTATGTTGTTCATAAATAATAATGCCAAAGAATCAAAGAATCATGCCAAGGACCCAGCTCAGTGGCTGGCACAGGGCACCCAAAGGCACTCAATACAGGTTTGTTGATAGAAAAAATAAGCATATGATAACCTGCTTTGAACAATTAATATAAGCATACTGTGACTCACTACCCCATGAACTTGGGGTCCCTAATTCCGTTTGAATTTATAACTAGAGTCACCTCACCTCCCAGAGCAGTGGCTTCTCCCCATCAAGCCCAAGGCACTATCCTAAAGGCAAGTAGTTTTAAACGCCCCTTTCCCCCAAGTCTGAAATGAAATTCATAGACAGTAACTTAACTTTTTTTTTAATCAATGTAATGCCCTCATTCTAAGAAAAAATTTTTTAATGAAAGTAAGTTATAACAACATAGGTACTTGAAAAGAAAACCCTGAGGCATGCGCCACGGGACCTCCACCACCCAAGAAGCGTGGTCCGCGGGCCGCTGTGCTGGCCTCACCTGGGCCCTCCCTCAATCGACTCCACAGATTCTCCAGGCAGTTCATTTGGAGAAGCAGGCCTTGGGAGACATGAAGAGTTAGTAAATGTTTGTTTCTATACCCAGAATCAACCTAATGCGGCCACCACAAAATGCAGACTGACACAGATGGACTGCACTGCCAGATCAAACTATTAGGAACAGCGTGGCGTAAACTTTCTGAAACGGAGAAAACACCCGGTAAAAGTTTCAAACTAACAAAATAAACTCTTCTCCCAATATATTACAAATGCAATAGTTATACTCCTCAGAGATTCGGTACATACTGAGGTATAGATCCCCTGGAGGAGGAAATGGCAACCCACTCCAGTATTCTTGCCTAGAGAATCCCTTGGACAGAGCAGCCTGGTGGGCACAGTCCATGGGGTCGCAAAGAGGTGGACACAACTAAGCAGGCATGCACGCAAGGGGAATGTGTACTATAATCAAGCAAAAAAGGTCACACGCACATTCCCACCCGGGAGAGCGACTCTGGAGGTTTGCTGGTAATCTGAGACTCCAGTGTGGTGACGGACAATTCTTCACTGAGCGCGACTGCCCACCCTTAAATGGCAATGACCCCCCATCACAGCGACAGCCAACACCTGCCTCCAGAGTGCCGCGACGCCCCGGCTGAAAACCCAACTGTACTGACAGGGACTGCTTTTAGCTGTTAAAGCCCTGCCTCTGAAAAGAGGAATCCAGATTTCAGAACCTCGGAGCTTCACACAGGCCCCGCCCCAGCTACGCCACCACAAGATTGACAACTGGACGCCCAGCTCCAGCCACTGCAGCCCCCGTGGCCCCCAGGTGTGTTACAGGTGAAGGCCGTGCTGACCCCGAGGCAAGGATGACCGAACGCAAACACACCGAATGGAAATGCCCTCAGACTGTCTGAATCTGAACCTCCAACTCCAGTTAAGAGTGACTCAATCCAGTGCTCTGTGAAAACCCAACGGGGCGTGTGGGGTGGGAGGTGGAAAGAGATTCAAGAGTGAGGGGACATACATATATATACCTAGAGCTGATTCATGTTGATGTATGGCAGAAACCAACACAAAATTGTAAGGCAATTATCCTCCAATTAAAAATAAATTTTAATTTTAAAAAATATATATAAAACCTGAAAAATAAAAGTGACTCAAAGCAAGCTTTGGAACTGTTTCTGGGCCTCAGTTTCCTCGACTGTGAAACAGGGATAGTAGTGGTTTCCACTACTATTACCTCCATATCCCTGCTGAGGAAATAAGAAAGATCATATCGTTGTTTAGAACTCGAAAGAATCCACGTTCCCAACCACTGTGAATGGCCAGCAATTAGTATTACTGCTGTTTTCGTGTCCCATTTCTGCTTCAGGGAAGTGATAACCTGACGCTCCAGTCAAGCACTAAGGAATGCAAAAGGTTTTGCTTCAGAAATTACAAGGACCCTGGCCTTGAGCAGTGAACGGTTCTCAGACTTCTGCAAGCATCAGAATCCTAATGGGTTTGTTAAACAACAGCCACTGCTTGGGCCCCTCCCTGAGGCTCCCCAATTCAGGAGGTGGGGGCTGCGGAGGGAAGAGGTGCCCAAGAATCTGAATTTCTAATAGCTTCCTAGGTCCGTCATGCGGATCCAGGGACCACTCTTTGAGAACCACTGATGTAAAGATTTGGAGTTCACGGCTTTCTAGAAAACCAGGGCCCCCGTGTCCAGCAGCCGGGCTGCACTCAACCACCGGGGAGCGCCTGGGTGCTCCCTCTTAGTTCAGGAGCAGGAGATCCCTGGTCCAAACTCTCTGCCACACACCCATCCGACTGCAAAAGCGCACACACAAAGCCACACACACACACTCACACACACACACACACAAAGCCCCTCACATACACACACTCACCCACACACACACACTCACACACACGCACAAAGCCATACACACACACTCACACACACACTCTCACACACACTCACACACTCACATACACTCACACACACACACACAAAGCCACACACACACTCACACACACCCACACACAAAGCCACACACACACACACACTCACACACACACACACAAAGCCCCTCACATACACACACTCACCCACACACACACACTCACACACACGCACAAAGCCATACACACACTCACACACACACACTCACACTCACACACTCACTCACACACACACACACAAAGCCATACACACACACTCACACACACACACTCACATACACTCACACACACACACACACTCACACACACACAAAGCCACACACACACACACACTCACACACACACTCTCACACACACACTCACCCAGGAAGAAAACCAGTCAGGAGGCTTTCTCTCACTCCTTTAGCTTCTCACAGACCCACGAATGCAAACAGCAGGGCTGCAGAGCGCTCAGTTGCACCAGGAGGCACGCAGAGCTAAAACACAAGCCCGGCGGGCACGTCTGTTTAAGTTTAGTCACACAAAACTTCAGGTCAGCTTCCCAGAGAAACTAAGGGAAACGGGTGAACACCACAGTGTCACAACCAGAACAGGCTCCATGACGCTTTTTCTCCCAAAGTTTCTGAAGAGTGAAAGTTGATGGCAGGAATCCAAACAACCAGCTCAGAGTAAGATTCGAATTCCAGAGTGTTTACTATTGTTGTTTGCACAGCGTTTCTCAAACCCCAGTAACGCAGCAACGTACCCCCTTTAAAGGAAAAACATTCTCTCTGACCCCAGGACGCGTGAAGAACCCAATTTGGGAAAATGAGGTAGGACCTGGATACTTAACGGCCTTAAGGCAGCACTGAGAGATTCAGAACAAGATGTAACATGTGTTATGTGAACTCAAACTACAAACTTTTATGACACTTTGCTCTGAAGATGTTTGCCAAATCTAATCAAGTAAAAATAGAAGGGAGAGAGTCCAGATTTTAAAACAGCATGCTTATAAAATCCCCAAGCCAGGGAACACAAATAGCTTCCTCTTGCACTAGCCTTGACCCTCTTCAAAGATTTCTCTAAATAAAAACGGATAACTGCCAAAGTCCTTACCATGGTCCCTACAGAGATTGAAACTTGTTTTACTGCACCTAGTCAACAATTCTCAAAAAAAAAAAAAAACAGAACCACCAGCTACTGCTTTGCCTATTTGCAAAACTGAGACAACTAAAGCCCCCAGCCCTTGAGGACACACCCAACCACTAATCAGGGTCTTAGTGGCAAACCATTTTCAGTAAATGAGCTCTTGCTGTTGTTGTTCAGTCGCTAAGTTGTGAATGACTCTTTGCGACCCCATGGACTGCAGCACACCAGACTCCTCTGTCCTCCACTATCTCCCAAAGTTTGCTCAAATTCATGTCCATTGAATCGGTGATGCTACCTAACCGTCTCATCCTCTGTCGCCTCCTTCCCCTTTTGCCTTCCATCTTTCCCAGCATCAGGGTCTTTTCCAATGACCCAGCTTTACTGGAGGTTAAATTTTCCCACTATACAATGTGGGGGATAAAAAATAAAGTGCCAACCATGAACTCTGAGTCTTAATGTTTTTACCATGAACTGTGGTGCTGCAGAAGGCTCTTGAGTGTCCCTTGGACGGCAAGGAGATCAAATCAGTCCACCCTGAAAGAAACCAACCCGGAACATTCACTGAAAGAACTGATGCTGAAGCTGAAACTCCAGTACTTTGGCCACCTGATGCGAAGAACCGATTCATTGGAAACGACCCTGGTGCTGGGAAAGATTGGGGGCAGGAGGAGAAGGGGACGACAGAGGATGAGATGGCTGGATGGCATCACCGACTCGATGGACATGAGTTTGGGTGGACTCCGGGAGTGGGTGATGGACAGGGAGGCCTGGCGTGCTGCGGTTCATGGGGTCGCAGAGACTCAGATACGACAGGCGCCTGAAGAGCAGCAGCAGGGGCAAACACTGAACACACACGCGTGAGCCCAAACATCACTCAGCCAGGAGCCGGCTGAGGACACGTACTCACAGTCCAGCCTGGTGGCCCAGGGCAGGGGTGCACCAGGCCAGGCTGCGGACGGCTCCAGCTGAAACCATCTTTAAAACAGAAGCGGTCCACAGGTAACCTCAACATGGAGAAAGGATGACTCATCTGCCTCATCACTGACTTCAACTAAAATGATAAGCCTTCGACAGACTGAAATGAAATCCAAGTTCTGCTTGCTTGGAAATTTTTATTTCCCTTTTATCATAAACTGGACATTAATTTTTGCATTAAAAAATGAGTGAGATGGGACGGGAGGTGGGAGGCAGGTACACGAGGATGGGTGTATGTACAGTATACCTGTGGCTGATTTCATGCTGACATATGGCAGAAACCAATACGATACTGAAGAGCAATTATCCTACAATTAAAAATAAATTTTTTAAAACGAGAGGTAGAGGTTTTCAAGAATGTCACATTTTTCTATGTGTACACAGAAAAAAATGTGTAATCAACATCTAACACCATAAAAGTAAATTTTATCTAAATTTAAAAATAAATAAAAGGATAGGCATAAAGAAGTTTTAGGGAGACAAGTACCCAGACACAAACAGTAACAAAAGCCTAGAAACTGGCCCATGTTCACACAGAAGGCCAGCGTTCACTGTGCAGTTTTGTATTTGACACTGATAAAAAATAAAAATCAGACCTTCAATACTTTGGGTGAACTACAAAGGCACCCATAAATCTTGGGCATTTATCTTGAACTTCAGAGAATGATGTTATTTTTTGGATCAATTTCAGAGCAATCTTTTAATTTCAGTAAGTGTTTCATCAGGAAAGTGAATACATTTTGAGTCTAGTTTGGAAACTGGCTAAGTTCTTTCTCACTCAAAGTGAGGAAAAGTCAGTTTAGCACACTTTTCAATGACCATCATAAAAGCAGATAATAAATGGACACACACAGGTGCGCACACACAGTTAACCTCCTCCAGACTTCTCATCCACAGCACAGAACATGTGCAGAGACACACAATTGCCTCCATCACCTACTCGCATCTAACAAACTAACTCAATGACTGTCAGTGAAATGCCGCCATGGATGACGATGCCGCAGAGGTAGGAAAATGTGCCTCTGCGCACTAGTCAGACAGGATGTGCTTAGCCAGGGTCTTACTTCAAACAAACAAAATTTTTAAAAACAGCTTTATGGGACTTCCCTGCAGTGGTCCAGTGGCTAAGACTGCGCTCCCAATGCAGGGGGCCTGGGTGTGATCCCTGCTCAGGGAACTAGATAGAGCCCATATGCTGCAAGTAAAGATCAACTAAAGATCTTGGCATCTGCAACTACAGATGCCAAATAATTTTTTTTTTTTAAATATCTCTTTGATTATTTTCCCTAGCTTTGTCTGCCTCTCTCCCAGAAGAGCATTCTCTGTCTGCAGGTCGCATTTGAACAGTAAGGCTATGATAACACCCATCACAGCCCAGATTCAGTCTTCAGGCAACGCTTTCTGCTGTTAGCAGATACAGATGACCCAAGAGATGAGGAACGCTCTTTCTCTCCTCATCATTAGCCAGTCTGAGGCACACTTCTACCAGAACACACCTCACATCCAGCCCTTCCTTTACGAGAACAGAGCCCTCTCTCTGACCGCGGTCACTGGCATAGCAGGCCAGGCCACTGCCCTCAGGCCTCATACCTCCCACCCCCACCCTGGTCCAGGCCTTGCCTGAGCTCAGCCTGCCCCATGACCCCGGATGGATCTTTCTGAAACAGGCTGCCTTTTCTGCACTCCCCTTTTTCAACAGCCTCAGAGGCTTTCCTTTTCCTCCCCCTCGGAAGAAGCTAACGAATGGAAACATCTGGCCCCACCCTCTATACACCCTCAGTAACATTCGTGGGCCTTCTCTGCACCTAACTCCAGCCAGGACTCACACACACAAGCCCCTAGGATGGGCATAGACGCCTCGAACCATCGAGCTCCGCTCCCCACTCTCGCCTCCGTTCTGAGTGGTGAATCACAGAGGTCTGAGTTTGAATGCAGAGCCCTTACCTATCACAGACAGCAAGATAAACTGACCTCTCTGCACCTCGGTCACCTCAATCAAAGATAAGAATAAGTCACAGTGCTGAGGTTACATAAGATAAAATGCAGAGTTTAGCACACTGCCTGGCCCCATATTGAGTGCTCTGTAAATGGTGGTTACTGGTATTTAAAAAAAAAAAAACTAGAGCTTTTTCTTCATATTTTAACTTTCATGTAATCTACTTGACTATTATATTCCTTGCCACACACATTGTCTTTTCCACCTCTGAGCCTCGCCTAATGCCATTCCTATCCCATGGAGTACATTACTCAATCTTTTGCCTTCTTCGAACCACAACCCAGGGCTGCCCTGCATTTAATCACTGAAGAATACAGTAGTGTGATCAGCACTGGGGATTCCATCGTGAGCAAACTGCAACTGTGACCAAGGACCCAAGGGGAAGCACCACCTGCTCAGAGCCCAATCGATAGGGGCTCACCCTAACCTGAAAAGTCAGGAAAAAACTCCCTGAAGAAACCCCCTTTGCGTTTCGCCTCGGAATGCGAAACAGGCGCTAACCAAGTTAAGAGGAGGACTCTCACAACAAGGCTGACACTGTGCGGTAAGTGATACAATAACAACTCTGCAAAGGCCCTGAGGAGTTAAAAAGATGTATACTGTGATTCCTAGAGCAATCGCTATAAAATAAAATGTGAAGCGGTAAGCCAAAATGTCAACAGGTGAATTTAAATTATTTTTCGAAAGAGTTTAATAATCCAGAAGTAAAATGGCAAATAAACCCAAACATGTCAATAATTACATTAAATGCTAATGAAATGTTAACAGGCTATGATTCCAATTAAAAGGCAGGGATTGTCGGGATGGATAAGGAAATCAAACCCTGCCGCATGCTGCACCTTAAATACATTAAGACAGATAAGGTGACAGTAAACACATGGGAAAAGATGAGCAGCATGCAACGATGAACCGAAGAGGGCTAGGGAGGCTGTATGAATACTGGACCAAGTAAACTTCAAGATAGAAAGCATTATCAGAGATAAAAAGGCACATATCGCAATGATAAAAGGGTCAGTTCATCAGGAAGACACAACCACCACTAGTACTGTGTGTCCATCAAGGGCAGAGGCAGGAGAAGCCTGCGTGAGGTCTGCAGGCCTAGGAAAGTGGGAGAGAGAACGGTGTCACAGCAAGGGCAGAGGGCGCCAGGTGTGAGCTGAGACAGCAGCGGGCGCGGGCAGCACACGCAGGGTGCTGTGGGCCCGGGGAAGGGCTTCCACCCTTAAAGAACAGCACGGGGCTTTCACCCGCACAGGCTGTGTGGGCCGAGGCGCTCAGTCGTGTCCGGCTCTCTGCGACCCTGTGGACTCTGGCCCGCCAGGCTCCTCTGTCCGTGGGGATTCTCCAGGCAAGAATACTGGAGTGGGCTGCCATGCCCTCCTCTTTAACCCACATACCTACAGTCAGTTCATCTTTGACAGAAGTGAGCGTATACAATGGGGAAAAGACAGCCTCTTCAGCAAGTGGCACTGGGAGAGTCGCATATAAATAAATCAACAAAGTCAGAACACAGCCTCACACCATACACAAAAATAAGCTCACAATGGCTTAAAGGCTTCAATATTAAGATATGACACCATAAAACTCCTACCAGAGATCACAGGCAAAATATTCACTAACATAAACCGAACCAACAGTCTCTTAGGTCAGTCTTGGGCAACAGAAATAAAAAACAAACAAATGTCATCTAAATCAAACTCACAAGCTTTTGCACAGCAAAAGAAACTGTAAACAAAAGAAAATGACGACCTCAGAAGGGGAGAGAGCATCTGCAAACAGCGCAGAAGGCGAGCACCTCACCTGCAAAAACACAAACGGCTAATACAACTCAGTGACAAAAACAACCCACCCAAAAAACTGGGCAGAAGACCTGAATAGACATTTCTCCAAAGACGACTTAGATGGCCAACAGACACCCACACAGAGGCTCATCAGTGCTAAATACTAGAGAAACCCAAACTACAATGAGGTACCATCTCACACTGGTCAGAACGGCCCTCATTAAAAAGTCTACAAATAAATGCTGGAGAGGGTGTGGAGAAAAGGGAACCCTCCTACACTGTTGGCGGGAACAGTGGGTGCAGTGGGTGCAGCCACTATGGGGAAGAATACTGCAGTTTCTCAAACAACTAAACACAGTTTCCATAAGAGCCAGCAATCCCACTCCAGAACATATATTCAGACAAAATTATAATTCAAAAAGATACATTCAACTAACACAACACTGTTATCAACTATCTTCCGATATAAAATAAATTTT
Source organism: Cervus elaphus (assembly GCF_910594005.1). NCBI lineage: Eukaryota > Metazoa > Chordata > Mammalia > Artiodactyla > Cervidae > Cervus > Cervus elaphus. The sequence continues at coordinate 5,071,399 of NC_057833.1, read as the reverse complement.
TTAAAAAATATACACTCACCCCTATGTCCATAGCAGCACTGTTCACAATAACCAAGACACGGAAGCAACCTAAACATCCAATGACAGAGGAATGGACACAGAAGATACGGTGTGTGTGCACAAAGGACTGTTACTCACCCATAGAGAAGAGTGAAATAATGCCATCTGCAGCGACATGGATGAACCTAGAGATTACCACACCAAGTGAAGTAAGTCTGAAAGACAAGTACCACGTGATATCATTTATGTGTGGAATCTAAAACATGACAAATGAATTTATATATGAAACAGAGAGAACAGATCTGTGGCTGCTAAGGGGAAGTGGAGCGGGGGAAGGGATGGATTGGGAGTTGGGATTAGCAGATGCAAACAATTACCTGTAGAATGGATAAAACAAGGTCTTAGTGTATAGCACAGTATGTATCAATATATATATATATCTATATATATCAATATATCACAGTATATATCAATAATGAAAAAGAATGCATGTCTATATATATAATATGCATAACTGAATCACTTTGCTGTATAGAAATTCACACCACATTGTAAATCAACTAACTAGACTCGAATGAATTTTTTAAAAAACAGCATAAAGGGTTGTATGCAGTGGGTTGACATCATCCAAACTAAATAGATCCACAGTGCGGACAACAGTTTAGAGTTTGTCAGACCAAATAGCAGGCCTGGGGGCAAGGTGACTGGGACCAGTGAGAGGCTCCCTTAAGAGTCAAGACACGAGATGACGGGAGCTAGGACCAAGATGGCAGTATCAGCGATGGAGATAAGGGGAAGGACCTTTATGGGGCTACTCAACAGGACTTTTGGTGACATGGCAGATGGAATGACAAAGAGTGAGGCTATCTATCAAGGACGTCTCCTGGATTTCTGGGATAGCAAGAGAACTTAAAACATAATACAGCAATGACAGGGGTTTTTTGAAGGAAGAGGAGCAGATCACAAGTTCAGTTTTAAATGGAACTTTGAGGTATCAGGCTGTTGCGGTCTTTTACAGACCAGGATCTGGGGACTGGAGTTGTCGGAGAGAGAGAGAGAAAGAGAGAGAAAGAGCAGTATCCTTTGGGTTACGTGGAAAACCAATAAAGTCCATACACAGGACTTGTACCGCTCACGAAGGCACAGAGCGTCCTCCCAAGGAGATCTTGAAAGCCCGGGCAAGAAAGTGAGCTCGGTAGGTTTCCACGCTCTGAAGCATTAGCCGGAGACAGAAAGAAGGACGCGGGGGACCCAAGTCTCTAGCAGAACAAGGGTATTTTATTAGCAGAAATGCATGCTTATGTATCTTCAGTAAAATGATTACTCAGCCATTAAAAAGAATGAAATTCCACCAGCTGCAACAAAATGGATAGTCTATTAAGTACAAGGTCGCTGAAGAGAGTCACTGAAGGCAGTCACCTGAAGGGAATCCAAGCAGGTGCTCCCTCCCATGACCTCAGTCCTGAGAGCTGCACGCAGCTCAGCTTCCTGTATTCCAGGAACTGACACTAACGAGGAACAGAGAGTCCTTGAGAAATGGCACACAAAGGAAGAAAATGCAACGTATCGGATCCCTTAAAGTTGAACGTCCCCTGACATCAGGCCAAAGAAGATGCTTCTGATAGCCACTAGAAGTCTACAGAGTGCAGAGGGGTCTTTGCTGGAGTCGTCAAGGTGTGAGTTGTCTTCATTAGGTAGTAACTGAAGCCTGGGGTGGCCAAGATCACCCAAAGAGAGGGTGAGTGAGAAGAGACGACGGCCTAGAACAGGCCCCAGGGAACACGCAACTGGACTGCGCGGCCAGGTGGAGGAGGGAGAGCCTTCAAAGGAGACTGCGATGGTGCGGCCAGGGAGAGAGAAGGAAAACCAGGAGTGCTTCAGCTCAGAGCTGAGGGAAGGGCCCTCCCTGACGGTCCAGGGGTTAGGAATCTGCCTGCCAGTGTGGGGGACATGGTTTGATCCCTGGTCCAGGATGAGTCCACATGCCACGGGGCAACTAAACCCCTATGCCACAACCACTGAAGCCCGAGCCTGGAGCCCACACTCCACCAGAGAAGCCACGAGAATGAAGAAGAGTCCTCGCAACTAGAGAATGCTCACGCAGCAAAGGAGACCCAGCGCAGCCAAAATAAACAAAGTTTAAAAAGAAAGAGCTGAGGGAAGACGCAGCTCGGCCAGGCGAGGGAACGACAGGCGCCATGTGGCCACTGGGGCCCGGGGAGAGGGGTCTCTGGGAAAGGAGGGCAGAAGCCCAGCAAAAAGGAGCGGAGGAAGAAGCGGGAGGTGAAGAAGACATGAACACACAGGATGCTGTGTGCAAGGTTTGGAGAAAGAGGTGGAGAGAAATGGGAAGATGGGGTGACGGGGCAGAGCGGGGGTGGAGATGACAGAGGCACGTGCCTGTTTTGACGGCACAGAGAGAACCCGGCGGAGGGAGAAACTGAAGGTAACAGGAGATAAGCGAGGTGGTGAGACAGTTGGAAGTTGTTGATAAAACAGGAGGGGACCCAGAAGGAAAGGTCCAGCACCAGACCACCCGGGGACGAGTGCAGGAGGGGTCAGAGACAGGCCCTGCAGGCACTGAACTGTGTACCCTGCAAAGACAGGTCAAAGGCCTAACCCCCATACCTGTGACCTATTTGGAAATAGGGTCTGTGCAGATAAAATCAAGTTAAAGTCACGCTGAATTAGGGTCCTGATCCAAACGCACATGGCCGGTGTCCTCACAAAAGACAAAGAAGGAAGACTGATGGAGGCAGAGTTTGGAATTATGCTGCCACAAACCATGGAAAACTTGGGGCGACCAGAAGCTGGGGGCTTTCCAGGTGGCAGAGTGATAAAGACTCTTCCTGACAATGCAGGACACACGAGAGACACGGGTTCAATCACGGGGCCAGGAAGACCCCCTGGAAGAGGACATGACAACCCACGAGCCAATCTTCTCGCCTGGAGAATCCCATGGGCGGAGGAGCCGGGTGGGCTACAGTCCGGGGGGGTCTCGAACAGTGAGACACGACTGGGGACTCAGCACACACACAAGCACCCGAAGCCAGAAGAGGACAGGAGAGGCCCTCCTCTGAGTGTGGGCCTCCCTCCAGGGCTGCGAGAGAGTGAATCCCCGCGGTTTTACGTCATCCAGTTTAGGGCAGCAGCAGCCAGAGCCTCCAAGGCAGTCCCCGTAGCCGAGGAAAGCAGCATCAGCCGGCTGTGAGTCGGGGACGCCCCAGCCCCCGGCATTCCGGCAAGGGGGACCGACTCCTGTTGGATCTCCTCTAACTGACTTGATAGCTGTTTGAGAAGTTTAGGGGGAAAGGTGGGGGTGGGGGAGGGAGCGAGAAGGGTATATGGTCTGTTTCCCCAGCTCAGCCAGAATGTTCCTGAGAGAGGGCGCGACCACCAGCCTCCTGAACAGAGAGCCAAGGAAGGGGGGGAGGGGGAGGCAGGACTCCCCTGAGTCAACCCAGCATCTTCCCCGCCCCTACCCACATCTCTGACACCTGGGCCACATTTGCATCAAGGCCACATCTGAAACTCAGCTTTTTACACATCCACCCTCGTCTACCCAGCTATTAATATTCACCCCTACCCAAAACTCCAACTGCCAGCCGTTGATCACTGACGGTGGACACCCAGATGAACCCCAGAGGTCACACGAAGAAGGCGGTCCGACCTTCACACCAGTGCTGAGCAGCGGGCAGAAGAGAAGAGAAAATCACGACCACAGTAATACTCCCTGGTCTCTTACCAGAATGTTCACACCCATCTTCCTCAGAGTCAAAGGGTTCAGGCAGGATGAGCGCCCATTTACAGGCTGAGAGGCTGACGAGTGACGTGCTTCGGTGGCCACGTGAGAACCAGGCCCCCGACAGGCCCAACGGGCTCTCCAAGATCACGAGGCCTTGAGGGAGACTGGTACCGTTTCAGTCAAGCTCTACTAGAATCCGAGCTCCCTTCTTGTCTGTGAAATGGAGATACCTCCATACCCCTCACATGCCTATCGTAAAGGACAGGAGGAAAACCATATGTGAGGCCCTCGACATGGTCCCAGGTACACACTAGGCACTTTCAGAAAGGCTTATGGGAGTTCCCTTGCCGTCCAGAGGTTAGGATTTGGCGCTTTCACTGCCGTGGCCTGGGTTCAATCCCTGATTGGGGATGGTGCGGCCAAAACATATACAAATATAGGCTCATCACAGTCATTGCCATTATGGTTTTTGACCAACCAGCACATCCAGGGACTCAGGAACTTTCCAACGAAGCAAATGGAAACATCCACCAAGGATGATGTGCTGAGACTCTTGGGGACCCAACTCCCCACCAAAACCTCCCTCGCCCTTAACCATGAGACAGGCAGGCCCTCCCCTTCCAATGGAAGTGAGAGATACCCTGATTCAAATTACATCCAAATATACTCGGCATTTATTCCACTCTTATCTAAGTAGCTGTAGCCTATTAATTCATATTCAAATCACCCTCAAATGCATGTCACCCTCGGATATCAAACACCTGGATGTGGCTCTCAGGAAAACTCCCAGAGAAAAATACTTGACCTCTCAGACTTGCAGAATGTGGGAAAGGGCACTTACGGTGTCCGTAGTTGATCCTGCCCAGAACTGTACATAAGGCAGCCTCAGAAGACAGCTTCCCCTTTGGAGCTCCCAAAGGTCAGGTAAGTCACCGTCCCACACGACTCATGCGATGCAATCGCATCTTAATGAAGAATCCTCCTGCAAATCATACTTTTCACGTAGTACTAAATCAGCTTCCCACTGGGCTAGGTGATCCAAAGGCAGAAAAAACCTAATCCAAGCCACAGTTTCTGACCTCTGAAGTTAACTGTCCATACAGTGCCTCACTGTGCCCCCATCCTGGCTCTTTCTACCCCGGGCCTAAGTGCACCCCTGACCCCACACTGCGTGCCCACCAGGAGGAAGCTGTCGGTGACTGCCACCAAATGAACTGCAAATTCACAAAAAGGGAAACTTGATGGGTGACAGAGACGAGAAGCGTGCAGGAAAAAACCAAGTAAAACTGCAGGGCACCCTTCCTCCTGCCGGGAGAGAGAACAGGGGTTGGGAACGTCTCTCTCTTTTTTTTAATCCGTTATTTAATTAATGTACCATGTTCAACGGGCTTTCCCGGTGGTTCATCTGGTAAAGAATCCACCTGCAATGTAAGAGACCTGGGTTCGATCCCTGGGTTGGGAAGATTCCCTGGAGAAGGGAAAGGCTACCATTCCAGGATTCTGGCCTGGAGAAGTCCATGGACTGTACAGTCCGTGGGGTCGCAAAGAGTCAGACTCGACTGAGCAACTTTCACTTTCCTTTCACCATGTTTGACAATTAAAAAAAATCCACTGGATTACAAAATTCTAAAAATATTAAGAGATACTAAAATAATGTGAGAATTATTTAGATTTTCTGATGATTTCAGAAGTACTTGAAGTCTCTGCTAGGTTTCAAAAACATCACTGTGACTGTCATTCAAATACTACTTCAAATTATGGTTATTTAGATTTCATAACTATTTGATTTTTATTGTCTATTTTTTTAAGATTTTTTTTTTAATGTGGACTATTTTTTTTAATCGGGGGATAACTGCTCCACAATGATGAGTTAGCTGGGAATGTCTCTTTTTTGTTGTTAGTGGGGGTGGTGATGCTGTTCATTTGCATACTCGAAAACAGATGCTAAACCTAGAATTGAGCCAAGAAAGCCAATGTCTGCGAGTCCAGCTCTGAAAGTGCAGCCTGAAAGTCAGCCTCTGTTAACACCTCTCAGCCTCCACCCTTTTTATTTTCGGGAGGCTTGCTCACTCCCACCTCTTCCACGGAGCTAAGCCAACCTTCCAAGCAATTCGGGATGTTTACCACCATCAAAGCAGCCTGTGCGGGACTGAATAACAGGTATTGAAGGTGAGGTTTAAAGCAGGGGACAAGTGGTATAAACCAAAGCCCTCTGAGTCATCAGACCTTCAACTAAACCAGTTCATGCCACAGGGTGAGGGAGGTGGGTAAGAAGGGGAGTCCGAATCTTCATTCCATTCCAGCAATCAGGTAACTGTCTAAAGACTGAGCACAAATATGTGTCCACCCGGAGATCCTCAAGCAACAGGATCTACTACCATCCCAGCTGAACTGTGCCCAAGGAATCGACGCATTTTCCACATCCTCTCTCCTTCGTTTCCTTTGACCAATTTGTCACCAACTGCCAATCCTTCTCTAGTCCTGTTTAAAGCCCTCATCAGTCTTTTTCCTTCGTGCTTCGGTTACTACAGCCGCTTCCCTCGCAGCCTCCCCGACTCCACTCTCTCCCTGTCCGGATTTATTAAGCATGAGCTAGTGAGATAAATCTGACAGCAGGGCCCGGTGAGCTCATCACCGCCCCCCACAGCAGCCAGCCAGGACTCCAGACTCCAAGCTTGATCTCAGAGGCTCCGTCCTCTCCCAAGTGGCACCTCACTCACCCCACCTGCAGCTCTTTCTTAGGAAAGACAGGGTGCAACCTGTCCGCCCTCACTCGCATCCTGACCCTCACACCTACACCCTCCAGTGAGACCTCCAAGGATTCCAACCCCCTCTTTTCTGAACTCACGCAGCATTTTTAGCCTCCCTATATATAGAGCGGGGTGGTTTACAGCCCAGTCTCAGACGTCCAACTTCAACTCCATCACCATACAGCTAATGGATCCTGGGAAAGTAAAGTTGACCCCTGTGATTCCTCCCCGTGCCTCAGTTTCTTCACTCGTAAAAAGGAGATAATAGTATCCACCCAAGAGGTGTTTGTGAGGCTGGCATAAAACCAAACATGTAAAGCCTTCAGCATAACCCACACAATCAACATGGGCTCTCCTGATGGAACGCGGCACTTTATACACTGTGAAGTCAAAGTGTCGGTCACTCAGTCGTGTCAGACTCTCTGCAACCCCACGGACTGGCCCACCAGGCTCCTCTGTCCATGGGGTTCTCCCGGAAAGAACAATGCCGTGGGCTGCCCTTTTCTTCTCCAGGGACTCTTCCCGACCCAGGGATGGCAGGCAGATTCTTTACTATCTGAGCCACCTGGGAAGCCCTTCCACACTGTACTGAATATGTTATTCAGTACTGAATATGAGGAATATGTTACTCCTCAGTTTTAAAATAAACAAAAGCCAATGCATCTGTCATTTTTCCCACTGTTTTCTGTGCATCAGTGAGCCAGGTGTTCATTTCTAGAGCTGCACTACTCAAGAGTGGGGTCTGAAACTGCACCGGTCCTCAGCAAGAATAACACGCAAAAACCCAGAAGTGCTTGGAAACTTTCATAGCAACTGGATACTGCCAGTACATTCAATCCGCATTTCATTTTTCTAGTGATTCATTTTTATCATACATCTATATCAGTCTGCAACAGATTGAAAATTAATTTTTTAAAAAAAAACTGGCCCTTCACCACAGATATTTTGAGAAGCACTGTTCTAGAGGGGACAGAAGCAGACTTCTATTTCTTTCCTACACCCCCACATCACGGAGTGCAGTGGGAAGTACGTATCAAGGACTAAGTAAATGAAAATATAACTTCAAATGCACTTCAATTATTTAATGGGGACTTAAAAGCAGATCTCAAGTAGTCAAGATGTAAATAGGGTCTCCAGTTCACAATCTTCCTTTTTCAAGCAGCAGTTGACATTTAGTCTACAACTGACCAAAGAGTAAAAACAGCTCTGACCCCAAAAATATTTTCCATACTGTCTACAGAAGCACTGTGCAGAGCTTTAAAAAAAGAAAGAAAGAAAGAAAAAAAAAAAAAAAAACCCTAAGCAATGTCAATATTAACCTCCTTGCAGAACTCGGGAAAAATATAAATTATTTAGCACTGCGTTGGACATAGTTTTGATGGTGCTTCTCTACCTTTATGTAAACCAGCACCTTAGCAAAAAAGAAAAAGAAAAAAAATTCCAATGACACTTAAGACAAAATACGTTTGTCTTAGCCCTTCCCTGCTGCCAGTCCCTTAAATGGTCCTAATCTCAATAACCCTGTGAGATTAATCCATGAATGAAATGGCTGGAAAAGGAAAGCAGCAAATTCCACCAAATTTTAATTGACAACAAGGCAGCATTTGCATATCTGAGCTGGGGCACGTTGGATGTGGGTTGAAGGCTGAGTTAATTCTTGCCGAGGAAAATCTCTACACGTTCGGAATGACTCTGGAAATGCTTGTAGAAAATTAAAAGTAAACAGGGAGATGTGTGTACGCTGTGCCTCCCGCCCTTTCTCAGAGGTGGTCACGTGAAACGCTACGCGTAAGGGGTCGCTCCCAGTAGGACCTTGGTCCCCTGGTCCCAGGACCAAGTCAGGCTTGCTCCAGCAGACGCTCTTCTCTCTCCAGCAGCTTTATTTTTTATTTATAATTTTACTTATTTGTCTTTGGCTGTGCTGGGTCTTCGCTGCTGCGAGGATTTCTCTCTAGTTGCGGTGAGTGGAGGCTACTCCAGGTGCAGCGCACGGGCTTCTCACTGCAGTGGTTCTCTCGTTGGGGAGCACAGATTTTCGGGCGCGCGAGCTTCAGCATTTGCAGCTCCTGGGCTCTAGAGCACAGGCTCAGCGGTCGTGGCCTAGTTGCTCCGGGCTTGTGAGATGCCCCCAGATCAGGGATCAAACCTTCATTTGGCAAGAGTCTCCTTCATTGGCAAGCAGATTCTTTACCACTGCATCACCAGGGAAGCCCTCTCCAGCAGTTTTAATCTCCTCCTCTCAATTGCTCCCAAATCTAAAGACATGTTCAAGTTTAGGATTCAAGGATACACTCTTGCTTTACTGAACTACATCCAATTCCTCCAAAGATCACATCCATTTCCCATCTCAGTGCCTTAGCTCACAACCCCCTGTCCAGAAGGCTTTGAAAACATCCATATTTCTGAAGACGTCTCTAATTCTCAAAAAGCTGACCCCTCCTCATCAGTTCCTACCACAAAGGGCTGCTAATCTTCCATACAGAGTTCTTCAATGGCAGGAACCATGTCTTATATTTCCCAGCATCACCGTGCCCTATACAGGGCTTCTAAGAACCGTTTGTTAATAATGACTGCCCCAGTTACCAGATCCAACCAACAAATATTTCTTCAACCCCAACCATATCCCACACCCTCTCTCTGCCTCTGGTTATCAGTGGGGGATAAAAAAGGACATGGTTTTTGTTTCATGAAACTTATACTGGTAGGAGGACAGAACAAATAAGAAAAACACAAACAGTACTAAGCACTGACCATCAGCAGCAGTGATGAAGAGAAGACAGCCATGTGCAAAGGCCCTGAAGAGGGAAACTGCCAAACCAAGAGGAGGCTGACGGCGACGCCAGCTCTCCCTCTGGACCACTCGTCACCCCCAGCAACTCCCCTCCTTGGAGGCGCTGCGGCGGGGGGCCACAGTCTGCCTGGTCCTATATTTCTCTGCCCACTCTGATCAGGCGATCACTGCCAGGACTTCAACACACAAAAAAATCACACCAAAATCCACATTTGTACTACTTCTATACAGGGCAACCTGGATTCCCCAGAGGCATCTCCAATCGAAAATATTAAACAATGAACTGGGTCGCTCTACTCCCCTCCCCAACCTTCCCACCCTTGGGAAAAAAATTTAACAAGTTCTTTGGTTTCACTTGAGGACTACCATCAATCAGCTACCCACCCAAGTGTATAAGCCAGTGTTCTCCATTTCAAAGACCTCTGGGGTCCCAAGAACTTTCCAGCTACGTATTGGTGAGACCAGATTTTCTTCATATCCCTCAATCAAAGCAACATATTGTAACAGACTAAGTGGAGAACTAGATAGGAGAATCCAGTCTACGGCCATACCACCCTGAATGCGCCCGATCTCTTCTGATCTTGGAAGCTAAGCAGGGTCGGGCCTGGTTAGTACTTGGATGGGAGAATCCAGACACTAAACAGATTCACAAAAATGTAAAAAATGCCACTTTTTCCAATATTGTTTTTGTTCGGAAAAATATTGCTCATAAAAACATTTTAAATATGAAATTGGTTTATCGTTAGTTTTAAATGAATTACTATATACTTCTAATATTTCTCAGGTCTAATTTCTAATACCCTAAGTACTGAGATATAAAAGCTCTAAGGCATCCTAATCAAGGTTTATTACAAAGGGGTCCTAAAAATCAGAAAATTTGGGAATCACTGCTCTAAGCTAAAAATATTGGTATATCCTCGTACTGGCCCCTCTAACCTTACACACCCACTTTTGCCAACCCTACCACCTCAATAACCTTTCTCCTAAATCCTCGTTACTCTTTCTTCCCAAGCCCCCATAGGCCAAGAGGACCCACAAGAGTATCCTATCAAATCCTGGAACCTAGGAGTGTCACTCACTTGGAAAAAGGATCTTCGCAGAGGTAATTAAGTTAAAGATCTCGAGATGAGCTCATCCTGGATTATTCCAGTGGGCCCCAAATCCAATAACAAGTGTCCTTACAAGGCACACCCAGAGAAGGACAGACACCTGGAGAAAATGTGATGGTGTAGGCAGAAATGAGACACATGCATGTGGGCCACAAAGAGGCCAAGGGATGTCTGGCGCCACCAAAGGCTGGGTGAGGAGAGGAAACTCTCCCCCAGGGCTCCAGCCGGAGTCCAGCCCCAGCAATGCCCCCTCCAGACGGCTGGCCTCCAGAGCTGCGAGAGGAGCTAAACCTCCGTTGTGTGAGGCCACCTGACTTGCGGCGACTTGTTATGGCAGCCATGGAAACCTACCAGACCCGGCCCGGGCCTGCGAGGTCAGCGACCATCCAGCCAGTTGGTCATTTTGCCCCAATGTGACCCCCAGAAGCACTGTCCCCTCAGACTGCGCCCCTCGGTCATCTTAAATCCCATTCCCTTAACGCCCTTGAACGACCGCCTCATGGGCTCGAGCATAACGTCCAGACACCCCCACACAGCACGCCAAGGACCCCATACGCCGATCCCAACTTCCTCCCCCTCTCCAGCCCAGCTCCCCACTGCACGCACACCTCGCCCCGCCCACCCCTACACGTCCCCCAAGTTCGAGGCTCGAAACCTCCTCCTTCACTAGGTCCTGCCCAAAGCGGGGTCACTCCCTACCATCTCCACAGCTCTTTGTACATCCCTCTCAAAGAATATCCAAAACACTGCATCCCTTATTGGAGATATGTCACTCCCTCCAGACCAGGTTTTCTCAATCTGGGAACCACTGATATTTGAGGCCAGAGAAGCCCTTGTTGTGGGGGGCTGTCTGGAGGACCAGAGAATGTAAGCCTCGTCCCCTGGCTTCTGCCTACTCAATGGCAGCAGCTAATACACACACACAGAGTTGTAACAACCCCAAACGTCTTCAAACACTGCCCGTGTCCCTAGGGGGATCACCCCAGATGAAAAGCGCTGCTCTGGATTGAAGTCTTCAGGGACCCATCTCCAACATGCTCAGCACTCACACACACTCCCATTCATGAAAGGCATTTTGAGCCCAAGGCATGGGCCAGGCACTGTGCTCCAAGCCAGGGACATGGCAGGAAATACAAGTCTTAGGCCCTGTCCTCATGAAGCCACAGCGGGCAAAGTGCCCACAAGGTACTCATTACTAATGACTGAATGACGGGGTCTGCCTGGCACGCACATACAGAGTCCTACTTCCCTTGGAGGGTGGAAAATAAAACCAGGGAGCTAAAATTTTTCTCCTCTTCTCAGGCCCTAGCACTTCGTGACTATACGAAAGAGGGACCCCTTTATACAGAACACCATGTATTAATAAACGCAGCTCCCTGAAAGCGGGCAAATGGTACACCATGTGTGTTTGTAACTCCAACGAAGCTACCCACAAATAAAGGAGAATCTCAACCAAGAAAAGGAAAGCTAGACGGGATTAATCCCCAACACACTGCACAAAGGCCTGTGACCGAGCTAGCTAGCTGCCCCAGAGGCTCCAGACAGGGCCAAGAACCTTCCACCAAGAAACAGGAAGATGAGAGTGCCTGAGCTTCCAGAGTATTCCTCCCTCTGCCCAGGAGACACCACTCAAGGTTCTGGCAAGCTCCGAGATCAGACACGTGGCTGAACCGACCCCAGCTCTCACAGAGGCACTGGGTGCCCTAAAATGCAGAGTAGTTCTCAATGCCAGGGCAACACGAGGGTGCTTCCCAGTGATGGAGGCTGTGTGCCAAGGGGAGGGCAATGAAGTTGTAGGGACAGGTCAGGGCACCCAAGTGCTGCGCCCAGACCTGCCTTAAATAAGAGGCGCCTTAACCTCTGTGGGGCTCGGCGTCTGCTGGCATCGCATGAGGAAGTCAGAGCAACCCATCCAGCTCCACACATACCCGGCTTTCCCCCAAAACGGAACAGACTCACAGGATCCCCCTCTCTGGACAGAGAAGAGGAGGGCTCTCCTCCCCTTCCCACCACCACGCGTTCCACCAGAAATGGAAATGAAGGAGCCCCCAAGGATGCCCTCCACTTCTGCGCGGCTCTGCACAGAATCAACTATCAGACAGACAGGACGCAGTGACCTTTGTCTCCCGCTGTACTCGGACAATTCTGGGAAGGTGTGCTCTCTGGGATTCTCTCAGTCTCTGATGACTTGAGGGGGACAAGATATAAACGAGAAGCACCATGACAACGCTGGGCTTCCCTGGCGGTGCTCGTGGTAAAGAACCCGCCTGCCAATGCAGGAGATGTGAGAGATGCGGGTCCAATCCCTGGGTCGGGAAGATCCTCCAGGGTATGAAATGACAGCCCACTCCAGCATTCTTGCCTGGATAATCCCACGGACAGAGGAGCCTGGCGGGCTACAGCCCATGGGGTGGGCAAGAGTCGGACACGACTGAGCAGGCAAGTATGCACATCATGACAACATCAGACACGTTCAAGAGACCGACAGCTGGTTCAAAGATGGTTTAAACCATGTGGGCAGCTCCTGCTTCCTTCTCAAGAAGCCCATGGAGAGGTGGTCCCACCATCAGTTCAGTAGCTTTACAATTTCATAAAGCCATTCCGTCATCTCCACTTTCATCCACAGGCTCACTGCCTCATGGTCACAAGACAGGTGCCCTAGCTCCCACGACCACCCCCTCTTATTAATTTTCCCAAGATAGAAGCTCTCAGGGCATTAAAAGAGGGCACTGTCTCCCATGTCTGTACTTTTTTCTTCCCCAGCAGTCAGCCACAAAGCAGGTTTCCATTAAATCTATCTAGCCAGAATTCAGCCACATCAAGCTGCAGGAGAGGCAAAGAAAGTGAGGATCTGGCTTTTGGGGGAAAAAATTTTTTTTGTGGGAAGTCGGGATAGGTAGGGGGAATGGGGATAAGACTGATGGTGAAGTAGCCAACAAGGCACCTGGTACACACTGGGTTGGCCAAAAAGTTTTTTTGGTTTTTGGCACAACATCTTACAGAAAAATACAATACAACCACATCCAGCACCATGCTGGTAAATGCTTCACGGCCAGCTCCTGAAAAAACTAAAAACAAAACCCCCAAATTTATAGCATTTGCCAGCTTCCTTGGTGTAAATACTCCCTTGGTGCCAAAATTGAAGCCACCAGCATGATATTAACCAGCTCACAAAATTCCTGAAATTTTAATGATCAGCTGCTATAAGCCTGCTCTGGCAGGCCACTGGATTGATACCTCAACATGTGGTAACAGATAAGTTTACAGTGCTCCTTCCCACACTCTAGAGGATGAGGTATCATCCTCTCCAGCTCATAGGTGAGGAAAAGCACACAGCACCCCAAATCACACAGCTTAAGTGACAGGGCTGGAAGGCTCACATAACAGCCCCTAACCCAGCCTCATCACAGCTTTGACAGGTCACAAGTGCCTAACACCTACACCCCCAAGATCCCTGTGCCGAAACCTCAGCTAAAGAGACTCTAGCTTGGTTTGGAACCCACAACAAAGCTGCACTCCTGTAAACTCAGTCACCTAGTAATTGTTCTTTAAGTTGTATCCTCCAATAACAATGGTAGTTCACATCAACTGTTACAACATAGAATACAGATTAGTAACCAAAAAGAAAAAAAAAATAATCACCCCTAACGCCATTCCTAGTGGCAGAGTGGTAAAAACTCAGCCTGCCAATGCAGGAGACACAAGAGACACGGGTTCAGTCCTTGGGTGGGGAACACCCCCTGGAGGAGGAAATGGCAACCCACTCCAGTATTCTTGCCTGGAAATCCCATGGACAGAGGAGCCTGGCAGGCTATACAGTCCATGGGGTCGCACAGAGTCGGGCGTAACTTAGCAACTGAACAACAAACCCATTCTCAAGAGACAGCAATTGTCTACATGTGGGTTATAATTCTTCCCGGTTATGTAGGCATCATATTTTTAAAGTAGAAATCATTTTATTGTGTAACATAAGACTTTTTTTTAATGTAAATTTTCCAAAACAGAGAAACAGGACAGTATAATGAACTCCCCTGTCGCCATCATCCAACTTCAGAAATCATCTAAAGATGATGAACAGTCCAAGTGTTTCCATGCTCCCTTCTCAGAGGGGCCTCTGTAGGAGGCAGGCGCCTCCCTCCACATTCCCCCTGGACTCCTCGCCCGACCTGGCGTTCCCAGATCAGACCTGAGGTCAGCCCTCCTCCAGGTTAAGTCCACCAGCTCCGCCCATCACTGCTCAGGGAACACTGGGAAAGGAAACCTTCAATCATGTTCACTCTCCTTACGGATCCCTCCACCTGCTCTAATTCCTGTCTAGTCTGTCAAGAAGTCTCACAACTGGGGTTCAGAACCTCATTAAAAGAGCATTCAGAACAAGCACTGGGTTGGCCAAAAAGTTTGTTCGGGTTTTTCCTACAACATCGATGGAAAAACCCGAACAAACTTCTTGGCCAACCCAATACATCACAATTCTTTTGAATTTCCACTCAGTCCATGCTCCTACCCCTGCTGTTTTCACCTGGGAGGACACGCAGCCAGGAGAGGCACTGCTAACTGGCTCAACTAAAACCCCAGGGCTCCATTCATCCTCCTCTTCTCCCACTTCATGCTCACTCAACGCACTTTGCATTCCGGACCTCACTTCTTGGTCTTCCATCTTCTGAAGGAGTCACATTTTATATCTACAGGTGCCAGCCTAACTGAGAGATCCACCAGGCTGAAGAACGGTGGCTGCTCACCAAATGAACAGCCTTACAAATATTCCCCAAAAGCCTAGCTGGAAGCCCAGGCCCATGATCAAACATAAAATTCTGTAGTCTCCAATATGTTCAAAGAACATGCTCATGGACAGAGCAAGAACTGAAACACTGAGTGGCTTAGCCAAGTGCACACAAAAGGGAGCTGTGACCATCTCAAGCCTGAGGCGTGGGATTCTAGCCTGCCATAACCACACACAGCTGATGGAAAACAAGCCTATGCTGGGAACCATGAGTATCAGAACAGAACTTCAGCGGGGAAAGCGGCTAAATGCATTTGCATTATACTAACACTTCGAATGACATATTTATCTAAAGACTCCAACACCTCAAATAGCAGGGAGCAGGTAGGATTAAGGGGGAGTTTGGCTTATAATAGTCTCTACAAGTAAAGACACAAACTAAAGAAGTGGTTTTCCAAACTTCGTATGTTTAGGAATCACCTAGAAAGCATGTTTAAAATGCAAATTCCTCAACGTCCTTCCCAGAAATTCTGACTCAGCAGGTCTGGGGTAGAGGCAGGGCATTACGGCAGCATTTTTAAGGAGCATCTTTGACAATATGCTCCTGCAGGCGATGACAGCCCCTGGGAAATGACAACCGGGTGAGTTCCTCTGCCTGGGGTGGCAACACTCCTGTGAGGAGCAGGAGAATCTGACCCAGTGCCTGTTACACTGGTCCTGGCCTAAGGGTCTCAGGCCAGAATTTCCACGTAAGTTAAATACAGACGTCCCTCCCAAACACCGGTATCGAGGTAGGTAAATGATGGGGCCCTGGCGGTGGTGGTTTAAGTTACTAAGTCGCGTTCAACACCTGTGACCCCATGGACTGTAGCCCACCAGGCTCCTCTGTCCATGGAATTTCCCAGGCAAGAATCCTGGAGTGGGTTGCCATTTCCTTCTCCATCACGGGGCCCTGGGGCCAGTCAATTCATCTCAGGAGTAAGTTTTCTCTGAAACCATCTTTGCCTTTTATTCCCCCCCGGGGAACTGGTCAACTTGTCTCTCATCCAGAACAACTTCATCAACATCCTCCCTCTCAAAGATCATTGAGAAACAAATTTTTCCTCCCCTCCCCTCCCCTTCCCCAGCTGTGACTAAAATAAGCATTTAATGTTTTAAGGGTTTTAGATGCTAACAAGAAAACAGGCGTTACCAAAATAAAACAACCATTGGGACAGTCAAGTTATAAATACTCACAATTGCTCATTAAGAGTTCTTTCTGCGTTTTATTCATTTCCTCGAGAACTATTTACTGAGCACCTAGTCTCATCCCAACTGTGAACGCCACTGACAAGCCCCTGCTCCCATGCAGCTGACATCCTGGTGTGCAAGGAAGACAAGGGAGAGGATACGGACCCTAATGATGGAATTTCAGACAGTGACAAGCAGTACAAAACGTACCAACAGGCTTCCCTGGTGGCTCAGCGGAGAAGAATCCGCCTGCCAATGCAGGAGACACGAGTTCGATCCCTGGTCCACAACCACAGGGCCGGTGCTCCAGAGTCGGGGAGCACAGCTCCTGAAGCTCACGCACCCCAGAGCCTGTGCTTCACAAGAGCAGACACCTCAGCAACGAGAAGCCTGTGTACCACAGCTGGAGCATCCACCACGCAGCACTCCCGGCAACGAGAGGAAAGCCCGAGCAGCAAGAGAGACCCAGCGGAGCCAAAAACACAAACAAGTAAAATCATAAAAACAAAAACAAACACAAAACAATGAACTAACAAGGATGAGAGACGATGGGGCACAGCAAGGCCTCCTGGCCGGGATCCTCTGTAAGTAAACGACGAGCGACGTGACCGCAGGAGCAACAAGGGGCAGGAACCCAGACCCAAGGAGCTGGGCCTGTGAGCAGGGAGGTGGTCCCAGCACACGGCCCGGAGGAGGCTGAGAGAGTCACGAAGGAGCCAGCCCTCCAAGGGCAGAGTCCTGTGCGTGCTATTAGGAGGACAAGGAAGCCCCGGGTCCATTTAATGAGGGAAGGGTCACACTAAAAGCAGCCGGACTGTACTCAGCGCCATCTGTGTGCCAGGCACTGGTCAGATCTCATTTTATCTGTAGGAACAGGTGAGAATCCCATCCCACAGGTCAGATCTGAGCCCAACAGGCAGTAAGTGATGGAGCCAGGAGGCTAACTACAGGCAGAGGTTGTGGAGCTGAGCAAGGGCAGATTGGTAGGGCCTTGAAGGCCTAACTTGCTAAGGAGTTTGAGTGTTATTCCAAGTGTGATGGAAAGATATAGGAGGGGGCTAAGACATCTCATTCCCTTAGAGCTAAGGGAGGGGACGCCTTCTGGGGAAAGCCTACCATGCCCTGGATGAGCTGTGAGACTAAACTGCTGCAACCTCAGCCACATATACTGACAGATATCTAATCCTGCCCTGCCTGCAATGGAAAAAGCTCTCCAGCCCCTGGAGAACTGGATCCCATCTTCTCTCTAGGTCACTGCCTTAAAGTGGAGCCCGGGACCAGCAGCTCAATCACCTTGATCTTGTTAGCAATGTGAATGAGGTGGAGCCCCCTCTCAGCCCCACTCAATTTGAAAATCCCAGCCATCTGTTTTTAACAAGCCCTACAGGAGTTATCCCCACGCAGCCATTCCCACCATACCCCTTCCCAAACCTCGCTCCCTGCACACCAGGCAATCCTCCGCCAGGACCGTGCTGATGGGCTTCTATGGCTCCTGATGCCTAGAAATCTCACTGTCGCCCCAACCTATTTAACTACTTTGATTTCCTAAAAACATTTACTATTATTCAGTTGTTTAGGCCTCTTCTACCCCCAAAGTAAAAACTCCTCTTCCTTCATAATTCTGTAGTTTCACTCTGCTTTCAGCCTTGTAGCCTCCAAAGTAGATGGCAAGGAGGCTGCCTTAACCTAGACTTTCCCTAACACCCCACCCCTCAGTTACCAGATTTCTCTTCATCCATTCCCACTTTATGCCTACGTTCCTACAAGTACCGATGCCCTGGGCATCCTAGGAACTAGCTGCAGGAGGGGCCGGGTACTCCCGTGATTCCTAAAAGGCTCTCCTCCCTGCCCTGGAGAAAGGCAGGGGGCAACACGCAAATAAATACAAAATTACAAATTATATACTTAGCCCAGCAGCCTCCTCAGAGGCCTGTCTAGCGTGAGACCTGAATGATGAAGCAGCAGCCCAACGGGAGTTTAGAACAACCAACACTTGGGTGTGGAAACCATGCCTTACTCTGCTCTCTGTGTTTTATGTTTATTATCCACATAACCTTCCAACAGTCCTACGGAGAAGGAAGTATTCTCACTCCCAATCTGCAAGAGGGGACACTGAGGCGCGGAGAGCTTAAGGAAGTATATGTGAACAGCAGAGACGGGATTCAAACCCAAGCATACTGGCTCCAAAGCTTACCCTCCTAACCACAGGCTTGGGTGAGAACAGCGAGGTGGAATGGTGCTGTGAGGGTGGAAAGGCAGACGGATCCAGGTGGCAGGTGCCCCGGGGCAGAGAAGAGTCAGCCTGAAGCAGAAAAGAAGTCAAGCACATTTGGTGAAGCTGGAGAGCGGCAGGGTGGATTGGAAACATACTTGGGAAATGGACTGGACGAGATGATGTGAACATCATGGGGTCTAAGAGAGGAGGGGGAGGAATCAAGAAGCCCTTGCAGTTTTCGAAGGCCCTGTTTTCAAGGCTTGAGGGCAGAGGATAAAGCATTGCAACACAAGATACACTCAAGTCCTGGGGAGCACTGAGGCCCAGCAAGCTCTCAAATGAATAGAATCAATCGATCGAGCAAGTTAAAGCTTCCAGTTCCCACCCCAACCCTCCCCTACACTTCTCTGCAGGGGGTCTTCACGCAAAGGTCCATCCTGTCCCCTGGGAACTAGTTTCCAGAACACCATCAGCACCGGCTAACAACAATAAAAGCTGCAGTTACAGGAGTAAGAATAGCTTTAGCAAGAGGAGGGTTTTTCCTCACAAAATGTAATAGGTTTAGAACCAGAGTGCTTCAAGTTTTCTGAATAGCACAACGTTACTAATTTACAAATGAGGAGTTATACAGCTTGCCCCCAGGCCACACAAACGCAAAGAGGTTGAACCAGAATCCAAATCCGGGTCTGCCTACATGGGAAGCTCACACTTCCATTAAAGTCAGCATTTCCCACAATCTGGGGCAAGTCTCTCTGAGGACTACACCAATGGTTTCCACTGAACTTTTTAAAGTTTTAACATTGACGGTCTTGTTTCAGGACAAATAATCATACGTAATATTGAATAAATAAAAATTTTAAATGGGATATAGACATGACTTCATATGAATTTTTATCTATCACATCAAATCCATGACGTCTTGTGAATTACTGCTTAGGAAACAGAAGAAGTTTCCTAAAAGGAAAAGAAAACATTAGAAGTACAGGTGATGGAGGGAGGAGAGAGAACTCTTGAGGCAACACATAAATAACCGAAGCTTGTGAAACACTGCTCACCACAGCCCCGCCCCAGAACAGCCAAGCACCTGTTCCATATTGTATTCAAATTTGGCTACAGCCCCACATAACTCTGACTCTGCTCCAGAGATAAAATGCTGGTTGCCTCCAGGGAAAGGGAATAACATTAGAACAACACAATTTAGCATAAATCATCCTTAACACAGTATTGGTCTTGACAGAAGACACCGTTTTGCTGGTCCAACTCCTCTGCTTAACCCTATAAACACACCTAGAGTCAGGTAAACTCTCCTGGGCCTCACTTTGTCAAAAGGAAGTTCTAAAAAGTGATCTCTCAGGTCACTTCCAGTTTTAGAGTTCCCATGAACTGTCACGAGACCCTAAAATCCAAAATTAATGTTTTCCAAAATCAGAGAGGCCCCAAACCTGAATGAGTGTTGACCTGAGGAATAAACGTTAAATAGTCTCACAAGGCATCCCAGGTCCCCATTCCTTAACAAGGAAACAAGGGGAGGAAGGATGTGTTTGTGTGCGTTCAATTGCTCAGTCATTTCCCACTCTTTGCGACCCTATGGACTGTAGCCCACCAGGCTCCTCTGTCCATGGGGGATTTCCCAGGCAAGAATACTGGAGTGGGTTGCCATTTCCTTCTCCAGGAGATCTTCCCGACCCAGGGATCGAACCTGCATCTCTCTCTTACATCTCCTACACTGGCAAGCAGGTTCTTTACCACTGCACCATCTGAGAAGCCTCTTATCTGGGCAGATGCTATCAATTATGCTGCCCTCTGATAAGATGTGATGAGGCATTAATTACATGATAATGAAAATCAGCCAGTGTCCCTGACCCCCAGCAAAATTTTAATAATCCTCTTCCACAAATGTTTATTAACTTCCTTTAAACCCAGTTGCTAGTGTTTGTTATTTCATCTGTAACACTGAACTTTATTCTGGGTAGGAGTAGCAGGGAGAGATGGGTGGGAAAAAATCTGCAAAATCTCATCAAACTCCTGTCCTCCAGTTAAGCTTCCACCGAGAACCACCTGTCAAACCTTCCCAGCTTCTATCTGAATTACTCCATGTTTAACATGCTAAACCTCTAAAAAGAGTTGTCACTCCTTATCCTTGTGAAACATTATCAACAGAATAGTTTAACCAGAACAAGCATTCTTCCTCTATTATTGAAACAGATACATTTATCAAAAGGGAAGTCTTAAGGACCCTCCTCGGCTTCTTTACAAAGCCCTTTCTGTGATATTCAGTTCACTCAGTCGTGTCCAACTCTTTGCCATCCCAGCGGCTGCAGTATGCCAGGCTTCCCTATCCATCACCAACTCCTGGAGCTTGCTCAAACTCATGTCCCTCGAGTGGGTGATGCCATCCAACCATCTCATCCTCTGTTGTCCCCTTCTCCAGAGGATAAGCGCTATTATGCTATTAGTGGCCCTGTAAACTTTTAATAGAAGCTTTTTAGGTTCCCAGAAAGAGAAGTTCTGAAATGTGCTCACTTCATGTTTAGCTGAAGAAAACAGAGGATGGGTGGGCTGCAGCTGGCAAGCTCAAAGCACAGCTGGGTAGCAGGTGATCTTAAAAAAGAAAAAAAAAAAAAAAAAACGGCAAATCCCTGGGCAAATCGTGTAGTCAGGGGTGATCATTATAACTGGAGAGTTGTTACATAATTACTTGTTAACTACTGACAAACATATACACGACTACAAAATGCCATGGTTACTCAGGCCACTGAGGCTAGTTCAAGAGTGAAGGTTTCTCTAATTAATTTCACTCAAAGAAACAAGCAACCCAGGGACCCATTCCCTTCCAAGGTAACCTGACAGCTTTTACATATACAAAACAGCCTCCAGCAATTAAGCCAATAGCTTCTGGGGAAGAAAACCAGTGTTTCCCTGTTAAATTGATTTTTAAAGAGAAGAGGGGAGACAAAAGTACTTTCAAACAGCTATAATATTCATCACCTGGACAAAACCGACTTCCACTGCAAAGTGGAAAATTTGAACAGAAAAGGTCTTCCCCAACCCACCCCACCCCCGTCCCTGCTCAGCTGGCGCAAAACCCAAGACCTGTGTCGGAGGCACTGCATTCCAACATTTTTCAAAAAGTTTACGAGGATTTACCGAAGCGGCGGGGAGAAAAATAAGGCAGGCAGAGGCGGGGGAGAGAGAGCAAGAGGGTTTCCGCAAGGAAGAACCGGGTGAAGCGCCCGGCTGCGCCGCGCAAGGCCCGGTAACCGGGAAGCGACCCGGCAGCGGGAGAGCGAGCGCCCCAGGGGAGCGCGGGGCCTGCCAGCTGCTCGGCCTCCGCCCCCAGGGGTCCCCCCAGCGCCTCCCCCCCGGGCCGGCCCCCGCCGCCAGCCCCTCTCTGCCGACCCTGCCCCCGCAGCGGCGGCGATGCCCACGGGGCCAACTTGGCCCTGGGTCAGCGCTGCGGAGCGCAGCCCCGGGTGCTGGGGAGGCCGCTGGCGCCCTTACCTCCTTCTGCTTGGGGTCCTGCGGGTAGACATCTGGCGGCCCGAGTCGGGGGCGTTTCAGCGGTCTCTGCTCATAGCTGAGAAGCCCGAAGGCGGCCATGATCTCTCATGTTAACCGGCGAAATGAATGAGAGTTGGAGCTGGAGCAGCCGCCTCTGAGCACCAGGGAGCAGCAGTTTGCAGACAGACTCCCTCTCCCCTCCTCGCTCGCTCGCTCGCCGTGGCGCTGCAGGCAGGAATAAAGCAGGTTGGATGCTGCCGCTGCCCGGCACGCAGACGCGACTGATGGGGGCAGCCTTCGGCGGGCACCCTGCTGCGCTGGAGCGCCCCCCCCCCCCCGCCCCGGGACGCACCGCCGCCCGCGAGCCCGGAGGTCCTCCCCGGGCCTCCGCGGCGCCGGCCTCCCTTCCCACCCGCCCCCCCGCACCCCGCCCCCCTGTCCCCGGGGGGGAGGAGCAGCTGATGGGAACGTGTGACTTTTTTCACCAATGGACCCAAACCCACCCCAGCGGGGCGCAGGGTGGGGGTGGGGGAGGGGCACAGAGAAGGGGGGGAAAAAAAAACTTTTCTTGGCGCCCCAGGCGGGTGGCTCAAGTGCTCGCCCTCGGCGCGGGTGGCCCGCCTAAGCCGAGAGGAGACTGAGGAGCAGCCCGCCCCCGCCCCCCCTCTCTAAGACAGGGACCCTTCCCCCGCTCGCCGCGCGCCCCGCAGACCCCGCCACCTGGGCGCGGACCCGGCTGGGAAGGAGGGAGACTGGCCCGGAGGGGGTTGGGGACGGACAGGGATGCGGACGGCGGGGAAGCAGCCAGGTCCTCCTAGACGCCGGCCGGGCTCCGGTGGCGCATCCGCGGCTCCGGTGCCCTCGGCGGCTCCGGGCAGGCGCCGAGCAGCGCGGCTGGCGGTCGCGGCGGCTGGAGGGGGCCGCGCTCGCGGTGGCTCGGGGCCGACTTAACCCTTTGCTGCCCCTCCAGGGGCTGGGGAAGGAAGGGGGCGCGAAGAGGGTCGGCAGCGAGCGCCGACGGGAGCAGCGAGCCGCGAGCGTCTCGGGCTCCTCCAGCCCGCCGCCCCCCACCCTCACCCCGACCGCGGCTCCTCCCCCCGCCCCCGCCACCGACAGTTTACCTGTTGGTCCCCCGCTAGTGGGCAGGGGCTGCCGGCAGCCGCAGCACTTCGGCGGCCGCAGCCTCCATGATTCGGCTTGGGATGGGGGGTGGCGGGGGGGGGACTGGATTTGATCCGGTTTGTAAGGTATCAGTCTCGCCCGGGCGAGCTCCGGGGACGCCGCGAAGTTTGCCACTGTCTGGGG
The DNA here is from genome assembly GCF_910594005.1 of Cervus elaphus. Classification (NCBI taxonomy): domain Eukaryota; kingdom Metazoa; phylum Chordata; class Mammalia; order Artiodactyla; family Cervidae; genus Cervus; species Cervus elaphus. Next base: position 5,048,033 of record NC_057833.1, on the reverse strand, counting down.
GCGGCGGACGACGCCGGCTCGCCGCCGCCGGCGTTCTCGCCCCCACGGCCGAGGAGCGCGAGCTTCCGAGTTGGCGGACGGCGGCGCGGCGGCCACACTGAGCATGCCCAGCTCGGCTGCCGGACCGCGGAGGAGTTGGCTGCGAGCGCGCTCCGATCCGCCTCTCCGGGTTTTCGCAGCCGCAGAGCGCGCAGCCCGCGGGCCCGGGCGCCCGGGCTGGCCCTGGGGTGAATCTGGGCGAGGGAGGGGGCGCCCCCAGGACCCCTCTCCCGGCCGCGAGCTGGGCAGTCCGCCTCGACCTCTGTTAAGGTCGCTGTCCCCGTGGCCTGGGCCGGAAACCTCACCTGCGCCGCGCGTGTGGAGTGAGGCGGGGGTATCCTCCCGGGGAGACCTTGGTCGTCCAATCCGCCCGCGCTCCCCGCTAGCTCTGGGGCGTGGGCACCCAGATGCAGGGCCACCTGCCGCGAGCCCTGCGAGACTACAGCTGCGGAGGCGGGCCCGGTCTGTCCCGAGGGGCCCAGCGGGAGGCGCGCCCGGGAGGATGCGCCCGCGCTTGGCCAAGAATGATGGCTGCCATTTATGGAGCCCTAGCTTCGTGCCAGGATCTTGACAGTAAAGGTCTCTGGTCCTTTAAAAAAAAAAAAAAAAAAAGGAAAGAAACTTACAAGGTTTTACTGTACCCCTTTTATAGATTAGAGAAATCGAGTCACATTAGGAAGGCCCGGTGACTTGCTCAAAGCCGCGAAGCAAACTGATCACAAGTTTCTGATCTATTTCCCACAACTTGGAATTGGGAGGAATGGGTTCCTGAGCCGCTCTTGCCTAATAGGGTCAAGTTCCTCCCACCTTGAGGAATTCTCAAGACTCCTATTTCATTCTCTATAAGATGGTGCGAGTCAAATCTAACCCCAAAGCCTTAGCACAGTGCCAGGCACAGCGTATGTGCCTAGGAGATGTTGGTTAAACCTGATTATCTAGTCAAATCTGATGACTTGAAGCAAAGGCGGGGGCGGGGGGGGGGGGGGTTGGATATAAGCCACTGGGGATAGGAGACTAGTTCTTAACTCTTGACTCTGACCTATTAGCACTTCCCAAAGCAGCTGAGGCCAATTCAGGCCGGTAGTTTCCGGATTCTTTACTCAATCTGAGCAAATACTTGTAGAGAACAGTTCCACCAAGAAGCGTTTCCCCTGCACCCACCCCAAAGGACTTCTCTTCCACTAACACCTTGGCTGTAACTTCAAAGCTGAATTTGCCCTTGGGGTATAGGTATCTGTCAAATCTAGCTTCCTTGCTTGAGAAATAGTTATCTAACTTTGTTATGAAAATTGTCAAACCAAAATGCAGAAAAAATAGCATAATGAACCCCCAAGTACTCATCTCCCATCTGTGACATCTGTGACATCTAAGCAAAACTTAGAAAAGTTTTGCTGTTTGTGTTTAATCTCTCCTGCCCCCAACACAGTTACATAAACTGGAAAAGACACTGTTGTTCACTGTGGTGACTTGGGTGCACAGCATGGAAACTGGCATGTAGTGGGCACTCAAAAAGATGTTTGTTAGCTGGTGGGATGGATGAGTAGGTGTGGGTGTGGGTGAATAGGTGTGTGGATAGATGGATCTCCAGTGGTATTTTGGTGATAGCTGGTTGGGAGATGTAACCTCAATTCTTCCCTTGAAATACCTAGGCAACAGTCTCCAGCTGGCCTCCACAAAGGAAAAACTTTTGAAGCACTCAAAATCATATCTGACCATAAAGATTTTAAAGTCAAAGTGAGTTAATAATGTGTCCCTAGTGTTTGGGGAAAAGGGAAAAGGAGAGTTCTGTTGATCTCCCTTCTTTTTCCCTCCCTTGTTTTGACACAGTCTGGCATGGATTCTTTGGCCCTTTCAACATTTTTTTAGAAAGTGAAATTTTTTTTAAAAAAATAGCTTCCATAAGCTCATCATTCCTCAAAAATCATCATTTCACTACATGAACTTCTCATGGATATTTGGTTCCCTCACCCTGACATTTGCACCTGTCACAATCTGCCACCACCTACCAGTCCAATTTTTTCTCCTTAATCCCTCACCTCAGTTAGCTCTCACTCATATTTCCAAATATGAAATTCCTGGGCCCTTCACTTTCCGATAGCCACCTAAGGACAGTCCTTAGAGTCGACTCCTGTATGAAGCCCACCTCGAACTCTCTCTTTTTTTTTTTTAATTTTCACGTATGTACTTTTGGTTGCCCTGGGTCTTCCTGCTGCGTGCGGACTTTTCACTAGTTGCAGCAAGGAGGGGCTGCTCCTGGCTGCAGCGAGTGGACTTCTCACTGCAGTGGCTTCTCCTGTTGCAGAGCGCAGGCTCCACACAGGCTCAGTAGCTGCGGCTGGCGAGCGCTTCAGCTCGGGCTCAGTAGCCTGTGTTTAGTTGCTCCGTGGGATGTGGAATCCTCCCAGACCAGGGATCAAACCTGTGTCCCCTACATTGTGGCAGGTGGACCCCTATCTACCACCACCAGGGAAGCCCCCACCTCAGACTCTAGAGGCACAAAATCATCTTTTGATTCTTTCGGTACCCTTAACATAATTTTCATTCTCTTATATTTTTCACCAGTTCTATTGAAAAAATAACTGACATCCATCACTGTACAAGTTTAAGGCATACAGCATGATGGTTCAGTTTACATATATTGTGAAATCATTACTGCAATAGGTTCAGCTAACACCCATCCTTTCATATAGATACAATAAAAAAGGAAAGAAAAAAGGGGGAAATTTTTCTTTTTGTAATGAAAACTCAGGATATACTTTCTTAACAACTTTCCTGTACACCATATGGCAGTGCTAACCATTGTCATCATGCTGTACATTATACCCCTAGCTCTTATTTATCTTATAACTGAAAGTTTATATCTTTCAGCCACCTTCCTCGGTTTCCCCATCCCCCAAGCCTCTGCCTCTGGTAACCACAAGTCTGATTTCTTTTTCTGTGAGTTTGGTTTTGTCTTGGTTTTGTTTTTAGACTCCACATATAAGTGAGATCATACAGCCTTTGTCTTCTGATTTATCTAACCGGGCTTCCCGCGTGGCTCAGTGGTAAAGAATCCGCCTGCCAGTGCAGGAGATGCAACAGACACGGGTTCAATCCCTGGGTTGGGAAGATCCCCTGGAGGAGGAAATGGCAACCCACTCCAGTATTCTTGCCTGGAGAATCCCATGGACAGAGGAGCCCAGCGGGCTACAATCCATGGGGTCGCAGAGTCGGACATGACTGAGCATGCACACACGTCTGATTTATATCACTTAGCATAATGCCTTAGAGATCCATCCAGAATGTCACAAATGGTAGGATTTCCTTGTTTATTTAATGGCTGAATAATATTCCACAACATCTTTATCCACATGTCCATTAATGAACACTTAGGTCATTTCCATGTCTTAACTACTGTAAGTATAGTTGCTATGAATTAGGGATATAACTGCTATGAACTGGGGTTACAGGTATCTTTCCAAGTTAGTGTTTTCATTTCCTTCGGATATATTCCCAGAAGTGGTCATTCTCTTCTTTTAATATCTCATCATTTATTGGCATACTTGCAGACTTGCCACACAGAACAGTCTTGTTCACCATCCCCACCTCACCCTCTCCTTCCGTTCCAGAGCTGATCTTTAGGCTCACTCAGGCCAGTTAGCCACAGGGTCTCCTGTGCCTGAACTTCCATCACGGTGCTGGTTAGTACAGCAGAGAGGCACAGATTCTTTATCAAATAACGTGGGTCTCGTTTGCTACTGTTCCTGTGGGAGTGAAAGCTTTAGTCACCCAGTGCAACCCCATGGACTGTAGCCCTCCAGGCTCCTCTGTCCGTGGGATTCTCCAGGCAAGAATACTGGAGTGGGTAGCCATTCCCTTCTCCAGGGGATCTTCCCAACCCAGGGATCAAACCCAGGTCTCCTGCATTACAGGTGGATTCTCTACTATCTGAGCTACAGGGAAGCCCACTGTTCCTATAAGGGGCATCTTATCTTTTTGGTTAATGACCCTCCCTTCCCTAGGCCTGGGAACAGTCTGTACAGAATATGAATTACTCAGAACACAGAGGCTCCCCAGAGAGGCCCCAGCTTAGGCCTAGCAAGAAGAGATGAGTTCAGGTGCCTGAGGAAGTTTAACACAGCTGGTGAGGGAAAGGGATTGAAATGCAGGCAGAGAAGGAGGAATTATAAGCCATTCAAAGCATATGGGACTTTATCCTCCAAGTATGAAGTTAAATCTCTAGGGCTGCTTTTGTGGGTTGAGGCATGTTAAGAAGTTTGTAAAAAGGGGTGTGACCTTTTTTCTTGGGTCACATCCAAGGACTCCTCAAAGATCTCTGAGCCACAGGGATCTTCCTAGCTGCTTCTGTCCTTTCTGCTAGTCTTGGTTTTTCAAAATTCTGCAAGGAGTCCCTCACAGTTGAGTCCTCTCTTGTGTTCTTGGATGAGGTCCCTTGAAGACAGCTCACGGGCTGGCTTTTTCTCCCTGCATGTAGTCTGTGGGGAATGCACAGACGCCTTTGCCTGTGCACACTCTGGGGCAGGCGTTTTCTCTCCAGCCTTATCTCCTTGCCCACATGGACACGTTCTGCAACACAGTTCTTCACCTTGAAAGATCTCAACTCTAGGTCAGAGACTACTTCTTTGGGTTCTTGCAAACTGCAACAGACAGAGGTTAAATGTCCAGACCAGTGATCCCCTCAAAACTCTTTTCATGAGGCTTGAGGGGAGGAATAACATTTCTTGGGAGAGAGAGACATAATCATATTCGCCAAGCAGATTTCAGAAAATGAGAGTAGAGAATGGCTAGGAGCAGAAGCAAGGTGCTGGCCCTCCAGAAGCAATGTTCCCCTTATCCTTATTTTACAAATTAGCACTGGAGGCTCCGGAGGTGAAGTTCGCTGGCTCAAGGCCATTGGGTTAGCGAGTGGCAGAGCCGGGGTCAAACCTGGGCCCCTCTGACTCCCCTTTTATTGTCAGGGTGCTACCTGTATTAATTACCGTTTACATAACACTTATAGAAGGGAACCTCGGAAGACAGATCTTGTAGAAGAGAAGTAAAACTCCTGACAGCCCACTCTGGCATCGTGCATGCTTCCACTCAAGTGGAAAGGAACAATTCTCCGTGTAGCGCCTGTAGGTGAAGTAATTAAAGTTGCTGGTTTTCCCCATGGGACTGAGGCTTGCCCAGGTGTATGTATTACTGTGTTTTGTTAACAGATTGTCTAGAGGCAGTCTTGCTTATTTTCAGTTTTTCTTACATCCCCATTACATTTAAATGTATTTATCCCATGCCTGGTTCTGAATCAAAAAAATAAAAATTCCCCCTTTCTTTTAGGCTCTTAAAAATAAGACAAAGGAAAATAAGAATGATTTGAGAAGGAATCAAAATAGAGGAAAAGACAAATGGGGGATTCATCTGGGGACATTCCAACCAAATGAAATTTTTAATATGGTCTTTAGGCTGTTTAGAGAAATGTAAAGAATACAGACATAAAGACTTCCTAAAGTAGTATTGACAATATAATTACATTGCTATTCTAAATATATACTTTTACATTTTCTGGTAACCACATTAAAAATGTAAAACTTGATAAATTAATTTTAGTAATACTTCTGTTTAACCCAATATAAGCAAAATATTGCATTTCAACATGTGGCCAGTCTTTGAACTGTGGTGCTGGAGAAGACTCTTGAGAGTCCCTTGGACTGCAAGGAGATCCAACCAGTCAGTCCTAAAGGAAATCAGTCCTGAATATTCATTGGAAGGACTGATGCTGAAGCTGAAACTCCAATACTTTGGCCACCTGATACAAAGAACTGATTCATTGTAAAAGACCCTGATGCTGGGAAAGATCGAAGGTGGGAGGAGAAGGAGATGACAGAGGATGAGATGGTTGGATGGCATCACCGACTCAATGGACATGAGTTTGAATAAGCTCCGGGCGTTGGTGATGGACAGGGAAGCCTGGCGTGCTGCAGTCCATTGGGTTGCAAAGAGTCAGACATTACTGAGAGACTGAACTGAATGAGATATTTTACAGCCTTTTTTTTTCCTGCTAAGTATTAGAAATTTGGTGTACACTTTACACTTATAGCATATCTCATTTCAGACCAGCCACATTTCATGTGTTTGGCAGCCACATATGCCTAGTGGCTACCATATCCGTCAGCCCTACTCTAAAGGGATGTTTCAGTCCTCATGAACCTGTAACGTGTGGGATCTTAGTTAAATCACTGAGAAAGCAGGAGAGTTTCCAGATTAAAAGAGCAAAAAATAATGGAAGGAATTAAAGAAGAGAAAGGTCAGAAAGTAAAGAAGAAGCGTAAAGACAACTTGGGAAGACAGTGGATACCCAAAGAGCACTTAGTAGCTCAGGAGGCAGGATTGTCACGAAGGCAAGGACCTGGAAAGAAAACTCTGGGGACTAAAAATCAAAGGATGAGATAAGTGAGTTTTGAATTACAGAGCTGAACCAATAACAAGGCTGAATATTTAACCTCATTCACCACCAAATTGGTGTGTGCCACATTTACAAAAAGAAGGACAGCTCGTTGGTTTCTACAGAGGGACCGTGGTGCACACGGCAGGATCACATACCCAGGTTTTCGGCACCAGAATCCTATTTTACTCCTTTACCCAGAGCTGCTACGTCAGACAAATGCTACCCAAACTCAAGAAAGAGTTCAGCAGAAGATCAGAATGCTCGTTTATTGACATACTGGAATAGCCCTTTCCAGGGACTGAAATAGGGATAGCGCCTTATTCAGATCACCTCCAGCCAGTTTTCAAGTTTGTTGTAAAAACACATTAGTAAGCAGAAGGTTGTTTTAGTAAGCATAAAATTAAAGCAAGGAGAATTGAATCATCTCTGGGGAACGTTCACAGAGTGCCCCCACAGTAGAACTCACCTCCTTTGTGACCGGAATGGGACACGTGCCACACCTCAGCGCAGGGGTGTCTTTGGAGAGTTGTTACTGACCAGGGCTTGTGTTGGGCATCCCTTGTGGCTCAGCTGGTAAAGAATCTGCCTGCAAAAAAAAAAAAAGAATCTGCCTGCAACGCGGGAGACCTGGGTTCGATCCCTGGGTCAGGAAGATCCTCTGGCGTAGGAAGCGGCTACCCACTCCGGTATTCTTGCCTGGAGAATTTCATAGAGAGAGAAGCCAGGCCAGCCCAGCCCATGCTGTAGTCACAAAGAGCCGGACACGACGGAGTGACTAACACTTGTCCTCTCCAATGCTTGTATTATTTACTCTATGGCCGGGGTTCCTGGTGGTCTGCAGGGTTTTTTTTTTTTTTTTTTTAGGTTTGTTTATGTTGGACTTGCACGGTCACTCCTGGACTCTAGAAAAACCTGCCTGAACTGGGTCCACATTCTCAAGTGACACTAATGTATTGGTGTGGAGGCAGACCTGCCCTTTGGAGTGCAGCCTGTTGTCACAGCCCCAGCTGACCGTCTCCCCTCAGAGCGGGGCTCACCCACCTGGCTCCTGTAGCCCAAGAGAATGAGTGCCTTATTATACAGGGACATCTGCTAACCAGGGCTGGCTTCAGACGTTCCTGTTGAGAGAGACATATACAGAAAGAGAAGTTCGTTTTCAGTTATCCAATTCTTTGGTTACTGCTTTCTTAGTGTTAGAGATCCAGCCTTCATCATCTATTAGTTACAGATTATAACTCCTCTGTTAGGATGTTTTACATCTGATGAAAGTGCATCTTACAAACCTATATTTATTCTATATGAAGTACTTCAGTTCTCAGAGAATTCTTTTCCCAGTTCCAGGAACATACTCTTGTACTTCCTTATATACCTGCTACAGTCACACAGACAACATGGAAGGCAGAATCTAAATATTACACAAAATATCTTGACAGATTGAAATGATAAACTAAATTAACTGGATCAAATTTGATATAAGAAGAAACTCTTTTCCCCCACCTACTAGACATATCAAAGACTGGTATCTACTGTTTGTTAAATCTGAAGTTTAAATTCTAAGGAATAAAATATAAATGCTGCCAACACTTTGATCTCAGGAGCATTTGGGGAATAGCAGTGCACAAATCAATTACATGAATCCTTTATATAATAGCATTTTTTAATTAATATTGCTAAACCATTGCCCAACATTCTCACCACTGTGCCTTTTTCCAAAGCTGTTAACAAATCATAAAATTTAGCAATTTGATTTTTATCTTCCTTCATTGCTTCTGCTCACCCTCTGGCAGAGTTGCTATCAATCAGCCAAAAATGTCAGCAAGAAGATGGAAGAAACAGAGTTTCTGCTTAGTTTTCAAATAGGAAAACCAGGGCTCAACTAATCCAGAAGTGGCCACAAGTGATCAGATAAAGTCAATGGCCCAGGCCACTTCTGCCTGCCCAATGTGCTTCAGCTTGGTCCTCCCCCAGCTCTTCTCCCTCTCTGTTCCTTACCTGCTAGTCTCTCCCCTCTTCTTCTGTTCCAATCTATGCTTTTCATAGCCTCTCCAGCCTCTTTTTACTGATGCTCAAAAAGGACTCTTCCACCTCCTCAATTCAAGATGTTCATCACTGCATCCCTAGCTGGCCCCAGTTTCTTATTTGCAGGACAGGACCAGGTGGCTGAGGTTACAGGGATCAGGACAGAAGGGAGAACAGCTCTTGGCTATAGTTGTGGAGGGTGGAGTTGCAAAGTGAAAACAAAAAGCATGTCTTAGAGACAAGCACGGTCACAGACATGCACATGTTGCAAATGAAGATGGAGTCAAATCAGCAAAGGAGCCTGGAGGAGTCAGGAGCTGTTGGCCCAGGTGAACAGAAAGTGGTTGTGATAACTGTGGGAGGCAAGGAGCACTTGGTGCTTCTTCAAATAGACAGCAAACATCTCCCAACTTGTCCCTGTAGAGTTACTGCATAGCTCTACCCACTCTTAAAGGCCTATTGATTCTTTCTTGCCCAAACTTCTCAGATTCATCCAATTCTCAATAATCCCTCGGCTACAGCTTTAGTCAAAGCCCTGCTTAGACTAAACATTTCTTGCTTTGGATTTTCCTTATGACCCAACTTGGGTCCTTGCCCCGATTCTCTTTTTGAAACCCAACACAAGAGGTTACCTGTTTAATTTTTCAAAAATCCTCATTTCACTATGCCATTCCTTGCTTTAAAAAACAAACAAACAAAAAAAAAACCTCTTTGCTAAATTCCTGCTACTTTAAAGATTCAACTTAATCTGAAAATCAAGTTGTTTTCACAATATGCTGAAGGGGTCCGGGCTGACATGGGTTAAGTTTGGGAAGTCAGTTGAGGCATCATCCAGGGAGGCTTTATTTCCTCTTCTTTAAAGTGGAGGATTCCACTCCTGAGCAGTGGGAGCATTGCGAGGGGACACAATGAGTTTGGAACTGCTTAAATCAGTCTGCCAGAGAAATCATTTTCAACCCCACTGCCTCATATGCTTGAAGCTTGTCAATGTCCCGGAGATGGCGCTTTGGGGCATTCTGATTCACTCTGGGGTAAACTAGGTAGAGAGGAGCAAAAATAAAAAGCATTTTCATATCCACACCACAGAGAGATCAGTAGAGTCCTGGCAGAGCCTGAGTTCCTCATTCTTACAAGGAACTATGGACAGGATAGATGAGCAAAGCCAGTATCTTCCATTACCAGTAGGCTATGGCATTTGCAGGGAGAGAAGTAATGGAAATAGTCATATATGCCACAGTGGATCCTTAGCTGCTCCCACCTAATAGTGAAAGAAGGAAACAACAAACCCCAGTGGTCCATTCAGAACAAACCACATTCAGCCAGGTCCAGCAGGCAAGAAGGTATGGCCAGATAGCCTGTGATTATTTGTCTCTAATTGTCTTCAAAGGTCAGTGACGTAGGCTTAGCTGCCAAGATAAGCAGTCTGAGCCAGTTCATCCCTAAATCTGTACAGAGACCTTCTCAGATCTGGATGTAAAGCCCAGAGCATTTGAGAATCCTGAATAAGCAGGTAGAATTAACTCACATACTGGCTCAGTGATACCCACCAGGTCAAGCCAGTAGACCTTTGGCTTCATCTATTTTGGAAGTGTGTTAGTCAGTCAGTTGTGTCCGACTCTTTGTGACCCCATGGACTGTAGCCTGCCAGGCTCCTCTGTCCATGGGATTCTCCAGGTAAGAACACTGAAGTGGGGCGCCATTCCCTTCTCCAGGGGATCTTCGTGACCCAGGGATCAGACCCGGGTCTCCTGCATTGCAGGCAGATTCTTTACTGTCTGAGCCACCAAGGAAGAGTTTTGCTCAAGAAATTCAATTTGCTTAACATATATTTATTGAGTATCTGTTATGCACCAGATACTCTAAATATTGTGGCTACAACAATGAGGAGATGAGTAGATAGAAGAGACAAACAACCATGCAAACTAGTATAAAATTGCAACTGTGACAACAGCTTCAAGGAGAAGGACGTGAGTTCTGAGGTTCTGGAAGGGGGTTTCCCATGGAAACAATCCTGAGGTTGAGATCTAAAAACTGAATAGGAGTTGTTGTTTTCAGTCGCTCAGTCCTGTCTGACTCTTTGCGGCCCCATGGACTGCAGTACGCCAGGCTTCCCTGTCCTTCTCCATCTCTTGGAGCTTGCTCAGAATAGGAGTTAACTGGGCAAAAAGATGGAAGAATGTTTTAAAGAGGAACAGCATGTACAAAGGCCCTGTGGCTAGCAGGGCTGAAAGAAAACCAGTATGCTTGGACAGCGGCAAGAGAGGGAAGCTGGTGTGAGTGAGGTTGGGAGGTGGAAAGGACCACAAAGAACAGTACAGGTTATTGAGCTGTCCTGTCTTTCTCCAATAGGAAGTTCAGTTCAGTTCAGTTCAGTTGCTCTGTCATGTCCAACTCTTTGCCACCCCATGGACTGCAGCATGCTAGGCTTCCCTGTCTATCACCAACTTCTGGAGCTTGCGCAAACTCATGTCCATCAAGTTGGTGATGCCATCCAACCATCTCATCATCTGTCATCCCCTTCTCCTCCTGCCTTCAATCTTTCCCAGCATCAGGGTCTTTTCCAGGGAGTCAGTTCTTCTCATCAGGTGGCCAAAGTACTGGAGCTTCAGTTTCAGCATCAGTCCTTCCAATGAACACCTAGGACTGATCTCCTTTAGGATGGACTGGTTGGATCTCCTTGCAGTCCAAGGGGCTCTCAAGAGTCTTCCCCAACACCACAGTTCAAAAGTATCAATTCTTCGGTGCTCAGACAATTTGCTCATCAATTCTTTAGTGCTCCAATAGGAAATGGGAAGCTATTTAGTGGTTTTAAGCAGAAGAGTGTCCCAATCAGATTTCCATGATGAAGAGATTACTTTGTCTGCAACATAGAATGTATATTGGAAGGGAAGTGGTCTGAGTGGATGGGTTAGGAGACCAGTCAGTAAGATAACTGCAAGCCCAAGCAGGAAATGGTGTTTGCTTCTGTCAGGCTGAAGGGGTAGAGATAAGTGAGTAGATTTGAGTGATAGGTGAGAAAAAAGCTGACAGAACTTAGTTATGATCAAATATGAGAGGCTGAGATTGACGAGACAGTCCAGAATGATCCCTGGGCTTCTGGGTCGCTGAACAGGATCCATGGAGGTATCAGTCACTGGAAAAGAGAAACTGGGAGTGGAGCCCCATTTCCGGTGCTGGGTGTAGGGCTGTAGGTACCACAATCGGGTGATGAATAGGAGGTCATGTGACAAGTCACATGATGTTAATACCTGACTCTTGGTATTCACATCCTTATACAATCCCTTTCTGGGTGACTGGACCTACTGCTTTACTTCTAATGAATAGAATAAGGCAAAAGTGATAGAATGTCACTTCTGAGAGTAAGTTATAAAGAGACTGCTCTCTTCCCCTCCCTCTCTCTCTGAATTCTCACTCTGGGAAAGCCAGCTGCCATGCTCTAAGCAGCTTCATGAAGAGGCACCAGGGTAAGGAACTGATGTCTGTGAGCAACAGCCAGTGTGGATCTGAGACCTACCAACTGCTCCATGAGTGGGTTAGAAGTAGGTCTTCCTCTGTCTTCCTGGGCTGACAGCATCCCTGGCCAATGCCTTGATTTCAGCCTCCTGGGAGCCTGAGCTAGAGGAGCTTACCCCTCCACGGCCAGATTCCTGACCCACAGAAACTATGAGATAATAAATGTGTGTGGTTTGGGGTTTGGGGGTAATTTGTTACACAGCAATAGATCATTAATACAGATGACCTAAATAGATGCATATTTTATATGAAAAATACTAAGTTGAAAATTTGATATAGATCAGGGGCACAGAAAATTCTGGACTAAAGTTATAAACTTGATATGCATGCATCCTGAGAGGCAAAGTATAAGATGGAGGAGGAGATTCTCGAAACAAGTCCAGAGGATCTCCATAATGTACCAGCAAGAAGAGAGAAATGATTTTGCAAAGGAGAGAGAAAAGGAACAGCTGGAGAGATGGAGAGAAAGTTAGCAGAAAGTTGAATCCTGTAAGTCAGTACAAGGCAGTGTTCCCCCAAATTAGGGAATGTCAAGGAAGAGAAATATGAAATACTGTTTTAGGTATGAAAGTAATAGTTCACAATTCCAGCAAAAGTACACGGTAGGACTGGGGAATGAAACAGTATGGATCGAGGCTGGGCAATAAGAGAAATGGAGACAGAAAATTCTGGACAGAATTTGACCTCTGAAGGTGAGAAGAGAGATCAGGTAGGAGCTGAAAGTGGATTATAATTGTTATTTTGTTTTTACATGAGAAGACATATAAATAAAGCAGGAAAGATTCAGGCAAGAGAAAAAGGAATATACAGGAAGGAGAAAGAAATAGGAAGTGTAAGCTTCCTGGAAGGCAAAAGGGGATTCTCCTTAGATGGGAGGTTATTAAATAGCTCTGTTATTAGAACAGGAGACCCACAGGACAGCTGCGGAAATACTCAGGAGATAAAGAAAGTTTCTACGTGAGATCCTACTCTCCCAGCAATTTAGTACGAGGAGGTCAGGGGAGAAAAGAAGGGAGGGTGGAGGCTTCAGGAGAGGAGACAGGCTTGGGACAGCCCCTGTGGGAGTGGGAAAATGAGAGAGAGGACTGTAGTAAGGTTTTGTGTGGTGTGAAGACCTGTTCGAAGTTAATGATCTTGAACTTATAGTGGAATCAGTCTGCCTCATTGGGTAATACTCAGATACTTGGATGTAGGCACAGAGAAACAGAAAATTGGGTTCAGAAGTGTAGACAAACGGAGGCAACAGAGGGACTAGGAAGTCTAGGGCAGTAGAGCTGGAAGTAGAGAAGTGTAGGGCAGAGAAGGGAGTCTAGAAATACTGCTCATGAACTCCCATCATAAGGGAAGTTAAGAAAGGGGAAAGTTGATGAATCAGAAGATAGCAGAGGACAGACAGGACCAATAACGTTAAAGAAGGGCTGGTGGGAGAACAGTAGAATAAACAGCAGGAAGCAGGGGCGGTTACCGTAAAGCAAAGCAGTACTCAGATTGATAATTTTGGAGGAGTAATATAACAGGTAATGGTAATATCCAGGGACTGTACATGGGAGTGGCTGGCCGAAATGGAGAGGAAATCATTGAAGACGCAAGGAAGAAGAGCATCTGAGTGGCCATGGTGATGAACAGGCCACTCACCTGGGCATAGCTGTCACGCAGACTGATCAAGGCTTGGGAGAAGGGGACAAAGAACTGGCTTGTCCAATGGAGTGGTGGGCTTTTTACCCATCGCCAACATAGAGAATGAATGAGAGGAACCCCTGCCCAAAAGATGACAGCAACAGGGGGTAAAGTAGGAGATCTAAATGGCATGAGTGCAAAGAAGCAGGGTTTTAACAAGATAGTGGAAATATAATGTTGGGGAGTTAGAGAGAGACTGCAGCAGACATGGCTTATTCACTGCTTGATATCTTTATCCCTCTTCTCCCTTACTAACAAAATCCTGATTTTGTTCCAGGATGCAATATGCCAGCAAGTATAGATTTCCTTCCTAGATTCCCTTGCATCAAAGGGTGGCCATGTGGTACACTTCTAAACCAATGAGACCTAAACGTAATTTCACTAGGGAATCTGAGAATGTTTTTGTTTTCCTGATGCAGGCACCAACCCTTAGCTCTGCCTGGAATTCAGATGTGATGGCTGGACTGCAGCAGCTATATTGTAACAAAGAGATTACAAACATGAAGAAAAGGCAAAGATGATCACAGAGCTGTGAGTCTGTATTTTGACCAGCCACTAAACTAATACAAGTAGTGATCTACATCCACATTTCTGATTATGTGAAGAAAGATGAACCCTACTTCATTAAGCCAATTCATTGAGTTTGTATTATTTGTAATAAACTATGGAAGAAAATAGTAATCACATGAGAGGACTCTCAGAGGTGAAGACAGCTTCAGCAAGAGAGGAGGCAGGAGGTAAGCGAGTGCTATAAAAGAAATTGTGCAGGTAGGGCAATTTGCTAGTTATGGAGAAAGGATTCAAGAGGTCAAGATGGAGGAGAATGAGGAGAGGAGTGCAAGGCTGGGACAGAAGGATGTACAAAGCTTCATGAGAATGATGGTGGGAGGGGATCAAATGACCACTTAGGCATGGAGGCGAAGGCTGCACTTTGGACCCTGACAAAGGAAAACAGAAATGAAAGCCTTGATGGATTTGATCTCCAAGACTCTGAGGGCAAACACCTGTGTAACCTTCTTAGAGGGATTACCAGGTGTGTAGGTGAGACTATCCTCTTTCCACGTCCCGAGTTAGGTGAGAAAAGAGAAATGTCATCCTTCTGGCCTCTCTGGAGAATCAACATGCAGGCTCAAAGCTGCATAATGAGACCTGGCAATTCTCTGGATTCCCTCCAGATCTCCCTAGGGGCAGGAACAGAAGCTGCTCTGGGGAGGAGGGGGACTGCAGGCCACAGGGCCTGCCAGGACTAAGTGAGGGAGGCATTTTGCCCTCCCCTCTGGTAATTGGCCCACAGGGTTGGTTATCTCCCTCGGGAGGTTGGTGTTCCTCTCGTGGAGTCCTCAGAGTCCCAAAGCAGAGTGACAGCGTGTGCCTGGTGGTTCATCCATATTGCTATAGCAACAGGCTTGCGCCTGGAACCATGGGTTCACGGCAAAATGATCAGGACTCTCTTAAAGGTTGCTGGTGCGGGTTTGACCAGGATGCAGGCCAGGTGAGCAGACATGAAAGCCTGGCATCAGGAATATTCAGGATAGGAACTCCACCCCAAACAGTCAAAAGCTTAGCGAGTCTGAGAATGAGTATAAGCTAAATCCAACAGGGACCCAAGGGTCAAGCAGAAGAAGCACAATCCCATCACCAAGACTGAGGGACATTCCTATGATGAATCTGAGGGGAGAAAGGCTGGTAATGAGAATCAGAAAAAAAGCCAAAGCAAAAAGGGCTGAGTGTGTGTGACTCCTCGTCACGGGCTGCAGGCTGCAGGGCATGGTGACTGAGCTGCACTGATATTCAGGGATGCTGGGAGGACCGTGGCTGTCCCCAGCCCTGGTCAGTCACGGATGGCTTGCCTTCCAGACTCTGCAGACTACACCCCTTTGCTCTGAGTCAATGGAGACTGATCCTGATGGTGTTAGGACTCCATCCTCACCTCCTACCTCAATTCTTTCATCTGGCCAGAATTCTCAGCATCTCTTGTAGAGCCATAACACTGCGGCTGCCACCCAGGATATCTGGCCAGTCTCTACCACTAGACTTGGTTCATAATTTATAATGTAGATCTCAGCTAGGAATAGAATCTACAGCTCTCTAGGCCGAGACCTAGCAGAATATAAGCTCCATTAGGGAAGGGTCTTTGAGACTTTATCACTGCATTCCTAACACGTAGCACACAGCCTGTCACACAATAGGAACTTAATAAATATTCATTGAGTCATGGGTCACTGACAACCTTCCCAGCCCGTGCCTACATTCCAGGTTACTGGACGCTTCTGTGGTGCCGTCAGCACCATCCTGCTTCTTCCAGAAAGGACTCTCATAGAACCAAGACCTTTCGCCTCCGTGTCACTGACAGCACCTGTGACCAGAGCTTCCTGGCGTGGTCCACCTGCAGAGACTTTGGTCACCACTGCTGACCTGGACCA
Organism: Cervus elaphus; assembly: GCF_910594005.1. Lineage (NCBI taxonomy): Eukaryota > Metazoa > Chordata > Mammalia > Artiodactyla > Cervidae > Cervus > Cervus elaphus. The sequence continues at coordinate 5,031,938 of NC_057833.1, read as the reverse complement.
GGACAAGATTTCAAACGTCCTTTGGCCATTGCAGTGGTAGCATCTGTGTCCCTTCCTTGGTGATGACAGCATTAGTCCCCGGGCCTAGACCCGCTCCGACCCAGCCTGCTTCCCCATCTCCAGCAGCTGAGGACTCGTCATCCTTCACAGTCAAGGCCTGCGGAGTCTCTGAGAGCAGAGACTCTGAGAGCAGAGGCCTGCGGAGTCTCTGAGAGCAGCAGCCGTACTACAGATGACCTTGAAGATCTCCCAGCTGCAAAAGCCTAGGAGTAAAAATGAGGATTATAGGAATGTAATTTTACTGATTCACAATTGAAGAAGTATAAAGTCTCTTACCTAGTACACTATCTAAAAGCATACAGTAAACGGTAAAATAGTATATGAAAGTGAAGGTGAAGCCGCTCAGTCGTGTCCGACTCTCTGCGACCCCCTGGACTGTAGCCCACCAGGCTCCTCTGTCCATAGGATTTTCAGGCAAGAGTACTGGAGTGGGTTGCCATTTCCCTCTCCAAGAGATCTTCCCGACCCAGGGATCGAAGCCAGGTCTCCCGCATTGTAGGCAGACGCTTTACCGTCTGAGCCACCAGGGAAGTCAAAATAGTATATATATACACTATTGAAATTCTGTTATATTATATAACAAATATTTAAGGGCTCCCCAGGTGGCATTAGTGGTAAAGAACCCGCCTGCCAACGCAGGAGACATAAGAGATGCAGGTTTGATCCCTGGGTGGGGAAGATCCCTGGAGGAGAGCATAGTAACCCACTCCCGTATTCTTGCCTGGAGAATCCCATGGACCGAAGAGCCTGACGGGCTCCAGTCCACAGGGTCACAAAGAGTCAGACATGACTGAAGCAACTTAGCACGCACACACACACACAAGGACATTTATGTATTTATTCAATTGGGGGATTTTTTGTGTGTGTGCCAGTATCTCCATTGGAATGTAAACTCCATGATGTCAGGAACTCTGTTCATTATTTTTAAAACCTTTTATTTTACATTGGAGTATAGCTGATTAACAATATTGTGATGGTTTCAGGTGGATAGCAAAGGGACTCAGTCATACATACACATGTATCCATTCTCCCTCAAACTTCCCTCCCATCCAGGCTGCCACATACTGAAAAGAGTTCCCTGTGCTATATAGCAGAACCTTGGTGGTTATCCATTTAAAGTATAACAATGTGCACACGTCCATTCCAGACTCCCTAACTCTCCCTTACCCCAGCTCCTTCCCTCTGGTAACCATAAAGGAACTGTGTTCATTCTGTTTACTCCCTAAATAGTAGGTGCCTCATTAACTGTTGAATAGGTGAATGAATTACTTCTGGATGCTCTCTGAGTGGGCCCTCTCTGCACCTGGAACCCAGTTCTCTGGCTAACTTGTAGCATGCCCATTTTCTCCTTCATCCGATCCATCTTCTCCTGGGCATGTGTGTGTAGCCATTACCTCTGACATTCACTACCACCGTCAAGGCATGGTTGCTTCACTTGCTATCAAAACGGCCAGTTCCATCTCCCACTCATATCTGCCAAAACCACACTGCACCAAGTTTGTTCATCTGGGCCCAGGCCTGCCCCACCATTGTCCCTGATAACAACACCAGCGCAAAGATGCCTGGCTGGCTTTCCCACTGGGGAGGAGGCAATCTCTACCCTCACATTTTACATTACCCACATCCCAAACAAGGCTGCTTTGAATGAACTTCCAGATATTTCTTCTAAAAATAACCCTTTTGATCTTTGTAGTCAGCACCCCTTGCCTAGAAATCTGGCCTAAACCCATCTCAGTGACAGACATAGCACTATACCTAGGTGTTGGTACTGGACCAAGCTGGCAGACATTGTCTTTTTTCCACTCTGTGACTTTTATTCACTCAGGGCCCTCAAGGTCTCTTCTTAGAGCCCTGATGGCAAAGGCCTCTGTGACCACCTGTCCCCTAGCATAACCTGACATGTCTGAATCTTCCTGTCGGCCCAGATAGACTGGCCACAACACAAGGAGTTCGGGTCTTATGCTGTGGGTGATGAAGAGCAAGTGAAGACTCTGGAACAGGAGGTTATCTTGAAGAATCAGCAAATTCGGTTCAGTTCAGTTGTTCAGTTGTCTCTGACTCTTTGCAACCCCATGGACTGGAGCACGCCAGGCCTTCCTGTCCATCACCAACACCAGGAGCCTACTCAAACTCATGTCCATCGCGTCGGTAATGCCATCCAACCGTCTCATCCTCTGTCATCTCCTTCTCCTCCTGCCTTCAATCTTTCCCAGCATCAGGGTCTCTTCAAATGAGTCCGTTCTTTGCATCAGGTGGCCAAATTATTGGAGTTTCAGCTTCAGCATCAGTCCTTCCAATGAATATTCAGGACTGATCTCCTTTAGGATGGGCTGGTTGGATCTCCTTGCTGTCCAGGTGACTCTCAAGAGTTTTCTCCAACACCACAGTTCAAAAGCATCAATTCTTCAGTGATCAGCTTTCTTTATAGTCCAACTTTCACATCCATACATGACCACTGGAAAAACCATAGCTTTGACTTGATGGACCTTTATTGTTAAGTAATATCTCTGCTTTTTAATATGCTGTCTAGGTTGTTTATAGCTTTTCTTCCAAGGAGCAAGTGACTTTTAATTTCATGGCTGCAGTCACCATCTGCAGTGATTTTGGAGCCCCCCAAAATAAAGTCTCTCACTGTTTCCACTGTTTCCCCATCTATTTGCCATGAAGTGATGGCACCGGATGCCATGATCTTAGTTTTCTGAATGTTGAGTTTTAAGCCAACTTTTTCACTCTCCTCTTTGACATTCATCAAGAGGCTCTTTAGTTCTTCTTCACTTTCTACCTTAAGGGTGGTGTCGTCTATGTATCTGAGGTTATTGATATTTATCCCGGCAATCTTAATTCCAGCTTGTGCTTCATGCAGCCTGGCATTTTGCATGAAGTACTCTGCATATAAATTGAATAAACAGGATGATAATCAATATATAGCCTTGACGTACTCCTTTCCCAATTTGGAACCAGTCTGTTGTTCCACGTCCGGTTCTAACTGTTGCTTCTTGACCTGCATACAGATTTCTCAGGAACCAGGTAAGGTGGTCTGGTATTCCCATCTCTTTAAGAATTCCCATCTCTTCAAGAACCAGTGACTTGGGGATAGACATTTATTGTCATGTACAGGGTGAGAGATGAGGGAAGACTCTCAGATATCTTTGGTCGTTGTAATTCATTCCCCAGTGGTCCTGACTAAACAGAATTCTACTCCACCCCTGACATCTCTGTGTGAGTCAGTGGTTCCCTCTGAATATTTCTGGCTTTCTTAGCACCTGGTAAGGTATCCATTCTTCTCTAGTTAGGTGGTGTCATGACGCTGGTAGTGAGAGGTGACAAGTGTTCCTTGACTACGTGACTGAAACCCTTCAGGACTGTTTCCCCCTAGTGTGATGATCAAGCATGGGAGGGAACTACACAGCCATGAGGACAGAGCGGTGGTGGCAGGAGGTGTGATCACACCAGGACAGCTGCTGTAACCATCCACCACATCGGCAACCCAGGATGGGGACTGCTCTGTCAGCCTGATTCCCGAGGGGCCTTGATAATCAAAGGCTTCACCAGGTCCTGTGAAGAACAAAGAGATTGAATGAGATGGAAATCTAGTTTTAGGCCACTGGATTTGGGGGTTCTCATCAGAGGTCAGCCTAGACTATTTTAACCAATGCATCTCCTTCTTGCCTTTCCTCTCCGTTTTTCTTAACCAATGATTGATAACTTCCAGAAGGCCTTAAAAATTTCCTTCCTGGCCAGGAGCGTTTGGGAACTCCAAGGATGGGAAAAATGCTAAAATATAATCACAAGAGCTACTGTTCAAATCAGACACAATCCTAGGACTGCACCCTCAGCCATGTAACCATGGAATGTTGTAATCATGCAACCATCCATTTAAACACTACTAGCTTCCTGCAAGGGCTTTCCTGATAGCTCAGCTGGTAAAGAATCCACCTGCAATGCAGGAGACCCTGGTTCAAATACTGGGTCGGGAAAATCCACTGGAGAAGGGGTAGGCTACCCACTCCAGTATTCTTAGGCTTCCCTGGTAGCTCAGCTGGTAAAGAATCCACCTGCAATGTGGGAGACCTGGGTTCGATCCCTAGGTTGGGAAGATCCCCTGAAGAAGAGAATGGCGACCCACTCCAGTATTCTGACCTGGAGAATTCCATGGACTGTGTGGTACAAAACTTCCTGTAAAGTATAAAGCCTTCCAGCACGGCAAGGAATGGAACATCATCCTTCCCTGTCTTCACCAGCTCAGCTCATTAGCTTCCCTTCCAGGAGAGGAATTAATGATCTAGCCATCATTCCAGGGCATTCCTGGGACATGTTATAAAGGCACATGCACAGATTTCCCTTCAGCCTGGCTTGTATTTCTTAACTTCTTTTCTCAGTGGGTTAAGCAGAGTTAGATAAGGCCTGGCTCTTAGGGTGAATGAGTGGTCGATGGACTTGGGACCTCTCCTAATTCCCTCTTTGCCTCTGTCTTCTTCTTCCTCCAAGGCTCCCAGGATTTAGATTTAGAGGTATGTGACATAGAAAGACAGGTTGTAAGGCCTCCTGGAAGTTATCAATTATTGGTTAAGAAAAACAGAGAAGAAAGGAGAGAAGGAGATGCATTGGTCAGAATAGTCTAGGCTGACCTCTGGTGAGGACCTCCAAATCCGGTGGCCTAAAACTAGATTTCTGTCTCATTCAATCTCTTTGTCCTTCACGGGGCCCTGGTGGGGCCTGTGACCGTCAAGGCCCCTCGGGAGTCAGGCTGACAGAGCAGTCCCCGTCCTGGGTTGCCAGATGGGGTGGATGGTTACAGCAGCGGTCCTGGTGTGATCACACCTCCTGCCACCACCGCTCTGTCCTCATGGCTGTGTAGTTCCCTCCCATGTTTGATCATCACACTAGGGGCAAAGACTCCTGAAGCGTCCCATATCTGCAGCCAAAGGGACACCGAAGCTCACTTTGATCTTGCCAACAAGTGTGGCCGTTTGTATTGTGTCAACTTAGCTAAACTGAAACTGTGCCACCCAGATTCCCCAGCGTACTCCTGAGTCTGTGTGGGCCTAAAAGACACTCTGTGCATAATTTAGAAGGTAGAAGGGGGCATCTTTTGCGCCTAATGGGAAGGTTGCTTTAGGGGTCCCCGGCACCTTGGTGGCATCGTGCTGTAGCCCTACCTATAACAACTCCCGCTGCCACCCCATCCATCCCCCTTCCGCTCCTCTGGCTCCTGAGTCAGGGGCTTGCGAGGCTCTGTGACAGGCACCAGCTGGACCCCTGAGGACTCCTATCGTCAAAGTGGCAGGTTTGGGGACACCAGGAAAAAACCCGGGTTCCAGCTCATCCTGGCTTCCCCCACTTCACATTCAATTTCCCTTCCCAACAGCCTGCCCTGCAGAGTCTGTGTCCCCAGGCCAAGAAGCAGAGCCAGCAGCCTCACACACACGGTCCCCCGGCTCCCACCGCTCAGTCAGGCCAAGCCCCTTCCCTGAACCCCTTACTAGGTGGCTCTCTTCATGCCCCTGCCTCTGATCCAATCCTGACTGGTGCACACAGTCACCAGTTGCTGCTGCTAAAAGGGCTCGCTGATTTTTCTCTCCCAGTTTTCCCTGCTTGCCCAATTTGCTTAGGAATCCCAGCATGGTGGATGGGGATAACCAGCAAGCAGGCCAGGCATTCCTGGGCCCTCTCACTATAACCTCATGCACATTTGTTCAAGCACCCCTTGAACATCATTAAAAATAGAAATATGGAAGTCTTTAAAATGACTGAAATAGCTCATGTTAACTCAATACCCACAGGATACACAAGGTCCAAAATACTGTATGAAAACTTAATGAAACAAGAACAGTGAAGAATACAGACACTAACCCAAGAGACGAGAAGGCCACCTTCCTTGCACGTGTGTTTTATCCCTCATTTATTAAACACTTAATATGTCTTAGGAAATCCGCTGTTAAATGAGGTAATAAAATTAGCTGACATTAGAGGGTTTCTTTTATACGGTACCATTTTCTAAGGTCAAAGCACTTGGAATCAAATTTGGCTGAAGCACAATACATGTTACCTGTTCTCATTTTGAGTGGTTTACGTGTCACGTAGAAAATGGCAACCCACTCCAGTATTCTTGCCTGGAGAATCCCATGGACAGAGGAGCCTCGTGGGCTACAGTCTATGGGGCTGCAAAGAGTCAGACTTGGCTTAGTGACTGAACAGCAGCAATGGTTAACTCTCATCATGACCTGGTGAGCTGGGGACTGGAGTAGTTGTTGTTGGTACCCCAGTCCCCTTGAGCAAGCAGGCACACCCACCCCCAGCTGCTGTGGGGGAAGGTTTCTAAAGGTTTACAGCTCTCCCTTTTCTCCAGAGACTTGCCTTTCGACTCAAAGGAGCTGCCCTAGGAGGTTATACCACACACCAATCCTGGGTGACTTTCAGCAGCCAATGACTGAAGGACCTGGGGCACGAAAACTTAGCCCCCTTGCCTTGGGTGTATGGACGCTAAGTCGTTTCAGTCACGTCCAACTCTTGTGACCCCAAGGACCATGGCCCACCAGACTCCTTTGTCCATGGGATTCTCCAGGCAAGAATACTGGAGTGGTTTGCCATGCCCTCTTCCAGGGGATCTTCCCGACCCAGTGATTGAACCTTCATCTCTTGCATCTCCTGCATTGGCAGGCAGGTTTTTTTTTTTACCACTAGCACCAACCAGGAAGCCCAGCCCCTTGCCTTGCCTTAATGGTGGGACTAACTTTGTGGTCTAATTCATAAGTCCCCTGTGGATCACACTGAAGCTAGACCCCCTCTGAGAATCACACCCTAACCTGGCCCTGCCCTAGACCACTAGTCAGTCTCTTGAGAATCTCCCCTCAATAAATCCTGTGCTCTCAAAGCCTTTTCTCTGATTCTGCTGTAAGACAAACTGACCAAGAATGCACTGTAGATATGCCCATTTCCAATGATAAAACATCCACAACTTCCCAGGTGGCTCAATGGATAAAGAATCCACCTGCAATGCAGCAAACACAGGAGACGCGGGTTCAGTTCCTATGTAGGGAAGATCCCCTGGAGGAGGGCATGGCAACTCACTCCAGTATTCCTACCTGGAGAATCCCATAAACAGAGGAGCCTGGAAACAGTAAGGACCTAACAGAAGCAGAAGAGATGAAAAACAGTTGGCAAGAATACACAGAACTATACAAAAAAGGTCTTAATGACCTTGATAACCACAATGGTGTGATCATTCACCTAGAGACAGACATCCCAGAGTGTGAAGTCAAGTGGACCTTAGGAAGTCTCACTACAAACAAAGCTAGTGGAGGTGTTGGAATCCCAGTTGAGCTATTTCAAATCCTGAAAGATGATGCTGTTAAAGTGCTGCACTCAATATGCCAGCAAATTTGGAAGACTCAGCAGTGGCCACAGGACCAGAAAAGGTCAATTTTCATTCCAATCCCAGAGAAGGGTAATGCCAAAGAATGTTTAAACTCCCACGTAATTGCACTCATTTCACATGCTAGTAGAGTTATGCTCAAAATCCTTCAAGTTAGGCTTCAGCAGTACATGAACTGAGAACTTCCAGATGTACATACTAGGTTTAGAAAAGGCAGAGGAACCAGAGATCAAACTGTCAACACTTTTGGATCATAGAGAAAGCAAGGGAATTCCAGAAAAACATCTACTTCTGCTTCATTGATTATAATAAAGCCTTTGACTGTGTGGATCACAACAAACTGTGGGAAATTCTTCAAGAGATGGGAATACCAGACCACCTGACCTGCCTCCTGAGAAACCTGCATACAGGTCATAAAGCAGCAGTTAGAACTGGACATGGAACAACAAATTGGTTCAAAACTGGGAAAGGAGTACATCAAGGATGTATATTGTCATCCTGCTTATTTAAGTCACATGCAGAGTACATCATGCGAAATGCCGGCTGGATGAAGAACAAGCTGGAATCAAGATTTCTGGGAGAAATATCAACAATCTCAGATATGCAGATGATAACCACTCTAATGGCAGAAAGGGAAGAGGAACTAAAGAGCCTCTTGATGAAGGTGAAAGAGGAGAGTGAAAAAGCTGGCTTAAAACTCATCAGTCAAAAAACTAAGACAATGGCACTTGGTTCCATCACTTCACAGCAAATAGAAGGGGGAAAGGTGGAAACACGGACAGATTTTATGTTCTTTGGCTCCAAAATCACTGCAGACGGTGGCTGCAGCCGTGAAACTGAAAGACACTTGCTTCTTGGAAGGAAAGTCATGACAAACCTAGTGTGCATGCTCCTTTGCATCCGTCATGTCTGAGTTTTTGCAACCCCATGGACTGCAGCCCGCCAGGGTCCTCTGTCCACGGGATTTTCCAGGGAAGAATACTGGAGTGGGTTGCCATGCCCTCCTCCAGGGGGATCTTCCCAACCCAGGGACTGAATCTGCGTCTCCTGCATAGCAAGCGGATTCTTTACCACTGAGCCACCTGGGAAGCCCAACAAACCTAGACGGCACATTAAAAAGCAGAGACATCACTTTGCCAACCGAAATCCATATAGTCAAAGCTGTGATTTTTCCAGTAGTCATGTATGACTGTGAGAGCTGGAAGACTCTTGAGAGTCCCTTGGACTGCAAAGAGATCCAACCAGTCAATCCTAAAGGAAATTAATCCTGAATATTCATTGGAGGGACTCACACTGAAGCTGAAGCTCCAATACTTTGACCACATGATGCTAAGAGCTGACTCACTGGAAAAAACCCTGATGCTGGGAAAGATTGAGGGCAGGAGAAGAGGGCAACAGAGGATGAGATGGGTGGATAGCATCACCGACTCATGGACGTGGGTTTGAGCAAACTTAAGGAGATGGTGAAGGACAGGGAAGCCTGGTGTGCTGTAGTCCATGGGGCTGCAAAGAGTCAGACACCGCTTAGTGACTGAACAACAACAATGGGGAAACAGAGGCCAGGAAGGCCAAGGAATGTTCCCAGGAAACATCTCGGACCTCACAGTAAGCTGTGGAAGAATGGTTTGAACCCAGTGGTCTGAGCCTGTGTTCTTTGCCACTGCTCTTCATATGCAAAGACTTTTTCATGTGCCAGTGAAAGTTATGTCTCAACAATCGTTCTAACCACTTTGCTCAGATGCTGAGAATTCAGAGTCAGTTGGACAAGGACATGATCCTTGTACTTCCAGGAGGTTTTTAGCGCATGGACGAGACAGTCACCAGTAGGAGGCAGTAGTCACAGGCATAAACACAAAGGCAGAGCCACGTGAATATACAATCACACACATGCATAAGCTCTCCCCTCCACAAAACCAGGTATACACACGAGTATTGATACCTTACAATGGAACCCCTGACAGCTGCTTAAAAAGAATGAAGGAGATCGCATGTTCTAAGAACATATATCTTAAATGGAAGAAACAAAGCAAAATTTGGGTATTTTAGTTGTTTTAAACTTATACATAGATTTTTTTAAATGTCAGAGAAATTATTTTTTGTTTCATTCCTTTTTATGTTTCTTTATAGTAGGAAGTTCGGAGAAGGCAATGGCACCCCACTCCAGTACTCTTGCCTGGAAAATCCCATGGACGGAGGAGCCTGGTAGGCTGCAGTCCGTGGGGTCGTGAAGAGTCAGACATGACTGAGCGACTTCACATTCACTTTTCAATTTATGCATTGGAGAAGGAAATGGCAACCCACTCCAGTGTTCTTGCCTGGAAAATCCCAGGGATGGGGTCGCACAGAGTCGGACATGACTGAAGTGACTTAGGAGCATAGTAGGAAGTTTGAAAACACAAGACTCTATGTATATTAATATTTCAAGATGGTATTTATATATATCAGAAAACAATAAAGGTGCATGTGTAGCCTGATGTCTAGCCTGTAGTTCTGATGAACAGAAAATAATATAAAATTGCAGGTCATTTTAGGAAGAAATAATATGGACATTAAATCTGTAGATATTCATTTGCCCTCACGTTATTATGCTTTTTAATTACTGAATTGCCAGAACCTCTGTTCTAAGCCTCTCCCTTCTAACCTTGCAAAACTGTTCTGTTTGGCTTCCTGATTCTGTAGCATCTGCTGATGGTCACAACATTGGGCCCCTGAGGCCTGAAGGGAGGCTAAATGAAGTTGCACCTGGAGTCTTGGGTTTGAATGACTACCTTGTAATTTACTAACAATGACCTCTGGCAAGTCACTTAACCTCTTTGGACTTCAGTTGTCTCACCTGTTTAAATGCAGAAAATTTCTACTTCATAGGATTTTTGTGAAGATGAAACGGGGTAACATTTGGATGGCACCTTAGCCCAGCACTAGAGGAGATGAAATAAAGGACCGGGAAAGTTTAAGCTAATAAATAGCAAGGGTTGATTAATACAAGAGTCTTTGACCAGTCACGTGACTTGGCAACCACACAGTGTGGCCAGTGGCTGACAAAAAGAGACACGGACACTTCATCTGCATTGACCAGTTAACATACTTTCACATTTGTTTATTATTATTATTAGAGATGGTAGTAGCGGCAGTAGTTTTGGCAGAAATATTTGAGAGTAAATTACAGCATTCATGACCCTGTACCCTTCAAATTCATTATTATGTGTCTTTCAACAGCAAAGACATTCCTTTCCACAGTAAACTGATCAGATTTAGGAAATTTAACAGTGATACAGTTATTGCCTAATACACAATCTATATTCAAATCTGCCAGTTGTCCCAACTGTGTCCTTTATAGAATTTTTTTTCCCAAACCAGGATTACGCATAGTTGTCATCTTGGTTTTTCCTTTTTTATACTATATGAGTGTAGGTTAGTTACTCAGTTGGGTCCAACTGTTTGTGACCCCATGGACTATAGCCCGCCAGTCTCCTCTGTCCATGGGATTTCCCCAGCAAGAATACTGCAGTGGGTTGCCATTTCCTCCTCCAGGGGATCTTCCTGACCCAGGAATCCAACCTGGGTCTCCACAATGGCAGACAGATTCTTTACCAGCTAGGCCACCAGGGAAGCCCCATCCTATATGAGTACTCCTTATTTATTCTAATACTTTCTGTATCTTCTTTAAGAAGTTTGACCCTTTTAGCTCTTTTTTTTTTTAAGGTCTATAAATGAACTATCTGCTTACTTAATGGTAATATAATCTCGTGTATGCTCAGTCATGTCTGACTCTTTGCAACCCCATGGACTGTAGCCTGCCAGGCTCCTCTTTCCATGGATTCTCCAGGCCAGAATTTTTCAGGAGTGTGTTGCCATTTCTTACTCCAGGGGATCTTCCTGACCCAGGGATCGAACCAGTGTTTCTCCCATCTCCTGCATTGGCAGGCAGATTCTTTACCACTGCACCACCTGGGAAAACCAATATAATCTATTAACATCATTGTTTATCTGATGCTTCTATTGCTTCAGTTTGACAAGCAGATGGAGAAGGAAATGGCAACCCACTCCAGGATTCTTGCCTGGAGAATCCTGTGGACAGAGGAGCCTGGTGGGCTGCTGTCCATGGGGTTGCACACAGCTGGACACAACTAAAGTGACTTAGCATGCAAGCACTGGAGAAGGAAATAGCAACCCACTTCAGTATTCTTGCCTGGAGAATCCCAGGGACAGAGGAGCTGTCTGTGGGGTCGCACAGAGTCAGACACAACTGAAGCGACTTAGCAGCAGCAGCAGTAATCGGCAGAAGCCCCTCCAAACCAGTTCCCATATCTTTTAGACAGGTTCTCACAACTTTTTGAGCACATTCTAATCTGTTGGCACGATAAGATGATCCTGGCTCATCTTGTTCTTTAATTGTTCCAGTGCTGGAATCAGTCATCTTTTCAAGGATCTCTTGTTCCTTCTAGTATCAGTTCAGTTCAGTTCAGTTCAGTCGCTCAGTCGTGTCCGACTCTTTGCGACCCCATGAACTGCAGCACACCAGGCCTCCCTGTCCATCACCAGCTCCCGGAGTTCACTCAAACCCATGTCCACTGAGTCGGTGATGCCATCCAACCATCTTATCCTCTGCCGTCCCCTTCTCCTCCCACCTTCAATCTTTCCCAGCATCAGGGTCTTTTCAAATAAGTCAGCTCTTCACATCAGGTGGCCAAAGTATTGGAGTTTCAGCTTCAACATCAGTCCTTCCAATGAACACCCAGGACTGATCTCTCTAGTAGAGTGATATTTAAAAACCAAAAGCTGGGCAGTACCTTGTTCATTGCTATTCAAGTTTTTTTTTTTTTTCCAATATGTCTATCTACCTATCTACATTACTTTAACTCCTATGCAACAAATACTTTGATATTTTTTTAGTCTTCTCCCAGCTCACATTTACATGTGTTCTCTCCCATAATGAGAACCTGGCTCCTAATGCACCAGTATATTTATTAATTAATTAATTGCACAGTATACCAAAATAGTTTCAGAATTGCTGTTACATTTATCTACAAAAAAAAAAAAAAAAAACTATTAAGCAGAGCTTAAGATTTCTTTTTTTACTACTTTTTTTGAACTGAATGTATTTGGTCAAAGTACTGATTCAAATGTTACTCAAATTAATTCTCTTTTCTTTCATGTGGTCTAGCTATTAATTCAAAATGCTGTGTATTGGTTTCTGTTTGCATTCGATTTTTTCTTCTTCTCATACTTGTAGATTTAATTTCACTTTTGAATATGTAAAACATTAACAAGGTTTTAAAGTCAAAACTATTTTGGTATGTGCAGGGAAGTGTTGATTCCTCTTTTATTCCTTTCATTCTACTCCAATCCACCATGTGTAGGTAATGGATGTTATTAACTTCTGGCTTATCTTTCCCATGTTTCTTTTTTAAGAAATAAGCTTTCTTACTGATACGGTATACTTTATATATTCTTTAGTGCTTCCTCCCTCCCCCCACTTAATATCATACCCTGAAAATCACTCCGTACCAGTTCACAGAGATCTCCTAATTCTTTTCATAGTCACAGAGTCCTTTCTGTATGGATATTATAGTTTATTAAACCAACGTCCACGTTAAGGCATTTGGATTATTTATTTTTTCTGCAAAAACAAGTAAGGTTCCAATAAAAAACCTTGTGCAATCGCCAGCCCAGGTTGGATGCATGAGACAAGTGCTCTGGGCTGGTGCACTGGGAAGACCCAGAGGGATGGGATGGGGAGGGAGGCGGGAGGGGGAATCGGGATGGGGAACACATGTAAATCCATGGCTGATTCATGTCAGTGTATGGCAAAAACCGCTACAATATTGTAAAGTAATTAGCCTCCAACTAATAAAAATAAATGGAAAAAAAAAAAACCTTGTGTATAGGTACTTTTGTATTGTTAGAGGTAGTATCTATCTGAAGACAGAAACCGCATGGTGATTTAAATAGGAAAAGTTTGCGATTAAAAATTGTTAAGCTATGATAAGAAAATAACATAAAGGTCTAAAGAGAATTTTAACATAGGGTTGGCAAACTTTTTTTTTTTTTGGTAAACTTTTTATACAAAAGCACAAATAGTAAATATTTTGGGCTTTGTTCCCTATACTATCTCTGTCACAATCATTTCACACTGTATAGACAATACAAAGCAAATGGGCATGGATGCAGTTCAATAAAATTTTATTTATGAAACAGGTAATAGGCTGGATTTGGCCAGCGGACCATCGTCTGCCACCCTTGCTCTAAAGGATGCTCCTCGGCTGAGGGAGAGGACTCAAGCGAGGAAGGACAGCACGGAGGGGAGCCTTTCCCATGGCGCTCAGCGCAGGTGGATAGGATGTGGTGGCAGCATTCTGGACGGCAGCGAACGTGCTGCGCTCCCTGGGCCATAGCTTTCCGCAGCAGGACTGAGTGTCTGGCTCGCAAGCATACAGAGGGGGCCACAGGCTCTCCTGCAGCACGTGGCGTCCTCACCAAAAGCTCCGTAACAAGCTGGTCCCAAGGTCTAGGCTGGGCTGGAAGGACACGAGGGGCTTGGGCCCTCTGGCACCACCCGATTCCATCAACTCCTCCCCTCCCTCCCCGTCTCCACCGCAAAGCCACTGAGGGACCCCACAGCAGGAGCAAGCGAAAACCAAACGCGGCCCCCCAGAACCGCAGAGCCCCTTCCTCCTGCGGTGTCCCTCCAGCGCCCTCTACCGACAAAGCCTAGCATGGCACTCTGACCCGAAGAACGGCCTGGAGTCCAGCCCATTATCACAGAGCAGGTACTGAAGGGTAAAACCGAAGCGAGAGCCTCCTAAGCTAAACTCTCAAAAGTTGCATTCATGGATCAAAAAGGGCAAATGAATATTTTGCTAGATTTTAATGTGAACTTCTTTCCACAGGGGCTTATCATTCTTCATTTCCACCAGCAATATATGAGAAACAGTGAAAGTGTGAAAGTATTAGTCACTCAGTCATATCTGACTAGTGGACTGCAGCCCGTCAGGCTCCTCTATCCATGCAGTTCTCCAGAATGGGTGGCCATTTCCTTCTCCAAGGGATCTGTCCAACCCAGGGAGCAAACCCAGGTCTCCTGCATTGCAGGCAGATTCTTTACCATGCAAAGCCACCAGGGAAGCCCCATTATTATCTTAAAACCTCTACAGCCCCGTGTATGCTGAACTTTTCACTTTTTTGTCCATATGGTAATTGTGAAATCTTATCATATTACCAATTTAATTTTTTTTTACCATTTTAATTTAAATTTATTTTATCTTTATAAAGTTGAACATCTTCTTATATGCTTAGACATTTTTATCTTTGTGTGTGTGTGTGTTAAACTTTGTCTTTTGTCCATTTTTCTATTAGGTTGTCAGTTCTTAAGTAACAGAACAGAAAAAAAAAACAGGTTAGCTACAACTGCAAACTACTTGTGAAGAAACAGCTTTATAAGGCTTTTTTTGTTGTTTACTCTTATGTTAGAATAAACTTGGTGGCTCAGCTGTTAAAGAATCTGCTTGCAATGAGGGAGACCTGGGTGTGATCCCTGGGTTAGGAAGATCCCCTGGAGAAGGGAACAGCTACCCACTCCAGTACTCTGGCCTGGAGAAGTACTCTGGCCCATGGACTGTATAGAGCATGGGGTTGCAGAGAGTCAGACATGACTGAGCAACTTTCACTAGTAATTACAAATATATATGTTAGAGATCACAGTTCAAATCTAAGTTTAGTTTATTTCAGCATTTCCTGAGTCCTCCCAGTAGACTAGTCTCCAGAGAGTAAGAAACACAGTCCTTGCTATTGAGTAGCTTAAATCTTAGTGGGAAAACACACTGAAATTATTTGGGAGACAGTAGAAGATAGTGATTAAAATATGGATTAGGAGATACATGTGCTTGAGTTCAAAATTCTCACATTGCCATTTCAACACTGGGTTGTGTAACACTGGGTGGGTCACTCTATCTTTCTGCCTCACTTTCTTAAGATGAAAATAATAAGCACCTCGCAGAGTTATTGTAACTACACTGATAAACAGTAAACAAAATAATCAGTGGCTAACACAAGCTGGAATCAAGATTGCCGGGAGAAATATCAATAACCTCAGACATGCAGATAACACCACCCTTATGGCAGAAAGCGAAGAAGAACTAAAGAGCCTCTTAAAGTGAAAGAGGAGAGTGAAAAAGTTGGCTTAAAGCTCAACATTCAGAAAACTAAGATCATGGCATCCGGTCTCATCACTTCATGGCAAATAGATGGGGAAACAGTGGAAACAGTGGCTGACTTTATTTTTGGGGGCTCCAAAATCACTGCAGATGGTGACTGCAGCCATGAAATTAAAAGATGCTTACTCCTTGGAAGGAAAGTTATGACCAACCTAGACAGCTTATTACAAAGCAGAGACATTACTTTGTCAACAAAGGTCTGTCTAGTCAAGGCCATGGTTTTTCCAGTGGTCATGTATGGATGTGAGAGTTGGACTATAAAGAAAGCTGAGCACCAAAGAATTAATGCTTTTGAACTGTGGTGTTGGAGAAGACTCTTGAGAGTCCCTTGGACTGCAAGGAGATCCAACCAGTCCATCCTAAAGGAAACCAGTCCTGGGTGTTCATTGGAAGGACTGATGCTGAAGCTGAAACTCTAATACTTTGTCCACCTGATGCGAAGAGCTGACTCATTGGAAAAGACCCTGATGCTGGGAAAGATTGAGGGCAGGAGAAGGGGATGACAGAGGATGAGATGGTTGGATGGCATCACTGACTCAATGGACATGAGTTTGGGTGAACTCCGGGAGTTGATGATGGACAGGGAGGCCTGGTGTGCTGCAGTTCGTGGGGTCGCAAAGAGTCAGACACGACTGAGCGACTGAACTGAGCTGACTTAATAATACTGATAAATGAAAGTGATTATAATTATAGTGACAAAAGCAATAGAGGAATTTACAGACTGCTGTTTTAGCATGTATATGCTAATTAAATTTTGGTTGAATTTAAAAGAGTGTTATGGGAACTTCCCTGGTAGTCCAGTGGCTAAGACATCATGTTTCTAATGCAGGGGGCCCAGGTTCAACCCCTAGTCAGGGAACTAGATCCCACTTGCTGCAACTGAGACCCAGAGTAGCCAAATAAATAAATAAATGTTTTTTTGAAAAGTGTATTATGACTAAATTATCAAAAATGCTCAAGCCATACTCAGTATATTGATGAAATAAAAGTAACTGTTTAAGAAAGAATAAAGTCACAAGTGTAGAAGCAACTCTGGTATTCTGAATGGTTAATTATATAAATAGTAGCGTAAAGTACAAAATGGTCACGTTCACATTATCGTCATTCACTGATGGTTTTTTTTAATTTTTATTATTTTTTTATTTTTTTAATTTTTATTTATTTATTTATTTTTTTGTCATACATTGATATGAATCAGCCATAGATTTACACGTATTCCCCACACTGATGGTTTTAAAGACTTAATTCAGGGAATTATAGTTCAATTGATTCATTTACTAATTTTCTTTTTGTCTGTTTGTCACCCAGTATGACAAACCTAGATAGCATATTAAAAAGCAGAGACATCACTTTGCCAACAAAGGTCCATCTAGTCAAAGCTATGGTTTTTCCAGTAGTCATGTATGGATGTGAGAGTTGGACTATAAAGAAAGCTGAGCGCCAAAAAATTGATGTTTTTAAACTGTGGTGTTGGAGAAGACTCTTGAGAGTCCCTTGGACTGCAAGGAGATCCAACCAGTCCATCCTAAAGGAGATCAGTCCTGGGTGTTCATTGGAAGGACTGATTTTGAAGCCGCAACTCTAATATTTTGGCCACCTAATGTGAAGAACTGACTCATTGGAAAAGACCCTGATGCTGGGAAAGATTGAAGGCAGGAGGAGAAGGGGACGACAGAGGATGAGATGGTTGGATGGCATCACTGACTCAATGGACATGAGTTTGCGTGAGCTCCGAGAGTGGGTGATGGACAGGGAGGCCTGGTGTACTGCAGTCCATGGGGTCGCACGACTGAGTGACTGAACTGACTGATCACCCAATATATACTGTTAAATAAAAGATGAATTCAAAGCTCATGTCTAAGTTAAAGTATAAAGTATTTAAACATGATTAGTAAAGATGCTTGCTTTACTATGATGTAATGTAATCTACCTCCCCTAGTTCAAAAAAGGAGTTCGAACTACCTCCTCTAGCTCAAAAATGTCCCAGGATCTGTGATCTAGAATGCGGCTCTGTCCACAGCTGTCCGGAAACACAGTCGTTTCATTTTACCTAATTACAAATGTCCCAGCTCCGCCTTGAGGGGAATTCATCGAGTGCCTGTGTCCGAGCTCAGCTGTGTCCAGCTCTTGGCACCCCACTCCAATATTCTTGCTTGGAAAATTCCAGGGATGGAGGAGCCTGGTAGGTTTCAATCCATGGGGTCACAAAGAGTCAGACAAGACTGAGCAACTTCACTTTCACTTTCCTTTGCAACCCCATGGATTGTAGCCCACCAGGCTTCTCTGTTCTTGGGATTCTCGAGGCAAGAATACTGGAGTGGAATGTTGTTGAACCACCAACTATGTGCCAGGTCTAGTTTTTTTGGTTTTTTTTTTTTTGTAGTTTATTTCATCAAGATTTTTGGTCCTAGGTTGACACAATTTAAACAACTGAAATAGAGGCAAACATACCCTAGAGAGAACAAAAAGATTTGTTGTACACACTTCATAACTATGTGCATTTGTTCCCTAGGAAGTTGCCAGGACTAGTTTTGTTTTTGTTTTCTTAATCTTTGGCTACACCACCCCACCAAGGATTGAACCCATGCCTCCTGCAGTTGAAGGGCATTTTTTTAACCACTGGACCACCAGAGAAGTTCCATCCCAGGTCTAGTTTTAAGCACTGGGACTGCCTGTGCCCTTGGGAGGCGGGAAGCATCTTTGTGCTGTGGTCTCCGCCCTCCTGAACAAACAATAGCTTCTGCTCCCTAGGTTCAAGACACAGCCTGAAAAATCTACTACCTTTTCATGGACCTAGATGACTGTGCACATCTCTATTTAGAACACAGACTAAATTCTAAAAGCTCACATGCGGATATCACTTTTTCCAAAGGCTTTCATCTTTTCTTGAGCAAGGAAAGCTAAAGGCCAGGAAAATTTTGACAGGACTTAAAGCCCAGCCTTGCTTTAAAGAAACTTGAAGTACAAAAGCAGACTCTCAAAACATGAATTAGCAGGTAATTATTCTTATTTAGAAAATGATCTTCTTTAATAAAGGATGTGCTGCAATCCCTTTGTAAATTTTACTGCATTAACCTGAACAGAGGCTTCTATGAGTTCTTTCCATTTGAGTTCCAGGGTGCATTTAAAAGTTCAACTTAATTTACCGGAAAGTCACTCAAAGTATGAATTTTTTGAGAACATGGTAACTGGGACTTCCCTGGTGGCTCAGATGGTAAAGAATCTGCCTGCAATGCAGGAGACCTGGGTTAGATCCCTGGGTTGGGAAGATCCCCTGGAGAAGGAAATGGCACCCCACTCCAGTATTCTTGCCTAGAAAATTCCATGGACAGAGGAGCCTGGTGGGTGTCAGTCATGCGGTTGCAAAGAGTCAGACACAGTTGAGCTACTCACACTTTTGAAAACTGTATACACCTCTAAATATGGCAAATTTTGGCTCTTGCTTCTGGTTGTGGAGGAATTCAGCTCAGTGACACAGCTGTGAGTTGTTTCTGCTAACACGAGTTTCATTAGAATGCAACTCAACAGACAGGGCTTCAAAACTTTGCTAAAACTGCATTGGCTCGCAGAATAGCTATGGTGATGTTAAGATGTATGTCTTCTATAATAGTTTCTAATATTAAGTTTTAAATATCCTAAATTGACTTAGATTTCTTGATCGGCTCTCAGGTGGGTCTTTTCCTTGTCATCCCTTCTCTCACGGTGCCATGTCATTACTGGTATCAAAGCCATCTTAGGGACTTCTTCATAAATCAAATACAAGAACATATGAGTCTGAAATGTGTCTGTCACCTTGCAGGTGCATCCTCCAAGGACGTTTTCTTCTGGTATATATTTAATTAAATAAAAGGCAGAGTGCTCAGCCATTGCCATTTTAACATATTCTATTTAAGGGCTGATTGCATTTTCTAACATTCATGAATGATATTACTATTTGAAAAAAGAATCTCAAGGGACCATCTGGTGTTGGACAGAAAGCAAGTATTCAATGAATGACTCTCAGAAAAACTGCCCAGTGGTTTTACATGCTGGTGAGAGTGTAATTGGTAGATCTCTCCGGAAAGCAATTTTGCATTCCATGTTTTGATTTATTAATTCCATCTGGGAATTCATCATAAGGAAATAACAAGAGATATCGAGATGTTTGTCCAAAGATGATTGCCATGGCAAGTGGTATAATGGTGAAAATTAGAAAAAAACTAAATACTTCTCTATAGGAAATTAGTCAAATGAAATATTACACCATATAATGCTGTGGCAGAGATAGCTTAGCTGCCCAATTTCCATCCTCCTCTTTGTTATAAACAAGATCCTCTATTATTACAATCAGCAATGTCCTTAGCTAAAAATACTACATTTCACAGACTTCTTTACAGATAAGGCGGCCAGTAAGATATAAGGAGAAGTCCTTGGGTGAGACTTCCAAGCACCTGGATTGCTGCCTGGACCTAGCTGTCTTGATCACTGAGATGATGGCTCAAGCCCCACCAGCCATTTGGGGTCCTTGAGAGAAAAGCCAGGAGAATTGTAGTGACTGCAGTCGTGACATCTTTGAACAAAGCTGGTGACTGGTTTCTTCCAGATGTCTCATTATATGAGAAAAAAATAAACTGTTATATGTTTATGCCAGTCAAACTCCGTTCGTGAGAGCCAAACATAATTCCCAACGCAAAAGGATGAAACATTTTGCAACCACTTAAAATTATCTTTCTGAAAAGTGGGATGTAATATTAAAGGAGAAAGCCAGAATATGAAACTCTATATGTGGTATATCCTATTTTATTTTTAAATTACACATATACATTATATATGAGTGAGAAAAACTATAAAATATATTAGAGTATTAATGGATGTCTCAGGAATGTGGGTTGTTACTGTTTCACTTTCCTATGCTTTCTAAACTTTCAACATTGAGAATATTTTTAAATGTTTTAAAGTTTGCCTAATACACACAACATGACTGGTGAATGTATCCATCGGTTAAATTTGTACTTTGTGGAAAGCAGTGGGTCAAAATGGATCAAAAGCTTTCACAGCTTTTATATCTTTAACTCTCTATTTCTACTTTAACTTCTATCTTGGTAAAATGATATGAGACTAAAAAAAATGATATGAGACTCAAAGAACTATGCACAATGATGTTTGCTATAACATTATTTTTGATACTGCAAGGATGGAAGCAAAGTAAATGTCCAACATCAGAAAAGTTTATAATTAAATAAATTATGGTATACTCCTCCTATACTATGAGTATTTACAAATCACAATTAAAAGTAAGAGAAGAACCTTGTGGAGCTTGTGTTAGAGTGGTTTCCATAGCCCTGAATCCCCCCACCCACTGATGCAATGACGGACATCAGTGAGACACGGAGGTACCCTCAGTCTAGAAGACACTTAGAGCCTCCATTGAAATCAGATCTTAGCAAGAAAACAGCTTTTCTGAGAAAGACAGAAGATTTTTCTACATGGTGTTTACGTGTCAAGAGCCAAGCCTGGAGGAGTCCAGTTGTCAGGTTCTGCTTGTCTGCCATGGCAGAAAGACCCTGAGACAGGCTGCCCGGCAGGAGGGAGAAAGACACCCTGGCTGGAGAAGCCTGAAGTTCCTCTCCCGGCCTGTCTGCCCTCTGCACCGCATGCTTCTGGCTCGCTCCCGTTTCAGTGGAGGCGGCGAGGAGGCCTCTATGCGTGATGACGGCCCTGTTCAGCATCCACCTTCTGCCTCTCCACCTTTCTGCAGTCAAATGGGGATGCAGGTTGGACACCCTCAACCAACAAAGGATGGAAGTCAGTAGATTAATGTGTCCCAGCCTCTCATCCACTGGAGGGAACATTCTGAGGACCTTCTTTCCATTCCCAGTGGCTTCTCCAGTGGACTGAGCCCCACTTGCCCATGGCAGCAACTAGCTCCATCATACACCTTGATTTAACTTATCCTTCTTTGTGCTTCTGTTTCTTGATATCACATCCCAAATAAATAACCAGCATCCCATCCCAACCCTTACCTCAAGCTCTGCTTCTAGGGAGGAACCAACCAAGACACGTGGACTGTGTGAGGAAAGAAGAGCGAGGTACTGATTCTCGTTTATCCCACTTTGGGAACCCAAGAACATTAAGAGCAGGGATGGGACTTCTCTGGGGGTCCAGTTCTAAGACTCCGTGTTTTCAATGCAGGAGGCCCAGGTTTAACCCCTGGTCAGGGAACTAGATGCCATATGCTGCAACTAAGAGTTCACATGGCAACTAAAAAAGATCCCATGTGCTGCAACTAAGACCTGGAGCAGCCAAATAAATAAATAAATATATTTTAAAAAAGAATAGTAACCCATTTTCCCTGGTATATTTGACCAACGTCTTTGAAAAATAATTTATA
Organism: Cervus elaphus; assembly: GCF_910594005.1. NCBI lineage: Eukaryota > Metazoa > Chordata > Mammalia > Artiodactyla > Cervidae > Cervus > Cervus elaphus. Next base: position 5,009,920 of record NC_057833.1, on the reverse strand, counting down.
GAGAATAGAAAAAATATATCAAAGTGTATAGCATGTAGTAAGGGTAAGTATTGTTTCATGAAACTTCTGTTTCAGGGGTGTGTGTGTGAGTACTGAGTAACATTGTACAACATATTTCTTTGGTGAGTTGTGGTCCAAAAAGCTGCAAAGCCATTGATTAAGAGGATTATCACATGAATCCAAGGAATCGCTGCTCTGCTGCAGCAAAATTTATGAAAAAATATTTATGAAAAAATTTTTGACATGGAAAACTACTTATAATTGGGACTGGGGGTGGTGGGGAGAAATTAACAAAATGCTGGATGCAGCATGACTTCAACTATGTAAGAGAAAAACTACAAAGCAAAAGACAAGAGTCATTATTGCATTTCCAATTTTTTCCAGTGGGGGTATATTCCCAAAACACCATCAGTAACAAAAAGTGAAAGTGAAAGTTGCTCATTGGTGTCTGACTCTTTGCGACCCCATAGACTATACAGTCCATGGAATTCTCCAGGCCAGAATCCTGGAGTGGGTAGCCTTTCCCTTCTCCAGGGGATCTTCCCAACCCAGGAATCGAACCCAGGTCCCCCTCATTGCAGGCAGATTCTTTACCAGCTGAGCCACCAGGGAAATGACGAAAAGGTACTTAATGTAAAACAAATGCTTTCACAGGGAACTTGGCTTAGTGCTCTGTGGCAGCCTGGATGGGAAAGGAATATGGGGGAGAATGGATACACGTATATATGACGGAGTCTCTTCGCTGTCCACCTGAAACTACCACAACATTGCTAATTGCTATACCCCAGTATAAAATACAAAGTTTAAAAGAATTAAGTCATCAGCGTAAGTAAATAATGTATAAATTGTCAATAGAAGAAGAATGAGATGACTAAAGCTCTGATGAGAAAGTGGGATTATTGAAAATTAATACGGCACTCTTGCAGATTATCAAGCAAAAGAGAAAAGATTAAAACACACACACACACACACACGTGCTTTCACATAAAATAAGGGAAAAGCAGGAGGCACGGGGCAGGGATTCCGTGACTCTTGTTCCGTGCTGCTGAGGATCATGTTTGCTGCTCAGAAGCTAAGAACTACTTATTGGATGAGAGAGGGAAAGTGAAGCACATCCGTGTTCACAGACCTGAATCTTAGCAGCCCTCTGTCTGGCCCCAGTGAGGAGAGGGAGGCTGGGTCATGGCCCTGATCACATGGCTGTAACCTCCGAAAGCTTCCAGCCTTTGCTGTGACCTCCCAGACAGTCAGATACTGCAGTCATCGGAGAACCTGCTATCACGAAACATTTAGGAGACAGTTCTGGAGGTTAGCTTTGAAAAGGGTGTTCATCTTTCCACTGCTTTATTGAAAACACAGCGTAAATGAGTTGTTTATAAACTGAGTGGAAGGCACCTTTGACAAAATGTTAATCATGGTTTCCTCTGGATCGTGGGGGAACAGGGGGCACCAGGATTAGTGAAGATTTAAGGGCAAAGCTCTGTGGCAAACTCTATACCTATTAGACCTGTATTTTATGCTCCCAACCATCCAGTGAAACAGGTACTGTTATCCTTTCATGAGAGAAAAGGGAAATACTTAATATTAATAATAACCAATAGTTGTTGAGTAACAACAATGTATAAAAAATAGTGCTAAAAACTCTGTGTGTATAATCTTGCTTCATTCTCATAACAATCCTATGAACCCTATGGATTTATGTTTTTCATTTTACAGATAAAGAAGAGAGGCTTTAGAGGGGCTACAGGGCTTCCCAGGTGAAACTAGTGGTAAAGAACCCGTTTGCCAATGCGGGAGATGTAAGAGAGAGAAGCAGTTTTGATCCCTGGGTTGGGAAGATCCCCTGGAGGAGGGCATGGCAACCCACTCCAGTATTCTTGCCTGGAGAATCCCATGGACAGAGGAGCCTGGCGGGCTACAGTCCGTGGTGTGGCCAAGAGTCGTACATGACTGAAGCGACTTAGCGCACCTGTGAGGAAAGAGTAAACGCAGCAGGTAGGATCACTTATTCCTTTCTGTCTCCAAGGGAACCACTACTGACCCTCGAACAATCCCTGAGAATGTGGCCCTCAGAGAGTTCTTCCTATTAGTGACGAATGATTTTGTTATATACACCAGGAGCAGTGGACCACATTCTACTGGCTTGTCTGGCTGTTGGCAATAACATCAGACTGATGATGTTGGTACTGGGTTTTACTGTGGGGGCCTGAGTTTTGATTGCCAAGGCAGATTGTGTAGCTGGAGATGCCTATGCTACCAACCCCTGCATAAAAGTCTTGGATCCTGAGATTCAAAGAGTCTTCCCTGGGCAGAGATATTCCAGGTCCCTGTGCTTCTCTGGTAGAGAGAAAGCATATTTTGTGGGGCCTCAGGTGAGGAAGAGCTTTGGAAGTTTTTGCCTTATCTCTCTAGACTTTGAGGGTTTCCCTAGTGGCTCAGATGGTAAAGAATCCACCTGCAATGCAGGAGACCTGGGTTCGACCCCTGGTTGGGAAGATGCCCTGGAGAAGGGAATAGCTACCCACTCCAGTATTCTTGACTTGAGAATTCTATGGACAGACAGACCTAGTGGGCTCCACAATCCACTGGGTCACAAGGAGTCAGACAGGACTGAGCAACTAACACTTTCATTTTCTCGACCTTGGAGACGTAGGTCTTTTTCCTGATGCTTTTTCTCTGTAGGCTTTGCTACCAAAAATCCTACTGCAAACTGCTATCGGATCCTGTGAATTTTCCTGGAGTGAAACATTGCCCAAGACCATGCAACCAGTAGATGGGAGAAATAGAATTCGAGCTTAGGAACCCCGACTTCCAGACATGCTCTCCTAACCATCGTATCTTACCACCCTCCAGCTGGCGTATGCTGGTACTGCACTTGAAATTGGTGCTATTATTATAACGATTACTGCACTTCCTTTGTTCCCTAACTCTTCTTTAACGAACACGCATTATTTGATCATCAAAGGGAGAAAAAAGCTTGGAAATGTCCATGATTAAGAGACAGGAATAAGAGGAGTCAGAAAGGAAATAGACCACAAGGAAATAATTTAGGATGGTGCAAATCACCAAGTGGAGGAGTAGCAAGGTTAAATAGAAGGCAGCTTTATAGGAGAAAATTCCCTTAATTGTGGAATACGCAAAGATTCATTAGCTGGGACACACAAAATATAAATCACGAAAGGAAAAACTGATAAATTTAGTCTCAGCAATATTAAACATTTCTTTTTTTTTTCATTTATTTTTATTACTTGGAGGCTAATAACTCTACAATATTGTAGTGGTTTTTGCCATACATTGACAATATTAAACATTTCTACTGGGAACTCCCTGGTGGTCCAGCAGCTAAGACTTCACTGTCCAATGCAGGGGATGTGGGTTTGATCCCTCGTGGGGGAGCTAAGACCCCAGATGTGTCAGGGCAACTACTGAGCCCACACACCACAACTAGAGAGTCTACGTGCTGCAACTAAGACCCAACGCAGCCAAAAATACATAAGTAAATATTCAAAAATTTTCTGCTATGTTAGGACATTGTTAAATAAATGAAAAGACAATTCGTACATTGGAAGAAAATATTTATAATAAATATATCTGATGAAGGATTGGTATCCAGAATACATAAAGAATTCTCACAACTTAAGAAGAATAAAACATTAGAAGGGGGTTAAGTATTTGAATAGATACTTTACAAAATAAGGTGTAGGAATGGAAAATAAACATAGAAAAGGAGTGTCAATCCGATAAATCACTAGAGAAACGTCAATGAAACTCACAAAAAGACACGATTACACACCCATTAGAATGACTAAAATTAAAGACTGACAATGCAGAGCGACTGGAATTCTTTCAGTTTGCTCTTAGAAACACAACCACTCAGGAAACACAATTTGGCATTTCCTTAAATGTGTACTTACCATAGAGTGGAGTGTTTCTAAACATAGACTCCCCCTAAATAATATTTGTATATTAATGTTCATAGCAGTTTTATTCATAATCGCTAAAACCTGAAAACGACCCAAATGTCCACCAGCAGGTGGACAGATAAAGAGAATCCGCCTGCCTGTGCAGGAGACACAGGTGAGCTCTCTAGCCCAGGAAGACCGTCTACGCCACAGAACTACTAAGCCCTGCATCCCAACTACAGAGCCGGTGCTCTAGGGCCCGGGAGCCGCGACTGCTGAAGCCCATGCCCACTAGAGCCCATTCTCCGCAACAAGAATCTCCACCACAATAAGAAACCTTCTCACTGCAACTAGAGAATAGCCCTTACAGCAGAATGAACACCCCGCACAGCCAAAAATAAATACATTACATTAAATTAGAAGAGAACATTTCAGGCCTTTTCAGAGAAGTACCTTTCCCTTTGAGGTGCTGTTCCTATCTTAAAAAAAAAATTTGTGGGTTTTCAATTCATTGGAAGAGTACTAGTCAGCAGTAAAAGAGAACATACTTTATGCATACAGCACCGTGAATGAATCTCAAGAACATCACGTCAAGCAAAAGAAGTTGACAGAGGACACGTACACATGTCCTATATTTAAAATGGATAACCAGCAAGGCCCACTGTAGCGCACATGGAGCTCTGCTCAACGGACAGCCTCAGTGGGAGAGGGGTTCCGGGGAGAACAAAGAAGCGGACACAGAAGAATGCCTGTTATATGCCTGTTATTTGGTTATATTTATATGAAACTCCTGTGGTGTCTTGGGGTCTTATGGAATGACGGAAGTGTTCTCTACCTTAATTGTGGTGGTAGTTCTGAGAATACACATTTGTCAAATCCCAACAGACTACACTCTAAAAATGGGTACATTCTGTGAATGTAAGTTATACTTAAATATTGTTGGTTTAAAAATATACAAGGCAGTTTTATCGAACAGGGACTAGTCAATACTTTCAAATGTTGCAGAAAGGTAGGGAGAAGATAAATGGAAAAAAGCTGTTAGATCTGCCCAGTTGGGTGTGACTAGGAGTTTCAGAGGAGAAGGCAATGGTACCCCACTCCAGTACTCTTGCCTGGAAAATCCCATGGACGGAGGAGCCTGGTAGGCTGCGGTCCATGGGGTCGCTAAGAGTCAGACACGACTGAGCGACTTCACTTTCACTTTTCACTTTCATGCATTGGAGAAGGAAATGGCAACCCACTCCAGTGTTCTTGCCTAGAGAATCTCAGGGACGGGGGAGCCTGGTGGGCTGCCATCTATGGGGTCACACAGAGTCAGACACGACTGAAGTGACTTAGCAGCAGCAGGAGTTTCAGAAGCACAAGCTGGAATCAAGACTGCCGGGAGAAATATCAGTAACCTCAGATATGCAGATGACACCACCCTTATGGCAGAAAGTGAAGAAGAACTAAAAAGCCTCTTGATGAAAGTGAAAGAGGAGAGTGAAAAAGTTGGCTTAAAGCTCAACATTCAGAAAACTAAGATCATGGCATCTGGTCCCATCACTTCATGGCAAATAGATGGGGAAACAGTGTCAGACTTTACTTTTTTGGGGGTCCAAAATCACTGCAGATGGTGATTGCAGCCTTGAAATTAAAAGACACTTACTCTTTGGAGGAAAAGTTATGACCAACCTAGACAGCATATTAAAAAGAAGAGACATTACTTTGCCAACAAAGGTCCGTCTAGTCAAGGCTATGGTTTTTCCAGTGGTCATGTATGGATGTGAGAGTTGGACTGTGAAGAAAGCTGAGTGTCAAAAAATTGATGCTTTTAAACTGTGGTGTTGGAGAAGACTCTTGAGGGTCTCCTGGACTGCAAAGAGATCCAACCAGTCCAACCTAAAGGAGATCAGTCCTGGGTGTTCATTGGAAGGACTGATGCTGAAGCTGAAACTCCAATACTTTGGCCACCTCATGCGAAGAGTTGGCTCATTGGAAAAGACCCTGATGCTGGGAGGGATTGAGGGCAGGAGGAAAATGGGACAACAGAGGATGAGACGGCTGGATGGCATCACCGACTCAATGGAGATGAGTTTGAGTAAACTCCGGGAGCTGGTGATGGACAGGGAGGCCTGGCGTGCTGCAATTCATGGGGTCGCAAACAGTCGGACATGACTGAGCAACTGAACTGAACTGAACTGAACTGAGGAGTTTCAAGATTACAAATTCAATAGCCTTGGGGTCAGAAACCAAAGGGCTGGGATGTGAGAAAGAACTCCCTAATGTGGAATAAACTGGGCTGCTTTGGATGTTCGGAGCAGCATGTGCTGGCTCACACACAGCCGTCCATAAAGCGACCGCTCCCAACTTGCTGAAATCCCAACCCAGCCATCTAAGCAAGTACCCAGTTATGCAGTTTCACTGTTGCTTTTAAAGAATATTTATTAGGCTGCGCCAGGTCTTCGTTGTGGCCCTTGGGATCTCTGATCTTTGTTGCGGCATGTGGGATTTTTAGTTGTGGCGTGTGAGTCCGAGTTCCCTGACCAGGGATCAAACCCAGGCCCCCTCATTGGGAGCTCAGAATCCCAGCCACTGGACCCCAGGGGAGTCCCCCAGTTATACTGGTTATTAAAGATAATTTTGCAATCTCAAGAAGAGGAAGGTAAAGATACCCTTCATCACTGTAAGAGTTTTTTAAGAGAGTAAAACATGGACTGTTTCGCCTTTTCAGCCTTCTCTGTATTCTTGTATCCATTCTCAGCTGGAGGGTCTCCCTCCTCCAGAACTGAGAAGACTTTCTCAGGCTCTGGCATACCTTTCTCCGTCTACCTTCTTATCATCCACAGCCCCTCGTCTCGGAGCCGGGGAGACGCCTCCCTCCATCCTGCAGGGAAGGCCCTGCTCTACCTGAGCTGCATTCCACCACCACCCAGCGCCCGCCAGGCCCCTCTTCAGGAAGCACGTCTGAGCACTCCCATCTCTCTGCTTTCCCCTTGCCATGACCAGGTGCTCCTAACCCCCAAAGCTTTTCTCCCACCTCTTGGCAACACCGAAGCTGCCGCACTTCTCGAGCAAGGCAAACCCTTCAGTCACTCTTTCCTGACCACATTCCTCACAATCTGGCTTCTCTTCTGCCCCAAGAAGCTCTCTCATGCCAAAGCCAGGCAGATTCTACAGACATACCCTCCCTAAGCCTTTTAAAATATTTGACTTTAGGGTCCAGCCCTTTCCTTATTGAATGTCCCTTTTCAGCTTCTGAGAAATGCTTTCTTCCAGTTTCTAAGCTAGTTCACCATTCCTTCCTCTGCTCCATCTTTCTGCCCTTGAGTCTGGAGGGTTCCCTCAGGCATTTCGCAACATTCCCTCCGCCACCCCTCCCCACTCAGTGCCACACTTCTCAAATTGTGTGCATATGACTCCCCTGGGAATCGTCTTCAAGGGCAGATTCTGATTTAGTAGGGTTGGAGTGGGGCCTGAGGTTTTGCATATCTAACAATCTCCTGTAAGAGGCTGAGGCTGCTGGTCATGTCCAGAGATGCTCCGAGAAGCAAGATCTCAGAGAACAGTGCCTGCATCCAGCTTCAAACACCCACCCAACAGCTCCAAGGGCGACTAGTCCAACTGAAATGCTTGTGGGTTGCAATTTAAGAGCCACAAAGTTGAACACTCAATGAGGATCACCCTTCTGAATGATTACCATTTTTAATTTAATCCTTTATGGGAAAGTGTGCATCTGCATGCTCAGTCGCTCAGTCCTGTCTGACTCTGGACTGTAGCACGTCAGGCTTCCCTGTCCACCACCAACTCCCAGAGCTGGCTCTCACTCATGTCCATCGAGTCCGTGATACTCCTGTAGAGTAGCTGGAAGCCCTCTACAGGAAAGCAATTTCCCTCAATACATTAGAGATGGCTAGGAAGCATAAGCTTCCCAACTGGCACAGTGGCAAAGAATGCACCTGCCAACGCGCAAGATGCAGGAGATGTTCCATCCCTCCGCCTGATCCCCTGGAGGAGGATGATCCCCTGGAGGAGGAAATGGTAAGCCACTCCAGTGTTCTTGCCTGGGAAATTGCAAGGATAGAGAAAGCAGGCTACAATTCATAGGGCTGAAGGGTCTCACACCCACCCTTCCACCCACACCCACACACACCCACACACATACATGCAGGAAGCTTGAGTCTCAGCTGTTGCACTTTCCCATGGGCAACAGCTGGAATGAGAAGGTGAAACGGTGTGAGGAAGAGAAGGCTGTGGAATCCTCAGGGTGGAAGGCACCTAAGATGCGATAGTTTTTCCCTAGAATACCTATTCATCACCCAGAGACAAGAAGATTCAGTCACTCTCAATTATGAATAAACCAAACTTCCATCCCTTCACGTATGATTGAACAATTACATCCACTGCCTTTCTTCACAGATTGTGCCCTTCAGCCGGCATTTGATTTCAGATTCATCCTCCCAGACCCATTCAGCGAAGCCAGTGGTAATTCAGTGCTGACGGGATGTCAATGATCCCCCAGGAAGATAACAACCCCAGTCCTCCCGTGGCAGGAAGCTTTGAAAGGCTGGTTTCTTTCACCTCCTCTTCTCCCGTGTATTAGAACGATTTCTCCCACAGTCAGAGAATGCATTCAGCGACATGATTTGGGCCTGGAGATTATGAGATGCCTCAGCTGCACTTTGTTATTTAATCACCTACCCAAAAAGGGGCCCATTTACTGCTTCTGGTACTTCAGCAGTAGGCAGACCTCGGATTTCAAACCTTCCAGGAGTTCACCGAAACTCTGCACTGAAGAGAATAAGGTAGCATCAGAACACAGAATATTCGGGAGCAATTTCTCGATGAAAGGCCTCACCTACTGAGGATATATTATTTCAGGAGACTAGAAAATAAAGACTGAATTATAAAGCAATTTGTATCACGATGCAAGTAATAGCATCTGAATAGCAAATGAATGTTATATGATCATCGCTGCTGACATGAATCAAAATTAATTCACAGTGAACCAATTTTTCTAAAGTGGGAAAGAATTTGTGGCTTTACTATCACGAATACCCAACAGTAGATGTTAGCATTTGTCGAATACTAAATGCCAATATTCAGATAATTAAATAAGGTCAGAAGAGGATGGGGAACAGAAATTTCCCTTTTGAGTTCACTGAGCAAAATCTGTCATCTGATTGAAAATAATTAATTGAAGACAGAAATAAAGTCAAGCTTGATCTTACAGTAACAGACAGGACACTTCACTTTCTGTTTCTGAATTCCAAGCAATTCATCTTAGGAGGGGTTCTAGGCTTGGGAGAGGCATTATTTAAAGCACACAATGAAAGAAGTATCTGTCTCTTTTTATCACTAAATCCCTGCTTGACCCACACCATGACAGATCTGCTTTTTCGAATTTCAGAGACCCAAGAGTATGAGCTGCAAATGGCCTGGTATCATCCTGTCCACACTTCCTGTCACCATCAATGAATCTCCAAGGGAGTGGGGGAAGCATAGGAACTGGAGTCAAGCACGCCAGGGTTCAAGTCTTTCCCAGGCTGTTTGCTATCTGTGGGCTCCTAAATAATTTCCTTAGCCTCTTGCAGATTCAGTTAACACAAATGGAGCTAATATTACCTAATCCTTAGAATGATGAGGATTAAACATGTTAACACACACAAAGTACTTAGTCCAGTCAATAAAGGGTTGGTGCTTTTGTGCTCAGGGTCACTTTAACACTCCATAATTACCATGCTGAAAATCTATCATGCTTCTCCATTACATGCTGGACCAAGTCCAGCGTAGGCTGACAAACACCCACCTCCAGATTAGTCGCACTTCCAGCCTAGACTAGTTCATTTATTAACCCCTGAGTACCCTTTGAACTTTCCTATTTGTTTATTCACTCATTCAACCTTTCATTAATTTATCACATATACGTTGAGTACCCATAATAGTGTATTGGGATGAGTGCTGGGGTTCCAAAGAAAAGTCAGGCACAGCCTCCATGCTCACAGTGGGTCTAAGAGGAGAGACAGCCGTCTATTTCAGCAGGCACACACTGTGTGCTTTCCCAGGGCTCCGTCCCACAGCTGGCGCCGAGCAGCCGTGAGAAAGGGCGTTCTCCAGCATGGACTGTCCTCAGAAAGCTGAAAAGTAGGCTTGCCGCATGATCCAGCAATCCCACTCCTGGGCATGTATCTGACCAAAACTATAATTCAAAAAGATACATCCACTCCTATGTTCATGACAACACAATTCACAATAATGAAGACAAGGAAACAAACTAAGTGTCCAGTGACAGATGAACAGATGGAGAAGAGGCAGAGTGTGTGTATATGTGTGTGTATGTGTGTGTATCTCTGTGTGCGTATGTGTGTGTGTCTCTCTGTGTATGTGTGTGTATGTGTGTGTGTCTGTGTGTGTATGTGTGTCTCTCTGTGTGTGTATGTGTGTCTCTGTGTGTCTGCATGTATGTGTGTGTATGTGTGTATATGTGCGTATGTGTGAGTCTCCATGTATGTGTGTGTATATGTGCGTATGTGCGTGTCTGTGTGTATGTATGTGTGCATGTATGTGTGCATGTGTGTACGTGTGTACATGTGTGTACTCGTGTGTGTACATGTGTGTGTCTATCTGTGTATGTGTGTGTACATGTGTATGTGTGTGTATCTGCATGTGTGTGAATGTGTGTCTCTGTGTGTGTGTGTGTGTGATGGAATATTACTCAGCCACAAAAAAGAATGAAATAATGCCATTTGCAGCAACACCAGTGGACCTAGAGATTATCATATTAAGTGAAATAAGTCAGAAAGAGGAAGATAAATACCATACGCTATCACTTACACGTGGAATCTAAAAATGTGACACAAATGAAACTACCTGCAAAACAGAAACAGACTCACAGCCTAGAGAAAACAGACTTCCGGTTGCCAAGAGGGAGGGCAGGTGGAGGAGGGATGAAGCAGGAGTCTGGGGTTATCAGATGCAAACTGATACATGTAGGATGGATAAACAACAAGGGCATACGGTACAGTACAGGGAACTATTCAGTATCCTGTGATAAACCATAATGGAAAAGAATATTAAAAATAATGTAAATATACGTATAACTGAGTCATTCTGCTGCAGAGCAGAAATCAACACACTCTTGTAAATCCACTACACCTCAATTAAAAAGGGCATTTTCACACTGAGTTATTGCTCACTTATTATGTATCATATATTCTCTCATATTCCCAGTGATGCCATCGTAGGTCTTCATTCTCCAATTTGCTTTTGAGTTCCTTGAAATCAAGGATTGGGTCTTCTTGGATGGATGCCCACAGCGGCGAACAAAGCAGCAGAAGCAGATACTCGATGATCAGTAAGTGTCTGTTTATTGCTTCTAAGTCTAAATGCCAAATTGAGTTTGAGGTTCAAACTAATTTCTACAGAATGTTTATAAGAACTAAATGGATTTAAAATGATGTATAACACAGGCTATTGGCAGTGGACACCTAAACAAAAAGAGGGGAGTGGATTACGAGTAGACACCCAACAAGCTCAGTCATATCTCCAGCATGATAGTTTTAATCCAGGATGTTTGGCTTCCACGATTTGACACTGAGAATGTTTTGTCTCAGAATGTCTGAATAAGGTGTTATCATCAGAATGACAGTCACATTAATTAATTCTCACCTTGAAAGAACTAGTATATGTTTTCCAGGGTAAGAGCCACAATATTAATTTAAATCCTTGATCAATTTTTTTTTTTTGATCAATTTTTTATAGTGAAAATATTTCCATTTTTGTTTTATACTCTCATTTTTATTATACTGAAATAGTTTTCATTGGAATCAGTTGTCCTTTATGTAAAATTTTCCAACAGAAGTGTGATGCACCATTCAAGTTTTTGTCCACACCAAACTTTACTGATTATATTTCTGCCACCTTGTCTTTTATTTTGTTGCCCTCATTTTTACTAATTTCAGTCTTTACCTTGGTTAAATTGGACAGACCTAAATGTTACTAAGGTCTCATTCCTGAAGTTTGAATTTTATGTTGATAATTTCTTTTTTTTTTTTTTGAATTTTATGTTGATAATTTCTGAATCTAATTTTCCACATCAAATTTTAGTTTTCGGTATCACTAAAAAGATGTCATTCCTCAGCCAAGTTTGTCCCTTTCTAATAAATGTTATCTGTGAACAGCACTAGCCACTGTCAGCTGGTTATTTCTCACGAGTTTAATATTTGTAGAGATCTGGTCAAATTGTCCTTGGGATGAAAACAGCAGAGTCCAAATGGTATACTGTCAATGGAGAAGGATCACAGTTTCCTGCTTCAGAAGTCACATATTAGAGATGCAACATTTCTTTTCTGCTCTTATGATACAAATGCCCTCTGGAAGAAGAGGACTTTAAGCTATCAATTGATGAGAAGCAAGTCAATTGAGACGACATACTCTGCAGGACTGCCAGGGTTCAGACCTCATCACTCCCTGTGTGACTTTTACAGGTCACTTATGAAACTGTGCCTCAGTTTCCTCACTTTACAACAGGACTGTTGTGAGGATTAAATTAGTAAGTCCAGAACAATACTTGACACATAATGACCACTCAAAAAAAGTTATGTTCACTAAATGTCCGTCGATGAAGGGATGGATTCAGAAGATGTGGTATACATGCAATGGAGTATTAGCCATGAAAAGAATGAAATATAATACCATTTGCAGCAACATGAGTGCATCTAGAGACTGTCATACTGATGAAGTAAGTTAGAGAATGACAAATAGCATATGATATCACTTATGTGTGGAATCTATAAAAATGATACAAAGGAACTTATTTACAAAATAGAAACAGACTTACAGACATAGAAAATAGATTTGTGGTTGCCAAAGGGGAAAGGTGGAGGGGAGAGGGATAAACTGGGAATATGGGATTAACAGATGCACAACACCATATACAAAGTAACAAGAATTTACTATATAGCACAAGGAGCTATATTTGATATCTTATAAAAACTATAACAGAGGAGAACCAGAACAAGAACATGGAGATACATATGTACATATATATCTAGATAGCTGAATCATTTTGCTGTATGCCTGAAACTACCACATTGATGTAAATCAACTATGCTTCAATTAAAAAAACAGAGTAGAATACAAAAAATTAAGTTCTGTCACTTCGATTAGCCAGAATAACTGCATCAGTGGTCTGCAAAGACATTGTTTTGTATCTTTCACCAACTGTGTCTCAGTTTCCTCTTCTGAGCAACGGGGCTGTTAACAGCACCTCCCTCAGGGGGTTGGCTGTGCCATCTAAAGTAACGTGTGATACAATGCTGAGAAGGATGCGTGGCACAAGGGTGAGTGTGGTTCAAATGCTCTGTTAGCTGCTGTTATTTTCTCACCTTAGAGTGAGTGCGTTTCCTGCATCCTAAGAGCTAGTTTCCATACAGAATGTTACAGAGACAACACATGGAGCCTAGGGCCCTACGGCCAAAGGGTGCCAACAATGAAAATACATTAAAAGCAAAAGGGAGCTATGCAGCTACTTAAAATAATTCATAAAAACGCATGCTCCGTGATAGGGATTTTTGTCCGTTTGGTTCTCTGCTATGTACCCAGTGCCTGGAACTGTGCCTAAAACATCTTGTTCCAGTCGATAAATGCTTGTTGAATGAATATGTGAATGAATGAATGAATATAAAGATTGAGTGGCAATATTGAAGGTGTTTCTTATATAGTATTAAGTAAATAGAGCAAGAAATAAAATCATATTACACTAGGACCATTACTTTGCGGAAATACGCATGCAAATGGTAAAGACCAGAAAATAAAAATAATTGTATTGTTATACTGTCTGTAATATTAGCATGTTGTCTTTTTATATAGCAAAACAAAGAAGGTGAAGGTAAAAAGTTCCTAGAGAAAAATTACAGCTGTGTCATCATTTATAAGGTGGGGTATCACACACATATCCTTTTAAAGTTGGTCCACAGAAATCTAATTATGATCATACAGGAGAAAATTTTTTTGACTTAACTGGGACACTTGATTAGTGAGATTAATTTTTATTTATGATTTTAAGAGAAAAGTACAAAAGTACACAAGTGGAACATATGTGATAAGTATCACACACAGACACACACATTTCCTTTCAGATTATATCTTGAGCTGATTGCCCATTCGACACAATCTCCTTGACTTGCTCCATCCACCATAGAGTACAATGAGTATTTATGTTCATAATGATTTTCTGGGGCACTGCAAGGACTTCAATCATCAAACAAAGATTCAATTACATTTACCACCCTACACTTCCTAAGGCATTAAAGGGACTAATGCATTTTAGAAAGATTTTTCTATGAAAAGATTTGAACAAAGGGTGTCAGGTTAATTTTTAGTTAACCAGAAAATTTAATTAACCGGAATGACTCATTCCCTGAATATTCCCATTAAATGCGGTTTGATTGGACTTTGGTTTCAGAAGTCCTTGTCCAATTTCTTCCTATCAATAGTGCCTGGTGGATACGATATAATCCCGGAGTCAAACTGCTTAGGGAAGAAAAGATTGTTCTCAGTCTTAAAAACAAAAGGACAAGTGAAAAACAAAAACAAAACCCCTCTTTCTGAATACTTCTGACTAGGTTTTCCTTTGATCCTTAGATATACGGCATAAAAGAATTAGCCCAGTTAGAATACACAGAGTTTGATGTCTTGTAGTTTCTATTTAAAGCTCTATTAATGTTGTAAGTCTCATTTTGAGCAAATATACATTAGCCATTAAAAATTAATTTATTTTTATTTGTTTTCCAGATTAATGGTGCTCTAAAATAGAAAATTGAATGAGGACTTAAGTTATTTCATTTGCAGGAGCTAATTGAAGCACATATTTGTGAAATTAGACATGGAGAAGTGAAGCACCACCACTCACTCAACGACAATGAGAGTCATTTTTTAACTTGTGAGACAGAATAAAAGAAGAGAAATTAATATGCGTGTGATAAGCCCTCCATCTTCCTTCTCGCCCTGCTGTGTCTGTTGAGGAGGCGTCTGGGTCCTTTGTATGATAATAGCGACAAGGGCAGAGTTGAAAATCTCTGGGCGCTGGGAGGCAAATGAGAGGTCCATGGCAGTGGATTCTGTGCTTTTAAAAATAGTGTCTTAAATGTATCAATGTTTCCATGCAAACAGAATAAGAGGGCAATTATTTCTACAGAGTAG
The DNA here is from genome assembly GCF_910594005.1 of Cervus elaphus. Taxonomy (NCBI): domain Eukaryota; kingdom Metazoa; phylum Chordata; class Mammalia; order Artiodactyla; family Cervidae; genus Cervus; species Cervus elaphus. Next base: position 4,994,837 of record NC_057833.1, on the reverse strand, counting down.
TCAACCTGCAGCCCCTCAAGCCTCCCCTTCCCCCTATGCAACCAGCCGCAGACGTCCTCACAGCAGCATTGCAACCAGGCAAACCCCAAAGCAGCAGCTCATCAAGCCTGTGTTTGTACCACGTGTGCTGGGTTCTCAGCGGCCAGATCAAGTCAGGAGGCCAAGCCCATCCCAGGGTGGGAGGGGAGCACAGAAATAGGCAGAGGTGTCATTCAGTTAGCACCTAATCTCCAACCCATGTTGAAACAATGTAACTATCTCTTTTTGGCAATAAGTTCCATCCTCCTAACTCCAAGATGAAATCTGCAGCTCCAAGTACCTTTATAGCTCATTTCATGTGAAGCCAAGTCTTCCCAGGAATACCCAAGTGGTTCTCAGTTTACAATGCACAGCAGAAGTTCCTCCTGTCCACTTTCCCCATCTTTCCTCCTGCCTCTTTCACAGGCACAGCAGCGGTCTCCCTGTATTTGTTTTCTATTGTTGCTGTAACAAATGACCACACATCCAGCGACTTTTTAAATCCACCACTTATCATCTGAAAGTCCAACACCCAGCAGGCCCAGGTGGGTATTCTTTCGGGCACCACGCTGAAATCAAGGTGTCAGCCACCCTGGGATCTTATCAGGAGGCTCTAGGGCAGAATGTGCTTCCAGGTTCCTTCGGGTGGTTGGCAGCTTTCAGTTCCAGACCCTTCAGAAGGAGGCCCCTGTTTTCTGGCTGGCTGCTGACATGGGGTTGTTCTCAGCTTCTGGAGGTGGACTGTGTTCCTTGGCGCGTGGTCACTCATTACCTCAAAGCCAACAGTGAGCATCAAGTCCTTTCTAAGCTTCACATCTTCCTGATCACTCCTGCTTCACGCTCCTTCCTCTCTTCTGCCCCCCTCTGACTCTTTTTGACTTCAGTGGCGCAGGTGATTACACTGGGCCCATCCAGAAGATCCAGGATAACCTCCTTATTGCTGCTGCTGCTGCTGCTGCTAAGTCGCTTCAGTCGTGTCCGACTCTGTGCGACCCCATAGACGGCAGCCCACCAGGCTCCCCCGTCCCTGGGATTCTCCAGGCAAGAACACTGGAGTGGGTTGCCATTTCCTTCTCCAGTGCACGAAAGTGAAAAGTGAAAGTGAAGTCTCTCAGTCGTGTCCGACTCTTCGCGACCCCACGGACTGCAGCCCACCAGGCTCCTCCGTCCATGGGATCTTCCAGGCGAGAGGACTGGAGTGGGGTGCCATGGCCTTCTCCAGTCTCCTTATTAGGTAGCCTTAATTCTATTTGCAAGATTCCTTCACAGCTACCCTTAGATTAGTGTTTGATTGAATGAACACTGAGCAAGAATCTTGGGAGGACCTCTCTATTTAAAAACATTTTTTAAAATTTGTTTTTAATTGGAGTGTAAGTGCTTTACGGTGTTGTGTCTCTGCTGCACAGTTGCGAATCAGCTATACGTATACACACACACCCGTCCCCTTGAGCCTCCCCCTCCCCCTCGCCGTCCCACCCCTCAAGGTCATCACACAGCACCGAGCTGAGTTCACGGTGCTAGATAGCAGCTTCCCACCCGCCATCTGCTTCACACATGGTCGTGTACGGAAGTCAGTGCTACAGTCTCCATTCATCCCGCCTTCTCCCTGCTCCCCTGGAGGGAGGACATCTTTAGAATTCTGCTTGCTGTGTGGTGCTTAGTCGCTCAGGCGTGCCCAACTCTTTGCAGCCCCACGGACTGCAGCACGCTAGGCTCCTATGTCCATGCGGATTCTCCAGGCAAGGATACTGGAGTGGGTTGCCATGCCTTCCTCCAGGGGATCTTCCCAACCTGGGGGTTGAACCCAGGGCTCCCACATTGCAGGCGGATTCTTTACCATCTTTATTTATGGCTTCCCTGGTGACTCAGGTGATAAAGAATTCTGCTCACCATACCCCAAAGTCTCTTTCTTATACTTTTCAAAAAAGATCTCTCTACAATCTAGTTCTAGGTGGTGGAGTGATGATGTTTCTCCTGTCTTTCCTCTTTGAAAATTATTCCCAAATGACAAGAAGAATAAACTGAAACACAAACTCCATTTTTTAATAAACTAGAAAATATCTTTCCAACTACTCCATACAAATAGAAAAGGTAGAAGGAAGAATTGTAAGTCACTTAACAGAGAGGAGGAAATTAAAAGTTAGTGCTAGTGAGAAGCCAATTTGTCTCATGGAAGTCTCAGAAAAGTTTGGGCATTCAAGACACCTAAGGGTGAAAAACACTACAGTTACTGATATTTAGGGTTCCCCAGTGAAAATTCCAGCTCATTTGACCTATAGGAAGCTTACCAATGGTCATGCCCCACTCATGCACAAGAGGTTCCAGTCAGATTTCTACTATTTGACTCTTTAATATAAAATAGAGAGCTCTAGGCCATCAGACATTTGTACAGACAAAGACTAGATTAAAAAAAAATAATAACCTAAAGAAAACTAGAAGGAGAAGAAAACTCAAAAGTAAATATAACTAATATTCTCAGAGATACAAGAAACACTTTCTTCCATAAAATAAGAAGAATATACCATAAAGAGGAGTAATCAGAAAACAAGAACCTTTTATAAATCAAGGACATATTAATAAAAATGAAAAAATTAACATACAGGTTGAAAAATGAAGTCTATAAAATCTCTCAGAAAATATTTAAAAAGAATGGTACATATAAAAGCAAAAATAAGAACATTTGAAGATTATAAGACATTGAATAGCTGAATAATAGGAGTTTGATAAAAAGAAGAAAAGAGAAAATGTGGGGATATTATCAAAAGAAGAAGACAAGTTTTCTAGACTTAAGGACTAGGAAAGCCCCACCTATTTCCCAGGACAACAAATGGAAATATATATATATATATATATATATATATACATATATATATATACTGATGCATGTTAATAGGAAGTTTCAGAAAACAAGAATTCAAAAAACATACTGGATAAAATAGATCACATTCAGTGTCAGGAATCAGAACATCACTGTTTCTCTCAAGTGTAAGAGTAGAAAGCTCTGAAGGAGTAGAACAATGGGTTTAAATTAAGGCAAAATGGGTTTAAATTAAGGCAAAAACAATTTCCAGCCTCGAAGTCTGCACCCAGAAAATCCAATATAGGAAGGAATAAAGACATTTTGGGGATTTATAGAACTTCCAAACCAAAAGTCTCCTGTTCAACCTTTCTCAGAGTGTTACTAGAGTGTATTTCCACCCCACTCCCCATATCTCTGTGCTATGAGGAAATAAACTAAAAGGGAGGGATCTGAGAAAACAAGAAATGCAACAAAGAAGCAAAGAAAATGTTGGTAAGGGAGGCTGCTGGAAGAGAACTGGGCAACAGGCCCAAAGCTCAATCAGTTCAACCTAGGGCAGAACAGAGGACTTCCGGACGAATTCTTCAATGAAAGCCAAAAACAAAACCAAAATAAGGAAGAAAGAATGAGAAATTTTCTGACAGATTTGACTGTGTAGAAAACAGTTACTAAGGGGGTATTTCATAAAGTGATTACAGTGTGTAGGAAGATATCAACTATGTTTTGTTTTTTTGTTTTTTTTTAAAACTCCAGTAATTTAAAAATAAGATAAATATTTTAGGAGAGAAGTAATTAAAGAAAGGAAGAACAATCTTTGTACAATACTTGGCTCAAGAACTAACAATAGAAATAAAAACTACATGTGGCTTTGATAGAAAAAAATAGAAATATGACTATATTATGAAGGCAAGCAAGAGAAGGTATATATGAACATGCTAAAAAGTGGTGGTGGGGGAATCACAAGACAAGGCTAACAGAATTGAAAGTAGCTGCCTCTGGGGAGCTGAATGACTGCTATGAAAAGGAGGAACTGAGGGGCTATAGGGTCATTGCAAACATGTTAGAAACAATCATCTTTTATTATTTTTTTTAATGGGGGCTTCCTCAGTGGCTCAGTGGTAAAGAATCTGCCTGCAATGCAGGATATTCAGGAGACATGGGTTCCAGCCCTGGGTTGGGAAGACCCCTTGGAGGAGGAAATGGCACCCTGCTCTAGTATTCTTGCCTGAAGAATCCCATGGACAGAAGAGCCTGGAAGGCTGCAGTCCATTCGTTATGTTTTTTAATTTAAGCTTTGACTGCACCACATGGCATGCAGGATCTTATTTCTCCAAGCAGGGATCAAACCCACGTCCCCTGCTGTGGAAACATGGAATCTTAACCACTTGACCACCAGGAAAGTCCCTAGAAATACATATCTTTTAAAATCTATTTGCATGTGTTGGGTATATTGAAAAATACTTTAAAAAGTATAAAATCGGTGCACAGAGTCTCTCCTCTCATCGCCCGCCTAGCTTTCTAGGATTTTTTTTCCATTTTTTCCTCCTGAGATTTTTCAGCTTCTGCCATGGAGAAGAGAACTAGCCATCCTACCTGACCAAAGCCACAGCTAACCCTCCAGCAGAATGCAGCTTCATGAATAGGCCAGGTGCAACACAGGCATGCCCAGCCAACCCAAGAATTGTGAGCAATAATAGATGTTTTGAGCCACTTGGTTTTGAGGTGGTTTATTCCACAGCAATAGATGAGTGATACAGTATGTAACTAAAGCCACTGGCTTTTCTCCTCCACCTGTAAATGTCATTGAGAACCACGCTGCAGATTGGTTAAGTGAGTGGATTAGCCATTTCCTACCTGTGAGCCCCTGGGTGGATTATTTGTCTCTCATTATTCTCATCTTTAGAATGAGGATAATAATAATGAACTATCTTATAGGGTTGTTGTGAAGATTAAATGAGTTGATAGATGCAAAGCAACTTAGAAGCATTCTGAAGTCCATTTATATTCTCCATGCTACCTATTATTTCATCATTGTTTTTTAAGTAGGCAAAAATGCTTAAAATCTAACTACTTTAGTTATAAATGTAAATCTTGGTAGCTGTTAGTTCCTAGGGATAAGATGAGAATCCAGTCCTGATTTTCAGAACAACTGATTCATCAGGCAGACTTTCGTCTGTTTGATGAACATTTTATAGTGGACAATAACATACACAAAAGTAGAGGAAGTTTGATAAACTCCTATGTACTCCGTTTCAGCAGTTACCAACTTACAGTCAAACTTGTTTCATCTAAATTTCGCCTTCTTGTCTCACACTGGATTATTTGAAGCAAATACCAGATATCATATCATTTCATGTTTAAATATTTCAAAGAGATTAGACTCTTTCTTATAAACAGAACCAAATAACTGTATTACTCCCCCAAATTTAATATCCTCTTAAACCGTCAAATACTAAAATTAAATTGCCCTGATTTTTTCTTTATACTTTGCTTAAATCAGGATCTAACCAGGATCTATGTATTTTAATTGGCTCATAGATATTCCTGAGGTATGGTTTATATAGTAAAAGCAGGATAAATGCCTGGTTCTTCCTGCTTCTTTACCACTTTTCAGCATAAGATTTGGAATCTCAGATCCTCCAAAGTTGAGCACCCTCTTCACCCTCTCTGGTCCTTGTGTAATATCAGAGGGTGGGATTAGGTAATTAATATGTAAGCTCCTTTCACACTATGGTTCTAGTATTTTGTCTCCTGAGACTTGAGCAAGCTTGCACACTGAGGTGGCCTTTTCTTGAACCACTTCATCCCCTCTGAATGCACTTTCTTTTCTCCTTTGCCCTGTCAACTCCTATTCATCCTGTAAAGCCCAGCTAGGATGTCACCCCGTGCAAGATACATTTCACATTAACAAATGTTAATGGGATGCCCATGCCACCCGCTGCCTCCCTACCGGCCCCACTCTCCCCTGCCCCCTCTGATTCCATAGCACCCTGCACTCACCTCTCTTGGAGTCCCGATTATGGTGTATCTTAATTATTCAACCACGTCTGTCTCCTGTGATCACATGTTGATTACCTGGGTCAGTGAGTTTGCAAATAAAATGTGGGTCTTATTAGAGTGAGCCAATACTGACTTCATGCTTCAGAGATAATCAAGAATTTCCAGAACTGACCAAGTTGGTGAACTTTCAAAGGCCTCTTGACCTTATAGGAAGTGATTTCCATTCAACTTTCGATATACAGAATACCAAAATGTGTCCAGGTTCACTACTGAATTGTCTTAGGGATGGTCTTTATCTGAGTCTGAATCCTGGAGTAAATGGTAGAACATCTCCTAGCAGTTCCCATCAGCCTCTAAAATAGGTGCAGATTAAAATATGGCACCTGGATATATATATGACTGCTGACACAGCATTTTGGGATATTCAACAACAGACAGCCCATGAGAAGAAGTAAGATTAGTTTTCCTCGTGAATGTGTGTGTACACTTCTGTCATTTTGCCTTAGCTCACTTGATTTCAGGGCATGGGCCGCCATCAAATAACAAAAATAAGAATGAATTGATAGCTTATCTTGCAAACATGTTTCGAGTAGAGTTGCAGGGTGGGAACCACCAAGGGTAGGTTCCCTGCTCTCTTAGTGGCATGAAGTTAGTCTCCTCTGTCCACTGGCATGCTCTGTGAAAAACAAGGGCTCAAAGTGACTTGGCCAGAATGTGATGTTTTAAGCAGATATGTGCTTCTGTGCAAAAACTACAACAACAACAACAAACACAGTAAAAGACGGGCTCAGAGTGCATTTTGAAGTGCTCCTTAAGACCTTCAAAAAAAATCTTAGAAATTACTTTGGTAATGATTTGAAACACTAACATTCCTGTAACCCATGGAGAGTTAGATATGTTAGGTGCTGTAAATATTACAAAATAAGGAAAAAAATACTTAGTTATTAACTATGCAAAGAGGCCTTGCTCTTTACTCTCCATCTTTGCATATATTCTTAAATCTCCACCTTTGCATATATTTGCATAATGGTTTCAAGAGTGGGATGACACAAAAATGACATCACTGTTGATGTGAGGTTGATGCTTCCTGTTGCCAGAAGCCACATAAATATTATGATTTCATAACTATTTTTGTCAAGGATCCTTAAATGTGTTTTAGGCCTTTTGGAAAGTCATTTCCAGCTCCAAAGTGTGCTCTCCAGGATCAGTGGAAAGTAGGCAGAAGCAGCAGGCAATGAAGCTCGGTGTTAGGATTCACTGGCTGCAGAGGTACTTCTTTGCTCTCTATCCCCTCTCCCTCAAAAATGAAACAAAACAGCTACATCAAGTATACTTTTTTTTTAAACCAGTGCTTTAAAAATGCATTAGTGATGAGACTTCCTTCATGGTCCAATGGCTGAGACTCTGAGCTCCCAATGCAGAGGGCCAGGGTTAGATCCCCAGTTAGGGAACTAGAACCTGAATGTCAGAACTAAAGATTCTGCAACTAAATGAGGTAGAGCCAAATAAACAAACTAATATTTTTAAAAAATACATTAGCAATGACTTAAATTTTATGTAACACACTGTTATAAATCCAGTCTTGTTCCCCCATCTGCATCTCTCTCCTAAAGGACATCTTACCATAGAGAGAGGGATCTGGTTGCTCCACATCCCTTGCACCGAGATTAGTTTAGGCATAATGGACACTTAGCAAGCACAATCTTCTCTAATTCTTTCAACAGCAGGCAGTACAGTTACCTCCATCCAGAGGTGGTAAAGCCTTTGGATTCACTTTATCTAAATTCTCAAGGGACACACACACACACACACACACACACACACACACACACACACACACACACACACACACACACACACACACACACACACACACACCAGATAGCCAATTTGTTGAGAACTGAAACTACCAGGAGACTGAGTTGGTTAAGACATCCTCTCTCTTTTGAAGAAGGGGAAGCCCGGGGAAGGCTGCTGGTGTAATCATAGCCAAGTGATCCCAAGGTTCTTCCTGGGGAGAGTTAGGAAGCTAGTGAGTTGGACGTGCACAGCCCACTGGGCTTGTGGACAGTGGTTGCCCATCCTTCAACATGCTCACATGCTGAAAACTCCTATACCAGGATCAACTCATTCAGCTGAAACGGTAACTGATGACGAGTTCTGCTTTAGGTCTTGGGGATAGAAGCTCACCAAATTGTCTGGCATCCTCCTGATCAGTAGGGGAGCATGAGCGTGAACAACCCCTGTTGGGCCAACCTAGCAAATCAGTCCATCCGTTACAGCATGTTGCTGAAAATGGAATCCATGGGTGCATTCTCTGGGATGGGACCTTTCTCTATGAAAATTTTTTCATGTGTGTTTTCACTTAAATGATAATCTTAAAAAAAAAAACAGTGGGGTATGAATATATGCCATTTCATCTGAGTGGTCACCTGATAAGTGACATTGTGGAAGAACTGAATCATATATAGGATAGGAAAAGCAGGTGAGGGCCATCCAGTGGCAGTTCAATGGCTAAGAATATGCCTTCCAATGCAGGGGACGTGGGTTTGACCCCCGGTCAGGGAAATAAGATTCCACATGCCATGGTGCAAATAAGCCTGCACCATGACTAGAGAGAAGCCCAAGTGCCACAACAAAGGCCTGATACAGTCAGAAATAAATAAATATCAAAAAAGAAGAAGAAAAGAAAAGGCAGGCCAAACACCAAGAATGCTTTGCAGCAGCAATACAATAGTCATATGGTGAAAAGCAATTTCATTCCAGCCACCACTCTGAATTAATGTTACTAACTTGAATTTTATTGGTTTTGCTATTTGTACTTTTATTTGTTTGTTTTGGGTTTATAATAATATAAGCTCTACAAGTATAACACATGTATATATGGTTTTACACATACTTAAGAAACATTATAATAAAGACAATAACGATCAACCCCGGGTTCCGTCAGAATGTTTTTTTATTTTTCAAAGAGCTACACGTGTTACTCTGCTGGAGACAATGGGTGTAGCTGACTTCAGTTGCATTCTAAGCATGATTACCTTGATTTGGTTCTCTACTAGAAAGGCAGTTGGGCTACCTACGCAGGTAGATAAGTTGTCCCTTTCACACTGAATGTTACCAGTTAAACTTCCAGGAAGCCACACCACAAACTCAGTAAATTGGCAGCACTACAAAAGCCATGTTCATTTCACACATCACTCTCTTCTTTCCTCCCATCTTTCTATCAACACACACAGGCACTGCACGGGGGCCTAAAGATAATAGATACAAATACAGAAAGAATAGGACCAATCCCTGCCCTCGTGGAGCTTACAAGCCTAGCAGAGTTTTCCAAACTCTGTTGACAATCAGCAGAACATGGGGGACATGTTAAAGCACACATTTCTGGGCACCACCTAGAGCTCACTGAACCAGAATCTCCAAACAGATCTAAGAAGCTGTCAGTTTAGCAAGCATACCAGGGGAGTATTAACACAAGAATTTTTATGAGAGTTTTCTATAGATTTTGCTTCTGTAAGTCTGGAGTGGAGTCTAGGAGCTGACTACAATCCTCAGGGAAAGAGAAAGTCAGCAAAACATGTTGTTTTTGTATTTTGATTTCTTTAAACATTTTTTTATTGGTGTGTAATTGCTTTACAATGTTGTGTTCGTTTCTACTGCTCAGCAAAATGAAACAGCCCTGTACACACCTGCTGTCGTGTCCGACTCTTTGTGATCCTATGGACTGTAGCCAGCCAGGCTCCTCTGTCCATGGGATTCTCCAGGTAAGAATACTGGAGTGGGTTGCCATGCCCTCCTCCAAGGGATCTTCCCAACCCAGGGATCGAACGCTGATCTTAAGTCGCTAAAGTCTTCTGCATTGGCAGGTGGATTCTTAACCACTAGCGCCACCTGGGAAGCCCTGAAACAGCCATACATACACACATAACCCCTCCGTTTCGGACTTCGTTCTTATTCAGGGAAATGGCATAGTTGATCTTATTTGCAAAGCAGTAATAGTGAGACACAGAGGTAGAGAACAAATCTATGGATACCAAGGGGGTCAGGGGAAGTGGGAGGAATTGGGAGTTTGGGATTGACACATATACTGTCAATACAATACACTGTCAATATTATGACACTGGCAGAATATTATGACAATATTATGATATACACTATCAATACTATGCATAAAATAGATAACTAACCAGCAAAGCATTTTAAGTGGGAAGAGGAGATAACTGTGTTCACATTTGAGATAGCAATGACTTTTCCATGTGAATAACGGATTACTAAGGGGAAAAGTCGGAGAAGGCAATGGCACCCCACTCCAGTACTCTTGCCTGGAGAATCCCAAGGATGGGGTCGCACAGAGTCGGACACGACTGAAGTGACTTAGCAGCTGCAGTAAGGGGGAAAGCGAGAGCCTCAGGACTAGTTAGGAAGGCACTGGCCCCCTGGGACAGGACCTGATGGAGACTGGGATGCAGCAGTGGCAACAGGAGTTGAATGATGTGAACAGACTCAAGAGGAATTTAAGAGGAGAATCTACAGAGCTGCATAACAGGTTGACATGAGGGTGGACGGAGAGGGGAGAATCAGGTTGACTCCTGAATTTCTGGGCACAGATGATGAGTCGATGGAGAAGCCTTTTTCAAGGATAGAAACAGCAGTGGAAGAAACCCGTGGGACATGGAAAGGGTAGGTCATGAGTTTAGCTTTGAAAATTTTGAGATAAAAGTGCCATGCTGTGCTGTGCGGAGTCGCTCAGTCGTGTCCAACTCCTTGCAGCCCCATGGACCGTAGCCCGCCAGGCTCCTCTGTCCATGGGATTATCCCAGCAAAAATACTAGAGTTGGTTACTCTTTTCTCCGCTAGGAGATCTTCGCAACCCAGGGATCAAACCCGTGTCTCTTGCATCTCCTGCATCTGCAGGCATATTCTTTACCACTGTGCCGTCTGGGAAGCCCACACGGACTAAGATGAATCCCTAACTCAGGAGAAGAATCTAGAATGGATATTTTCACTTAGGAACCATCAGACAAGAGATTCCTTGAAGATATAAGGGTGGATGAGGTTGCCCAGGGAGGGTATATTTAGAGAGACATAAGAATGCTTAAGGCAAAAAGAACTCTGAATTGACAGGGAAAAAAAAAAAAGGTAAATGGAGACTTAAAAGGAAAACCGGAAGAGTAAGAAGTCATTGAACCCAAGGGAAAAGATTGTTTCTAAGGGAGGAAGTGGCCAGCACTGTGGAATGCTGCCGAGAGGTCAATAAGATAAGAATTGAGACGTGTCCACTGGACTCAATAAGTGGGTCATGGGTGAGGTCCATGAGGACAGTTTCACTGATACGGTGAAGGCAGATCCCGGAGGACAGAGGGATAGCAGGCGGGGCAGCGGAGGGCGCTCCTGCAGGAAGCTTATCTGTGAAGATTAGCAGAGAGTCGTGAAGAGCAGGATGGGGAGAGTGAGGGCCGGAGTGCATGTTCCCCGCAACAGGAAGGAACCTGCGGGGAAGGGACATTTGTAGCTACTGAGGAGGGACGCTCCACGGGAAGGGAGCGGACGGCTGGCGCAGGGGACCGACAGCATCGGTGAGGGGACCGGCCTTTGATGGAAGGCGGTTCAGCGCTTCCTGGAGGTGGTGGAGAGCGGGAAGACGATGCCACGTGTGCTCCGGGGTGCATGGCTGGGCTGGGCTGGGGAACAGAGGCGCAGGCGTGGGGCGGGCAGAGCGCAGGACGGGGGACCAAGCAGACGCAGCAGGACTCCCGGCGCAGCAGGACAGCCCGCTCCGGTGACGGCCCACGGGGCGGTCCACGCGCGGAGGGGCTCGCTGCGGCTGTACCAGCCCCCGGGGAGAAGGGCAGAAGAGGGGGATAACTGGACTCCAACAGGCCAGAGGCTTTCCCAAATGCATTTAGGAGGGGGGAAAAATGTGAAATGAGTTGAAGATCTTGATATGAGAGTGGTTGAGATGAAGAGGGATATTTGTGATCTGGGACCGTGGGAGTGGGTGGCTAAAGTGGGGTGAAGGTTATTTGAGATGAGGGATTTTTTAAAAATTAACTTTTATTGGAGAATAGTTGGTTTACAGTGTCATGTTAGTTCCTACCGCACAGCAAAGTGAGTCAGCTACACGTATGAGATGAGGGATATTTTAAGGCAAACGGCTAGCAGCTGTCACAAACTTCAAAAGCTGACTGGCTTCACACAGCAAGAAGCTTCCTTTTCACTCACATCAGAGGCTGCTGCGGATGTCCCTCTCTGGGCAGCTCTTTTCACTCAGGAACCACGCTGCCGTCACCCTGCACCTCTGACACCTTCTCCAAGTGGGTCCCAAGGCCACTCTGAGCTTCTCCACACTAATCAGTAAACGAGGGAAGAGGTTTGGGCATCATGGGTGAGGAGGGTTTTGTGCTCCAAACCAGAAAGCAACATATATCACTTATGCCCAAGTCACATTGGCTAAAACTCAGTCCTAGGGACACACCCCTGTGCCAGGGAGCAGGAAAATGCGTGCCCAGGAAAACTGGGAAGTGGTGAGTGGTCAACCAGAGGACTCTGTGACAGAGACCAGAGTGTCAGCCATCCATCTGGATGTGGAACCACCCAGGCTGCATAGATGCTGAGGGATGGAGATGAAGCCTTCTTGAGGGGAACATTCTTTAGTGATGGACAGTGATAAGGTGTCTGAAATGCTGAAATGGTAAAGAGGGGCCAGAGGGTGAAGGTCAAGAGGCTCATGGCATGGGTGCATTTTCCCTAAGGGTGGAGGTGAATGGTGGAAGCCGGGGACCCCAACCTCTGGGACCTAATGCCTGATGATCTGAGGTAGAGACAATGTAATAATGGAAATAATGTGACGATACGTGTAATGCACTTGAATCATGCTAAAACCAACCCCCCCCCCCACCTGGTCTGTGGAAAAACTGTCTTCCATGGAACCAGTCCCTGGGGCCAAAAAGGGTTGGGGACCCCTGGAGAGGCTCCGGGCACTTGGAGGGTGGGCAGCCACCACTAGGCAGGCTGCGGCCTGGGGGCAGCCTTTAGAATAAGGATGTCTCAAGGCCAAGGGATGGAGTCTTCAGGGAAGCAGCTAATGGTGGGGGGTGGGGGGTTGTTAACGGTGGAACAGAATTGCAAAAGAAGGCAGAAAAGAGGTTTAAGAGGGGAGTCCAGAGCAGGACGGACAGAAGAGAGATGACTGGAAGGAATTACACCTGAGTGGTGAGCAAGGATTATAGCGGTGCGTGGAAAGGGGGATTTAGCTGGCACTTAAAGTGAACAAGGGAACTGATGTCTGCCATTCCCCATGGTCAGGAGCACCGGTGTCTCCTGGTTACAACCTGGGCAGGGTACTCTTTCCCCAGAATTCAGTCTCTGGTGGGTGAGAAGACACTCATTCCTCTGGAGGGAGTTGGCAGAGGTGTGGCCTTGAGTGTGAAGGACAGAAGACAGGCTCTGTGAGGGCTCAAGGCTGAGGCAGCAGGAATGGGGCTTTCCAAGGGGAGGGAAGCTGGAGTCCTGCACCGAGGAAGGGCTCCCCGTGAATCCCTGGCATAGAGCAGGCACGTTGGTTGACATGAATTCCAGTGTAACACCTGATTATTTGAGAGGAATCAAAATCTACTGAGCTCTCTGTTAAGGGTCTCAAGATGGGGGGGTGGCGCTCTGAGAGTACAATTCGGATATGGAAGCTGCACGCTCGAAAGCATAGTAGTCAGCGCACCACTCTGGCTTGCTATGATGCGTGATGAGGTAGTTCAGTTTGAGAAGAAAACATCTTGTTGGCTTTGGAGCCAAAAGAACCAAAGCCATAAGACCATATGATCTGTGGCAGAAGTTTCTCTTCAGTGACAGGTTTTATAAGTAATCAGAGTAGGAGGGCCTGTCGGGGAAGGCAAGACTCTTTCCAAGCGCTGTGAACTGGCACGGAAAGATGCCAACTTCATTCCGTCTTTACTCTGCTCCCCTGATTCAAACAAAAGAATGGCAATAACGGTCATGATGAGTGAAGCACTTTAAGATACCTACACCCCAGTGAAGCATTTCCTTTCCCTCTGTGTCACACAGATATGTTCTGATCTGCCCAGATGTTCAGTGACAGAACACAATGTGTGTGAGACAGAAATGACAATAACAGGAAGGTAGAGAGAAGGCTGTCAGAGATGCAGGAAGAGAATTTATCAAGATCTGCGTTTGACAATGTGAATAATGTTACTTCATTTTTTTTTTTTTTGGAGCAGAGAAGTTTATTGCAGGGTCAAGCAAGGAGAATGGGGGGTTCATGCCCCCACAAACCTTGAACTCACCAGAGGGTTCAAGCAAAGCATTTTTAAAGGCCAGGGGAGGTGGTATTTCTGCAGGCTAAGTGATGAGCCTGTGCACAATTCTCAGATTAGCTGATGTTGAAGTAACAGGGCAATTGACCTTATTGACCTTATCAATCCTTAGGCACCAGGGGGTCATGATCATCAAGTAGTTAACTTCCTCCTTTTTAGGAGGTGGCTACCTCATTATTTTAACAACAGGAAGGACTAGAGCATGAGAGTGTGTTGAGATAAACAGAGTATGTTAAGAGATGCCAGCGCTTTCCTGGGGGTTCAGTGCTTGAGAATCTGCCTGCCAACGCAGGGGACCTGGGTTCGATCCCTGCCCTGGGAAGATCTCACATGCCGCAGGGCGACTAAGCCCATGTGCCACAACTACTGAAGCCGGCACGCTTAAAGTCTGCGCTTTGCAACAAGAGAAGTCACTGCAGCAGCAGAAAGCCACTGCAATGAGAAGCCCCCTCTTGCTGGAAATAGTGAACGCTTCCATGTAGCAGTGAAGACCCAGAACAGCCAAAAATAGTAAATTAATTAATTGTATTTTAAAAAAAGGAGATGCCAGTAACCCATGCTTCTGTTTCCACAGCATCACCCATAGAGTCTGATCTACAAGAGACTTTATTATTTAGCATCTGTATACAAACCTCAAGAAGAGGTGTGGATTTTACATATGATCTTGCCTTTACAAACTAAAGAAAAGAAAAGAAGCAGCTATGGCACACCTCACTACGTTGAAACTATTCTATATAAATAACTACCTGCACTTTATATGAAAGTGGCTCTGACCTTTAGGGAAGGACCTTTTCTACAAGACGATCGATTTTTTGCCATTCCCTGGAGTGTTTCCTTAAGAAAAGCTTTCCTGTGATCAAGCTTCCCAGGAAAAGACATTATTTCTAACAAACACCAGTTCGTATATCAAAATTGTTATGGTCTAAAATCCATGCTTAGGGTGTTCTGTGATATTCTCTTATAGTAGAGAGGCATCATGACTTGAATGCATAATTTCAGATTAGGCTGCAGAAACACTATATGGAGACATTGTGCTCTAAAAAGGAGTTTTTTCTATCACAAATTGTTTTGACAGTTCTACCATCCATCGCAGAACTCTTGATGTTGCAAAAAGGAAGTTTTAAAAAAGAAGATGGGCCCCCTTTTCTGAATCAATACTAGACTGGAGATGTTTTGGGGAAAAGAGACCTTACAAGACTTGGAGGAAAGGCGTCCACAGAATATTTATTATTCTCTCTACTTCCTTTCTTCAGAGTGTTGTAATTGAGGTCATTATAAATCTTTGAAAGCAACACTTCTCTCCTATATGCTATACCCACTACCAGAAGATATTTATAGAGATAAAATAGTATCTTGAATCCCTTCAGTATAGTTCCATGAAGCTGGTTCCAAACAAAAATGAATAAATAATGTTTATCTAGGCCCTGAAGATAATGCTAAAAAGCAAAAAATTGATTAGTCCATCAGCCTGTTCTGTGCTGACACTAACGCCCTAGAGTTTGGGAGGTCGGCTTATTTTAAAAGAAAATGGTTTAGAAGATATAAGGAAAAAATAAAAGAAAGACCCATTAATAGATATAGATTTTGTTGTAACACTAATTTAATAACTTTGCTATTGTATTTTAATAGTGGTACACTAGTTGAGTTAGTATGCTTTGGTGGAAAAATTACACACATATACAATATAAATACATATGTATGTCAAGTTTATCATTTCTATTTCAGGGTCAGAGCAAAGCTTTGAGATTTGAAAATATACTGCAGTGATGCTGACGTGCATTAGAAATCAATTCTCAACCATGGCAATTCAGACTGCTTATTCATGAGAGCCAATGAACAAATATGAATCTTAACCAAGTTGCAAAAATCATCTTTTCCTCTTGCTTTTCAAAAGAGAAGAGTCCTCTATACTGAAGATAGATGTTTGAGGTAATAAGGCTCTAATTGTAGTACTTTCTTTACTGCGTTAAGAAATCACACTTTGGATTACTCCTAAGATTTCTTTAAAACATATACATATTATAAGCCTAAAAAGCTGCCAATTTATATTTTTTCAGTTTCTGAGTTTCGAGGAAGCAATCTTACTGTGTTTGTCTATGTATCCCTGATTCCATGTATGATATCAACACACAGTGGGTCTTCTAAAAATGTCTGTTGAATGAAAGAGTAAATAAATGAATGTCTGATTGAGGCTTTAGGATGAGCAAAAACACTGTAGAAAGTCACTTTCCTCCTATTAAGATTCAAACTGAAGCATTCTGCAGCCTCTTTAATTGGAATCAATTGATTTTCACATTCATATTCTGGTACAGACGCAGCCCTGGCCTCTTAAATTTCTTCAACAGGAGAAATATTAGCACCCATCACACATCATCATTCTATAGTTTGTTGATTGTGTTTATCTCGCTTAGAAGATGCTGAACTCAATCACCTTTCCCAGTTTTATATTCCTGGTATCTAGCACAGCATGCGATGTCTGATAGATTTCCAGTAAGTATTCCATGAATGAATTGGAAGACTTTTGGAATTATATCCTGTTTTCTATGGCCTGACCTTGCGCCCCTGTGGGCTATAGTTTCCTTATCCATAAAATGAATGCTTTTTATCATTCTGTGCATCCTGCTTAACAGACTAGAAAGAAGTACTTGGCTGCAAGCAGTATTAAAGATTGGGTGACTCATGGGAAATGTTCTCCTACATAGAATTTCTTGAAAAGGAGAAGGAGGAAGCAACTAGCATTTGTTAAAGTTGACTGTTGGGTAACATGGGTTTGAATCACATAGGGCCACTAATCCATTGCTTGTTTTCAATAGTAAATACTACAATATTACACTGTCCATGTGGGTTGAATCCTCAGATGTGGGAGCACGGTATGAAAGAACCTGAGATAGGTAGGAATCAGCAAGAAGGAGAAACCATGTGTTAGGCCAACTATAAATTATTTGTAGATTTTTGATTGTGTGGAAGGTCAGCACCCCTAATCCCCTGCTTTGTTCAAGAGTCAACTGTGTAAGAATTAACTTTACAGCCTTCCTGTGAGATAGAATGCTATTATTCCAATTTTATAGATAAGAGAAATTACTTCAGAAAAGTCCATAATTTGCCTAGAATCACAAAGGCAGTCAATGCTTGGGCCAGGATTCTAATCCAGTTCTAATGACTTCAAAGCCTATTTACTTTCCTTTAGGCAAATTACTCATCATTCTGATTTTTAAAAGAGAATCAGTTTTCAATGAGGGTAGGATATACTCTTTCATTTTTGCTTCTTCTATTTACAGTTTGAATCAAGGAGGAGACTGGTTCAAGATGGCAGAGTAAAAGGATGTACACTCATTTTCTCCTGCGGGAGTGCCAAAATCACAACTAGTTGTTGAGCAGTCATCGACAGGGGGATGCTGGAACCCACCAAAAAAAAAAAAAAAGATTCCCATGTCCGATGTCAAAGGAGAAGCTGCAATGAGATGGTAGGAGGGGTGCAATCATAATAAAATCAGATCCCATTCCTGCCAGCTGAACAAACCACAACACACTGGAGAACAATAATACCAAAGAAGTTCTCCCACTATTATGAAGGTTCTGAGCCCCACATCAGGCTTCCCAGCCTGAGGATCTGGCAAAGGGACTAGGAATCCCCAGGGAATCTGACTTTAAAGGCCAGCAGGTTTGAACTGCAGGACTTGCATAGGACTAGGGGAAATGGAGATTCCACTCTTGTGCATGTATGCTTAGTCATGTCTGACTCTTTGCCACCCTGTGGACTTTAACCCACAAGGCTCTGCTGTCCATAGAATTTTTCCAGCAAGAATAGTGGAGTGAGTTGCCATTTCCTACTCCAGGGGATCTTCCTGACCCAGAGATTGAATCCATGTTTCTTGCATCTCCTCTTGGAGGGCACAGACAAAACCCTCTTGTTTGTATACCAGGACCCAGGGAAAAGGAACAGCAACCTCACAGGAGACTGAACCAGACTTGACTGCTGGTGTTGAAAGGTCTCTTGTGTGAGCCTGGGCTGCCAGTGGCTTGCTGCAGTGATGGGAACCCTGGCAGCGGCAGTCCTGGGCGCTGCCTATGCTGTGAGCCCTCTTGGAGCTTGCCACTAGCCCTACCATAAAGGCTGTAGCAAAAGCAAAAGAAAAAAAAATAGGAAAAAAATCAAGAAAGCAAAATGACAGTCTGAGGAGGCCTTACAAATAGCTGTGAAAACAAGAGAAGTGAAAAGCAAAGGAGAAAAGGAAAGATATTCCCATTTGAATGCAGAGTTTCAAAGAATAGCCAGGAGAGATAAGAAAGTACAGCCACTATGGAAAACAGTGTGGAGATTCCTTAAAAAACTGGAAATAGAACTGCCATATGACCCAGCAATCCCACTTTTGGGCATACACACTGAGGAAACCAGATCTGAAAGAGACACGTGCACCCCAATGTTCATTGCAGCACTGTTTATAATAGCCAGGACATGGAAGCAACCTAGATGCCCATCAGCAGATGAATGGATAAGGAAGCTGTGGTACATATACACCATGGAATATTACTCAGCTGTCAAAAAGAATTCATTTGAATCAGTCCTAATGAGATGGATGAAACTGGAGCCCATTATACAGAGTGAAGTAAGCCAGAAAGATAAAGAACATTACAGCATACTAACACATATATATGGAATTTAGAAAGATGGTAATGATAACCCTATATGCAAAACAGAAAAAGAGACACAGAAATACAGAACAGACTTTTGAACTCTGTGGGAGAATGTGAGGGTGGGATGTTTCAAAAGAACAGCATGTATACTATCTATGGTGAAAGAGATCACCAGCCCAGGTGGGATGCATGAGACAAGTGCTCGGGCCTGGTGCACTGGGAAGACCCAGAGGAGTCGGGTGAAGAGGGAGGTGGGAGGGGGGATCGGGATGGGGAATAAGTGTAAATCTATGGCTGATTCATATCAATGTATGACAAAACCCACTGAAATGTTGTGAAGTAATTAGCCTCCAACTAATAAAAAAAAAAAAAAAAAAAAAAAGAAAGCCTTCCTCAGTGATCAGTGCAAAGAAATAGAGGGAAACAATAGAATGGGAAAGACTAGAGATCTCTTCAAGAAAATTAGAGATACCAAGGGAACATTTCATGCAAAGATGGGCTCAATAAAGGACAGAAATGGTAGGGACCTAACAGAAGCAGAAGATATTAAGAAGAGGTGGCAAGAATACACAGAAGAACTGTACAAAAAAGATCTTCATGACCCAGACAACCACGATGGTGTGATCACTCACCTAGAGCCAGACATCCTGGAATGTGAAGTCAAGTGGGCCTTAGGAAGCATCACTATGAACAAAGCTAGTGGAGGTGATGGAATTCCAGTTGAGCTATTTCAAATCCTGAAAGATGATGCTGTGAAAGGGCTACCCTCAATATGTCAGCAAATTTGGAAAACTCAGCAGTGGCCACAGGACTGGAAAAGGTCAGTTTTCATCCCAATCCCAAAGAAAGGCAATGCCAAAGAATACTCAAACTACCGCACAATTGCACTCATCTCACACGCTAGCAAAGTAATGCTCAAAATTCTCCAAGCCAGACTTCAACAGTACATGAACCATAAACTTCCAGATGTTCAAGCTGGGTTTAGAAAACGCAGAGGAACCAGAGATCAAATTGCCAACATCCGGTGGATCATAGAAAAAACAAGAGAGTTCCAGAAAAACATCTATTTCTGCTTTATTGACTATGCCAAAACCTTTGACTGTGTGGCTCACAACAAACTGTGGAAAATTCTTCAAGAGATGGGAATACCAGACCACCTGACCTGCCTCTTGAGAAACCTGTATGCAGGTCAGGAAGCAACAGTTAGAACTGGACATGGAACAACAGACTGGTTCCAAATAGGAAAAGGTATACGTCAAGGCTGTGTATAGCCACCCTGCTTATTTACCTTATACGCAGAGTATATCATGAGAAATGCTGGGCTGGAGGAAGCACAAGCTGGAATCAAGATTGCTAGGAGAAATATCAATAACCTCAGATATGCAGATGACACCACACTTATGGCAGAAAGTGAAGAACTAAAGAGCCTCTTGATGAAGGTGAAAGAGGAGAGTGAAAAAGTTGGCTTAAAGCTCAACATTCAGAAAACTAAGATCATGGCATTTGGTCCCATCACTTGATGGCAAATAGATGGTGTAACGGTGGAAACAGTGGCTGACTTTATTTTTGGGGGCTCCAAAATCACTGCAGATGGTGATTGCAGCCAGGAAAATAAAAGATGCTTACTCCTTGGAAGGAAAGTTATGACCAACCTAGCCATTACTTTGCCAACAAAGGTCTGTCTAGTCAAGGCTATGGTTTTTCCAGTGGTCATGTATGGATGTGAGAGTTGGACTGTAAAGAAAGCTGAGCACTGAAGAAATGATGCTTTTGAACTGTGGTGTTGGGGAAGACTCTTGAGAGTCCCTTGGACTGCAAGGAGATCCAACCAGTCCATCCTAAAGGAGATCAGTCCTGGGTGTTCACTGGAAGAACCAATGTTGAAGCTGAAACTCCAATAATTTGGCCACCTGATGCGAAGAACTGACTCATTTGAAAAGACCCTGATGCTGGGAAAGATTGAGGGCAGGAGGAGAAGGGGTCGACAGAGGATGAGATGGTTGGATGGCATCACTGACTCAATGGATATGAGTTTGGGTAAACTCTGGGAGTTGGCGATGGACAGGGAGGCCTGACGTGCTGCGATCATGGGTTCGCAAAGAGTCGGACACGACTGAGTGACCGCACTGAACTGAAAAGGCTGTAGACTCCAGGGCTGGGTTGCCTCAGGCCAAACAACTAACTGGGAAGGGGGAGAGTCCCACCCATCAGCAGACAGTTGGATTAATTTTTACTGATCAAGGCCTTGTCCACCAGAACAAGACCCAGTTTTCCCCACTGACAGCTGCTGCTAACAGGAAGCTTGCACAAGCCTCTTAGTCTCATCTGCCAGAGGGCAGATAGAAGAAGCAAGAAGAACTACAGTCTAGCAATCTCCAGAATGAAAACCACAATTATTGAAATCTAATCAAACTGAAAAGGCACAGGATTATGTTCCAGATGAAGGAACAAGATAAATCCCCAGAAAAAGAACTAAATGAAGTGGAGATAGGCAGTCTTTCAGAAAAAGAATCCAGAACAATGAAAGTGAAGATGATCCAGGATCTCAGAAAAAGAATGGAGAAGATGCAAGAAATATTTGCCAAAGACCTAGAAGATCTAAAGAACAAACAGAGATGAAAAATACATTAGAAGGAATCCATAGCAGAATAACTGAGGCAGAACAGATAAGTGACCTGAAAGACAGGTTGGTGGAAATTAAGGCTCAAACAGAATAAAGAAAAAAGAATGAAAAGAAAAGAATACTGCATAAGAGGGCTTTAGGACAAACTTTAACACACCAACATTTGCATTATAGGGGTCCCAGAAGGAGAAGAGAGAAAAAAAAGGACCCAAGAAAATATTTGAAGAGACAATAGTTGAAAACTTCCCTAAAAAGGGAAAGGAAATAGTCAACCAAGTCCAGGAAGTACAGAGAGTCCCAGGCAGGATAAATCCAAGGAGGAACACACCAAGACACACAGTAATCAAATTGATAGAAATTAAAGATAAAATATTAAAAACAACAAGGGAAAAAAGACAAATAATATACAAGGGAACATCCACAAGGTTATCAGCTGATTTCTCAACAGAAACTACAAGCTAGTAAGGAATGGCATAATATATTTAAAGTGATTAAAGGGGAGAATCTATAATCCAAAATACTCAGCAAGACCCTCATTCAGATTTGATGGAGAAATCAAAAGCTTTATAGACAAGCAAAAGTTAAGAGAATTCAGCACCACTAAGCCAGCTTTACAACAAATACTAGAGGAACTTCTTTAGGCAGGAAACACAAGAATAGGAGAAAACGTACAAAAAATAAACCCAAAACAATTAAGAAAAGGGTAACAGGATCACACATATCGATAACTATCTTAAATGTACATGGATTAAATGAACCAACCAAAAGACATAGACTGGCTGCATGGATACAAAAACAAGACCTCCATCCCTGCTTTCTACAAGAAACACACCTCAGACCCAGGGATACTTACAGACTTAAAGTAAGGGGATGGAAGAAGGTATTCCATGCAAACAGAAATCAAAAGAAAGCTGGAGGAGCAATACTCATATCAGACAAAACAGACTTTAAAGCAAAGAAGATTATAAGAGACACAGAAGGAGACTACATAATGATCACGGGTTCAACCCAAGAAGAAGATACAACAATTATGTATGCACCAAATATAGGAGCACCTCAACAAGTAAGACAAGTACTCACAACCATAAATGGGGAAATGGACAGTAACACAATAATAGTGGGGAATTTAATACCTTACTTTCATCAATGGACAGATCATCTGGACAGAAATTGAGTGAGGAAACACAGGCCTCAAATGACACTTAGGACACATAAGTTGGTATTTATAGAGCATTCCATCTAAAAGCAGAAGACTACACATTCCTCTTAAGTGCACATGGAACATTCTCCAGGGTTGACCAAATGCTGGGCCACAAGGTGGGCCTTGGTAAAATTAAGAAAATTGAAATCATATCAAGCATCTTTTTCTGATCACATCACTATGAGATTAGACATAAACTACAAGAAAAAAGACTCTAAAAACCACAAACACCTGTTGGCTAAACAATACGCTACTAAACAACCAAAGGTTCACTGAAGACATCAAAGAGGAAATGCAATTTAAATCAAGGAAAAATATAGGAGATTCTTGCTGGGAACGTACTCTCTAATTCTGTTTCATCTGCTTAAGCTCCATGAAGAAAGTAGAAACTGAGAGCATATCAAATAAGGGAAAGAGGTTGTGCAGCAAAATATAAGCAAGATGGCTCTAATAAACAGATAACAAATGAGAAGGACTGGTAGGAAAACAAGAAAGTGACAGGACAGGCCTGATGGGGTGGATGGAAAGCAAAGTGTGTTTGCCTGATAAGGGCAAATGGAGCAGGTGATAGGAATGAACATAGGAAATGGCAAGTTGGTGGCAGCGTCACAGGAGAAGTCCCATAAGGATGTCTGCACGCTGTGGTGTGTTAGATGGCTGGACACCATGGAATTCGCCATGATGGGCACAGGCCACTGCAGTAGAATGTACATTTCCAATCTAACGTCAGACTGCTCACAGTTTGAAGCGCTATTCTTTAATGCTTTCAGGGCTTGATTTTGTCTCAGTGAGCTAACCTTCAATATAACATCTTTAGATGTTACAAAAGAAATAATTCTAGGGATCTGTATGTTCGTGAGGTCCAAAATCCCCAGTATAATCACAGGAGCAAGTGGGATGCATGTGCCTCTGTTCTCAATAGAAAATTCGAAGCAAGTTGATGGCATCTTTGATGGGAGATGTAAACGGATTTTTGAGGACTAAATTTTCTTCCTGGTATCTTAGGTTTTCTCAAAAGATGCCCATTAATTCACTATATTCAGGTAACATTCAACTTTGGACATAAGAAATTTTCTTCAGATGGAAGCTGTAAAAATCTAAATTTGATGGGGAGAAAGGCAAAGAAGGAGCTCCTATAAAGTATACACACGCAGGAAGCCAGGTGTCTGACTATCAGCTAGCCAACATTGGTTAAGCGGTGGTTGGTTCAGCCTGGAATAAACCAAATTAAGCTACAGGATTTTTTTTCTCTTTACACTTTAGAAAAGAACATTCATCATCAAGTTCTTTGTTTCTAATACCATTCTCCAATAAGAGAAACCAGGACTGCAGGGAGAAGGGGGTGATTCTAAGACTGGGACAGGAAATACACAAGATGGTCCAGAGCCTCCTGAAGTACCAGAGTGAGGAGGTGACCGAACAGGCAAAATAAAAACACTGCGAGGACGTCCGTCAAAGGAACACAGGTGCCCGTGGAAAGAGCTCCCAGTGGGCAAAATGGAACAAGTTGAGCAAACAAATATAGTAGTGTTGGTTTGTAAATCAAAGTGCAAAACAAACACCTATGATCCATACGGATATAACAAATGAATAAACGGGAGAAAGGAGACAAATCTTCAATGCAGAAGAATTTCAGATAATTTATGTAATAACATTCTGCCCTCTAGGAGGTGGAGCATATGCCCCTCCTCAAGAGTCGGCTCCGCAGGGTGACTTCCTTCCAAAACGCACAGCGTGGCAAAGGGTGAGAGGAGAAGAGTAACTTTATAGGAGGATCCTGACAAGCACTCCTCAGGCAGGTGGCCGAGACCAGCACCAAGAGCGGTCTGTCGTGTTTAGTACCCTTGCTGTGACTTAAGGAAAATGGCACTTTTCTTCTGTGCT
The DNA here is from genome assembly GCF_910594005.1 of Cervus elaphus. NCBI lineage: Eukaryota > Metazoa > Chordata > Mammalia > Artiodactyla > Cervidae > Cervus > Cervus elaphus. The sequence continues at coordinate 4,970,346 of NC_057833.1, read as the reverse complement.
TCTTTTCCCCAAAACCCACACCCAGTATAATCACGAGCAAGGCATCAGACAAATCCCAGCACTGAGCTTCTTACAAGATACCTGACTTCTCAAAGTTGTCAAGATCATCAAAAACAAAGGAAGCCTGAGAAACTGTCATAGTACCAGTCTGATGGGTATTCAGATCTATCCGTGTGTGTTTATAAAATGTTTTGGACTCCTGCAGTGGTGGCTGCTAGCAATGTTTCTTTCCTTGAGAATGTTTCGAGATACACAGAGATGGATCTCTGGAATATTCCACATAGCTTCTGCCCTTTTTGGCCATGCTGAGCGATCCAAGAATGGACACCATCAGCCAAGATAATTACATGATCTCCATCCAGTGGGGTATGAGGAACACTAGGACTTGGGAGCTGGGCCACTTCACTGGTCGTGCTCTGAAGAGATCTGTGTCCTGAGGCATAGACGTTGCCCTTGACATTGTTCCTGCCAATGCAGGAGACATAAGAGATGTAGGTTGGATCCCTGGGTTGGGGAGATCCCCTGGAGGAGGGCATGGCAGCCCACTCCAGTATTCTTGCCTGGAGAATCCCATGGACAGAGGAACCTGGAGGGCTGCAGTCCATAGGGTTAGAAAGAGTCAGACACAACTGAATCAACTTAGCATGCATGCAATCCTTTATTCTCTTAATGTAGCATATCACATTGATTGGTTTTCAATCATATGTTGAACCATTCATGAATATGGTTCAATCATATGTTGAACCATTCTTGCATCCCTGGGATAAATAAGAGAGACTTTCTTGACCAACCCTGATAAGCCAGATACTTCCCTCCACCCCAACAGATCTATTTGACTATATAAAAATGGTAAATTTGGGAGAAAAAGTATGATGAGAGGGACTGCCGGTTTGTGCATACTGATTCCTTTTCCTCAAAGGACATATCTTCCCCCCCCACCCACTGTATTTTTACAGCTTGCTGTGCTATGCTGTGCTTAGTCACTCAGTCATGTCTGACTCTTCACGACCCCATGGGCTGTAGCCCTTGGGGCTCCTCTGTCCATGGAATTCTCCAGGCAAGAATACTGGAGTGGGTTGCCAGGCCCTCCTCCAGAAGATCTTCCCAACCCAGGGATCAACCTTCTCAACCCAGGTCTCCCACATTTACCATCTGAGCCACTAGGGAAAGGGGTTCTGCCAGGCCAAAGCCTGAAAAAGGAACTCTTTGCTATGTCCATTCCATTTTCTTCCTTCTGGAATAGGAATGTCTATAACTATTATCATCTGCCTATCCCACCGCCGCATCTTGGAAGCAGGAGCCCTGATGATGTCCTGTTTCACTGATTCACAGTTTCACTGATTCACAGATGCAAAGGAATTTTGCCCCAGGGTTTTGACCTGTTGCTGAGTTTTACAGCTTCCTGAGGTACAATTGAGGCACAATAGCAACATTTAAAGTATACAATATGAGTTGTGCCGTATGTTTAACACCTGTGAAATCATCACTATAATCAAGGCAAAGAACATACTCATTATACTCAAAGTTTCTTGGTGCCCTTTGGTCGTTCATTCCTCACTCTCCACTCCATCCCCATGGGCTTACATATGGACTACATTTCCCAACCTTTCCACAGGGAGGTGAGTGAAAGCCAGAGCATCTTCCAGGCCTAATCTCCCACATATGAGCTTTTCTGTCTTCCCCCGAAGTCCTGGCTGGCTGTTGACAGCCAAGGTAACCTAGGAAGCGAAAAATGGCAGAGAACTCATCAGCCTGGATCTCTGAGTGGCCGTGTGGAGCAGACGATCCCATTCCATTGACAATAAATACCCATTGTGTCCAGCCACTACTCCGGTGTTCCTTGCAGCAACTAGTGTTATCTTAACTAATACAATAATACTCACAGATCACTTACAGACTGACAAGACATGAGCAAACAACCCACTGGGAAAAGGTTAAAAAGAGTCAGTTCACAGAAGGGTAAATCCATAAGAATGTAGGAAATGCATGGAAAGATGTTCACATACCAGTGAGTACAAACATTCAAATTAAAGTAACACACTGTACCAGCAGCCACTGAAAAGACTAGTAATACTTATTATCAGGGGTGAAGTGGAAAGAGTGCTAAAACACTGGTGCTAAAAGTGTGAGTTGTTACAGACTTTTTGGAAAATTAATCTGGCAACGTACAGTAAGATAATAAATACCTTCCTGGCTTTAGTAGCTCCACTCTTGGGAACCCATTTCAGTCAATAAAGACACTGGGATATAAGAATATCTTTGTAAGAGGATGTTTATTGAAGACCGTACATATGACAAAAACAAAACCAATTAAAACATAACTGGAAGCAGAATCAATAACTTATCAGTAAAGGGATGGTTGAATAACAATAAAATAACAATGCCATGGAAAGCAATGCAGCAAATATGAAAAAATAAATTAGATAAAATGTAGGGATTTCTATGAGGTTTTGTTGATTAATAAAAATGCAGAAAAGTGTATATAACACAAATTTATTTTCATGAACAAAACCTTGCAGTATATATGTATATGGAAATGCATATTTATGGGTATACACATGTGGTATAAAATTAAATGAGCATGGAAATATTTAACAATAATAAGACATTAAAACACAGATTATAAGTATAGTTGGGAAAGAAGGTGTGATAGGCTAAATAATGGCTCCCCAAGATGTCCATGTCCTAATCCTCAGAACCTGTGAATACTACCTTCTATGGCAAAAGGACCTCACAGGTGTGATTAAATTAAGGACTTCAAATTAGGAAAATTATCCTAAATTATCCGAGTGGGCACAATATTAAGGCAGGGGTCTCTTATAAGAGGCAGGCTAGGCTAGGGAGGAAAGGAGAGGAAAAGGCAAGGGGATGACACTGGAATGATGCAGCCACAAGCCAAGGGATGCTGGAAGACATAGGAATAGATTCTCCCCCTGGAGCCTCTAAAGGAATTAGTCCTGACCACACCTGACTTTAGCCCTGAAAGATTCATTTCAACTTCTGGTCTTCAGAACTATAAGAGAAATAAATAGATACTTGTCACAGCAGCAACAGGAAAGTAATACAGGGATAATATTGGTAAAGGGGGTGCTAAGCAAAAACCTTAGATGATGCCATAACGACCTTCCCTTGTGTATGTAACCTTCTCCCCTTGGGTGTGTGTGGGACCAGTGAGTATAATAGGATAGCACTCCTGCGATTATGTTATGTAGCTACAGTAAAGGGATTTTTGAAGATAAAATTAGGTTTGACTTTGAATTCATCAAAAAGATTGTCCTGTAACCCTCCAATTAAATAAAATTTTAAAAAATCTTGAAAAGAAGAAAGTAAAAAAAATTATTTTTAGTAAAGTTAAAACTTGAAAACTATGAGTCAGATATCAGATATGCAACAAAATGTAGCTTTACTTTCAAAAACTGAGCTAAACTTTGCTCAAATGATCATAAAAAAAAAAAGATTGTCCTGGATGAATCTGATTCAATCAAACTCTTTAAAAGAGGGCTTGGGCCTTCCCTGAGATCAGAAATGCTGGCTTTACTATGGAGAATAGTATGGAAATTGTATAAAAACTAAAAACAGAGCTACCATATGACCCTGCAATCCCACTCCTGGGCATATATCTGGAGAAAAACGTGGTCCAGAAAGACACATACATCCAAGCGTTCACTGCAGCACTGTTTACAATATCCAAGACCAAGACATGGAAGCAACCTGAATGTCCATCAACAGAGGACTGGATAAAGAAGATACGGTACATATATACAAGGGACATTACTCAGCCATTAAAAAGAACAAAATGATGCTATTTGCAGCAACGTGAATGGACCTAGAATTATCACACCGGGTGAAGTAAGTCAGACAGAGACAGAGAAATATCACATGATATCCCTTATAGGTGGAATCCAAAAAGAAATGTTACAATTGAACTTATTTACAAAACAGAAACAAACTCAGACTTGGAGAAAGAGCTTCTGGTTACCTGGGGGAAGGATGAGGGGAAGAGACAGGTAGGGAGTTTGGGATGGACACGTGGACACTGCTATGTTTAAAATGAATAACTAAGAAGACCTACTGTATAGCACAGGGAACTCTGCTCAATGTTCTGCTCCAGCCTGGATGGAAGCGAGGTTTGGGGGAGAATGGAGACACATGTACATGTATGGCTGAGTCTTCACTATACATCTGAAACTATCACAACATTGTTAATTGGCTATACCCCAATACAAAATAAAAAGTTAAGAAAGAAAAAAGGAAAGGCTGGCTTTGCAGAAGCCGATCACCACAACTTCTACAGACACAGTGGATGAATTCTACTGACAACCACATGAGCTTAGAAGGGGACCTTGAGCCTCAGATGAATCTACAGCCTCCCCAAACACTTTGATTGTGGCCAGTGAGACCCTGAGCAGAGGCTCGAGCTAAGGCATGCCCAAACTCCTGACTCAAAGAAACTGGGAGATCATAAATGGGTATTATTTTAAGCCTTTGAGTTTGGGGTAATTTCTTACACAATAGAAAACTCATACATCACTTTGCCCACAAAGGTCCATATAGTCGAAGCTATGGTTTTTCCAGTAGTCATGTATGGATGTGAGGGTTGGACCATAAAGAAGGCTGAACACCAAAGAATTGATGCCTTCAGACTGTGGTGCTGGAGAAGACTCTTGAGAGTCCCTTGGACTGCAAAGAGATCAAACCAGTCCATCCTAAAGGAAATCAACCCTGAATATTCATTGGAAGGACTGATGCTGAAGCTGAAATTCCAATACTTTGGCCACCTGACATGAAGAGCCAACTTATTAGAAAAGAGCCTGTTGCTGGGAAAGATTGAAGGCAGAGGACGAGATAGTTGGATGGCATCATCAGCTGAACGGACATGAGTTTGATCAAACTCTGGGAGACAGTGAAGGACAGGGAAGCCTGGCGTGTTGCCGTCCATGGGTTTGCAAAGAGCAGGACACCACTGAGTGACTGAACAACAACGAATCAGGTGAAAAAATGATAGAAGCGCATGAAGCATATGCATCAGCCATTTGTATTATTTCTCTGATTTGCCTATTCATAACCTTCCAGCCTGAAACAACTGTTGCCAAATGAAAGAAAAACCATCTTCTGTGGGACAAAGGGATAGAAAAACTTTCCCTTTCCAACAATATCACCATGGAGCAGTGAAGGGCTGAGTTTCATACCATCTAAGCTATTCTGTTCCTCTCAAAAAGCTGCTTTGGGAAAACATTCTGGTGAGTAAAACAGTAAAAATATTCCTGCCTACTAAGGTACGTGATGCAACACAAATGAATCATTAAAATCATTGTAAGAATAGCTCTCATTTAAGTATATAAAAGTCAGCGGGGAAATTCTTTCCAGGGTTTGCTAAATAATCTTCACTGACTTTATGTCTTCTCTCTTGCAAAGTTCTAAAGCATTGCCAAATTTATCTTGCTCACCTGCTTCACTCTGCTAGCTTTCAAAGGAGCTGGATCTATATTGGTGAAACTCCATCAGATCATATTTAGTTACCCTTTTATGAAAGATTGCTGGCTGAGCCAACAAGGATAACTAACTTCATTCACTCACTCACTCATTCATTCAAACAATACTTAACACCGATTACACACAAGGCTTCGAGTAAGACGGAGGATACAGTGATGGACATACCTGACATATATCCTGTCTTCATGGATTTATAGTTTAGTAGGAGAGGTCAGTTCAATAAATTCTTGTTGTTCAGTCACGAAGTCATATCTGACGCTTTGTGATCTCATGAGCTATAACCTGCCAGGCTCCATGGGGTTCTCCAGGCAAGAATACTGGAGTTGGTTGCCATTTTCTTTTCCAGGAGATATTCCTGGACCAGGGGTGGAACCCACATCCCCTGCATTGGCAGGCGGATTCTCTACCACTGAGCCACCGGGGAAGCCCCAGTTTATTACACAGTGTGGTGATTAAGGAAGTTCAGATAATCTGCAGTGGCTGGTTTGGTGTGGGCATGGGAAAGAGTGCTCCAAGCAGAGGAAACTGTGTGTCTTTTACCAAATAACTATCATCACAATCGTGTGCTATTCCCTAAGCATGCATGAGGCTAGCTAGGCATGGAATCAACAACTGATTCCTGTGAAAATTTTAAGAACCTTGATACAAAACCTCAGGATGGTATTCAAGGTTTTATTCCACTAGAGTCTCTACAAGACAGGGAAGGGCTTCACTAAAGTTGCTGGAAGCTCTTGCCTGCCCTGCAATCATTCATTTGACATTGTTGGTCAAGCATCTTCTCCATGCCAGAATGTGTGCTGGGTGCTTACTGAGCACTAGCTCAATAAGACACAACTGCTAACCTCAAGGGTCAATAGTCTCATAGGGATGGGGAGGAGATAGACACATAAACTTCACCATGACTATAATTCATCATGATAAATATTGCAGAAGAGGAAGTAAGATGAGAACAAAAAGAAGGAATGACCTTATGCCACCAGGGAGGTCGGAAGGGTTCACAGATCTTGATGAGTGAATATTTACCAGAAAGTCAAATTGGGGAAGATTTGTTGTTGTTGTTGTTGATACACAGAAGGAATACAAAGGCTGAAAAGGAAAAACGTATGCAGGAAAAGTTAAAAAGTGTGTGGCTGTGGCCAGAGAACAAGATGCATGGTGGGCAGCAGAGAAAAACAGAAAGATAATTGGCATCCAGCTGGTGAGGGCCTTGACTGGTGAGAGAGCAATAGTGTCTGGACTATTAATGCCAGGAGAAGATGGTGAAGGTGTTACATAGGAAGTGTCATGGCAACCATCCATCTATACAACAGAGGATTAATTTTCAGAGCCCACTCCGAACAGAAGTAATCTTTTACACCAAATAAAAATTTAATCCCCTGTTTCCCCATCTCTACCATTACATCTCCAAATAATACACTCCCACAGGGTTACTGCATGTTCTAAGAGGTCCAGAGACAGATTTGCCTAAGACCAACCATTCCTGCGGCGTATGTTCAGAAGCTAAAAACTATTAACAACTATCAATACCCGTGAAAGTAATAAAAACCTGGGATAAAAAGTGAGCATCATGGCACAGGCACCCTAGAATGAAACAGAAACACACAGAGGGATATCGTTAAGGGTTACTACCAGGATCTTGTGGCTCCTCATAGCTCAGTCAGTAAAGTATCTGCCTGCAACGCAGGATACCAGGGTTTGATTCCTGGGTGGGAAAGATCACCTGGAGAAGGAAATTCCAACCCACTCCAGTATTCTTGCCTGGAGAATCCCATGGACAGAGGAGCCTGGCGGGCTGCAGTCCATGGGGTCACGGGAGGATCAAAAAGAGACAAAGAAACAACCCATTAGATATCCTCTTTATGATCAGCTGAATGTAACGGTGTGTAATGAACTTTACAGAGTCCTCATTTCAGAGTGTGTCTTCAGTCATCATCTTTTGCCATCTTCTTATATTCCCCAGTTAAAGAACCCCTCTGAATAGTTTGGTACACAGACGTCTGCGCTGAGCAGAGAGTCAAGAGTGCAGTGTCCAGAATGGACAAAACCAGGTGACAAGGTCCCCATTTAGGTTGGATTTAGATTGGGTTGCCACACAAACTTAAGGTATTTGGACTTTATCCTGGAAGCCAGAAATTCCTAGTCTCTCTGCAGTGAAGGGCTACCCGTGTCCTCTTAGACCTTGGGGGAACGAGGCAGGACTCAAGACCGTCATAGTCCTAAGCATTTTGCCTTCAGCCACAAATCATCTCTTCCATTCAGCCCAATGGGAGCCTAAAAATATGACTGTTTCCTATAAGTTGATGAGTAAAAAGACCAGGAAGCACTACTGCAATGAGGAGGCATAATGAGCTGTGGTTATTGTCGTAGAACATAGGCACTTTCAACCCAAAGCACTGGATGTCTCTCTGGATGTGCCAAGGAAATAGGCTTGTAAGACAGAAGACCTGGGATGCCCATACTGGGATAATGAAGGTGAATTAGCAGGAAGGATGGAAAGGAAAGGTGAAGTCATCATTAAATTACCCTTCTAGATGCAATTGCATGAAAGATAGTAAATAGCTGCTCTCCATTTCTTCTTAGAAATGAAGCAGGACTGGGTTTTAACTGCAGCCTGAGGAATATCACTTTCATGCTCTCAAGTCACTCATGTTTACACTATGAGAGATTTTCTCGTGTAAATATCATAGTCCACTTTGGTGCGGAGTCATCAGTGAATTTGTCTGCCATCCTCACTCATTTTTGTAGCCACAACACCTACAGTGCCTCATATAGAGTGAGCTCTCAAACAATGTTATGTTGTCAACTGATGGTGATCAAGAGAGACAGAAGGCTGATATTCTTTGAAATTCATTACATACACAACATGTTTCCTCACTTGAAATGTCTTAGGAATCACGGACCATGGGGACCGTGATGTATCCTTCTGGTATGCCTTTTTATTTCTCACACCCTTCTCTCCCAAGTTCTAAACGGAGGAACTCATACTCCCTTCCATGGTGATGGTTGACTTACCGAATTTTCAAGAGTAACATGTCATTGGTTATGTTCCTTTGGAGCTTAAGTCTATGAGATGTCCTGTAACGTAAGTACCTCCTATAGGTGAAGAGTTACCATTCTGTTTGCCACATGTCTTGAATTCATTATACAACTTCTGCTTTTCAGTTGCCAGTTTTCCTCATCCCCGTCATGTCATCTTGCTCTTTCCCTGACCACACACCCTACCTGGGGCTGGACAGAGAACCAATAAATGTCTTGTTTTTTTTCTGTTCCATGAACTTCACTCTCTTGTGATCGGAAAGGAGAATAAAAGGAAAACCTTGTGTTTGCTACTTGTCTGAATTTGAGCAATCTCAGAGCTTTACTAAGACTCCTTTAAAAATGAATCATTCAGTTCAGTTCAGTTAAATCGCTCAGTCGTGTCTGACTCTTTGCAACACCATGAACTGCAGCACGCCAGGCCTCCATGTCCATCACCAACTCCCGGAGTCCACCCAAACCCATGTCCATAGAGTCAGTGATGCCATCCAACCATCTCATCCTCTGTCATTGGCCGTAATACAACTCCAGTCTGCATATAACACCACGAGTCTTAAAATCCACTATAGCAGTCAGGGTCCTGGCAGGAATAACGACACACTCAATTACCTTGGGAGGAAGTGAGGAGAGTTTAAGGAAAGAATTATTTCATGAAGATGGGTCAGAGTTGAGTGAACCAAACTCAATGGTGAAGCACCCAGGGATGAGGCCCACTGGGGAGCTATTTCCATCCGTAGAGTTGGAAAGTGATGGCCCTGATAACTGCCGAGCCCTGGGAGAGGGCCTGCCTGGCAGGATCTGTGGTCTTAAGTAGAAGAACACAGCGGCCAAGCCAAAGGCTGGCAGGGGATAAATAACCCATCCCCTCCCCTCCAGTCCTCAGATCTCCCACCGGCCAAACCCAACTCAAGGTCTCCAGAGACCTTCTTCTGGGGATACAGAAGACGGGGCCAAAGGGTAAATATTTCTGGAGTGTCAAAGAATACAGAGCTACTCTCTCTGTCAGAGTCCAGCAGGAACAAATGGCAACCCTTAGTTAGAATAATACATCAAGAGTTCCTTTACAAAGCATCTATTTACAAAAGTGTGGGCAGGACACAGGGGAACCACAGAGGTCAAAGTAGTAACCTGGAGTTAATAGCAGTGGAGCTGTTAGCTCCTAGTGATTCTAATACCAATTCCATATGTGGGCTCTTTACCCCAACACCGACTGGACATTCTATAAGTCTGTTCTCATACTATCTACCTGGAGAAGAAGCCAGATCCCACCAGTTAGGGGCTCAGTCCCACAAGACTGCCCTCCACTTTGGATGCCAATCAGAGGTCCAGATTGTTGGACTTTCCTGGTGGCTCAAGTGGTGAAGAATCCGCCTGCCAATGCAGGAGACACAGGTTTGCTCCCTGATCCGGGAAGATCCCATAAGTCTTGGAGCAACAATATCCATGTGCCACAACTATTGAGCCTGTGCTCTAGAACCTGGGAACTGCAACTACTGAAGCCCGAGTTCCCCAAAGCCCATGTTCTGCAATAAGAAAAACCACTGCAGAGAAGCCCACTCATGGAAAACAGAGAGTAGTCCCTGCTTGCAGCAACTAAAGAAAAACCCGTGCAGCGACAAAGACCCAGCATGGCCAAAATTAAATAAATAAAACATATTATATTTTTAAAACAGTCCAGATTGTTATCTGTGCTGCTTACGAACAGGCTATAAATTAGAGGTTCCCATGACCTCCTCCTTGGGTTCAGCTAATTTGCAAGAGAGGCTCACTGCACTCAGGAAAAGTTTACCCACTAGATTACTGATTTATTATAAAAGGTATTAAAGGATTCAAGGCAACAGCCAGATGAAGAGATAGGGCAAGATCCCAAACAAAGAAGCTTCTGTCCCCACCGAGTCTGGGGCCTGGCACGGTGGCACGCGGAAGCGTTCTGGTTCATCAACCTGGAAGCTCTCCAAACCCCATCCTTGTCCATTTTTATGGAGGCTTCATTACATAGGGTGATTGATCACATCAATGGCCACGGGTGGTTGCATTCATTCTCTACCACCCCCCCTCCCTGGAAGTCAGGGGGTGGGACTGAAAGTTCCAACCCTTCAATCACTTGGTAGTATCCCCTGGCAACCAGTTCCCATTCCTAGGTTATCTGGGGGCTTTCTAGAGGTTGCCTCTTTAACAAAAGTACCCACTTCCTCCCATCATTTAGGGAATACCAAAGGTTTTAGGAACTATGTGCCAGGATTAGGACAAAGGCCAAATATATATATTTCTTATTACAAATCACCATATTATACCACCGCAGCCCCAAAGAAACTGGGGAGAACACTGATATCAGAACCCAGAAAGAGAGTGTGTGGAGGAGGCTGCCTTGAGAGGAGCAGTTGTGTTAGTGAAGAAATACAAGCAGCCTAAGGCAGGGCCCAGGAGTAAATACCCTGGCCTGCCCCTTGTTCTGGGCTTCCCAAGTGGCCCAGCGGTAAAGCGACTGTCTGCCATTGCAGGAGACACAGGTTCTGTCAGGAAGACAGACTGGGTCAGGAAGATGCCCTGGAGGAGGAAACGGCAGCCCGCTCCAGGATTCTTCCCTGAGAAATCCCATGGACAGAGGAGCCTGGAGGGCTGCAGTCCATGAGGTTGCAAAGAGTCAGACATGAGTGAGTGACTGAGCCCAAGGCCCTTATTCCACCCTCTAGGGTCCCACCAGGGCTTCCTGTGAACCCAAATGAGCTGGAGGCCAAGACATCACCAAGACTGGTGATGTGTCCTAAAGTACAGCCTCCCAATAGGGAGGAGGATGGGGAAAGGTGAAAAAGGAATCTAGAGAGGCTAACGATACCTAACACACTTAAAAAAAAATTTTTTTTTAATTGGAATATAGTTGCTTTACAATGTTGTGTTAGTTCACACTACGCAGCAAAGTGAATCAGTTATACATAGATCCGTTCTTTTTCAGATGTTCTTCCCATCCAGGTCACCATAGCATACCTGCGTTTAACTAAGTCCCTCTTCCTTTCCTTTCTTCCTGGTCCTCTTCTTTCCACCGAATTTTACTAACCTTTTATATCAAGCACTGTGCCAAAAGCTCTTACACAAATTATTTGGTTTAACCCTTAAGATTTCTAAGGCAGAAAATAATTGGTTATCCCTTAGCAAGCATTCTCCACCATGTTGACCTTGCAACAGTTTCAATCTTTTTAACAGAAGATCTTTTTTTTTTCTTTTTTTTTTTTAAAAAGAAACCTCACTGGAAGCCTAAAATATGAAACTCATCAAGGACTATATATTAGTGGAAATTTTAAAATGTAAATTTACAACATTTTCTTGTAGTTAGATTAACTAAGGAGAACAGGACTTTTTTTTCCTCTCACTGTGCAGCTTCTGGGATCTTAGTTCCCACATCAGGCATCGAATCCAGGCCCCCGGTAGTGAGAGTGCAGAGTTCTAACCACTGGACCGCCAAGGAATTCCCCAAGAACAGGATTTTTGATTAATGCAAAAGTTTGCCACCAGTTTCACTAGCCTCCATTAGCATCAGCAACTGCAAACATTGACAGATTACCCAAAACAGAGTTGGACAACCACTGAAATAAGTGACTGGAGAATCATGAAGCTTCAGTGTTTCCAACCTACAACTTCTCGGCAATGCCTCCCTTTGGTAAAATCAGAATCTGACTATTAGAACACATGAGATATGACTGACAGCTACATTTTTCCGGTCACCTGGTCAGGAAAGTTCATCCCTCTGAAAACTCATCCTTTATGCCTCAGTTATCAAACACTTAGGAGCAGCTTATCCCAGGAAGTGAAAGCTCTTGTTGAAAACATGGAGATTTAGGAAACCAGGATGTGATTAACCACATTGGCACTTTTCCAAATGAACAGTTAACATCCAGGGGCAGGAAAACAAGTGCCGATTAGTAATCCCAGGGTTTACAAAAGGGGTTTAGACCCAATCCTAACAATCCACTGTGACAGACCAGAAAATTCCTAACTTATTGTAGCTGCAACCACGCTGCCTTAAAAAAAAGTATTAGTCTAATCAAAATTTATTTATCAGTGCCTCTACTCCTACAGAAAAAAAAAAAACCAACCCTGTTGTTGTTGAGTCACTCAGTCGTGTCCGACTCTTTGGGACCCCGTGGACTGTAGCATACCAGGCTTCTCTGTTCTTCACCACCTCCCAGAGCTTGCTCAGTCATCTCAATTGCATCAGTGATGCCATCCAACCATCTCATCCTCTGTCATCTCCTTCTCCTCCTGCCTTCAATCTTTCCCAGCATCAGGGTCTTTTTTAATGAGTCAGCTCTTTGAATCGGGTAGCCAAAGTACTGGAGCTTCAGCTTCAGCATCAGTCCTTCTAATGAATATTTAGGACTGATTTCCTTTAGGATTGACTGGTTTGATCTCCTTGCAGTCCAAGGGACTCTCAAAAGTCTTCTCCAACACCACAATTCAAAGCTTTCCAGAAAACATAAAATTAAAATTTGAACCGACACATGAGGTTTCTAACGGTTATTGTTTGTTCAAAAAATGCTTTGACGTTGAATTCATTCATTCATTCATTTAACAAATATGTAAATTCAGGGAATGTTCCAAGAGCCATTCTAAATTCCTGATAAGTCTCAGTGAACCACATGCCAGAAAGAACACGGGTTCTGAAGTCGATTGGAATTGGTGTACCAATTCTTAGAGCATTTTAGTTCAAGTAACAGAATACCAAACTTACACTGGCTCAAACTAACCTTTTTAATTTTTTGTCCAATCTCTAGAAGCCTGGAGGGAAACAGCTGCTGCCTGTGGTTCAGAGGCTTGACCACGAGGGCTACATCTCTGCAGAGCTCCTAGCTTTTATCCTCATCCCTCCATGGTGACCAGATGGCTGTGAGGGAAGGCGGCCATGAGGAAACGGGTTGGTGATAGCCACACTGGAAGAGGCTTGTGATAAATGGTAAGTTCTATGTGGAGCATGCTGTCAGGGAACTCGGTGATGTCATGACACTCAGCACACAGGTCCTGTAGGCCAGCAGACATACAGAACTGGATTTGGGGACTGAAGTCAGAGTTGAGGAGGATGTCTGAGGAGGTAAGTATGCAAGAGGAGTCAAAGTCCAGAGGTCAGGGGAAGAGTGTCTTCTTAGAACTGAGAGAGATAGCCCTTCTGTACCAGGGATCGGTCTGAAAGGGAGGAGATGGGACAGTTGAAGGATAGTAGCCTCATTAAAGAGGCAAGTGAGGTCCTCTGGGAGGAGGACGGGGGCCATATTGAGTGGTTGGTTTGGAAACAGCCAGTGTGGCGATGTGTAAGGGCTGAAGAAAAATGACTCAGCTGGTAGCATAATAAAACTTGGAGTGATTCAGGTCTGCAGATTTCCAAAGTTTCCCCAGCAGTGGTTCAGGGCCTAAGAAAGGAAACATGGCCAGAGGAAATGGATGACACCAGGTTGGTGATGGCCATGGGATGAGGGAGTCAAGAGTGCCCATGGTGACCAGGAAGAAGGGGCTGACTAGATTCCAAGCCAGGCAAGGAGACCGTTCATGGGGTCAACCCTCTATCAGGAAGCCCCTGTCTCAGGCTCCTTCTCTTCCTGGTCCCACTTGGGTCCAGGGACTTTGGGATCCCTCTTCCTACAAGACCAGCTGCAGGGCACCAGGGGCAGATGAGTTTTCCAAGAGAAAGCAGAGAAGGGACAATTAGAATCAAACCATGAGGAAGGTAGCCAGTTTCCAGCAAACTCTAGTGTAGCAGAACTTTATCTTCAGATCCCAGATCACTTCTGAGGGGTTAACTCTAAATTCGGCTGAACTGACATACTTTCTGTTATTTTCATACTTTATTTCTTATTCTCATCTTTTGAATAGTGGGGCTCTCCAAACCTCCTTCCCTATGGAGGGTTTTAACTTAGAAGAAGGACATGCTGATATAGCCTTTAAATAGACTCCTTCAACCAAACTCTAACCAGTGGAGGCACTGACGCAGAATCAGCCATCCACTTGTCACAGGACGGTCCTCTCTACTTCTGCGGCCCCTCACAATCATTCCTGGTTTGGGAGGATGTTGCTCAAACATCTGCAGCACCACAGGAAGGTAAATTGGGAGTGACTGAAGGACCCATTGTGGGTAGAGATCCAAGTCTAAGGAAAGTAGAAGGATGTGACTGGAGAGCACCAAGAGTGCCAAATGTGAAATCTTTCAAGGGGAAGAAAGGGTACCCTGATGGTTGCTCAGCTGGTGAAATCAAGTGGCAGCTCTTTCGTCTGTCCACATCTTCACCTCAGAACTGTAGCCTTCTCTTTAGCGAAGAAAGATGGCTTCCCTAGTCTCACAGAATTCTAGGTTCTTCGTATTGGAAGCTCATCGACTGGTCGTCTAGGCCAGGCTGCCACCAAAGCAGCTGGCACTTCTGAAATTGCCTTGGCGGTGGGCTGTTTAGCATCTCTTCAAACATGCCTGGGGGGGAACTGTTACTTGTTGGTGAAACAGTCCATTACTTTCTGGAAACTCTTGATTCTGAGACAACTGTCCTGATGTGGGATTGCTATTTGCTTCTGTGTACCTTTCCTTCATTTGTCCCCGTTTCATCCTGTGATGCCTCATGAAGTAGATATTTTCCCTTCCCCAAATGAGGTCCTTCCAATGTTTCTGTGCTCCTCTCAGGTTCCCACTAGCTTTCTTTTCTGAGACCCAATATCCCCAGTCCTTTGACTTCCCTTTCATGGGCATGGCTTTGGGACGCCTCACCATGCCGGTCTTCATCTCTCAGTTGGTCACGTAAGAATGACGCACCCAGACCCGAACACTGCCTTTAGGATGCAGGCTGACTGGGATGAAGAACAGCAGAACCATCTTTTCTCTCAACTGGACACTCATGGTACAACCACTCTAGCCTAAGAGTGCATTCACCTCTTTAGTCTGATGAGGCTATAACCCCATCTTCTGGGGTTTCAGTGAACTACCACTTGGCTCTGCTTTCTGCCTGTGGTTTTGTAACCAAAATTATATATGAAACTTGTCCAGAATCCTCTTTCTCTGAAGTCTTGGGCTAAATTCCACATCTCATTCTGATTCCTGGGGAATTTCTCTTTACCAACTGCCATGACTGCTGCTTCCGCTTCTCCAACTGATACACTAGTTCAGTTTAGTTTAGCGTTATATATAAAGTCATCGCTATGTGCCAGGAATTGTATTGGATGCTAAGGTGGGGGGAGAGCATATAAATGAAATTAGGTTATGATTTATACACTGATACTATACATGAACACACCATTACAGTATGATACAGGTAAACTGTAACATATAAACACCGTGGTTATGGGGGCCCAGATGAGTGACTCTTGACCCAAGCTGGAAATTCAGTGAAGGGTTCCCAGAAAAAGAAGTATCTTGAACAAAGAATTAGAAGGTGCTGAGAAGATAGCAAGAAGATGAAAGGACAGAAAGAGTGAGGTCAAGAAGAAAGCAAGCATGATGGCATATATGAGGAGTTATAGGGTCTTTGGAACTACTAGAGCATCAAGGACCAGACAAGGAAGGTGAGGTCACCCAAAATCTCACCTCTACCTTGGACTTGACTCAGAAGACATTGGCGAGCTCTTGAAATGTTTCAAGAAGATGGGAGAGAAATAAAATTTGCTTTAATCACTTTGGTCTCAATATAAAAAATGGATTTTAAGAAGGTTAACCTGGAGGCAGGCAAGCGGTTGGGAATATTTAGGAGTCTAATGTAATAACTTATGCAAGAGATGTCGAGGACCCTAATGAAGACAGTGGTGGTAGGATGGGACAAAAATTCAGGTAAACTCCCTGAAGCCTGGATTAAATGGCTAGGAGGATGGTGATACAAGCAGCTGAGAGGCTAGAGGAACTATTTGGGGAACCATGGGTTCAGGTTTGAACATGCAGAACCTGAATTGCTTACTGAACATGCAATTCTAATGTCCAATAAGTTATTGGATTTATGTATCTGAATGTCACAGGAGAGACCACCCTAGGAGAGGAGGGGCTTTAGTTCCTCAATGGAAGTTAAAATCATGAGAATAATTGAGTTAGGACAAGGAGAGCCTGTAAATAAATAGCCATGGAGCTAGCACACAGCTGTGAGGTGCCAACATTTCAGGTAGATTTTACAAGTAAGTTCAGTGTGTTTCCTTTGATTCTGTGGCCAACATTTAAAATCAGGAAATTTCACCAGAAAATGAAAATTTTCAGATTCTCTTCAAGTCAGGAGCTCTGTACCCACTGGACTTGCATTTCCACACCGTGGTATTCCATAGCTGTGACAGGAAGCTTCCCCTTTTAAAGAGGATACACATTCTCCCACTGTTGACAGCCCTGGCTACTCCCCTCTGTCTTTCTAACACCAAGGCTAATGTCAGACCTCATTAATTATTACTATGGTGCTGCTGTTTCATATGCTTGCTTCATTTATTTATATTACTTCCCTGGCCCTGGTAGATACTCGAGTTTTTAACTCTCAGCTTAAAAGGTGAGTAAAGAAAGAGGATCCCACTAGAGAGATCAAGAAGCACAGTTAGAGAAATGGCAAAGAACCAGGAGAGGAATACCATAGATGCCAAGAAATTTCAAGAATGGGAAGTTCAATAGCATTAAGTACTACAGAAAGATCTGATAAGGTAAGGATTAAAAGTGACTATTGGTGTTGTCAATATGAAGACCCTTCAAAATCTTTGCCAGAGAAGAGATCTTGGCCAGCTTCATTTTCGACAGAGGGATGGATGATGGAAGTGAGATCTCAGGGTTGTGAGGACTGACTGAGAGGTGAGCAAATGGAAAAACAAGTAAATTTTCCTCCTTCCAGAAACTTGACTAGAAAGGGAACATTGACTAGAAAGATCTGGGCAGCAAATGGAAAAAAAATAAATTTTCTTCTTTCCAGAAACTTGACTAGAAAGGGAAGCTTGACTAGAAAGATCTGGGCAGCAGCCAGGGCACTGGAATGTGGAAAGGGTCAAAAGAGACGGTTTCTTTCCACAGGGGAGTCTTTGAGCATATTCATGGATTGTATGCAGAGAGCCAGTAGAGAGAACAATTGGTAATGTGTAAGAGAGATGATGGGGCTTCCCTGCTAGCTCAGATGATAAATGCAGGAGACCTGGGTTCGATCCCTGGGTCAGGAAGATCCCCTGGAGAAGAGAAAGGCAGCCCTCTCTGGTATTCTTGCCTGGAGAATTCCATGAACAGAGGACTCTGGTGGGCTATAGTCCATGGTGTTGCAAAGAGCTGGACAAGACAGAGCAACAAACACATAAGAGAGATGATAATGCATAGAAGAAGATGCCAGAAATGAGAAGTAGGTCAAGAATGCAGGTGAAAGGGCTGGCTTTGAACTAAAGAAAAGGAACTCGTTATCCCTATGAGTGGTGGAAAGGAGAAGATTAGGACGAAAGGGAAGTTTGTAAGGTCGAATTATGTCCAATCACTTTCTTGATAAAGTAGAGAGAGTGTCCTTTGCTAAATGTGAGAACTATGGGTTGGAGGTAAAGATCTCAAGGAGGATGGCGGATGGCTGTCAGAGTTCCTGGGTGGGAAGGGGAGTAGGGGTTTGCTGAGAATCACCACAGGGCTGTTGAATGGTCCCAAGGACCCAGCTGAGGCTAAAGGTCAGTAATTCCCAGCGACACCGGTGCTTTGAGTGAGTAATTGATTTTTTTCTAACCCCTGAGAGACATGCTCAGAAATGCAGCAACTGTTTACTATAGCACATGGTAATATTATCTTTAAGGGTGGCAAATACTATGGCTAAAAATACAGTCCGAGTGAAAAAACCAAGGATCACCAGCATCTTCAAAGCAGCAAATGTTCAGGAAACCTCAACTGAACTCTTTCACACATTCCCCAAGTTTAAGTGTAACGGGAGCAAAGTAACCCTTGGCTCAAGAAGGCTCTTCCTACAATTGTTTCTTCCAATTTTCAGCTGACTGAAGGGGTTGCCACAGCATCCCCTTTGGGTGTCCCAGGGGCGCTAGTGGTAAAGAACCCGCCTGCAATGCTGGAGACATAAGAGACACAGGTTCCATCCCCGGGTGGGGAAGATCCCCTGGAGGAGGAAATGGCAACCCACTCCTGTATTCTTGCCTGGAGAATCCCACGGACAGAGGACCCTGGTGGGCTACAGTCCACGGGTTGCAAAGAGTCGGACCGACTGAAGTGAATTAGCACATGAAAGGGTTCACTCTCATGCAGGGTAAGTTGATTGTGTTTTAGGAAGTCTGAGACATGAGACAGAAACAGAGTCCAGAGCCTACCAAGGGGAGGGTTAAACTTAAACTGAGAAGATGGGAGCAAGAAAAGAGCTAGAGAGAAGGCAGGAACAATTCAGGGACAAGGAGCAGGAGTCGACAGAGGGAACAAGAGAAAGGAGGGGGTAAGGGAGAAGCATGAAAGGCCAGAGGAGAGGGAGAAGCACTCAAAAGAAGAGTGAGGAGTAAAGCAGGAAGGAAGAGGTCAGTTCCAACTCTGGAACCTAGAAGTCTGCCTGGGAGCCAGCCCCGCCCCTCCACCTGCCCTGGGAGTTGGGCCTGGGGCCCCACCCGTAAAACTCTTTTTGTTGGTATCACAAAAGCACACCCATTCCCACCCATGCCTTCCACCTTGCTGCTCAAAGTCTAGGCCTTTTTGTTTGAAAAGATCTCTGCCAGGACCTCCCTGATGATCCAGTAGTTAAGATCCTAAGCTCTGAGTGCAGGGAGCCTGGGTTCAATCCGTGGCCAGGGAACTAGATTCAGCATGCCACAGCTAAAGAGCCTGCATATTGCAACTAAGACCCAGTGCAGCCAAATTAAACAAAATTTAAAAAAAAAAAAATCTCTGTCAATTAAAGGGACAGTGGTGTCTAAGGGAAGCTACAAAGATATAACTGCAGAAATGTCTTATCTTTTTATTATTTTACCTGCATGTAAATGTAATAGGACATCACTAAATCTCAAAACCAGTCTATTTTGCTCATGGAAATTAAAACAAATTGGGATGTTTAAAACTTTCTTCAGCCATTGGCTGGTTGGGTGATCATGGGTCCTTCACTTAAACTCTGAGTCCCTGTACATTTTATTTTTTTAAGTCTGTAAATCCATTCATCTTATCATTCTACAAAAGGATCTTCTGAGTATGAAGATAGGAAGAACTTGTAACACCCTGTTTTCAAGGAGCTTACTAACTCTTGGAGGGGGAACCCACGTGTGGCCATCATTATTTTAGATTATGTCACTAGGGTGTCTTTTAGTCAAGGAGAGTTCACTTCCTCTAAATATCCCTTAGGTGTTGCTCCAGTTCTTTTTATTGCCGTTTTGCTTTTTTTTTTTTTTTTTTTTTAAATAATAGCTTTACTGAGACCCACACTAGTTTTTACGTGGCACCCTAATCTACCCCACCACCACCTTCCGATTGGATTGTCTTCTTAATCTCCTAGTTCTAGAAATTCTGGAGTTCCCCGCTGTGTCATAGACCTTGAAGACCACGCCCAGGTTTGGCGATTCACTAGGATTCACAGGACTCAGCAAATAATCAGATTCCTGGCTGTGACTGATGACCAACACAGAATACAGGGCAATTAGCAAAGGGCAGAGGCACATGGGGTGAAGTCTGGAAGACACCAACAGAGGCTTTTTCAAGGCCTCTTCCAATGGAGTCACATAGGATGTGATGAGTCCCTCTCACAATATTATCGTGATATCACGTGTGACATGTCTACCAGGGAAGCCACTGAAAATTCAGTACCAGGGTTTTTACTGGGGGATGGTCCCACAGACACCCTCTGCCCAGCTCATACCAAACTCTCAGACCTCCAGAGGGGAAGCAGCTGTTCAGACCATTTAGGCAAGTGAGCCCCTCTTACCGTACTGTTTTCTATCAACGCAGAGAACTTTCACCATCCAAGTTCCCAGAGGCCAGCAAGAAGTCTTTTCCAACATTGCAGCCTCAGGCTTACTAGTTCATTATTTTCTGCATACCAACATTATTAAGATATTTATTGGTTATAATAAATACACTCTGCAATACTACCTCAGCGCACTTGTCACTAACTAACATGATAATATACTGCACATGCTATTCAGTTGTCTACTTGTTATTGTCTTCCTCTCCTGCTAGAATGTAAGCCTCAGGAGGGTAAGGTCTCTGCCACATTCATTGCAGTATCTTTCACACCTTGAACAGGGCCTCCCCCATCATCAGTTCAGTTCAGTTCAGTTGCTCAGTCGTGTCCGACTCTTTGCGACCCCATGAATCGCCAGGCCTCCCTGTCCATCACAAATATTGGCTGGAGGAATGAGATCAACAGTTTAGCCTGGGCCAGATTCAGGTGTGAGCTTCTTGGGAACATTTGGGGGGTAAAACTCCTTCCTGGGCGATCATGACCATGAAGGCTATCTCATCACAGAGATCACTGCTCTGACAGCATCTAAAGTCAGAGCCTCTTCCATGGAAGCAACCTAAATGTCCACTGACAGAGGAATGGATAAAGAAGATGTGGTATATCTGTACAGTGGAATATTATTCAGCCATAAAAAAAGAATGAAATAGTGCCATCAGCAGCAACATGGATGGACCTGGAGATTATCATACAAAGCAAAGTCAGACAGAGAAAGACAAATATCACGTGATCTCATTTATATGTGGAATCTAAAAAAATGATATAAATGAACTTAATCGCAAAATAGAAACAGACTCAGACATAGAAGCAAACTTATGGTTACCAGTGGGAAAAGGTGAGGGGGAGGAATAAATTGGGAGTTTGGGATTGATATATACACATATTTACACATATATACATATATACACTATATTTAAAATGGATAACTGGTGGCTCAGTGGTAAAGAATTCACCTGCCAATGCAGGAGAGATGGGTTCGATCCCTGATCTGGAACGATCCCACAGGCTGTGGAGCAACCAAGCCCATGTGCCACAAACTACTGAGCCCGGAAACTGCAACTCCTAAAGCCTGTGTGCCCAGGAGCCCGGCCTCTGCACCAAGAGAAGCCACCACAATGAACCACTCTGCTGGACTCCTGAGGCTAGCACAGCAATATAAATCAACTATAGTCCAATTAAAATAAAACAAACCTTAAAAAAATGAAAGAAAAAAAGGTCAAATAGACTGTCAACACACAACCAAACCAAGGCAGAATCCCCGGGATCTCACCTGCAGCTGAGTCAAGAGCAAAATGTAAGAAGGTTCTGCATCTCCTTATGTCTCTCCCTCTCTTACTAGAGATAAACAGTGCTGTTGAGATTTTCTCGTGTGCCTCTCCACTCCCAGAAACATCTCTAATGTCCAGATTAAGTAGCTCCTGGGGGTAGGAAAAACTACATTCTTTTCAAAAAACAGCAATCTTCTCAGCCTTGGAGAAACCCTCCAGGACTCATGAATGGAAAAGGATCTCTGATCTGAAAATCACTTCTCACTTAATGTCTCCTCCTGCCATTGCTCTGGCAGTTGAATGGGGTCAGGCTTTCATCTTATGTAATATGATGGGACAATTCAACTTCCAATGAGTGTAAGCAAATTTTCCTAAAGCTACACAGGACAGAGCTAAGTGGTTACATAAACACATATGGAGACTTAGAAATTTTAAAAAGAAGCTGAATACTCCGAGGGACATTTCACCCCCAGGGGAAATTAACAACTGGGTCAACGAGCAGAACTCTCCAGGTTACACGTGCATCTCACGGTTTTATGACTGCACCACAGGAGGAGGAAGCGGCTTTAGTGCTCACTGCGAGAAGGAGGAAAGAAGCAACGCTTTTTATCTCCGGAGGAAGAAAAAGGAATACAGCCAGCTGGGTGAAGGATTTGGGGTTACAGCAACGCATCAGTTGGGAAAACTCACCCCCAAAAAGACTGAGGAAAGAACTGAATGAAAGGACTAGTTATAGAAGTATGGGCAGGTTAAGGGAACTAACAGAGTGGTGAGGCACTCTGGGAAGAACAGTGGCAGGAAGCTTACGCTACTTTCAAGCCAGATGCGAGCAAAGGGCAGAAGGGGCGGGGGGGTCACTGAACCAGCAAGTTCTATAGTCCTGGAAGAGGAGGCCCCACCAGGAGCTGCAGCTGGGTGCAGACAGGATCAGAACCGTAAGAAAACTGGGGGTTTGGGGGTGGTGGATGATAAGTATCTCAGTCTCTCTTTCCTTCTACTTAATAATCTCCTGCCGATGCCTCCCACCGGCCAAAGCCAACGGGAAGCTGGGGGGTAAGGAAATCTATGTGAGACAGATCACAGAGTCCAGCTTCCTAGGGCGTGAGCAAGACAGGGAAGGGATGGGCGAGCTGCAGTGGGCATGCGGGGGACAGTCAGCACAAGGGGTCTCTACTCAGCGCAGCACCCTGGGCTGCTAGGGTCTCTTTCCTCTTTGCCTGGCTTCTTTGTTCTGCTAACTACCCTTAAAGAGAGGCGTGGCTCTGCCTGCACCCCCACCCTGAGCTACATCAGACATTGCCCATTTCTGTGTGCCTGGAAGTGACGCAAAAGGTTGTGCACAGAAGCCTAAGTTAACTGATAGCCAGTGAGGGCTGACATGTTTTAATGTGTTAGGCGCGGCCCTATGTCCTGTGCGTGGACAATCCTACCGCCTACTCATGAAATGGTTTACCACGAAACTAACCAAGAAGCTTCAGGGCCTCTCACTAGCACAAACATCTCTGAAGGTCCTTATAGGGATCCTAATAAATGTACACGGTTATATTTTTAGAAAGTCTGTAAGTATTAATAGAAGGCGTCTCTGGTGGCTCAGTGGTAGAGAATCTGCCACCAATGCAGGAGATGAAAGTTACATCCCTGAGTCGAGAAGACTCCCTGGAGAAAGAAATGGCAACCCACTCCAGTATTCTTGCCTGGGAAGTCCCACGGACAGAGGAGCCTTGTGGGCTACATCCCATGGGGTCGCAGAGAGTCGGGCACAACTTAGTGACTAAACAACAAATAGAAGATGTGTTCATGTTAATTGATTAAAATGACTGACTCTTTCCACCCAGAATTCCCTACCACCATGCTTTCCTTCTTATCAGGGGACATTGAGTATCTGTGGGGATTTTGGTTCTGACTAATGAGAAGTTGAGTTGAGATTATATTTAATTTGGGTGCAGTGGAATCTTTTTAGGTGGTTTATAATCATCCCATGTAGGGATGGTTTCTAGGAATGTTCCTGCTGTCCCCTCTGCTGATGCATCATGAAAGAAAGCTCAGGGCCAGAGAGGAAAGTGACCTAGAGCACATGATAGTGGGTATATGGGTGCAGAGGAGAAAGAGAGCCAGAAACTAGTCTTTGGAAAATCCTTCCAGTCATCAGCTGTGATTTCTCACTGATGCCTAGACAAAATGGAAGTTCTCTCTTGGCAAGAATACATTGTACGATTCAGTATATACAAGTGTAACAGCACTGTACTTTTCCCTCCCATCTTTTAAGGGAATTGTGTGAATAACAGAATTCCTGTGCCCATAAGGCATAAGCCAATATTACCACTGATTATATGCAAGTTATCATAAATTTTGTATCTTACTATGTATTTTGTAAATCACACAAATAAAACTAGAGAAAAATTAGTTTGTAAATATATTCTAAAATAATGCTATAATAGCTAGTATTTACAGAGCCTATATGATATGACTAGAACAGTATTACATACTTGAAAGATAGTCCATTTAATCTTCACAATAACATTTTGAGGTAGGTATACCTGTTATCCCCTTCCTGGTTTTTATTTTCAAAAGCCAAAACTCATTGTTGAGGCCGAATTAGACGTGAGACATGAATATTTTTCCAGGAAGCATGATTAAAGAAGGACTTTTCTAGAACAAAGCCCCAGAGACTGGACCGCAGTGACTGGGCCCCAGGCTGCAGCCATGACGTGCTAAGGACCAGCAAGGTCAAAGTGTGGTATGGAAACAGCTATAAATTAAAACATGATAACCTTTAAAATGTCGTACTAAAAGTGGATAAACATACTTTGTGAATTTGATAAGTACATGGAATATTTCCATGTCTGTTCTCAAAGGTACTTTAAACACATAAAAATGCTCAGTGGTCATCATAAAAATGAAGTACTGATTCATGCTAGGATATGACAAATCTTGAAAACAATATGCTAAGTTAAAGAAGCCAGACATAAAAGGTTACTTTATGATTCCATTTATCTAGGTATCATTGTATCATTATTTCATACAAGTCAACTTATATGAAATATCCATAAAGGCAAAATTCAAGACAGGTTAGTAGTTGCCAGGGCCAGTGTTTGGGGGGAATGGGGAGTGACTGCTAACAGGGTGATGAAAATATTCTGGAATTAGATTATAGTGATGATTGTACAATTTTGTGAATGTTCAGAAAAAACTCAGTTGTATATTTTAAAGGAATGCATTTTATGTTATGTCAATTACATCTCAAAAAAAAAAGAAGCCTGGCGTGCTGCAGTCCATGGGGTCACAAAGAGTTGGACACAACCAAGGGACTGAACTGAACTGACTGAAAGCTGCCATTAAAAAAACCACTAAAAAAAAGAATACTCAGTGGTCACTAAGATCAAATGAAATCAGCCACCATTCCATGTACAATACTTACATTTAGCAAATACTACACACACACACACACACACACACACACACACTAACACATAGTACTAATCCTTGAAGATCCTAAGGAAACACTTGAGACAGTGAACAGTTCAGCAGAAATTAGCAGAACATCTAACAGGATGAAGGCCTGAAATTATGATTAAGTTGATTTAGAAACATTTTTTAAAAGTTTTTTTTTTTTACTTCTGAGTTTAAGGACTAAGATGTGTATCTGTCATCCAAGTTGAACTCTGAAAACTGCATCAAAGGAATTTTACAGCTTAGTTCACCTCCTTTAGTATCTGCGTTAACTGACAAAAAGAACATTGGCTTTGAGACAAAAATAATTGGCTTCAGTCCCCCTTCTGCTATTTATTAACTAAGTGATCTTAGAAAATTTATTAAAAAAAAACCTCCCTGAGCCTCAGTCTCTTCAACTGTAAAATGGGCATCATTGTGGGAGTTCATTAGTCAGTGCCTTTAAAACTCTGGGCTTGCTGCTATATAATAGGCACTTAAAGATCGGTTCCCCTTTTAAAAGAAAATAAAATCTAAACACATTTTCTGGAGGAAAGTGTTGCAGAAGCACAAATTACATAGTTCTGTTCCAACACCACCTAGCTAATATGTTTTATGAAGAAACTCAACTGTAATTTTTAAAAAATTTTTGACTCACACAACATTTTCCCCTGCTTTCTAAAACTGGAAACTAAGGAGGTAACGTGTATCCATCTGTGCACCCACACCCTTCTGAATATGAAATTTACATAAAAGCCTTCTCAGTCTGTTTATCCAGGCCTCCTTGGCTCTGAGGCAGATATATCTGCTTCAATTAGAACCTAATCCTGCTCACCTCATACTAAAACCAGTGAGAAAGAAAAACAATAGTCCATTTAATTAAATTATGCTAAAGCCTGAATTCAAGCCATCCGTGTATTAAGAAGGAAGATTTTGAATATTGATTACTATTCCTTGCATAAAACCCCCACTACCTGCTCCCAGCTCCCTCTCTAATAAAGAATGATGTTCCGCCTCTCCCCGCCCCCCACCTCCTGTTGCCCTCTACTCTGGCAGTTTCTATTTTATTTAAAAACAAATCAAACAGGTCCAGTTCTAGGCAAAAGAGAATGATATTGTTTCTGCTTCTCCTTCTTTCAACCATTGCTTCTGGTTTCTGGAACTTTCTCTCTGTCCTTATCCCAACCATATGATACTGGGGGGTGGGGTCACTGTCCTCCTGGCGCCCACTGTGGCTTTTCATTCCTTGTGCAGCACCCTGGGCTACCGGGGTCTCTTTCCTCTCTGCCTGACCTCTCTCTCTGTTCTGCTAACTGCCCTTACAGAGATGCTTGGCTCTGCCTGCATCCACATCCTGAGCTACACCAGGCATCTCCCACTTTTGTCTGCTTGGAAATTACGCAAAGGGTTGTGCACAGAAGCCTGAGTTAACTGATGCCCTGCTTCTTATTGATCTGGGATGATCTGAGGGCTCCTACAGAATCTGTACCCAAATCTAGCTCTGAATGGAGGTTGCACAATAAACTGACTTCACGCAGTTCTATGTGAAAGAGTAAGGGCCTGCCCCTTTTGCAGGAATTAGCTAAGGAGCTAGAACTGGATAGACAGATTGGGATGGTGGATTAGAGATGAGGGCAGTTACTTGTAAACCTGATTTACCATGAATCACCCAGGGAGCTTTGAAATAACATTGAAGTCCTAGCCTCATTTCACTTGATTTAATTGACCTTGTTGGGAATTGGAATTTTTTTTTAATCGTGGTAGAAAAAAAAAAAGTACATGCAATTTCCATCACAATTAAAGTTTATAAATTTATTAGTGTTGCAAAAATGATAACTAGTTCTTTTTCATCTTGCAAATCTGAACTCTATCCCCACTAAACATCAGCTCCTCTTTTTCCCCTTTCTCCAGATGCTAGGAACTACCATACTACCTTCTGTCTCTATGAATTAGACTACTTTAGATATTTCATTTAAATGGAGTCATGTAGTATTTGTCTTTTTGTGACTGGCATATTTCACTTAGTATAATGTCCTCAAGTTTCACCCATGATGTAGCATGTGACAAGGCTGAGTAACACCCCTTTGTATGTTTATGCCACATCTTGTTTATCTACTTGCCTCTCGATGCATATTTAGGATGCTTCCACCTCTTAACTACTGTGAATAATGCTGTTTATGAACATGGGTGTGCAAATATCTCTTCAAGACCCTGCTTTAGATTCTTTTGCATACATATCCCAAAGTAGGATTGCCAAATCATAGGACAGTTTTATTTCTAATTTTTAGAGAAACGTCCATACTGCTTTCCATGGTGGCCGCACCAACTTTACATTCCCATCAACAGTGTACAAGGCTTCTGATTTCTTCGCATCCTTACCAACATTTGCTACTTTGTGGGGGTGTTTTTGGTTCATTTTGTAAGAGCCATCTTAATGCATCTGAGGAATGATGGTGATATCTCATTGTGATTTTGACATGAACTTCTCTGATGATCAGTGATATCGAGTATCTTTTCATATGCCTATGGGCCATTTGTATATCATCTTTGGAGAAATATCTGTTGAAGTTCTTTAGCCAAGTTTTCATCAGGTTATTTGATTTTCTGTTGTTTTTGAGTTGTAGGAGTTCATTATATATTCTGGATATCAATCCCTTACCACATATACAATTTGCAAATACTTTCTCACATTCCATAGGCTGTTTTTCACTCTATTGATTACGTTGCTTGATGCACAAAAGTTTTAAGCTGACATATTCCCATTTGTCTATTTTTGCTTTTGTTGCCTGTGCTTTTTATGTCATATCCAAGGAAGCACTGCCAAATCCAATGTCATTAAGGTTTCCCCCTATGTTTTCTTCTAGGAGTTTTATATTTTTGGTCCTTACATTTAGGTCTTCATTTGATTTTTGCATGTGGTAAGGGTCCAACTTCCAGGGTTTTTTGGGGTTTTTTTTTTTTTGCATATGGACATCCAATTTTCCAAAACCATTTGTTGAAGAGACTTTCCTTTGTCCATTGTACTTGTACTTTTGTTGAAGATCATTTCACATATCGGCAAGGGTTTATTGCTGGGCTCTTTATCCGATTCTACTGGTCTGTATGTCTGCCATTATGCAGATTTCACATTGTATCAGTTCAGTTCAGTCGCTCAGTTGTGTCCGACTCTTTGCGACCCCGTGAACCGCAGCACACGAGGCCTCCCTGTCTATCACCAACTCCTGGAGTCCCCCCAAACCCATGTCCATTGTGTCAGTGATGCCATCCAGCCATCTCATCCTCTGTCGTCCCCTTCTCCTCCTGCCCCCAATCCTTCCCAGCATCAGGGTCTTTTCCAATGAGTCAGCTCTTCGCATCAGGTAGCCAAAGTATTGCAGTTTCAGCTTCAACATTAGTCCTTCCAGTGAACACCCAGGACTGATCTCCTTTAGGATGGACTGGTTGGATTTCCTTGCAGTCCAAGGGACTCTCAAGAGTCTTCTCCAACACCACAGTTCAAAAGCATCAGTTCTTCAGCACTCAGCTTTCTTCACAGTCTAACTCTCACATCCATACATGACCACTGGAAAAACCATAGCCTTGACTAGATGGACCTTTGTTGACAAAGTAATGTCTCTGCTTTTTAATATGCTCTCTAGGTTGGTCATAACTTTCCTTCCAAGGAGCAAGTGTCTTTTAATTTCATGGATGCAGTCACCATCTGCAGTGATTTTGGAGCCCAGAAAAATAAAGTCAGCCACTGTTTCCCCATCTATTGTATGGATTACTGTAATTTTGTAATATGTTCTGAAATCAGGAACTGTGAGGCCTCCAACCTTGTTCTTCTTTTTTAAAATTGTTTTGGATATCTGAGATCTCTTGAGATTTTATGCAAATTTTAGGATGAATTTTTTTCTATTTTTGAAAAAAATATGTCACTTTGATTTTCATAGAAGTTACATGAAATCTGTAGATCATTTTGACTGGTGTGGACATCTTAATACTATTAAATCTTCCAATCCAGAAGCATGATGTCTTTCCATTTATTTGTACTTATATTTCCCCCAGTCACAGTAATTTCTCCAAAGATGAACTGATTGCCCCTTCAGAGCCAACGAGACACAAGGAGAATTTTCTTGAGATTTCTGAAACAAAAGCAAGTTTAAGTCTCATGTTCCTTGATCCTGAGAGACTGAAACTATTGTTACAATCAAGCCATGGCGCCCAAGATTGATGTCAACACAGTAAAAAGCAGAGACAAGGGATGGAGTGATCGATGTCCTCTGAGCCTTGAAGGCATCACTGCTTCTGCTGTTTTCAGGTACATGAACCCAAACAATTCCCTTCCTCCTAAACCAGTTTTTGGTTGGCATTTCTGTTACTTGCAACCAAGATCCTCGCTGATTCAGAAAATAAGATGGCTAGTCAAAGAATGGGTGACCAGGCAGCCACAATCCAGGCCAGCCGTTCTGGGCACAAGCTTTCAGCAACCAGAACAGCACTGCCTTTGAACAAAACTTGATCCTGTTTGAGTGTGTGAGTGTGTGTGTGTGCATGCAGTCATGTCTCACTCTTTGCATCCCCATGGACTGTGGCCCACCAGGCTCCTCTCTTCCTGGAATTTTCCAGGCAAGAATATTGAAGCAGGTTGCCATCTCCTACTCAAGAGGATCTTTCTGATGCAGGGATCGAACCTGAGGTGCTTGCGACTCTTGCATTGGCAGGCGGATTCTTTACCGCCGGGCTGGCCACCCGGGAAGACCTGATCCCTGGTTGAGGCCAGTCTGCGATTTAAAAATGTAACCTTGCCAACCCTGCCAACCTTCTGAGAGTCACTGCAGTTCCCCGACCCGTCACACCTGACGGATTCTTCCAGATTACACTTCCCCTCCTCCCCCTCTATTAGTCTCCCAGCACCAATCTATTCTACCCATCAACCCTGCTCACAGGCAAAGATTTAATTAATTCATTCACACTAAGGTTTACATGATTCATATGTTCCTATTGGTTAGAATATCTACATTTCAGAAGGGGACAGAATATCCCATTAACAAATACCATTCCTAGTGATGGAACGTTTTAACATGAGAGTAGTTACTTATGTGAAATTTAAAATTGCCTGGGTTCACTGTGCCATCTTTGAAGCCTAATTCATTGCAGACAAATGAACTTGTCTATGCCTGTATTGCTCTATAATCATATAACTCAATGATACAGTACTTTCTTAATCATTATAGAATACAGTAATTCACAGAGGCTCATATTTCACTCTCCTCCTATGCAGAAAAGTGCAGTGCCCTCAAAAACATCAAGGAAACAGCACCATCATCAATACTTATTGAACACTTACCACATATTCTGTATGCTAGGCATTATTCTGAAAACTTTTCATATGTCACCTGGTCTAATCCTCAATGGCACTCCATGAGGCAACTATCCTATCAATTGCATACTGCAGTTGAGGAAATTAAAGCACAGAGATGTTAAGCAACTTGTTCAAGGTGGCACAGTTACAGTTTGAAGAAAACCACAGAGCAAAAGATTATTAGAGGCACCAGGGTGGAGCTGGCCTCCAGGGCTCCTCTGAGGTCCCTCAGGATTCACAGCCTGGAACCTAATGAAATTGTGAGCTGAAAAGATTATTTTAGAATCATAGAAATCGGGAGTGTCCAATGTTCTATTAAGAAAAACAAGAAAACTGAGATCTAGCCCGAATGTCAGAAATAAAACTAGACCACAAAGCTGGTCCTTCCCAGTCTGTGCTCTTTGCACTCATTCATCTACTCACTCATTCAATCTGCATAAACTTTTCATAGAAAATGTTCATTCACGGCACACGGAAACTGTTGGGGATGCCAAAATGAAAAATACAAATATATAAGCAAAATGAATAAATAAGCTCTTTGCACCCAAAGAAACAATGGTGTTGAGGGGAAAGTAGGAAATCATTACCGTAAAGTGTGATGATGCACTGATCAGACAGGGAGAAGCCAGCTCCGCCTGGAGGAACTGGCAAAGCTTCACTGGGGAGAAAGAGCAGGACCTTCAATGGAGGCCAAGATGGGGAAGGGTCATCAGGAGAGGAGACGGCAGAGGCCAGGCGACAGGGTGGGAGACAGAGGACGTGTTCGGGGAACCGCAGGGGCCTTGCTGCTGAGAGTGAGGCTGGGAAGACAGGAAGACAGGGTGATAAGGATTCTTAACACTAGGCCAAGGATTAACTCTTTTGGAGGGCCATAGGTATCCTGGGGTCTCGGTGGCACAGTGGTAAAGAATCCACCTGCCAACGCAGGAGACGCAGGTTTGACCCATGGATCGGGAAGATCCCCTGGAGGAGGAAATGGCAACCCACTCCAGTATTCTTGCCTGGAGAACTCCAGGGACAGAAGAGCCTGGTGGGAGAAGATTCCCTGTAGGAGGAAATGGCAACCCACTCCAGTATTCTTGCCTGGAAAATTCCATGGACAGAAGAGCCTGGTGGGCTACAATCCCTAGGGCTGCAAAAGAGTTGGACATGACTTAGTGAGTGGGCACACATGCACAGGTGTTCTTGGTCACATTTGCAATTGGAAACAGACCAGGGATTTAAGTCTGGGATTAACACATACACACTACTATATATAAAACAGGTAAACAACAAGGACCTACTATACAGCACAGGGAACACAATATACAATATCTTGCAAAAACCTATAATGGAAAAGAATCTGAAAAAGAAAAAAATACATATGTGTGTATATAACTGAATCACTTTCCGGTATACCTGACACTAACAGAACCCTGTAAATTAACTATACTTCAATAAATAAATGCCAGTCTGTGGAGAAGGGGTCAGAGGTGGGTAGGTGTGCTGGGGGGATCTCAAGCATGGAAGTGACCTGGTTAGCTTTGCTCTTGGCGTGGGAGTGGGGTGGGGGCAGGGTGGGGATGCTTCGAGGAGCTGGGAAGAGCGCGGGTGGGGTACAGGGGTGTCGGGGTCAGAGGAGCGCTCAGGAGCTCTCATAAGGACCAGGAGACAGGAGGGGCGGGTAGCGGTGCCCTGAGGGCATTTACGAAGTAAACTCGCAGGGCTTGGACTGAGCGCATCGGGTGTGGGGGACAAAAGGGAATAAAGTGAGGGGTGGGGGAGCTTCCCTGGTGGCTTGGCGGTAAAGAATCCGCCTGCCGATGAAGGAGACGCGGTTCTGACCCCTGACGCTGGAAGATCCCGCGCGCCGAGAGACAGCTAAGCCCGTGGGCCACACCCGCTGAAGCCCGTGCACGCAGCGCCCGTGATCCGCAGCGGGAGAAGCCAGTGGGGCTGGAGAGCGGCCCCGCGCACCACAGCCAGAGGAAGGCCCGCTCGGCAAGGACGACCCAGCACGACCAAATGCACAAACAAATAAGACGAAGAAAGGAAGCAAGGCGACCTGCCTCCCCGGTTTCTGAACTGCAAGGTGGAGTAGGCGGCCGGGCCTCGGGCTGCCTTTCTGCACCACTACATGCAGGGTGTGAACAGCCCACCCGGGCAGGCCTGGGAGGAGTAACAGCTAACCCCCGCTTTACTCCCGGGACGAGTCCCCAAGCGGAGCCGCTGGCAGCGCCGTCTCCTGTATCCTGTCAGATGTTTCCGTGCGTCTGTGCGGAACTCAGCTAATTTTTAAAAAAACACAAAGGATTCTGCGACAAAGACGTCTTAGCAAATTGCTGAAGTTTCTAGAAAGAATGTTTGCCGTCAACCATGCATTTCACAGGGTTGGGTGAAGTTTTAGGGAAGGGGACAGTGATAGGCATATGGTACTTCTTCCGGGAACCACATCACTGGGAGTTTGTCTGGGGCTGTGTCACAGATTCACCCCCATGACAGCACAGTCTGAGGGACCAAAAACCACCCGTGCCCAGGTATAATGCACTAAGAATGAGACAGATAAACCTTCTTTATTAACAATTCTCCTATAATATAGGTATTTACTGTTCGTCTCTCAGTCGTTCTAACTCTTGGTGACCCCGTGGACTGTAGCCCACCAGGCTCCCTTGTCCACGGAATTTTCTAGGGAAGAATGTTGGAGTGGGTAGCCATTCCCTCCTCAGGGGATCTTCCTGATCCAGGGGTTGAACCTGGGTCTCCTGCCTTGGCAGGCAGATTCTTTACCATCTGAGCCACCAGGGAAGACCCATAATTTGGCGGTATATTCACCTCCGAAGTTAAATATAAAAATATATTCTCTTTGGTATTCAATGCTCTGGAAATGCCAACAGAATTGTTTTTATATACACCAGCCTTCAATTGGAGAATTAGCTTTGGAAATTTTTCTGTGACCTAGATAACATTACTTCTACAAATTAAAAGTAAGGCAAACGTCACAAGGATGTGAAGAGATGATTTTGATGGCACATGCAACTGCTGCTAAATAGGATCACACAGCACATACGCATACTACCTAAAAGTTGCTCAATTTTTTTAGAGGAAAAACAAAATCTGCCTTTTTTATGGAACTAAAATAAATCCTATTGCACGCACTAAATTGTGCGTGTTCCTATAGGGGATTCACATAGGGACCTGCTGTCAAGAACGAGAATTAAATAAAATAGCCCCATTTAAGAACTCTACATCTTTCCAAAGTTATGTCTCAGGGAGAATTATAACAAAAAGTATATTAGAATGGGAACTAAATATATTAGGGAAAGACCCTGATGCTGGGAAAGATTGAGGGCAGGAGAAGGGGACGACAGAGGATGAGATGGTTGGATGGCGTCACTGCCTCAGTGAGCATGAGTTTGAGCGAACTCCGGGAGAGAGTGATGGACAGGGAGGCCTGGCGTCCGTGGGGTCACAAAGAGTTGGACATGACTGAGCGACTGAACAAAGCATTAGGACGCTGGGCAACAAAAATTTAAGTCTAAATTTGTCAAAAATTTAAGTCTCATGTTTAACATTTTTAACTTGATATAAGAATAGAAACTAACGTTAGCAAGTGCTAATTCTCGGCTCATTGGTTTTCTTCAAATGTGCTTATGATTTTAATTGTTTCCAGTGAGGAAACAGTTCAAGAAACTGTTCTTGAACAGTTCTCTGCTGTTCAAGAATTATAATATGAATAATTACTATTATAATAGGGAATAGATAACATGCATTGAGCATTTTTATGTGCCAAACACTATTCTAAGGTGATTATATCATTATTCTATTCATCTTTGCAACCCATTATTACCCCCCATTTAAGACATAGGACCATTCCTGATTTCTAGTATTGGATACTACAGACCCAAGGGTTGCTTAATCAAGGTATTGTTTGGGGGTGACAAAACATTCAATTGTTTCAAAAACATTTGCACAAGGAAGACCTATCCAAATCAGGTATATGGAGCTGCTTCATGGCTGAGAGCAAGTTTCCCAGGTTGGTTATAGCAATAAAGTAGAACTTAAGTGCTAGGTCCCAATCCTGGCATACAGAGTTCAAACTCAGAAACATTCCCCTTTTGCATCTTGGACCAGAGGTTGCCAGGGTGTCCAACATGGATGCAGAGAACTGCTGCTAGATCTTAAACTAGAAAGAGGGTGTGGACGTCTTGGGAAGTTGCGGTAGGTAGCTGTGGGTACATGCCTGGACAGTGCACATACATCATCGAGACCCTATCCAGAGTTATTAAAGGCTGAATTTGTTGCTGTCAGAACAATTAGACAGATCAAATAATCAAAGCAATCATATATATGTTCCCATTAGAATGCTCATTTTATTAAATGATAAAGCCAGATGTAGAAGAATCTGCATGGTATATTATCATTTGTTTAGAAAGCAGGTGGTGGAGAGAGGATATATTTACAGCTATGCTAAGATAGTCAGTGAATAAAACAGGCAAGTTTTACAAGAAATTATCTCAGGGGAGAGAGCTGGGGAGACAGAAGGTCCGGGATAGGAGAAGACTTAGTTTTCACTGTTTACAGTTTGATCATTTTTTAAATTATGTAATTCATGTGTGTACATTACTACTTCAGTTAGATAGATAATAGGTGAGTGGATGGATGGATGGTTACAGAAAAGGAAGGAAAGGAAAGGAAGGAGAAAGGAAGGGAGGGAGATACAGAGGAAGGGAGGAAAGAAGGGAGGAGGGGAAGAGAAAGAAAATAAATTTGAAAGGGAATGGTTTAGAGGTGTTGGTTCACCACAGCACCGCACTGCAGAACAGAGTCTGGCCCTCAGCATTGCAGATGCATGAACTTGATTCTGCTAGGTCTCTGAGAATGGTTCTCTTCCCAGGGGTAGACTCCCACTAACTAAAGTCATAAACAACTGAAGAATAAATCAGGACACGGATTCCTTATTTAATGCATAGACTAGAGTGTCCAAAGGGACTGACCATTCACCTGCTGTGGACAGCACTTTCCTCTCTGCAGAGGAATCTATGACGAGTAAAGCCAGATTACACTGCCGCCACCCTCCTCCACCCCGGGTTGGGGAGCAGGCAGCTTGGGTCAGAGCAGTGGAGTTCAGTGAGTCTCATGTCTAAAGGACAAGCTCTCATCATCATTTTGTTTCCACCTCTGTTGCTGGAATGTCCTTGCATCAGGAACCCAACATATCAGGTTTACAGACTAAAACCTCCCTCTCCCAACAACTGAAGGCACATTTTAATCTCTCTGACATTTTCTTTTATATTTTCTCTGCTGATTCTTCAATTGACTCATTTTTCTCTTTAGGCATGCTAATACCATTTATTCTGCAAAGACTGTAGACAGGCTATTATTGTCAGATTTTGCTTGTTCTCTCCACTTCTGATTTGGAGAAACATTTTGCCTTTAGGGTGCAAGTAACCTATACATGCACCCATTTATTCAGTCAACAGCATTTATTTTGGGTCCTCCCTGTGTGAGGAGATATGTGTTCCATGCCCTGGAGACACAGTGAAGAATAAGAAAAGCTCCCTGACCTCAAGGGAACTCTCATTCTAGTGGGAGAAACAGACAGCAGTCAAGTTGACCAACAAACAAATCATATAATACAATTTTAGGTGGTAATTGAAAAAAATAAAACAGAGCAATGGGACAGAGTAGCTGGTCAAGGATGATCTGGGAGGAAACCCTCTGAGAAGGTAATGTTGGTTGCTGAGATCTGCATGGAAAGATGGGACCAGTTCTTGGAAGGTCTGGAGATAATCATTCCCAGCAAGGGAAGGTCAAGAGCAAAGTCCCTGGGACCCACACAAGCACTGCACAAGAGAAAATGGACAGGTGCTGAGCCCAGGGAGAGAGTGATAAGAAGAGATGTTATGGGTCAGATGGGCCAGACCCCAGAGGAGCTTGTAGGTCACAGTAGAGTCTCCTGATTATATCACAAGAATGACGTGATGGTCACCAGAAAGCATCCTTCATGAGTGTGATGGGATCCGATTTACATTTAAAAAGAATCAATGTGTTAGCTAAATTGAGAATGTATTGTACAAGGGAGAGAACTTAAGAGGTAATTGCAAGAGCCCAGGCCAGAGTCAATGATGATTAGGATGAGGGTGATCAAAATACACAGTCAGGATAGATGTCATTCGGAGGTGGAAAAGGAAGAAGGCACTGATAGATCGAATGTTGCAGAGCAGAAGGTGATGGCAAAAATCAAGAACAACTCTGGGTTTTGGCCTGAGCTGAGAGGAGACAGCGATGCCATTAAGAAATGGGAAATGATTGGGATAGGGGAGGGGTGAGGTGTTCTGTTTGGTTTTGATAAATGATTCTTCCAATCACTATCATCCGATGGTTCATTTATCAGAGTTCTGGGGGGGAAGTGGCTCACATTCTTACTATTAGAATTCCTTGCTCCCTCTTTTTTCCTCCCACGATACAAGGAACCAGAAAATACAAATAACTGGATTTTCCCCTTCCTTCTATGTCTATGAAAAAGAAATACACAACACATTAACCCAAATCAATTTATTCAAAATAGAACTTGCAAATAAAGAAGATGTGGTACATATATAACATGGAATATTACTTAGCCATGAAAAGGAGCTAAACTCTGCCACTTGCAGAGACAGGGACCTATCTGTGGTCCTAGGGACCATCATACAGAGTAAAGTAAGTCAGAAAGAGAAAAACAAATATCATATAACATTGCTTCTGTGTGGATCTAGAAAAAATGGTATCGATGAATGTATCTGCAAAGCAGAAATAGAGATGTCAAGAACAAACATATGGATACCAGGAGGGAAGGAGAGTGGGATGAATTGGGAGGGGACTGACATATGTGTATACTGTGTATACTGCTGTGTATAAAATAGATAAGTGATGAGAACCTACTGTATAGCATAGGGAACTCTACTCAGGGCTCTCTGGTGAACTAAATGGGAAAGAAATTTTTTTTTTTTTTGAAAGAAATTTTTTAAAGGGTGAATATATGTATATGTATAGCTGATTCACTTTGCTGTAGATCAGAAACTAGCACACCATCATAAAGCAACTATACTCCCATAAAAATTTAAAAATAAATAAAAAAATAGAACTCGCAGGGTGTCATAGGGTCAACACGGTTTCAGCCTAATCGTTTGTACCATCTGCATCCTCTGCTCTGTCTGATGGGAGCTGATGGTCCAGGTGGTGGTGGTGATGGTCCTGGGACACTGCAGGGTATTATTGCATCTTCTGAATCACCACAGAAAGATGAACTTTTGTGCAGCATCAAGTTAGTGTTAGGCAGACACAGTCTTACTCATTTATACTCTCAGCAGAATCTCAGAATGAACTAAAACGCTTCATGGAGATAGTTTACTCCAATAATTTTTCAAACAAGTAGAGGGTGACTCTCTCAAGAATTTCAGATGTGTAAGAGCTTCAAAAATGTCTCACCATCCCCTTGAGGGATATTTTCTCCCTTGGCTGCTTCCCCTAACCCATTGGAAACCACTGTCAGTGATGAAAGCTCCCTCCAATGACAGTGGATTTTATCTGCTACTTCAGTATAGGCAGAAAAAAAGGTTGAGAACTATGAGTCATGTCAAATTTACTCGTGAGAAGTAGGAAAAATAAAAGCCAAAGAGGAAAGTTATTTGTCTGTGGTCACTGGACAAGTCAAATGTGTCAAAGTCAAGGTGTCAAAACCCTTGATTGAACCCAGGTCTCCTGACTATGCCCCTTCTTCTAAACACACTGAATGTTTATAGAACAAATTGAAAGTAATTCCTGAATTATAACTCCTTTAGAAGCAATGATTCTTGTTAAAGAAAATACAGAATTGATTAGTATATCCTATTTTTCTAAGAAAAAGGTTAATTCATGTTTAACTTTTTCTGGGTTTTTTTGGCCATGCCACTCAGCATGTGGGCTGTCAGTACTCCAACCAGGCACTGAATTCATGCCCTCTGCACTGGAAGCACAGAGTCTTAAACCCTGGACTGCCAAGGAAGTTCCCGTGTTTAATTTTTTACATAAGAAAATATATGGAAAGCTGTATATTTGTGGCATTTCAAGATATTTTACTCCCCCCCCCCCTTCTGGGGAATATAGTTTCAGTATAAAGAATTCTCCCTTTCTAGGTGTACAGTTCTAGAAATTTTGACAAATGTTTTCAGGCAGGTAGCCTCACCACAATCATCACCGAATTTTTCCTCCTGCCTTTTAATCGTCAATACCCTCCACCACTCTCGAAAATCACTGATATAATTTATATCCCAATAGTTCTGTCTTTTCCAGATGTCATGTAAGTGAAATCACACAACTGAGTGTGACTTCTTTCACTTGGCAAAAAGCATTTGAGAATTATCCATTCTGGGTGTGTGTGTGTGTCAGTAGTTTGTCCCCCTTTATTTCTGAGTGGTTGGAGAAGGAAATGGGAACCTACTCCAGTGTTCTTGCCTGGAGAACCCCATGGACAGGGGAGCCTGGCGGGCTACAGTCCATGGGGTCACAAAGAGTCAGACATGACTGAGTGACTGACACACACATTTCTGGGTGGTGTTTTATGGTGTAGCTGTATTGCAGTTTGCTTACCCATTCACAGTTGGCGGACACTTTTTTTCATCTGGGGGCAGTTACGAATCAAACCACTGCAAACATCTGCGCACAGGTTTCCACGTGGCCACACGCTTTCATTTCTCGTTGGCAAACGGGCTTCTCCAGTGGCTCAGAAGGTGCAATGCAGGAGACATGGGTTCGATCCCTGGGTTGGGAAGATCTCATGGAGAAGTAAATGGCATCCCACTCCAGGATTCTTGCTTGAAGGATCCCATGGACAGAGGAGCCTGGCGGGCTGCAGTCCACGGGTTCACAGAGTCGGACATGACTATGCACGCATGTGTGTACCCAAGTTCCTGGATCACACAGAGAGTGCATGTCTAATCTTCTAAGGAACAGCTAAACTTTTTCCCAAAGTGGATGGGCCGTTTTGCCTTCCCACTCACATGCATTAAAGCTCCATTTGCTCCACCTCTTTACCAGGACTTGGTGTTGTCAGGTTTTTTAAAAAAAAATTTAGTCATTTTAATAAGTGGTTTGTGGTATCTCTCTGTGGTTTTATTTTGACTAATGACGTGGAGCATCTTGTCAAGGGCTTATTTGCCACTCACATCTCTTCTTTGATGAAGTGCTTGTTAAAATATTTTGACATATTTCTAAATTCCATATATATGTGTTAGTGTGCTATAATGTTCTTTATCTTTCTGGCTTACTTCACTCTGTATAATGGGCTCCAGTTTCATCTATCTCATTAGAACTGATTCAAATGAATTCTTTTTAATGGCTGAGTAATATTCCATGGTGTATATGTACCACAGCTTCCTTATCCATTCGTCTGCTGATGGGCATCTAGGTTGCTTCCATGTCCTGGCTATTATAAACAGTGCTGTGATGACCCAGAGGGATCAGGTAGAGAGGGAGGTGGGAGGGGGGAGCAGGATGGGGAATACATGTAACTCCATGGCTGATTCATGTCAATGTATGACAAAACCCACTACAATATTGTAAAGTAATTAGCCTCCAACTAATAAAAATAAATGAAAAAAAATATTTTGACATATTTCTTACCTTAGTATGTTTTCTTATTGTTGAGTTTTGAAAGTTCTTTATATATTTTGTATACAAGTTCTTTATCAGATACATATTTTTCATATATTTTCTCCCAGTCTGGGGTTTACCTTTTCATTTTTGACAGTGTCACTCAAAGAGTAGTCATTTTATCATTTTTAAAATTTCATGGTCCATACTCTTTTTCTTTAAGAAATCTTTACCTAACTTAAGGTTATAAAGATTTCTCTAAGAAACTTTGAGTCTTAGACAATACATTTCTAATTCATTTTTAAT
The DNA here is from genome assembly GCF_910594005.1 of Cervus elaphus. Taxonomy (NCBI): domain Eukaryota; kingdom Metazoa; phylum Chordata; class Mammalia; order Artiodactyla; family Cervidae; genus Cervus; species Cervus elaphus. The sequence goes on along the minus strand of NC_057833.1, from coordinate 4,929,997 downwards.
AGGTTATAGTTCCCCTTTTAAAATATCTTTGTTAAAGTGCCCTTTTTCATAATGATAAAACATTTCTTGTGTCATTAATACAAAAAAGTCATTGGCTAGTCTAGTTTTCATTCCAACAGAAGTGAAGGCATAGAGTGAAGCATGGTTCACTTTCATAAGGATCCGAGTTTCACTGAATTTTCACCTATTCTCTGTAGTGTCCACAACTTGGTGCCCAGGGGTCTGATGTCATTTAAAGACACAGCATCATGTCTGATCAGACTTGCTGGTGATTTTCAGCACATGACAAGTCAAAGAGTTTTGGCTCCTATGTATGGTAATTCCACAGGCTGTTCCCAGTGCAGCCTCGGTTTCCTACCACTCAATTCAGTTCAGTCGCTCAGTCGTGTCTGATTCTCTGTGACCCCATGGACGGCAGCACGCCAGGCTTCCCTGTCCATCACTGACTCCCGGAGCTTACTCAAACTCATGTCCATCAAGTCGGTGATGCCATGCAACCATCTCTGCAACCATCTCTGTCGTCCCCTTCTCTTCCCACCTTCAATCTTTCACAGCATCAGAGTCTTTTCAAATGAGTCAGTTTTTCGCATCAGGTGGCCAAAGTATTGGAGTCTCAGCTTCAGCATCAGCTCTTCCAATGAATATTCAGGACTGATTTCCTTTAGGATGGACTGGTTGGATCTCCTTGCTGTCCAAGGGACTCTCAAGAGTCTTCCTCCAACACCATGGTTCAAAAGCATCAATTCTTCGGCACTCAGATGTCTTTATAGTCCAACTCTCACATTCTGGAAAAACCATAGCTTTCACTAGATGAACCTTTGTTGGCAAAGTAATGCCTCTGCTTTTTAATATGCTGTCTAGGTTAGTCATAACTTTTCTTCCAAGGAGTAAGCATCTTTTAATTTCATGGCTGCAGTCACCATCTGCAGTGATTTTGGAGCCCCCAGAAATAAAGTCTGTCACTGTTTCCACTGTTTCCCAATCTATTTGCCATGAAGTGATGGGACCAGATACCATGATCTTAGTTTTCTGAATGTTGAGCTTTAAGCCAACTTTTCCACTCTCCTCTTTCACTTTCATCAAGAGGCTTTTTAGTTCTTCACTTTCTGCCATAAGGGTGGTGTCGTCTGCATATCTGAGGTTATTGATATTTCTCCCAGCAATCTTGATTCCAGTTTGTGCTTCCTCCAGTCCAGCATTTCTCATGATGTACTCTGCATATAAGTTGAATAAACAGGTGACAACATACAGCCTTGACATACTCCATTCCCTATTTGGAACCAGTCTGTTGTTCCATGTCCTGTTCTAACTGTTGCTTCTTGACCTGCATACAGATTTCTCAGAATGAAGGTAAGATGGTCTGGTATTCCCAGCTCTTGAAGAATTTTCCACAGCTTATTGTGATCCACACAGTCAAAGGCTTTGGCATAGTCAATAAAGCAGAAATAGATGTTTTTCTGGAACTCTCTTGCTTTTTCGATGATCCAGCGGATGTTGGCAATTTGATCTCTGGTTCTTCTGCCTTTTCTAAGACCAGCTTGAACATTTGGAAGTTCACAGTTCACATATTGCTGAAGCCTGGCTTGGAGAATTTTGAGCATTACTTTACTAGCGTGTGAGATGAGTGTAATTGTGTGGTAGTTTGAGCATTCTTTGGCATTGCCTTTCTTTGGGATTGGGATGAAAACTGACCTTTTCCAGTCCTGTGGCCACTGCTGAGTTTTCCAAATTTGCTGGCATATTGAGTGCAGCACTTTCAAAGCATCATCTTTTAGGATTTGAAATAGCTCAACTGGAATTCCATCACCTTCACTAGCTTTGTTCACAGTGATGCTTCCTAAGGCCCACTTGACTTGGCATTCCAGGATGTCTGGCTCTAAGTGAATGATCACACCATCGTGGTTATCTGGGTCATAAAGATCTTTTTTTGTACAGTTCTTCTGTGTATTCTTGCCACCTCTTCTTCATGTCTTTTGCTTTTGTTACGTCCATAGCATTTCTGTCCTTTATTGTGCCCATCTTTGCATGAAGTGTTCCCTTGGTATCTCTAATTTTCTTGAAGAGATCTCTAGTCTTTCCCATTCTATTTTTTTCCTCTATTTCTTTGCACTGATCACTGAGGAAGGCTTTCCTATCTCTCCTTGCTATTTTTTGGAACTCTGCATTCAGATGGGTATATCTTTCCTTTTCTCCCTTGCCTTTCTATTCACAGCTATTTGTAAGGCCTTCTCAGACAACCATTTTGCCTTTTTGTATTTCATTTTCTTGGGGATGATGTTGATCACTGCCTCCTGTACAATGTCATGAACCTCCATCCATAGTTCTTCAGGCATTTTGTCTATCAAATATAATCCCGAATCTATTTGTCACTTCTACTATATAATTATAAGGGATTTGATTTAGGTCATACCTGAATGGTCCAGTGGTTTTCCCTACTTTCTTCAATTTAAGTCTGAATTTGGCAATAAGGAGTTCATGATCTGAGCCACAGTCAGCTCCCAGTCTTGTTCTTGCTGACTGTACAGAGCTTTTCCATCTTTGGCTGCAAAGAACATAGTCAACCTGATTTCTGTATTGACCATCTGGTGATGTCCAAGTATAGAGTCTTCTTTTGTGTTGTTGGAAGAGTGTGTTTGCTATGACCAGTGTGTTCTCTTGGGAAAACTTTATTAGCCTTTGCCCTGCTTCATTCTGTACTCCAAGGCCAAATTTGCCTGTTGCTACAGGTATTTCTTGACTTCCTACTTTTGCATTCCAGTCCCCTATAATGAAAAGGACATCTTTTGGGGGTGTTAGTTCTAGAAGGTCTTGTAGGTCTTCATAGAACCATTCAACTTCAGCTTCTTCAGCATTACTGGTCAGGGCATAGACTTGGATTACAGGGATATTGAATGATTTGCCTTGGAAACAAACAGAGATCATTCTGTTGTTTTTGAGATTGCATCCAAGTACTGCATTTTGGACTCTCTTGTTGACTATGATGGCTACTCCATTTCTTCTAAGGGATTCTTGCCCACAGTAGTAGATATAATGGTCATCTGAGTTAAATTCACCCATCCCAGTCCATCTTAGTTCGCTGATTCCTAGAATGTTAGTGTTCACTCTTGCCATCTCCTGTTTGACCACTTCCAATTTGCCTTGATTCATGGACCTAACATTCCAGGTTCCTATGCAATATTACTCTTTACAGCATCAGACTTTACTTCTATCACCAGTCACATCCACAACTGGGCGTTGTTTTTGCTTTGGCTCCATCTCTTCATTCTTTTTGGAGTTATTTCTCCACTGATCTCCAGTAGTGTATTGGGCACCTACTGACCTGGGGAGATCATCTTTCAGTGTCCTATCTTTTTGCCTTTTCATACTGTTCATGGGGTTCTCAAGGCAAGAATACTGAAGTGGTTTGCCATTCCCTTCTCTAGTGGACCATGTTTTATCAGAACTCTCCACCATGACCAGCCTGTCCTACCAGTCACCACCCCTTTTTCTATCTCTGGGTGCTTTTCTTGAAAAGAGTCTAAAAATAAGGCATTTGTAGCCTTCTAGGTTGCTTTGTTGACAACCTGCCATGACTATTTTTTTTTCTTTTCAAATAAGGACCATGCACAGAGAAGTCAGAAAACTAATAAAGATCTTACATTCATTTCAATTTGAATTTCCTGGAAAGAGACTCTTAACCTAGAACATTTCCCTTGCTTTACAGGAGCTTAATGAAATTGTGTTGGCCACCAGGTCTGCAGTGTTCAGTTTTAACACTTTAATGTCCTAGTAACTAGCTATGTTTTACCATCCAAGGGGACAGTACTGTTTTACAAAGGCAAACCAATATGCACTCTGGCAAGATTTTCTCCTGGGTGGATAAAATATTTATCTTTCTAATTAAGCTGAGAAAAAGAGGGCTAGAGAGGTGGGGAGAGAATGGTTATGGTAGAAGGAAAGATATGTGAGAGATTAATTCAAGTGTGATCCACCTGAGGGTGGGCAGAAAGGATCAGAGCTGAGTAGGGCATACCTTGCTGCTTGCAGATTTGCTGAAGGACATTGCAGTCTGGGAAGGCAAAGAAGAGGAAAGGAACCAGCATTCAGGATGCGGCGTAGAGGGAGACTGGGTTTGAGCTCAGTGGAAGTCAAGTCCCAGATCACTATACCTAACCGCACTTATTATTAACCATTGTTTAAATTGAAGTAGAGTTAATTTACAAAGTTGTTTTAGTTTCAGGTGTGGAGCAAAGTGATTCAGTTTTACACACACACCCGCATATACACACATATATATGCTATATATTAGGTCTTAGTTGTTTATCTCTTTTATATATATAGTATGTATATGTTTGGGCTTCCCTTGTAGCTCAGTCAGTAAAGAATCTGCCTGCAATGCAAGACACCAGGGTTTGATTCTTGGGTTGGGAAGATTTCCTGGAGAAGGAAATGGCAACCCACTGCAGTATATTTGCCTGGAGAATCCCATGGACAGAGAAGCCTGGCAGGCTACAGTCCATGGGTTCACAAAGAGTCGGACATGTCTTCGCAACTAAACCACCGCCAGAGTGTATAGGCTAATCCCAAACTCCTAATTTATCTCTCCCCTCTCCACCCTGCCCCCGGCTCCCACACTATCTGCTTTGGTAACCATCAGTTTGTTTTCTATGTCTGTGAGTCCATTTCTGTTTTATAAATAAGTTCGTTTGCATCATTTCCTTTAGATTTCACACCTTAGTGATACAGTAAGATATTTGTCTTTCTAGGTCTGACCTAAGTGCACTGTTATCTGGTGAGGCCCCTCCTGCTGGCCAGCAGCCCGCACACTGGCCACCGTGGACCAAGAGCAGGCGGTCTGTCTGCGCCCCAGGACTTAGCTCGGCCCCCCACACCGCTCTCTGTCCCTCTCCGTGAAGTCCGTCCCAGGAGGGAGCAGCCCAGGATTCCCGGGGTTCCTCCAGGATGGAGGGGGGGGCCTGGACACCTACGGGAACAGGGGCAGCAGGCAAAGGAAGCGCCGGCGCCTGGAGGGAGGGCCGGATGAGACCAGCCGAGCCAAGGTCCCCACGAGGTGGGGCAGAGCGGGCCGGCGCGGGCACAGGCGCCCGTCCTGGCACGCACCCGGGCGCGCACGTCCCGCACGTGGCCGGCGCGCACACGCTTCCCGCAGGAGCCCTTGTTGCTGCGCTTGGTTCAGCGAGCCCAGAAGCAGTGGGAAGAGCTGCTGAAGTCAGCGCTTCCCAGGGAAGAGACAAGCAGGTAAATGACTAAGAAAGCTCTGCCGGCAGAGACCTACATTTGGCTTCTGGGAAGGAAAAGGATGACAGCCGGCAGAAAGATGGGGCAGTCCGCCAGCGCAGAAGAGGGCGGTCCAGGGCCTTCTCTGTGGGCCGACTGCTTCCTGCTCTCTTTCTGCAGGCTGGCCTCCAACGCTCCCACCTTACGCCTCTCAACACACCTCTAAGTTTCCAGGAGACGGATTCTGATTGGTCCGGATGACTATTCTTAGTCAACACCAGGGAGAAAGGGTGGGTCACACAGACTTGGTATCTGTGGGTACTGAAGGGATTTTTCCAAAAAAGTGCTGGGGGCTAGGCAGCCAACCCAGAGGTCCGTGTGTTACAGCTAGGAGCACCTGCCGCTGCCATTTCACACGGTTGGCCCCTGTCGGGCTCATTGTCTGGTTAATTGTCTTTTCTTTTTTATCTTTTTTTCCCCAATTATATTTATTAGTTGGAGGCTAATTACTTTACAATAATGTAGTGGTTTTTGCCATACATTGACATGAATCAGCCATGGATTTACATGTGTTCCCCAAAACTAGTACAGCCACTGTGAAGAACAGTGTGGGGATTCCTTAAAAAACTGGAAATAGAACTGCCATATGACCCAGCAATCCCCCTCCTGGGCATACACACCGAGGAAACCAGATCTGAAAGAGACACGTGTACCCCAATGTTTATCGCAGCACTGTTTATAATAGCCAGGTTAATTGTCTTTTCATATGAAGTCCCCCAACCCAGATTTCCCCAGGCCATTACATTTTCAAACCTAAAGACATCTTGTTGCTTTGGTCCCATCCTCAGAACTCTTAAGACCATCTCAAGTCTCCATTTGGTCATCTATTCTTTTTAGCTCCCTCTGCCCATAGGCAGTGCTCAAATAAAGGTTTGATACGGAGTTAACATTCTGGATAAGAGACTAGTCTTTGTTTTGATGCAAGTCACTGAAAAAATTGCATGTCTATGTACACACTGCTATGTTTGAAATAAATAACCGACAAGGACTTACTACATAGCACAGGAAACTCTGTTCAGTACTCCACAGGAACCTGAATGGGCCAAGAATGTGAAAAAGTATAGACACATCTGTCTGTATCACTGAATCATTTTGCTGGACACCTGAAATGAACACAATGTTAATAACTACACTTCAATAAAAATAAATACATTAGAAAGAAAATGGTAAATACATGGAAAACAAAAAGCACTCATTTCTAATAAGCAATGCTTATTTTTGCTTTTAAACAAAATAATGTATATAATAATTTATTATGGAGTTTGTAACAAACATAGAAATAATATATATAACAATAACCAAAAATAAATGTAGGATTAGTTTAAAGCTCTCTCTAGCTCACATAGCTCTGGAAGTCAACATTCCTTGTTTCTAGAGAATTGACAAGATATAAATCTACCTAATTGTACTACAATTCAATTCTTCACCTTGAGACTATTTTAGGAGACTTTGTGATCTGTCTGACTGAAAATTAAGCTATTCTACTACCTGGAATATCTTAACTAGAGAAGGGATAGGAAATCTAATAACTACTCCATTGTGTCTGAAAAGAAATGAGTTAATATGTAGAACAAATGCTGAAACAGAGTAAGCCTCCCTGTGTATTACATTTTTGTTAATATTGCTACTATTATTTTGATGCAAATCATCAAGAAAATTGTCAGTATTTTAGGTGTCACACACCCACACAAAGGAAAACATTTATACAATAATAATAGTTAGTAATGATAGGCTCAAACTACTCCAAAGCTTACCATCTCAACACGCCTACCCTGGCTTATAGCACCAAGAATTATCACTATTTCCCTGTACTAGGAATCTGGTTCATATATTCTTATTAAAGGAAGTATCACAGACTTTCTTCCTTCTGTAATAGCTTAGGCATCCTGCTGGGTTGAGATTTAAGTATCAACAAGCCTTGCAATGAGATACCAACAAGAAACCCAGAAAAATCGGGGGTATCACACATCTTGTCTGACATAGGCAACAACTCTCCTCCACTTCTGGCTCTCTGTTTTGTATAACAAGCCCAACTCTTGTACTTATATTACATTAAATGTCCTCAGAGTCATCACCAACCCTGAAAATCCCACACTGAACTCTCCCTCCCAGGCCAAATCCTCAGAGGCTTCATCTGTATTCCAAGGGAACTTTGTTTTCTTTTTCTTCCCTTCCCTCAACCCTTTTAATCCTCTAGTTCAAGCAATTAGCTTTACAAATATTAGCTGCAATCAAGGTCTAGCACATGTGGCAATTTTCCCCCTAATAAATCAATCAATTCTTTCTGTGGAGTGTTTTTTTTTCCCCCCTTACTGTCATTAGAGAATGACAATACTACTTCAGGATCCCCAGCAACTTGATTTAGTCAAGGAATGTCAATCACATTTGCCAGATTTTGCTTTAAAGATGAGAAAAATGGGATAGATTCACAAAGGCGTCTTGTCTTAGAATAGGAAGCTTGATAAACCCTTGTTGAAGCTCTCTTAGCGACGCCTTGGCATATAATGATCCATTTGGAAGAAAATCGAAATCACTATTACTAGTGACAAGTCAGACAAAACCTAGAAGCGCTCACTAACTAATCTAAAAATTAATAATTGGAATAATCATCCATCTACTGTTTCTTGGCAGGGTAATGTTCTATTATACCTAACAGGTTAGTACAGCAAAGAAAAAGAGAAATAATCTAGCAAATGGACAAATTTTAATGCTATCACTTGTGAAAAAAATGGGTTTTAGTTTCGAAGGGAATTAAAGGATCTTGTGGTCCATGTTTATCACTGTGCTTGTCAGAGCTGGTGTTAGGGTTGGGGTGGGGGGCTCTTAGGGAATAAGGAATGAAGGGGGCCCAGTGACAAAGCTCCTGGATCCCCATCTCTCCCAGTATAAAAGCTCAATTTTTATCTCTTATTATACCCAAGAGTTTAGTTAAGGAAATGATTTCTCTGGTTAAAAATAATTTGAGAATTGCCTATATGTATAGCTGAGAACACTATGACTAACTGACTAAAACAAATGCTAGAAAAATTAAAGAATTTTTAATTTAGTGATGGACCCAGAGCCAAACCCAAGAGCCCATCTTTATCCCCAGCACTGTTCCCACAACCCACCAAATCTCGTTCCCTCTTACTCGCAGGGAGCAAATCAGGTGAGCACCCCTATGGCTTTGGATTGGAGCCTTTTCTTTTTTTAAGAAAATGACCTTAAGGGTAAAAACCAATGAAGCCAGATTAGTACAAGAAGAGACATAAATACAACTTTGGAAGTAACAGAACTGCCTGCAATGGTACTTTTTTCTGGATACTGGTTCCAATCACACTGAGGAATTATATCATCATTCAGACCCAGAAAGGGGTCATGGTGGGGAGGGTGACAAGGCTTAGTTCCCTTCCCTTATGCCACCAAGTGTATTGCTGTTAAGATTGAGAGAAGTAAAGATTTCAGTAGGATTCTTGATGAAAACTTGCTGACATTAATGACTCAAATTCTCAGAGAGACTGCAAGGAAAATGGTGTCATCACTGTCATTCAAGACACTTAAGATGAAATTTCAAAAGAAGGCTGTCAGGCATAATGACTGCCAGGTTCTATTATATCACTCTCAGAGGGTGGATCACACACACACCATGCAGCCTGTGGGCGGTTGGTATTGGAGTCTGAAAGGGAGCTGCACAGAGAGGAGGGCGGGTGGGCGTCGGGCCTGAGGGCGCCCTTCGGAGACATCCAGGGGACATCGCTGCGGGTGTTCACATGGTGACTTGCGGTAAAGCTATGATCTATGACCTGGTCTTTCATCTCAGATACACCAGAACTTGGCCTCAGCAGGGCAATTTGACGAGATCATGCTCTTGGTGCTGAATAGAATTAAGGAGAGTCTGAGCTATCAAGGCAGTGCCAGTTTAGTAATTTGCAACGGGACCCTTCCTCTCCAGTGACCAGATGGCCATGCCTGCTGCGTTCCAGGGCTGAGACACCTGCAGAGCCCAGCCAGTCATCAGAGGGTAGCTGTGTAGAATGGGGTCCGAGCCCTGATTCCCAGCCCTGACTGCACAATGCCATGACCTGGAGTGATTCAACATGAATGCGTGCTTGGTTCTCAGTCGTGTCCAACTCTGCTACACTTTGGACTGTCAGGCTCCTCTGTCCATGGCATTTCCCAGGCAAGAACACTGGAGTAGGTTGCCATTTCCTCCTCCAGGGGACCTTCCCAACCCAGGGATCAAACCCGCATCTCTTACATCTCCTGCATTGGCACACAGGTTCTTCACCTGCTGAGCCATTAGGGAAGCCCACTTCAACATGAAGGCCCTACTCTAAAATCAAACAAATCTGAGTCTCAGGGATTAGGACCCAGACATTAGCAGTTTTTAAAAAAAATCTCAAGTGATCCATTGAGCAGCTGGATGAGCAAAGAGATCATCCAGGACACTGTGAGGCTTTAGGTCTCGTTTCCGCTCAAGGATCCATGAGTTGTATGTCATAGACCAGCAGATAATTTTTTAACGCTGGGAACAGATATAGGTTTGCCAATTTTTTAACTTGTCAAGTTAAGACACTAAAGATTCAACTACTATGATTTCATTAAGGAAAGGAAATCTTACCAAAAATTAAGAAGGGCACAAATTTAAGAATAAAAGGTGAGTTCACTATGTTATATTTATTTTTCTCATGCTTCTGTAGATCAGAGAAAACCACTACAGACTGATGCAAACTTAAGCACTGATGTGATCTGACTGCTGTCCATGCACATAGTCAGGGCTTTTCTTCGTGGGCAGCTTTAGGTACATTTGACTAGTTTTGTTCATTAACTAACATTCTACACTGGCTACCCCTCTCTCGCCATGTCGTTTCTGAGGAGGTATTAACTATAATGATTAAGTTATGGGTAGTTTCTGCTTCGAGGCTTGAAATTGTTCTGTTTCCTCCAATTACAGAATATGTTGATTTAATTAACTTAGCTCTGCCTAGACACCTTAAAGCTTCTGGGATGGGTACAGCACATGTACCCCCACATAACTGCTTACTGGGGACAGTTACGCAGTACCCCCTTGTTCTGCTAGTGGACAATGATGGCAATTGCTCTAAATGCAGTGGAGAATTAATTGGGAAGCCAGAGAGTCGGTGATGAATTTTTATTCAGTTGTGTCACATTCCATGAAAAGGAATTACGCTGTAAACTTAATTTTGAGCACCTCTTTGGAATCTTGTGTTTGCCCTGTCCTGTGACCATGGTTTATGTGCCTGCCTCCTTCCCTGAGAGGACACTGGTATTCTTGAATTGGTCCTATGCCTAGCTGTCGATCTTCAAGAAGACAGCCTCTGGCAATTACTAAAAATGGGTAGATATGCCAAGTAGTCCAAAGTTCCCCTCAAAGTTCTATTAACCTAGAGACTCATTATGTCTCTAGGTGTAGAATCTTCACTGATTAATTTCTTCTAAGCTACCATGCTTAAACGTGGATTGAGAGACTATAAGCTAACATAAACAGGTGTTTTTGACTAAGGGGGAAAATTCCATCTGCAGATGTCGGTGTTCCCCAGGCACCTAAGATGTATAACAGATGATGGGCTACTCTACCCTGTTACTTCCAGCCCAACCCAACCCAACTGAAGAGCTGCTCATCTCTTCCAGGACAAGGGCTGGATCTGAATCCAGCTCCACAACTCTCCTGGGCAAGTTGTCTGCTGATTCTGAGCCTCAGTTTCTTTATCTATGATGTGGGCATATCATTGTGATCTTCTTCCTTGTCACTTTATGGGGTAATCATGAGAATTAGGTAAGACACTTGGCAAGGTATCAGACATACTATGTTCTAGCTGAAAGTTCACTTTGTAAGTTAGAGCCTAGCACACTAATGTGGCATAAATAGACATTCATTAAACACACACACACACATAAATGAGTACTGTATCTGTTTGCAGAAAGAGGAATCTCACTGGAAATGCAGAGTTAAAAATCTGTCCCTGAATTCTGAACTTTAGTTTTCAGATCTTGACAATTTAACCAAACTCAGTTTGTGACTTAATCTTGCTCATCCCTTTGCCTCTTGTCTCCCTGACCAATTACCTCTGCTGGGACCTTTGCTTTTCAGTGATGAATTCCCAGTGCCTTCCATCTGACCACAATCTGTTATTTCCACAACAATGCCTCTGTCTTCTTTCAGATTCTGATATTTCCAGAACTACTGTAGATCCAGAACTACACTCCCTTGTCATTATCCCAAAGCAGTCAACTTTTTAAAGGAAAACATTTAGAAATCTAGATATTTGCATCTGCATCTCCATATTTCTGTGTGCCAGGAAAAAAAAAATTCTCCATCGACACACGGGTTCTAAATCATTGATCCAGGAGAAAAGGAGTTAGGAGTCCCAGTAGTCTGTCTATGGATCTTTAGATCCAAGCAGAAACCAATTCAGTCCAATATTTTATCCTGCTACAAAGAACATTTTTCAAAATCAATTAAGTGCCAGTATATTTGTGTGTGTACATATATATATTTATATGTATATATACATATATATGTATAAAAATTTGTGTGTGTGTGTGTGTGTGTGTATATATATATATTCTTCCTACCTCTAATGAAACTCCTCTTCTCCTCCCACCTAAAACAAAAACAAAAATAAACTAACTTCTCAAGTAGCTGATCATTTACCAAGGGAGCCAAGCCTGTTTCTGAAAGTTTCAACTCACCCAATCAGACAGTAATTAGAGAAAAGGGGAGGCATTTATCAGGTTACACAGAGGACTGCATCTGTTATCTTAGACCTCTGTTACCAGGGGATAGAAGAGCAGATACTTGCAGGCACTTTGAAAGAGTTTTATTCTCTAGGTTCTTAGTCCTAAGATTTCAAATTAGAAGAAGCAGAGAAAAGGAGGAAGAAAGCCAAGCAAGCACGATGAAGCCGCCTCCACCCTGGGATTCTGACATTTAACCTGGCGAGAGATGCCGTCCGTGGTGAAGTTGCTGCTCCAGTTGGGATCTGTCTGTTCGGCTTCTCTAATAAACACAGTCAAAGGGGCAGTCATTTCTCCTTGGTCACACAGGTCTGGGTTCTGAACCTCACCCTCATAAGACCATTTCACATCATGCCAAGCCAACAGAAGAAAGTCATTTTCTGCACGGCTGGGACGTTAAGCTTTCTGTGTGCCCTCGGAGTCGTTGCAGCCCTGGGGACACCTCTGTGGATCGAAGCCACCTTTCTCTGCAAAACTGGGGCTCAGCTCGTCAACGCCTCAGGGCAGGAGCTGGGCAAGTTCACGGGGGAGATTCAGTACGGGCTTTTCCATGGACAGGGCGTGAGGCAGTGTGGCCTGGGAAAAAGGCCCTTTCGGTTCTCATGTAAGTAACTGTTCCATTTGAATTATTTAATAGTGTAGGCACGCTCTTCCAAGTGTTGCAAGAAATTATTTTTAAGAACCTTGCCCTGTTTATTGCATGACTTGTTGAAGAGGTATGAACCATCTGAAATGCATAGATCTCTTCTGAGCAGCTTCTTCTTTCTAGTTTTTGTTATTTCATTCTTTCTATTTTTCTTATGACAATTTACAGTTAATGAGTTACCAGGGAATTGAACTTTTGGTAAAGATAAGCATTCTTAAATATTAATATTTATTTAAGAAATTATGGGCTCTTTTTTAAAAGAGGGGAGCTTGGAGAAATAGGAGAGCTATAAGAGAAGATCTTTGTTTTGTTCTTTAAAAAAGAACCCGTGTCATGTACATGTGTGGCTGAGTCCCTTCGCTGTCCAGCTAAAACTATCACAACATTGTTAATCGGCTATTTCCCAATACAAAATAAAAAGTTTAAAGGAAAAAAAAAAAGAACCAGTGTCATAGACTCCTTAACCAACTCTAGCTGTTTTTATTCCTTGCAAACATAACTTTGTTTCCTGTCTATACCCCTATTTTCCCTGTTAGGAACTTTACTGTTGATAAATATTCTTTCTTTTTTCCTTACCTAATTTGGATCACCTGACTATAGAAATTTAAAATAATGTGCCATGCTACCTGAGAAAGAATTAGATGCCTATTTAGGATAGAAAATTTGCCGCTGACTGACCTTTGAATTACATAGAGCATAAGAGACAGATTTTCCTATTGCGATATTTGTGAAATGGAAGTGTTACCCACAATATTTACTACCTGTGTGTCTTAAGAAGAGAATTTTTAAAAAATTACCATGTGAATAGGCAACTCATTAAATGAAAATTAATAAGAAGTCATTTGTTATATCTCTCCCAGCACACATTCAGAAATTATTATTATTTCAAAAGGGCTGGTTTGGAACAATCTTATGAAGACACAGCCAGTAAATTACTGCATAAATCAGTCTTCAGGAAAGGAGGTTACCAATTGAGGCATTTAAAATGAATTATTATTTTGCCTGGGTATTTTTTTTTTTCCAGCATAGGTGGAAAGCTAAATTAATTGAATTTATTATTAACATATGCAGTGTCTAATTAAATTTCAGTGCTGGCCTATTTATATTTCCACAACATTCCTTACCACTTCCTAGCACCATTGGACACCAACTTTCAACTCACATAGGCTATTAAGTGACAGGAATTTGCACAGGGCTCCAGAAAGTCCCCAAGAATTAGTCTTCAGCTTTTTAAGAAATCATCATTGACTAGATTGGATGAAGTGGATCCCCACCCTTTTTATTGAATGGCTTTATTTCATTAAGGTAAGGGGGCTGTTAGAGTTGCTTAGCTTCCCAAGGGGTGCGGGGTAAGAACAAAGCAGAATGTCACACAAATTGCAACGGCATTAAAAGACAAAAAAGGAAAAAAGATGAGTGAAATGATTTAACCATGAGTCACTGGCAAGCTAAAGTGTGAGTAAAGCTTCTCATAAATGAATTTAGACAAAAGCAGAGATCCTGCAGGGGTTTTCTGGAGTCTCTGCATTTTCCAGTGAAATGAAGATAAACTTAGCTCATAGCACAGGATATATTCCAAAACAATAATATGTTTTCTAAATATGCACTTGACAGTAAGCCCTATGCATATTTTGTCTCATTGAATCCTCCCAGGGCCACATTCCTCTGTAGTTCAGTGAAGCAGTTTTTCATGGCTGTGTCCTAGGCCGGCCCTATCTGTAATGAAGTTGTTCTCATTGGGGGCCCCTTTGCTTTCTGTGAAGTTTCAGAGCTGGTGGGGTTTAAATAATACCCCCGCCTACCTCACACCATTACATTAGTCCCTGTGATTCTCTGAATGTTTTCCCCAGGCTAATGAAGAAAATTTTGCATTGGACAAATTTAGTTGGAGATTTATTCTGAATACGTTGGACATTGTCAGTGTCCATATTCTAAATGAGTTTTTGTTTGGTTCTGCTATATAAGTTTATGTGTATCATTTGTATGTGCAACATATGTGTCACTTTTAAAACTCAGATATATAATATAACATGAGGATGAAGAATGAACCAGAAAAATAGTTAGGCAATGTTGTCATGTTTACTCGTATTAAATATTCCCTATTGACCACTCTCTCTCTTTTAATTATAACAAAAATCTCCCCTGTGAGCCTGTACAATTATGCTGGGAAAACTTCTGCCTCGTTTACTCTGGCTGATCCTCACCCATTTATGGGTCAGCGGTTCATCTTCTCGAGATCCCTAGCATTCATATGGAGCACACAATCTCATTCATTATAATGAAGGACTGTTTTCCTTTCAAGGCAGCACAACTGGCCGGCTTAATTTTTCCTGAAATGTCACCTGTAAAATTTTAATGATGGTGTTTAAACTTTAAAAGTAGCCATCAAGACAAAAAGGATCAGTTTGGAGCTCAGGGTGTGTGGGTGGTTTTGTGTTTTGGTTTGAAACACTGCAGAACATTATCAAAATATGATCCTCAAGAATCATATGGTATTAATCATTCCTAGATGCGCTGATCTCTTCATTGCCAAGACAGTTCAATGAGCTGGGGAAAACATATGGGATAATTTTTTTTTTTAATCAGAAAAACAAAATTTAACCAATCACAGAATTTCGTAGCTTGCAACTTGAGTCATACTTTTTAAAGCATCTTAATTTGGACCTTATGATTGAAAATCTGTAAAAAGCTTAACAGAGGTTTAGCTTACTTCATATTTTAGAGAAGCAGAGCTTCTTGACCGATTGAGGCACATGACCCAGATTGCAGAGCGAGCGTTGAAACCACTTCTGGGAGCAAGAAGGTGGCTTCTCAAACATATTTTGGGGTAGAAGAGTTGGGATTCTGGATTTCTGTGACCATCACTGAGGGTTGACACTCTATCCCCGCAGTCTCCTGCCTATTCCATCTGTTCCGGGTGATCTACCGGTCACCATTCTGTATGTCCTGCATCTTTCCCATCACTCTGCCTACGCATGGTGGGGCTGCAAACGTCTTTAATGTTCCTCCCCCTGCTAACACTGCCTGTCCCTCCCCTCTTCCTTAGCGTACTGCCACAGGGAAGCAGGCCCAGTGGGGGTAGGAGGGACACCTACTGTGTGCAGGGAAGACTACCTGGTGGGAGGGAGGTGGGTAGGATGCACTTGTACTGTTTCACTCAGCCTGCAGGGCCCCTCTGGCCTTTTAGCTTAGGTGCCCTATTGTGTAGCCTCACTCACCCATCAGAACAGTTCAGCCAACAGAGAGGTTGTTTTCCTCCCATTGAGGAAAAAAAGTGATTAGAAGATAGTAATGTTCTATCTATCTTCACTAACGCGAAGGGGAGAGCCAACTTCTCACAGCTAGATAACTGTTTCCTCCTCTCTCCTTCCCAGACCTTGATGCTCGCTCTGTTATCTCATCACCTGGATTAAAAGTTCTTGCGAAGTGTATTTCTCTGCAAGGGGATCCTGAGCCCTAAGAAGGCAGGGGCTGTTATGCATCCTGGTGCTCCCTCATACCAGGACCTAGTACAATGCATGTCACAAAGATATGCTTCATCAGTGTTTGGTAAACTGACACTATCAAGAATAAGCAATTTGGGATGGGGGCAGCACTCTGCCACTCGCTGGAGATTAGACTTTAAGCAAATTATGTCACTTCATTGGTTTTCAGTTCTTGCATCTATCAAATGGGAGGTGAAACTAGGTGATTTCTAACATCTCTTCCAGTTCAAACACTCTATGATCTGTATAACAAGAGGCTGGCTGTTCCAGACAAGGTCCCTCCAGCTTTAAATTTGCATGACCCTTCTAGTTTCAAATGCTCACAGCTTCCACTGACAGATGTTAGCCACCATCATTAGAAGTGGCGAGTTTTGTGTGCCTTTGCTCTCTCATGCTTAAAGCACCTGATGTTTGAAGTATTCTGAAATACCTACCGTTTATTAGGACCCAGACGAATTTCATTATCAGTCAGTGCTGCTTTTTTTCCCTGTCATAACCTTTCACTTTTTGTGTAGAAAATTGCAGGTTAAAGAAGGAGAAAATGAAAAACGGGATGTTTTGGAATTCTAGGGAGAGGGGTTAGTGGGTTCCAAAGAGCAGGAGCAGCCATAAACCTTCAAAGAATTAAGACAGAATTATTGAGAAAGCAAAAAATGGAGATCTAAAGGCAGGGAGAAGCTGTCCAACCTCCTTCTATTTTTTCTCTTCATTTTCCATAGAAACTCCTCTTCCATCCTCACTGCAAAACTCCTCTTTCCTGAATCTGATTTTATTAACTGGTAATGTCAAGAAATGAAGAATGACTAGTATATTTAACACTCCAAGGATGTTCTTTACCCAAAGGCAGAACTTAAGCAGAAATCATCCTCAGCTTAGTGAGAAATACAGAAAAGGTGATTTTGAGAGAAGGAACTTCTGGTTCTCCTTGGCTAGTCCAGGACAAGAACATTTATCTCTGCCTCCTTCCTAACAACTCCATCTAATATCCTTATTGGAAAAAATAATCCACAAAATCAGCCTTGTTTGACAATTACAGTCTTGCTTATATGTATAAACAGGCTTCCCTGTTGGCTCAGTGGTAAAGAATCCACTGCCAATGCAGAAAACACAGGTTCAATCCCTGGGTCAGGAAGATCCTCTGGAGGAAGAAATGGTAACCCACTCCAGTACTCTTGCCTGGAGAATCCCATTGACAGAGGAGCCTGGTGGGCTATAGTCCAAGGACTCGCAAAATAGTCAGACCCGACTTAGTGACTGATCAACAGCAACAAAATATGTATAAACACACACACACCCCACCCCCACCCCCACCTTCCCTTTAAATTACCCTCCATCCTGACAGCGAGTAATGTCACTGACCTGTGTTTTCTTGGGAGAGGAAGTCGAGGTGGATGGGGCTGCTTCTGAAACTGTGTGTGGCAGGTTCTCAGGGGAACTTTTGGAACTTAACCCTGGTGTGTGAACTTCACCTGTTGGAAGATGTCTCCTAAATTGTTCTTATAATTTGCTGCTCTGCTTTCTTGTTTATTTTTTTCATCCTTAGAAGAAAGCTTGTTTAAAAAACTGGAGTGTAATTGCTTTACAACGTTGTGTTAGTTTATGCTGTGCAACAAATTGAATCAGCTATAATTATACGTATATCCCCTCCCTCTAGAGCCTCCCTCCCACCCACCCCCATCCTGCTTTCTCTTCTAATCTCTGAGGGTGACTCATCTTCCCCAAGGACTTTCAGACAGTCCAGAAGAAAAAAATACTAGTTTCAGCTGCCCATTTACTATGTGTCTCACGGGTGCCAGGCATTTTGCATATATGATCTCCAGTCTTTAGATGGAGGCGTTATGATCCTGCTTCTCTTGAACAAATACAAGTGGAAGAAGTGGAAACTCAGGGAGGTCACAAAAATTTCCCAAAGCCACAGACCTACTAAGTAGCAGACCTAGGATTGAAATTCTCGATCTACACATTCCTCTCCCATCTTCTGTCTCCATACATTATGCAAAGAGATGAGGAAAATGTACAAGCAGGACTTAGTTTCACCACCTATTTCAAAGACTATGTTGGGCTGCTGAGGACGTGGAGGAAACGGAAACACTATGCACTGTTGGTGGGAATGTAAATTGGTAACCACTATGGAAAACTGTATGGAGTTTCCTCAGAAAATTAAAAATAGAATGACCACACAACCTGGCAATCCCACACCTAGATATTTATCCAAAGAAAGCAAAAACACTAATTCAAAAAGATATATGTAAGCCTATGTTCTTAAGCGACATCATTTAGGATAGCCAAGATATAGAAACTGTGTCCATCAACAGATGAATAGATTAAAAAAAGATATGTTTTACATATACAATGGGATATTAGTCATAAAAAGAATGAACTCTTGCCATTTGTGACAATGTGGATTGACCTGGAGGGTGTTATACTTACTAAAATAAGTCACACAGAGAAAGACAAATACCGTATGTTTTCAATTATATGTGGGATCTGAAATAAAAAGTGAACAAATAAAACAGAAAAAGGCTCACAAATACAGAGAACAAACTAGTGGTTATCAGAGGGGAGATAGGTGGTGGAGGCAAAGTAGGTGAAGAGGATTAAGAGTTACCCATTACCAGTAAGATACAACATAGGAAATGTAGTTAATATTTTATAATAACTTTGCATGAAGTATAACCTATAAAAAGATAAAACTACTATGCTATACATTTAAAACTAATATAATATTGTAAGTCAACTTTACTTCAGTTTATTTTAAAAGAAAAAAAATCTCACAGATGCAAAACCACTATGTTAGTACTTCACAAGACCTAGTTCTCATATAATCAAGTGATGGTAGTTGGCCTTAAGATTTGAATTCATTCATTGCCTCTTCATTTCACATTTCAGTGGCCCTGATATTTCAGCCCCAATTTTGACCTTTAGAAAATAAAATAGTTAAGCCGAGCCTGTTTAAGAATCTAGGTTGAGCAGGTCGCATGCTTGTGGCTAATCTTTGGGTTATGTAATTATATTACCTTGATGTTGATAGTTAAAGCTGAAGGCAGAGATACCTGATTTTAACTGTGGTTAGCTCATTTAAAAATCTCTGCCGATGAAAACCTTTATGGTAAGATCTTCAAAGTTAGTTACTTGTGTGAGTACATGTTCTCAGTCGTGTCCGACTTTTTGTGACTCCGTGGATTATAGCTCGCCAGGCTCCTCTATCCATGGAATTTTCCAGGCAAAAATACTGGAATGGGTTGACACTTCCTTCTCCAAGGGATCTTCCCGACCCAGGGGTCAAACCCATGCCACCTGGGAAGCCCTACTTAGCTACTTGCACTACAATAATTATTTAACCACAGCTATGATGAAAATGGCAGGCTCCTTCCTGAGGTGACATGAACAGGGTTCAAAACAGAAGCAGGAATAAAAAAAAAAAAAATGTAGGCACATTTGATTCACTACAAAAACTGGTATGAAGAGTCAATGGGATAGAATTAAGAGTACAAATCAAGATCTCTCTTCTCAAAAGATGAAAAATAAAAGCTCATTTTAATCTCTGAACTGTATTAGGGATTTCATAAAGCTAAAAGCAGGTAGATTAAAAAAAAAAAACTCACTTAAATGAAACAATGTCAGATTTGCCTTTCATCCAGTCATGTAGCTAAACATCCAGAGTGGCTGTGGTATGATACCCTTTTATTACAGGTCTGATAGCACTGACTAATAGCTAACGGTACCTGGCAGACTAATTTATGCAGGATTCGTATTTCGCTCCCTCTCAGCATGTTATAACTGTGGCAAAGCCATTCTTGGGAGTTATTACCCCAACATAATCATACCCTGTGGATTCGGAGCAGTTAAATAGGTTCTGTTATCGGAGACACATATGCACCAAAGCATCTGCCGTCCCTCAGCCGCTGTGGGTGATTAAGACTCACTGATGGGGCTGCTTCCCATAGGCTGGAGTCAGATAGGTAGAGTTCAGCTGAGAGAAATTCAGGCGAGGTACTGAGAAAACTGCATTTTAAGTGGTTCTATCATATCATCAAGTCTCTTCCTTTTAAGTGCTGGGGTCATGGATTTCATACTCCCTGACCATGGAGCCATCAGAAGCCTGGCTCGATACCTGGGTGTGAGATCTGGGGTGATATTAAAGGAGATGAATGCATTGAGTTTATGTCAGGGAATGTCTTTTACTGGATTTTCATAATGACAGGCTGCAGACGGGCTGAGGGGAAAAGTCAGATAAAGAGCATTTCTGTAAGAAGAAAGAAATCTTCCCCCTTAGTCCCTTTCAAGAAAATGAATAGCTGAGCACCAAGGGGCCAAATACAACTTCTTTTTGAAACATCCCTTTCATGTGAAGGACAAGTCAAGAAGAAAAACAGGACCTCTGAAGCTACCACCACGGCTTTAATCTAGGAAGAAGAGGCGGCACATTGCTAACGTGATTGTCAGAGGCTGCCTTCGTTTTGAGAGCTTCACAGATGGTGTCACCTGCAATTTACATCTGACCAGATGAAGACAGATAGGGTCGATGAGACCTAAACCATTAGATCAGTGGTCTGTAACCCTGCTGTGCTTTAGAATCACCCAGGGAGTCCTGAAAACTACCGATGCCAAGGCCCCATCCCCGAGCAGCTGGATTGGGAACCCTGGAGGCAGGGCCTGAGCACTGGGTGGCTTAGACGCTCCCAAAGTGAGTCTAATGTGTAGCCAAGGTTGAGAAGCACTGCGGCGGATGACAGCCGAGACTGGCGGAATCGGGTGAGGCCGAAGAGTCAGGAGCCCTCCGTGTTAGAGTGAGGTCACCAGAAGGAGGGCGGGCGGAGAAGTCATGTATAGTATTATTCCCAAACAGTTGGGAGGTTTTCTGGTCAAGTTCAAGCTGGAATGCTTGCCTTCCATTCCCTTAGCGGGCGTATTTCTAGGAAGGGTCTCACATTTCATCCACACCCATCTGGGCTCGGAGGGAACAACAGATCTGAACGGTGGGCTCACAGTAAGAAACTGAGCAAGCTTGGCTCCCAGCCTCAGTGGCTTCAAAGGCGTTCGGTCTTTCCAAATCTGCCCACCAGTTACAGGAGTCTGCTCTTCTCCTGGCCAGAGTCAGGATGCCAGTTCTGCCTAGGGGAAGGAAGACTTCCGCTGACAGGCGAGGGCAGGGGTTGGGGTGTGAGGCCAACCAATTCAATGGAACTGGGTGGACAATCTAAACCACCTTCTCCAGCACTTTATCAAGATAAAGCTAGTATCTTGGCCTCCATCTCCCTGTCTCCTGAAGACTGTCAGGGCCCCTCTTTAGAGGTGTGCCATCAGAGAATGTGCAAGGAATTGCACAAGGGAAATAGAAGCGAGAATGGGGACAGTAGATCGGGTACTGAGGGGAGTGTGTGACAAGCAGCAAATAAATGATCACATTTGAAGTTCTTGGATTATGTACAGCAATAGTCACCTGTCAGGTCAGGGGGAAAAACAAACAAACAAACAAATCCCCTGAGCTGCAAGACAGATCGTCTGAATGCCATGAAATCTCTGGGCTTCTCTGGGAGGATATTAGGTCCTCACGTGCAGATATGGCTCCACCTATGGGCTGGATAACTCCCACCAGTCCCAGGGATCAATTCTCAGACTTGAAAACGCGGGTGTTCTCACACTGCACTTGGCTTTTGAATCTCTCACTCTTTTTCCAAAAAATATTTATTTATTGGCCGCACTCGATCTCAGTTGTGGCATACAGGATCTTCAGTCTTTGCTGTGGCATTCAGGATCTTTTTTTTTTTTTAGTTTCTACATGTGGGATCTATTTTCTTGACCAGGGATTGAACCTGGGCCCCCTGCATTGGGAGAGAGGAGTCTTAGCTGCTGGACCATGAGGGAAGTCCCTTAAGTATCTCACTCTTGGTGAAAATACAACTCTTCTGCCATTTTCGTTATGTTAAAAAAATGCTTAAGTGATTATGTAAAATTTATAGAACTTCCATATAAATGATCTCATTGTGTTGCTCAAAAGTTATGCAACTTATTTCTATTACCATCCACATTTACAGACAAGGAGCTGAAGCATCATGAGCGGTAAATGGCAAACAAGATTTAATCTCAAACTTGGGCTTCCCTAGTGCTTCAGATGGTAAAGAATCTGCTTGAAATGCAGGAAACCTGGGTTCAATCCCTGGGTTGGGAAGCTCCCCTGCAGGAAGGCATGGCAACCCACTCCAATATTCTTGCCTGGAGAATTCCATGGCCAGAGAGAGGAGCCAGGCTGGCTACAGTCCGTGGGATCACAAAGAGTCAGACACGACTGAGCAACAACACTTTCATTTTTCTGATTGCAAAAGCTACTCTTTTTCCAGCCTGTCATCTTTTGATTAATGTCTAACTATTTTTCTCTCTTCCCACCAGCTCCCCGCTCTTCTTCCTTTGGTCATGTGTGATATTCTGTCCACCTCATACCCTTGATTAGTGACTAAACATAGGCTTAGACCAGGTTTACCGAGTCCTGTTTTAAGAATTGCAGGATGAAAGATGTGACTGTTAGACTAGTATCAGTAATAGATAAACAGAGAACAAGGTTTCAGGATAAAATACAGCAGAAGAACCCAGGAGACAGAAATGAAATAAATTTTAAGGCAACTGAAATGAAAGCCATACATTTAGAGACATCAAATAAAACATGGATTAATGGCAAGTAATAAAAAGAACATACTTAGCAGTTAGTAAAAACAAACAGCTTTTCAAAAAATCTTATTTTTATTACTTTCCAATGGTCTATTGAAAACAATGTCACTTCATATGTAAAATATAAATTCTTTGTGAGTTAGAGCATGCATGCCCTCACCAGCCCCTAAAAAGATCATCCTTGCTTATGTGCTCCAGAGCTCTTCTAGACCCTGAGGACACAAGGGGAATGAGAGAGTACTTGTTCCTAAACACCTAAGAATCTAGCAGAAGTGTTTTTAAATAACTGACCACTTGTAAGAGCTGTATGTACAGTTTTCTCAGTCAAGATGGCGAGGCTATGTTTTAATAATAAAGCCCACATATTATAGGTTTAAATAAACAAAAGACTTAGAATTCCACGATGGCCTGGGATTTTGGGTCTTCACTGCTGTGGACCAGGTTCAATTTCTGGTTGAGAGATCCTGCAAGCCATGCAGGGCAGCCAAAAAAAAAAAAAATTAACAAAGATTGATTTCTTGCTCACAGTACATATTCATCAGAGATTAGCTGTAGTTCCATTCCAGGATTCAGTCACCATCTGTAATATTACCAGTTATTGTAACAAAGAGCTCTCACCCAGGCAACTAAATTCTCTGACCTGGAACTGATGCACACCAAGGATGTTACATGACGGGGCCCTCAAAGGAGCCAGAACATGAAATCCAGTCCAGAATGGGGAAGAGCCAGAACTATGGACGGTGTAATCGTGCCCATTATGATTATCATCAACATGATCAGTTTTGTTTATAAAGTTCCAGGAAACAGAACTACTGTCTCTCAGGGCAAGGCACAGAGAGATCACAGGAAAATAAGGATTAGAGTTAGATATCACTAGATGGCATTGAGCAAGCCATTCTGAGCAAATGAACAGCATGAACCAAGGTAGGAAGAGCCTATTGTGGCCAGAGCGCAGAGGATGCGTGATAGACAAAAGGAGGAGGAAGGGAAGGCTGGAGAGGAAGAAGAGAAGAGAATGTGAGGGACCTCACTGGTTAACTTTGTCTTGTAGGCCTTGGGATACCATTTAAGGATGCTAAGCAGGTTTGTGTCAGGACAGAAGACAGGTTAGAAGTCTGAAAGAGAGGCAGGGAAGATAGCCAGAAGGTTCCTCCAAGATTTGGAGGTCCAAACCGAAGCATTGTCAGAAGGCTGAAAGGGGGGCAAATGCTTCCAAAATAATCAGAAGCAAATATCAACAGAAGTTGGTGATAGAGGATGAACCTCAGACTTCCACTGGCTAGATGGTTGGGATCACTTGCCAAGATAAACACAGAAGGGGCCAGTTTAGAGTGGAGATGAAACGGCTTTTGTTCACGTTTAATGAGTTCACAGATGGGTTAGCAACAAGAGATGTCCATCAGTTATACAGATGTGGAGGTCACGAGCAAGGCTGGGGCGAAGGCAGAAAGCTGGGATCCGGCAGACTGGAGGTGGTAGTTGGAGCTACAACTGAAGAGGAGGCTTCTCGAGGCGGGAATCAAATGAGAAGGCGAAAGATGTGTTCTAGAAAGCACTAATATTTCCAGGTAGAAGAGGAGGGACATGCAAAAGGAGAGGAGAAGAGATGGTCAGTGAACTGGGAGGGAGCTGGCTGAGGGGGAACCACGGGAGCAGCAATGTCCAACCAGGGAGCAATGGTCCTGACCAGCACAGAGGAGTCAGTGAGAGACAATGAAAGTAGTGCTTTGAACCTCATACCGGAAGGTCAGGGGGACCTTTGCTAAAGCAGGCTTGATGGAGTGGTGCTCCTGTAGGAAGGGGGAGGCAAGGACTTTGTGGGAGCTGAGGAGGGAAGGAGAGGTAAGGACCCAGAGAGGACTGAGGGAGAGTCCTAAGGCCAGGCTAGGGGTGTGTGTGTGTGTGTGTGTGTGTGTGTAGGTGTCCACGTGTGGGTGGGTGTGCATGTGTGTGTGTGTGTGTGTAGGTGTCCACGTGTGTGTGTGTGTAGGTGTCCACGTGTGTGTGGGTGTGCATGTGTGTGTGTGTAGGTGTCCACGTGTGTGTGTGTATAGGTGTCCACGTGTGTGTGTGTGTGTAGGTGTCCACGTGTGGGTGGGTGTGCATGTGTGTGTATAGGTGTCCACGTGTGTGTGTGTGTGTGTGTGTAGGTGTCCACGTGTGGGTGGGTGTGCATGTGTGTGTATAGGTGTCCACGTGTGTGTGTGTGTGTGTGTGTAGGTGTCCACGTGTGGGTGGGTGTGCATGTGTGTGTATAGGTGTCCACGTGTGTGTGCGTGTGTGTGTAGGTGTCCGTGCGTGTGTGTGTGTAGGTGTCCACGTGTGGGTGGGTGTGCATGTGTGTGTATAGGTGTCCACGTGTGTGCGTGTGTGTGTAGGTGTCCATGTGTGTGTGTGTGTGTGTATAGGTGTCCACGTGTGGGTGTGTGTGCATGTGTGTGTGTGTGTGTATACATGCGTACATATAGTGGGAGGGTATTGCCTGCAAGCCTATGCCGAGGGGATACAGCGTAGGAGGAAAAGGCCGCAGACAGATGGGACAGGCAGATAATAGAGTCAGAAAGGCCAGTGAGGGAAAGGGTCTGAGAGCGCCGGGAGCAGGCCTAGACGTGGGAAATCTTCTGATGGCCTCTGTTTCCGCTCTGAAACGGAAGAGTTCGGTTCGTGAGATATCTTTGAGCCTTTTGTAAGCCAGATAAGACTGAGGGAAAGGGAGCTGGAGTGGGGCGGGTGCTTAAGAGCTGGGGAATCTGGAATACCGAAAGAGGAGCAGAAGGGGGAAAGGCTGGGAAAGGCTTTGCAGAAATGGGGGGACCACAGTTCAGAGGATCAAGGAGAGGGGGGTCCAGAGACAAGACAGACAACTTGAGGAACAGAGCCTCCCAGCGAAAGACGGCAGGACGGTAAACTTCCTCCAGAGAGCATCACTGACTGTGCTTTCACCCCCAGCCATTAACGTAGGAGTGACTCAGCTGTTTCATGAGTGCAGACTGTAGTCACGAGGGTCCCACAGGCTTTCTGTGTGTGCTCAGCCATGCGGGTTCCCTTTCCCTCCGATGACTTCTATGTGCAGGGATGCATGTGTTAGCTGCTCAGTCATGTCTGACTCTGTGCAACCGCACGGACTGTAGTCTGCCAGGCTTCTCTGTTCATCTAATTCTCCAGGTAAGAATACTGGAGTGGTTGAAGCCATTCCCTTCTCCAGGGGATCTTCCCAATGCAGGGATCAAACTCTGGTCTCCCCACATTACAGGCAGATTCTTTATCACCTGAGCTACCAGGGAAGCCCTCCTATGACCTGGACGCCTTCTACTCTATTAGGAGAGTCAACCCAACATCTAGTTTCTTCCAGCACTGTTTCTAACTTGATATCTTGTCTGAAATCTCTGCTTTCCAGACTTTCCAAAGAGGAACTGAGCTTTGAACCAGGAGTTTAACATGAGTGTTACAGAACATAACTCACCGTCTTTAGATTCCCTTGTATCTACATATCTAGATGGCGTTCTCTTAGTAGTTTGGCCCAAGTCATTCTGTTCCTGGGAATGCCTCCAAAAAGGTTATTCCTGCACATCACCCACCCCTATAATGAGAAGAAAAAGGTATATACTTGGAAATGTTCATGGGAAGCAGTAACCATAATGCTGAAATAATGGAAGTCAGCCTAATGGACAGCAGGGCATCAGTTTGATGGAAAATCCATGCAGTTATCTCAATGGTCGTTATAAAGACAATCTGTGTGACATGGGGAGTGCTTATATCCTGAATAAAAAGAACAGAATGTGACCTCAGAACTTCATTATGATTACAGTAATGTATTTGAAAGGAACAAAAAACAAAGGGAAGCCTTGCTTTTTATGTTGATGGGATTGCAGGTGAAATTCACATCTTCATTTCCGTTTCAATGTCACAACATTTTTCAGTTATAAGGTCCCTCCATAAACAGCAGGAATGTCGGACAAGTTAACAGAAACGCAGAGAGAGCAAGTCCGTTTTCCCCGGTTCTCCCACCCTGGCAACAAAAAAGAACTGTGTCATATTCACATTTGAGGTGGATTCTTTCACAGATTCCAAACTTTAAACCTTATTATTAAACAGCCGTCAGTTTCCATCTAACATGTGGACAATCCCCCAAGTATGTTGGATTAAAATTTTTCTTTTAATAAAGAGATTTCAAATTCCATCCCAGTTGCCAGCCAGGTCTTTCAACTTCTTAAAAAAAAAAAAAACCCACACTAGCTCCTCTCACCCCTTTGGCAACTATTCTATTTCCACATTGTCCCAGATTCTCTCCAAAAGCTCTTTCAACTCAGCTTCGATTACCACCAACCTCAGAAACAGCTTCTATTAAGGTCACCAGTAACTGCCTGACTCAAGGGACAAATTCTGGTTCTCAACCAGAAACTCCCAACACACTTAAAACTGCCAATCTGCTTCTTCATCTCCTTCGGCCCTGGGGTGTCTGGCTGGACTGACCTCTCCCCTCCTCCCTTCCCTCCTCACAGATGCGGCACTAACGCCCTCCCATCAGAATCACTGGTTTCCACCAAGAAACCCCAGACCTGCTAACCAGGCTCTGCCCCTACATCCTCCTTGGAGCCAGACATATCCATCTAACACACGCGTGTCCAGCAGCTACATCGTGCATTCTCCACAGCAGCAGAAACCCCCTAAGGAGGTGAAAATTAGTTCTTCGGGGCAAGCAAAAACCCCTACTCCTTCAAAAAGTGTATATTATATGGTAGACAGTACACATACAAATATAATACAGAAACCAATACATAGTATATCCGTGGTATTAAAATTTCATGAGTGGAGGGCGATTAGGAGAAATGTCTAAAAAGACTCATGGGGTGAGAAGCAATATAGTGAAAAAAAATGTTGGGAAATACTGTTCGGCCAGCATCCTTAGGTGCCAGGAAGACAGCAATGGATAAAACAGACCCAGGCACATGTCCTCATGTTATGGGGGAAACATACAAAGAAGTAAAAATACGGAATTTATCAGATGGTGCTCACCGCCGTGGAGAAAAATAAAAGGAATGAAAGGCGTTGGCAGTTTGGGGGGTGGGTAGCTGGGCAGGGGGCTGCGACTTTAAGATTCACGTTGATGTATGGCAGGAACCAACACAATATAGCGAGGCAGTTATTCTTCAATTAAACATAAATGAAGTTTTAAAAAAGAAGGTGTCCCTGAGAAAGTGGCATCTAAGTGAAGACCTGGAGCTGAAGGGACAGGCTGTGAGGATATCAAGGGGATATACAGGCAGAAGGGACAGGACAAGCAAAGGCCCAGGGGTGGGAGTGTTTGGGGCACGTCTGAAGCACAGGCGTGAGGCCAGGGGCGCAGCACACCAAGCCAGGGAACGGGGGGCAGATGGAGTCAGAGGTTTGACAAGAAGTCCAGTCTCGTGCGTGTGCGACCTAGGAGGCCGTCATAATGATTTGGCTTATGCTCAGTGAGATAATCCACCAGAAGGGCTTCAGTGGGGAACTGAAACAACCCAACTCACTTTTGAAAGATCCCACCGGCCTCGGGGTTGAGCGCAGAGTGTGGGATGGAGGGGGGCGGCAGGGAGAGCGGTGAGGAAGCCCTTGGCAGTCCTCCAGGTGAGACATACTGGCGGCTGAGACCAGGAGGAGCAGTGGGGACAGGGAGACGCCGTCAGGCTCTGAAGGCAGAACCAGCAGGTTTTCCTGATGGGTTCACCATGGAGCGTGAGAGTCAGAGAGGAATTGAGGACGAGGCCGAGGACGAGTGGGACTGCCAGCAACCGAAAGGAAGAAAGCTAAAGGAAGCGAGAGTGAGGAGAGGAGACTCTGAGCTCACTTCGGGACACACGGACATGCCTGCTCAACATCCCAGTCAAGATGCTCAGTAGGTAATTGGAGGATTGGAGGACATACAAGTGTGGGGTTCAAGAAGAAGTCTGGGCTGGAAACATCTGTTTGAGAGGATTTCTGGCCAAAGCTATGATACCGTATAGAGCACTAGGGGAGAGAGTGAAGAGGGAGAGGAGAGCAGGTCACAGAACTGAGTTGTCCTCTGGTTGACTCAGGAGATGAAGATGAGCTAACAAAGAAGATCGAGATGGTGGCCAGGGAGGTAACAAACCCAGGAGACGGCAGTGTCTGGAAGCCAGGAGAAGAAAGTGATTCCAGGAGTGGGGAGGAATGAGCCACTGTGCCAGACGTAGACCGGCTAAGATGAGGAGAAAGATGGACCCCTGGGTTTGACAGCTTGGAGCTCTTTGGTGCCCTGGGAAATGTATTAATAGTATTCGTGCAGTAGGTTCAAGAGAGAAGGTGGAGAGAAGAAGGAGATGCTGAGAATGTAGGCAACTCCCTGAGAGCTTTTGCTGTCAGGGAAATGGAGAAAGGGGGTACGAGCTGGAGGAGGACTTACGTGAGATTTTCTTTTTAAGATGAGAAAAATGAGAGCATGTTTGCATGCTGATGGGACTGATCCAACAGACAGAGAAGCTGATACTGTGGCAGAGAGGAGACCAGTGTCTTTGAGGTGGTGGGGAGGGATGGATGGTGGGGAAATTGGCCTAAGACAGGGGTGCACCACAGCAGACCTCTCCTGAGCACTGATCACACACTAGGGTCTCCTTCCATGATGTCACCAAATCCTCACAGATGTGAGCGGAAGATGGGATTGGTCTTATTATTACTGTTTTTAATTGGCTGTGCCATGCAGCCTGTGGGATCCTAGTTCCCCGACCAGGCATCAAATAAAGGTCCCCACAGTGGAAGTGCCAAGTCCTAACCACTGGACCACCAGGGAATCCCCTTAGTCTTTTTTTTCTCCCAAAGAAATCAAGGTTTAGGGAGTTCAGAGAGCTAGAAAAGAAGCTGAAACTGAAATTCTTTTGTCTAATTTCAAATGCCTGGTCCATCCCCAGGCTGCTCCATGGAGACCCTTATTTTACAGAGAGAAAGAAGGACCCATTAACCTGCTCACAGTCCCAGAGGGACCCGGACCTGAGTGCCCGACTCCTGGCCCAGTGCTCCTTTCCTCATTTCTAACCAAGCTCTTCCTCCCTCCAAGCCAAGCGGTCACCGTCGCCGAGGCTGTCACTCACATCGGGAAGGCAGCACTCACTTTACACCTTGTTCCTCCAGCTTTTCTTTGTTTTTGGTGAGGTTCACTGTCATTGTTATTCAGTTGCTCAGTCGTGTCTGACTCTGCAACCCCATGGATTGCAGCACGCCAAGCTTGCCTGTCCTTCACTATCTCCTGGAGTTTGCTCAAACTCACGTCCACTGAGTCAGTGATGTTATCTAACCATCTCAGGTATAACTACATAATGTACATTTCATCCTTTTCATTTCATGTACAGATCTATGAATTCTGACTGATACATAGAGGCATGTTAATACCACCACAATCAAGATCTAGAACATTTCCATTACCCCCCACGTTTCCCTTATGCCCCTTTGGGGTCAGTCTCCTCCCCTACCCCTAACCCTGGGTAACCAATGATCCTTATCATTTCTGTCCTTCTCATTTTGCTTTTTCCAGAATGTCATCTATATGGAATCATACAATATGCAGCCTTTCGAATTCACTTACTTTCTGTTAGCATAACGCATTTCAGATCCACGCATTCCATCACGTACAACAATAGTCCGTTCCTTTGTATTACTATGGAGAAATGGCACCCACTCCAGTATTCTTGCCTGGGAAATCCCATGGACCGAGGAGCCTGGCAGGCTGTAGTCCATGGGGTCGCTTATTTATGGACAGGCCACAGCTTGTTTGTCCATTCACCAGTTGATGGATATTAAAATGTTTCCAGTTTTTAGCAAATATAAATAAAGCCATTGTAAACATTTAGGAATAGGATTGCTGGGTCATATGTTAAGTCTATGGTCAGCTTTTAAAGTCTTGAAACACTAGGTACTCATATGTAAAAAAATTTAACTTTGGCCATACACAAAAAATAACTCAAAATGGATCATAGACTTAACTATAAACATAAAACTAAAAAATTTCTAGAAGGAAAACATAGGGGAAATTATTTGTGACCTTGCATTGGGTAAAGACTTCTTAGATCTGACATCTAAAACATGATACATAAAAGAAAAAAAATGATAAATTGGAATTCTTAAAAATAAGGACTGCTCTTCAAAAGACACTGATAAGAGAATGAAAAGACAAATCACAAACTCAGAGAAAATATTTGTGAATTACTTATCTGATAAACGCCTTGTATCCAGCACGCAGAAAGAATTCTTGAAACTCAATAATAATAGTAATACACAATTTAGTAAAAAATGCACAAAAGATATGAAGAGACACTTCAACAAAAAAAAAGATATATGGAAGGCAAATAAACTCACAAAAGGATGCTCAACATCATCAGTCATTTGGCAAATGCTAATTAAAGCTACAAGATAAACTACGCTTCTATTAAATGACTACAATTTTTAAAAACCTGCCAAGTGTCAGCAAGAAAGGAGAACAACTGGGACTCTCATACATGGCAGGCAGGGAAGTGAAATGGTACAGCCACTCTGGCAAACACTGGGCAGTTTCTCATAAAGTCACACATTCAGGAGCTTTGTATGGAGGATGGGTTGACTACAAAGGGGAAACAGGAAGTTTGGGGAAATGTGGAATAGTTCTGTTAAGATAAATTGATTGTGGAGGTGGTTACATGATTGCAAGCATTTGTCAAAATGCACAAAATTACATTAAAAAGAGAGAATTTTTTTTACTGTATTAATTTTACTTTAATCTTGACAATAGAGGGCAAAGTAAAAGCAAAGACAGTGAGACCACTGTGTGACTTTATACAACTTAACTTCTCTGTGCCTTCTTTATTTTTAATCTATACACGGAGCATATAATAGCACTTTCTTTATATTGCTATATTAAGTGTGCTGATATATGCAATATACCTAAAGCATGTGGCACACAGCAAATGTCATATAATTATTTGACTGTTATTTTTATTACTTATATATTTCTCTTGGAAGAAGCCTGGTGAAAAAAAGAAGGGTAATTAGGGGTTTGGGTGGTTGAAGGATGAGGAGACCCAGACACACGGAGCCACAGACAGATGGAGGAAATCAGTGATAAGGGAATGAAAGAGAGGGAGAGTGATGCTGAACCCACAGACCAAGCCTGTGCCATTAATACAGCATCGGCTGCCGTTTTCATAAATAACTCCCTTTCACGTGTCAACAGCTAATCAAGTAATTTCTCGAGGCCAGAAGTGACTCGCTGGATTAATGACAGCCCCTCCGGAGATCAACATGTTCTAATCCTTCTTCTGTGTTGTAATCCTACACCTCAAAGAATAGAAAGAGGAACAAATCTACCTCCTAGACACAAAATATCCAATATCATTAAAGTGACAACTTCCAATTTTTATTGGAATGGTCTGCTCTCATCTTCAGCAAAGGAAAAGTCAGATTAGTGTTGGTTGGAAAATGGAGGGTTGTTACCGGAGTTCTGATTGGTCATTATAGACCTCAGGGAATTTTTATCAAAGAAAGAAACTTGATAAGATGTAAGCATAATAAGCAGGGATTAGTGCCCTCCTGGGTAACTTTCTCACAACTGTAGGAATTTTAAGAGACTTCGTAAGAATTAACATGCTCCCCGTGACATTGACTTTAGCTTCTGGCTTTTCTTTCCAGGAGGCGAATCAGTACAATTTCTTCTGCCTTTGTTTCAGTTTGGTAACAACCCTCCATTTTCAGACAGGTTTCACCTACCTGCCCCGTCAGGCATGAAGGGTTGCCACCTATTCTACAGGTGCAGAGATAGAAGGAACCAAGGTTTTTGATAACTGCTAGTCAAAACCAAAGCAACAACTGACCAAGTGTAAGAATAGCAGGTCAGATTGACTGAGATGTCTCAGAAGCTGGAATTTTTGGAGGGCAGGTGATCACAGACCAGCTGATTCACTCTGTACCCTCAGAACACAGGGCAGCAGGGACCAATACAATCACTAACAACTCAGCATTTCACTAACCAGGCTCAGCATTTCAACACCCCGTGTGCTTCCATCTTCCAAGCAAAGCAGAGGCACTTTCTTATTTTATTTTTATCTATCTATCCCTCCATCCAATTTCTAATTAATAAGGACTTTTCAAAACACAATCACAACACCTTTAACATAACCAACAACATCAATAACAGTTATGTAATATCTAAAACTCAGTCTGTGGTCAATTTTCCTTGGTTATTTCAAAAACGTCTTTTATAAAGTGTTGTTCAAATCGCAAACAATACCCACACATTGCATTTGGTTAGTATATCTCCTAAAGCCTCTTTTAATCTAGAACAGTCATGGGAACTTTCTGTCTTCATTTATCCTTTTGTGCTGTTTTTAATATTCATATATTTATTGAATAGATAATGCATGCAGCGTGGTAATTTTTTTCCCCAAACTGTACTAAGAGGAATAGAATGGGGACTTCGCAGGTGGTGCAGTGGTAAAGAATCCACCTGCCAATTCAGGAGACATGGGTCTGATCCCTGAACTGGGCAGATCCCACATGCCTTGGAGCAATTAAGCTGGTGTGACGCAAGTCCAGAGCTTGTGCTCCAGAGCCCGGAGCCACGACTGCTGAGCTCCCGAGCCACATCTGCTGAAGCTGGCATGCCCTGCAGCCCCTGCTCCCCAACCAGAGAAGCCCCTGCAGCGAGAAGCCCACACACCGCAACTACAGAGTAACCCCCACCCTCTGCAACCAGAGAAAAGCCCTCACAGCAGCAAAGGCCCACCCCAGCCAAAAATAAATAAGTAAAGTCATGTTTTTAAGAGGGACACAATGAAAAGTCCCTCAGTCTTCTTCCCCAGAAGCAATGTTACCAGTTGCATGAGTCATCTTTTAGAAATAGTCTCTGCCTAGACAAGCACGCCTGTCCCCAAGGCTCTAGCCTGGTGAATAAGAGGGGACATGAGTTCAAGCCTCTGCAATTCAGTAAATAAAAACCTTGGGCATGTTATATCTGAGTCCCAGATGTTTCCTCTGGTAAAGAAAGGAAATTATTTGCCAGAGGAAAAAAAAGCTAATAAGGGCACCTATATCATGGCATTGTTGAGAGAATTAAATCAGACATGTGAAATACTTAAATTATTACTTGTTTCTGTATACATCCTCCTTTGGCTTTTCCCCAAATGATAGAATCAGGCACTTTCTCCTTTGGTGTGTTTTTTTCATCAAATATCACATTTTAATGATAAGTCCATACCTGTTCTTAAAGATTCACTTCATTGTTTGAAATCATTGACTTACATTCCATTGTATGGATGTCGGTAGAGAGACATGTAAATAATTTCCCACCTTTTGCTTTTACAAAAAAAAAATGCTGCCATGATATGTACACCTATGGCTGATTCATGTTGATGTTTGAAAGAAAACAACAAAATTCTGTAAAGCAATTATCCTTCAATTAAAAATAAACAAATTTTCAAAATGCTGCCATGAATATCCTTGTGATATTCTATTGACCTCATGCGCAAAGCACTCATAGGATAAACTCCTGGAAGTAAAGTGCTGAGCGAAGGATACACGCATTTTAATGCTTTAGTCACGTAAAGCCCCAGAGGAAGCCATACCAATTTATACTCCTAAGAAAAGTACAGGAAGGTCTCCATTTCCCTACGCCTTAACTAACACAGGCTATCACTATATGTTTTCATCTTTGTAAATATGATTCGTGGAAAATGGTATCTCACAGATTTAACGTGCGTTTCTCTTATTATGGGGCTTCCTGGGTGGCTCAGATGGTAAAGAATCTGCCTGTGATACAGGAGACACAGGTTTGATCCCTTGATCAGGAAAATACTCGGGAGAAGGGAATGGCTATCCACTCCAGTGTTCTTGCCTGGGAAATCCCGTGAACAGAGGAGCCCGGCGGGCTTATAGTCCATGGGATTGCAAAGAGTCAGACATGACTAAGCAACTAACACTTTCACTTTTTTCCCTTTTATTATGAGACTATAAAGGAAATAAGGAGTAAGTAAACATCTGTTCAAATGACCTGCCTATGACTCCTGAGTGAGGACTCTGAGAACCCTGGGAGTGTACAATTTTGGACGAATAGGAAGTTGCAGGGATGATATAGAGAGTACTATCACTTCGGGTTTCCTTCACCTACTTTCCCCAGATACATTTATTTTTACTGATACACTGAGGAGTCGGTTCACAGTGACTGAATTTCCAAAATGATACTTAAAAATGAACTTTTTTTGTTTCGAGTGACAAATGAATATGAGCATCTTTCAGGATAAGTACTCTCTCCTTTTTGTGTGAGTGTTTTTCAGTTACAGAGCAATTACTTAAATTCTATGGTAAAGCAATGTTTATGGGCCAGTCTATTCTTGGGGTTTTACATTATGGCATTTCAGAATTTGCTTCATTTTTACATAAAAGGCAGTGTTAAGTCACTCAGTCATGTCTGACTGTGACCCTATGGACTGCAGCCCTCCAGGCTTCTGTGTCCATGGAATTTTCCAGGCAAGACTACTAGAGTGGGTTGCTACTTCCTTCTTTAGGGGATCTTTCCAACCCAGGGATCGAACCGAGGTCTCCTGCATTGCAGGCAGATTCTTTACCTCCTGAACAACCAAGGAAGCCCGTAAGTAAAAGGTAGATTTTTATACTTAAAAGAATGACCTTGTCTGTGCTCGTGAAGAGGACGCTCCCTCTCCAATAGCACTAAGCATGTTTCATGCGTGTCCATATGTTGTGAGTTGTATCTTACAAGTGCTGAGGGGTTTGTTCTGAAACAGTGCACCTCCTTCCCTGGTCGCTTTTGGACACATGATCGGGAGCACAGCGCTGTGGCCACAGGACATGTATTTGCACAACTGACCACTTCCCCCTTGAGACATTTCCTTCCCTTGGCTTCCCTGCTGTTCAATCTGTGAATTTGCTCCTAACTCACAAGCTCTCTTCCTCTCCTGAGCCCATCTTTCCTCTAGCTATAGCTTCTCCACAAGTGATAGCCATTCCCCTGGCTTTAATGACCAGGGCCAGGACTAGGGTGAGGCCACTGAGACGCCTCGGTCACAGAAGTTAAGGAGACATCTATCCTGGGCTTCTGCAAGTACAGGGTTGGCCCCAGAGTGTCACTATCTCCTTAAGCTCTCCTTTTTGCTCTAGACACCTTGCTTTCCTCATCTTAGTTTCACCTCCTTCAGTATTTCTGCCTGCTCCCTAGACCTCCAGATACATACAACCTATTTGTCATCTCTACTTAGGATAGCTTAAATGCAACTCAAACTTCAAGTATCTAAAATAGAACTCTCGCATCACTGCCCACCCCCATGGCCAAACCTGCTCCTTCTACTTGTCTATCCCACTTAATAGCTTCACCATTTATTCAGTTACTCTAGGAGTTATCCTCAATTTCTTTCTTTCAACAAGTTCTATCTTCCTTCTCCAAAATACAATACAAATCTGACGACAACTCACAGCCTCTGCCACTATGCCTTGGGCCAGGCCTCCATCTCTTATCACTGTAAACATCCATTCCCCTAAATCCACCCTCAGGATCCCAGCTTCCACATGTACCTCCCCCCTTCCCTCTCCCCCTTAGACTCATGACTCTGCAAGCCAGAGCAATGTTCTTTTTTAAAAAGATTTGTTTTTCTGGTTTTGGCTGTGCTGGGCCTTCCTTGCTGTAGGTGGCCTTCTCTCCAACTGCAGCAAGCAGGGGCTTTTCTCTAGTTGCACTGCTTGGGCCACTTACGGCAGTGGCTTCTCATGTTGCAGAGCATGGGCCCTAGGTGCCCGGGCTTCATTACTGGCGGCTCCCAGGCCCTAGAGCTCAGACTCGCTTTGTGGCACATGGGCTTAATTGTTCCGCAGCATGTGGGGTCTCCCCATGCCAGGGATTGAGCTGGTGTCCCCTCTATTGCAGTGGACCAGCAGGGAAGCCCCAGAGCTATCGTTTCACATCCGGGAGTAGATTATGTCATTCTTCTACTTAAAACCCTCCAATGGCTTCCAAATGAATTTAGCATAAAAGGCAGCCCGCGCCCCGCTCCCTTACCATGGTCAACAGATGAGGATCTAGCAGGTGTAACAATCTGATCCCAGCCTAGCAACCCCACTGCTGCCTCCACCTCATTTACCAGAAACCTGGACTTGCTCCCTCCCGCTTCAGCTGTGTTCCTTTCCCCTGGAATGCTCTTCCCCAGATCTCTATACAGCCACCTGCCTCTCAACATTCAGGTGTCGGCTCTGAGGTCACTCTCCTGACCACCCCCACCCACTCATCCATCACTCATAGTCCCATCACCCCCTTTTATTTCTCCATGGCATTATCACCATTTGAAAGCGTCTTGTTAGTGCATAATAGCTGCTCAAAGCTCAGGGGCCCAAAACAAAAAGGTACAAGTCCAGCTGGGACAGCTCTTGATCGGGTCTCCACCTGCTGCGGTTGGACAGCAGCTGAGGTTGGAGTCGCCTGGAGGCTTTTCTGGGCTGGATGCACAAGACACCTCCTGTGTCTGCTGCCCCGGTGCTCCTCTGGGTGGCCTCTTCCCAGCAGAGAACTGGACTTCCTGCCCGGCAGCTCAAGCCTCCAAAAGAAAAGAAGTAGAAATGGCTGGTCCTCTTATAGACCAGGCCTGGAAGTGGCATGATGTACTCCTGGGTGTGTGCTGAGTCGCTTTAGTTGTGTCTGACTGTTGGCGACCCCATGGACTGTAGCCCACCAGGCTCTTCTGTCCATGGAATCCTCGAGGCGAGAATACTGGAGTGGGTTGCCATTTCCTTCTGCAGGAAATCTTCCTGACCCAGAGATTGAACCCATGTCTCCATGTCCCCCGCATTGGCAGGCGGGTTCTTTATCACTAGTGCTACCTGGGAAGCTCTGCCATATTCAAATGGTCATAGAGCAGTCATCAGTTCAGTTCAGTTCAGTTCAGTCGCTCAGTTGTGTCCGACTCTTTGCGACCCCACGAACTGCAGCACACCAGGCCTCCCTGTCCATCACCAACTCCCGGAGTTTACTCAAACTCATGTCCATTGAGTCGGTGATGCCATCCAGCCATCTCATCATCTGTCGTCCCCTCCTCCTCCTGCCCCCAACCCCTCCCAGCATCAGGGTCTTTTCCAATGAGTCAACTCTTCGCATGAGGTGGCCAAAGTATTGGAGTTTCAGCTTCAGCATCAGTCCGTCCAATAAACACCCAGGACTGATCTCCTTTAGGATGGACTGGTTGGATCTCCTTGCAGTCCAAGGGACTCTCAAGAGTCTTCTCTAACACCACAGTTCAAAAGCATCAATTTTTCAGTGCTCAGCTTTCTTCACAGTCCAACTCTCACATCCACACATGACCACTGGAAAAACCATAGCCTTGACCAGACAGACCTTTGTTGGCAAAGTAATGTCTCTGCTTTTTAATATGCTATCTAGACCAGCCCAGGTTCAAGGGGACTGAGGAATAAATTCTACCTCTAATAGGGGAAGTAACATATATGTAAAAAGAGGCAAGGACTTGATGGGGGCCTTCTTTGGCAATAAACTATCACATTCATTTATTTATCTGTTATTTAGCTATCAACTCCTGTTAGGTTATAAACTCCAAAAGACAACAGGGACCTTGTCTTATTTTATGGTTCTATTTCCAGCACCTAGAACAACGTTTGGCACACAGTAGGTGTTCAATAAATCAGGTTTGTAGACCAAACTAAATTTATCCAGATTGGTTTTGCCTGGTTTGCTGATGCTAAGCAAGCTGATGCCTTACCAGATAAGACAAATGCTACATTTATAAAGTATTTCATTTCCTCTGCAAACAAGAAAAACTTGCCCTGAACACAAAATCTAGAAATAGATTTGGCATGTTTTCTAAATGGAAAATATTTCTTGTATCACCAGAAATTATTTTCCCACAGTTTGTGCTACATCAAAATATTGAAGTCGACTGAAAATACCCCATTCTTTAATCTTGGTGTGGACTAGATTTTCTTTTTTTTGTAGCAAAGGAAGTATAAAAATCTCCTGATGGTTGAACTCTCCCAGTTCTGAAAATGTCATTACAAGTTTAGATTGATTTTAAAAAAAAAAAAAAAGGCTACTGAGAAATGTCCTTAAAAGTTTGGTCATCAAAATGTATAGCTTTTGGTTATAAGACTAGCATTTGTTTATTTAAGTAATTACATATGACCAAGGGCAAAAAAAAATCCCTCAAATTTTCCCCACTGCTAGTTTTTACTGGTGAGTTCTATAAAATAATACCATGTTTAAACCTTTTTGTAAATCCCTTGTTAATGAGTAAGTGAGAATGTATTCATCTGAAGGATTTTAGTGATTGTTGAAATGAAAAAAGAGGGATTTAATCTTTTAAATTACACTTGCAGATGACCACTGACGAAATTCCTCCCAATCTTTGTTTTGTCTTCAGTTTTCCCAGATTTGCTCAAAGCTATCCCAGTCAGTATTCACGTCAATGTCATCCTCTTCTCCACGATCCTTATCGTTTTAACCCTGGTGGGGACAGCCTTCTTCATGTACAATGCTTTTGGTAAGCCCTTTGAAACTCTGCATGGCCCACTGGGGTTGTATCTCTTGAGCTTCATTTCAGGTGAGTACAAAATTCTACCTCTGAAGACAAATGGGCTCGTCAGTGTACAAAACATATACCTACCCAAATGTAAAATGACAGTACATATATGTGTGTTCACTGTGGCAGTATTTATGAGAGCAAAAGGTGGAGAAAAGTATAATTATCCAACAAGAGGGGAGACAACAAATTCCTTACGGTAGTCTATCCAACTAGCTGGCATCAAATCGTTTTAAAGAAGATGTAATCAAAAGAGCAAATGCTCATATCAAAAAGTGGAAAAAGCAGTATATAAGATTTTATAAAGATAAACTTAATTTGATTTCCTATATAAATATGGAGAATGTATACATATATTGTATATAGACTCTCCATATATATAGCCCCACCCCCCACATATATATATATAGAGAGAGAGACAGTCTATTCTGTTGGTGGTAATCTCTGAGCAGTAAAATTATGAGTGGTTTTCATTTTTCTCATACTTTTTAATATGTCCAAATGTTCGGTAATGTGCATGTATCTATTCATAATCAGAAAACTAAATACAAGCCATAAAAAAAGAGTAAAGAGCCAGTGTACCCCCACACATGAATTGCCATATTCAGGCCTATAGGGACTTTGTGTAGCCTAAGTGGGTGTATCTGAACAAGTAAAACTCTAAACCCAGAAATTAGTTCATCAATAAACATCCTACTCAATAACCAAGGCTGATGGGAGACAATATAAAACCAGTTCATGCCACAGGGTGCTTCCAATATATTTACAAGGAAGAGAAAGATACAGATGAGAAAATCAAAAGAGTCTAGCTCATATGCACCGCTCTTCCATGGGAGGTCTCTGACTTCACTCCACTCCAAAGTCGCAGAGACTCGGTGTTTGTCCCGTCTCCAGGAAGCGAGTAATTTTATTAGTGACTTCACAGAGAGACCAGAGAGAAGACAGGTCACACTAGCGAGTGCTGAACTGAAGATCCATATTAGACTTTCCTTCTCCCCTGCAGCCTGCCCTTTGGCTGCCAGCTCCCCCTCCCAGCCCCCAGCTCCCAGCTCCCAGCCCCCAGGCCCCCGGGCCCCTTCTCTCTCCTAACACCACCCCCTTCTCCCCACACAATTCAACTCTGGTCACCCACTTGCACAGCTCCTTTATCAGACAAACCCGTGCAGTTAACCGACGCGCACTCACCTTGGAAGGCAGGACTCCAGCCTCTGTCTATGATAACCTGAGCAGTTTGCTACCGCCCTGGACCCTTGGGCTTTTTAATCAATAGAAATTGCTCAGAGGCCAGAGGAGGCATCCAGGCAAGGCTTTATGGGGACTTGTGCCGAAGCATGCGGGAGTAAAGAGATGTAACAGATGCCCTTGCTTTCTCCCTGAGTTTACGGGGCACTGGCTCCTTAAATGGGATGAGGATTGGGCGGGGGGAGGCGGATCTGTGGGTCAGGCTGGAGAGGTGGTCTAAGTGCTCTTCCCACCCCCTCGGGGGGCTGCGTGCAGCGGTCATGAGGGGTACCCTGCTTTTGTTCCCTGCAACTCAGAAGCGGCAGCTGAGCTTTGGCCTTTTCTTATCTTACTGTTCATAATTTGCCACAACTGCCCATGCATGCAGTGATTTTTAGTCCCTTAGAGTTTCTCCACAGCCTGTCTCTCAAAGAGATATTTGTCCAGGCACAAACACTCTAGTAAAATGTCCTGGGTCTCAGCCTGTCTCAACTTCTTGGGGTCTTAACCCCTTTCAACATGCATGTGTGTGTGTTCCTCAGGTAAGAACACTAGAGTGGGTTGCCGGGGGATCTTCCCAATTCAGGGATCGAACTCAGGTCCCTTGTACTACAGGCAGATTCTTTACCACCGAGCCACCTGGGAAGCCCCTTACCCCCTCTACATCTTGCTAATCAGATTATTTATCCAACTGAAGTAGTTCTCTCTAGTAAGAGTTCCGCTAAGATAGCTTCCATATTTTTCACAAGTAAACAATACAGTTTCAATTGGGCAGCAATGATTACCCTATGACAGCAATGTCTAAGTCCTTCCCATCTTTGGTACCTTCACAAAAGCCTCCAGCATGGGGCTCTGCACACAGTAAGCAATTCAGTACATAT
Organism: Cervus elaphus; assembly: GCF_910594005.1. NCBI lineage: Eukaryota > Metazoa > Chordata > Mammalia > Artiodactyla > Cervidae > Cervus > Cervus elaphus. The sequence goes on along the minus strand of NC_057833.1, from coordinate 4,888,539 downwards.
CCATGGACTTGGCATAAGCAAGTCCAGAACGAGATGTGAAGCTGGTCACGTACAGGTCAGAGACATCAGAATTCGAATGGGACAGAATTAGCAGAGGAGGCCCGTAGAGGGGGTGGGACAGGCTCCGGAGAGACAGGACAGAACCATGTAAAGAGAAGCCAAGGCCTCTGCAATCAGGGCTGAGGAGCAAGAGCACGGGTTCAAGGTGCAGACAGACAGACAGACAAAGACAATGATTCATCCCAAGGGAAGGCCAGGTTAAAAGTGGGTATTGGGGTTACTTCACCCCCACCCAACACAGCAAACCAAACTGGCGGATCTGGATGGTGTGCTATTTTAGTGGAACTCCTTGCATCAGACAAGGGCCAAGTAGACCACAGGATATATACTACCTTATCAGAGGGAATATAATGTTCGGCAGTGGTTCTTCAAGTTGAGGCCCCAGACCAGCACCAGCTGCATCACCTGGGAACTTGATAGAAAAGCAAATTGTCTGACTTCACCCCAGACCTCCTGAATCAGACACTCTGGAGTGGAGCCCAGCAATCTGTGTTTTAGCAAGCCCTCCAGGTGACTCGCAACTTCCCAGGTGGCACAGCGGTAAAGAATCTGCCCGCCCGTGCAGGAGACACAAAAGACTGGGTTCGATCCCCTGGATTGTAGAGATGGCAACCTGCGCCAGTATTCTTGCCATGGACAGAGGAGCCTGGCGGGCCACAGTCCATGGAGTGCCAAAGAGTTGGACATGACGGAGCATGCACGCCAGGTGAGTCTGCCGAAAGCTCAGGTTTGAGAACCAGGGCTATAGGGAGTTGATTACGCAGACGCTGCAGGACTAACAGAAGGGGGGCCCGGAGGTGGCGATGTCAGAAAGCAGTGGCCATCCCGCGGGCGCAGAGAACCCAGGGAAGAGTTGAGGGTTACCATAACCTTGAGGCTGGAGGAGAGGCCCCAGGGCGCTGGGTCTCAGCCCTCTGAGGAGGTGGCACTGTCCCTTGAGGAGACGGCACTCTCGTGCGACACCAGGGCGCAGCTCTGGGAGTGTGGAAAGAGCCTGGGAACTCCCCAGTTGCTGCCTGGAAAAGCGCTAGCCCAGGACAAGACCAGCCAGACCTCACTTCCCGGCCTGCTGGCCTCCGCTGTGGGCAGGGCAGGAGGCAGCCAACAAGGCAGAACCCGAGTGTGGGGAGTCTGGACCCAGCGTCACAGCGGAGAGGAAGGAACAGTCGGTCTGATGCCAATCAGGTGGCGCGGCTATCTCACACTCCAGCTTCTGAATGAAACCTGAGAACGACCCATTCGGGAGACCCATTATTTGACAGTTCTAACGGGCAACCGAACTAACGGTATTTGAAAAGCAGGATGAGTCAGAAGGATGCAGAATTTAATCCAAGTCCCAATTCTTATCTCAGCTTTTGGCCAAGTCCAATCCAAAGAAAGCCTAAGCACAGAAATATATGCGGGAACACAGGCCCTGTGCTTATACTGTATCGGATTTATCCTCGAACTTATTGCAAAGGCAGGTGCTCAATGAAGTTTTGTGGATGAGGGAAGGACGAGAGGTAGAATGGAATGAACCAGCTACAGACCGGCCTCTGGCAGAGGATAAAGGCTCCGTGTTGCCAGATTATCTGTTTTCTTAAAGTCACAAATTCTTATTTTTCAATGGGATTTATTTTTTTATTTACATTTTGGCCCAACCATGAGGTATGTGGGATCTTAGTTCCCAAAACAGGGATTGAAGCCGTGCCCCCTGCATTGGAAATGCAGAGCCTTATTAATCATTGGACCACCAGGGAAGTCCCCAATTTCTTATTTTGAAATGCCAAAACTTTCAACAATTTTTAAAAAACTGTGCATGACAACCAAACATGTGTGACGGTCAGACGGACTGACACTTTGTGACCTCTAGAGGTGACAGGCCATTCTTGAATCACAGACTGACTATTCCATCCTGTTTGGTCTACCTACCTATAGGACCCGGAAGTCCCGGGAGGCGTGGAAAAGTTTCTCTAAAGAGATAACAGTCTCCGCGACTCCCAGGTTTAACCCCCACTCGTGGACAGGTGGGGATTTCACAGCCCTTACCACAGACACTCAGAATGTGAACCAATGGAGCATACACTCAGAGGTGGGAGCCTGTCCTGGGGGAGGGGTCCCTTAGGCCCTAGGGTGCAGGGATGGGGGTGGGGCGGTGGGGGTCACACATCAATAGAGACCCCTCCCCCGGGCAGCTCCCTTCCGCTGAGTGTCCGCTGAGTCTCTACCCAGGTGGCCTCCCTCACAGCAAGCAGAGAAAAGCTGCTTCCTCCCTTGTTTTCTTCTCCTCTCGCTCACCCTGGCTTCCCCAGGATCCCCCCCTCCCTTCCCTGCGCTATGTCACTCCAGGGCTGTTTCTTCGGCTGTCCACCTCCCTGCTGGGTGGGAACCCCAGCCTTGGCATCCCGAGGTGTGAAGACAGGAGAAGGGGAGGGGAAAGAGCTCTTCCTGCTTGTCTGTCTGGGACCTTGCATGCTGCCTGGAGTAACAATGCTCTGAGCATCTCCTGGTGTGTCCCGATGCGCTGCATGCCAGACGCTCTGGGGAGAGAAGGAGAGGGAGCCAAGCTCTGGGTGAGGCCAGCAATGGTGCAGTCACCACAGCTTGCTTGTCTTTACGGCCCAGTATCCTGTTGCCATCCTGGACCAGAAGTGCCTCCCACTTCTCACGGCCTCCAGTGTGGCTCACGATCCTCGGTCTCCTATTATCATTCTCTCATGAAACCACCCAAGTCAGTTAATTTGCTTTTTCTCATCTTGTCAATTATAACCTAGATTTGAGATATAACACTAGGTTTCCTAATGGTCTCCCATGGTGCATTTTGGGGCTTCCCAGGAAGGGCCAGTGGTAAAGAACCAACCTGCCAATGCAGGAGATAGAAGAGACACAGGTTAGATCCCTGGGTTGGGAAGATTCCCTGGAGGAGGGCACGGCAACCCACTCCAGTATCCTTGCCTGGAGATTCTCATGGACAGAGGGGCCTGGCCGGCTACAATCCATAGGGTCGCAAAGGGTCAGACATGACTGAAGCGATTTAACACACATGCATAGTGCATTTTGGACAGTGATTCTCTTCCTGGATGGTGTATTAGAATCGCCAGAAGAAAGTTCTAAACATACTGGGACTTCCCTGGTGGTCCAGTGGTTAAGACTCCACCTTCCAATAAAGCGGATGCAGGTTCGATCTCTGGTTGGCAACTAAGAACCCACATGCCTCAGGGCCAACAAGAGAAGCCCACATCCTGCAACTACTGAACCTGTGAACCCATGCTCCGCAACAATAGGGGCCCACGCACGGCTGTGAGAAGCCCTTTCACCACAACTAGAAAAAGTCTGCATGCCACAATGAAGACTCAGAGCAACCAAAATTTAAAAAAAAAAAAAAGAGTTCCAAATAAACAAATGCTGGATCCAACACCGCACTAATTAAATTGGAATCTCTGGGGGTGGAGCCTGGGCACTGGTCTTTTTAAAGATTTCTAAAGCAGAGACATTACTTTACAACAAAGGTCCATCTAGTCAAAGCTATGGTTTTTCTAGTAGTCATGTATGGATGTGAGAATTGGACTATAAAGAAAGCTGAGCACCGAAGAATTGATGCTTTTGAACTGTGGTGTTGGCGAAGACTCTTGAGAGTCCCTTGGACTGCGAGGAGATCAAACCAGTCAATCGTAAAAGAAATCAGTCCTGAATACTGAGATGCTGAAGCTGAAACTCCAATACTTTGGCCACCTAATGCAAAGAACTGATTCACTGGAAAAGACCCTGCTGCTGGGAAAGACTGAAGGTGGGAGGAGAAGGGGACGACAGAGGATGAGATGGTTGGATGGCATCACTGACTCGATGGACATGAGTTTGAGAAAGCTCCAGGAGTTGGTGATGGACAGGGAAGCCTGGTGTACCGCAGTCCACGGGGTTGCAAAGAGTTGGACACGACTGAGCGACGGAACTGAACTGAACAGTTGATTCTAATGTGTGACCAGTGTCAAGAACCACTGATTCAGGTGCACATGTTTCATATATTCAACAAACCCTGACTGGGTGCTGCCATGGACCAGCCATTATGAGTGGGTGCTGGTGTTACCACAATTCACAGGCATACCGTCCTGCCCTCATGGAGCCAACCATCTAGTGGGAGGTTCAACAGAAGTGTACACAGGGAATGAAAGCTCACAATAATCACCATAAAGGTGATAAACAGACTGCCATGATGGAGAATGAAGGGGAGGGGAGATCAACTCTTAATATGGTGGTTGGCAAAGGCTTCTCCAGGTAGCTGAGTTCTAAAGATAAAAAGCTGAGAACCCTCAGAGAATTTCCCAAGGAGAGGAGAAAACACACAGGAGGAGATGCGAGGGGAAGAGGCCAGCTTGCTGTAGTCACTGAAAGAAGGCCCATGTGGCTGGAGGGTAGGCAGTGAGGGGAAAATGGCCAAAAAAAAAAAAAAAAGAAAGAAAATTAGAGAGATCAGCTAACATCAGTTAATGTCAGACCTCAAAAGCCACCGTACGTCTTCTAGAATTGATTCTAATTGCACAGAGAAGCTTTTTTGAAAGGCCTTAAGAAGCTATCTGATAGCTGATTTACCATTTAAGAAATGTCTGGTGAAAAACTAGGCTATTGCATTGGAGATGGAGAGAGGTGAATGGATTCTAAAAACATTTTGAAAGTAGATCCAAAATGTTTTGCAGGCAGCTTAAGCAATTGGTAGACAGTGGTGGCATTAACCAAGATGAATAAGTTGGGGGAGGAACAGGCTTAGAGTTCAGGGCAAAAAAGTGGTGGGGAGAGGAACTTAGCATTAGAAATCAAGAGTTCTACTTAGGTCCCATCAAGTTAGAGATCCTATGAGATGTTCAAGAGGACATGTCAAGCAGACCATCAGATATATGAGTCTGAAACTCAGAAAAGAGGTCTAGACAAAAGACATAAATTTAGGAGTTGTCAAGATATACATATGATTCAAAGCAATGAAAATGGATGAGATCATCTAGAAAGAGAGTGTAGATACAGAAAAATTGGCCTAGGGCCAATCCCATCAGTTAATTTTGGGGTTGAGAAGAAGGAGGAGCCAGGAAAGGACACTGACCAGGTGTGTCTGGAGAAGAAGAAGGAAAACCAGGAGATGTGGTTTCCTGGAGGCTATGAGATGGGGAAGCTTCAAGGGTACAGGTCAACAACAGAAAACCAACACACAGTCACCAAAGCGGGAAGGTAGGAGGGGGGAGGGATAGATTAGGAGTCATGATGAGCAGATACTAACCATGTATAAAATAGACAAACTATCTTTATCAAATATAAAACTATACATATAAAACCATATATAGAATAGATAAACCGCAAGGTCCTACTGTATAGTACAGGGAACTATAGTCAAAATCCTGTAATAAATCATAATGGGAAAGAATATGAAAAAGACTATATACGAATACACACACACACACACATAACTGAATTACTTTGCTATACACTAGGAGCTAACACTGGCTCAGACAGTAAAGAATTGGCCTGCAATGTGGGAGACCTGGGTGGGGAAGACTCCCTGGAGGAGAACATGGCAATCCATTCCGGTATTCTTGCCTGGAGAATCCCCATGGACAAAGGAGCCTGGCGGGCTGCAGTCCATGGGTCACAAAGAGTTGGACATGACTGAATGACTAAGCATAGACAGGAACTAACACAACATTGTAAATCAACTACACTTTAATTGAAAGTTAAAAAAAAAAAAAAAAAAACAGTACAGGTCACCAGTGAGCTTTGTGAAAAGGAGGCCACCTACAAGAGTCAATGAGAGGGAGGTGAGTGTGGCCAGGGAAAGCAGAATGGGGAAAACAAGGTGAAAAAAAAACTTCCTTCAAGGTTCATAATATAGTAGGAAAGAGATAAATGTACTCAAATAAAGGAGATAGAGAAATAGAGGGAACCCAAACAGAAGCAGTGGAGTATGGAAGCAACTAGACCCATAAGCTTCACACTGGAGAACTGACTATATGAGTGTGTATGCCTTTTCTACATTCCATTCAAGAAATTTTCCAATTGATGATAGAGACTCTAATTCCCATGTGCCTGTAAGAAAGCAGGTTACATGGAAGACTTGCCAAGGACCCACGGTAGAATATCCTAGGCAATTCAGTGAATATTCTCTGAGGATGCTATAAAATGTATTGATTCATGCCTTCCAGAGGTGATGAAAACCACCAAAATGTGGATTTACCGCAAATTGTACTTATTGTATCTTCTCTTATATGCAGCACCATGTTTGAGTTACACCAAGCAAGGTAAACAACGAAAATACTGCTTTCAGTATAGGGGATGCTCCTAATATGGGAGTAATTAATTAGGATAATTGTAACCATGGCATGGAACATTAATAAGCACAGTCATATATAAAATATGAAGACAGGAAAATAAAGAACAGTACAGAAATAGAAAGATGCTTATGTCACAGATCGTTTCAGGATTAATAATATCCGGGCCTCTCTAACAAGTCTGTGTGTGCACATGTGTGTGTGTGTGTTTGTGTGTGTGTGTTTGGGTGTGCGAGTGCCAACTCAGTTGCTCAGTTGTGTCTGACTCTTTGTGACCCTATGAACTGTAGCCTTGCCAGGCTCCTCTGTTCATGGAATTTTCCAGGCAAGAATATTGGAGTGGGTTGCCATTTCCCACTCCGGGGGATCTTCCCAACTCAGGGATTGAACCCAAATCTCCTGCAACTCCTGCATTGGCAGGCAGATTCTTTACCACTAGCGCCATATGGGAAGCCCTGTAATAAGTCTAGGGCATATTATTCTGCAACTGTCAGTTCAAAAACCAACTGCAACTTATTTCCACATCAATCCTTATGGAGGAGCTGTTGTTCAGGGTCTGAGAAATAAATCAAGGATGTCCAGGCATCAAAGCTACAGAACCTGAGGAAGGAAAGGATTGGTTGTAAGAAAAGTCAGTGATAAAAATACTCCACTACTCAGCATAAACTTTGGAAGGAGACCACGGGAGGGAGAGAAGTAATATTAGCCAGTCTGTCATGGCAATGGGCAAGGAGTTTTGTTTAGATGTGCAGGGTACCATCTGAAGGGCCAGAATCACAGTGAGGGGACTGCATTCTAGGTCATGCATGGTAAGGATGCAGTAGAAAGACTGTTTAGATCACTTAGCACAGGGCCTGGCTATGTGTGATCTCCTGCAAGGAGACCCTCAATCTTGTCCTAACACAATTGCAAAAAGACTCCTGTCTGTTCAGAATGGTCACTTGTGTCTTCCCTCTGTTTCATTTGTGTTTAAGTTTTTTATTTTGGCTGCACTGGATCTTCATTGCAGTGTGTGGGCTCTTCACTGCAGTACAGAGGTTGCGGCATATGGACTTAGTTGTCCCAAGGCATGTGAGATCTTAGTTCCCCGACTGGGGATCGAACCCACATCCACTGCACTGGCAGGCAGATTCTTAACCACTGGACCACCAGGGAAGCCCCACCCTCTGTTTCATATAGAGCCAAAACCTAAGTCCTTCCTACAACTTTCAAAGCAGCGCTTGCTCTGCCCACCGCAGAAACCACACACATGCCTCATGTCTTACTCCTCTCTGCCTGGTCTTCTTCCAAAGCCACCTGGTTCCTCTGCGCTCACTGTTCCTTCTGTTTGAAATGCTCCTCCCCTCAAATACCTGTCTTCTCACTCCCCAGCTTCATCAAGAGGCACTGACATGTCATCTTCTCTCTGAGACCTCCCCTGGCCATCTCTCTTTTCTGCTTTACTCTATTCTCCTTGGTACACATCACACTCTGAGAAACTACAGAATGGACTTACTTATTTTGTTATTGCCTCTCTCTCCATTCTCACCACCACTAAGACACATCTCCCATCAAGATAGGAATTTTCATCTGCTTTTGTGGGAGTCGGGATACTAAGATATAGAAGACAGTATCTTATTTATTTTTTGGCCATGCCACGTGACATGTGGGATCTTCGTTCTGTGACCAAGGACCAAACCCATGTCCCCTGCATTGGAAGTGCAGAGTCTTAACCGTTGGACCACCAGGGAAGTTCCTCATCTGCTTTTTCAGTGCTGTATCTCCAGTACCTAGAATAGTTCACTAAGCATCCAGTAAGTATTTGTTGAATAAATGAATAAAACAGAAGCAGCTCTAAACATTTTCTAGTAACAAATGACCATCTCCTTTTCTGAAAATCAATTTGGATTAGATAAACATGGTGTTTTAAGACCATTTCTTCTTGGCATGAATCATTCTCACTCACGTGACATTTGCAAAACTTCACTTAGATATGGGCTCTGCAACTCTCTGTGACAGAAAACATACATTACAGAAGAACGGGGAAAGCTGAAACACACTGGTGTTATGAGCACTGAAGAACTGATGCTTTTGAACTGTGGAGCTGGGGAAGACTCTTGAGAGTCTCTTGGACTGCAAGGAGATCAAACCAGTCACTCCTAAAGGAAATCAACTCTGAATATTCATTGGAAGGACTGATGCTGAGGCTGAAGCCCCAGTACTTTGGCCACCTATTGCAAAGAGCCAAGTCAGTGGAAAAGACTCTGATGCTGGGGAACATTGAAGGCAGGAGGAGAAGGGGGTGACAGAGGATGAGATGGTTGCATGGCATCACCAACTCAATGGATGTGAGTTTGAGCAAACCTTGGGAGATAGTGAAGGACAGAGAAGCCTGGTGGGCTTCAGTCCATGGGGTCGCAAAGGGTCGGACAAGACTGAGCAACGGAAAAACAGCAACTGGTATTATAACTTCATCCACACCTGCTATTTAGAAACACATGACCAAATGGTAACCTCGATCTACTCTTAGGGATTAGCTGGCCTTACTAGTCTAGATGGTAGCCGTTGGTCTCTAAAGTAGTCTGGAACTGGAGCAGTTTCCTTTTGGGGAAGAAATCATGGCCAGAGATCTCACCAATAACACTGCTTTTCTAGTGAAATCACATAATTTCACGGAAAATTAGCACTGACACCTGAAAAGTTGTGGTTATCCTACCACTGTGTATCATCTCTTAAGTCTCCTTAAAGAAGGAAATTTTCAATTTATCATGCTGTAGAGGAAATGGAATGCCTCTAAGAGTTGCCATTGCAGGGACGGAAAACTTTTCTCCCTTCCCTTCCAGGTTCTTTGCCTGGCCTCCTAATTAAATTGATTAAGGCAGATTAACAAGAAAAGACCAAATTTAATTTCGTACTGGAGCTCATAAAACATGAGACTCGAAGAACTGACCCACGCAGGCAGCCTTTCCACCTTTCAGACAAAGAAACAATAAGTTTGTGAAAAATTAACAAGACTAAGTGGCTGGGGCTTGGGGTAGTAAATCGGTGAAGAACTTACAAGTTTTGTTTAGACAGCCATCTTGGCCCTGAATTCTCCATCTCTGGGGATAAGGATGTCTTCTACCCTCCAGGTGCAGAGAGGGTACCCTTCAAGTGCACAACTTATTTCCTGATTTCAGGGAGACAGAGGAGGGTCAGAGTGTCTTTCTTGTACTAGCTGTTTCTTATGTAACTTAAATTCAAAATAGTCAATATGTTGAAGTGGGATAATTTAGGGTGGCAAATCCTGACCCCAATTATCATCTCTAAAAGCATTTAAAGATGACGTGTTAGTTTTTTGGAAATCTTGGCCGTTGCTTTAAATGAATTGAAATTCTAATTTACTATTTCCCAAATGCAATCTTAGTGATAATAGAATGTTTCAGAGTTGGGGTTTTGTTTTATTTTTTCACCTTTGAGGGAACATTTCCACCAGACTCCCATGGATCCGGGCAGGATGTTCCCACCCCTGAGAGCACAGTCAACCTTAGGGGTCACCAAGGGATGAAGAAGCAGTGTTCCTGTGGGCTGTGACCTTCATTCCCTATATCGCAAGGACTGGAGGAGAGAGAGATGTCCAATCCTGCAGCCCCAGACAGCTGCCAGAGGGGAGCCCTGAGTGTGCAGTGTCTAGTACATGACACATGTTTGTTAATTGACTGATAATTCATGGTGTGACAGCCTTATAACTCGGCTATCCTATTCAGTTAGAAATTAACTGAGTAATCAAAGTCATTAAAAGGAGAAGGGGGAGGAAAAAAACCACTATGGTATCAGCCAGATGGTGGGGAAATCAAACATGTGAAAGGAAAATGGCTCGTCTTTGAGTAAGACCCTGGCAGAAAAACCTCAGTCCTATGCCTGGTTATAGTCTAAATCCCAGCTTGAGCAAGGCGTGTTGGGTTTTCCTATATCTGCTTACTCTAATCTTGTGAGCAGGGGCAGTGTTGGTCAGATAGACAGACAGACAGCAGTGTTGGGGTGGGAACTGAAATGGCCCCAGCTGAGTTTGGGCTCTTGGGGGGACACACAAGTAACTGGGCAAAGAAAGAAGGAAGCGCGCAGGCATGATCCTAACCTCTGCGAGGCTGTGGGCAACAGCATGAATGAAAGTCCACACACCACGTGTCTAAACAGTTCAGAGTTGTAAGCTAAACTATTCAATCAAACATATTCTATCCTTCTCCCTTGACAAATAAGGTCCTGGAAGCAAGATGCAAATTAGAATACTCTTTTAAAAAAAAATAATATTCTCTCATAATTAAAAAAATTTATTTATTTGGCTGTGCCTGGTCTTAGCTGCAGCGTGTTGGATCTAGTTCCCTGACCAGGAATTGAACCCAGGCTCCCCGCATTGGGAGTGTGGAGTCTTAGCCACTGGACAACCAGGGAAGTCCCAAATTTAGAATTCTCGAGCTCTGGAAATTCTGCACCTGAATGTGGCAAAGGGAGGCATGCCAACCCCTGTCTCTTCGCTTCTCTTCGCTTCTCTTCCCGTGACTGGTTCCATCCACACTGTAAAGGGCTTCAAGCAAGCACATGTGAACACTCTGCCATGTATCCAACCTCTGACCATGCCTGCCAAACAGCTGTTTTTTTCCTTGGCCACTCTCAGGCCTCGGAGCTGTATAGTACCTGCCACAAAACCCACCCCTGGGGAGATGGACCCTGGGGAGACACTCATGCCAGCTCAGGAAGAGTGCTCAGGGCTGTATGCAGAGAAAATTCTTGAGTCCCAAGAGTACCGTCTTCAAGGCAAGTAGATGGGGAAACAATGGAAAGTGACAGACTTTATTTTCTTGGGCTCCAAAATCACTGCATGAAATTAAAAGACGCTTGTTCCTTGGAAGGAAAGCTATGACAAACCTAGATAGCATATTAAAAAGCAGAGACATCACTTTGCCAACAAAGATCTGTATAGTCAAAGCTATGCTTTTTCCAGCAGTCATGTACAGATGTGAGAGTTGGACCATAAAGAAAGCTGAGCACCGAAGAATTGATGCTTTTGAACTGTAGAGTTGGAGAAGATTCTTCAGAGTCCCTTGGACTGCAAGGAGATCAAACCAGTCAATCCTAAAGGAAATTAGCCTTGAATATTCATTGGAAGGACTGATGCTGAAGCTCCAATACTTGGGCTACCTGATGCAAAGAGCCAGCTCATTAGAAAAGATCCTGAAGCTAGGAAAGATTGGAGGCAGGAAGAGAAGGGCCTGAGGCAGAGGATGAGATGGTTGGATGGCATCATCAACTCAATGGAAATGAGTTTGAGCAAACTCTGGGAGATAGTGAAGGACAGGAAAGCCTGGCATGCTGCAGCCCATGGGGTTGCAGAGTCGGACACGACTTAGTGACTGAACAACAGCAAGAGTATAGTCTAGAATGCAGTCAAGGACTCTAGACGGACCCATTCCACTGACATCAAGGATTCCTCCCCTTATGGGGGAGCGGTATCAACAGGAGAGAGAGCAGGACCCTCTGAATATGGCGCCCATAGCAGGAACCCCCTTATTGGAGTCTAAGGGCCAAACTGGAAACATGTGAACCCTGTTCTTGTCATCACTCACACCTATTCTTGTCCCATACACCCCTCTCTCCATGTCCCCAGCAGCCACGCCAAGAAGAGAAACTCTTCTTGGGTATCTTTTGTTCCATAAGCCATAAATAGCTATCAGTGGCCCCATATTTCTTTTAGAGACGGGGGAAGAGAAGCAAAAATGTCCCAAGTTCACACTGAGTGGTTTCCCTCCGTGTGTCTTAGCATCACTGAGGGGTTGGCAGAGACTCAGGCTGGGTTTCCATGCTCTGACTCTGAAATGACCAAGTCTACTTCACGGATAACTCCTGAATCCAGAGCGAAATCATAGACCATCCTCTTAACGACTACAGCGTGTTTTGGGAGCTTGCAGGCTTGAAGTATTAGCTCCAGCAAAGGGCTGTTGGTTTTAAGATACCCCAGCAACACTGATTTTAAGAATTTGAAATGTGGTCTCACTATGATGCACCTTTAAAATATTTAACAATTTGAAAAAGGAAACCGAGCTTGAATTTTTCTTTCAAGCACTAAGGATATACAGTGTTTCACTTCTATCTGAAATTCACCATCTCCTCACACAAAGAAGGTTCTCATGGTAAAAGCAATGGCATTTTCTCCACAATTTTCAAATAAAAGATAAAGAGAAAACAGCATTGCAGCCTCTTTGTCAGCTTGAACCATAAAGGAATAATAGTTTTGCCAGTGGGGAGCTCTGGTTTTAAGCTCAGAATACAAAAGTAGGCTGACAATTTTTACAAAGGAATATTCCCCGAGGCTCGTGGGAAGTGAAGTTTCTAGAAAATTATATCATTTGATTATTTGGGGGTGTATGATGGCGAGGAGCAAGCTGGTGGGGCCAGTCCTCAGTGAAATTCTAATAGAAGAAATGGAATTTCACTTTTCCGGTTCACTCCCGCCCCCAACCCCACTCTACCAACCCAAACCCAGCCTTTGGGAAAGGAATGGGGCCAACATTTGCATGTTAGCACCTCAGCTCTGGAACGTTCTCCCCACACAGTCCAGCCTCCCTTTGCTAACTTTTCCTACAGCTACTTCCAAAGAACCTTCTAGAAGCTGCCCACCTTCTCAGGTATAGCCACCCACACCTCCCTTTACTATAACGCTCACTGTGATAGGTTTAGAACAGTTTTATCTGAGTTCCCTGCCCAATTATACTCTGTTAGAGCAGAAACCACCATATGCCTTTTCTTTAATGTTGAAAGCTCCACCACTATTCCCACGCTTGGCCCATCAATAAGTCTCACTGAATAAAGGATTGAGTGAATTAATGAATGGGAATTTAAGCCACTATGTTGCTGCTCTTGGGACATCTGAATTAACTGTCATTGAAGGCAAAAGCACTTATTCCTCTTCAAGGAGTCACCAATCTAATGCGACAGCATGTGGAAGAACCAGGCACTATAATACACTCTCCAGGGTAGCCTGACTGATGGAGTCAGGGGGTTTCGGTGTGTGGTAGAGCGCAGTACAGAGAAGGAACTGGCCCCCACTCCAGTGTTCTTGCCTGGAGAATCCTAGGGACAGGGGAGCCTGGTAGGCTGCAGTCCTTGGGGTCGCTAGGAGTTGGACACGACTGAGCGACTTCACTTTCACTTTTCACTTTCATGCATTGGAAAAGGAAACGGCAACCCACTCCAGTGCTCTTGCCTGGAGAATCCTAGGGACAGGGGAGCCTGGTGGGCTGCCGTCTATGGGGTCGCACAGAGTCGGACACGACTGAAGCGACTTAGCAGCAGCAGAGTGCAGTAAGGGATGATGGTTAAGATTTGCAAGACAAAAAGAATACATAAACACCGGAGGAATAGCGACCAATTAGTAAGTATTTCTCTGTGACAAGTCTAAGATCAAGTGTTAATCTTGAATCATCTATCGTATCCACATTTTACAGTCAAGGAAGTGGAGACTGGGAGGTTAAAACTGACTTTTGGGACTTCTCTGGTGGTCCCGTGGTTAAGACTCTGAACTTCCCCTGCAGGGGGTGCAGGTTTGGTCCCTGATCAGGGAACTAAGATCCCACATGCAGCACAGAGTGACCAAATAAATAAAATGTAAAATGAAACTACTTTCATATAACAAAAGGGAGATTCAGAGTGTGAAACCAAATTGTTTAAATCAAAGTCAGAAAACCATTTCAGCAAGTCTGCTTTTACCTAGCAACCTGTCATGACGACCTGGGATCATATGGGATGCATCTGTAGCTGTGGCTCTCCATGGTGCCCCTGACTCTGCCCTCCTTGCCACGTGCTTCTGCCCCCCTGTGCCACCCACCCCTCTGGGGGGCTGCCTTCCTCCATCCTCAGGGGAGAGGGCCTGAGTTTTCATGCACCACTGAATATGATGTGCCCCTGTCCTGCAGAGAGCTCCAGGCCATAGTCACACCATTTAAAAGTAGATTAGGCTACCAATGAGTAATAAATGAGAGGAAAATAATAATAGTGGATTAAACAAAATAAATACCTGTTATTCTCTCCTGTAAAAACCTACAAGTTGAAGTCCAGGGCTGGTCTGGTGACTCCCAGTATCTGATATCCAAGATTCCTCCTTTCCTATTTTTCCATAACACATGGCTTCCATTTCTAAGGCCACATTGCCCAAAATGGTGCTCCAGCCATTGCATACATATTTCAGCTACAGGAAGGACAACAGGGAAAGAAAGTGCAGGCCCCTCATGCTGCACACTTCAAGGAAACTTTTCTAGCCCCACATTCCAGCCTCCCTCAACCAACGTAGTCTTTGTTCAAGGCAGCCACGTGCCTAGGTAAGAATCTTGAGTTCTGCTACCAACAAGGAGAACAGACACTGTCCACCTCAACATGTTAGACACGGCTGCCTTTGTGCGGGGACACCTCTGGGCAGCTGTGGTCAGGTGGGAGCCGGAGGAGGGGAAGGAGAAAGCTTTCTGCCCTTTCACAAGGGGGCTAGATGACAACTATTTCTCGTATGTGGCCTGTGAATTACAGAGAAATGTGTTCTCTTGAAGTCACACCATCGCAGTGGTTGCGGTGTAGCCTGATTCCACCACTGTGCTTTTAAGGTGCCCAGCAACTCAGCCTCTCTTCACGCAAAGTGGAACATCTCCTAGTTTTTGTAAGACTGGCTCAGTTCTACCCTGCAACAAGTCTTCTCACTCAGAGCCATAACCCAGGCGCTACCACCCGTTGTCGGAGAATCAGGCTCATGATTACAAATTTGAAGTATGTTTTTTCAGAAGAATGCAAATGAGATGGTGGGAAAGGCTTTCTTTAGTTTGCACCTAAACCCTCTTCCTTGTCCCTTACAATCAGGAAATAGTTGTCCCAGAACGTTGTTTGTTCTTTCTCTTGCAGGTTCCTGTGGCTGTCTTGTCATGATATTGTTTGCTTCTGAAGTGAAAATCCACCACCTCTCAGAAAAAATTGCAAATTATAAGGAAGGGACTTACGCCTACAAAACACAAAGTGAAAAATATACCACCTCCTTCTGGGTGGTTTTCATTTGCTTTTTTGTTCATTTTCTGAATGGGCTTCTAATACGACTTGCTGGATTTCAGTTCCCTTTTGCGAAATCTAAAGACACGGAAACAACTAATGTAGCCTCAGACCTAATGTACTGATAGGCAAACATGTCTGTCATGCTCACAGTGAGAGAGCGGGCCAGCTCTGGTCACTTGGCTGTGGTTAATTTTGCTCAACCTTTTAGATGCACAGATTAAAGCACCAAAGCCTATGTGATAATATATACAAACCGGGTGCTAAGGACACAGGCCAGAAATGAAGAGGAGCTGAAGAAAGGCTTCAGAAGGTTGTTTAACCTGGTGGGAAATTGCTTCCCCTGGCTAGTTGCGACAGTTGGCTAGAATGAACAAACCATCACTCCACATCCATACCAGAGTGCAAAATGCCTGCTCTGTCAGGAAGAAATCAAGAGGCATGAGGAATTTTAAAACAAACAAATACTATTTCTGATAATATCCACACATTTGTTGCCACAGATACCAGAAGACGGAGTTGGAATCGCTTTCCTAAAATGATACTGCATTAATTGAGCAATGCTAAGTATAACGGGCACTTTTTAAAAAGTCATTCAAAGCACTGTCTTATTTTCATGCCTGTTAGTCAAAATGTGTAAAAGTCTAAAAGGGAAAAAGAAGAAACACAGTACTTTCAACAGACATAATTGCTGGGACCATTGGGGAATCATGAAAAATTATTCTTCCTAGTAAATTCATTGCAAAATGGCTCATTGGAGCTGTTGCTTCCAACTTTTTAGTGTCTTAAGCCCTAAGTCCCACTTAATGAAAATCATATTACGTTCGGAATTATGACGGGGTCACTGTCATCTCGGGCTGTGGTCTGTCACAAAGCATGACCCAAGCTGACTTTTTTCCCTCAGTTACCCATGAAGTTGGTCTGTTGCTGACCAGAGGCCACGGCTGAACCTAGAACTGACCGTTCGCCTGTCTCCCGACGGCTGCCCTGGAGAAGGCCCTCAGGAAGAAGCAGGGGATGGTGGAGGGCAGACCACCCGGCCCTCAGCCACAACTGCTCAGGACTCAGCCCCCATACAAGACGCTCTGAAAGGGCTCATTCTAAAACATCCTTTTTTTCGGGGGGAACAATTTACAAGAAACAATGACTGACTGTATACTTGCTCTGATGGTGACCCACAGCCCACAGGCTAACGTCAGAACACTCACTTCGTGTCCACATGTTAGTCTCTCTGCCATCATTCAGGAAAGATAACCTGGAGAGTTTCTAGAAGACCACGAGTCCATCTAGTGAGAAAGAGGCTACTTATTTCTGTAATGGGCCGGGGGCACCCAGTTCTGGAAGTCTTCAGGAAACACTTACATCCCGAAGCATCTCGTGGTCCCATCTGCTCCTTCAAAGCAGCTGCCCCAGGGGTGGGCAGGACAGCTCAAGGGACTCCACAGACCAGGGCAACTGGCCTGAGATCCCGAGAGGCCCCACAGTCCGGTCTGATCCTTTCTCTGTGCTTGCTTTTGAAACATGTCTGACACCAAGCTTTCTTCTTTAGGAAACACCTCCCTGGTTGTTCTCTGTTCCATAAGCAGAGAAAACTCAGAGCAGCAGCTGAAGATCCAGGGACAGCCTTCACAGGCAAACGGATGCTCTTCCCTGATGAGAACGATCACTCCCTGAGGAGGGGAGGCAGGGCTGCCGGTCCCTGCAGAGTGGGTTGCATCCCAAAACACAACAAGATACCAACCAGGCCCTCAGAGGACACCCGGTAAGCTGGCTGCCTCTCTTCTCTCAGAAGAAACCTCTGTGCCATGGGGCCGGTGAGGAAGGCTTTCCAAGGCGGCTGTGGCCGGGTCGATCTCTGAACGGCCCTCTGGGCGGATCAGAGCCCAGGGATGACAGTCCTCAGGCTGCGTCTGACCTCCCGCCCCCGGGGACAGCCTCGGTCTCAAACTCACGGGGATGCGGGGCCCCCCGCTGGCCCCGGGGCAGCAAACAGGGGCACAGCAGGGCGCCCCTTTCCCGGTGTCCACACGCACCATCGGCATCCGTGCCCATTACCCTGTAGGAAGCAAGGAGCGGAAAGCCGGTGCTCCGGGGCAGAGCCGGCAGGGACGTTCGCAATAAGCTCCCTGGAGCAGCGGGAGGCTGCAGAAGCGAACTCAGGCGTACGGGGCCGGGGCGGAGGCGGCGGCGGAGGGCGCCTTCCCTCCGCGCACGCGGTGCCCATTACAAAGGGCCTCTGCTCTGGAGGCTCCTCCAGAGCAGCGGCGGTCACAGCCCTTGACACGCCCTCACTGCCTGTGCAAAATGAGGACGGTGCCCGCACACGCGGAAGGGCCCCGCCTGACCGCATCCTTGCCGCCGGAGGCTGCATAGACTCGCGCTGCCACGCAGGCGCCCCCTTCGCCCTGCTCACGTGTTGCCCCCTCCCCACACCGGCCCTCTGTAGCGGATGATGTTTGGCATTCCCCATCAGCTTCCTCTCGGGCACACAGCAAAGCCACTCCTTTGCAGCTGGGGCCACGGGAGTGAGTCTGTGTCGATGGGATGGATGTAGGCTGAAGTGACCTGAGCTACTCTCGGGCTTGGCCCTGAAGATCTCTACTTGCGATCCTCCACCTCTGCCCTCCCTGGCACTACAGCCTGGGAAGTCAGGGGATCCAGGAGGTGAGGTAACGAGACAGAGGCCGGCTTTGTGACCTGCCTCAGAGTGTGACAGAGTGGTAAATAAACTTTCTGAAAAGCCGCTGAGTTGGGGTAGTTATTTTTTAGTACCCAAGCCTAGCCAACAAAGCCGTGCTCTCCAGGAAAGCTCTGCTTCAGGCCAAGGAGACCCTCTCTAAGCCCCTTGAGATACAGCCTCAGGCCAGGGGCACCCTCCACCACACCCACTGAGTGTCTGTCTGTACCATTGACTTTCTTGAAGCCCCAGCCCTCTAGCCATATTACTCATCCCCTTATCCCAAAAATGAAGACCAGAGAGTGAATTTTCTGCATAAATATCTCAAGAGTAAATGAATACTATAACTTACGCTGGTATCCTTCAGCATGCTTTCCAAATGCTGGTTAGTAAATCCCTTTTCATTCATTCAAATCTTTCATCTACAGTGGATCTAGCTGTGTGTAAGGCATTGAAGATGGGGGAGGAAATGTACAGTCAGAAAAATGTTTTTTTCATTTTTTAACAAACATTTTTTTCTTGATCTTTGGCTGAGAGCCAAGAAAAATATCTTTCAATTGCCTTGGAAAAAAGTGAAAGTGTTAGTCGCTCAGTCGTGTCTTAACTCTTTGCAACCCCATGGACTGTAGCCCGCCAGGCTCCTCTGTCCATGGAACTCTCCAGGCAAGAATACTGGAGAGTGTTGCCATTCCCTTCTCCAGGGGATCTTACCAACCCAGGGATCAAACCCAGGTTTCCTACATTACAGGCAGATTCGTTACCATCTGAGCCATTAGGGAAGTCCTTTCAATATCCTTATTTCTTTTTAAAGCCTCAATTTATTATTAAAGGCAGAGCTTATTTGCAGTAAAAACTCCAGCTAAGCAGTTGAGACTCCTTAACTACATAAATTCTGCACCCCCCAATCAACAATTATCCTAGAGTTCCGATTTTCACAAGATGTTGTAAGAACTCTACACTTAATAAGACCAAGTAAAGGGTTTTTTTTTAATGTATCTGAAAGAGTCAGGCGAGAGAGGTGGGGAGCCTTCCACAACCACCCAGGTTTGTGGTGTCAGCGGGGTGACACCCAGCTGCCTCAGGCGGCCACTGTGACTTCCAGAGCCCCACTTGCCCTCACTTCCCCCTTCTGAGGCGTCATGGCATTTAGAGGAGGAACCTTCCACAGTTCTGGGACACGTCCTAAGCCCAGTCTTGGGGCCTTGAGTGGTGTCCTTCCCGCAAGGCTGCTGACAAGAGCCTCATTCTCTGCTGTCAACTAGGGCTTCACCTGGACGGCAATGACGATGACCCCTGGGCACTGCCTCAGTTTCCCCAGTGTTCTCTGGTGCTGGAAAAAGGTGACCCTCACTCCAGCAGAGATTTTAGGTATAATCTAGTGTACCTCCTCTCCTTTTCCTGCCCCTCCTGGCCCTAGGGATTTTTTAGCAAGGTTGGAGAAAAAGGGGTTTCCCTGGTGGCTCAGATGGTAAAGAATCTGCCTGCAATGCAGGGGACCTGGGTTCGATCCCTGGGTTGGGAGACTCCCCTGGAGAAGTGCATTGCAACCCACTCCAGTATTCTTGCCTGGAGAATCCCATGGGCAGAGGAGCCTGGTGGGCTACAGTTCATGGGGTCACAAAGTGGCGGACATGACTGAACGAATCACACTATCACTTTTTGGAGAAAAAAGCAAGCTTCTTCTGCAAGAATGTATCTGACTCTGTTTCACTCCTAAGTTAGTGACCATTGAACTCAATATCACTTTTTACGTTCACCACAGTCACCCCCCTTCTGTCCAAATTGCATATGTAGCTATACCTGGACTGCGCAGAGGTGTTGGAGTACAGAAGCGGGAGTGGAACAGGCATGGAGGAGCAGAAAAGCAAATAGAACCAGTGAAACATCGCCCCACCCTGCAAACACACATTAACATCAAGCTGGCAACAAGGACATGCTATATAGCACCGGAAACTATGCACAATAGTTTGTAACAACCTATACTGGAAAAGAATCTGTAAAAGAGTATGTATACATACATACATATGTGTATATATACACACACACACATATATATATAATGTACAACTGAATCCTTGTGCTGCACGCCTGAAACCAATACAACACTGAGATCAATGACAAAGAAATGTTGACACTGGGAACTCTGTTTCACTTTTTTTTTTCAGTTTTTAGCAAATTTCACAGCCGCCCTTCCACCCGCACAAATACGCTATTTCCTTCTTTAAAATTCATAAATATACAAAAACATAAAATATATTTATGCCATATCCATTAATCCTCTATTCCTCACCTCAAAAGAAAGAAAACGTCCTATTTTACTTCGTATATTTGTCAGGAAACATTTAACTTAGAAATAAAGACCCACTTAAAACATCTTAAGCAAGAAAGGAGTGAGAGAGAGAATGCATGGGAGAGGGATTCACTCGAAAGACACACGGCGTCTTCATCTCCCGGGTACAGCAGGGTGCCGTGTGCGCTCAGCCCATGGACAGGCAAGTCTGTCGGCAAGTCCAGTGAGAGCAAGGTTGCCCTTCCCTTCCTTTCTCGTCTCTCCTACCCCTCCTCTGAGTGTGTGGATCTAAGGCCACGTGCCTCTAGCCCCTGTTTTCTCCCTAAGCCTTTAATTCACTTTCCTCTCTCTCTGCCCACCAGCTTTCTTTGTTTTTTCAAAGCATGAGAGGAGAAACTCCATCTCTACATTGTCTACAGGATCTACACTATCCCCTAAGATCCAGGACCATTGAGTGAGAGGCAGTGGGGGAGGGAGGGGGGAGGGAGTGGGAGAGAGAGAATGACCATCAGAATGAAGCAGCCGGCCTCTGGACCAGATGCCCTTGGGCAGGTGCCCACCCTTGTCCCACAGAAGCAAAGAGGGATGAGTCACAGCTACAGGGAGGGGCTGGGGGCAGAGAGAGAGAGAGAGTGTGCGTGTGTGTGTGCGTGTGCACACATGCGCGTGCTTGCGTGTGCCTCTGCGTGTGCTCATCCCAGAAGAGGATGTCAGTTTGGCAAGTTCCCCAAAACTACCCTTCATGGTTGGTTATGTGAGTCTGTATCCTGCACATTAATCTTCACTACTCATTGTCTTTTAGTGTTATTTCTTGCCTTCTAATGATGGACCAAACTTCCTTCACCATTTCTTACCCATTCTATTGTTTTCTAAAATTGGAGAGAAGAGACACGGAGTTACATTGAGAGAAAGACATAGAGACACAACTTCACCTTTTCTGTGTACCGTATTCACAGATATCCTGGCCGACTGAACAGTGCGAACTTCCTTTTAAAAAGGGCAGGAGAGTACTCTAGATGATTCCTATGGAACAGGCAAAGCAGTTTCACTCCAGCTTTATTCTTTCTATTCTAACAAAACGTGACGCCCTGTTTCCATCCTTTCTCTGGCCTTCCTCACCCACCGGACAGCACACCTATGGGCCACTTGTACATAACAAGCTGGGTGAGCGAAACGGCCCGAGTGGAGATGGTTCTGATCGTGTTTACAAGCACACATTTCTCTGCAGGAAGCTCACTTCAGGCCTTCTTATCTCCCTCTTGCCTTGCTTCTAGCGATTCTGTGAATCACATTAAAGTTCTTTATCTCATGAAACACATGCAGGATCAATAGCCATGCTTTCCCGTGTGTTAATGTCTGCCAAAGAATGCTGCAGGGACTGACTCACTAGAAGCATGCCTCCCGTCTGTTGGGGAAGATGCCACGTGAACCCACAGAGACCCAGCCACTGGATTCAAGGTGAGAGCTCCCCCCGCCTCACCCGAGTGGTGTTTGGTTTCTGATATAGTCCTTTAGCATATTCACAGAGTGTCCTGCTCTTTGGAGGATTCTTAAATTTCCTCCTCCTCTTGGTATTAGGATTTGTTCTTCTTCTTCCAAAGACCATGGTTGGTTGGCTGTTTCAGTGTTGGTATCATCTCCCCCCACCCCCACCATTGTTTAGTCACTGAAACGCCTATAGCCCCATCTGTGGCTCACCTGTGGTGTCTAGAATTTTAAGGATACATGTGTCTTAGTAACAAGCCTCACTCTGGGCTGGGTTTGGATTCCAACGATTTTTAAATTTTTGAAATGTATTTACCTATTGCTTCTACTGGAGAAGGCAATGGCACCCCACACCAGTCCTCTTGTCTGGAAAACCCCATGGACGGAGGAGCCTGGTGGGCTGCAGTCCACGGGGTCGCTAAGAGTCGGACATGACTGAGCGACTTCACTTTCACTTTTCACTTTCATGCATTGGAGAAGGAACTGGCAACCCACTCCAGTGTTCTTGCCTGGAGAATCCCAGGGACAGGGGAGCCTGGTGGGCTGCCGTCTATGGGGTTGCAGAGAGTTGGACACGACTGAAGCGACTTAGCAGCAGCAGTAGCAGCATTGCTTCTACTTCTATTTTATAATCTCATCAGTAATTGCACACTACTTTAGAAGTTGCTTTAAGTTTTTTTGAACAAGGAGGATATAAATTTTACAAATCCAAGTCTTTCCATCATCTTTGGATGACAAGAGCATAAGGAGAGATGTAAATAAAATATAACCCAATCCTCCAAATGCTTTCACTGTAAATCAATTCTGTTTTGTCCACTCAGCAGTGGTCCCCAGAATCCCCGATCCCTAGAACAATACCTGACATGTGCTAAGCCCTTGGTAAATCTCTGTTGAATGATGATGGTCAACTTTCAACTCTTCTTTCTGTTCCAGAGATCTGACTGCTTCTATTATTTACTGAAGTCCCGATACTCAGGCTCCTTCCTACCATCTTGCATGTACCCTTCCCCTTGGTTTCTGTCTAACTATGAAGCCACCAGGGCTTTCCCTTCTCCATTTAGGAGGGGGTGGCAATGTTAGATATAAGTTTTATTGCTTAGCTACATCTTCCCAATCCTTTGCCAGTGAACGTCCTACAACATTCAAGAGAGGACGCTGATGCTGGTTCTAGTGAATAAAATGACTCACGAGACATTGACTGAACTTCAAACACACACCCTACAGGAAAGATGTACAAGGCGTTGGCCCCTTCTCTTAGAACTTAATCAGTTTCCTAAAATCACTGAAACTATGCTGCCACTAAAACACAGACTATTTTCTCAGTAAGTGAGCTCCAATGGACTCAGCTTGCTAAAGCGGGGAAGCGACTTGGTTTAAGCCCAAACTCTTTGCTCTCACCAGTTCTGTAATGTTGGGGCAGAAGTTCACTTTTCCTGACTTTTCTTTACCCATCTGAAACCAATCTAAATATCCCCAGACTTCCCCAGTAGATGAACATAGATAACAATCATACTAGATTTAATTTCCAAATTTCATGGCTCTTAATAGCCTCCAGCCACAAAGAGAACCGAGGCATTGATCCCTATCCCGCCCTTTCACCCATGTCCCTCTTCAGTTCAGTTCAGTTGCTCAGTCGTGTCTGACTCTTTGCAAACCCCACGGACTGCAGCACACCAGGCTTCCCTGCCCATCACCAACTCCCGGAGCCTGCTCAAACTCATGTCCATCGAGTCAGTGACACCATCCAGCCATCTCATCCTCTGTTGTCCCCTTCTCCTCCCACCTTCAATCTTTCACAGCATCAGGGTCTTTTCAAAGGAGTCAGCTCTTCGCATTAGGTGGCCAAAGTATTGGGGTTTCAGCTTCAGCATCAGTCCTTCCAATGAACACCCAGGACTGATCTCCTTTAGGATGGACTGGTTGGATCTCCTTGCCGTCCAAGGGACTCTCAAGAGTCTTCTCCAATACCGCAGTTCAAAAGCATCAATACTTTGGTGCTCAGCTTTCTTTATAGTCCAACTCTCACATCCATACATGACTACTGGAAAAACCACGGCTTTGACTAGATGGATCTTTGTTAGCAAAGTAATGTTTCTGCTTTTTAATACGCTGTCTAGGTTGGTCATAGCTTTTCTTCCAAGGAGCAAGTGTCTTTTAATTTCATGGCTGCAGTCACCATCTGCAGTGATTTTGGAGCCCCCAGAAATAAAGTCTGTCATTGTTTTCATTGTATCCCCATCTATTTGCCATGAAGTGATGGGATCAGATGCCATAATCTTAGTTTTTTGAATGTTGAGCTTTAAGCCAACTTCTTCACTCTCCTCTTTCACTTTCATCAAGAGGCTTTTTAGTTCCTCTTCACTTTCTGCCACAAGGGTGGTGTCATCTGCATATCTGAGGTTATTTATATTTCTCCTGGCAATCTTGATTCCAGCTTGTGCTTCTTCCAGCCCAGCATTTCTCATGATGTACTCTGCATAGAAGTTAAATAAGCAGGGTGACAATATACAGCCTTGACGTACTCCTTTTCCTATCTGGAACCAGTCTGTGGTTCCATGTCCAGTTCTAACTGTTGCTTCCTGACCTGCATACAGGTTTCTCAGGAGGCAGGTCAGGTGGTCTGGTATTCCCATCTCCTTCAGAATTTTCCACACTTTACTGTGATCCACACAGTCAAAGGCTTTGGCGTAGTCAATAAAGCAGAAGTAGATATTTCTCTGGAACTCTCTTGCTTTTCCCATGATCCAGTGGAGGTTGGCAATTTGATCTCTGGTTCCTCTGCCTTTTCTAAAACCAGCCTGAACATCTGGAAGTTCACAGGTCATGTACTGTTGAAGCCTGGCTGGGGAATTTTGAGCATTACTTTGCTAGCGTGTGAGTTGAGTGCATTTGTGTGGTAGTCGGAACATTCTTTGGGATTGCCTTTCTTTGGGATTGGAATGAAAACAGACCTTTTCCAGTCCTGTGGCCACTGCTGAGTTTTCCAAATTTCCTGGCGTGTTGAGTGCAGCACTTTCACAGCGTCATCTTCCAGGGTTTGAAGCAGCCCCTTTCCTTCGTTCTGAAAGTCTCTAAGTCTCTGAAAGTCTCTAAGTCTCCTGTTTCCTCAGGGTCACGTCTGCCGCCTCAGCTGACACTGTGGCAGCTCACAGTCCGCCTGACTCTGAGGCTTCTGTGGGAAGATTGCTTTCCCAAGGCCAAAGAAGTGCACCCCAGGGATGCTTTGCAACCCCAGAGTTCAAGAATGCATGGCGTCTGTGATAGGGTGAGGGTGTGGCGGAGAAGAGCAGACCCTGTCATCTGTGCGTAGTGCCTCAGTGTCACATGGAGGTGGAGAAGGTTGAAAGCTCTTCCTTCTCTTCAGAAAGTCTACCTTCTCATTTCTGTCTTAACACAGAAAATCCTTTTACTATATAAGTGGAATTAAGCCTCATTTGATCACCCTGGGAGGGGTATGTGTATATGTGTGTATTATATGCGCTGTGCTCAGTCGTATCTGACTCTGTGACCCCATGGACTATGGTCTGCCAGGCTCCTCTGTTCATGGAATCTTCCAGGCAAGAATACTGGAACAGGTTGCCATTTCCTTCTCCAGGGATATATATACACATATATATGTACATACATACACACACACACACATAAATCCACATTTTTTACAGCATTAATAATTGTTGTCAGAGCCTCTTCTAATGCCCAGTTTTGATTGGGAAAGATCACGGAAACACAAAAAAACCACCATTTACCTTCCACTTTGAGAGGGTGAAAAGGCACAGATTTATCAGATGAGAGCACCAAATGTTACACTCTGCCAAATTTGCCAATAATAAGAGTTTCTTAGTTGAGGTTCTTGTAAGGAAAAGAAACCACTCTAACAAAGCAAAGAACAGAAATGGAACATGTTGAAGGAATGAGGCATCTCATAGAATACAAAGACTTGCTGAACTCCAAGGATCCCAGGGCTTGTAATTGGTTCCTACAGACCTCAACCACTAACAGGATTCTCTAACCATCATATGACTCTCCAGTCCAAATGCATATTCCCCAAATAAACAGTCAAGCCTGTTGGGGACGAGATTCTACATCTGAGCCAGCGATGATTGGGATAAGGTCACAGGCAGACGCATGGCTCCCAGCAGCTCACTCCATGAGAAGAGCAGGATGGTCAGATTTCAGGAAGGTACAGCATACCGGGGCTCCCTCCATGCGTTACTTCCAGGCATGTGGCTCTTCACCCTCTATAAAGTCCAAGCAGTTCCCTCCGGCTATTCTCATCCTCACAGGTATCACATAAGTAGGCTAAGCAGGGACTCTTCAGATGCAATGATGCCTTCTTCCAGGTGAGGAAAACAAGGTTTACAAAGCTTAGTAGACTTAACCCAAGATCACAGACAGACTAGGAGAGGAAGTAGGATTTAAACCTATGTCTCTCAAGCTGCAAAACCAAACTTTGTGTGTGACTGTGGGGGAGACAAATGACTACATGGGTAGGAATGCATGAATAATAGGTGAGTGGGTGTCTGGATCGGAACCACTAGAACTGAAGGAATGTAGTCACTTGCACTCTCAAACTAAGCTATTTACAAGATGGCAAGGAAAAGGGGAGGGGGGACCAGAAGACAGATGGAGGAAAGAGAAAAGCAAGAAATAGATTCAGATCAAGAGGGAGACTTCTGGAATCTGTACATAAACGTATCTATCTATTAATATAAGGCATCAATGGAAGAGCCTATTCATTGTCCCCCCCAGTGGCCTCTCTCCCCTTACAATACAGTAAAAACATTCTGAGTAGAATGAATGGTTGCCCAGCTAGGGGTTTCATTTCCAATCTCCTTTTCTGGGCGTGGCCAGATGATTCTAGCCTTTAGGACATGAGCAAAAGTGACATGTGCAAATGCCACGTCATGCTCTTGAAGGGCCTGTCCTTTCTTCCTTCCGCTTTCTACGCTCTGGAATACAGAGGTAATGGCAGTAGGTGAAGCAGCCATATTGGACCTTGAGGTACAAGCTAAGTATGAGGATGACAGAGACACAAATGGATAAAGCCTGGGTTCCTGATGATTAAGAAGCCACTACACCAGTCACTGCCAACCCAGACTTGTTTTCAAGCCCGAGAAATAATTTTATTACAGTTATATTGGAAAAAATAAGATAAGACCATCCATCATCCAGTAGGCACCGGTAAATGCTAAATATTTATATGATTAATATGTAAGCTTAATAAAAGTCAGTACATGTGGCTAGGGAATTAGTAGCAAGTTCTATGCTTTCTTTTTCTATTTACTGTAAGATTTTAAATAATTATATATCAATAGCAAAATTATTAATAAACTATACTTCAGCAATTGACATTTTTTAATGCTTACAGGTTTTAATACAGTTATTCCTCTTCAAGAATTTTTTTTTTCTCATAGGGAGTTTTTTTCCAGAAATTTCTATCAAAGACACAATAACTATAATTATATACTTTTGGCTTTTGTATAAGGTTTTTTGGACTAAATTCCTTTAAAAATAAAAATTTTAAATTACTGGTTATGAACACAGATATTTTTAACTTTTTATTATGGAAAATTTCAAATATACACATGATTAAAGAAAGTAATATAATGAAGCCCTGTTTATCTATTACATGTCTTCAACTGCTAACTCTGGACCAACTTTCTTTCTTTCATCTATATGGACTCATCCACTTCAGATCCTGCTCAAGTGGGTTATTTTGAGGCATATCCCAGACATCACATCATTTCATCCATAAATATTTTAGTGTATATCTTAGGATAAGGACTCTTCTTAAAAACATGATCATATCATTCTTTGTTATTATGATCAAACATACAGGATTTATTCATTTTTTAAAACATATAGTATTCAATTTCCTCCATAAACTTTTTTGTAGGCTCCAAATACATTCCTTAAATTGCAATCAGTTGATATATCTCTTTTAGTATATAGGTTACCTGGAGTTTTATGGGAAAGACCAACGATCTTCTGGCTTGTTTAAGCCACATACTTGGAGTCTCTCTATCAAGGCAAGGACACCCTAACACCTTTCTCCCTCCTCTAAACCTCCAGCGGCTTTAGCCCAGAATCACTGCAGGTCACAGCTGCCAGAGCAGGCATGGGATTCTACTCTGGTCCCCAGGCCTGGGCCAACACAGACAAGGGCAGGACCAGAGTCCAGCACCCGATCCTGTCCTGGGTTGAGATATTTCTAGTCCTTATCAGGCCATTCATCAGCCAGAGCAGTAACTAGGACTTGTTGGAAGCACTAGACAGCCCAGGTCTGTTTCACCTAAAGCCTGAAATTCTTTCCCAGGTAAGTAAGGTTCTATGCTAAGACTTAGTCAATTTGTGTAGTGACTAAGACACAGCAGTCCCCAACCTTTTTGGCATCAGGGACCAGTTTTGTGGAAGACAATTTTTCCATGGCCAGGGGGACGGTGATGGGGAAGGTTTCAGGATGATTCAAGAGCATTACATTTATTATGCACTTAGGTTCTATTCTTATTACATAAACTCAGATCACCAGGCATTAGATCCCAGAGGTTCGGGACCCCTGGTAAAAGACCATCTAGGTCAGGGATCAGTGAACTTTTTCCTTAAAGGGCCAAATAGTAATTATTTTAAGCTTGGAAGGCCATACGATCTCTGTCACAACTGTTCAACTATGCTGCTGACTCTGAAAGCAGCCATAGGCAGCAAAAAAAAAACCAAATAAGTGTGGCCATATTCCAATTAAACTTTATTTCTGGAGACAAACTGGGATTTCATCTAATTTTCACAAATGTTATTGTGTACATTACACATTATAATTGTGCACTATTAAATTACACTATTAAATAGTAAAATATTTTCTGTCATGAAATATTATTCTTTTAGTTCATTTTCAACCATTTTAAAATGTCAAAACCCCCCTAAGCTTGCTGGCCACACATAAACATATGGCAAACCAGATTTGTTGGTCTGTGGGCTGTCATTTGTGAAGCCCTGATCTAGCCGAACCTTCTCATCTCTTTTACTGGAAATTTTAACTGAGGATCAGAGATGTGAATTAATTCAGCCAAAGTCACACAGCAAGTTTGATGACAGAGGCCACATCAGAACCCCCAAGGTACCAAAGAGCAGAATAATATGCAAGAACAGTGCACTCAAGAACCACTTGAAAGACCCAGGACAGAGAACCAGAGCTTATACTGCATGCCATATGGATACATAATGACAATAGACAGCCTGACTACAGTGCCCGTTTCCTAGTAACCACAGCCTCTCTGATGAAAGATTGCTCCCACTTGTTATTTATAACTTATTTCCCAATAGGGAGGGTGAGTGATTTGTTTATATTTAGTTATAAGAGCCAGGGAAACCCTGATCTACCGTCTCAGGATAGACACAAACCTTCTGGCCACAGCTGCCAGGAGATGGGAGGAAGCAAAGAAAGCCGCAGTGTACGTGCGGTCTCTGTCCCCAGCAACAAAGGTCACATAGAGCAGTTACCAACTGCCTGACACAAAGAACAGATGGCGGGAGGGGAGGCGGGAGGGGACGGATGCATCCCTGTTTACACTCTACGGAGGCAGTCGTTACCAAAAACCTTCCTACACCTTGTTCATTACCGGGAGCAGCTGTTCATTTTGCCTGCCTTTTGACTTTGTTAGCTTTACTTTGCTTCTGGCTTCTAGCATTATGCGCCTGAGAATGAATCCTTCTGTCTTTGAGGGGGTTTTCTTGATTCCATAGAAAATTGGATGACCTGAAATCCAAGAAGAGCGCGGCAAGCATTAGAGAACTGTGAACAGCCTATTAAATAGAAGAGAGTTAATAGGCCTGAGTCAAGAGTTTCCAGGTGGAGTTGGGTAGAATTGACAAATGAAGCCAAAATCAGAGAAGGGATGCACTGAAAGGGTTATCTGGAGATTACCTAGTGTGGTCCAACATCTTATTTTACTTCTGCAGGCTCAGAGAGGGTAGGTGACTTTTGTAAGATCACACAGCAATTTGAGTATGCTCATATCTCATCACTTCACTTTTTTTTCGTATCTCATTACTTGTTGCCCCATGACCTTTCTGCTGCCTGAACAGCCTCTAAAACAAAGGAGAAAGTATCTCAAAGCAGGCAGAGGTGGAGTGTCAACATGATGAATAGGTGCAGAACCTTCGATTCTTTTCATCTACAGATGTAAAGAGACAATTATGTGTCACTGCACAATCACAGGAAAGTAGTCAAAAACTAACTTTTTTTTTTTTACAAGACTGAGAAAGACAAGCCCTGAAACAACAACCCACAACTATTTGTGTGGTGCTTTCAGTTAACAGAGATCCACATCCCCCTGAGTTTTGTAAAAACTCTAAGAGGTCAACAGAGCAGGAACTGTTGTCCCTGTTTTGAAGAGAATCCGCTAAAAGTCATAGACACCTGCTATGTCCCAATGTTCTAAATGTGTCTTAGGTGTGAATAAATCCTCATAGTGATCCACTAATGCATTTAAAATTATTATCCCCATTTTTCAAGGTTAGAAAGTAAGGCACAGAGAGGGGAAATGATTGCTCCAAGATCACTGCCAGTATCTAGATATGGTGGACACACCCTAAGGTGACCTCCGCACCCCAGCAAGTCACCGTTCTGTATGATACCCTCCCTTTGAGTGTCAACAGGACTTGTGAATTGCTTCTTATCAACAGAATATGGGATGTAGAAGGATATTACATAATGATAAAATGGTCAATTCTCCAAGAACACATAATAATTCTTAATATGTATGTGCCTAACATGTTGTAGCATGAAACTTCAAAAGGCAAAAATTGATAGAGCTGCGAGGAGAAATAGATGAATCCACTATCATAGCTAGAGACTTCAATACCCTCTCCCAGAAATGGACAGATCCAATAGGTGGAAAATCAGTTAAGACATAGTTTAACCCAACAATGCCATCCATCAACTGGATATAATTGACACATAAAATACTGTGTCCAACCAGAAGCAGAATATATGTTCTTCTTGAGCTCACATGGAATGTTCACCAAGATAGACCACATTCTGGGCTATAAAACACATCTAACATACTATAAGGTATCAGGTTGGTGCCTGCATTCTATTAGGTATTAGAGAGGCCATGAAATACATTTAACTGGTCCACCAGTTGAATTCTTACAGTTGTTATGAAAGCTAACAAATTTAAAAGAATAAAAAACATACAGTGTCTACTCAGACTACAATGGAATAAGATGAGAAATCTATAATAGATCACTGGGAAATCCCAAAATGTGTTGAGATTAAACATACTTCTACATAGGACATGGGTCAAAGAAGAACTCTCAAGATAACTAGATAAAAATAAAACACAACTTATCAAAATTTGTGGAATGGAGCAGAAGCGGTGCTTAGAGGGAAATTTATAGCATTGAAAAAAATGAAATTTATAGCATATATTAGTAAAAAAAAAAAAAAAGATCTAAAATCAATCGTCTAAGTTTCCACTTTAGGAAACTGGAAAAAGAGTAAATTCAATCCAAAGCAAGGTAAAGAAAACAGATAATATGTAAAACTAGAGCAGATATCAATAAAATTAAGGACAGGAACTGAATAGAGAAAATCTATGAAACCAAAAGCTGGTTCTTTGAAAAGATCAATAAAAATCAATGAAGCCTCTACCCAGGCTAAGATAAAAAAGACAGAGGATGCAAATAACTAGCATCAGAAATTAAGGAGGGACATCACTGCAAATCTCATGGACATTAAAAGGGTAATAAAGGAATACTATAAACAACTTTATGCTCACAAATTTGATAATTTAAGTAATAAAATTGACCAGTTCCTTGAAAGACACAATCTGCCAAAAACTCACACAAGAAAGAGACCATCTGAAAAAGCCAACAAACCGTGGCAATGGTGGTAGGCTATCACTCTCATAATTGCGTTACCTTATACGGCAAAGGTGAAGGAAATTTGCAGATGTAATTAAAGTCCCTAATCAGTTTGACTTTCAGTTAATCAAAAGGGAGAATACTCTGGGTGGGCCTGGTCTAATCAAGTTAGTTCTATTGTAAGAGAGCTTAGGCTTTCCCCAAGATCAGAAACTTGAAGCAGCAGAACCTCCCTTTTTCTTTCTGGTCTTGAAGAAATAACTTCTACAGTCACAAGGAGATGAATTCTTCCAACAACTATGTGAGTTTAGAAGAGAAGATGAGCTAGATGAGAGTACAAGGCCTGGCCCAAAGACTTGTGAGACCCTAGGCAGAGGACGCTAAACCATGTCCAGACTCCTGACCCAGGGAAACTGAGATAATGAATGTTGTTGAAATCATCTAAGTTTGTGGTAATTTCTTATGCAGCATTAGGTAACGAAAACAACAGAGGAGCTTCCCTGATGGTTCAGCAGGTAAGAATCCACCCGTAATGCAGGAGACACAGGTTCAATCCCTGGGTCAGGAAGATTCCCCTGGAGAAGGAAAATGCACTCCAGCATTCCTGCCTGAAAAATCCCAGAGACAGGGGAGCCTGGTAGGCTACAGTCTGTGAGGTCGCAAACAGTTGAAGACAACTGATGCATGCATAGAAGAGGAGCAAAAATTCCCACCCACTCTGACTCCAGGACATTTGCTTTAAACACTGGTTCTCAGATTCTTTCTGACACCAAGTGGGAGATGTTTTCCCCCAAACAAACTAATTCTCCATTTCTCCAACACCACCTAGGTGTTCTACAGTTGAAATACCAAGGTTTTTAGGAATTCTGTGGATAAAGACCAAATATATTTCCTACTGTATGTACCACACTGGTCTTTAAGAGCTTTCAGAGCAGGACTATGACCCAACACCAGTGTCTAAGTGACCAACCAAAGATCACATGGCCACTGATGGGGGGACCAATGCCCCAGTCTTCAGGTTTGAGCACTTCTGACTTCTCATTGTATCCCTAGCCTGTGCTACCACCCATAAAATGCATAAAGGTAGGAAAAAGTAAAACTTTTAAAGGAGAATTTTTAATATATAAGAGGCAAGAAAACATTGGTTAACGGTTAAGAATTTTCACATAAGTCATATTCATTATGATTCTGTGAGGTAAGTCAAAGGAGACTCAGAAAGTGCAGCTCATAGAAATGAAATAACTTTTCCAAGGTTAAGGGCACAAGGGAGGCTCTGGGATTTGACCTCGGGCCTGATACTCTCTTTCTCTTCCTTACCACACCACGAAGGAACAAAAGAGGAATATATCAGCTATCTTCTAGTTCCCAGGCCTTAAGGAAGGACTTAATCAAGAAATTTCTATCTCCACAGAAAGAAGAACTAAAGAAAATGAGTGATTAAAGTGCAAAGGATTTAACTTAATCCTAAGGAAGAGCTATCCATGGGTAAGGTTAATTAAAGCACTTAAGAAGATTTTATTTAAGAAAAAACACCAAAAGGCTCTCAAATTCTCCTTCCAGATTTCTGTATATAAAGCCTCCTATGAAAACAGCAAGAAGAAAGGTTGGGGATCATTTTGCAAGCTGGTCAAAACACTTGCAAGAACAAGGTTTTTCAAATTTGACCATAAGGATGAACTGAGTAACACTATAAAGATCAATCATAGTTTGCTTAGAAACTATAGCAAATGGTAATAACATTAAGTGTTCAGAGGTTAATTTCCAAGTTTGGAATAAAAACTAGTTTTTCTCATGAAATCATTGGAATTAATTTTCAGAATTATCAACGAATAAAGCAAATGGATTCAGGCACAAGTTTCTGTACTTAGTGTATTTCCTTTATAGGCCAATGATTTCAGACCCTCTACCATCCTCCCTAACCCCCTGCCTCACTGCAGGGTTGCAAAACTTCCCTCCTCTCCCACGACTCCTGCTTCATACTCTCCTTTTGCTACGATACATCCACTTCTGTGTGAGACCCTGTGTTCAGGCTGGATGCTGCGGTACACTGCAGGCAGTCTAGGGAGATTTAGGTGACTTCACGTGCCATGCGGTGGGAATAAAGGTATTAAAAAGTGAGGGGGACAACCCTAAATTCTACATGTTTCTATACCGCCCCCTCCCACCTTATTTCTCCAGATCTGGCTCAAGATCCCCCAATTCCATCTTTTCTTTTCACCCTACTTCTTACACCCAGACTCCTGCTCTAAGTTCTTTGACAAAATGCCCAAGAGAAACTGCCTTCCTCTGAATATAACTAAATCACATTCTGACAACTCCTGATGTCATCTACAGACCAGTCCTTTCCATTCCAGAACCTTTATCAACATCTAACTGCAAAGAAATAGAGGAAAACAACACAGTGGGAAAGACTAGAGATCTCTTCAAGAAAATTAGAGATATCAAGGGAATATTTCATGCAAAGATGGGCTCAATAAAGGACAGAAATGGTATGGACCTAACAGAAGCAGAAGATATTAAGAAGAGGGGGCAAGGATACACAGAAGAACTGTACAAAAAACATCTTCACAACCCAGATAATCACGATGGTGTGATCACTCACCTAGAACCAGACATCCTGGAATGTGAAGTCAAGCGGGCCTTAGAAAGCATCACTACGAACAAAGCTAGTGGAGGTGATGGAATTCCAGTTGAGCTATTTCAAATCCTGAAAGATGGTGCTGTGAAAGTGCTGCACTCAATACGCCAGCAAATTTGGAAAACTCAGGAGTGTCCACAAGACTGGAAAAGGTCAGTTTTCATTCCAATCCCAAAGAATGCTCAAACTACCACACAATTGCACTCATCTCACACACTAGTAAAGTAATGCTCAAAATTCTCCAAGCCAGGCTTCAGTAATATGTGAATCATGAACTTCCAGATGTTCAAGCTGGTTTTAGAAAAGGCAGAGGAACCAGAGATCAAATTGCCAACTTCTGCTGGATCATCGAAAAAGCAAGAGAGTTCCAGAAAAATATCTATTTCTGTTTTATTGACTATGCCAAAGCCTTCGACTGTGTGGATCACAATAAACTGTGGAAAATTCTGAAAGAGATGGGAATACCAGACCACCTGACCTGTCTCTTGAGAAACCTGTATGCAGGTCAGGAAGCAACAGTTAGAACTGGACATGGACCAACAGACTGGTTCCAAATAGGAAAAGGAGTACGTCAAGGCTGTATATTGTCACCCTGCTTGTTTAACTTCTATGCAGAGTACATCATGCAAAATGCTGGGCTGGATGAAGTACAAGCTGGTATCAAGATTGCCAGGAGAAATGTCAATAACCTCAAGATAAGCAGATGATACCACTGTTATGACAGAAAGCGAAGAAGAACTAAAAAGCCTCTTGATGAAAGTGAAAGAGGAGAGTGAAAAAGTTGGCTTAAAGCTCAACATTCAAAAAACTAAGATCATGGCATCTGATCCCATCACTTCATGGCAAATAGATGGGGATACAATGGAAACAGTGACAGACTTTATTTCTGGGGGCTCCAAAATCACTGCAGATGGTGATTGCAGCCATAAAATTAAAAGATGCTTACTCCTTGGAAGGAAAGTTATGACCAACCTAGACAGCATATTAAAAAGCAGAAACATTACTTTGTCAACAAAGGTTTGTCTAGTCAAGGCTATGGTTTTTCCAGTGGTCATGTATGGATGTGAGTGTTGGACTATAAAGAAAGCTGAGCGCCAAAGAATTGATGCTTTTGAACTGTGGTGTTGGAGAAGACTCTTGAGAGTCCCTTGGACTGCCAGGAGATCTCAGCAGTCCATCCTAAAGGAGATCAGTCCTAGGTGATCACTGGAAGGACTGATGCTGAAGCTGAAACTCCAATACTTTGGCCACCTCATGCGAAGAGTTGACTCATTGGAGAAGACCCTGATGCTGGGAGGGATTGGGGGCAGGAGAAGGGGACGACAGAGGATGAGATGGCTGGATGGCATCACCGACTTGATGGACATGAGATTGAGTAGACTCTGGGAGTTGGTGATGGACAGGGAGGCCTGGCGTGCTGCAATTCATGGGGTCGCAAAGAGTCAGACACGACTAAGCGACTGAACTGAACTGAACTGCAAAGAAGGATAAGAGAAGTAAAGACAGCACTTTCTTGATTGAAAAGAATGGGACCAAAAGTTCCAATTTAGGAATACAAGGAACAAGAGGGACTGGGGAAGGGATGCCCACAAATGATGGTAACACTTGACAACATGTAGCAAAAGTCTTTAAATAACCATATCATTTGGTTCAGGCACTCTACTTTTTTTTTTTTTTTTTGGTAAATCATTTTCTTTTTTTTTTTTATTTTTTTATTTTTTTTTTCTTATCGGCCATAGATTTACACGTATTCCCCATCCCGATCCCCCCTCCCACCTCCCTCTCCACCCGATTCCTCTGGGTCTTCCCATTGCACCAGGCCCGAGCACTTGTCTCATGCATCCCACCTGGGCTGGTGATCTGTTTCACCATAGATAGTATACATGCTGTTCTTTTGAAATATCCCACCCTCACATTCTCCCACAGAGTTCAAAAGTCTGTTCTGTATTTCTGTGTCTCTTCTAAACAAGATAAATAAGACCTGTGTAAGTAAGTGATATACCGTTTTCATAGATGTGCAAATATTCCCATTTTACAGATGAATAAACTGGCCATGGAGAGGTTAAATAACTAGTTCAAGGCCATACAGCTAGCAAGAGGTGAAAACATGATTCATTTAATTGGGGCCCAGAGGCTATGCTCTTTACCGCTCTGCTCTCCTATCTGTCCCCTGCATTTCCATAGTTCCAAGCCACTATTAAAACTGTAAAGGAGGAAACGAAAAAGAATTTCTTTATGCCTCTTATGTTTACAACCAAAATTCTGAACCCAAAGGAAGTTTATGAGACGTCTGAATATTAAATTGTTAAACATTCACTAAAAGTCAGTTTAAGAAAACTGGAGGTGGAGTATCCTTAAGCAGAAGTGGTTGATGTGGTGTCTGGCTGCATTTCCATATGCAATCAGTCCCCTCAGCGCTGACCCTCACTCTAGCATAATAAATCCACATAGCCTCTTTGCTTTGACCTCTTAGTCTTCCCAAAGATTTTACAAACCTTATAATCAGAAATGTCATAAAGTGACCTCCTGCTTAACAGGTTCACTTTCAAACAGAAAAGACAGGAATCCTTTTCTGATAACCAGCATTTGTTTTGATTAAAAAAAAAAACCCACTGTATTTCTCAGCATTCTCCAGAGAAATAGAACCAACAGGATATAAGAATCTCTCTCTTTCAGTATATATACACATATATATTGGCCATGGCTTCCCTGGTGGCTCAGACGGTAAAGAATCTGCCTACAATGTGAAAGACCCAGGTTCTATCCCTGGGTTGGGAAGATTCCCCTGGAAAGGGAATAGCAACCCACTCCAGTATTCTTAACTGGATAATTCCATGAACAGAAGAGCCTGGCAGGCTACAGTCCATGGGGTTGCAAAGAGTTGGACATGACTGAGTGACCAACACTCTCATGTACATTGGCTGCACGACTGTGGGGACTGGCGAGTCTAAAATATGCTGGGCAGGGTAGCAGACTGGGGATCCAGGAAGAGGCTGACGCTGCAGCTTCAAGTCTGAAGGCTGTTTGCTGACTTCCCTTCTTCTGCTGCGGATCTTGGTCTTTTCTCAAGGTCTTCGACTGATAGGAAAAGGCTCACCCACATTATGAAAGATAATCTCCTTTACTCAAAATCTACTATTTAAATGTTCAGTTCAGTCACCCAGTGATGTCCAACCCTTTGCGACCCCATGGAGGGCAGCATGCCAGGCTCCCCTGTCCATCACCAACTTCTGGAGCTTGCTTAAACTCATGTCCAGGCACGTGTTGTCGCCGCTGTTGTCCCCAGCTTGTCCGCGGACCCCTGCGGCCTGCAGCCATGGCACCCGGCCAGCTCGCTTTATTTGGTGTCTCTGACAAAACTGCCTTGTGGAGTTTGCCAGGAACTTAGCTTCTGTTGGTTTGAATCTGATCGCCTCTGGAGGGACTGCAAAAGCCCTCAGAGATGCTGGTTTGGCAGTCAGAGATGTCTCTGAGATAACTGGATTTCCTGAAATGCTAGGGGGGCGTGTAAAAACCTTGCATCCTGCAGTCCATGCTGGAATCTTGGCTCGTAATATCCCAGAAGATAGTGCTGACATGGGCAAACTTGATTTCGATCTTATAAGAGTTGTTGTTTGTAATCTGTATCCCTTTGTGAAGACAGTGGCTTCTCCAGGTGTAACTGTTGAAGAGGCTGTTGAACATATTGACATTGGAGGGGTGACTCTGCTGAGAGCAGCAGCCAAAAACCACGCTCGGGTGACGGTAGTATGTGAGCCGGAGGACTATGCAGCCGTAGCCTCAGAGATGCAGGACTCCGACAGCAAAGACACATCCTTGGAGACAAGACGCCTGTTAGCCTTGAAGGCTTTTACTCATACAGCACAGTATGATGAAGCAATTTCAGATTACTTCAGGAAAGAGTACAGTAAAGGAGTATCTCAGATGCCCCTGAGGTATGGCATGAACCCTCATCAGACTCCTGCCCAGCTGTATACCCTGAAGCCCAAGCTCCCTATCACAGTTCTGAATGGAGCCCCTGGATTTATAAACTTGTGTGATGCTTTGAACGCCTGGCAGCTGGTGAAGGAGCTCAAAGAAGCTTTAGGCCTTCCAGCCGCTGCTTCTTTCAAACATGTTAGCCCAGCAGGTGCTGCTGTTGGAATTCCACTTAGTGAAGACGAAGCCAGCGTCTGTATGGTCAATGATCTGTACAAAACCCTCACACCTATAGCCACTGCATATGCAAGAGCAAGAGGGGCTGATAGGATGTCTTCCTTTGGTGACTTTGTTGCATTATCTGATATTTGCGATGTCCCTACTGCCAAAATTATCTCCAGAGAGGTATCTGATGGTATTATTGCCCCGGGATATGAAAATGAAGCTTTGAAAATACTTTCCAAAAAGAAAAATGGGAATTACTGTGTTCTTCAGATGGACCAGTCTTACAGTCCAGATGAAAATGAAGTTCGAACTCTTTTTGGTCTTCGTTTAAGCCAGAAGAGAAATAATAGTGTTGTCAACAGGTCACTGTTTAGCAACATTGTTACCAAGAATAAAGATTTGCCGGAATCTGCGCTCAGGGACCTCATTGTGGCCACCATTGCTGTCAAGTACACTCAGTCTAACTCTGTGTGCTATGCCAAGAACGGGCAGGTTATTGGCATCGGAGCAGGACAGCAGTCTCGTATACACTGCACACGCCTTGCAGGTGACAAGGCAAACTATTGGTGGCTTAGACATCACCCGCAAGTGCTTTCCATGAAGTTTAAAACTGGCGTGAAGAGAGCAGAAATCTCCAATGCCATCGATCAGTATGTTACTGGAACTATCGGCGAGGGTGAAGATTTGATTAAGTGGAAGGCACTGTTTGAGGAGGTCCCTGAGTTGTTAACCGAGACAGAAAAAAAGGAATGGGTTGACAAACTTAATGAAGTTTCCATCAGCTCTGATGCTTTCTTTCCTTTCCGGGACAATGTAGACAGAGCTAAAAGGAGTGGTGTGGCCTACATCGCTGCCCCTTCCGGTTCTGCTGCTGACAAAGTTGTGATCAAGGCTTGCGATGAGCTGGGAATAATCCTTGCTCACACGAATCTCCGGCTCTTCCATCACTGACTTCATCAATACATTATTTTATACCCTGCCTATGTGTAGGTAAAATATCATGTATGGAATTTTGAAAATAACCTTTTTTAAAAGTAAAGCATTAAGTTTTCATAATCTTTGGTCTATACTGTCTTAGTTATAGGAACTGTCTTGATTATTGTAACTTAATAGTAAATAGTGAAATTGGGTAGTGTGAGTCCTTCACAGTAGTCTTTTGGAAGGATTTCTTGGCTATGTCCAGGTCCTTGTTATTTCCATATAAATTTTCGAATCAGCTAGTCTGTTTTTACAGTAAAAACCTCTTGAGATTTTAATTGGCATTGCACTGAATCTGTAGATCAGTTTGTGGAGAATTGACATACCATCTTTTTTTCCTTTGAAGGTTGATCCCCTCTGGTTCCCACCAGCTTTTGGTTGCTTTACAGGACCTTCAAATAGACCTTTTAAATATTTTTGTCCAGTGTTCATAATCATCTGCAGGTGGATTTGTCCAAAAATTTACACCAATAAATATAAGTAATTTCTAATAATTGGCTTAAATAGCATCTATATTTCTAAGTCATTTCTAGCAAAGTATTTTCCCCCTAGGAATTTGACCGTTTTATGTTAAGTTTTCAAAGTTGTTAATTAGCATGTAGTTGTAAGTAGTTTTCTGAATTTTTAAAAGATCTTTATTATGGATGTTTTGGGATGAACACAAAATAGTAAAATTCTGTGTATCCATAAAAAAAAAAAACAAAAAAAACTCATGTCCATCAAGTCTGTGATGCCATCCAACCATCTCATCCTCTGTCGTCCCCTTCTCCTCCCACCTTCAATCTTTCCCAGCATCAGGAGGCCAAAGTATTGGAGTTTCAGCTTCAGCATCAGTCCTTCCAATGAATATGCAGGACTGATTTCCTTTAGGATGGACTGGTTTGATCTCCTTGCAGTCCAAGGGATTCTCAAGAGTCTTCTCCAACACCACAGTTCAAAAGCATCAATTCTTCTGTGCTCAGCTTTCTTTATAATCCAACTCTCATATCCATACATGACTACTGGAAAAACTGTAACTTTGACTAGATGACAAACCATAGTTTTGTCTGCAAGGTAATGTCTCTGCTTTTTAATATGCTGTCTAGGTTGGTCATAACTTTTCTTCCAAGCAGCAAGCGTCTTTTAATTTCATGGCTGCAGTCACCATCTGCAGTGATTTTGGAGCCCAAGAAAATAAAGTCTTTCACTGTTTCCATTGTTTCTCCATCTATTTGCCATGAAGTGATGGGACCTGATGCCATGATCTTAGTTTTTTGAATGTTGAATTTTAAGCCACCTTTTTCACTCTTCTCTTTCATTTTTATGAAGAGACTCTTCAGTTCCTCTTTGATTTATGCCACAAGGGTGGTGTCATCTGCATATCTGAGGTTATTGATATTTCTCTGAATAATCTTGATTTCAGTTTGTGCTTCCTCCAGCTTGGCATTTTGCAGGGTGACAATATACAGCCTTGACGTACTCTTTTCCCAATTTGGAAACAGTCTGTTGTTCCAATCTGGTTCTAACTGTTGCTTCTTGACATGCATACAGATTTCTCAGGAGGCAGGTCAGGTGGTCTGGTATTCCTATCTGTTGAAGAAT